>NW_028270146.1:110489899-111713080 GCF_037043375.1 Chiloscyllium plagiosum
GGGTGAGAAAGAGAGACAGTGAGTGAAAAAGAGAGAGTGTAAGTGAGAAAGAGAGAGCGTGAGTGTGAAAGAGAGATAGGGTGAGAGAGCGAGGGGTGAGAGAGAAGGGTAGGGTGAGAAGGGGTGAGAGAGAAGGGGTGAGAGACAGAGGGGATGGGACAGAGAGAGAGAGACTGTGGTGAGAGGGGGGGGAGAGAGTGAGATGGGAATGAGAGGGGGTGTGAGAGAGGGCTAAGAGAGAGAGAGAGTGAGTGAGAGAGAGGGAGGTGGGAGAGAGAGACGGGTTGAGAGACAAGGGATGATTGAGAGAGAGAAAGTGGGGAGACGGTAAGAGAGAGAGAGGAGTGAGAAGGAGAGGGTGTGAGAGAGAGAGGGGTTAGAGAAAGGGATGAGAGAATGAGGGGTGAGAGAGAGGGGGTTGAGAGAGAGAGAGCTGGGCGAGAGGATGGTCAGAGAGAGAGAGAGAGGAGTGAGAGAGAGCTGGGTTGAGATAGAGAGGGTTTGAGAGAGAGAAGGGGGTAAGAGAGAGAGAGAAGGGGAGTGAGAGACAGAGTGGAGTGAGAGAGAGGGGAGTGAGAGAGAGGGGTGAGAGAGCACGGTTGAGAGAGGGGGTTGAGAGAGAGAGGGGGTGAGAGAGGGGTTGAGAGAGATGGGTTGAGAGAGATGGGGGAAATAAGGGGTGAGAAAGAGAGAGACGTGGGCTAAGAGAGAGAGAGTGGGGTGAGAGAGTGAGTGTGGGGTGAGGGAGTGAGTGGGGTGAGAGAGTGAGATGGGAGTGAGAGAGAGGGGGTGTGAGAGATAGGGGAGAGAGGGGATAGAGAGTGGGGGGCAAGAGAGGGGGTAGTGAGAGGGGAGAGAGAGGGGGGAGAGAGAGGAGTTGAGAGAGAGGGTGTGAGAGAGAGGGGTGAGAAAGAGAGAGTGAGTGAAAAAGAGAGAGAGTGTAAGTGAGAAAGAGAGAGGGGATGAGAGTGTAAGGGGTGAAGAGAGGGGGTGGGGTGAGAAGGGGTTGAGAGAGAAGGGGTGAGGGACAGAGATGATGGGACAGAGAGACTGTGCTGAGAGAGAGAGGGGTGAGAGAGTGAGATGGAAGTGAAAGGGGGAGTGAGAGAGGGAGGTGGGAGAGAGAGGGGGGTGAGAGACAAGGGGTGATTGAGAGAGAAAGTGGGGGGGTAAGAGAGAGAGGCATTAAGAGAGAGAGGGGGTGAGTGAGAGGGAGTGAGAAGGAGAGAGAGGGGATGAGAAAAAGGCAGAGAGATGGCGGGAGAGAGGGCGGGGAGTGAGAGCGAGTGTGTGTGAGAATGTGTGTGAGAGAGAGGGGATGTGAAAGAGATTGGGGTGGGAGAGAGAAGGATAACGGAGAGGGAGAGAGAGGAGAGAGAGAGAGAGGGGTGAGAGAGAGATGGATGTGTGAGAGAGAGGGGTTGAGAGAGAGGGGGAGAGAGAGTGAGGGTTGTTGAGAGAGGGGGTGGTGAGAGGGGGGCAGTGAGCGAGAGAGGGAGTGAGAGAGAGAGCAGTGAGAGAGAGGAGTTGACAGAAAAAGAGAGGTGTGAGAGAGAGAGGGGTGAGAGAGAGGGTGTGAGAGAAAGTGGTGAGAGAGAGAGGGGTTGAGAGAGAAAGAGAGGGGTGAGAGAGAGGGTTAGAGAGAGGGGGTAACCGAGAGGGGTGATAGGGGGAGGGGTTAGAGAGAGGGAGAGCGCAGGGTAAGAGAGAAAGGGAGAGGGGTGAGGGGGTGAGAGATAGAGGAGGGGTGAGAGGGGGTGACAGAGAGAGGGGTGAGAGAGGGGATGAGAGAGTGAGGGGGGTTGAGAGAGGGGGTGGTGAGAGAGGGGTGGTGAGAGACACAAGGAGTGAGAGAGAGGTGTGAGAGAGAGGGGTGAGAGACAAGGGTTGTTTGAGAGTGAGAAAGTGGGGAGTGGGTAAGAGACAGAATGGGGTGAGAGGGCAGTGAGAGGGAGAGGTGGGAGTGAATGACACAGAGGGAGTGGGAGAGAGAGGGGTCAGAGAGAATGGGGGTCAGAGAGAGGGAGCGAGAAGGAGAGAGAGGGGAGGAGAAAGAGGCAGAGAGATGGAGATGTGAAAGAGATTGGGGTGGGAGAGAAAGGGGACACAGAGAGAGATGGGAGAGAGAGGGGGGTGAGAGAGAGATGGATGTGTGAGAGAGGGGTTGAGAGAGAAGGGGGTGAGAGTCTGAGGGGGTTAGAGAGTGAGGGGATGAGAGTTTGAGGGGTGTTGAGAGAGGGGGTGTTGAGAGATGGGCGGATAGAGGGGGAGAGAGTGGAGGAGAGGGGGGAGAGAGGGGGAGAGAGAGGGTGAGAGAGAGAGGTGTTGAGAGAGGGGGTGAAAGAGAGGAATTGAGAGGGGAGGTGAGAAACAGGGGTGTGAGAGAGAGAACGGGTGTGAGAGAGAAAGGGTGGGAGACAGAGGGGGCGGGAGAGAGAGAGACATGGGGGAGAGAGTGAGAGTGGGGTGAGAGAGTGAGATGGGAGTGAGAGAGAGGGGATGTGAGAGACGCGAGAAAGAGGGGGTAGAGGGTGGGGGCAAGAGAGAGGGGAGAGAGGGGAGAGAGAGAGAGGAATTGAGAGACAGAGAAGTTGAGAGAGCGCAGTTGAGAGAGGGGGTTGAGAGAGAGGAGTTGAGAGAGAGGGGTTGAGAGAGATGGGGGAAATAAGGGGTGAGAGAGAGATGCGGGCTTAGAGAGAGAGAGTGGGGTGAGAGAGTGAGAGTGGGGTGAGAGAGTGAGTGTGGGGTGAGAGAGTGAGATGGGAGTGAGAGAGAGGGGGTGTGAGAGACAGGGGCAGAGAGGGGGGTAGAGAGTGGGGGGCAAGAGAGGGGGTAGAGAGAAGTGAGATAGAGGAGAGAGAGGTGTTGAGAGAGAGGGCGTGAGAGAGAGGGGGTGAGAAAGAGAAAGAGAGTGAGTGAAAAAGAGAGAGAGTGTAAGTTAGAAAGAGAAAGAGTGAGTGAGAAAGAGAGTCCAAGTGAGAGAGCGAGGGGTGAGATAGAGGGGGTGGGGTGAGAAGAGGTTGAGAGAAAAGTGGTGAGAGACAGAGGTGATGGGACAGAGAGAGAGAGACTGTGGTGAGAGAGAGGGGTGAAAGAGTGAGGTGGTTGAGAGAGGGGATAGTGAGAGAGGGGTGGTGAGAGACACAGGGAGTGTGAGAGAGGTGTGCGAGAGAGGGGGTGAGAGACAAGGGGTGATTGAGAGAGAGAAAGTGGGGAGGGGGTAAGAGAGAGAGTGGAGTGAGAAGGAGAAGGTGTGGGAGAGAGTGTGGGTGAGAGAGGGGTGAGAGAGCGAGGGGTGAGAGAGGGGGTGAGAGAGAGGGGGTGAGAGAGAGAGGGTGAGAGAGAGGTGGTGAGAGGGAGAGAGCTGGGTGAGAGGGCGGTGAGAGGGAGAGGTGGGAGTGAGTGACAGAGAGGGGGTGGGAGAGAGGGAGGTGAGAGAGAGGGGGTGAGAGAAAGGCAGTGAGAAGGAGAGAGAGGGGGAGAAAGAGGGGGGAAGAGAGAGAGGGTTTGAGAGTGCGGGTGAGAGAGGGGTTGAGAAAGAGAGAGTGTGAGTAAAAAAGAGAGAGAGTGTAAGTGAGAAAGAGAGAATGAGTGAGAAAGAGAGCGCGGGTGAGAGAGAGGAGGTGGGGGTAAGGAGTGTGAGAGAGAAGGGTGATTAAGAGAAAGAAAGTGGGGAGGGGATAAGAGAGAGAGTGGAGTGAGAAGGAGAGGGTGTGAGAGAGAATGGGCGAGAGAGAGGGGGTGAGCGAGAGGGGTGAGGGGGTGAGAGAGAGAGGGGTGAGAGAGAAGGGCTGAGATAGAGGGGTTGAGAGAGGGAGGGATGAGAGAGTAAGGGTTGGAGAGATTGAGGGGATGAGAGAGTGAGCTGGGTTGAGAAGGGGTCGTGAGACAGAATGGGGTGAGAGAGGGGGAGAGAAGGGTGAGAGAGAGGGGGAGGGGGGTAGAGAGAGAGGGGATGAGAGAGAGAGGGTTGAGGGAGAGAAGGGGGTGAGAGAGAATGGGGGAGTGTAATAGAGAAGGGGTAGAGAGAGGGGTTGAGAGAGGGAGAGAGGATGAGTGAGGGGGTTAGAGAGAGAGGGAGAGAGTGAGAGGAGTGGGAGAGAGAGGGAGGTGAGTGAGGGAGTGGGGTGAGTGAGAGAGGGCGATGTGAGGGGGGTGAGAGAGAAAGGGGGAGAGACAAAGGGGGAGTGAGAGTGGGTCAGAGAAAGACTGGAGGTGAGACAGAGAGGGGCTGGGAGAAAGGGCATGAGAGAGAGAGGGTTTGAGAGAAATGGAGTGAGAGTGAGATGGGTGAGAGAGAGGGAGAGGGAGAAGGAGAGATAGGGTATGAGAAAGAGACAGAGAGAGGGTGGGAGAGAGGGAGGGGGTTGGAGAGAGGGAGGGGGTGAAAGAGAGAGGGGTAAGAGAGAGAGAGGGGTGTGAGAGAGAGTATGGGTGAGGATGTAAGAGAGAGACAGTTTGGGAAAGAGAGAGGAGTGAGAGAGCTGGTGAGGGGGTGGGAGAGAAGGGGGTGAGAGAGTGAGATGTGAGAGAGAGAAGGGTAAGAGAGAGAGAGAGCAAGGGGTGAGAGAGAGGGGATTTAGAGAGGGGGGGTTGAGAGAGCGAGAGAGAGCGGGTGAGAGAGAGAGGAGGATGAGGGGGTGAGAGAGAGAGGGTGAGAGAGAGGGATTGAGAGAGAGGGTGTGAGAGAGAAAGGGGTGAGAGAGAGTGGGGTGAGTAAGGGAGAGAGGGCTGAGAAAGGGAGAGAGTGGAGAAAGAGAGAGGGGAGAGAGAGGGGGCTGAGAATGAGAGAGAGGGGAGAGAAAGAGAGGGGGTCAGAGAAAGAGTGAATGTGTGGGAGGGGGTGAGAGAGAGGACGTGGGAGAGAGAGTGGGAGAGAGAGGGGGTGAGAGAGAGGGATTGAGAGAAAGGGGGAGAGATAGGGAAGGGGTGAGAGAGAAAGGGGGGCAGCGAGCGAAAGAGGGATGAGAGAGATGGGACGTGAGACAGAGAGCGAAAGGGGTGAGAGAGGGGGTGAGATAGACAGTGAATGATGGGTTGAGAGAGAGAGAGAGAGACAGACAGAGACAGAGAGAGAACGAGTGAATGGATGAGAGAGTTAGAGGGGTGTGAGGGAGATGGGGTGAGAGAGTGCGCACTAGAGAGTGACAGAATGAGAGCAAGGAGGAGGGAGGAAGAAAGGGGTCAAAAGAGAGAGAGAAATGGGGTGAATGAGAGAAAGAGGGCGCGAGAGAGGGGGTATACAGAGAGAGAGAGAGCGGGGGTGTGAGACAGAGCATGGGAGGGAAGGGGAATGAGAGAGAGAAAAAGGGAGAAAGAGACAGAAGACAATAGAGCGAGAGAGAGGGCGGGAGAGAGACAAGGTGCGAGAGAGAGGGGTGTGAGAGAGAGACACAGAGAGGTGGGTAAGAGACAGGGGGAGATAGAGTGAAGGGGTGAACGAGAGAGGGAGTGAGAGAGGGTATAAAGGGGAGAGAGGGTGAGGGGTGACAGAGAGAAAGGGCTGAGAGTGACAGAGCAGGGTGGAGAGAGAGGGGGTAAGATAGAGCGAGGGGAGAGAGATAACAAGGTGAGAGAGAAAGGGGGTGTGAGAGAAAGTGGCTGAGAGAGAGAGGCTGAGAGAGAGGGTGTTGAGAGAGAGGCAGTGAGAGAGAGGGGCGAGAGAGATAGTGACTGGTGAGAGAGAGAGGCCGTGAGAAAGAGAGTGGGTAAGAGAGAGGGCGTGATAGAGAGAGAGGGGTGAGAGAGGGGGAGAGAGAGGGGGAGAGGTGGTGAAGAGGGGGGTGAAAGGGTGAGAGAGTTAGTAGGGTGTGAGAGAGAGAGTGTAATAGAAAGGGGGGGAGAGAGTGGAATGAGAGAGGGGGTGAGAGAGAGGGGGGCAGTGAGAGAGAACGGTTGAGGGAGACAGGGGGTGCAAGAGAGGGTGGGTGAGAGCGGGAGGGGCTGAGAGAGAGGGGCTGAGAGAGGGAGGGGCTGAGAGAGAGATGGGCTGAGAGACAGATGCGCTGAGAGAGAGGGGTGAGATAGGGAGAGTGTGAGAGAGGAGGGATGTCAGTGGGAGGGGGAAAGAGGGACGGGATGAGAGAGGGTGGGTGATAGAGAGGGGTGTGAGAGAGAGGGGTGAGAGAGGGGAGAGAGAGGGAGGAGAGAGGGAGAGTGTGAGAGTGGAAGGGTGTGAGAGAGGGATGGGATGAGAGAGGGAGGACGTGAGAGAGAGGGGTGTGTGAGAGAGAGAGAGGGTGAGAGAGTAGTGAGAGACGGGGGAGAGAGAGGGGAGAGGGGAGGAGAGAAGGTAAGAAAGTTAGAGTGGTGAGAGAAAGAGAGGGGTGACAGAGAGGGTGTTTGAGAGAGAGAGGGGGTGTAAGAGGGGGGTGAGAGAGAGAGGTGAGAGGGGTAGGTGGGTGAGGGGGTGTGTGGGGGCTAGGGGTGGGAAAGGGGTTTGGAGGGGGGTGAGGGAGGTGGGGGGGAGATAGATGGGGTGTGAGGGGTTGGGAGAGAGAGAGGTGTGTGAGAGGGGGTGAGGGGGGCTGAGAGAGAGAGGTGGGTGAGAGAGAGAGGGGGGTTTGAGAGAGAGGTTGGTGAGAGATGGGGAATGAGAGAGGGGGGTTGAGAGAGAGAGAGGGTGTGGGATAGAGGGAGGGGTGAGAGAGAGGGTGAGAATGAGGGGGTATAGAGAGAGAGAGGGGTTTGAGAGAGCGAGAGAGAGCGAGTGAGAGAGAGAGAGGAAGAGGAGGGGGTGAGAGAGAGAGTGGGTGAGAAAGAGGAGTTGAGAGAGAGGGGGTTTGAGAGAGCGAGAGAGAGCTGTTGCGAGAGTGAGAGAGGATGATGAGGCATGTGAGAGAGAGGGTGAGAGAGGGGGATTTTGAGAGAGAGGGTGTTTGAGAGAGCGAGAGAGAGCGGGTGAGAGAGAGAGGAGGATGAGGGGGTGAGAGAGAGAGGGTGAGAGAGAGGGGTTGAGAGAGGGGGGTGTTTGAGAGAGCGAGAGAGAGCGGGTGAGAGAGAGTGAGGAGGATGGGGGGTGAGAGTGAGAGGGTAAGAGTGAAGGGTTGAGATGGAGGGGGTTTGAGAGTACGAGAAAGTGGTTGAGAGAGAGAGGAGGATGAGGGGGGTGAGAGAGAGGGGTTTCAGAGAGAGAGGGGTTTGAGAGAGCGAGAGAGAACGGGTGAGAGAGAGAGAGGAGGATGAGGGGGTGAGAGAGAGAGGGTGAGAGAGAGGGGGGTTAGAGAGAGAAGGGGTTTGAGAGAACAAGAGAGAGCGGGTGAGAGAGGGAGGAGGATGGGGGGGTGAGAGAGAGGGTGAGAGAGAGGGGTTGAGAGAGAGGGGGATTGAGAGAGAGAGAGCCTGAGAGAGAGAGGAGGATGAAGGGTGTGAGAGAGAGTGTGAGACAGAAGGGGTTTGGGAGAGCAAGAGAGAGCGGGTGAGAGAGAGGGACGAGGATGAGGGGGGTGAGAGAGAGAGGGTGAGAGAGGGGTTGAGAGAGAGAGGGGGTTTAAGAGGGCGAGAGAGCGCGGGTGAGAGAGAGCGGAGGATGAGGGAGGTGAGAGAGAGGGTGAGAGAGGAGAGTTGAGGGAGAGGGGGGAGTTTGAGAGAGCAAGAGAGAGCGGGTGAGAGAGAGAGAAGAGGATGAGGGTGTGAGAGAGAGGGTGAGAGAGAGGGGTTGAGAGAGAGAGGGGGTTTGAGAGAGCGAGAGAGCGGGTGAGAGAGAGTGAGGAGGATGAGGGGGGTGAGACAGAGGGGGTTTAGAGAGAGAGGGGGTTTCAGAAAGCGAGAGAGAGCGGGTGAGAGAGAGAGAGAGGAGTATGGGGGGGTGAGAGAGAGAAGGTGAGTGAGATTGAGGAGGATGAGGGGGGTGAGAGAGAGAGGGTGAGAGAGAGGGGTTTTAGAGAGAGGGGGGTTTGAGAGAGCGAGAGAGCGGGTGAGAGAGAGTGAGGAGGATGGGGGGGTGAGAGAGAGGGGTTTTAGAGAGAGGGGGATTGAGAGAGAGAGAGAGAGCGCGGCTGAGAAAGAGAGGAGGATGAGGGGGGGTGAGAGAGAGAGGGTGAGAGAGGGGTTTTGAGAGAGGGGGGTTTGAGAGAGCGAGAGAGAGCGGGTGAGAGAGAGAGAGAGGAGTATGGGGGGGTGAGAGAGAGAGGGTGAGTGAGATTGAGGAGGATGAGGGGGTGAGAGAGAGAGGGTGAGAGAGAGGGGTTTTAGAGAGAGGGGTGTTTGAGAGAGCGAGAGAGAGCGGGTGAGAGAGAGAGAGGAGGATGAGGGGGGTGAGAGAGAGAGGGGTTTTAGAGAGAGGGGGATTGAGAGAGAGAGAGCGAGCGGCTGAGAAAGAGAGGAGGATGAGGGGGGTGAGAGAGAGAGGGTGAGAGAGAGGGGTTTTAGAGAGAGGGGGGTTTGAGAGAGCGAGAGAGAGCGGGTGAGAGAGAGAGGAGAATGAGGGAGATGAGAGAGAGAGGGTGAGAGTGAGGGGTTTTAGAGAGAGAGGGGTTTGAGAGAGCGAGAGAGAGTGGGTGAGAGAGAGGATGATGAGGGGGGTGAGAGAGGGGTTGAGAGAGAGGGGGATTGAGAGAGAGAGAGAGCGCGGCTGAGAAAGAGAGGAGGATGAGGGTGGTGAGAGAGAGAGGGTGAGAGAGAGGGGTTGAGAGAGAGAGGGGATTTAAGAGAGCGAGAGAGAGTAGGTGAAAGAGAGGGAGGAGGATGAGGGGGTGAAAGAGAGAGAGGGTGAGAGAGAGTGGTTGAGAGAGAGAGGTGTTTTGAGAGAGCGAGAGAGCGCTGGTGAGAGAGAGAGAGGAGGATGAGAGCGGTGAGAGAGAGAGATGGTGAGAGAGAGGGGTTGAGAGAGAGAGGGGGTTTGAGAAATCGAGAGAGCGCGGGTGAGAGAGAGAGAGGAGGATGAGGGGGTGAAAAAGAGACGGTGGGAGAGAGGGGTTCAGAGAGAAAGGGAGTTTGAGAGAGCGAGAGAGAGCGGGTGAGAGAGAGAGAGGAGGATGACGGGGGTGAGAGAGAGAGAGGGTGAGATAGGGGGGTTTTAGTGAGAGAGGGCGTTTGAGAGATCGAGAGAGCACGGGTGAGAGAGAGAGGAGGATGAGGGGGTGAGAAAGAGACGGTGGGAGAGAGGGGTTCTGAGAGAAAGGAGGTTTGAGAGAGTGAGAGAGAGCGGGTGAGAGAGAGAGAGGAGGATGAGGGGGGTGAGAGAGAGAGAGGGTGAGAGAGGGGTTTTGGAGAGAGGGCGTTTGAGAGTGCGGGTGAGAGAGAGAGAGGAGGATGAGGGGGATGAGAGAGAGAGGGTGAGAGACGGGGGTGTGAGAGAGCGAGAGAGAGCGGGTGAGAGAGAGAGGAGGATGAGGGGGGTGAGAGAGAGACGGTGAGAGAGAGGTGTTGAGGGGGGTTTGAGAGAGCGAGAGAGCACGAATTAGAGAGAGAGAGAGGAGGATGAGGGGGGAGAGAGACAGACGGTGAGAGAGAGGGGTTTTAGAGAGAGGGGTTTGAGAGCGCGAGAGAGAGCGGGTGAGAGTGAGAGAGGAGGATGAGGAGAGAGGGTGAGAGAGAGGGATTGAGAGGGAGAGGGGGTTTGAGAGAGCGAGAGAGCGCGGGTGAGAGAGAGAGAGGCGGATGCGGGGTGTGTGAGAGAGAGGGGTTGAGAGAGAGAGAGGAGGATGAGAGGGGTGAGAGAGAGAGAGGGTGAGATAGAGGGGGTATAGAGAGAGAGAGGGGTTTGAGAGAGCGAGAGAGAGCGAGTGAGAGAGAGAGAGGAAGAGGAGGGGGTGAGAGAGAGAGTGGGTGAGAAAGAGGAGTTGAGAGAGAGGGGGTTTGAGAGAGCGAGAGAGAGCTGTTGCGAGAGTGAGAGAGGATGATGAGGCATGTGAGAGAGAGGGTGAGAGAGGGGGATTTTGAGAGAGAGGGTGTTTGAGAGAGCGAGAGAGAGCGGGTGAGAGAGAGAGGAGGATGAGGGGGTGAGAGAGAGAGGGTGAGAGAGAGGGGTTGAGAGGGGGGGGTTTGAGAGAGCGAGAGAGAGCGGGTGAGAGAGAGTGAGGAGGATGGGGGGTGAGAGTGAGAGGGTAAGAGTGAAGGGTTGAGATGGAGGGGGTTTGAGAGTACGAGAAAGTGGTTGAGAGAGAGAGGAGGATGAGGGGGGTGAGAGAGAGAGAGGGTGAGAGAAAGAGGAGTTTTAGAGAGAGGGTGTTTGAGAGAGCGGGTGAGAAAGCGAGAGGGTGAGAGAGAGGTGTTGAGGGAGGGGGGTTTGAGAGAGCGAGAGAGCACGGGTGAGAGAGAGAGAGAGGAGGATAAGGGGGTGAGAGAGAGAGGGTGAGAGAGATGGGTTGAGAGAGAGGAGGTCTGAGAGAGCGAGAGAGAGCTGTTGAGAGAGTGAGAGAGGAGGATGAGGCGTGTGAGAGAGAGTGTGAGCGAAGGTGCTTGAGAGAGCAAGAGAGCGGGTGATAGAGATGAAGAAGAATGAGAGGGTGAGAGAGAGAATGTGAGAGAGAGGGGTTGAGAGAGAGCGGGGGTTTGAGAGAGCGAGAGAGAGCTCGTGAGAGAGAGAGGAGGATGAGGGGGGTGAGAGAGAGAGGGTGAGAGAGAGGGGTTTTAGAGAGCGAGGTGGTTTGAGAGAGCGAGAGAGCGCGGGTGAGAGAGAGAGAGGAGGATGAGGGGTTAAGAGAGAGAGAGTGAGAGAGAGGGGTTTAGAGAGAGAGGTGGTTTGAGAGAGCGAGAGAGCGGGTGAGAGAGAGAGGAGGATGAGGGGTGTGAGAGAGAGAGGGTGAGAGAGAGAGAGGAGGATGAGGGGGTGAGAGAGAGAGGGTGAGATAGAGGGGGTATAGAGAGAGAGGGGTTTGAGAGAGCGAGAGAGAGCGAGTGAGAGAGAGAGAGGAAGAGGAGGGGGTGAGAGAGAGAGCGGGTGAGAAAGAGGGGTTGAGAGAGAGGGGGTTTGTGAGACCGAGAGAGAGCTGTTGCGAGAGTGAGAGAGGATGATGAGGGGGTGAGAGAGAGAGGGTGAGAGAGAGGGGTTGAGAGAGAGGGGGGATTTGAGAGAGCGAGAGAGAGCGGGTGAGAGAGAGTGAGGCGGATGGGGGGTGAGAGAAAGAGGGTAAGAGCGAGGGGTTGAGATGGAGGGGGTTTGAGAGTACGAGAGAGTGGGTGAGAGAGAGAGAAGAGTATGAGGGGGGTGAGAGAGAGAGGGGTTTTAGAGAGAGGGTGTTTGAGAGAGCGGGTGAGAGAGAGAGAGGGTGAGAGAGGTGTTGAGAGAGGGAGGTTTGAGAGAGAGAGAGAGCACGGGTGAGAGAGAGAGAGAGTGGAGGATAAGGGGGTGAGAGAGAGATGGTGAGAGAGACGGGTTGACAGAGAGGAGGTCTAAGAGAGCGAGAGAGAGCTGTTGAGAGAGTGAGAGAGGAGGATGAGACGTGTGAGAGAGAGTGTGAGCGAAGGTGTTTGAGAGAGCAAGAGAGAGCGGGTGAGAGAGATGGAGAAGAATGAGGGGGTGAGAGAGAGAATGTGAGAGAGAGGGGTTGAGAGAGAGCGGGGGTTTGAGAGAGCGAGAGAGAGCTGGTGAGAGAGAGAGAGTATGATGAGGGGGATGAGAGAGAGAGGGTGAGAGAGAGAGGTTTAGAGAGAGAGGTGGTTTGAGAGAGCGAGAGAGAGCGGGTGAGAGAGAGAGAGTATGATGAGGGGGATGAGAGAGAGAGGGTGAGAGAGGGAGGGTTTGAGAGAGAGGGGTTTTGAGAGAGCGGGTGAGAGAGACAGAGAGAAGAGGATGAGGGGGTGAGAGAGAGGGTGAGAGAGAGGGGTTAGAGAGAGATTCGGGGTTTGAGAGAGCGAGAGATGGGGGTGAGAGAGAGAGAGGATAATGAGACGGGTGTGAGAGAGAGAGGGTGAGAGAGGGGTTTTAGAGAGAGGCGGGGTTTGAGAGAGCGAGGGAGAGCGGGTGAGAGAGATAGAGGAGGATTAGTGGGGTGAGAGACAGAGGGTGAGAGATAGGGGTTTTAGTGATGGAGGGGGTTGAGAGAGCGAGAGAGAGCGGGTGAGAGAGGGAGAGGAGGATGAGGGGGGTGAGAGAAAGAGTGTGAGAGAGAGGGGTTTTAGAAAGAGGTGGGGATTGAGAGCGCGAGAGAGAGCGGGTGAGAGAGTGAGAGAGAAGAGGATGAGGGGGGTTGAGAGAGAGGGATGTTAGAAAGAGGGTTTTTGAGAGAGTGAGAGCGCGGGTGAGAGAGATTGGGGAGGATGGGGGGTGAGAGACAGAGGGTGAGAGATAGGGGTTTTAGAGAGAGAGGGGGTTTGAGAGAGTGAGAGCGAGCGGGTGAGAGAGAGAGAGGAGGATGAGGGTGGTGAGAGAGAGGGTGAGAGAGAGGGGATTTACAGAGAGAAGGGGTTTGAGATAGCGAGAGAGAGCGGGTGAGAGAGAGGATGATGATGAGGGGGTTGAGAGAGTGTGAGAGAAAGAGAGGAGGATGAAGGCAGTGAGTGAGAGAGAGTGAGAGAGAGAGAGGAGGATGAGTGGGGTGAGAGAGAGAGGGTGAGTAAGAAGGGTTTTAGAGAGAGAGGGGTTTGAGAGAGCGCCCGTGAGTGAGAGGAGGATGAGGGGCGTGAGAGAGAGAGGGTGAGAGAGATGGGTTGAGAGAGAGAGGGGGTTTGAGAGAGCGAGAGAGAACAGGTGAGAGAGAGAGAGGTGGATGAGGGGGGTGAGAGAGAGAGGGTGAGAGAGAGGGGTTTTGGAGATAGAGGGGTTTGAGGGAGCGAGAGAGCGCGGGTGAGAAAGAGAGAGGAGATTGAGGGGTTTGAGAGAGTGTGAGAGAGAGGGGTTTTAGAGTGAGGGGGCGGTTTGAGAGAGCGAGAGAGAGCAGGTGAGAGAGAGAGAGAGGAGGATGAGGGGGGTGAGAGAGAGTGTTGAGAGAGCGAGAGGATGATGAGGGGGCTGAGAGAGAGGGTGAGAGAGAGGAGTTTTAGTGAGAGAGGGGGTTTGATAGAGCGTGAGCGTGCGGGTGCGAGAGAGAAAGGAGGATGAGGGGGTGAGAGAGAGTGTGTGAGAGAGCAAGAGGACGATGAGTGGGTGAGAGAGAGGGTGTGAGAGAGGGGTTTAGAGAGAGAGGAGGTTTGAGAGAGCGAGAGAGAGCGGGTGAGAGAGAGAGGAGGAAGAGGGTGAGAGAGAGGGTGAGAGAGAGGGGTTGCGAGAGAGAGGGGGTTTGAGAGAGCGGGTGAGAGAGAGAGAGGAGGATAAGGCAGTGAGTGAGAGAGGGTGAGAGAGAGAGAGGAGGATGAGGGGGTGAGAGAGGGTGAGAAAGAAGGGTTTTAGAGAGAGAGGGGTTTGAGAGAGAGCCCGTGAGAGAGAGGAGGATGAGGGGCGTGAGAGAGAGAGGGTGAGAGAGATGGGTTCAGAGAGAGAGAGGGTTTGAGAGAGCGAGAGAGAACAGGTGAGAGAGAGAGAGAGGAGGATGAGGGGGGTGAGAGAGAGTGTTGAGAGAGCGAGAGGATGATGAGGGGGGTGAGAGAGAGGGTGAGAGAGAGGAGTTTTAGTGAGAGAGGGGGTTTGATAGAGCGTGAGCGTGCGGGTGCGAGAGAGAAAGGAGGATGAGGGGGTGAGAGAGAGTGTGTGAGAGAGCAAGAGGACGATGAGTGGGTGAGAGAGAGGGTGTGAGAGAGGGGTTTAGAGAGAGAGGAGGTTTGAGAGAGCGAGAGAGAGCGGGTGAGAGAGAGAGGAGGAAGAGGGTGAGAGAGAGGGTGAGAGAGAGGGGTTGCGAGAGAGAGGGGGTTTGAGAGAGCGGGTGAGAGAGAGAGAGGAGGATAAGGCAGTGAATGAGAGAGGGTGAGAGAGAGAGAGGAGGATGAGGGGGGTGAGAGAGGGTGAGAAAGAAGGGTTTTAGAGAGAGAGGGGTTTGAGAGAGAGCCCGTGAGAGAGAGGAGGATGAGGGGCGTGAGAGAGAGAGGGTGAGAGAGATGGGTTCAGAGAGAGAGAGGGTTTGAGAGAGCGAGAGAGAACAGGTGAGAGAGAGAGAGGAGGATGAGGGGGTTGAGAGAGAGAGTGTGAGAGAGAGGGGTTTTAGAGTGAGGGGGTGGTTTGAGAGAGCGAGAGAGAGCGGGTGAGAGAGAGAGAGAGGAGGATGAGGGGGGTGAGAGAGAGTGTTGAGAGAACGAGAGGATGATGAGGGGGGTGAGAGAGAGAGGGTGAGAGAGAGGAGTTTTAGTGAGAGAGGGGGTTTGATAGAGCGTGAGAGTGCGGGTGAGAGAGAGAGGAGGATGAGGGGATGAGAGAGGGTGTGTGAGAGAGCAAGAGGACGATGAGTGGGTGAGAGAGAGGGTGTGAGATAGGGGTTTAGAGAGAGAGGAGGTTTGAGAGAGCGAGAGAGAGTGGGTGAGAGAGAGAGGAGGAGGAGGGTGAGAGAGAGAGGGTGCGAGAGAGGGGGTTTGAGAGAGCGGGTGAGAGAGAGAGAGGAGGATGAAGGCAGTGAGTGAGAAGGGTGAGAGAGAGAGAGGAGGATGAGGGGGGTGAGAGAGAGAGGGTGAGAAAGAAGGGTTTTAGAGAGAGACGGGTTTGAGAGAGAGCCCGTGAGAGAGAGGAGGATGAGGGGCGTGAGAGAGAGAGGGTGAGAGAGATGGGTTGAGAGAGAGGGGGTTTGAGAGAGTGAGAGAGAACAGGTGAGAAAGAGAGAGGAGGATGAGGGGGGTGAGAGAGAGAGGGTGAGAGAGAGGGGTTTTGGAGAGAGAGGGGTTTGAGGGAGCGAGAGAGCGCGGGTGAGAGAGAGAGAGAGAGGAGATTGAGGGGGTTGAGAGAGTGTGAGAGAGAGGGGTTTTAGAGTGAAGGGGTGGTTTGAGAGAGTGAGAGAGCGGGTGAGAGAGAGAGAGGAGGATGAGGGGGGTGAGAGAGAGAGGGTGAGAAAGAAGGGTTTTAGAGAGAGAGGGGTTTGAGAGAGAGCCCGTGAGAGAGAGGAGGATGAGGGGCGTGAGAGAGAGAGGGTGAGAGAGATGCGTTGAGAGAGAGGGGGGGTTTGAGAGAGTGAGGGAGAACAGGTGAAAGAGAGAGAGGAGGATGAGGGGGGTGAGAGAGAGAGAGTGAGAAAGAGGGGTTTAGGAGAGAGAGGGGTTTGAGGGAGCGAGAGAGCGTGGGTGAGAGAGAGAGAGAGAGGAGGATGAGGGGGTTGAGAGAGAGAGTGTGAAAGAGAGGGGTTATAGAGTGAGGGTGTGGTTTGAGAGAGCGAGAGAGCGCGGGTGAGAGAGAGAGAGAGGAGGATGAGGGGGGTGAGAGAGAGTGATGAGAGAGCGAGAGGACGAAGAGGGGGGTGAGAGAGAGGGTGAGAGAGAGGAGTTTTAGTGAGAGAGGGGGTTTGATAGAGCGTGAGAGTGCGGGTGCGAGAGAGAAAGGAGGATGAGGGGGTGAGAGAGAGTGTGTGAGAGAGCAAGAGGACGATGAGTGGGTGAGACAGAGGGTGTGAGAGAGGGGTTTAGAGAGAGAGGAGGTTTGAGAGAGCGAGAGAGAGCGGGTGTGAGAGACAGGAGGAGGATGGTGAGAGAGAGAGGGTGAGAGAGAGGGGTTTAGAGAGAGAGGGGTTTTGAGAAAGCGAGAGAGAGCGGGTGAGATAGAGTGAGAGAAGAGGATCAGGGGATGAGAGAGAGGGTGAGAGAGAGGGTTTATAGAGAGAGACGGGGTTTGAAAGAGCGAGAGATGGCGGGTGAGAGAGAGAGGGGGTGAGAGAGGGGTTTCAGAGAGAGAGGGGGTTTGCGGGAGCAAGAGAGAGCGGGTGAGAGAGATAGAGGAGGATGAGGGGGGTGAGAGACAGAGGGTGAGAGATAGGGGTTTTAGAGAGAGGGGTGTTTTGAGAGAGCGAGAGAAAGCGGGTGAGAGAGAGAGGGGAGGATGAGGGTGGTGAGAGAGAGTGTGTGAGAGAGAGGGGTTTTAGAGTGTGGGTGTAGTTTGAGAGAGCGAGAGAGAGCGCGTGAGAGAGAGAGAGGAGGATGAGAAGGGTAAGAGAGAGTGTTGAGAGAGTGAGAGGATGATGAGGGGGGTGAGAGAGAGAGGGTGAGAGAGAGGAGTTTTAGTGAGAGAGGGGGTTTGATAGAGCGTGAGAGTGCGGGTGAGAGAGAGGAGGATGAGGGTGTGAGAGAGACTGTAAGTTAGAGCAAGAGGACAATGAGTGGGTGAGCAAGAAGGTGTGAGATAGGGGTTTAGAGAGAGAGGAGGTTTGAGAGAGCGAGAGAGAGTGGGTGAGAGAGAGAGGAGGAGGAGGGTGAGAGAGAGAGAGGGTGAGAGAGAGGTGTTGCGAGAGAGAGGGGGTTTGAGAGAGCGGGTGAGAGAGAGAGGAGGATGAAGGCAGTGAGTGAGAGAGGGTGAGAGAGAGAGAGGAGGATGAGTGGGGTGAGAGAGAGAGGGTGAGAGAGATGGGTTGAGAGAGAGGGGGGGTTTGAGAGAGCGAGAGAGAACAGGTGAGAGAGAGAGAGGAGGCTGAGGGGGGTGAGAGAGAGAGGGTGAGAGAGAGGGGTTTTGGAGAGAGAGGGGTTTGAGGGATCGAAAGAGCGCGGGTGAGAGAGAGAGAGAGAGGAGGATGAGGGGGATGAGAGAGAGAGTGTGAGAGAGAGGGGTTTTAGAGTGACGGGGTGGTTTGAGAGAGCGAGAGAGAACAGGTGAGAGAGAGAGAGGAGGATGAGAGGGGTGAGAGAGAGAGGGTGAGAGAGAGGGGTTTTGGAGAGAGAGGGGTTTGAGGGAGCGAGAGAGTGCGGGTGAGAGAGAGAGAGAGAGGAGGATGAGGGGGAGGAGAGAGAGAGTGTGAGAGAGAGGGGTTTTAGAGTGACGGGGTGGTTTGAGAGAGCGAGAGAGAGCGGGTGAGAGAGAGAGAGGAGGATGAGAGGGGTGAGAGAGAGTGTTGAGAGAGCAAGAGGATGATGAGGGGGGTGAGAGAGAGAGGGTGAGTGAGAGGAGTTTTAGTGAGAGAGGGGGTTTGATAGAGCGTGAGAGTGCGGGTGAGAGAGAGGAGGATGAGGGGGTGAGAGAGAGGGTGAGAGAGTGGGGTTATAGAGAGAGACGGGGTTTGAAAGAGCGAGAGATGGCGGGTGAGAGAGAGAGAGGGTGAGAGAGGGGTTTCACAGAGAGAGGGGGTTTGCGGGAGCAAGAGAGAGCGGGTGAGAGAGATAGAGGAGGATGAGGGGGGGTGAGAGACAGAGGGTGAGAGATAGGGGTTTTAGAGAGAGAGGTGTTTTGAGAGAGCGAGAGAAAGCGGGTGAGAGAGAGAGAGGAGGATGTGGGGGGTGAGAGAGAGAGTGTGAGAGAGAGGGGTTTTAGAGTGAGGGCGTAGTTTGAGAGAGAGAGAGGAGGATGAGAGGGGTGAGAGAGAGTGTTGAGAGAGCGAGAGGATGATGAGGGGGGTGAGAGAGAGAGGGTGAGAGAGAGGAGTTTTAGTGAGAGAGGGGGTTTGATAGAGCGTGTGAGTGCGGGTGAGAGAGAGGAGGATGAGGGTGTGAGCGAGAGTGTGTAAGAGAGCAAGAGGACGATGGGTGGGTGAGAGAGAGGGTGTGAGATAGGGGATTAGAGAGAGAGGAGGTTGGAGAGAGCGAGAGAGAGTGGGTGAGAGAGAGAGGAGGAGGAGGGTGAGAGAGAGAAGGTGAGAGAGAGGGGTTGCGAGAGAGAGGGGGTTTGAGAGAGCGGGTGAGAGAGAGAGAGGAGGATGAAGGCAGTGAGTGAAAGAGGGTGAGAGAGAGAGAGGAGGATGAGTGGGGTGAGAGAGAGAGGGTGAGAGAGATGGGTTGAGAGAGAGAGGGGGTTTGAGAGAGCGAGAGAGAACAGGTGAGAGAGAGAGAGGAGGCTGAGGGGGTGAGAGAGAGAGGGTGAGAGAGAGGGGTTTTGGAGAGAGAGGGGTTTGAGGGATCGAAAGAGCGCGGGTGAGAGAGAGAGAGAGAGGAGGATGAGGGGGATGAGAGAGAGAGTGTGAGAGAGAGGGGTTTTAGAGTGACGGGGTGGTTTGAGAGAGCGAGAGAGAACAGGTGAGAGAGAGAGAGGAGGATGAGAGGGGTGAGAGAGAGAGGGTGAGAGAGAGGGGTTTTGGAGAGAGAGGGGTTTGAGGGAGCGAGAGAGTGCGGGTGAGAGAGAGAGAGAGAGGAGGATGAGGGGGATGAGAGAGAGAGTGTGAGAGAGAGGGGTTTTAGAGTGACGGGGTGGTTTGAGAGAGCGAGAGAGAGCGGGTGAGAGAGAGAGAGGAGGATGAGAGGGGTGAGAGAGAGTGTTGAGAGAGCGAGAGGATGATGAGGGGGGTGAGAGAGAGAGGGTGAGAGAGAGGAGTTTTAGTGAGAGAGGGGGTTTGATAGAGCGTGAGAGTGCGGCTGAGAGAGAGGAGGATGAGGGGGTGAGAGAGAGGGTGAGAGAGTGGGGTTATAGAGAGAGACGGGGTTTGAAAGAGCGAGAGATGGCGGGTGAGAGAGAGAGAGGGTGAGAGAGGGGTTTCACAGAGAGAGGGGGTTTGCGGGAGCAAGAGAGAGCGGGTGAGAGAGATAGAGGAGGATGAGGGGGGGTGAGAGACAGAGGGTGAGAGATAGGGGTTTTAGAGAGAGAGGTGTTTTGAGAGAGCGAGAGAAAGCGGGTGAGAGAGAGAGAGGAGGATGTGGGGGGTGAGAGAGAGAGTGTGAGAGAGAGGGGTTTTAGAGTGAGGGCGTAGTTTGAGAGAGAGAGAGAGAGGAGGATGAGAGGGGTGAGAGAGAGTGTTGAGAGAGCGAGAGGATGATGAGGGGGGGTGAGAGAGAAGAGTTTTAGTGAGAGAGGGGGTTTGATAGAGCGTGTGAGTGCGGGTGAGAGAGAGGAGGATGAGGGTGTGAGCGAGAGTGTGTGTGAGAGAGCAAGAGGACGATGGGTGGGTGAGAGAGAGGGTGTGAGATAGGGGATTAGAGAGAGAGGAGGTTGGAGAGAGCGAGAGAGAGTGGGTGAGAGAGAGAGGAGGAGGAGGGTGAGAGAGAGAAGGTGAGAGAGAGAGGGGTTGCGAGAGAGAGGGGGTTTGAGAGAGCGGGTAAGAGAGAGAGGGGAGGATGGAGGCAGTGATTGAGAGAGGGTGAGAGAGAGAGAGGAGGATGAGGGGGGTGAGAGAGAGAGGGTGAGAAAGAAGGGTTTTAGAGAGAGAGGGGTTTGAGAGAGAGCGGGTGAGAGAGATGAGGATGAGGGGCGTGAGAGAGAGAGGGTGAGAGAGATGGGTTGAGAGAGAGGGGGTTTGAGAGAGCGAGAGAGAACAGTTGAGAGAGAGAGAGGAGGATGAGGGGGGTGAGAGAGAGAGGGTGAGAGAGAGGGGTTTTAGAGTGAGGAGGTGGTTTGAGAGAGCGAGAGAGAGCGGGTGAAAGAGAGAGAGAGGAGGATGAGAGGGGTGAGAGAGAGTGTTGAGAGAGCGAGAGGATGATGAGGGGGGTGAGAGAGAGAGGGTGAGAGAGAGGGGTTTTAGTAAGAGACGGGGTTTGATAGAACGTGAGAGTGCGGGTGAGAGAGAGGAGGATGAGGGGGTAAGAGAGAGAGTGTGTGCGAGAGCAAGAGGACGATGAGTGGGTGAGAGGGAGGTTGTGAGATAGGGGTTTAGAGAGAGAGGAGGTTTGAGAGAGCGAGAGAGAGTGGGTGAGAGAGAGAGGAGGAGGAGGGTGAGAGATAGAGGGTGAGAGAGAGGGGGTTTGAGAGAGCGGGTGAGAGAGAGAGAGGAGGATGAGGGGGGTGAGAGAGAGAGGGTGAGAAAGAAGGGTTTTAGAGAGAGAGGGGTTTGAGAGAGAGCCCGTGAGAGAGAGGAGGATGAGGGGTGAGAGAGAGAGAGGGTGAGAGAGATGGGTTGAGAGAGAGAGGGGTTTTGAGAGAGCGAGAGAGAACAGGTGAGAGAGAGAGAGGAGGATGAGGGGTGTGAGAGAAAGATGGTGAGAGAGACGGGTTTTGGAGAGAGAGGGGTTTGAGGGAGCGAGAGAGCGCGGGTGAGAGAGAGAGAGAGGAGGATGAGGGTGTTGAGAGAGAGGGGTTTTAGAGTGAGGGGGCGGTTTGAGAGAGCGAGAGAGAGCGGGTTAGAGAGAGAGAGAGGAGGATGAGGGGGGTGAGAGAGAGTGTTGAGAGAGCGAGAGGATGATGAGGGGTGTGAGAGAGAGGGTGAGAGAGAGGAGTGTTAGTGAGAGAGGGGGTTTGATAGAGCGTGAGAGTGCGGGTGCGAGAGAGAAAGGAGGATGAGGGGGTGAGAGAGAGTGTGTGAGAGAGCAAGAGGACGATGAGTGGATGAGACAGAGGGTGTGAGAGAGGGGTTTAGAGAGAGAGGAGGTTTGAGAGAGCGAGAGAGAGCGGGTGTGAGAGAGAGAGGGGGAGAGAGATGGGTTTAGAGAGAGAGGGGTTTTGAGAGAGCGAGAGAGAGTGGGTGAGAGAGAGAGAGAGAAGAGGATGAGGGGATGAGAGAGAGGGTGAGAGAGAGGGGTTATAGAGAGAGACGGGGTTTGAAAGAGTGAGAGATGGCGGGTGAGAGAGAGAGAGGGTGAGAGAGGGGTTTCAGAGAGAGAGGGGGTTTGCGGGAGCAAGAGAGAGCGGGTGAGAGAGATAGAGGAGGATGAGGGGGGTGAGAGAGAGAGGGTGAGATAGAGGGGGTATAGAGAGAGAGGGGTTTGAGAGAGCGAGAGAGAGCGAGTGAGAGAGAGAGAGGAAGAGGAGGGGGTGAGAGAGAGAGTGGGTGAGAAAGAGGGGTTGAGAGAGAGGGGGTTTGAGAGAGCGAGAGAGTGCTGTTGCGAGAGTGAGAGAGGATGATGAGGCATGTGAGAGAGAGGGTGAGAGAGGGGGTTTTTGAGAGAGAGGGTGTTTGAGAGAGCGAGAGAGAGCGGGTGAGAGAGAGAGAGAGGAGGATGAGGAGGTGAGAGAGAGAGGGTAAGAGCGAAGGGTTGAGATGGAGGGGGTTTGAGAGTACGAGAGAGTGGGTGAGAGAGAGAGAGGAGGATGAGGGGGGTTGAGAGACAGAGAGGGTGAGTGAGAGAGGGGTTTTAGAGAGAGGGTGTTTGAGAGAGCGGGTGAGAGAGAGAGAGGGTGAGAGAGTCGTGTTGAGAGAGGGGGGTTTGAGAGAGCGAGAGAGCACGGGTGAGAGAGAGAGAGGAGGATAAGGGGGTGAGAGAGAGAGGGTGAGAGAGAGGGGATTTACAGAGAGAAGGGGTTTGAGATAGCGAGAGAGAGCGGGTGAGAGAGAGGATGATGATGAGGGGGTTGAGAGAGTGTGAGAGAAAGAGAGGAGGATGAAGGCAGTGAGTGAGAGAGAGTGAGAGAGAGAGAGGAGGATGAGTGGGGTGAGAGAGAGAGGGTGAGTAAGAAGGGTTTTAGAGAGAGAGGGGTTTGAGAGAGCGCCCGTGAGTGAGAGGAGGATGAGGGGCGTGAGAGAGAGAGGGTGAGAGAGATGGGTTGAGAGAGAGAGGGGGTTTGAGAGAGCGAGAGAGAACAGGTGAGAGAGAGAGAGGTGGATGAGGGGGGTGAGAGAGAGAGGGTGAGAGAGAGGGGTTTTGGAGATAGAGGGGTTTGAGGGAGCGAGAGAGCGCGGGTGAGAAAGAGAGAGGAGATTGAGGGGTTTGAGAGAGTGTGAGAGAGAGGGGTTTTAGAGTGAGGGGGCGGTTTGAGAGAGCGAGAGAGAGCAGGTGAGAGAGAGAGAGAGGAGGATGAGGGGGGTGAGAGAGAGTGTTGAGAGAGCGAGAGGATGATGAGGGGGCTGAGAGAGAGGGTGAGAGAGAGGAGTTTTAGTGAGAGAGGGGGTTTGATAGAGCGTGAGCGTGCGGGTGCGAGAGAGAAAGGAGGATGAGGGGGTGAGAGAGAGTGTGTGAGAGAGCAAGAGGACGATGAGTGGGTGAGAGAGAGGGTGTGAGAGAGGGGTTTAGAGAGAGAGGAGGTTTGAGAGAGCGAGAGAGAGCGGGTGAGAGAGAGAGGAGGAAGAGGGTGAGAGAGAGGGTGAGAGAGAGGGGTTGCGAGAGAGAGGGGGTTTGAGAGAGCGGGTGAGAGAGAGAGAGGAGGATAAGGCAGTGAGTGAGAGAGGGTGAGAGAGAGAGAGGAGGATGAGGGGGTGAGAGAGGGTGAGAAAGAAGGGTTTTAGAGAGAGAGGGGTTTGAGAGAGAGCCCGTGAGAGAGAGGAGGATGAGGGGCGTGAGAGAGAGAGGGTGAGAGAGATGGGTTCAGAGAGAGAGAGGGTTTGAGAGAGCGAGAGAGAACAGGTGAGAGAGAGAGAGAGGAGGATGAGGGGGGTGAGAGAGAGTGTTGAGAGAGCGAGAGGATGATGAGGGGGGTGAGAGAGAGGGTGAGAGAGAGGAGTTTTAGTGAGAGAGGGGGTTTGATAGAGCGTGAGCGTGCGGGTGCGAGAGAGAAAGGAGGATGAGGGGGTGAGAGAGAGTGTGTGAGAGAGCAAGAGGACGATGAGTGGGTGAGAGAGAGGGTGTGAGAGAGGGGTTTAGAGAGAGAGGAGGTTTGAGAGAGCGAGAGAGAGCGGGTGAGAGAGAGAGGAGGAAGAGGGTGAGAGAGAGGGTGAGAGAGAGGGGTTGCGAGAGAGAGGGGGTTTGAGAGAGCGGGTGAGAGAGAGAGAGGAGGATAAGGCAGTGAATGAGAGAGGGTGAGAGAGAGAGAGGAGGATGAGGGGGGTGAGAGAGGGTGAGAAAGAAGGGTTTTAGAGAGAGAGGGGTTTGAGAGAGAGCCCGTGAGAGAGAGGAGGATGAGGGGCGTGAGAGAGAGAGGTTGAGAGAGATGGGTTCAGAGAGAAAGAGGGTTTGAGAGAGCGAGAGAGAACAGGTGAGAGAGAGAGAGGAGGATGAGGGGGTTGAGAGAGAGAGTGTGAGAGAGAGGGGTTTTAGAGTGAGGGGGTGGTTTGAGAGAGCGAGAGAGAGCGGGTGAGAGAGAGAGAGAGGAGGATGAGGGGGGTGAGAGAGAGTGTTGAGAGAACGAGAGGATGATGAGGGGGGTGAGAGAGAGAGGGTGAGAGAGAGGAGTTTTAGTGAGAGAGGGGGTTTGATAGAGCGTGAGAGTGCGGGTGAGAGAGAGAGGAGGATGAGGGGATGAGAGAGGGTGTGTGAGAGAGCAAGAGGACGATGAGTGGGTGAGAGAGAGGGTGTGAGATAGGGGTTTAGAGAGAGAGGAGGTTTGAGAGAGCGAGAGAGAGTGGGTGAGAGAGAGAGGAGGAGGAGGGTGAGAGAGAGAGGGTGCGAGAGAGGGGGTTTGAGAGAGCGGGTGAGAGAGAGAGAGGAGGATGAAGGCAGTGAGTGAGAAGGGTGAGAGAGAGAGAGGAGGATGAGGGGGGTGAGAGAGAGAGGGTGAGAAAGAAGGGTTTTAGAGAGAGACGGGTTTGAGAGAGAGCCCGTGAGAGAGGAGGATGAGGGGCGTGAGAGAGAGAGGGTGAGAGAGATGGGTTGAGAGAGAGGGGGTTTGAGAGAGTGAGAGAGAACAGGTGAGAAAGAGAGAGGAGGATGAGGGGGGTGAGAGAGAGAGGGTGAGAGAGAGGGGTTTTGGAGAGAGAGGGGTTTGAGGGAGCGAGAGAGCGCGGGTGACAGAGAGAGAGAGAGGAGATTGAGGGGGTTGAGAGAGTGTGAGAGAGAGGGGTTTTAGAGTGAAGGGGTGGTTTGAGAGAGTGAGAGAGCGGGTGAGAGAGAGAGAGGAGGATGAGGGGGGTGAGAGAGAGAGGGTGAGAAAGAAGGGTTTTAGAGAGAGAGGGGTTTGAGAGAGAGCCCGTGAGAGAGAGGAGGATGAGGGGCGTGAGAGAGAGAGGGTGAGAGAGATGCGTTGAGAGAGAGGGGGGGTTTGAGAGAGTGAGGGAGAACAGGTGAAAGAGAGAGAGGAGGATGAGGGGGGTGAGAGAGAGAGAGTGAGAAAGAGGGGTTTAGGAGAGAGAGGGGTTTGAGGGAGCGAGAGAGCGTGGGTGAGAGAGAGAGAGAGAGGAGGATGAGGGGGTTGAGAGAGAGAGTGTGAAAGAGAGGGGTTATAGAGTGAGGGTGTGGTTTGAGAGAGCGAGAGAGCGCGGGTGAGAGAGAGAGAGAGGAGGATGAGGGGGGTGAGAGAGAGTGATGAGAGAGCGAGAGGATGAAGAGGGGGGTGAGAGAGAGGGTGAGAGAGAGGAGTTTTAGTGAGAGAGGGGGTTTGATAGAGCGTGAGAGTGCGGGTGCGAGAGAGAAAGGAGGATGAGGGGGTGAGAGAGAGTGTGTGAGAGAGCAAGAGGACGATGAGTGGGTGAGACAGAGGGTGTGAGAGAGGGGTTTAGAGAGAGAGGAGGTTTGAGAGAGCGAGAGAGAGCGGGTGTGAGAGACAGGAGGAGGATGGTGAGAGAGAGAGGGTGAGAGAGAGGGGTTTAGAGAGAGAGGGGTTTTGAGAAAGCGAGAGAGAGCGGGTGAGATAGAGTGAGAGAAGAGGATCAGGGGATGAGAGAGAGGGTGAGAGAGAGGGTTTATAGAGAGAGACGGGGTTTGAAAGAGCGAGAGATGGCGGGTGAGAGAGAGAGGGGGTGAGAGAGGGGTTTCAGAGAGAGAGGGGGTTTGCGGGAGCAAGAGAGAGCGGGTGAGAGAGATAGAGGAGGATGAGGGGGGTGAGAGACAGAGGGTGAGAGATAGGGGTTTTAGAGAGAGGGGTGTTTTGAGAGAGCGAGAGAAAGCGGGTGAGAGAGAGAGGGGAGGATGAGGGTGGTGAGAGAGAGTGTGTGAGAGAGAGGGGTTTTAGAGTGTGGGTGTAGTTTGAGAGAGCGAGAGAGAGCGCGTGAGAGAGAGAGAGGAGGATGAGAAGGGTAAGAGAGAGTGTTGAGAGAGTGAGAGGATGATGAGGGGGGTGAGAGAGAGAGGGTGAGAGAGAGGAGTTTTAGTGAGAGAGGGGGTTTGATAGAGCGTGAGAGTGCGGGTGAGAGAGAGGAGGATGAGGGTGTGAGAGAGACTGTAAGTTAGAGCAAGAGGACAATGAGTGGGTGAGCAAGAAGGTGTGAGATAGGGGTTTAGAGAGAGAGGAGGTTTGAGAGAGCGAGAGAGAGAGGGTGAGAGAGAGAGGAGGAGGAGGGTGAGAGAGAGAGAGGGTGAGAGAGAGGTGTTGCGAGAGAGAGGGGGTTTGAGAGAGCGGGTGAGAGAGAGAGGAGGATGAAGGCAGTGAGTGAGAGAGGGTGAGAGAGAGAGAGGAGGATGAGTGGGGTGAGAGAGAGAGGGTGAGAGAGATGGGTTGAGAGAGAGGGGGGGTTTGAGAGAGCGAGAGAGAACAGGTGAGAGAGAGAGAGGAGGCTGAGGGGGGTGAGAGAGAGAGGGTGAGAGAGAGGGGTTTTGGAGAGAGAGGGGTTTGAGGGATCGAAAGAGCGCGGGTGAGAGAGAGAGAGAGAGGAGGATGAGGGGGATGAGAGAGAGAGTGTGAGAGAGAGGGGTTTTAGAGTGACGGGGTGGTTTGAGAGAGCGAGAGAGAACAGGTGAGAGAGAGAGAGGAGGATGAGAGGGGTGAGAGAGAGAGGGTGAGAGAGAGGGGTTTTGGAGAGAGAGGGGTTTGAGGGAGCGAGAGAGTGCGGGTGAGAGAGAGAGAGAGAGGAGGATGAGGGGGATGAGAGAGAGAGTGTGAGAGAGAGGGGTTTTAGAGTGACGGGGTGGTTTGAGAGAGCGAGAGAGAGCGGGTGAGAGAGAGAGAGGAGGATGAGAGGGGTGAGAGAGAGTGTTGAGAGAGCAAGAGGATGATGAGGGGGGTGAGAGAGAGAGGGTGAGTGAGAGGAGTTTTAGTGAGAGAGGGGGTTTGATAGAGCGTGAGAGTGCGGGTGAGAGAGAGGAGGATGAGGGGGTGAGAGAGAGGGTGAGAGAGTGGGGTTATAGAGAGAGACGGGGTTTGAAAGAGCGAGAGATGGCGGGTGAGAGAGAGAGAGGGTGAGAGAGGGGTTTCACAGAGAGAGGGGGTTTGCGGGAGCAAGAGAGAGCGGGTGAGAGAGATAGAGGAGGATGAGGGGGGGTGAGAGACAGAGGGTGAGAGATAGGGGTTTTAGAGAGAGAGGTGTTTTGAGAGAGCGAGAGAAAGCGGGTGAGAGAGAGAGAGGAGGATGTGGGGGGTGAGAGAGAGAGTGTGAGAGAGAGGGGTTTTAGAGTGAGGGCGTAGTTTGAGAGAGAGAGAGGAGGATGAGAGGGGTGAGAGAGAGTGTTGAGAGAGCGAGAGGATGATGAGGGGGGTGAGAGAGAGAGGGTGAGAGAGAGGAGTTTTAGTGAGAGAGGGGGTTTGATAGAGCGTGTGAGTGCGGGTGAGAGAGAGGAGGATGAGGGTGTGAGCGAGAGTGTGTAAGAGAGCAAGAGGACGATGGGTGGGTGAGAGAGAGGGTGTGAGATAGGGGATTAGAGAGAGAGGAGGTTGGAGAGAGCGAGAGAGAGTGGGTGAGAGAGAGAGGAGGAGGAGGGTGAGAGAGAGAAGGTGAGAGAGAGGGGTTGCGAGAGAGAGGGGGTTTGAGAGAGCGGGTGAGAGAGAGAGAGGAGGATGAAGGCAGTGAGTGAAAGAGGGTGAGAGAGAGAGAGGAGGATGAGTGGGGTGAGAGAGAGAGGGTGAGAGAGATGGGTTGAGAGAGAGAGGGGGTTTGAGAGAGCGAGAGAGAACAGGTGAGAGAGAGAGAGGAGGCTGAGGGGGTGAGAGAGAGAGGGTGAGAGAGAGGGGTTTTGGAGAGAGAGGGGTTTGAGGGATCGAAAGAGCGCGGGTGAGAGAGAGAGAGAGAGGAGGATGAGGGGGATGAGAGAGAGAGTGTGAGAGAGAGGGGTTTTAGAGTGACGGGGTGGTTTGAGAGAGCGAGAGAGAACAGGTGAGAGAGAGAGAGGAGGATGAGAGGGGTGAGAGAGAGAGGGTGAGAGAGAGGGGTTTTGGAGAGAGAGGGGTTTGAGGGAGCGAGAGAGTGCGGGTGAGAGAGAGAGAGAGAGGAGGATGAGGGGGATGAGAGAGAGAGTGTGAGAGAGAGGGGTTTTAGAGTGACGGGGTGGTTTGAGAGAGCGAGAGAGAGCGGGTGAGAGAGAGAGAGGAGGATGAGAGGGGTGAGAGAGAGTGTTGAGAGAGCGAGAGGATGATGAGGGGGGTGAGAGAGAGAGGGTGAGAGAGAGGAGTTTTAGTGAGAGAGGGGGTTTGATAGAGCGTGAGAGTGCGGCTGAGAGAGAGGAGGATGAGGGGGTGAGAGAGAGGGTGAGAGAGTGGGGTTATAGAGAGAGACGGGGTTTGAAAGAGCGAGAGATGGCGGGTGAGAGAGAGAGAGGGTGAGAGAGGGGTTTCACAGAGAGAGGGGGTTTGCGGGAGCAAGAGAGAGCGGGTGAGAGAGATAGAGGAGGATGAGGGGGGGTGAGAGACAGAGGGTGAGAGATAGGGGTTTTAGAGAGAGAGGTGTTTTGAGAGAGCGAGAGAAAGCGGGTGAGAGAGAGAGAGGAGGATGTGGGGGGTGAGAGAGAGAGTGTGAGAGAGAGGGGTTTTAGAGTGAGGGCGTAGTTTGAGAGAGAGAGAGAGAGGAGGATGAGAGGGGTGAGAGAGAGTGTTGAGAGAGCGAGAGGATGATGAGGGGGGGTGAGAGAGAAGAGTTTTAGTGAGAGAGGGGGTTTGATAGAGCGTGTGAGTGCGGGTGAGAGAGAGGAGGATGAGGGTGTGAGCGAGAGTGTGTGTGAGAGAGCAAGAGGACGATGGGTGGGTGAGAGAGAGGGTGTGAGATAGGGGATTAGAGAGAGAGGAGGTTGGAGAGAGCGAGAGAGAGTGGGTGAGAGAGAGAGGAGGAGGAGGGTGAGAGAGAGAAGGTGAGAGAGAGAGGGGTTGCGAGAGAGAGGGGGTTTGAGAGAGCGGGTAAGAGAGAGAGGGGAGGATGGAGGCAGTGATTGAGAGAGGGTGAGAGAGAGAGAGGAGGATGAGGGGGGTGAGAGAGAGAGGGTGAGAAAGAAGGGTTTTAGAGAGAGAGGGGTTTGAGAGAGAGCGGGTGAGAGAGATGAGGATGAGGGGCGTGAGAGAGAGAGGGTGAGAGAGATGGGTTGAGAGAGAGGGGGTTTGAGAGAGCGAGAGAGAACAGTTGAGAGAGAGAGAGGAGGATGAGGGGGGTGAGAGAGAGAGGGTGAGAGAGAGGGGTTTTAGAGTGAGGAGGTGGTTTGAGAGAGCGAGAGAGAGCGGGTGAAAGAGAGAGAGAGGAGGATGAGAGGGGTGAGAGAGAGTGTTGAGAGAGCGAGAGGATGATGAGGGGGGTGAGAGAGAGAGGGTGAGAGAGAGGGGTTTTAGTAAGAGACGGGGTTTGATAGAACGTGAGAGTGCGGGTGAGAGAGAGGAGGATGAGGGGGTAAGAGAGAGAGTGTGTGCGAGAGCAAGAGGACGATGAGTGGGTGAGAGGGAGGGTGTGAGATAGGGGTTTAGAGAGAGAGGAGGTTTGAGAGAGCGAGAGAGAGTGGGTGAGAGAGAGAGGAGGAGGAGGGTGAGAGATAGAGGGTGAGAGAGAGGGGGTTTGAGAGAGCGGGTGAGAGAGAGAGAGGAGGATGAGGGGGGTGAGAGAGAGAGGGTGAGAAAGAAGGGTTTTAGAGAGAGAGGGGTTTGAGAGAGAGCCCGTGAGAGAGAGGAGGATGAGGGGTGAGAGAGAGAGAGGGTGAGAGAGATGGGTTGAGAGAGAGAGGGGTTTTGAGAGAGCGAGAGAGAACAGGTGAGAGAGAGAGAGGAGGATGAGGGGTGTGAGAGAAAGATGGTGAGAGAGACGGGTTTTGGAGAGAGAGGGGTTTGAGGGAGCGAGAGAGCGCGGGTGAGAGAGAGAGAGAGGAGGATGAGGGTGTTGAGAGAGAGGGGTTTTAGAGTGAGGGGGCGGTTTGAGAGAGCGAGAGAGAGCGGGTTAGAGAGAGAGAGAGGAGGATGAGGGGGGTGAGAGAGAGTGTTGAGAGAGCGAGAGGATGATGAGGGGTGTGAGAGAGAGGGTGAGAGAGAGGAGTGTTAGTGAGAGAGGGGGTTTGATAGAGCGTGAGAGTGCGGGTGCGAGAGAGAAAGGAGGATGAGGGGGTGAGAGAGAGTGTGTGAGAGAGCAAGAGGACGATGAGTGGATGAGACAGAGGGTGTGAGAGAGGGGTTTAGAGAGAGAGGAGGTTTGAGAGAGCGAGAGAGAGCGGGTGTGAGAGAGAGAGGGGGAGAGAGATGGGTTTAGAGAGAGAGGGGTTTTGAGAGAGCGAGAGAGAGTGGGTGAGAGAGAGAGAGAGAAGAGGATGAGGGGATGAGAGAGAGGGTGAGAGAGAGGGGTTATAGAGAGAGACGGGGTTTGAAAGAGTGAGAGATGGCGGGTGAGAGAGAGAGAGGGTGAGAGAGGGGTTTCAGAGAGAGAGGGGGTTTGCGGGAGCAAGAGAGAGCGGGTGAGAGAGATAGAGGAGGATGAGGGGGGTGAGAGAGAGAGGGTGAGATAGAGGGGGTATAGAGAGAGAGGGGTTTGAGAGAGCGAGAGAGAGCGAGTGAGAGAGAGAGAGGAAGAGGAGGGGGTGAGAGAGAGAGTGGGTGAGAAAGAGGGGTTGAGAGAGAGGGGGTTTGAGAGAGCGAGAGAGTGCTGTTGCGAGAGTGAGAGAGGATGATGAGGCATGTGAGAGAGAGGGTGAGAGAGGGGGTTTTTGAGAGAGAGGGTGTTTGAGAGAGCGAGAGAGAGCGGGTGAGAGAGAGAGAGAGGAGGATGAGGAGGTGAGAGAGAGAGGGTAAGAGCGAAGGGTTGAGATGGAGGGGGTTTGAGAGTACGAGAGAGTGGGTGAGAGAGAGAGAGGAGGATGAGGGGGGTTGAGAGACAGAGAGGGTGAGTGAGAGAGGGGTTTTAGAGAGAGGGTGTTTGAGAGAGCGGGTGAGAGAGAGAGAGGGTGAGAGAGTCGTGTTGAGAGAGGGGGGTTTGAGAGAGCGAGAGAGCACGGGTGAGAGAGAGAGAGGAGGATAAGGGGGTGAGAGAGAGAGGGTGAGAGAGAGGGGTTGAGAGAGAGAAGGTCTGAGAGATCGAGAGAGAGCTGTTGAGAGAGTGAGAGAGGAGGATGAGGGGGATGAGAAAGAGAGTGTGAGAGAGAGGGGTTTTAGAGTGACGGGGTGGTTTGAGAGAGCGAGAGAGAACAGGTGAGAGAGAGAGAGGAGGATGAGAGGGGTGAGAGAGAGAGGGTGAGAGAGAGGGGTTTTGGAGAGAGAGGGGTTTGAGGGAGCGAGAGAGTGCGGGTGAGAGAGAGAGAGAGGAGGATGAGGGGAATGAGAGAGAGTGTGTGAGAGAGAGAGGGGTTTTAGAGTGACGGGGTGGTTTGAGAGAGCGAGAGAGAGCGGGTGAGAGAGAGAGAGGAGGATGAGAGGGGTGAGAGAGAGTGTTGAGAGAGCAAGAGGATGATGAGGGGGGTGAGAGAGAGAGGGTGAGTGAGAGGAGTTTTAGTGAGAGAGGGGGTTTGATAGAGCGTGAGAGTGCGGGTGAGAGAGAGGAGGATGAGGGGGTGAGAGAGAGGGTGAGAGAGTGGGGTTATAGAGAGAGACGGGGTTTGAAAGAGCGAGAGATGGCGGGTGAGAGAGAGAGAGGGTGAGAGAGGGGTTTCACAGAGAGAGGGGGTTTGCGGGAGCAAGAGAGAGCGGGTGAGAGAGATAGAGGAGGATGAGGGGGGGTGAGAGACAGAGGGTGAGAGATAGGGGTTTTAGAGAGAGAGGTGTTTTGAGAGAGCGAGAGAAAGCGGGTGAGAGAGAGAGAGGAGGATGTGGGGGGTGAGAGAGAGAGTGTGAGAGAGAGGGGTTTTAGAGTGAGGGCGTAGTTTGAGAGAGAGAGAGGAGGATGAGAGGGGTGAGAGAGAGTGTTGAGAGAGCGAGAGGATGATGAGGGGGGTGAGAGAGAGAGGGTGAGAGAGAGGAGTTTTAGTGAGAGAGGGGGTTTGATAGAGCGTGTGAGTGCGGGTGAGAGAGAGGAGGATGAGGGTGTGAGCGAGAGTGTGTAAGAGAGCAAGAGGACGATGGGTGGGTGAGAGAGAGGGTGTGAGATAGGGGATTAGAGAGAGAGGAGGTTGGAGAGAGCGAGAGAGAGTGGGTGAGAGAGAGAGGAGGAGGAGGGTGAGAGAGAGAAGGTGAGAGAGAGGGGTTGCGAGAGAGAGGGGGTTTGAGAGAGCGGGTGAGAGAGAGAGAGGAGGATGAAGGCAGTGAGTGAAAGAGGGTGAGAGAGAGAGAGGAGGATGAGTGGGGTGAGAGAGAGAGGGTGAGAGAGATGGGTTGAGAGAGAGAGGGGGTTTGAGAGAGCGAGAGAGAACAGGTGAGAGAGAGAGAGGAGGCTGAGGGGGGTGAGAGAGAGAGGGTGAGAGAGAGGGGTTTTGGAGAGAGAGGGGTTTGAGGGATCGAAAGAGCGCGGGTGAGAGAGAGAGAGAGAGGAGGATGAGGGGGATGAGAGAGAGAGTGTGAGAGAGAGGGGTTTTAGAGTGACGGGGTGGTTTGAGAGAGCGAGAGAGAACAGGTGAGAGAGAGAGAGGAGGATGAGAGGGGTGAGAGAGAGAGGGTGAGAGAGAGGGGTTTTGGAGAGAGAGGGGTTTGAGGGAGCGAGAGAGTGCGGGTGAGAGAGAGAGAGAGAGGAGGATGAGGGGGATGAGAGAGAGAGTGTGAGAGAGAGGGGTTTTAGAGTGACGGGGTGGTTTGAGAGAGCGAGAGAGAGCGGGTGAGAGAGAGAGAGGAGGATGAGAGGGGTGAGAGAGAGTGTTGAGAGAGCGAGAGGATGATGAGGGGGGTGAGAGAGAGAGGGTGAGAGAGAGGAGTTTTAGTGAGAGAGGGGGTTTGATAGAGCGTGAGAGTGCGGGTGAGAGAGAGGAGGATGAGGGGGTGAGAGAGAGGGTGAGAGAGTGGGGTTATAGAGAGAGACGGGGTTTGAAAGAGCGAGAGATGGCGGGTGAGAGAGAGAGAGGGTGAGAGAGGGGTTTCACAGAGAGAGGGGGTTTGCGGGAGTAAGAGAGAGCGGGTGAGAGAGATAGAGGAGGATGAGGGGGGGTGAGAGACAGAGGGTGAGAGATAGGGGTTTTAGAGAGAGAGGTGTTTTGAGAGAGCGAGAGAAAGCGGGTGAGAGAGAGAGAGGAGGATGTGGGGGGTGAGAGAGAGAGTGTGAGAGAGAGGGGTTTTAGAGTGAGGGCGTAGTTTGAGAGAGAGAGAGAGAGGAGGATGAGAGGGGTGAGAGAGAGTGTTGAGAGAGCGAGAGGATGATGAGGGGGGTGAGAGAGAGAGGGTGAGAGAGAGGAGTTTTAGTGAGAGAGGGGGTTTGATAGAGCGTGTGAGTGCGGGTGAGAGAGAGGAGGATAAGGGTGTGAGCGAGAGTGTGTGAGAGAGCAAGAGGACGATGGGTGGGTGAGAGAGAGGGTGTGAGATATGGTATTAGAGAGAGAGGAGGTTGGAGAGAGCGAGAGAGAGTGGGTGAGAGAGAGAGGAGGAGGAGGGTGAGAGAGAGAAGGTGAGAGAGAGGGGTTGCGAGAGAGAGGGGGTTTGAGAGAGCGGGTGAGAGAGAGAGGGGAGGATGGAGGCAGTGATTGAGAGAGGGTGAGAGAGAGAGAGGAGGATGAGGGGGGTGAGAGAGAGAGGGTGAGAAAGAAGGGTTTTAGAGAGAGAGGGGTTTGAGAGAGAGCGGGTGAGAGAGATGAGGATGAGGGGCGTGAGAGAGAGAGGGTGAGAGAGATGGGTTGAGAGAGAGGGGGTTTGAGAGAGCGAGAGAGAACAGTTGAGAGAGAGAGAGGAGGATGAGGGGGGTGAGAGAGAGAGGGTGAGAGAGAGGGGTTTTAGAGTGAGGAGGTGGTTTGAGAGAGCGAGAGAGAGCGGGTGAAAGAGAGAGAGAGGAGGATGAGAGGGGTGAGAGAGAGTGTTGAGAGAGCGAGAGGATGATGAGGGGGGTGAGAGAGAGAGGGTGAGAGAGAGGGGTTTTAGTAAGAGACGGGGTTTGATAGAACGTGAGAGTGCGGGTGAGAGAGAGGAGGATGAGGGGGTAAGAGAGAGAGTGTGTGCGAGAGCAAGAGGACGATGAGTGGGTGAGAGGGAGGGTGTGAGATAGGGGTTTAGAGAGAGAGGAGGTTTGAGAGAGCGAGAGAGAGTGGGTGAGAGAGAGAGGAGGAGGAGGGTGAGAGATAGAGGGTGAGAGAGAGGGGGTTTGAGAGAGCGGGTGAGAGAGAGAGAGGAGGATGAGGGGGGTGAGAGAGAGAGGGTGAGAAAGAAGGGTTTTAGAGAGAGAGGGGTTTGAGAGAGAGCCCGTGAGAGAGAGGAGGATGAGGGGTGAGAGAGAGAGAGGGTGAGAGAGATGGGTTGAGAGAGAGAGGGGTTTTGAGAGAGCGAGAGAGAACAGGTGAGAGAGAGAGAGGAGGATGAGGGGTGTGAGAGAAAGATGGTGAGAGAGACGGGTTTTGGAGAGAGAGGGGTTTGAGGGAGCGAGAGAGCGCGGGTGAGAGAGAGAGAGAGGAGGATGAGGGTGTTGAGAGAGAGGGGTTTTAGAGTGAGGGGGCGGTTTGAGAGAGCGAGAGAGAGCGGGTTAGAGAGAGAGAGAGGAGGATGAGGGGGGTGAGAGAGAGTGTTGAGAGAGCGAGAGGATGATGAGGGGTGTGAGAGAGAGGGTGAGAGAGAGGAGTGTTAGTGAGAGAGGGGGTTTGATAGAGCGTGAGAGTGCGGGTGCGAGAGAGAAAGGAGGATGAGGGGGTGAGAGAGAGTGTGTGAGAGAGCAAGAGGACGATGAGTGGGTGAGACAGAGGGTGTGAGAGAGGGGTTTAGAGAGAGAGGAGGTTTGAGAGAGCGAGAGAGAGCGGGTGTGAGAGAGAGAGGGGGAGAGAGATGGGTTTAGAGAGAGAGGGGTTTTGAGAGAGCGAGAGAGAGTGGGTGAGAGAGAGAGAGAGAAGAGGATGAGGGGATGAGAGAGAGGGTGAGAGAGAGGGGTTATAGAGAGAGACGGGGTTTGAAAGAGCGAGAGATGGCGGGTGAGAGAGAGAGAGGGTGAGAGAGGGGTTTCAGAGAGAGAGGGGGTTTGCGGGAGCAAGAGAGAGCGGGTGAGAGAGATAGAGGAGGATGAGGGGGGTGAGAGAGAGAGGGTGAGATAGAGGGGGTATAGAGAGAGAGGGGTTTGAGAGAGCGAGAGAGAGCGAGTGAGAGAGAGAGAGGAAGAGGAGGGGGTGAGAGAGAGAGTGGGTGAGAAAGAGGGGTTGAGAGAGAGGGGGTTTGAGAGAGCGAGAGAGTGCTGTTGCGAGAGTGAGAGAGGATGATGAGGCATGTGAGAGAGAGGGTGAGAGATGGGGTTTTTGAGAGAGAGGGTGTTTGAGAGAGCGAGAGAGAGCGGGTGAGAGAGAGAGAGAGGAGGATGAGGGGGTGAGAGAGAGAGGGTGAGAGAGAGGGGTTGAGAGAGAGGGGGGGTTTGAGAGAGCGAGAGAGAGCGGGTGAGAGAGAGTGAGGAGGATGGAGGTGAGAGAGAGAGGGTAAGAGCGAAGGGTTGAGATGGAGGGGGTTTGAGAGTACGAGAGAGTGGGTGAGAGAGAGAGAGGAGGATGAGGGGGGTTGAGAGAGAGAGAGGGTGAGAGAGAGAGGGGTTTTAGAGAGAGGGTGTTTGAGAGAGCGGGTGAGAGAGAGAGAGGGTGAGAGAGACGTGTTGAGAGAGGGGGGTTTGAGAGAGCGAGAGAGCACGGGTGAGAGAGAGAGAGGAGGATAAGGGGGTGAGAGAGAGAGGGTGAGAGAGAGGGGTTGCGAGAGAGAAGGTCTGAGAGAGCGAGAGAGAGCTGTTGAGAGAGTGAGAGAGGAGGATGAGGCGTGTGAGAGAGAGTGTGAGCGAAGGTGTTTGAGAAAGCAAGAGAGAGCGGGTGAGAGAGATGGAGAAGAATGAGGGGGTGAGAGAGAGAATGTGAGAGAGAGGGGTTGAGAGAGAGCGGGGGTTTGAGAGAGCGAGAGAGTGCTGGTGAGAGAGAGAGGAGGATGAGGGGGGTGAGAGAGAGAGGGTGAGAGAGAGGGGTTTTAGAGAGCGAGGTGGTTTGAGAGAGCGAGAGAGCGCGGGTGAGAGAGAGAGACGAGGATGAGGGGTTAAGAGAGAGAGAGTGAGATAGAGGGGTTTAGAGAGAGAGGTGGTTTGAGAGAGCGAGAGAGCGGGTGAGAGAGAGAGGAGGATGAGGGGTGTGAGAGAGAGAGGGTGAGAGAGAGAGAGGAGGATGAGGGGGTGAGAGAGAGAGGGTGAGATAGAGGGGGTATAGAGAGAGTGGTTTTAGAGAGCGAGAGAGAGCGAGTGAGAGAGAGAGAGGAAGAGGAGGGGGTGAGAGAGAGAGCGGGTGAGAAAGAGGGGTTGAGAGAGAGGGGGTTTGAGAGAGCGAGAGAGAGCTGTTGCGAGAGTGAGAGAGGATGATGAGGCATGTGAGAGAGAGGGTGAGAGAGGGGGTTTTTGAGAGAGAGGGTGTTTGAGAGAGCGAGAGAGAGCGGGTGAGAGAGAGAGAGGAGGATGAGGGGGTGAGAGAGAGAGGGTGAGAGAGAGGGGTTGAGAGAGAGGGGGGGTTTGAGAGAGCGAGAGAGAGCGGGTGAGAGAGCGTGAGGCGGATGGGGGTGAGAGAAAGAGGGTAAGAGCGAGGGGTTGAGATGTAGGGGGTTTGAGAGTACGAGAGAGTGGGTGAGAGAGAGAGAAGAGGATGAGGGGGGTGAGAGAGAGAGGGGTTTTAGAGAGAGGGTGTTTGAGAGAGCGGGTGAGAGAGAGAGAGGGTGAGAGAGAGGTGTTGAGAGAGGGAGGTTTGAGAGAGAGAGAGCACGGGTGAGAGAGAGAGTGGAGGATAAGGGGGGTGAGAGAGAGAGGGTGAGAGAGACGGGTTGACAGAGAGGAGGTCTGAGAGAGCGAGAGAGAGCTGTTGAGAGAGTGAGAGAGGAGGATGAGGCGTGTGAGAGAGAGTGTGAGCGAAGGTGTTTGAGAGAGCAAGAGAGAGCGGGTGAGAGAGATGGAGATGAGGGGGTGAGAGAGAGAATGTGAGAGAGAGGGGTTGAGAGAGAGCGGGGGTTTGAGAGAGCGAGAGAGAGCTGGTGAGAGAGAGAGAGTATGATGAGGGGGGTGAGAGAGAGAGGGTGAGAGAGGGGGGTTTTAGAGAGCGAGGTGGTTTGAGAGAGCGAGAGAGAGCGGGTGAGAGAGAGAGGAGGATGAGGGGGTGAGAGAGAGAGTGTGAGAGAGAGGGGTTTAGAGAGAGAGGTGGTTTGAGAGAGTGAGAGAGAGAGGGTGAGAGAGAGGGGTTGAGAGAGAGGGAGTTTAATAGAGCGGGTGAGAGAGAGTGAGGAGGATGAGGGGGTGAAAGAGAGAGAGGGTGAGAGAGAGGGGTTGAGAGAGAGAGGGGGTTTGAGAGAGCGAGACAGAGCGGGTGAGAGAGAGAGAGGGGAGGATGAGAGCGGTGGGAGAGAGAGAGGGTGAGAGAAAGGGGTTGAGAGAGAGAGGGGGTGTGAGAGAGTGAGAGAGCCCGGGTGAGAGAGAGAGAGGAGGATGAAGGGGTGAGAAAGAGAAGGTGAGCGAGAGGGGTTGAGAGAGAGAGGGGGTTTGACAGAGCGAGAGAGAGCAGGTGAGAGAGAGAGAGAGGAGGATGAGGGGGTGAGAAAGAGAGGGTGCGAGAAGGGGGTTGAGAGAGAAATGGGGTTTGAGAGAGCGAGAGAGCGGTTGACAGAGAGAGAGGAGGATGAGGGGGGAGAGAGAGAGAGGGTGAGAGAGGGGGGCTTTAGTGAGAGAGGGGGTTTGAGACAGCGAGAGAGATCAGGTGAGAGAGAGTGAGGAGGGTGAGGGGGTGAGAGAGAAAGGGTGAGAGAGAGGGATTTTAGAGAGAGGGGGTTTAAGAGAGCGAGAGAGCGGGTGAGAGAGAGAGGAGGATGAGGGGGTGAGAAAGAGAGGGAGGGAGAGGGGTTGAGAGAGAGAGGGGGTTTAAGAGAGCGAGAGAGCGCGGGTGAAAAAGAGAGGAGGATGACGGGGATGAGAGAGAAAGGGTGAGAGATGGGGGGTTTTAGAGAGAGAGGGGGTTTGAGAGAGCGAGAGAAAGCGGGTGAGAGAGAGTGGAGGATGAGGGGGGTGAGAGAGCGAGAGTGAGAGAGAGGGGTTTTAGAGTGAGGGGGTGGTTTGAGAGAGCGTGTGAGAGAGAGAGGAGAATGAGGGGGGTGAGAGTGAGTGTTGAGAGAGCGAGAGGATGATGAGGGGGTGAGAGAGAGAGTGAGAGGGAGGGGTTTTAGTGAGAGAGGGGGTTTGATAGAGTGTGAGAGTGCGGGTGTGAGAGAGAGAGGAGGATGAGGGGCGTGAGAGAGAGATGGTGAGAGAGGGGGTTTTTAGAGAGAGAGGGGTTTGAGAGAGAGCAGGTGAGAGAGAGGAGGATGAGGGGCGTGAGAGAGAGAGGGTGAGAGAGATGGGTTGAGAGAGAGAGGTGGTTTGAGAGAGCGAGAGAAAATGGGTGTGAGAGAGAGAGGAGGATGAGGGTGGTGAGAGAGAGAAGGTGAGAGAGAGGGGTTGAGAGAGAGGTGGTTTGAGAGAGTGAGAGAGAGCGGGTGAGAGAGAGTGAGGAGGATGAGGGGGGGTGACAGAGAAAGGGTGAGTGCGAGGGGTTGAGAGAGAGGACGTTTGAGAGTACAAGAGAGTGGGTGTGAGAGAGAGAGGAGGATGATGGCAGTGAAAGAGAGAGGGTGAGAGAGAGGGGTTATAGAGAGAGACAGGGTTTGAGAGAGCGAGAGATGGCGGGTGAGAGAGAGAGAGAGGAGGATGAGCCTTGTGTGAGAGAGAGAGGGTGAGAGAGGGGTTTTAGAGAGAGAGGGGGTTTGAGAGAGCGAGAGAGAGAGCGGGAGAGAGAGAGAGACGAGGATGGGGGATGAGAGAGGGGGTGAGAGAGAGGGTGAGAGAGAGGGGTTTTAGAGAGAGAGGGGTTTGAGGGAGCGAGAGAGAGCGGGTGAGAGAGAGTCAGAGTAGCATGAGGGGGGTGAGAGAGAGAATGGGAGAGAGAGGGGTTTAGAGTGAGGGGGGCTTTGAGAGAGTGAGAGAGAGCGGGTGAGAGAGAGGGAGGAGAATGAGGGGAGTGAGAGAGAGGGTGAGAGAGAGGGGTTGAGAGAGAGAGGGGGTTTGAGAGAGCGAGTTAGAGCGGATGAGAGAGAGAGAGAGGAGGATGAGGCGGTGAGAGTGAGGGTGAGAGAGAGGGGTTGAGAGAGAGAGGGAGTTTGAGAGAGCGGGTGAGAGAGAGAGAGAGAAGAGGATGAGGGGGTGAGAGAGAGGGAGCGTGAGAGAGAGGGGTTTCGAGAGAGAGGGGGTTTCAGAGAGCGAGAAAGAGCGGGTGAGAGAGAGAGAGGAGGATGAGGGGGGTGAGAGAGGGAGTGTGAGAGAGAGGGGGTTCGAGAGAGGGGGGGTTTCAGAGAGCGAGAAAGAGCGGGTGAGAGAGAGAGAGGAGGATGAGGGGGGTGAGAGTGAGGGTGAGAGAGAGGGGTTGAGAGAGAGAGGGAGTTTGAGAGAGCGGGTGAGAGAGAGAGAGAGAAGAGGATGAGGGGTGAGCGAGATGGTGAGAGAGAGGGGTTATAGAGAGAGACGGTGTTTGAGAGAGCGAGAGATGGCGGGTGAGAGAGAGAGAGGTGCATGAGCCTTGTGTGTGAGAGAGAGGGTGAGAGAGGGGTTTTAGAGAGAGAGGGGGTTTGAGAGAGCGGGAGAGAGCGGGTGAGAGAGATCGAGGAGGAATAGGGGGTGAGAGAGAGAGAGTGAGAGATAGGGGTTTTAGAGAGGGAGGGGTTTTGAGAGAGCGAGAGAGAGCGGGTGAGAGAGAGAGAGAGGAGGATGATGGGGGTGAGAGAGAGAGGGTGAGAGAGAGGGGTTTTAGAGAGCGAGGTGGTTTGAGAGAGCGAGAGAGAGCGGGTGAGAGAGAGTGAGAGGAGCATGAGGGGGGTGAGAGAGAGTGTGAGAGAGCGGGGTTTTAGAGTGAGGGGGGCTTTGAGAGAGCGAGAGAGAGCGGGTGAGAGAGAGAGAGGAGGATGAGGGCGGGTGAGAGAGGGAGCGTGAGAGAGAGGGGTTTAGAGAGAGAGGGGTTTGAGAGAGCGAGAGAGAGCGGGTGAGAGAGAGAGAGGAGGATGAGGGAGGTGAGAGAGAGAGGGTGAGAGAGAGGGGTTGAGAGTCAGGACGTTTGAGAGTACAAGAGAGTGGGTGAGAGATAGGACGATGAGGGCAGTGAGAGAGAGAGGGTGAGAGAGAGGGGATATAGTAAGCGACGGGGTTTGAGAGAGCGAGAGATGACGGGTGAGAGAGAGAGAGGGTGAGAGAGGGGTTTCAGAGAGAGAGGTGTTTTGCGGGAGCAAGGGAGAGCGGGTAAGAGAGATAGAGGAGGATGAGGGGTGTGAGAGACAGAGGGTGAGAGATAGGGTTTTAGAGAGAGAGGTGTTTTGAAAGAGCGAGAGAAAGCGGGTGAGAGAGAGAGCAGGATGAGGGGGGTGAGAGAGAGAGGGTGAGAAAGAGGGGTTTTAGTGAGAGAGGGGGTTTGATAGAGCGTGAGAGTGCGGGTGAGAGAGAGAGTGGAGGATGAGGGGGTGAGAGAGAGTGTGTGAGAGAGAAAGAGGACGATGAGTGGGTGAGAGAGAGGGTGTGAGAGAGGGGTTTAGAGAGAGATGAGGTTTGAGAGAGCGAGAGAGAGCGGGTGAGAGAGAGAGGAAGAGGATGGTGAGAGAGAGAGGGTGAGAGAGAAGGGTTTTAAAGAGAGAGGGGGTTTGAGAGAGCGCGGGTGAGAGAGAGGAGGATGAGGGGCGTGAGAGAGAGAGGGTGAGAGAGAGGGTTTTAGAGAGAGAGACGGGGTTTGAGAGAGCGGGAGAGAGCGGGTGATAGAGAGAGAGGAGGAAGATGGGAGTGAGAGAGAGGGTGAGAGAGAGGGGTTGAGAGAGAGTGGGGGTTTAAGAGAGCGGGTGAGAGAGAGGGAGGAGGATGAGGGGGTGAAAGAGAGAGAGGGTGAGAGAGAGGGGCTGAGAGAGAAATGGGGTTTGAGAGAGCGAGAGAGAGCGGGTGAGGGAGAGAGTGGAGGGTGAGGGGTGTGAGAGAGAGGGGGTGAGAGAGGGGGGGTTTTAGTGAGAGAGGGGGTTTGAGACAGCGATAGAGAGCAGGTGAGAGAGAGTGAGGAGGGTGAGGGGTTGAGAGAGAAAGGGTGAGAGAGAGGGGTTTTAGAGAGTGGGGGTTTGAGATAGCGAGAGAGCGGGTGAGAGAGAGAGAGGGCAATGAGTGGTTGAGAAAGAGAGGGTGAGAGAGAGGGGTTGAGAGAGAGAGGGGGTTTTAGAGAGCGAGAGAGCGCGGGTGAGAGAGAGAGGAGGATGATGGGGATGAGAGAGAAAGGGTGAGAGATGGGGGTTTGAGAGAGAGAGGGGGTTTGAGAGAGCGAGAGAAAGCGGGTGAGAGAGGAGGATGAGGGGGGTGAGAGAGCGAGAGTGAGAGTGAGGGGTTTTGCAGAGAGAGGGGTTTGAGGGAGCGAGAGAGCGTGGGTGAGAGAGAGAGAGGAGGATGAGGGGGGTGAGAGAGAGAATGTGAGAGAGAGGGGTTTTAGAGTGAGGGGGTGGTTTGAGAGAGCGTGTGAGAGAGAGGGAGGATGAGGGGGGTGAGAGAGAGTGTTGAGAGAGCGAGAGGATGATGAGGGGGTGAGAGAGAGGTCGAGAGAGAGGGGTTTTAGTGAGTGAGGGGTTTTGATAGAGTGTGAGAGTGCGGGTGTGAGAGAGAGAGGAGGATGAGGGGCGTGAGAGAGGGTGAGAGAGGGGGGTTTTAGAGGGAGAGGGGTTTGAGAGAGAGCAGGTGAGAGAGAGGAGGATGAGGGGCGTGAGAGAGAGAGGGTGAGAGAGATGGGTTGAGAGAGAGAAGGGGTTTGAGAGAGCGAGAGAAAATGGGTGAGAGAGAGAGAGGAGGATGAGGGGGGTGAGAGAGAGAGAGGGTGAGAGAGAGGGGTTGAGAGAGAGAGGTGGTTTGAGAGAGTGAGAGAGCGGGTGAGAGAGAGTGAGGACGATGAGGGGGGTGACAGAGAAAGGGTGAGTGCGAGGGGTTGAGAGAGAGGACGTTTGAGAGTACAAGAGAGTGGGTGAGAGAGAGAGAGGAGAATGTGGGCAGTGAGAGAGAGAGGGTGAGAGAGAGGGGTTATAGAGAGAGACGGGGTTTGAGAGAGCGAGAGATGGCGGGTGAGAGAGAGAGAGGAGGATGAGCCTTGTGTGAGAGAGAGAGAGGGTGAGAGAGGGGTTTTAGAGAGAGAGGGGGTTTAAGAGAGCGAGAGAGAGCGGGTGAGAGAGATAGAGGAGGATTAGGGGGTGAGAGACAGAGAGTGAGACATAGGGGTTTTCGAGAGAGAGGGGGTTTGAGAGAGCGAGAGAGAGCGGGTGAGAGAGAGTGGAGGATGGGGGGTGAGAGAGAGAGAGGGTGAGAGAGAGGGGTTTCAGAGAGAGAGGGGTTTGAGGGAGCGAGAGAGAGCGGGTGAGAGAGAGTGAGAGGAGCATGAGGGGGGTGAGAGAGAGAGTGTGAGAGAGAGGGGGTTTAGAGTGAGGGGGATTTGAGAGAGCGAGAGAGAGCGGGTGAGAGAGAGGGAGGAGGATGAGTGGGTTGAGAGAGAGAGGGTGAGAGAGAGGGGTTGAGAGAGAGAGAGGGGGTTTGAGAGAGCGAGTTAGAGCGGGTGAGAGAGAGAGAGGAGGATGAGGGGGGTGAGAGAGGGTGTGAGCGAAGGTGTTTGAGAGAGCAAGAGAGAGCGGGTGAGAGAGAGGGAGGAGAATGAGGGGTGAGAGAGAGAGGGTGAGAGAGAGGGTTAGATAGAGAGAGGGGGTTTGAGAGAGCGAGAGAGAGCTGGTGAGAGAGAGAGAGGAGGATGAGTGGTGTGAGAGAGAGAGGGTGAGATAGAGGGGTTTTAGAGAGCGAGGTGGTTTGAGAGAGCGAGAGAGAGCGGGTGAGAGAGAGAGGAGGATGAGGGGGTGAGAGAGAGAGGGTGAGAGAGAGGGGTTGAGAGAGTGGGGATTTGAGGGAGCGAGAGAGAGCAGGTGAGAGAGAGAGAGGAGAATGAGTGGGGTGAGAGAGGGAGCGTGAGAGAGAGGGGTTTAGAGAGAGGGGGTTCCAGAGAGCGAGAGAGAGCGGGTGAGAGAGAGAGAGGATGAGGAGGGGGTGAGAGAGAGACTGTGTGAGAGAGGGGTTGAGAGAGAGGGGTTTTGAGAGAGCGGGTGAGAGAGAGAGAGAGAGAGAAGAGGATGAGGGGGTGAGAGAGAGGGTGAGAGAGAGGGGTTATAGAGAGAGACGGGGTTTGAGAGAGCGAGAGATGGCGGGTGAGAGAGAGAGAGAGGTGGATGAGCCTTGTGTGGGAGAGAGAGGGTGAGAGAGGGGTTTTAGATAGAGAGGGGGTTTGAGAGATCGAGAGAGAGCGGGTGAGAGAGATAGAGGAGGAATAGGGGGTGAGAGAGAGAGAGTGAGAGATAGGCGTTTCAGAGAGGGAGGGGGTTTGAGAGAGCGAGAAAGAGCGGGTGAGAGAGAGAGAGAGGAGGATGAGGGTGGTGAGAGAGAGAGGGTGAGAGAGAGGGGTTTTAGAGAGAGAGAGGTTTGAGGGAGCGAGAGAGAGCGGGTGAGAGAGATAGAAGAGGATGAGGGGGGTGAGAGACAGAGGGTGAGAGATAGGGGTTTTAGAGAGATAGGTGTATTGAGAGAGCGAGAGAAAGCGGGTGAGAGAGACAGAGGAGGATGAGGGGGGTGAGAGAGAGAGGGTGAGAGAGAGGGGTTTTGGAGAGAGAGGGGTTTGAGGGAGCGAGAGAGCGCGGGTGAGATAGAGAGAGAGAGGAGGATGAGGGGGTTGAGAGAGAGAGTGTGTGAGAGAGGGGCTTTAGAGTGAGGGGGTGGTTTTAGAGAGCGAGAGAGAGCGGGTGAGAGAGAGAGAGAGGAGGATGAGGAGGGTGAGAGAGAGTGTTGAGAGAGCGAGAGGATGATGAGGAGGGTGAGAGAGAGAGGGTGAGAGAGAGGAGTTTTAGTGAGAGAGGGGGTTTGATAGAGCGAGAGAGTGCGGGTGAGAGAGAGAGAGAGAGGAGGATGAGGGGGTGAGAGTGAGTGTGTGAGAGAGCAAGAGGACGATGAGTGGGTGAGAGAGAGGGTGTGAGAGAGGGGTCTTCAGAGAGAGGAGGTTTGAGAGAGCGAGAGAGAGCGGGTGAGAGAGAGAGAGGAGGATGAGGGGGGTGAGAGAGCGAGGGTGAGAGAGAGGGGTTATGGAGAGAGAGGGGTTTGAGGGAGCGAGAGAGTGCGGGGGAGAGAGAGAGGAGGATGAGGAGGGTGAGAGAGAGAGTGTGAGAGAGAGGGGTTTTAGAGTGAGGGGGTGGTTTGAGAGAGCGTGTGAGAGAGAGAGGAGGATGAGGGGGGTGAGAGAGAGTGTTGAGAGAGCGAGAGGATGATGAGGGGGTGAGAGAGAGAGGGTGAGAGAGAGGGGTTTTAGTGAGAGAGGGGGTTTGATACAGCGTGAGAGTGCGGGTGTGAGAGAGAGAGGAGGATGAGGGGCGTGAGAGAGAGAGGGTGAGAGAGAGGGGTTTTAGAGAGAGACGGGTTTGAGAGAGAGCAGGTGAGAGAGAGGAGGATGAGGGGCGTGAGAGAGAGAGGGTGAGACAGATGGGTTGAGAGAGAGGGGGGGTTTGAGAGAGCGAGAGAAAATGGGTGAGAGAGAGAGAGGAGGATGAGGGGGTGAGAGAGAGAGGGTGAGAGAGAGGGGTTGAGAGAAAGAGGTGGTTTGAGAGAGTGAGAGAGAGCGGCTGAGAGAGAGTGAGGAGGATGGGGGGGTGACAGAGAGAGGGTGAGTCCGAGGGGTTTGGAAAGAGAGGGGTTTGAGAGAGCGAGAGAGTGCTGGTGAGAGGAAGAGAGGAGCATGAGGGGGTGAGGGAGAGAGAGTGAGAGAAAGGGGGTTGAGAGAGAGAGGGGGTTTGAGAGAGCGAGAGAGAGCGGGTGAGAGAGAGAGAGTGGAGGATGAGGGGGGTGAGAGAGAGAGTGTGTGAGAGAGCAAGAGGACGATGAGTGGGTGAGAGAGAGGGTGTGAGAGAGGGGTTTACAGAGAGAGGAGGTTTGAGAGAGCGAGAGAGAGCGGGTGAGAGAGAGTGGAAGAGCAGGGTGAGAGAGAGAGGGTGAGAGAGAAGGGTTTTAAAGAGAGAGGGGTTTTGAGAGAGCGCGGGTGAGAGAGAGGAGGATGAGGGGCGTGAGTAAGAGAGGGTGAGACAGATGGTTTGAGAGAGAGGGGGTTTAAGAGAGCGAGAGAGAACAGGTGAGGGAGAGAGAGGAGGATGTGGGGCATGAGAGAGAGAGGGTGAGAGAGAGGGTTTTAGAGAGAGACGGGGTTTGAGAGAGCAGGAGAGCGCGGGTGAGAGAGAGAGAGGAGGAGGAGGGGGGTGAGAGAGAGAGGGTGGAGAGAGGGGTTGAGAGAGAGAGGGGGTTTAAGAGAGCGGGTGAGAGAGAGGGAGGAGAATGAGGGGGGTGAAAGAGAGAGAGGGTGAGAGAGGGGTTGAGAGAGAAATGGGGTTTGAGAGAGCGAGAGAGCGGGTGAGAGAGAGAGAGGAGGATGAGGGGGTTGAGAGAGAGGGGGTGAGAGAGGGGGGTTTTAGTGAGAGAGGGGGTTTGAGACAGCGAGAGAGAGCAGGTGAGAGAGAGTGAGGAAGGTGAGGGGGTGAGAGAGAAAGGCTGAGAGAGGGGGGTTTTAGAGAGAGGGGGTTTGAGAGAGCGAGAGAGAGCGGGTGAGAGAGAGAGGAGGATGAGGGGGTGAGAAAGAGTGGGTGAGAGAGAGGGGTTGAGAGAGAGGGGCTTTAAGAGAGCGAGAGAGCGCGGGTGAGAGAGAGAGGAGGATGGGGGGGTGAGAGAGAAAGTGTGAGAGATGGGGGTTTTAGAGAGAGAGGGGGTTTGAGAGACCAAGAGAAAGCGAGTGCGAGAGAGAGAGGAGGATGAGGGGGGTGAGAGAGCGAGTGTGAGAGAGAGGGGTTTTGGAGAGAGAGGGGTTTGAGGGAGCGAGAGAGCGCGGGGGAGAGAGAGAGGAGAATGAGGAGGGTGAGAGAGAGAGTGTGAGAGAGAGGGGTTTTAGAGTGAGGGGGTGGTTTGAGAGAGCGTGTGAGAGAGAGAGGAGGATGAGGGGGGTGAGAGAGAGTGTTGAGAGCGCGAGAGGATGATGAGGGGGGAGAGAGAAAGGGGGTGAGAGATGGGTTTGCAGAGAGAGGAGGTTTGAGAGAGCGAGAGAGAGCGGGTGAGAGAGAGAGGAAGAGGAGAGTGAGAGAGAAAGGGTGAGAGAGAAGTGTTTCAAAGAGAGAGGGGGTTTGAGAGAGAGCGGGTGAGAGAGAGAAGGATGAGGGGCGTGAGAGAGAGAGGGTGAGAGAGATGGCTTGAGAGAGAGAGGGGGTTTGAGAGAGCGAGAGAAAATGGGTGAGAGAGAGAGAGGAGGGTGAGGGGGATGAGAGAGAGAGGGTGAGAGAGAGGGGTTGAGAGAGAGAGGGGGTTTGAGAGAGCGAGAGAGAGCGGGTGAGAGAGAGAGAGTGGAGAATGAGGAGGTGAGAGAGAGAGGGTGTGAGAAAGGGGTTGAGAGAGAGAGGGGGTTTGAGAGAGCGAGTTAGAGCTGTGGAGAGAGAGAGGAGGATGAGGGGGGTGCGAGAGGGTGTAAGCGAATGTGTTTGAAAGAGCAAGAGGGAGCGGGTGAGAGAGAGAGAGGATAATGAGGGGGTGAGAGAGAGAGGGTGAGAGAGAGGGGTTGAGAGAGAGAGGGGGTTTGAGAGAGCGAGTTAGAGCGGGTGAGAGAGAGAGAGGAGGATGAGGGGGATGAGAGAGGTTGTGAGCGAGGGTGTTTGAGATAGCAAGAGACAGCGGGTGAGAGAGAGGGAGGAGAATGAGGGGGTGAGAGAGAGAGGGTGAGAGAGAGGGGTTGAGAGAGAGAGGGGGTTTGAGAGAGCGAGAGAGAGCGGGTGAGAGAGAGAGAGGAGGATGAGGGGGTGAGAGAGAGAGGGTGAGAGAGAGGGATTGAGAGAGAGAGGGGATTTGAGGGAGCGAGAGAGAGCGTGTGAGAGAGAGAGAGGAGGATGAGGGGGGTGAGAGAGGGAGCGTGAGAGAGAGGGTTTAGAGAGAGAAGGGTTTCAGAGAGCGAGAGAGAGCGGGTGAGAGAGAGAGAGGCGGAGGAGGGGGTGAGAGAGAGAGTGTGAGAGAGAGGGGTTGAGAGAGAGAGGTGGTTTGAGAGAGCGAGAGAGAGCGGGTGAGAGAGCGAGAGTATGATGAGGGGGATGAGAGAGAGAGGGTGAGAGAGAGGGGTTGAGAGAGAGAGGGGGTTTGAGAGAGCGGGTGAGAGAGAGAGAGAGAAGAGGATGAGGGGGTGAGAGAGAGGGGTTATAGAGAGAGAGGGGATTTGAGGGAGCGAGAGAGAGCGTGTGAGAGAGAGAGAGGAGGAGGGGCTGAGAGAGTGTGTGTGAGAGAGGGGTTTAGAGAGAGAGGTGGTTTGAGAGAGCGAGAGAAGAGCGGATGAGAGAGAGAGAGTATGATGAGGGGGATGAGAGAGAGAGGGTGAGAGAGAGGGGTTGAGAGAGAGAGGGGGTTTGAGAGAGCGGGTGAGAGAGAGAGAGAGAAGAGGATGAGGGGGTGAGAGAGAGGGGTTATAGAGAGAGACGGGGTTTGAGAGAGCGAGAGATGGCGGGTGAGAGAGAGAGAGGACGATGAGGGGGTTGAGAGAGAGAGGGTGAGCGAGAGGGGTTTTAGAGAGAGAAGGGGTTTGAGATAGCAAGAGAGAGCGGGTGAGAGAGCGGGAGGAGGATGAGGGGGTGAGAGAGTGAGGGTGAGAGAGAGGGGTTGAGAGAGAGAGGGGGTTTGAGAGAGCGAGTTAGAGCGGGTGAGTGAGAGAGAGGAGGATGAGGAGGGTGAGAGAGGGTGTGAGAGAAGGTGTTTGAGAGAGTAAGAGAGAGCGGGTGAGAGAGAGGGAGGAGAATGAGGGGGGTGAGAGAGAGGGTGAGAGAGAGGGGTTGAGAGAGAGAGGGGGTTTGAGAGAGCGAGAGAGAGCGGGTGGGAGAGAGAGAGGAGGATGAGGGGGTGAGAGCGAGAGGGTGAGAGAGAGGGGTTTTGAGAGAGCGAGAGATAGCGGGTGAGAGAGAGAGAGAAGAGGATGAGGGGGATGAGAGAGGGTGAGAGAGAGGGGTTATAGAGAGAGACGGGGTTTGAGAGAGCGAGAGATGGCGGGTGAGAGAGAGAGAGGGTGAGAGAGGGGTTTCAGAGAGAGGTGTTTTGCGGGAGCAAGCGAGAGCGGGTGAGAGAGATAGAGGAGGATGAGGGGGGTGAGAGACAGAGGGTGAGAGATAGGGGTTTTAGAGAGAGAGGTGTTTTGAGAGAGCGAGAGAAAGCGGGTGAGAGAGAGAGGAGGATGAGGGGGGTGAGAATAAGAGGGTGAGAGAGAGGGGTTTTGGAGAGAGAGGGGTTTGAGGGAGGGAGAGAGCGCGGGTGAGATAGAGAGAGAGAGAGGAGGATGAGGGGGTTGAGAGAGAGAGTGTGAGAGAGAGGGGTTTTAGAGTGAGGGGGTGGTTTTAGAGAGCGAGGGAGAGCGGGTGAGAGAGAGAGAGAGAGGTGGATGGGGGGGGTGAGAGAGAGTGTGTGAGAGAGCAAGAGGACGATGAGTGGGTGAGAGAGAGGGTGTGAGAGGGGTTTAGAGAGAGAGGAGGTTTGAGAGAGCGAGAGAGAGCGGGTGAGAGAGAGAGGAAGAGGAGGGTGAGAGAGAGAGGGTGAGAGAGAAAGGTTTTAAAGAGAGAGGGGTTTTGAGAGAGAGCGGGTGAGAGAGAGGAGGATGAGGGGCGTGAGAGAGAGAGGGTGAGAGAGATGGGTTGAGAGAGAGAGGGGGTTTGAGAGAGCGAGGGAGAGAGAGGAGGATGAGGGGCGTGAGAGAGAGAGGGTGAGAGAGATGGGTTGAGAGAGAGAGGGGGTTTGAGAGAGCGAGAGAAAATGGGTGAGAGAGAGAGAGGAGGGTGAGGGGGATGAGAGAGAGAGGGTGAGAGAGAGGGGTTTTAGAGGGAGAGGTGATTTGAGAGTGCGAGAGAAAGCGGGTGAGAGAGAGAGGAGGATGAGGGGGGTGAGAGAGAGAGTATGAGAGAGAGGGGTTTTGGAGAGAGAGGCGTTTGAGGGAGCGAGGGAGCGCGGGTGAGAGAGAGAGGAGGAGGAGGGTGAGAGAGAGAGGGTGAGAGAGAGGGGTTGCGAGAGAGAGGGGGTTTGAGAGAGCGGGTGAGAGAGAGAGAGGAGGAGGGTGAGAGAGATAGGGTGAGAGAGAGGGTTTGCGAGAGAGAGGGGGTTTGAGAGAGCGGGTGAGAGAGAGAGAGGAGGATGAAGGCAGTGAGTGAGAGAGGGTGAGAGAGAGAGGAGGGTGTGTGGGGTGAGAGAGAGAGGGTGAGAAAGAAGGGTTTTAGAGAGAGAGGGGTTTGAGAGAGAGCCCGTGAGAGAGAGGAGGATGAGGGGCGTGAGAGAGAGAGGGTGAGAGAGATGGGTTGAGAGAGAGAGGGGGTTTGAGAGAGCGAGAGAGAACAGGTGAGAGAGAGAGAGAGGAGGATGAGGGGGGTGAAAGAGAGAGAGGGTGAGAGAGGGGGGTTGAGAGAGAAATGGGGTTTGAGAGAGCGGGTGAGAGAGAGGGAGGAGGATGAGGGGGGTGAAAGAGAGAGAGGGTGAGAGAGGGGGGTTGAGAGAGAAATGGGGTTTGAGAGAGCGAGAGAGAGCGGGTGAGAGAGAGGGAGGGATGAGGGGGGTGAGAGAGAGGGGGTGAGAGAGGGGGGTTTTAGTGAAAAGGGGGTTTGAGACAGCGAGAGAGAGCAGGTGAGAGAGAGTGAGGAGGGTGAGGGGGTGAGAGAGAAAGGGTGAGAGAGAGGGGTTTTAGAGAGAGGGGGTTTGAGAGAGCGAGAGAGAGCGGGTGAGAGAGAGAGGAGGATGAGGGGGTGAGAAAGAGAGGGTGAGAGAGGGGTTGAGAGAGAGAGGGCGTTTAAGAGAGCGAGAGAGCGCGGGTGAGAGAGAGAGGAGGATGGGGGGGTGAGTGAGAAAGGGTGAGAGATGGGGGTTTTAGAGATAGAGGGGGTTTGAGAGACCAAGAGAAAGCGAGTGAGAGAGAGAGAGGAGGATGAGGGGGGTGAGAGAGCGAGGGTGAGAGAGAGGGGTTTTGGAAAGAGAGGGGTTTGAGGGAGCGAGAGAGCGCGGGGGAGAGAGAGAGAGGAGGATGAGGAGGGTGAGAGAGAGAGTGTGAGAGAGAGGGGTTTTAGAGTGAGGAGATGGTTTGAGTGAGCGTGTGAGACAGAGAGCAGGATGAGGGGGATGAGAGAGTGAGGGTGGGAGAGAGGGGTTTTAGTGAGAGAGGGGGTTTGATAGAGCGTGCGAGTGCGGGTGTGAGAGAGAGAGCAGGATGAGGGGCGTGAGAGAGAGAGGGTGAGAGAGGGGTTTGAGAGAGAGCAGGTGAGAGAGAGGAGGATGTGGGGCGAGAGAGAGAGGGTGAGAGAGATGGGTTGAGAGAGAGAGGGGGTTTGAGAGAGCGAGAGAAAATGGGTGAGAGAGAGAGGAGGATGTGGGGCGTGAGAGAGAGAGGGTGAGAGAGAGGGGTTGAGAGAAAGACGTGGTTTAAGAGACTGAGAGAGAGCGGGTGAGAGAGAGTGAGGAGGATGAGAGGGGAGACAGAGAGAGGGTGAGTGCGAGGGGTTTTGGAAAGAGAGGGGTTTGAGATAGCGAGAGAGTGCTGGTGGGAGGGAGAGAGGAGCATGAGGGGGTGAGAGAGTTAGAGTGAGGGAGAGGGGGTTGAGAGAGAGAGGGGGTTTGAGAGAGCGAGAGAGCGGGTGAGAGAGAGAGAGTGGAGGATGAGGGGGGTGAGAGAGAGAGGGTGTGAGAGAGGGGTTGAGAGAGAGAGGGGGTTTGAGAGAGCGAGAGAGAGCGGGTGAGAGACAGAGAGTGGAGGATGAGGCGGTGAGAGAGAGAGGGTGAGAAAGAGGAGTTGAGAGGGAGAGGGGGTTTGAGAGAGCGAGTTAGAGCGGGTGAGAGAGAGAGAGGAGGATGAGGGGGGTGAGAGAGGGTGTAAGCGAATGTGTTTGAAAGACCAAGAGAGAGCGGGTGAGAGAGAGAGGAGAATGAGGGAGTGAGAGAGAGAGGGTGAGAGAGAGGGGTTGAGAGAGAGAGAGGGTTTGAGAGAGCGAGTTAGAGCGGGTGAGAGAGAGAGGACGATGAGGGGGGGGGAGAGAGGTTGTGAGCGAGGGTGTTTGAGACAGCAAGAGAGAGAGGGTGAGAGTGAGGGAGGAGAATGATGGGGTGAGAGAGAGGGGTTTGAGAGAGCGAGAGAGAGCGGGTGAGAGAGAGAGGAGGATGAGGGGGTGAGAGAGAGGGGTTGAGAGAGAGAGGGGATTTGAGGGAGCGAGAGAGAGCGTGTGAGAGAGAGAGAGAGAGGAGGATGAAGGGGTTGAGAGAGGGAGCGTGAGAGAGAGGGTTTAGAGAGAAAGGTGGTTTCAGAGAGCGAGAGAGAGCGGGTGAGAGAGAGAGAGGAGGAGGAGGGGTGAGAGAGAGAGTGTGAGAGAGAGGGGTTGAGAGAGAGAGGTGGTTTCAGAGAGCGAGAGAGAGCGGGTGAGAGAGAGAGAGGAGGATGAGGGGGTGAGAGAGAGAGGGTGAGAGAGAGGGGTTTTAGAGTGAGGGGGGCTTTGAGAGAGCAAGAGAGAGCGGGTGAGAGAGAGAGAGAAGAGGATGAGGGGGGTGAGAGAGAGGGTGAGAGTGTAGTTATAGAGAGAGACGGGTTTGAGAGAGCGAGAGAGAGCGGGTGAGAGAGAGAGGAGGATGAAACGGGTGTCAGAGAGAGGGTGTGAGAGAGGGATTTTAGAGAGAGAGGGTTTTTGAGAGAGTGAGAGAAAGCAGGTGAGAGAGATTGAGGAGGATGAGGGGTGAGAGACAGAGGGTGAGAGATAGGGGTTTTAGAGAGAGAGGGGGTTTGAGAGAGTGAGACAGAGCGGGTGAGAGAGAGAGAGAGGAGGATGAGGAGTGTGTGAGAGAGAGGGTGAGAGCGAGAGGAGGATGAGGGGTTTGAGAGAGAGAGGGTGAGAGAGAAAGGGTTTAGAGAGAGAGGGTGTTTGAGAGAGTGAGAGAGAACGGGTGAGAGAGAGAGAGGAGGATGAGGGGGTGAGAGAGAGAGGGTGAGAGCGACGGGTTGAGAGAGAGGGGGTTTGAGAGTATGAGAGAGAGTGGGTGAGAGAGAGAGAGGAGGATGAGGGTGGTGAGAGAGTGAGAGAGGGTGAGAGAGACAGGGGTTTTAGAGAGAAAGGGGGTTTCAGTGAGCGGGTGAGCGAGAGAGAGGAGGTTGAGGGGGATGAGAGAGAGAGAGGGGGCGAGAGAGGGGTTGAGAGAGAGGGGGTTTGAGAGAGCGAGAGAGCGCGGGTGAGACAGGTGGAGGAGGATGAGATGCGGTGAGAGGGAGTGTGAGAGAGAGAGGGGAGGATGTGGGTGGTGAGCGAGTGAGAGAGGGTGAGAGAGAGGGGTTTTAGAGAGAAAGGGGGTTTGAGAGAGCGGGTGAGAGAGAGAAAGGAGGATGAGGGGGATGAGAGAGAGGGTGCGAGAGAGGGGTTGAGAGAGAGGGGGATTGAGAGAGCGAGAGAGCGCGGGTGAGACAGGGGGAGGAGGATGAGGGCGGTGAGAGAGAGTGTTGAGAGCGCGAGAGGATGATGAGGGGGGAGAGAGAAAGGGGGTGAGAGATGGGTTTGCAGAGAGAGGAGGTTTGAGAGAGCGAGAGAGAGCGGGTGAGAGAGAGAGGAAGAGGAGAGTGAGAGAGAAAGGGTGAGAGAGAAGTGTTTCAAAGAGAGAGGGGGTTTGAGAGAGAGCGGGTGAGAGAGAGAAGGCTGAGGGGCGTGAGAGAGAGAGGGTGAGAGAGATGGGTTGAGAGAGAGAGGGGGTTTGAGAGAGCGAGAGAAAATGGGTGAGAGAGAGAGAGGAGGGTGAGGGGGATGAGAGAGAGAGGGTGAGAGAGAGGGGTTGAGAGAGAGAGGGGGTTTGAGAGAGCGAGAGAGAGCGGGTGAGAGAGAGAGAGTGGAGAATGAGGGGGTGAGAGAGAGAGGGTGTGAGAAAGGGGTTGAGAGAGAGAGGGGGTTTGAGAGAGCGAGTTAGAGCTGTTGAGAGAGAGAGGAGGATGAGGGGGGTGCGAGAGGGTGTAAGCGAATGTGTTTGAAAGAGCAAGAGGGAGCGGGTGAGAGAGAGAGAGGAGAATGAGGGGGTGAGAGAGAGAGGGTGAGAGAGAGGGGTTGAGAGAGAGAGGGGGTTTGAGAGAGCGAGTTAGAGCGGGTGAGAGAGAGAGAGGAGGATGAGGGGGATGAGAGAGGTTGTGAGCGAGGGTGTTTGAGACAGCAAGAGAGAGCGGGTGAGAGAGAGGGAGGAGAATGAGGGGGTGAGAGAGAGAGGGTGAGAGAGAGGGGTTGAGAGAGAGAGGGGGTTTGAGAGAGCGAGAGAGAGCGGGTGAGAGAGAGAGAGGAGGATGAGGGGGTGAGAGAGAGAGGGTGAGAGAGAGGGATTGAGAGAGAGAGGGGATTTGAGGGAGCGAGAGAGAGCGTGTGAGAGAGAGAGAGGAGGATGAGGGGGGTGAGAGAGGGAGCGTGAGAGAGAGGGTTTAGAGAGAGAAGGGTTTCAGAGAGCGAGAGAGAGCGGGTGAGAGAGAGAGAGGCGGAGGAGGGGGTGAGAGAGAGAGTGTGAGAGAGAGGGGTTGAGAGAGAGAGGTGGTTTGAGAGAGCGAGAGAGAGCGGGTGAGAGAGCGAGAGTATGATGAGGGGGATGAGAGAGAGAGGGTGAGAGAGAGGGGTTGAGAGAGAGAGAGGGGATTTGAGGGAGCGAGAGAGAGCGTGTGAGAGAGAGAGAGGAGGAGGGGCTGAGAGAGTGTGTGTGAGAGAGGGGTTTAGAGAGAGAGGTGGTTTGAGAGAGCGAGAGAAGAGCGGATGAGAGAGAGAGAGTATGATGAGGGGGATGAGAGAGAGAGGGTGAGAGAGAGGGGTTGAGAGAGAGGGGTTTTGAGAGAGCGGGTGAGAGAGAGAGAGAGAAGAGGATGAGGGGGTGAGAGAGAGGGGTTATAGAGAGAGACGGGGTTTGAGAGAGCGAGAGATGGCGGGTGAGAGAGAGAGAGGACGATGAGGGGGTTGAGAGAGAGAGGGTGAGCGAGAGGGGTTTTAGAGAGAGAAGGGGTTTGAGATAGCAAGAGAGAGCGGGTGAGAGAGCGGGAGGAGGATGAGGGGGTGAGAGAGTGAGGGTGAGAGAGAGGGGTTGAGAGAGAGAGGGGGTTTGAGAGAGCGAGTTAGAGCGGGTGAGTGAGAGAGAGGAGGATGAGGAGGGTGAGAGAGGGTGTGAGAGAAGGTGTTTGAGAGAGTAAGAGAGAGCGGGTGAGAGAGAGGGAGGAGAATGAGGGGGGTGAGAGAGAGGGTGAGAGAGAGGGGTTGAGAGAGAGAGGGGGTTTGAGAGAGCGAGAGAGAGCGGGTGGGAGAGAGAGAGGAGGATGAGGGGGTGAGAGCGAGAGGGTGAGAGAGAGGGGTTTTGAGAGAGCGAGAGATAGCGGGTGAGAGAGAGAGAGAAGAGGATGAGGGGGATGAGAGAGGGTGAGAGAGAGGGGTTATAGAGAGAGACGGGGTTTGAGAGAGCGAGAGATGGCGGGTGAGAGAGAGAGAGGGTGAGAGAGGGGTTTCAGAGAGAGGTGTTTTGCGGGAGCAAGCGAGAGCGGGTGAGAGAGATAGAGGAGGATGAGGGGGGTGAGAGACAGAGGGTGAGAGATAGGGGTTTTAGAGAGAGAGGTGTTTTGAGAGAGCGAGAGAAAGCGGGTGAGAGAGAGAGGAGGATGAGGGGGGTGAGAATAAGAGGGTGAGAGAGAGGGGTTTTGGAGAGAGAGGGGTTTGAGGGAGGGAGAGAGCGCGGGTGAGATAGAGAGAGAGAGAGGAGGATGAGGGGGTTGAGAGAGAGAGTGTGAGAGAGAGGGGTTTTAGAGTGAGGGGGTGGTTTTAGAGAGCGAGGGAGAGCGGGTGAGAGAGAGAGAGAGAGGTGGATGGGGGGGTGAGAGAGAGTGTGTGAGAGAGCAAGAGGACGATGAGTGGGTGAGAGAGAGGGTGTGAGAGGGGTTTAGAGAGAGAGGAGGTTTGAGAGAGCGAGAGAGAGCGGGTGAGAGAGAGAGGAAGAGGAGGGTGAGAGAGAGAGGGTGAGAGAGAAAGGTTTTAAAGAGAGAGGGGTTTTGAGAGAGAGCGGGTGAGAGAGAGGAGGATGAGGGGCGTGAGAGAGAGAGGGTGAGAGAGATGGGTTGAGAGAGAGAGGGGGTTTGAGAGAGCGAGGGAGAGAGAGGAGGATGAGGGGCGTGAGAGAGAGAGGGTGAGAGAGATGGGTTGAGAGAGAGAGGGGGTTTGAGAGAGCGAGAGAAAATGGGTGAGAGAGAGAGAGGAGGGTGAGGGGGATGAGAGAGAGAGGGTGAGAGAGAGGGGTTGAGAGAGAGAGAGGGGATTTGAGGGAGCGAGAGAGAGCGTGTGAGAGAGAGAGAGGAGGAGGGGCTGAGAGAGTGTGTGTGAGAGAGGGGTTTAGAGAGAGAGGTGGTTTGAGAGAGCGAGAGAAGAGCGGATGAGAGAGAGAGAGTATGATGAGGGGGATGAGAGAGAGAGGGTGAGAGAGAGGGGTTGAGAGAGAGGGGTTTTGAGAGAGCGGGTGAGAGAGAGAGAGAGAAGAGGATGAGGGGGTGAGAGAGAGGGGTTATAGAGAGAGACGGGGTTTGAGAGAGCGAGAGATGGCGGGTGAGAGAGAGAGAGGACGATGAGGGGGTTGAGAGAGAGAGGGTGAGCGAGAGGGGTTTTAGAGAGAGAAGGGGTTTGAGATAGCAAGAGAGAGCGGGTGAGAGAGCGGGAGGAGGATGAGGGGGTGAGAGAGTGAGGGTGAGAGAGAGGGGTTGAGAGAGAGAGGGGGTTTGAGAGAGCGAGTTAGAGCGGGTGAGTGAGAGAGAGGAGGATGAGGAGGGTGAGAGAGGGTGTGAGAGAAGGTGTTTGAGAGAGTAAGAGAGAGCGGGTGAGAGAGAGGGAGGAGAATGAGGGGGGTGAGAGAGAGGGTGAGAGAGAGGGGTTGAGAGAGAGAGGGGGTTTGAGAGAGCGAGAGAGAGCGGGTGGGAGAGAGAGAGGAGGATGAGGGGGTGAGAGCGAGAGGGTGAGAGAGAGGGGTTTTGAGAGAGCGAGAGATAGCGGGTGAGAGAGAGAGAGAAGAGGATGAGGGGGATGAGAGAGGGTGAGAGAGAGGGGTTATAGAGAGAGACGGGGTTTGAGAGAGCGAGAGATGGCGGGTGAGAGAGAGAGAGGGTGAGAGAGGGGTTTCAGAGAGAGGTGTTTTGCGGGAGCAAGCGAGAGCGGGTGAGAGAGATAGAGGAGGATGAGGGGGGTGAGAGACAGAGGGTGAGAGATAGGGGTTTTAGAGAGAGAGGTGTTTTGAGAGAGCGAGAGAAAGCGGGTGAGAGAGAGAGGAGGATGAGGGGGGTGAGAATAAGAGGGTGAGAGAGAGGGGTTTTGGAGAGAGAGGGGTTTGAGGGAGGGAGAGAGCGCGGGTGAGATAGAGAGAGAGAGAGGAGGATGAGGGGGTTGAGAGAGAGAGTGTGAGAGAGAGGGGTTTTAGAGTGAGGGGGTGGTTTTAGAGAGCGAGGGAGAGCGGGTGAGAGAGAGAGAGAGAGGTGGATGGGGGGGTGAGAGAGAGTGTGTGAGAGAGCAAGAGGACGATGAGTGGGTGAGAGAGAGGGTGTGAGAGGGGTTTAGAGAGAGAGGAGGTTTGAGAGAGCGAGAGAGAGCGGGTGAGAGAGAGAGGAAGAGGAGGGTGAGAGAGAGAGGGTGAGAGAGAAAGGTTTTAAAGAGAGAGGGGTTTTGAGAGAGAGCGGGTGAGAGAGAGGAGGATGAGGGGCGTGAGAGAGAGAGGGTGAGAGAGATGGGTTGAGAGAGAGAGGGGGTTTGAGAGAGCGAGGGAGAGAGAGGAGGATGAGGGGCGTGAGAGAGAGAGGGTGAGAGAGATGGGTTGAGAGAGAGAGGGGGTTTGAGAGAGCGAGAGAAAATGGGTGAGAGAGAGAGAGGAGGGTGAGGGGGATGAGAGAGAGAGGGTGAGAGAGAGGGGTTTTAGAGGGAGAGGTGATTTGAGAGTGCGAGAGAAAGCGGGTGAGAGAGAGAGGAGGATGAGGGGGGTGAGAGAGAGAGTATGAGAGAGAGGGGTTTTGGAGAGAGAGGCGTTTGAGGGAGCGAGGGAGCGCGGGTGAGAGAGAGAGGAGGAGGAGGGTGAGAGAGAGAGGGTGAGAGAGAGGGGTTGCGAGAGAGAGGGGGTTTGAGAGAGCGGGTGAGAGAGAGAGAGGAGGAGGGTGAGAGAGATAGGGTGAGAGAGAGGGTTTGCGAGAGAGAGGGGGTTTGAGAGAGCGGGTGAGAGAGAGAGAGGAGGATGAAGGCAGTGAGTGAGAGAGGGTGAGAGAGAGAGGAGGGTGTGTGGGGTGAGAGAGAGAGGGTGAGAAAGAAGGGTTTTAGAGAGAGAGGGGTTTGAGAGAGAGCCCGTGAGAGAGAGGAGGATGAGGGGCGTGAGAGAGAGAGGGTGAGAGAGATGGGTTGAGAGAGAGAGGGGGTTTGAGAGAGCGAGAGAGAACAGGTGAGAGAGAGAGAGAGGAGGATGAGGGGGGTGAAAGAGAGAGAGGGTGAGAGAGGGGGGTTGAGAGAGAAATGGGGTTTGAGAGAGCGGGTGAGAGAGAGGGAGGAGGATGAGGGGGGTGAAAGAGAGAGAGGGTGAGAGAGGGGGGTTGAGAGAGAAATGGGGTTTGAGAGAGCGAGAGAGAGCGGGTGAGAGAGAGGGAGAGATGAGGGGGGTGAGAGAGAGGGGGTGAGAGAGGGGGGTTTTAGTGAAAAGGGGGTTTGAGACAGCGAGAGAGAGCAGGTGCGAGAGAGTGAGGAGGGTGAGGGGGTGAGAGAGAAAGGGTGAGAGAGAGGGGTTTTAGAGAGAGGGGGTTTGAGAGAGCGAGAGAGAGCGGGTCAGAGAGAGAGGAGGATGAGGGGGTGAGAAAGAGAGGGTGAGAGAGAGGGGTTGAGAGAGAGAGGGCGTTTAAGAGAGCGAGAGAGCGCGGGTGAGAGAGAGAGGAGGATGGGGGGGTGAGTGAGAAAGGGTGAGAGATGGGGGTTTTAGAGATAGAGGGGGTTTGAGAGACCAAGAGAAAGCGAGTGAGAGAGAGAGAGGAGGATGAGGGGGGTGAGAGAGCGAGGGTGAGAGAGAGGGGTTTTGGAAAGAGAGGGGTTTGAGGGAGCGAGAGAGCGCGGGGGAGAGAGAGAGAGAGGAGGATGAGGAGGGTGAGAGAGAGAGTGTGAGAGAGAGGGGTTTTAGAGTGAGGAGATGGTTTGAGTGAGCGTGTGAGACAGAGAGGAGGATGAGGGGGGTGAGAGAGTGAGGGTGGGAGAGAGGGGTTTTAGTGAGAGAGGGGGTTTGATAGAGCGTGCGAGTGCGGGTGTGAGAGAGAGAGCAGGATGAGGGGCGTGAGAGAGAGAGGGTGAGAGAGGGGTTTGAGAGAGAGCAGGTGAGAGAGAGGAGGATGTGGGGCGAGAGAGAGAGGGTGAGAGAGATGGGTTGAGAGAGAGAGGGGGTTTGAGAGAGCGAGAGAAAATGGGTGAGAGAGAGAGGAGGATGTGGGGCGTGAGAGAGAGAGGGTGAGAGAGAGGGGTTGAGAGAAAGACGTGGTTTAAGAGACTGAGAGAGAGCGGGTGAGAGAGAGTGAGGAGGATGAGAGGGGAGACAGAGAGAGGGTGAGTGCGAGGGGTTTTGGAAAGAGAGGGGTTTGAGATAGCGAGAGAGTGCTGGTGGGAGGGAGAGAGGAGCATGAGGGGGTGAGAGAGTTAGAGTGAGGGAGAGGGGGTTGAGAGAGAGAGGGGGTTTGAGAGAGCGAGAGAGCGGGTGAGAGAGAGAGAGTGGAGGATGAGGGGGGTGAGAGAGAGAGGGTGTGAGAGAGGGGTTGAGAGAGAGAGGGGGTTTGAGAGAGCGAAAGAGAGCGGGTGAGAGACAGAGAGTGGAGGATGAGGCGGTGAGAGAGAGAGGGTGAGAAAGAGGAGTTGAGAGGGAGAGGGGGTTTGAGAGAGCGAGTTAGAGCGGGTGAGAGAGAGAGAGGAGGATGAGGGGGGTGAGAGAGGGTGTAAGCGAATGTGTTTGAAAGACCAAGAGAGAGCGGGTGAGAGAGAGAGGAGAATGAGGGAGTGAGAGAGAGAGGGTGAGAGAGAGGGGTTGAGAGAGAGAGAGGGTTTGAGAGAGCGAGTTAGAGCGGGTGAGAGAGAGAGGACGATGAGGGGGGGGGGAGAGAGGTTGTGAGCGAGGGTGTTTGAGACAGCAAGAGAGAGAGGGTGAGAGAGAGGGAGGAGAATGAGGGGTGAGAGAGAGGGGTTTGAGAGAGCGAGAGAGAGCGGGTGAGAGAGAGAGGAGGATGAGGGGGTGAGAGAGAGGGGTTGAGAGAGAGAGGGGATTTGAGGGAGCGAGAGAGAGCGTGTGAGAGAGAGAGAGAGAGGAGGATGAAGGGGTTGAGAGAGGGAGCGTGAGAGAGAGGGTTTAGAGAGAAAGGTGGTTTCAGAGAGCGAGAGAGAGCGGGTGAGAGAGAGAGAGGAGGAGGAGGGGTGAGAGAGAGAGTGTGAGAGAGAGGGGTTGAGAGAGAGAGGTGGTTTCAGAGAGCGAGAGAGAGCGGGTGAGAGAGAGAGAGGAGGATGAGGGGGTGAGAGAGAGAGGGTGAGAGAGAGGGGTTTTAGAGTGAGGGGGGCTTTGAGAGAGCAAGAGAGAGCGGGTGAGAGAGAGAGAGAAGAGGATGAGGGGGGTGAGAGAGAGGGTGAGAGTGTAGTTATAGAGAGAGACAGGTTTGAGAGAGCGAGAGAGAGCGGGTGAGAGAGAGAGGAGGATGAAACGGGTGTCAGAGAGAGGGTGTGAGAGAGGGATTTTAGAGAGAGAGGGTTTTTGAGAGAGTGAGAGAAAGCAGGTGAGAGAGATTGAGGAGGATGAGGGGTGAGAGACAGAGGGTGAGAGATAGGGGTTTTAGAGAGAGAGGGGTTTGAGAGAGTGAGACAGAGCGGGTGAGAGAGAGAGAGAGGAGGATGAGGAGTGTGTGAGAGAGAGGGTGAGAGCGAGAGGAGGATGAGGGGTTTGAGAGAGAGAGAGGGTGAGAGAGAAAGGGTTTAGAGAGAGAGGGTGTTTGAGAGAGTGAGAGAGAACGGGTGAGAGAGAGAGAGGAGGATGAGGGGGTGAGAGAGAGAGAGTGAGAGCGACGGGTTGAGAGAGAGGGGGTTTGAGAGTATGAGAGAGAGTGGGTGAGAGAGAGAGAGGAGGATGAGGGTGGTGAGAGAGTGAGAGAGGGTGAGAGAGACAGGGGTTTTAGAGAGAAAGGGGGTTTCAGTGAGCGGGTGAGCGAGAGAGAGGAGGTTGAGGGGGATGAGAGAGAGAGAGGGGGCGAGAGAGGGGTTGAGAGAGAGGGGGTTTGAGAGAGCGAGAGAGCGCGGGTGAGACAGGGGGAGGAGGATGAGATGCGGTGAGAGGGAGTGTGAGAGAGAGAGGGGAGGATGTGGGTGGTGAGCGAGTGAGAGAGGGTGAGAGAGAGGGGTTTTAGAGAGAAAGGGGGTTTGAGAGAGCGGGTGAGAGAGAGAGAGGAGGATGAGGGGGATGAGAGAGAGGGTGCGAGAGAGGGGTTGAGAGAGAGGGGGATTGAGAGAGCGAGAGAGCGCGGGTGAGACAGGGGGAGGAGGATGAGGGCGGTGAGAGAGAGTGTGAGAGAGAGAGGAGGAGGAGGGGGGTGAGAAAGAGTGGGCCAGAGAGAGGGGTGAGAGAGAGAGAGGGTTTGATTAAACGAGAGAGAGTGGGTGAGAGAGAGGAGGATGAGGGCCGTGAGAGAGAGGGGTGAGAGAGATTGAGAGAGAGGGGTTTTAGAGAGAGAGAGGATTTGAGAGAGAGAGAGAGAGCGGGTGAGAGAGAGAGGAGGATGATGGGGGTGAGAGAGAGAGGGTGAGAGAGAGGGGGTTTAGAGAGAGAAAGGGTTTGAGAGAGCGAGAGAGCGCGGGTGAGAGAGAGAGAGGAGGATGAGGGGGGTGAGAGAGAGAGGGTGAGAGAGAGGAGGTTTAGAGAGAGAAAGGGTTTGAGAGAGCAAGAGTGAGCGGGTGAGAGAGCGGGAGGAGGATGAGTAGGGTGAGAGAGAGGGGTTGAGAGAGAGAGAGGGGTTTGAGAGAGCGAGTGAGAGCGGGTGAGAGAGAGACGAGGATGAGGGGGGTGAGAGAGGGTGTGAGAGTAGGTGTTTGAGAGAGCAAGAGAGAGCGGGTGAGACAGGGGGAGGAGGATGAGGGCGGTGAGAGAGAGTGTGTGAGAGAGAGGAGGAGGAGGGGGGTGAGAGAGAGTGGGCCAGAGAGAGGGTTTGAGAGAACGAGAGAGAGTGGGTGAGAGAGAGGAGGATGAGGGCCGTGAGAGAGAGGGGTGAGAGAGATTGAGAGAGAGGGGTTTTAGAGAGAGAGAGGATTTGAGAGAGCGAGAGAGAGCGGGTGGGAGAGAGAGGAGGATGATGGGGGTGAGAGAGGGTGTGAGAGTAGGTGTTTGAGAGAGCAAGAGAGAGCGGGTGAGAGAGAGGGAGGAGAATGAGGGGGTGAGAGAGAGAGGGTGAGAAAGAGGGGTTGAGAGAGAGGCGGTTTGAGAGAGCAAGAGAGCGGGTGAGAGAGAGGGAGGAGAATGAGGGGTGAGAGAGAGAGAGGGTGAGAGAGAGGGGTTGAGAGAGAAGGGTTTGAGAGAGCGCGGGTGAGAGTGAGAGAGGTGGAGGAGGGGGGTGAGAGAGAGAGGGTGAGAGAGAGGGGTTATAGAGAGAGACGGGGTTTGAGAGAACGAGAGAGAGAGGGTGAGAGAGAGAGAGGAGGGTGAGGGGGGTGAGAGAGAGAGGGTGAGAGAGAGGGGTTTTAGAGAGAGAGGGTGTTTGAGAGAGCGAGGGAGAGCGGGTGAGAGAGAGAGAGGGTGTGTGAGAGGGGTTGAGAGAGAGAGGGGGTTTGAGAGAGCGAAAGAGAGGGGGTGAGAGAGAGAGAGTGGAGGATGAGGCGGTGAGAGAGAGAGGGTGAGAGAGAGGGGTTGAGAGAGAGAGGCGGTTTGAGAGAGCAAGAGAGCGGGTGAGAGAGAGAGAGAGAGACGAGGATGAGGGGGGTGAGAGAGGGTGTAAGAAAAGGTGTTTGAGAGAGCAAGAGAGAGCGGGTGAGAGAGAGGGAGGAGAATGAGAGGGGTGAGAGAGAGAGGGTGAGAGAGGGGTTATAGAGAGAGACGGGGTTTGAGAGACCGAGAGGGAGAGGGTGAGAGAGAGAGAGGAGGGTGAGGGGGGTGAGAGAGAGAGGGTGAGAGAGAGGGGTTTTAGAGAGAGGGGGTGTTTGAGAGAACGAGGGAGAGCGGGTGAGAGAGAGAGAGGAGGATGAGGGGGGTGGGAGAGAGAGGGTGAGAGAGACGGGTCTTAGAGAGAGAGGGTGTTTGAGAGAGCGAGAGAGAGCGGGTGAGGGAGAGAGAGGAGGATGAGGGGGGTGAGAGAGCGAGGGTGAGAGACAGGGTTGAGAGTGAGATGGGGTTTGAGAGTGCGAGAGAGCACGGGTGAGAGAGAGAGAGGAGGATGAGGGGGGTGAGAGAGAGAGGGTGAGAGAGAGCGGGTTTTTAGTGAGAGAGGGGTTTGATAGATCCTGAGAGAGCGGATGAGAGAGGGAGAGGAGGATCGGGGGGGGGTGAGAGAGAGGGTTTTTAGAGAGAGGGGTTTTGAGAGATCGAGATAGAGCGCGTGAGAGAGAGAGGAGGATGAGAGGGGTGAGAGGGAGAGGGTGAGAGAGAGGGGTTTTAGTGAGAGAGGGGGTTTGATAGATCGTGAGAGTGCGGGTCAGAGAGAGAGAAGAGGATGAGGTGGGTGAGAGAGAGAGAGGGTGAGAGAGAGGGGTTTTAGAGAGGGGGGGGTTTGAAAGTGCGAGAGAGAGCGGGAGAGAGAGAGAGGAGGATGAGGGGAGTGAGAGCGATTGTGTGAGAGAGCGAGAGGATTAGATTAGATTATATTACTTATAGTGTGGAAACAGGCCCTTCGGCCCAGCAAGTCCTCACCGACCCGCCGAAGCGTAACCCACCCAGACCCATTCTCCTACATTTACCCCTTCACCTAACACTACGGGCAATTTAGCATGGCCAATTCACCTAACCTGCACATTTTTTGGATTGTGGGAGGAAACCGGAGCACCGGAGGAAACCCACGCAGACACGGGGAGAATGTGCAAACTCCACACAGAGAGTCGCCTGAGGCGGGAATTGAACCCGGGTCTCTGGCGCTGTGAAGCAGCAGTGCTAAGCACTGTGCTACCGTGGGGGGGGGGGGGGGGGGGGGTGAGAGAGAGAGAGGGTGAGAGAGAGGGGTTTTAGTGAGAGAGGGGGTTTGATAGATCGTGAGAGTGCGGGTCAGAGAGAGAGAGGAGGATGAGGTGGGTGAGAGAGAGAGAGAGTGTGAGAGAGAGGGGTTTTAGAGAGGGGGGGTTTGAAAGAGTGAGAGAGCGGGTGAGAGAGAGAGAGAGGAGGATGAGGGGGATGAGAGCGATTGTGAGGGAGAGCGAGAGGATGATGAGGGGGGTGAAAGAGAGAAGGTGAGAGAGAGGGGTTTTAGTGAGAGAGTGGGTTTAATAGAGCGAGAGAGAGCGTGTGAGAGAGAGAGAGGAGGATGAGGGGGTGAGAGAGAGGGTTGAGAGAGCGAGAGGATGATGAGGGGGTGAGAGAGGGTGAGGGAGAGGGGTTTTAGTGAGAGAGGGGTTTGATAGATCGTCAGAGTGTGGGTCAGAGAGAGAGAGGAGGATGAGGGTGGTGAGAGAGTGAGAGAGGGTGAGAGAGACAGGGGTTTTAGAGAGAAAGGGGGTTTCAGTGAGCGGGTGAGAGAGAGAGAGGAGGTTGAGGGTGATGAGAGAGAGAGGGTGCGAGAGAGGGGTTGAGAGAGAGAGGGTTTGAGAGAGCGAGAGAGCGCGGGTGAGACAGGGGGAGGAGGATGAGGGCGTGAGAGGGAGTGTGAGAGAGAGAGGAGGATGAGGGTGGTGAGCGAGTGAGAGAGGGTGAGAGAGAGGGGTTTTAGAGAGAAAGGGGGTTTGAGAGAGCGGGTGAGAGAGAGAGAGGAGGATGAGGGGGATGAGAGAGAGGGTGCGAGAGAGGGGTTGAGAGAGAGGGGGTTTGAGAGAGCGAGAGAGCGCGGGTGAGACAGGGGGAGGAGGATGAGGGCGGTGAGAGAGAGTGTGAGAGAGAGAGGAGGAGGAGGGGGGTGAGAGAGAGTGGGCCAGAGAGAGGGGTTTTGGAGGGAGTGAGGGTTTGAGAGAACGAGAGAGAGTGGGTGAGAGAGAGGAGGATGAGGGCCGTGAGAGAGAGGGGTGAGAGAGATTGAGAGAGAGGGGTTTTAGAGAGAGAGAGGATTTGAGAGAGCGAGAGAGAGCGGGTGAGAGAGAGAGGAGGAGGATGGGGGTGAGAGAGAGAGGGTGAGAGAGAGGGGGTTTAGAGAGAGAAAGGGTTTGAGAGAGCGAGAGAGCGCGGGAGAGAGAGAGAGAGGAGGCTGAGGGGGGTGAGAGAGAGGGTGAGCGAGAGGCGTTTTAAAGAGAGAGGGGATTTGAGAGAGCGAGAGAGCGCGGGTGAGAGAGAGAGAGGAGGATGAGGGGGGTGAGAGAGAGAGGGTGAGAGAGAGGCGGTTTAGAGAGAGAAAGGGTTTGAGAGAGCAAGAGTGAGCGGGTGAGAGAGCGGGAGGAGGATGAGTAGGGTGAGAGAGAGGGGTTGAGAGAGAGAGGGGGTTTGAGAGAGCGAGTGAGAGCGGGTGAGAGAGAGACGAGGATGAGGGGGTGAGAGAGGGTGTGAGAGTAGGTGTTTGAGAGAGCGAGAGAGCGCAGGTGAGACAGGGGGAGGAGGATGAGGGCGGTGAGAGAGAGTGTGAGAGAGAGAGGAGGAGGAGGGGGGTGAGAGAGAGTGGGCCAGAGAGAGGGTTTGAGAGAACGAGAGAGAGTGGGTGAGAGAGAGGAGGATGAGGGCCGTGAGAGAGAGGGGTGAGAGAGATTGAGAGAGAGGGGTTTTAGAGAGAGAGAGGATTTGAGAGAGCGAGAGAGAGCGGGTGGGAGAGAGAGGAGGATGATGGGGGTGAGAGAGGGTGTGAGAGTAGGTGCTTGAGAGAGCAAGAGAGAGCGGGTGAGAGAGAGGGAGGAGAATGAGGGGGTGAGAGAGAGAGGGTGAGAAAGAGGGGTTTAGAGAGAGGCGGTTTGAGAGAGCAAGAGAGCGGGTGAGAGAGAGGGAGGAGAATGAGGGGTGAGAGAGAGAGAGGGTGAGAGAGAGGGGTTGAGAGAGAAGGGTTTGAGAGAGCGCGGGTGAGAGTGAGAGAGGTGGAGGAGGGGGGTGAGAGAGAGAGGGTGAGAGAGAGGGGTTATAGAGAGAGACGGGGTTTGAGAGAACGAGAGAGAGAGGGTGAGAGAGAGAGAGGAGGGTGAGGGGGGTGAGAGAGAGAGGGTGAGAGAGAGGGGTTTTAGAGAGAGAGGGTGTTTGAGAGAGCGAGGGAGAGCGGGTGAGAGAGAGAGAGGAGGATGAGGGGGATGAGAGAGAGAGGGTGTGTGAGAGGGGTTCAGAGAGAGAGGGGGTTTGAGAGAGCGAAAGAGAGCGGGTGAGAGAGAGAGAGTGGAGGATGAGGCGGTGAGAGAGAGAGGGTGAGAGAGAGGGGTTGAGAGAGAGAGGCGGTTTGAGAGAGCAAGAGAGCGGGTGAGAGAGAGAGCGAGAGACGAGGATGAGGGGGGTGAGAGAGGGTGTAAGAAAAGGTGTTTGAGAGAGCAAGAGAGAGCGGGTGAGAGAGAGGGAGGAGAATGAGAGGGGTGAGAGAGAGAGGGTGAGAGAGGGGTTATAGAGAGAGACGGGGTTTGAGAGACCGAGAGGGAGAGGGTGAGAGAGAGAGAGGAGGGTGAGGGGGGTGAGAGAGAGAGGGTGAGAGAGAGGGGTTTTAGAGAGAGGGGGTGTTTGAGAGAACGAGGGAGAGCGGGTGAGAGAGAGAGAGGAGGATGAGGGGGGTGGGAGAGAGAGGGTGAGAGAGACGGGTCTTAGAGAGAGAGGGTGTTTGAGAGAGCGAGAGAGAGCGGGTGAGGGAGAGAGAGGAGGATGAGGGGGGTGAGAGAGCGAGGGTGAGAGACAGGGTTGAGAGTGAGATGGGGTTTGAGAGTGCGAGAGAGCGCGGGTGAGAGAGAGAGAGGAGGATGAGGGGGGTGAGAGAGAGAGGGTGAGAGAGAGCGGGTTTTTAGTGAGAGAGGGGTTTGATAGATCCTGAGAGAGCGGATGAGAGAGGGAGAGGAGGATCGGGGGGGGTGAGAGAGAGGGCTTTTAGAGAGAGGGGTTTTGAGAGATCGAGATAGAGCGCGTGAGAGAGAGAGGAGGATGAGGGGGGTGAGAGGGAGAGGGTGAGAGAGAGGGGTTTTAGTGAGAGAGGGGGTTTGATAGATCGTGAGAGTGCGGGTCAGAGAGAGAGAAGAGGATGAGGTGGGTGAGAGAGAGAGAGGGTGAGAGAGAGGGGTTTTAGAGAGAGGGGGTGTTTGAAAGTGCGAGAGAGAGCGGGAGAGAGAGAGAGGAGGATGAGGGGAGTGAGAGCGATTGTGTGAGAGAGCGAGAGGATTAGATTAGATTAGATTACTTATAGTGTGGAAACAGGCCCTTCGGCCCAGCAAGTCCACACCGACCCGCCGAAGCGTAACCCACCCAGACCCATTCTCCTACATTTACCCCTTCACCTAACACTACGGGCAATTTAGCATGGCCAATTCACCTAACCTGCACATTTTTTGGATTGTGGGAGAAAACCGGAGAACCCGGAGGAAACCCACACAGACACGGGGAGAATGTGCAAACTCCACACAGAGAGTCGCCTGAGGCGGGAATTGAAACTGGGTCTCTGGCGCTGTGAAGCAGCAGTGCTAACCACTGTGCTACCGTGGGGGGGTGAGAGAGAGAGGGTGAGAGAGAGGGGTTTTAGTGAGAGAGGGGGTTTGATAGATCGTGAGAGTGCGGGTCAGAGAGAGAGAGGAGGATGAGGTGGGTGAGAGAGAGAGAGAGTGTGAGAGAGAGGGGTTTTAGAGAGGGGATTTTGAAAGAGTGAGAGAGAGCGGGTGAGAGAGAGAGAGGAGGATGAGGGGGGTGAGAGCGATTGTGTGAGAGAGCGAGAGGATGATGAGGGGGGTGAAAGAGAGAAGGTGAGAGAGAGGGGTTTTAGTGAGAGAGTGGGTTTGATAGAGCGAGAGAGAGCGTGTGAGAGAGAGAAAGGAGGATGAGGGGGGTGAGAGAGAGGGTTGAGAGAGCGAGAGGATGATGAGGGGGTGAGAAAGGGTGAGAGAGAGGGGTTTTAGTGAGAGGGGGGTTTGATAGATCGTGAGAGTGTGGGTCAGAGAGAGAGAGGAGGATGAGGGTGGTGAGAGAGTGAGAGAGGGTGAGAGAGACAGGGGTTTTAGAGAGAAAGGGGGTTTCAGTGAGCGGATGAGAGAGAGAGGAGGTTGAGAGGGATGAGAGAGAGAGGGTGCGAGAGAGGGGTTGAGAGAGAGGGGGTTTGAGAGAGCGAGAGAGCGCGGGTGAGACAGGGGGAGAAGGATGAGGGCGGTGAGAGGGAGTGTGAGAGAGAGAGAGGAGGATGAGGGTGGTGAGCGAGTGAGAGAGGGTGAGAGAGAGGGGTTTTAGAGAGAAAGGGGGTTTGAGAGAGCGGGTGAGAGAGAGAGAGGAGGATGAGGGGGATGAGAGAGAGGGTGCGAGAGAGGGGTTGAGAGAGAGGGGGTTTGAGAGAGCGAGAGAGCGCGGGTGAGACAGGGGGAGGAGGATGAGGGCGGTGAGAGAGAGTGTGACAGAGAGAGAAGGTGGAGGGGGGTGAGAGAGAGTGGGCCAGAGAGAGGGGATTTGGAGAGAGAGAGGGTTTGAGAGAACGAGAGAGAGTGGGTGAGAGAGAGTGGGTGAGAGAGAGGAGGATGAGGGCCGTGAGAGAGAGGGGTGAGAGAGGTTGAGAGAGAGAGGGGTTTTAGAGAGAGAGAGGATTTGAGAGAGCGAGAGAGAGCGGGTGAGTGAGAGAGGAGGATGATGGGGGTGAGAGAGAGAGGGTGAGAGAGAGGGGGTTTAGAGAGAGAAAGGGTTTGAGAGAGCGAGAGAGCGCGGGAGAGAGAGAGAGAGGAGGATGAGGGGGTGAGAGAGAGGGTGAGCGAGAGGGGTTTTAAAGAGAGAGGGGATTTGAGAGAGCGAGAGATAGCGGGTGAGAGAGAGAGAGGAGGATGAGGGGGGTGAGACAGAGAGGGTGAGAGAGAGGCGGTTTAGAGAGAGAAAGGGTTTGAGAGAGCAAGAGTGAGCGGGTGAGAGAGCGGGAGGAGGATGAGTAGGGTGAGAGAGAGGGGTTGAGAGAGAGAGGGGGTTTGAGAGAGCGAGTGAGAGCGGGTGAGAGAGAGACGAGGATGAGGGGGGTGAGAGAGGGTGTGCGAGTAGGTGTTTGAGAGAGCAAGAGAGAGCGGGTGAGAGAGAGGGAGGAGAATGAGGGGGGTGAGAGAGAGAGGGTGAGAGAGAGGGGTTGAGAGAGAGGCGGTTTGAGAGAGCAAGAGAGCGGGTGAGAGAGAGGGAGGAGAATGAGGGGTGAGAGAGAGAGGGTGAGAGAGAGGGGTTGAGAGAGAAGGGTTTGAGAGAGCGCGGGTGAGAGTGAGAGAGGTGGAGGAGGGGGGTGAGAGAGAGAGGGTGAGAGAGAGGGGTTATAGAGAGAGACGGTGTTTGAGAGACCGAGAGAGAGAGGGTGAGAGAGAGAGAGGAGGATGAGGGGGGTGAGAGAGAGTGGGTGAGAGAGAGGGGTTTTAGAGAGAGAGCGTGTTTGAGAGAGCGAGGGAGAGCGGGTGAGAGAGAGAGAGGAGGATGAGGGGGATGAGAGAGAGAGGGTGTGTGAGAGGGGTTGAGAGAGAGAGGAGGTTTGAGAGAGCGAGAGAGAGCGGGTGAGAGAGAGAGAGTGGAGGATGAAGCGGTGAGAGAGAGAGGGTGAGAGAGAGGGGTTGAGAGAGAGAGGCGGTTTGAGAGAGCAAGAGAGCGGGTGAGAGAGAGAGAGACGAGGATGAGGGGGGTGAGAGAGGGTGTAAGAAAAGGTGTTTGAGAGAGCAAGAGAGAGCGGGTGAGAGAGAGGGAGGAGAATGAGAGGGGTGAGAGAGAGAGGGTGAGAGAGAGGGGCTTTAGAGAGAGGGGGTGTTTGAGAGAACGAGGGAGAGTGGGTGAGAGAGAGAGAGGAGGATGAGTGGGGTGGGAGAGAGAGGGTGAGAGAGAGGGGTTTTAGAGAGAGAGGGTGTTTGAGAGAGCGAGAGAGAGCGGGTGAGGGAGAGAGAGGAGGATGAGGGGGGTGAGAGAGCGAGGGTGAGAGAGGGGTTTGAGAGTGAGATGGGGTTTGAGAGAGGGAGAGATCGCGGGTGAGAGAGAGAGAGGAGGATGAGGGGGTTGTGAGAGAGTGGGGTTGAGAGAGAGGGGTTTTAGATAGAGAGGGGTTTTGAGAGTGCGAGAGAGCGCGGGTGAGAGAGAGAGAGGAGGATGAGGGGGTGAGAGAGAGAGGGTGAGAGAGCGGGGTTTTAGTGAGAGAGGGGTTTGATAGATCCTGAGAGTGCGGATGAGAGAGAGAGAGGAGGATGGGGGGGTGAGAGAGAGGGATTTTAGAGAGAGGGGTTTTGAGAGATCGAGATAGAGCGCGTGAGAGAGAGAGGAGGATGAGGGGGGTGAGAGGGAGAGGGTGAGAGAGAGGGGTTTTAGTGAGAGAGGGGGTTTGATAGATCGTGAGAGTGCGGGTCAGAGAGAGAGAAGAGGATGAGGTGGGTGAGAGAGAGAGAGGGTGAGAGAGAGGGGTTTTAGAGAGAGGGGGGGTTTGAAAGTGCGAGAGAGAGCGGGAGAGAGAGAGAGAGGAGGATGAGGGGAGTGAGAGCGATTGTGTGAGAGAGCGAGAGGATTAGATTAGATTAGATTACTTATAGTGTGGAAACAGGCCCTTCGGCCCAGCAAGTCCACACCGACCCGCCGAAGCGTAACCCACCCAGACCCATTCTCCTACATTTACCCCTTCACCTAACACTACGGGCAATTTAGCATGGCCAATTCACCTAACCTGCACATTTTTTGGATTGTGGGAGGAAACCGGAGCACCCGGAGGAAACCCACGCAGACACGGGGAGAATGTGCAAACTCCACACAGAGAGTCGCCTGAGGCGGGAATTGAACCCGGGTCTCTGGCGCTGTGAAGCAGCAGTGCTAACCACTGTGCTACCGTGGGGGGGTGAGAGAGAGAGGGTGAGAGAGAGGGGTTTTAGTGGGAGAGGTGGTTTGATAGATCGTGAGAGTGCGGGTCAGAGAGAGAGAGGAGGATGAGGTGGGTGAGAGAGAGAGAGAGTGTGAGAGAGAGGGGTTTTAGAGAGGGGGGGTTTGAAAGAGTGAGAGAGAGCGGGTGAGAGAGAGAGAGAGGAGGATGAGGGGTGTGAGAGCGATTGTGTGAGAGCGAGAGGATGATGAGGGGGGTGAAAGAGAGAAGGTGAGAGAGAGGGGTTTTAGTGAGAGAGTGGGTTTGATAGAGCGAGAGAGAGCGTGTGAGACAGGGGGAGGAGGATGAGGGCGGTGAGAGAGAGTGTGAGAGAGAGAGGAGGAGGGGGGTGAGAGAGAGTGGGCCAGAGAGAGTGGATTTGGAGAGAGAGAGGGTTTGAGAGAACGAGAGTGAGTGGGTGAGAGAGAGGAGGATGAGGGCCGTGAGAGAGAGGAGTGAGAGAGATTGAGAGAGATAGGGGTTTTAGAGAGAGAGAGGATTTGAGAGAGCGAGAGAGAGCGGGTGAGAGAGAGAGGAGGATGATGGGGGTGAGAGAGAGAGGGTGAGAGAGAGGGGGTTTAGAGAGAGAAAGGGTTTGAGAGAGCGAGAGAGCGCGGGAGAGAGAGAGAGAGGAGGATGAGGGGGGTGAGAGAGAGGGTGAGCGAGAGGGGTTTTAAAGAGAGAGGGGATTTGAGAGAGCGAGAGAGCGCGGGTGAGAGAGAGAGAGGAGGATGAGGGGTTGAGAGAGAGAGGGTGAGAGAGAGGCGGTTTAGAGAGAGAAAGGGTTTGAGAGAGCAAGAGTGAGCGGGTGAGAGAGCGGGAGGAGGATGAGTAGGGTGAGAGAGAGGGGTTGAGAGAGAGAGGGGGTTTGAGAGAGCGAGTGAGAGCGGGTGAGAGAGAGACGAGGATGAGGGGGGTGAGAGAGGGTGTGAGAGTAGGTGTTTGAGAGAGCAAGAGAGAGCGGGTGAGAGAGAGGGAAGAGAATGAGGGGGGTGAGAGAGAGAGGGTGAGAGAGAGGGGTTGAGAGAGAGGCGGTTTGAGAGAGCAAGAGAGCGGGTGAGAGAGAGAGAGACGAGGATGAGGGGAGTGAGAGAGGGTATAAGAAAGGGTGTTTGAGAGAGCAAGAGAGCGGGTGAGAGAGAGGGAGGAGAATGAGGGGAGGGAGAGAGAGGGTGAGAGAGAGGGGTTGAGAGAGAAGGGTTTGAGAGAGCGCGGGTGAGAGTGAGAGAGGTGGAGGAGGGGGGTGAGAGAGAGAGGGTGAGAGAGAGGGGTTATAGAGAGAGACGGGGTTTGAGAGACTGAGAGAGAGAGGGTGAGAGAGAGAGAGAGGAGGGTGAGCGGTCTGAGAGAGAGATGGTGAGAGAGAGGGGTTTTAGTGAGAGAGGGGGTTTGATAGATCGTGAGAGTGCGGGTCAGAGTGAGAGAGGAGGATGAGGTGGGTGAGAGAGAGAGAGAGAGAGAGTGTGAGAGAGAGGGTTTTTAGAGAGAGGGGTTTTGAGAGATCGAGATAGAGCGCGTGAGAGAGAGAGGAGAATGAGGGGGGTGAGAGGGAGAGGGTGAGAGAGAGGGGTTTTAGTGAGAGAGGGGGTTTGATAGATCGTGAGAGTGCGGGTCAGAGAGAGAGAAGAGGATGAGGTGGGTGAGAGAGAGAGAGGGTGAGAGAGAGGGGTTTTAGAGAGAGGGGGGGTTTGAAAGTGCGAGAGAGAGCGGGAGAGAGAGAGAGAGAGGAGGATGAGAGGGGTGAGAGCGATTGTGTGAGAGAGCGAGAGGATTAGATTAGATTAGATTACTTTTTGTGTGGAAACAGGCCCTTCGGCCCAGCAAGTCCACACCGACCCGCCGAAGCGTAACCCACCCAGACCCATTCTCCTACATTTACCCCTTCACCTAACACTACGGGCAATTTAGCATGGCCAATTCACCTAACCTGCACATTTTTTGGATTGTGGGAGGAAACCGGAGCACCCGGAGGAAACCCACGCAGACAGGGGGAGAATGTGCAAACTCCACACAGAGAGTCGCCTGAGGCGGGAATTGAACCCGGGTCTCTGGCGCTGTGAGGCAACAGTGCTAACCACTGTGCTACCGTGGGGTGTTAGAGAGAGAGGGTGAGAGAGAGGGGTTTTAGAGAGAGGGGGTTTGAGAGAGCGAGAGAGAGCAGGTGAAAGAGAGAGAGGAGGATGAAGGGGGTGAGAGAGAGTGTGTGAGAGAGCGAGAGGATGATGAGGGGGTGAGAGAGAGGGTGAGACAGAGGGTTTTAGAGAGAGAGGAGGTTTGAGAGAGCGAGAGAGAGCAGGTGAGAGAGAGAAAGGAGGATGGGGGGGAGAGAGAGTGTAAGAGAGAGGGGTTTTAGAGAGAGGGGGTTTGAGAGAGCGAGAGAGAGCAGGTGAGAGAGAGAAAGGAGGATGAAGGGGTGAGAGAGAGTGTGTGAGAGAGCGAGAGGATGATGAGGGGGTGAGAGAGAGGGTGAGACAGAGGGGTTTAGAGAGAGAGGAGGTTTGAGAGAGCGAGAGAGCAGGTGAGAGAGAGGAGGAGGAGGGGGGTGAGAGAGAGAGGGTGAGAGAGAGGGGTTTCGAGAGAGAGAGGGGTTTGAGAGAGCGAGAGAGCGGGTGAGAGAGAGAGAGTGGAGGATGAGAGCGGTGAGAGAGAGGGTGTGAGAGAGAGAGGAGGATGATGGTGTGAGTGAGAGAGGGAGAGAGAGAGGGGTTTTAGAGAGGGGGGGCTTGAGAGAGCGCGTGAGAGAGAGGAGGAGGAGGGGCGTGAGAGAGAGAGGGTGAGAGAGAGGGGTTTTGAGAGAGCGAGAGAGCGCGGGTGAGATAGAGAGAGGAGGATGGGGGGGTGAGAGAGAGAGGGTGAGAGAGAAGAGTTGGGAGAGAGAGGGTGTTTGAGAGAGCGAGAGAGCAGGTGAGAGAGAGAGAGGAGGAGGAGGGGGGTGAGAGAGAGAGGGTGAGAGAGAGGGGTTGCGAGAGAGAGGGGATTTGAGAGCGCGAGTAAGAGCGGATGAGAGAGAGAGAGGTGGATGAGGGGAGTGAGAAATAGAAAGTGAGAGAGAGGGGTTGTGGAGAGAGAGAGGGGGTGAGAAGGAGGGAGAGGGGATGAGAAAGAGACAGTGAGAGAGAGGGGGTTATGAGAGAGGTGTGAGGGAGAGCAGGTGAGAGTGAGCGGGGGTTAAAGCGAGCCGGGTGAGAAGGACGGAGAGGGGATTAGAAAGAGACAGAAAGAGGGGTTGGAGAGAGGGAGGGTGTGTGTGAGTGTGTGTGAGAGAGAGAGTGAGAGAGGGAGGTGAGAGAGAGGGGAATAAGAATAAGAGAGATTGGGGTGCGAGAGAGAGCGAGGGGTGACAGAGAGAGAGGGTGAGAGGGTGAGAGAGGGAGTGAGGTGGGAGAGAATGAGGGGGTTGAGAGATGGGGGTTGTGAGATGGGGGTTCAGAGAGGGGTATGAGAGAGAGGTGGTGAGACAGATGGGCTGAGACAGATGGGGTGAGAGAGGGGGTGCGAGGGAAAGCGGGTGAGACAGAGGGGCGGTGAGAGAGAGAGGTGGTGAGATAGAGGGGGTGAGAGAGGGGAAGTGAGAGAGGGGTTTGGGAGAGAGAGAGGGGAGAGAGAGGGGTGAGTGGGGTTTTGAGAGAGAGGGGCAGTGAGAGAGAGTGGGTGGAGAGAGGGAGTGAGAAAGGGAGGGGGTGAGAGCGCGGGGTGAGAGAGAGAGTGGGGGTGAGAGTGAGGGGATTAGAGAGAGAGGGGGGTGAGAGAAAGGGGAGTGTGGGGGGTGGGGTGAGAGAGAGGGGCGGTGAGAAAGCGGGGTGAGAGAGAGGGGTGAGAGAGAGAGTGAGAGAGAGTGGCGGTGAGAGAGAAGGGATGAGAGAGAGGGAGAGAGGTGGGTGAGAGAAAGGGGAGTGTGAGAGGGGGTTGAGAGAGAGGGACGGTGAGAGAGAGTGGGGTGAGAGAGAGAGGTGTGAGAGAGAGAAGGGTGAGAGAGAGAGTGAGAGAGAGTGGGGCTGAGACAGAGGTGAAGAGAGAGAGAGGGGGGTGAGAGAAAGGGGGGTGAGAGAGAGGGGCGGTGTGAGAGAGCGGGGTGAGAGAGAAGGGTGAGAGAGAGAAGGGTGAGATAGAGAGTGAGAGAGAGTGGGGCTGAGAGAGAGAGGGAAAGTGAACGAGACGGGGTGGGAGGGGGTGGGAGAGAGAGGGGGGAGAGAGAGAGAGAGAGGGGTAAAAGAGAGATGGAGTGCGAAAGAGAGGGGGTGAGACAGAGGGGGTGAGAGAGAGAGAGAGGGGTGAGAGAGAGAGAGGGGGAGAGAGAGTGACGGGTTGAGAGAGAGAAGAGAGTGAGGGAGAGGAGTGAGAGAGAGGGGTTGAGAGAGAGGGATCGAGAGAGAGGGGGATGAGAGAGAGGGGGATGAGAGAGGGGGGTTGAGAGAGGGGGGGTTGAGAGAGAGGGTGTGAGAGAGAATGGGGTTCGAGAGAGACAGGGTGGGAGAGCGATGGGGATGGGAGAGAGAGGGGTGAGAGAGAGAGAAGGATGAGAGAGAGAGAGGGTTAGAGAGAGTGGGTGGGAGAGAGAGTAGGGTGGGAGAGACAGCGGGTGAGTGAGAGAGAGGGTGAGAGAGAGAGGGCAATGAGAGGGGCGTGAGAGAGAAAAGGGGAGAGACAAGGGGGGTGTGAGAGTGGGTCAGAGAAAGAATGGAGGTGAGATAGAGAGGGGCTGGGAGAGAGGGCGTGGGAGAGAGGGGTTGAAAGAGAGAGACGGTGTGAGTGAGATGGGGTGAGAGAGAGAGAGACACTGAGTGGGAGAGAGGGAGGGAGTGAGAGAGAGAAGGGTAAGAGAGAGAGGAGGTTTGAGAGCGAGAGAGAATGTGGGTGAGGGGTTGAGAGGGGAGTGGGAAAGGGGGTTGAGAGAGAGAAGGGGGTGAGATAGTGATGCTGAGAAAGAGAGAGGGGTGAGAGTGAAAGAGAGAGGAATGAGAGAGAGGGGGTAAGAGAGAGATAGTTTGAGAGAGCGAGAGAGCAGGTGTGAGGGAGAGGGGATGAGAGGTGTGTGAGAGAGGAGTGAGATGAGAGGGTGAGGGAGAGAGAAGGGGTGAGAGAGAGGGGGTGTGAGAGAGAGTGGGGTGAGAGAGAGCGCGCGGGTGAGTGAGAGAGGGGGGTGATGTGAGGGGGTCGAGAGAGAAAGAGGGAGAGACAAAGGGGGAGAGACAAAGGGGGACAGAAAGAGTGGAGGTGAGACTGAGAGGGGGTGGAAGAGAGGGCGTGAGAGAGAGAGAGGGGTCAAGAGAGAGAGGTGGTTTGAGAGCGCGAGAGAGCAGGTGAGAGAGTGGGGGTGAGGGGGTGGGAGAGAGAGGGTGAGAGAGAGACGTGTGAGAGAGAGTGGGGGTGAGAGATGGGATGAGGGGGGTGAGGGAGAAGGCAGTGAGAGAGAAAGGGTGTGAGAGAGGGAGGATTGAGGGGGGTGAGAGAGAGAGTGTGTGTGAGAGAGGGGAGAGATGAGAGAGGGAGTGGGGTGAGGGGGTTTGAGAGAGAAAGTGGGCTGGGTGAGAGGGGGCTGAGAGAGAGGGGATGAGAGAGAGGGGGTGAGAGAGAGCGGGGTGAGAGGAAAAGAGAGAGTGAGAGAGGGGCAGAGAGAGGTGATGAGAGATAGAGCGGGGTGAGAGAGAGGTGGTTGAGAGAGAAAGGGGGTGAGAGAGAAAGGTGGGTGTGAGAGAGAGGGGGTGTGAGAAACAGAGAGAGAGAGTGAGAGGTTAAGAGGGTGAGAGAGAGAGGGTGTGAGAGAGGGGTGAGATGAGAGAGAGAGCATGGTGTGAGAGAGAAAGGGGGCTGAGAGAAAGGGGGCTGAGAGAGAGGGGGTGAGGGAGAGAGGGGTGAGAGAGTGAACGGGCTGAGAGAGAAAAGAGGCTGAGAGAGGGGGGTCGGGAGAGAGGGGGTGAGAGAGCGGGGTGAGAGAGAGCGGGGTGAGAGAGTGAACGGGCTGAGAGAGAAAAGGGGCTGAGAGAGAGGGGGTAGGGAGAGAGGGGGTGAGAGAGAGCGGGGTGAGAGAGTGAACGGGCTGAGAGAGAAAAGGGGCTGAGAGAGAGGGGGTAGGGAGAGAGGGGGTGGGAGAGAGCGGGGTGAGAGAGAGCGGGGTGAGAGAGCGAGTGGGCTGAGAGAGAAAGGGGGTTTGAGAGAGAGGGGGTAGGGAGAGAGGGGGTGAGAGAGAGCGGGGTGAGAGAGCGAGTGGGCTGAGAGAGAAAGGGGGCTGAGAGAGAGGGGGTAGGGAGAGAGGGGGTGAGAGAGCGGGGTGAGAAAGCGAGTGGGCTGAGAGAGAAAAGGCGCTGAGAGAGAGGGGTAGGGAGAGAGCGGGTGAGAGAGAGCGGGATGAGAGAGCGAGTGGGCTGAGAGAGAAAGGGGGCTGAGAGAGAGGGGGTAAGGAGAGAGGGGGTGAGAGAGAGCGGGGTGAGAGAGCGAGTGGGCTGAGAGAGAAAGGGGGCTGAGAGAGAGGGGTAGGGAGAGAGGGGGTGAGAGAGCGGGGTGAGAGAGCGAGTGGGCTGAGAGAGAAAGGGGGCTGAGAGAGAGGGGATAGGGAGAGAGGGGGTGGGAGAGAGCGGGGTGAGAGAGAGGGTGTCAGAGAGGTGGGGAGAGTAAAGGGTGTGTAAGGGAGGGGCGAAAGAGAGAGGGGGAGAGAGAGGGTTCAGAGAGAGAGTGGATGAGGGGATGTGAGAGAGAGGGTGAGATGAGAGGGTGAGAGAGAGAAGGGGGTGAGAGAGAGAGAGGAGGGTGAAAAAGGGAGAGAGAGGGAGAAACAGAGGGGGATAGTATGAGAGGGGGTCAGAGAAAGAGTGGAGGTGAGGGGGTGAGAGAGAGGGAGTGGGAGAGAGGGGGTTGGAGAGAGATAGGGGGCGAGAGAGAGAGGGAATGAGAGAGAGAAGGGTGAAAGGGTGAGAGAGAGAGGGAGAATGAGAAATATCGGGGTGGAGGAGAGAGCGGGTGCGAAAGAGAAAGGGGGTGAGTGAGAGAGGTGGAGAGAGACGGGGTGTGTGAGAGAGATCAGTGCGGGAGAGACTGGGGAGGGAGAGAGGGCTGAGAGAGAGAGATGTGAGAGAGAAGGTGTGAGAGAGAGATCAGGGTGGGAGAGACTGGGGAGAGAGAGGGGTGAGAGAGAAGCAGTGAGAGAGGGAGCGAGGTGTGAGAGAGAGGGGGGTAAGAGAGAAAGGGGGGTGAGAAAGAGACAAGCAGAGAAAGAGAGGGTGAGAGAGAAGGTGAGAGAGAGGCGTGAGAGAGACGGGGTAAGAGAGAGGGGAAAGAGAGACAAGTTTGAGAGAGAGAGGGGTGAGAGAGAGAGGAGGTGTGAGAGAGAGGGGTGTAAGAGTGAGAGGGGGTGAGAGAGAGGGGGTGAGAGAGAGAGGTGTGAGAGAGAGGGGATGAACGAGAGGGACTGAGAGGAGGGGTGAGAGAGGCGGTGAGAGAGACAGGGTGAGAGAGAGAGGGGTGAGAGAGAGAGAGGGGTAAGAGAGAGGGAGAGAGAGAGGCGTGAGTGAGAGAGAGAGGGGTGAGAGGGAGAGAAGGGTGAGGGAGAGAGAGGGGTGAGGCGATGGAGGGTGTGTGAGAGAGATCGGGGTGGAAGAGAGCGCGGGTGAGAAAGAGATGGGGGGTGAGAGAGAGAGACAGACTGAGTTAGAGAGACCGGGGTGAGAGAGAGGGTGAGAGGGAGGTAAGAGAGAGAGATAGAGATGGGGTGAGAGAGAGGGGCTGAGAGAGAGAGGGTGTGAGAGAGAGGGGGAGGGATAGAGAGAGGGGAAATAAAGAAAGAGATGGGAGAGAGAGAGGGTGAGAGAGAGACGCGTGTGAGATAGATCAGGGTGGGAGAGACTGGGGAGAGAGGGAGGGGTGCTGAGAGAGAGAGGGCTGAGACAGAGGGGTGAGAGAGAGAGGGGTGAGAGAGAGAGAGAGAGGGATGAGAGAGAGGGGGTGAGAGAGAGGTGTGAGAGAGAGGGGGTAAGAGAGAGGGGAAAAGAAGGAGAAGGGTGAGAAGGTGAGACAGAGAGGGAGGATGAGAAAGATTGGGGTGGGGGAGAGAGTGGGGTGAGAAAGAGAAAGGGGGTGAGTGAGAGTGGGGAATAGAGAGGGGGTGTGAAAGAGGCGTAAGAGAGAGGGATGAGATAGAAAGGGTGAGCGAGAGGGGTGTGAGAGAGAAAGGGGATGAGAAAGAGAGAGAGTGAGTGAAAGAGAGAGAGAGTGTAAGTGAGAAAGAGAGAGTGTGAGTAATAAAGACATAGCGGGTGAGAGAGAGGTGTGAGAGAGAGGGGTTGAGAGACAAGGGGTGATTGAGAGAGAGAAAGTGGGGAGGGGTAAGAGAGAGAGTGGAGTGAGAAGGAGAGGGTGTGATGGAGAGAGTGAGTGAGAGAGAGGGGGCGAGCGAGAGGGGTGAGAGGCGGAGGGTTAGAGAGAGCACGGGGTAAGAGAGAAAGGGTGTGAGAGGGGGTGAGAGAGAGGGGTGAGAGAGAGGGGTGAGAGAGAGGGGTGAGAGAGAGGGGAAGAGAGAGGGGGAGAGAGAGGGTTTGAGAAAGAGAGAGGGCGTGAGAGATTGAGGGTGTGAGAGACTGAGGGGATGAGAGAGTGAGGGGGGTTGAGAGAGGGGGTGGTGAGAGAGGGGTGAGAGCGGGAGTGGTGAGAGAGAGGGGTTGAGAGAGAGAGATAGGTTAGAGAGAGGGAGGTGGGAGAGAGAGAGAAATGAGAGAGAGCGGTGAGCGAGTGAGGGGGGTTGAGAGAGGGGGCGGTGAGAGAGAGGGGGGTGAGAGATAGGTGGAGAGAGAGGGGGGTGAGAGAGAGGGGGTGAGAAAGAGGGATTGAGAGAGAGGAGGTGAGAGAGTGTGGGTGTGAGAGAGTGAGGGGATGAGAGAGTGAGGGGTTTGAGAGGGGGGTGGTGAGACAGAAAGGGAGTGAGAGAGAGAGGGGTGAGAGCGCGAGGGGTGAGAGACAGGGGTTGAGAGAGAGGGGATGAGAGAGGAGCGGTGTGTGAGAGAGAAGCAGTGTGAGAGAGAGGAGCGGTGGAGAGAGAGGGGTAAAAGAGAGGGATAAGAGAGAGACGGGGGTGAGAGAGAGAGTGGTAAGAGAGAGAGGAGTGAGAGACAGAGGATGAGAGAGAGGTGTGTGAGAGGGAAGGGAGAGCGAGAGAGAGGGGCTGAAAGAGTGGGAGTGAGAGAGAAGGGGTGAGAGAGAAGGGGTGAGAGAGAGAGAGGTGAGAGAGAGAGGGGTAAGAAATGGACGGTTAGGAGAGCGAGAGCGTGAGAGAGGATGTGAGAGAGAGGGGGTGAGAGAGAGGGTGAGAGAGAGATGTGAGAGAGAGAGGGCTAAGAGAGAGAGCCGTAGGAGTGAGAGAGGAAGAGAGAGAGGGGGATGTGAGAGAGAGAGGGGGAGAGAGAGAAGGGGGAGAGAGAGAGCGGTTAGTGAGAGAGAGAGGGGTGAGTTAGAGAGCTTGTGTGAGAGAACTCGGGGTGGAAGAGAGCGCGGGTGTGAAAGAGAGAGGGGGTGAGAGAGAGAGAGACAGGCTGAGAGAGAGAGGGTGAAAGTGAGGGGTGAGAGAGAAGGGGTGAGAGAGAGAGGGATGAGAGAGAGAGAGACGGGCAAGAGAGAGAGAGGGGTGAGAGGGAGAGAAGGGTGAGGGAGAGAGGGGTGAGGGAGAGAGAGAGAGGGCGTGAGAGAGAGATCGGGGTGGAAGAGAGAGTGGGTGAGAAAGAGACGGGGTGAGAGAGAGACAGGCTGAGTTAGAGAGACAAAGATTAGAGACAGAGGGTGAGAGAGAGAGGGTGAGAGGGAGGTAAGAGAGAGAGGGTGAAAGAGAGAGAGGGGCTGAGAGAGAGAGGGCCTGAGAGAGAGGGGGAGAGATAGAGATAGGGGAAAGAGAGAGAGAGGGGTGGGAGAGAGAGAGGGTGAGAGAGAGATGCATGTGAGAAGGGGTGTGAGAGAGATCAGGGTGAGAGAGACTGGGGAGAGAGGGAGGGGGCTGAGAGAGAGAGAGGGCTGAGAGAGGGGGGTGAGAGAGGGGGCGTGAGAGGGAGAGGGGTGGAGGAGGAGAGGGGTGAGAGAGAGAGGGGTGTGAGAGAGAGCGGGTGTGAAAGAGAGGGGGTGTGAGAGAGAGGGGTGAGAGAGAGGGGTGTGAGAGAGAGGGGGTGTGAGAGAGAGAGAGGGGTGAGAGAGAGAGGGGTGTGTGAGAGAGGGGTGAGAGAGAGGTGAGAGAGAGAGGGGTGAGAGAGAGAGGGGTGAGAGAGAGTGGTGAGAGAGAGGGTGTGTGTGAGAGAGATCGGAGTGGAAGGGAGAGCGGGTGAGGAAGAGAGAGGGGTGAGAGAGAGAGAGAGATGGGTGAGAGAGAGGGGTGAGAGAGAGAGGGGTGAGAGAGAGTGGTGAGAGAGAGGGCTGTGTGAGAGAGATCGGAGTGGAAGGGAGAGCGGGTGAGGAAGAGAGAGGGGTGAGAGAGAGACAGGCAGAGAAAAAGAGGGTGAGAGAGAAGTTGAGAGAGTGGCGTGAGAGAGAGGGGGTAAGAGAGAGGGGTAAAGAGGGATAAGGGTGAGAGGGTGAGACAGAGAGGGAGGATGAGAAAGATTGGGGTGGGGGAGAGAGCGGGTGAGAAAGAGAAAGGGGGTGAGTGACAGTGGGGGAGAGAGGGGAGAGAGACGGCAGGAGAGAGAGAGGAGTTGAGAGAGAAGGGGTGAGAGAGAGAGAGGGAGTGAGAAAGAGAGAGAGTGAGTGAAAAATATAGAGAGTGTAAGTGAGAAAGAGAGAGAGTGAATGACAAAGAGAGAGCAGGTGAGAGAGATGGGGTGTAACAGAGAGGGGGTGAGAGAGAGGGGGTGGGAGAGGGGGATGAGAGAGAGTGGTATGAGAGTGTGAGAGGGGTGAGACAGAGGGGTGTGACAGAGAGAGGGGTGTAAGAGAGAGAGGGGTGAGAGAGAGAGTGGTAAGAGAGAGAGGAGTGAGAGACAGAGGATGAGAGAGAGGTGTGTGAGAGGGAAGGGAGAGTTAGAGAGGGGCTGAAAGATTGGGCGTGAGAGAGAGGGAGTGAGAGAGAAGGGGTGAGAGAGATGGGGTGGGAGAGAGAGGGTGTGAGAGAGAGGTGAGAGAGAGGTAAGAAATGGACGGATAGTAGAGAGAGAGGATGTGAGAGAGAGGGGCTGAGAGAGAAAGAGGGGTGAGTGAGAGAGAGAGGGGTGAGTTAGAGAGCTTGTGTGAGAGAAATCGGGGTGGAAGAGAGAGGGGGTGTGAAAGAGAGAAGGGGTGAGAGAGAACCAGGCTGAGAGAGAGAGAGGGTGAAAGCGAGGGGTGAGAGAGAAGGGGTGAGAGAAAGGGGATGAGAGAGAGGAGGTGAGAAAGAGGGGGTGAGAGAGAGGGGGTGAGAGAGAGGGGGTGAGAGAGAGGGTTAAGAGAGAGGGAGAGAGAGAGAGAGACGGGCAAGAGAGAGAGGGTGAGAGGGAGAGAAGGGTGAGGGAGAAAGAGGGATGAGGGAGAGAGAGGGTGTGAGACAGAGATCGGGGTGGAAGAGAGAGTGGGTGAGAAAGAGACGGGGGTGAGAGAGAGACAGGCTGAGTTAGAGAGACAAAGATGAGAGACAGAGGGTGAGAGAGAGGGGGGTGAGAGGAAGGTAAGAGAGAGGGTGGTGAAAGAGAGAGAGAGGGGCTGAGAGAGAGAGGGCCTGAGAGAGAGGGTGTGAGATAGAGATAGGGGAATGAGAGAGAGAGGGGTGGGTGAGAGAGAGGGTGAGAGAGAGAGAAGCATTTGAGAGAAGGTGTGTCAGAGATCAGGGTGGGAGAGACTGGGGAGAGAGGGAAGGGGCTGAGAGAGAGAGGGTGGAGAGAGGGGGGTGAGAGAGAGGGGTGAGAGAGAGAGGGGTGTGAGAGAGAGGGGGTGTGAGGGAGAGTGAGGGGTGAGAGAGAGGGGGTGTCAGAGAGTGGGAGTGTGAGAGAGAGGGGTGAGAGAGAGGGGTGTGCGAGAGAGGGGTGTGATAGAGAGGGGGTGTGAGAGAGAGGGGGTGTGAGAGAGAGGGGTGAGAGAGAGAGTGGTGAGAGAGAGCGTGGTGAGAAAGAGTGGTGAGAGAGAGAGGGGGTGTGAGAGAGATCGGAGTGGAAGGGAGAGGGGGTGAGGAAGAGAGAGAGTGTGAGAGAGAGACAGGCAGAGAAAGAGAGGGTGAGAGAGAGAAGGTGAGAGAGAGGTGTGAGAGAGAGGGGGTAAGAGAGAGGGGGAAAGAGGGATAAGGGTGAGAGGGTGAGACAGAGAGGGAGGATGAGAAAGATTGAGGTGGGGGAGAGAGCGGGTGAGAAAGAGAAAGGGGTGAGTGACAGTGGGGGAGAGAGGGGAGAGAGAGGGCGGGAGAGAGAGAGGAGTTGAGAGAGAAGGGGTGAGAGAGAGAGGGGGTGAGAAATAGAGAGAGTGAGTAAAAAAGATAGAGAGTGTAAGTGAGAAAGAGAGAGAGAGTGAGTGACAAAGAGAGCAGGTGAAAGAGATGGGGTGTAACAGAGAGGGGGTGAGAGAGAGGGGTTGGGAGAGGGGGATGAGAGAGAGAGGTGTAAGAGAGAGGGGTAGGAGAGAGAGAGGTGTGAGAGGGAGGAGTAATGAGAGAGAGGGTTGAGAGAGAAAGGGTGAGAGATAGAGGGGTGAGAGAGTGGCGGGGTGTGAGAGAGAGACAGGCAGAGAAAGAGAGGGTGAGAGTGAGAAGGTAAGAGAGAGTCGTGAGAGAGGGGGTAAGAGAGAGAGGTGAAAGAGAGAGAAGGCTGAGAGAGTGTGAGAGAGAGGGGATGGGAAAGATCGGGGTGAGAAAGAGAAAGGGGGTGAGTCAGAGTGGGGGAGAGAAAGGGGGGAGAGAATGGGGGAGAGAGAGGGTGTGAGAGAGGGGGTAAGAGAGAGGGGTAAGACAGAGAGGGGGTGAAAGAGAGAGGGGTAAGAGAGAATGAGAGTGGTGAGAGTGGGAGGGGTGAGAGAGAATCAGAGTGGTGAGAGTGGGAGGGTGAGAGAGTGAGAGGGCTAAGAAAGAGAGGGTGTGAGAGTGAGGGGGTGAGAGAGAGGGGAGAGAGGGAGGGGATGACAGATAGAGTGGGGTGAGGGGGAGAGGGGGTGAGAGAGAGAGAGAAGGGTGAGAGAGAGAGGGGTGTGAGAGTGAGGGGTATGAGAGAGGGGGTGTGTGAGAAAGAGGGGTGAAAGAGAGGGGTGTGTGACAGAGAGGGGATGAGAGAGAGGGGGTGAGAGGGAGTAGAGAGAGAGGGGTTGAGTGACAGGGGGTGAGAGAGAGGGGGTGAGGGAGAGGGGTGTGTGAGGGAGAAGGGTGTGTGAGAGAGAGGGGTATGTGAAAGAGAAAGGGGTGTGAGAGAGAGGGGTGTGAGAGAGAGTGGGGTGAGAGAGAGAGGGGTGAGAGAGAGAGGGGACCTGAGAGAGAGGGTATGAGAGAGAAGGGGTGAGAGAGAAAGGGTGAGAGAGATAGAGGGGTGAGAGAGTGAGAGGAGCTGAAAGAGAGGGCCTGAGAGAGGGTTGAGAGAGAAGGGGTGAGAGAGAGGTATGAGAGAGAGAGGGTGTGAGAGAGAGGGGGTTGATAGAGAGGGTGTGAGAGAGAGGTGTGTGAGAGAGAGGGGTAAGAGAGAGGGTGTGTGAGAGAGAGAGAAGTGAGAGAGAAAGGGTGAGAGAGAGGTGTGTGTGAGAGAGAGGTAAGAGTGAGGGGATGAGAGAGATAGAGGGTGAGAGAGAGAGAAGGGTGTGTGAGAGAGAGGGGGGCTGAAAGAGAAGGCCTGAGAGAGAGGGGGGTGAGAGAGATGGTTGAGAGAGAGGGTGAGAGAGAGAGAGAGAGAGAGAGAGGAGTGTGAGAGCGACAGGGGGTTGAGAGAGAGGTGTGTGGGGGGGTGAGAGAGCAATGGGCTGAAAGAGAGGGCTTGAGAGAGAGGGGTTGAGAGAGAGTGAGAGAGGGTGGGATGAGAGAGGGAGAAAGGCGTGAGAGTGAGAGACAGGTGAGAGAGAGAGAAGCGGTGTGAGAGAGAGGGGTAAGAGAGTTTGAGGGTGTGAGAGAGAGGGTGTGAGAGAGAGGTGTGAGAGAGAGTGGGATGAGAGAGAGAAGAGCTGAGAGAGAGGGGCTGTGAAAGAGAGGGTGAGAGAGAAGGCGTGAGAGAGAGAGAGGTGTGTAAGAGAGAGAGATGGGTAAGAGCGAGAGAGTGAGAGAGAGGAGTGAAAGAGAGAGGGGTGAGAGAGAGAGAGGGGTGAGGGAGAGAGAGGGGTGGAAGGGAGAGTGGGTGAGACAGAGACAGGGGGTGACAGAGAGACAGGCTGAGAGAGACAGGGGGTAAGAGAGGGGGTGAGACAGAGGGGTGAAACAGAGCGAGAGGGGTGAAACAGAGAGAGAGAGGGGTGAGAGAGAGAGGGCCTGAGAGAGGGGGGTGCGTGAGAGGGGCTAACAGAGTAGGGGTGAGAGAGAGAGAGAGAGGGTGAGAGAGAGAGGTGTGAGAGAGGGTTAAGAGAAAGAGGGTTGAGAGAGAGGGGTTGAGGGAGAGAGAGTGGTGGAAGAGAGAGCGGGTGAGAAAGAGACGGGCTGACAGAGAGACAGGATGAGAGAGTGAAGGGGTGAGAGAGAGATGGTGAGAGAGAGTGTATGAGAGAGATCAGGGTGGGAAAGACTGGAGTGACTAGGTGGGCTGATAGAGAGAGGACTGAGAGAGAAGGGGTGACAGAGGGGTTGAGAGAGAGGGTGAGAGAGAGGGGTAAGAGAGAGGTGTGAGAGAGAGAGAGGATGAAAGAGATGTGTGTGAGAGAGAGGGGTGAGAGAGAGAGGGATCAGAGAGAGAGGGATGAGAGAGAGCGAGGGGTGAGAGAGAGGGACTGTGAGAGAGATCAGGGTGGGAGAGACTGGGGAGAGAGGGGCTGAGAGAGAGAAGGGCTGCCAAAGAGAGGGAGAGAGAAGGCGTGAGAGAGAGAGGCTGAGAGAGAGAGGTGTGAGAGAGGAAGAGACGGTTAGAGAGAGAAGGTTGAGAGAGAGGGGTGACAGATAGAGGGGTGAAAGAGAGAGAGGAGTGAGGGAGCGAGGGGGTGTGAGACAGATAAGGGGTGAGAGAGAGAGACAGGCTGACAGAGAGAGAGGGTGAGAGAGAGAAGCGGTGTGAGAGAGAGAGGGGAAAGAGAGAGAGAGGGTGAGAGAGAGAGAAGGGTGTGACACAAACAGAGGTTGAGAGAGAGGGTGCAAGAGAGAGAGAGAGAGGGCCTGAGATAGAGGGCGTGAGAGAAAGTAGGTGAGAGAGAAGGGGTGAGAGAGAAAGGGGTGAGAGAGAGAGAGTGAGAGAGAGAGGGGGGTGTGAGAGAAAGGGGGTTGAGAGAGAGAGATGTGTGAAAGAGAGGGCCTGAGAGAGAGGGTGTGAAAGAAAGTAGGAGAGAGAAGGGGTGAGAGAGAAAGGGGTGTGAGAGAGGGGGGTGAGAGGTAGAGGGGGGCTGAAAGAGAGGGCCTGAGAGAGAGGGGGTGAGAGAGGGTGCAAGAGAGATGGGGTGAGAGAGAGAGAGGGTGAGAGGGGGGTGAGAGAGAGAGGGGTGAGAGAGAGAGAGAAGTGGTGTGAGAGAGAAGCGCTGAGGGAGAGTGAGAGAGACGTGTGAGAAGAGAGAGGTGTAAGAGAGAGAGGGGTGAGAGAGAGGGGGTGTGTGAGAGAGAGAAGGGGTAAGAGAGAGAGGGTTAGAGAGAGACAGGTGAGAGTGAGAGAGGGCTGAGAGAGAGCGAAGCGGTGTGAGAGAGAAGCACTGAGGGAGAGAGAGAGAGAGAGGTGTGAGAAGAGAGAGGGGTAAGGGAGAGAGGGGTGAGAGAGAGGGGGTGTGTGTGAGAGAGAAGGGGTAAGAGAGAGAGGGGGAGAGAAAGAGGGGTGAGAGTGAGAGAGGGCTGAGAGAGAGAGAAGCGGTGTAAGAGAGAAGCGCTGAGGGAGGGAGAGAGAGGTGTGAGAAGAGAGAGGGGTAAGAGAGAGAGGGTGAGAGTGAGAGAGGGCTGAGAGAGAGAAGCGGTGTGAGAGAGAAGCGCTGAGGGAGAGAGAGAGAGGTGTAAGAGAAAGGCGTAAGAGAGAGAGGGGTGAGAGAGAGGGGGTGTGTGTGATAGAGAAGGGGTAAGAGAGAGAGGATGAGAGAGAGTGAGAGAGGGCTGAAAGAGAGAGAAGCGGTGTGAGAGAGAAGCGCTGAGGGAGAGAGAGAGAGAGAGGCGTGAGAAGAGAGAGGGGTAACAGAGAGAGGGTGAGAGAGAGAGGGGTGAGAGTGAGAGAGGGCTGAGAGAGAGAAGCGGTGTGAGAGAGAAGCGCTGAGGGAGCGAGAGAGAGAGAGGTGTGAGAAGAGAGAGGGGTAAGAGAGAGAGGAGTGAGAGAGAGGGGGTGTGTGAGAGAGAGAAGGGGTAAGAGAGAGAGGGTGAGAGAGAGGGGTGAGAGTGAGAGAGGGCTGAGAGAGAGAGAAGCGGTGTGAGAGAGAAGCGCTGAGGGAGAGAGAGAGAGAGAGGGGTGAGATAGAGAGAGGAGTGATAGATATAGAGGACCACATCGGCTGTGTCCCGAACTGCACTCACCATGATATATCTCGGGATAGCGGTGGTTAGGATTGCAGGCTGTAACAGATGGGTACGATCATGATGAATAATACCTAGACACACCCCCAGGGGCTGGAAGGGAGATGGAACTCCCCGGGTGATCACCTTAGTTTCATTCATTTGCAGCGTTTGAGTGTTCCTGGCTGGGCCCAGTATTGATTGCCTGTCTGTCGCTGCTCGGGAGCTGGTTTTGGTGGTGAGCTGCCTCCTTGAACTGTTGCAGGTGGTGGACCCACAAAGTCCTTAGGGAGGGAATTCCTGGAGTTTGAGCCAGCAGGTCTCATTCCCTTGCATTTATTCTGCTCACTGGATGTTGACTGTGCATCTCAATTCTGTATGGATTCTCAGAACGGAATATATTTTGTCGAAACAGTTAGGAGTGCCACAGTCGCTCAGTGGTTAGCACTGTTACCTCACAGCACCAGAGACCTGGGTTTGATTCCACTCCTGAGCGACTGTCTGTGTGGAGTTTGTACATTCTCCTTGCATCTGCACATTTTTGACAGATTGCCCATAGTGTCGAGGGATATTCAGGTTAGCTGGAATAGCCATGGGAAATGCAGGGTTTCAGGGATATCATCAGGGGATGAATCTGAGTTGGGCCTGTTTCTGCTCTGTAGGGATTCAATGATATCACTTATCAGCCATATGACAATCGGTTTGACCAATGTACAAAATGGCTTTCGCTCAAACAGCAGGCTACTCTGACAACAAACAACCAGCTTTTAAAATTAGGTTTGTAATTCATTGTACAAGCTTCTTTCTATTCAAAAGACTGGGTGGGGGCGGGGGAATGGGTGAAATGTTGCGGCCTCCTTGCTAAAACACAGATAGACAGCCAAGAGATGCTGGGTATATTGGACAAGTTTTCCTCCCAAATCACAAAAGCCAGACACCAGCCAGATGGTTATCCCATCAGCATAATGTCAAAGGCAGCAAGTCCCCTGGTCAGACATATCCCTAACAACGTCTCCACCAAACAAAGGAGGGCCCAGACAGGAAGGCACCAGGTCCTGCTACACAAAGAAACTAACAGGAACAAGCCATCCAAATGATCAGCAACACTTCAAACTATTAACGGATTCTCCGAATTGGCCAGAAGGAGAGAAAGTTCTGGGAAACCATCCAGAAATGAACAAAACCAGGGATCACCTGCAGATCTCTTGAATATTCTGGAGGCATTCTGAGGTGACCAACATGGCAAGGGACAGAGACCAGCTCACCATCCAGAGAGAGGGAGAGAGAGAGGGAGCGAGACAAGCTGAAGGAAACCCCAGGAGCATGGGAGAGAGGGAGTGTGAAAAACTATTGAGAGAGAGGGAGCTGGAACCAACTGGAATACTGAGTGTCCCCTCTTCAGTCTGTCCATGCTTCAACCCGTGTTTCTCTCAGTCTGACTTCCCCTTCTTTCTTTGTCCTTCTCTCTCCCTGTCTGTCTCTTTCTCTCAATCTGCCTTTCTCTCACACCCTCCCTCTCACTGTCTGTCTCTGCCCCATCTTTCTCTCATCCCCTTCTCCATCCCCACTCTCTCGACCTCTCTCTCTTTTTCTCACCCTCCCTTTCTCTTTTTCTTTATTTCAGACCTGAAAGTGCTCACCCAATTTTGAACCCCCTAAAAACAATTGGCCATCATTTTCACTCTCCTCCCAAATTTATTCCCTTCCCCAAATACCTTCCCTCCAAAATACCTACCTCACCAACTGTGCCCCCCTCAATTATTTTGCTGCCCCCCCCCCCCCAACATTGCTGTGAGACCCATTCCCTGGGGCAGAGGGAGTTGAGTGGAAAAGTGTGGAACTGGAAAAGCCCAGTAGGTCAGGCCTGAACCATTGACTCTCCTGGCTGACCTGCTGTGCTTCTCCAGCTCCTCACTTTGTAACTCTGACTCTCCAGCATCTGCAGTCCTCACTTTCTCACACCGGTAAATGAGTCTGGGTTGACTGACTGGTCTGTGACTTATTTTAATGTACAGCAAGATCCCAGCCCGAGAATTACAGAAGGTTTGCATCACAGATGGAGTCCTTTCTGCCCATCATCCCCTGCCCCATTAAATGATCCTGGTCCGGTTCAGGATCCTCAGGATTGGCCCCTGAATGGCCTCATTGACTATCCTTCGTGTGAAGACCTCTTCTCCACCCTGTCTCAGACTTTGCATCACATGCTATCCCTCCCTCCATCTCTCTATGACCACAGTCTCTCCTTTCTCCACCAACCCCAAAACCCCATCAAACCCTCCCCCTGTCTCTGGCTGTCCCATTCCCTCCGTGTCTCCCACTCTCCCCCTTCCCATGCAGACTTACAGCCCCCGGGCTGGAGGACATAGTACAGAGACTAACTCGCCTTTTGACACTGACTGCTGTAATGCACAGCAAGATCCCACTCTAAAACCATCGCCAAGTACACACACTGTCCTTCTCCCTCCATATATGTCCTTCTCACTCTCTCTCTCTCCCTGTCTCTCTCACTCTATCCTTTTCTCACTCCACCTCCCTGACTCTCACTGCCCATTTCTCTCTCTCCACTTTCTCCATCGCCACTCTCTCCATGTCTCTCTCTTTTTGTCACTCTCCCTTTCTCTTTCTCTTTTTCTCTTTTTCAGACGCACTCAGAAAAGTATTTAATGTTCCTTCCATTCACCCCCACCCCACAGTCGGGTTAAATCCTGGGAGAGACCAGGCACTGAGGCAAACTCTTCCCAATGCCCCTTCCCCAGTCACTGGGACAGAGCAGAGGGGTCCAGGGAGAAAGAGGGAGAGAAACTACCGGAGAGAAAGAGAGATGGACGGACAGACAGCGTGAGGGAGGGAGAGAACAAGACAAAGACAGGCGGGGGGAAGGGGAGAGGAAGTGAGAAGAACTGAGAGAGAGCAGGACAAAAACAGACAGACAGAGAGAGTGAAACTCCAGGAAGAAAATACAATGTCAGACAGATACAAGGCGAAAATGGGGAGAGAAAGACAGGGAGAGAAGTTCAGGCAGACAGCAAGACGGAAATCCCAGGGAGAGAGATAGGACAGAGAGAGAGAGAGGAGCTGCAGCAGCAGAGATATAGAGCTGAGAGAGTGGGGTGGTGTTGGGGGCTGTGATGTGGCTAGAGTGATGTACAGACAGGAATAGCAAGATCCCACAGAGCTGTCAGACAGATGCAGAGAGAGATTTGCAGAACACTGGGAAATGTACATTGGACAGAGATGTGAAGGATGTTTAGAGATAGGGATTGAAGGAAAGATGTGGCAGAGAGAACTGGGAACACAGAAATAGACATGAAAGCCGCAGAGAGAGAGGGAAGCAGTGAAATCTGTGGGATCAGATCCCTCTCTCGCATTTTGCTCCTTTGTCTCTCCCCGTTCCCACAGACGGCCTGAATCCCACTGTGTGTGTGTATGTGTGTGTGTGTGTGTGTGTGTGTGTGTGTGTGTGTGTGTGTGTGTGTGTGTGTGTGTGTGTGTGTGTGTGTGTGTGTGTGTCTGCGTGTGTGTGTGTGCCTGTGTGTATGTCTGTGTGTTTCTGCGTGTGTGTGTCTGTGTGTGTGTGTCTGTGTCTGTGCGTGTCTGTGTGTGTGTGTGTGTGTCTGTGTGTCTGTGTCTCTGTGTGTCTGCGTGTGTGTGTGCCTGTGTGTATGTCTGTGTGTTTCTGCGTGTGTGTGCCTGTGTGTGTGTGTGCCTGTGTGTGTGTGTGTGTCTGTGTGTGTGTGTGTGTGTGTGTGTGTGTCTGTGTGTGTGTGTGTGTCTGTGTCTGTGTCTGTGCGTGTGTGTGTGTGTGCTTTCGTCTGATGATTCCTCATGGCAGAATACTTTGATTCTCTGTCTCTGTATTGTCCTAGTTTCAGCTCCCAAATGGATTGTTGAATCATCCACGATCCTATTGAATACCAGAGCAGGCTCGAGGGGCTGGATAGTCTCCTGTTCCTATTTCGGATGGTCTTATGTTCTTAACACTACCTCCCTGCTCTTGGCCCACACACTGGAGGTTAGGACGACACAAGGGCCTGATCTGTAGAGTGCTGCCCTCTTCCATGAGTCTCGGAGGGAACCAGCCTGATTTGGATTGGAGTTGCAGCCTCTCAGTGAGAAGTGAAATCTCCTTGAGGTTCCCCTCAGTCTCTCACTGTAAGGTGGAGCAGGCCAGTCTCGGGGAAGCAAACAGCAGGCCAGATGTGCTCTGTTCTCCAGCTCCATTTCAGACGGCCAGATGGGAGGGGCTTGTTTCATCCATCAGCGTCCCGTGCTCTCCCTTCTGGGTTAGGGTGGGGCCGAATGGCCTTGCTCCTGGCTCCTATTGAGGTGCAGGCTGGCTATGATTGGGTTATACAGGGCATGTCCCTGGAGTGAGGTTGGTTAGCTCAGTTGGCTGGGCAGTTAGCTTAACACACTAGCTAGAGTTACTCTGAAGAACTCTCCTTCCGAACCTCTCCACTCAGCCGGGCCATGGTGACCCTCTGTTTAAATCCCCACCAGACACCGCTCTGTAATGAGGAGCTGTCCCATGCTCTGGTAAGGCTATGGTGACATTACATTGGTTTGTACCTGGAGCACTGTGTGCAGGACTAGTCACTGCATTGCCAGAGGGATGTTAGTGTGTGGGGAAGGTTTACTGGATGAATCCCCACTGGAATGAACAGCACTCTCTTTCCCCCAGTTTAGTCACTCTTACAGCTTTTGTGTCTTTGGAGACACAAGGACCAATTCATCTGAAACAGCAGCTGGATTTTATATTCACGGGCACCCAATAAGATTGGCTCGTTTACATACATACACACACACACACACACTCCCTCAAACACAAACACAGACACACTCTCACAAACACATGCACACAGGCACAACTCTCTCACACACACATACACACACAAGCACACACTTTCTCTCTCGCACACATACACGCACAGACATACGCTCCCTCAAATACACACATGGACACGCTCTCTCACACATACATGCAGACACACTCTCTCTCTCTCACAGAAACACTCTCTCTCACAACCACAGACAATCTCTCTCATGCACACACAGACACACACTCTCTCTCACACAGACACACACTCTCTCTCTCACACACACATACACACACGCTCTCTCATTTACACACACACTCTCACACACACATTCTTATTCTCTCACACACCTACTCACTCTCACGCACATAGACACACTCTCTCTCTCACACACACTCTCTGTCTCTCTCACACACACTCTCTCTCACACACACATACACACAGACACACGATCCCTCAAACACACACAGACACACTCTCTCACACACAAACATAAACACACAGTTACTCTCTCTCACACACATACACACGCTGACATACGCTCCCTGAAACACACATAGACACACTCTCTCTCACACACACACTCTCTGTCTCTCACACACACACTCTCTCTCACACACATACACACAGACAGACACACGATCCCTCAAACACACACAGACACTCTTTCTCACACACACAAAAACACATAGTTACACTCTCTCTCACACACACATACACACGCAGACACACACTCCATTAATTACACATAGACACACTCATACACACGCACACAGACACACACTCTCTCACACACACATACACACTCTCTAGCACTCAAGACAAACTGTCATACACACACATAGACACACAGACACATGCACACACAGACACACACACACATAGACACACAGATACATTCTCTCACACACAGACACACTCTCTCACACACACAGACACACTCACACACACACATACACACGTACACACAGACACACACTCTCTCACACACATACACACTCTCTCACGCACACCCTCACTCACACACTTGCACACAGAGACACACACACCCTCAAACACACACAGCTACACGCTCTCACATGAACATGCACTTTCTCTCTCACGCACATTTATACAGACACACAGAGATATACATGCATCCACTCTTTCACACACACAAACACGGGCAGTCTCTCTCTCTCTCTCTCTCTCTCTCTCTCTCTCACACACACACACACACACAGGGCTGGAAAGGCATGGTTGCGGTATTGCTGGAGAAATGATTTCTCCGAGGACTGAACCATGATCTCACATGATGACTGCTCCAGGGAGACAGACAGCAGCTACAGAGACTTGTTGGATCTTCCTGTGCCCCACCTCTTGCATCGACAGCATTAGTCTGTTTGGGTGCCTGATTTTCTAAAATGTCTCCAAGCAACAAGTAACAATAGATTGATGAAGGTTTTCCCCCAAACCATGTTTCAGACACATGCTGCTGTTATTTTTCACTGATTGTTTAAAATGATCTGGATCTGCTGAAATGGGGAGTGGCTTCCATTTCAAATGACGACACCAGAGTGCCTCGGGGACCCTGAGGAAATGATCAGGGAATTGCATCTGTTCCTTTCTACCCTCTGCACTCTGTACCACCAGATAGTGCTCCCTCAGTACCTCAGATAGTGCTCCCTCAGTACCTCAGATAGTGCTCCCTCAATACCTCAGAAAGTGCTCCATCAATATCTCAGATAGTTCTTCCTCAATACATCAGAAAATGCTCCCTCAATATCTCAGAAAGTGCTACCTCAATAACTCAGAAAGTGATTCCTCAATACCTCAGAAAGTGCTCCCTCAATAACTCAGAAAGTGCTTCCTCAATACCTCAGATAGTGCTCCCTCAATAATTCAGAAAGTGCTCCCTCAATACCCCAGATAGTTCTCCATCAATAACTCAGAACGTGCTTGCTCAATACCTCAGATAGTGCTTCCTCAATAACTCAGAAAGTGCTTCCTCAATAACTCAGAGAGTGCTTCCTCAATAACTCAGAAAGTGCTTCCTCAATAACTCAGAGGGTGCTTCCTCAGTACCTCAGATACTTCTCCATCAATACCTCAGGTAGTGCTCCCTCAACAACTCAGAAAGTGCTCCCTCAATACCTCTGATAGTTCTCCCTCAATACCTCAGAAAGTGCTCCCTCAATACCTCAGAAAGTGCTCCAACAATACCTCAGATAGAACACCCTCAGTACCTCACATAAGGCTTCCTCAGTACGTCAGATAGTGCTCCCTCAATACCTCAGAAAGAGCTCCCTCAGTACCTCAGATAGTTCTCCCTCAGTACCTCAGATAGTTCTCGCTCAGTACCTCAGAAAGTGGTCCCTCAATACCTCAGCAAGTGCTCCCTCAATACATCAGAAAGTGCTCCCTCAGTACCTCAGATAGTACTCCCTCAGAACCTCAGATAGTTCTCGCTCAGTACCTCAGAAAGTGCTCCCTCAGTACCTCAGAAAGTGCTCCATCAATACCTCAGATAGTTTTCCATCAGTACCTCCGATAGTGCTTCCTCAGTACGTCAGATAGTGCTCCCGCAATACCTCAGAAAGTGTCCCCTCAGTACCTCAGAAAGTGCTCCATCAATACCTCAGAGAGGGCTCCCTCAATACCTAAGATAGTTCTCCTTCAATACCTCAGATAGTTCTCCCTCAAAACCTCTGAAAGTGCTCCTCAATATCTCAGATAGTTCTCCCTCAATACCTCAGATAGTGCTCCCTCAATACCTCAGATAGTTCTCCCTCAATACCTCTGAAAGTGCTCCCTCAAAACCTCAGATAGTTCTCCCTCAATGCCTCAGATAGTGCTCCCACAATACCGCCAATAGTTCTCCCACAATACCTCAGATAGTGCTCCCGCAGTACCTCAGAAAGTGCTCCCTCAATACCTCAGAAAGTGATCCCTCAGTAATGCAGATCGTACTTCCTTAGAACCTCAGCTAGTGCTTCCTCAGTACGTCAGAAAGTGCTCCCTCAATACCTCAGAAACTGCTCCCTCAGTACCTCAGATAGTTCTCCCTCGGTACCTCAGATTGTTCACACTCAGTACCTCAGAAAGTGCTCCCTTAATACCTCAGAAGTGCTCCCTCAGTACCTCAGATATTGCTTCCTCAATGCCTCAGATAGTGCTCCCTTAATACCTCAGAAAGTGCTCCCTCAGTACCTCAGATAGGTCTCACTCAGTACCTCAGATAGTTCTCCCTCAGTACCTCAGAGAGTGCTTCCTCAATACCTCAGCACTTGTTCCCTCAGTACCTCAGATAGTGCTCCCTCAATACCTCAGAAAGTGCTCCCTCAGTACCTCAGAAAGTGCTTCCTCAATACCTCAGAAAGTGCTCCATCAATACCACAGATAGTTCTCCCTCAATACCTCAGAAAGTGCTTCCTCAATACCTCAGAAAGTGCTTCCTCAGTACCTCAGATAGTGCTCCTTCTATACCTCAGAAAGTGCTTCCTCAGTACCTCAGAATGTGCTTACTCAATACCTCAGATAGTGCTCCATCAATGCCTCAGAAAGTGCTTCCTCTGTACTTCAGAAAGTGCTCCCTCAGTACCTCAGATAGTGCTCCCTCAATACCTCTGAAAGTGCTCCCTCAGCACCTCAGATAGTTCTCCCTCAATGCCTCAGATAGTGCTCCCACCATACCTCAGATAGTTCTCGCTCAATACCTCAGATAGTGCTCCTCAATACCTCATATAGTTCTCCCTCAATACCGAAGATAGTGCTCCCTCAATACCTCAGATAGTTCTCCCTCAATACCTCTGTATGTGCTCCCTCAATACCTTAGATAGTTCTCCCTCAATGCCTCAGACAGTGCTCCCACAATACCTCAGATAGTTCTCCCTCAATATCTCAGATAGTGCTCCCTCAGTACCTCAGATAGTACTGACTCAGAACCTCAGCTAGTGCTTCCTCGGTACGTCAGAAAGTGCTCCCTCAATACCTCAGAATCTGCTCCCTCATTATCTCAGATAGTTCTCCCTCGGTACCTCAGATAGTTCTCAATGAGTACCTCAGAAAGTGCTCCCTAAATACCTCAGAAAGTGCTCCCTCAGTACCTCAGATATTGCTCCCTCAATGCCTCAGAAAGTGCTCCCTCAGTGCCTCAGATAGTTCTCCCTCAGTACCTCAGAGATTTCTCCCTCAGTACCTAAGAGAATGCTTCCTCAATACCTCAGAAAGTGCTCCCTCAGTACCTCAGAAAGTGCTCCCTTAATACCTCAGAAAGTGCTCCATCAAACCCTCAGATATTTCTCCCTCAGTACCTCAGAGTGTGCTTCCTCAATTCCTCCGAACTTGCTCCCTCAGTACCTCAGATAGTGCTCCCTCAATACCTCAGAAAGTGCTCCCTCAGTACCTCTGAAAGTGCTTCCTCAATAGCTCAGAAAGTGCTTCCTCAATACCTCAGATTGTGCTCACAAATACCTCAGAAAGTGCTTCCTCAATACCTCAGATTGTGCTCCCAAAATACCTCAGAAAGTGATTCCTCAATACCTCAGAAAGTGCTTCCTCATTACCTCAAAAAGTGCTCCCTCAGTACATCAGATAGTGCTCCCTCAATACCTCAGAAAGTGCTCCCTCAGTACCTCAGAAAGTGCTTCCTCAATAGCTCAGAAAGTGCTCCCTCAGTACCTCAGATAGTACTCACTCAGAACCTCAGCTAGTGCTTCGTCAGTACGTCAGAAAGTGATTAGATTAGATTACATTAGATTAGATTACTTACAGTGTGGAAACAGGCCCTTTCGGCCCAACAAGTCCACACCGACCCGCCGAAGCGCAACCCACCCATACCCCTACCTTTACCCCTTTAACCTAACACTACAGGCAATTTAGCATGGCCAATTCACCTGACCCGCACATCTTTGGACTGTGGGAGGAAACCGGAGCACCCGGAGGAAACCCACGCAGACACGGGGAGAATGTGCAAACTCCACACAGTCAGTCGCCTGAGTCGGGAATTGAACCCGGGTCTACAGGCACTGTGAGGCAGCAGTGCTAACCACTGTGCCACCGTGCCGCCCATAATGCTCCCTCAATACCTCAGAAACTGCTCCCTCAGTACCTCAGGTATAGCTCCCTCAATGCCTCAGATAGTGCACCCTTAATACCTCAGAAAGTGCTCACTCAGTACCTTAGATAGTTTTCCTCAGCACCTCAGATAGTTCTCACTGAGTACCTCAGAAAGTGCTCCCTAAATACCTGAGAAAGTGCTCCCTCAGTACCTCAGATGTTGCTTCCTCAATGCCTCAGATAGTGCTCCCTTAATACCTCAGAAAGTGCTCCCTCTGTACCTCAGATAGTTCTTCCACAGTACCTCAGAAAGTGCTTCCTCAATACCTCAGAACTTGTTCCCTCAGTACCTCAGATAGTGCTCCCTCAATACCTCAGAAAGTGCTCCCTCAGTACCTCAGAAAGTGCTTCCTCAATACCTCAGTAAGTGCTCCATCAATACCACAGATTGTTCTCACTCAGAACCTCAGCTAGTGCTTCCTCAGTACGCCAGAAAGTGCTCCCTCAATACCTCATAAAGTGTTCCCTCAATACCTCAGAAAGTGCTTCCCCAATACCTCAGAAAGTGCTCACTCAGTACCTCAGATAGTGCTCACTCAATATCTCAGAAAGTGCTCCATCAATACCTCAGATAGTTCTCCCTCAGTACCTCAGAGTGTGCATCCTCAATACCTCAGAACTTGCTCCCTCAGTACCTCAGATAGTGCTCCCTCAATACCTCAGAAAGTGCTCGCTCAGTAACTCAGAAAGTGCTTCCTCAATACCTCAGAAAGTGCTTCCTCAATACGTCATATTGTTCTCCCTCAATACCTTAGATAGTGCTCCCTCAATACCTCAGATAGTTCTCCCTCAATACCTCTGTATGTGCTCCCTCAATACCTTAGATAGTTCTCCCTCAATGCCTCAGACAGTGCTCCCACAATACCTCAGATAGTTCTCCCTCAATATCTCAGATAGTGCTCCCGCAGTACCTCAGATAGTACTGACTCAGAACCTCAGCTAGTGCTTCCTCGGTACGTCAGAAAGTGCTCTCTCAATACCTCAGAATCTGCTCCCTCATTATCTCAGATAGTTCTCCCTCGGTACCTCAGATAGTTCTCAATTAGTACCTCAGAAAGTGCTCCCTAAATACCTCAGAAAGTGCTCCCTCAGTACCTCAGATATTGCTCCCTCAATGCCTCAGAAAGTGCTCCCTCAGTGCCTCAGATAGTTCTCCCTCAGTACCTCAGAGAGTTCTCCCTCAGTACCTAAGAGAATGCTTCCTCAATACCTCAGAAAGTGCTCCCTCAGTACCTCAGAAAGTGCTCCCTCAATACCTCAGAAAGTGCTCCATCAAACCCTCAGATATTTCTCCCTCAGTACCTCAGAGTGTGCTTCCTCAATTCCACCGAACTTGCTCCCTCAGTACCTCAGATAGTGCTCCCTCAATACCTCAGAAAGTGCTCCCTCAGTACCTCTGAAAGTGCTTCCTCAATAGCTCAGAAAGTGCTTCCTCAATACCTCAGATTGTGCTCCCAAAATACCTCAGAAAGTGATTCCTCAATACCTCAGAAAGTGCTTCCTCATTACCTCAAAAAGTGCGCCCTCAGTACATCAGATAGTGCTCCCTCAATACCTCAGAAAGTGCTCCCTCAATACCTCAGATAGTGCTCCTCAAAAACTCAGATAGTTCTCCCTCAGTACCTCAGATAGTGCTCCCTCAATACCTCAATAGTTCTCCCTCAATACCTCGTAAAGTGCTCCCTCAATACCTCAGATAGTTCTCCCTCAATGCCTGAGATAGTGCTCCCACAATACCTCAGATAGTACTCCCGCAATACCTCAGATAGCTCTGCCTCAATACCTCTGAAAGTGCTCCCTCAATACCTCAGAAAGTGCTCCCTCAGTACCTCAGATAGTACTCACTCAGAACCTCAGCTAGTGCTTCGTCAGTACGTCAGAAAGTGCTCCCTCAATACCTCAGAAACTGCTCCCTCAGTACCTCAGGTATAGCTCCCTCAATGCCTCAGATAGTGCACCCTTAATACCTCAGAAAGTGCTCACTCAGTACCTCAGATAGTTCTCCCTGAGTACCTCAAATAGTTCTCACTGAGTACCTCAGAAAGTGCTCCCTAAATAATTGAGGAAGTGCTACCTCAGTACCTCAGATATTGCTTCCTCAATGCCTCAGATAGTGCTTCCTCAATACCTCAGAACTTGTTCCCTCAGTACCTCAGATAGTGCTCCCTCAATACCTCAGAAAGTGCTCCCTCAGTACCTCAGAAAGTGCTTGCTCAATACCTCAGAAAGTGCTCCATCAATACCACAGATTGTTCTCACTCAGAACCTCAGCTAGTGCTTCCTCAGAACGTCAGAAAGTGCTCCCTCCATACCTCATAAAGTGTTCCCTCAATACCTCAGAAAGTGCTTCCACAATACCTCAGAAAGTGCTCACTCAGTACCTCAGATAGTGCTCACTCAATACCTCAGAAAGTGCTCCATCAATACCTCAGTTAGTTCTCCCTCAGTACCTCAGAGTGTGCATCCTCAATATCTCAGAACTTGCTCCCTCAGTACCTCAGATAGTGCTCCCTCAATACCTCAGAAAGTGCTCCCTCAGTAACTCAGAAAGTGCTTCCTCAATACCTCAGAAAGTGCTTCCTCAACTCCTCAGAATGTGCTTTCTCAATACCTCAGAATGTGCTCCCTCAATACCTCAGAAAGTGTTTCCTCAATACCTCAGATAGTGGTCCCTCAATACCTCAGAAAGTGCTCCCTCAATACTTCAGAAAGTGATCCCTCAGTACCTCAAATAGTTCTCCATCAGTACCTCAGATAGTGCTTCCTCAGTACCTCAGAAGGTGCTCCCTCAATACCTCAGATAGTGCTTCCTCAGTACCTCAGAAAGTGTCCCCTCAGTACGTCAGATAGTGCTCCCTCAATACCTCAGAAACTGCTCCATCAATACCTCAGAGAGTGTTCCATCAGTACCTCAGAAAGTGCTCCCTCAATACCTCAGAAAGTGCTCCATCAATACCTCAGATAGTTCTCCCTCAGTACCTCTGATAGTGCTTCCTCAGTACCTCAGAAAGTGCCCCCTCAGTACCTCAGAAAGTGCTACTTCAGAACCTCAGAGAGTGCTCCCTCAATACCACAGATAGTTCTCCCTCAGTAACTCTGAAAGTGCTCGCTCAATACCTCAGATAGGTCTCCCTCGATACCTCAGATAGTGTTCCTCAATACCTCATATAGCTCTCCCTGAATACCTCAGATAGTTCACCCTCAATACCTCAGACAGTGCTCCCTCAATACCTCATATAGTTCTCCGTCAATACCTCAGATAGTTCTCCCTCAATACCTCTGAAAGTGCTCCCTCAATACCTTAGATAGTTCTCCCTCGATGCCTCAGACAGTGCTCCCACAATACCTCAGATAGTTCTCCCTCAATATCTCAGATAGTGCTCCCGCAGTACCACAGAAAGTGCTCCCTCAATACCTCAGAAACTGCTCCCTCAGTACCTCAGATAGTTCTCGCACAGTACCTCAGATAGTTCTCACTCAGTACCTCAGAAAGTGCTCCCTCAGTACCTCAGATATTGCTCCCTCAATGCCTCAGATAGTGCTCCCTTAATGCCTCAGATATTGCTCCCTCAATACCTCAGAACGTGCTCCCTCAGTACCTCAGAAAGTGCTTCCTTAATACCTCAGAAAGTGCTCCATCAATACCACAGATAGTTCTCCCTCAGTACCTCAGAGAATGCTTCCTCAATACCTCAGAAAGTGCTCCCTCAATACCTCAGAAAGTGCTTCCTCAATACCTCAGAAAGTGCTCCCTCTGTACCTCTGAAAGTGCTCCCTCAATACCTCAGAAAGTGCTTCCTCAATACCTCAGAAAGTGCTTCCTCAATACCTCAGATAGTGCTCCCTCTATACCTCAGAAAGTGCTCCCTCAGTACCTCAGAATGTGCTTATTCAATACCTCAGATATTGCTCCATCAATGCCTCAGAAAGTGCTTCCTCTGTACTTCAGAAAGTGCTCCCTCAGTACCTCAGATAGTGCTCCCTCAATACCTCAGAATGTGCTCCCTCAGTACCTCAGATAGTTCTCCCTCAATGCCTCAGGTAGTGCTCCCACCATACCTCAGATAGTTCTCCCTCAATACCTCAGATAGTGCACCTCAATACCTCATATAGTTCTCCCTCAATACCGAAGATAGTGCTCCCTCAATACCTCAGATAGTTCTCCCTCAATACCTCTGTATGTGCTCCCTCAATACCTTAGATAGTTCTCCCTCAATGCCTCAGACAGTGCTCCCACAATACCTCAGATAGTTCTCCCTCAATATCTCAGATAGTGCTCCCGCAGTACCTCAGATAGTACTGACTCAGAACCTCAGCTAGTGCTTCCTCGGTACGTCAGAAAGTGCTCCCTCAATACCTCAGAATCTGCTCCCTCATTATCTCAGACAGTTCTCCCTCAGTACCTCAGATAGTTCTCACTTAGTACCTCAGAAAGTGCTCCCTAAATACCTCAGAAAGGGCTCCCTTAGTACCTCAGATATTGCTCCCTCAATGCCTCAGAAAGTGCTCCGTCAGTGCCTCAGATAGTTCTCCCTCAGTACCTCAGAGAGTTCTCCCTTAGTACCTAAGAGAATGCTTCCTCAATACCTCAGAAAGTGCTCCGTCAGTACTTCAGATAGTGCTCCCTCAATACCTCAGAAAGTGCTCCCTCAGTACCTCAGAAAGTGCTCCCTCAATAACTCAGAAAGTGCTTCCTCAATACCTCAGAAAGTGCTTCCTCAATACCTCAGAAAGTGCTTCCTCAGTACCTCAGATAGTGCTCCCTCTATACCTCAGAAAGTGCTCTCTCAATACCTCAGAAAGTGCTTCCTCAAAACCTCAGATAGTGCTCCCTGAATGCCTCAGAAAGTGCTTCCTCTGTACCTCAGAAAGTGCTCCCTCAGTACCTCAGATAGTGCTCCCTCAATACCTCAGAAAGTGCTCCATCAATACTTCAGATAGTTCTCCCTCAGTACCTCAGATAGTGCTCCCTCAATACCTCAGAACTTGCTCCCTCAGTACCTCAGATACTTCTCCCTCAGTATCTCAGACAGTGCTTCCTCAATACCTCAGAAAGTGCTCCCTCAATACGTCAGATAGTTCTCCCTCAATGCCTCAGATAGTGCTCCCACAATACCTCAGATAGTTCTCCCTCAATACCTCAGATAGTTCTCCCTCAGTAACTCAGAAAGTATTACCTCAATACCTCAGAAACCGCTCCCTCAGTACCTCAGATAGTTCTCCCTCAGTACCTCAGATAGTTCTCACTCAGTACCTCTGAAAGTGCTCCCTAAATACCTCAGAAAGTGGTCCCTCAGTACCTCAGGTATAGCTCACTCAATGCCTTAGATAGTGCTCCCTTAATACCTCAGAAAGTGCTCCCTCAGTACCTCAGATAATTCTCCCTCAGTACCTCAGATAGCACTCACTCAGAACCTCAGCTAGTGCTTCCTCAGTACGTCAGAAAGTGCTCCCTCAATACCTCAGAAACTGCTCCCTCATTACCTCAGGTAGTTCTCCCTCAATACCTCGAAAGTGCTCCCTCAATACCTCAGAGAGTGTTCCATCAGTACCTCAGAAAGTACTTCCTCAATACCTCAGAAAGTGCTCCAACAATACCTCAGATAGTTCTCCATCAGTGCCTCTGATAGTGCTTCCTCAGTATGTCAGAAAGTGCTCCCTCAATACCTCAGAAAGTGTCCCCTCAGTACCTCAGAAAGTGCGACCTCAATACCTCAGAAAGTGCTACCTCAATACCTCAGAGTGTGCTTCCTCAATACCTAAGATAGTTATCATTCAATACCTCAGATAGTTCTCCCTCAAAACCTCTGAAAATGCTCGCTCAATACCTCAGATAGTTCTCCCTCAATAACTCAGATAGTGCACCTCAATATCTCAGATAGTTCTGCCTCAATACCTCAGATAGATCTCCCTCAATACCTCAGATAGTGCTCCCGCAGTACCTCAGAAATTGCTCCCTCAATACCTCAGAAAGTGCTCCCTCAGTACCTCAGATAGTACTCACTCAGAACCTCAGCTAGTGCTTCCTCAGTACGTCAGAAAGTGCTCCCTCAATACCTCAGAAACTGCTCCCTCAGTACCTCAGATAGTTCTCCCTCAGTACCTCAGATAGTTCTCACTCAGTACCTCAGAAAGTGCTCCCTTAATACCTCAGAAAGTGCTTCCTCAGTACCTCAGATAGTTCTCCCTCAGTACCTCAGATAGTGCTCCCTCAATACCTCAGAAAGTGCCCCCTCAGTACCTCCGAAAGTGCTCCCTCAATACCTCAGAAAGTGCTCCATCAATACCACAGAGAGTTCTCCATCGGTACCTCTGACAGTGCTTCCTCAATACGTCAGAAAGTGCTCCCTCAGTACCTCAGAAAGTGCTCCCTCAATACCTCAGAAAGTGCTTCCTCAATACCTCAGAAAGTGCTCCCTCAATACCTCAGAAACTGCTCCCTCAGTACCTCAGATAGTTCTCCCTCAGTACCTTAGATAGTTCTCACTCAGTACCTCAGAAAGTGCTCCTCAATACCTCATATAGTTCTCCCTCAATACCTCAGATATTGCTCCCTCTATACCACAGATAGTTCTCCCTCAATACCTCAGATAGTTCTCACTCAGTACCTCAGAAAGTGCTCCTCAATACCTCATATAGTTCTCCCTCAATACCTCAGATATTGCTCCCTCTATACCACAGATAGTTCTCCCTCAATACCACTGAATGTGCTCCCTCAATACCTTAGATAGTTCTCCCTCAATGCCTCAGACAGTGCTCCCACAATACCTCAGATAGTTCTCCCTCAATATCTCAGATAGTGCTCCCACAGTACCTCAGAAAGTGCTCCCTCAATACTTCAGAAAGTGCTCCCACAGTACCTCAGATAGTACTCACTCAGAACCTCAGCTAGTGCTTACTCAGTACGTCATAAAGTGCTCCCTCAATACCTCAGAAACTGCTCCCTCAGTACCTCAGATAGTTCTCCCTCGGTACCTCAGATGGTTCTCACTTAATACCTCAGAAAGTGCTCCGTAAATACCTCAGAAAGTGCTCACTCAGTACCTCAGATGTTGCTCCCTCAATGCCTCAGATAGTGCTCCCTTAATGCCTCAGGAAGTGCTCCCTCAGTACCTCAGATACTTCTCCCTCAGTACCACAGATAGTTCTCCCTCAGTACCTCAGAGAATGCTTCCTCAATACCTCAGAAAGTGCTCCGTTAGTACTTGAGATAGTGCTCACTCAATACCTCAGAAAGTGCTCCCTCAGTACCTCAGAAAGTGCTCCCTCAATACCCCAGAAAGTGCTTCCTCAATACCTCAGAAAGTGCTCCCTCAGTACCTCAGAAAGTGTTCCCTCAATATCTCAGAAAGTGCTTCCTTAATACCTCAGAAAGTGCTTCCTCAATACCTCAGATAGTGCTCCCTCAATGTCTCAGTAAGTGCTTTCTCTGTACCTCATAAAGTGCTCCCTCAGTACCTCAGATAGTGCTACCTCAATACCTCAGAAAGTGCTCCCTCAATACCTCAGAAAGTGCTTCCTCAATACCTCAGAAAGTGCTCCCTCAGTACCTCAGAAAGTGCTCCCTGTATACCTCAGAAAGTGCTCCCTCAATACCTCAGAAAGTGCTTCCTCAATACCTCAGATAGTGCTCCCTCAATGCCTCAGTAAGTGCTTTCTCTGTACCTCAGAAAGTGCTCCCTCACTACCTCAGATAGTGCTACCTCAATACCTCAGAAAGTGCTCGAGCAATATCTCAGATAGTTATCCCTCAGTACCTCAGATAGTGCTTCCTCAATAGCTCAGAACTTGCTCCCTCAGTACCTCAGATAGTTCTCCCTCAGTACCTCAGACAGTGCTTCCTCAATACCTCTGAAAGTGCTCCCTCAATACCTCAGATAGTTCTCCCTCAATGCCTCAGATAGTGCTCCCACAATACCTCAGATAGTTCTCCCTCAATACCTCAGATAGTTCTCCCTCACTACCTCAGAAAGTGCTCCCTCAATACCTCAGAAAGTGCGCCCTTAGTACTTCAGATAGTACTCACTCAGAACCTCAGCTAGTGCTTCCTCAGTACGTCAGAAAGTGCTCCCTCAATACCTCAGAAACTGCTCCCTCAGTACCTCAGATATTTCTTCCTCAGTACCTCAGATATTTCTCACTCAGTACCTCAGAAAGTGCTCCCTAAATACCTCAAAAAGAGCTCCCTCAGTATCTCAGATATAGCTCCCTCAATGCCTCAGATAGTGCTAACTTAATACCTAAGAAAGTGCTCGCTCAGAACCTCAGATAGTTCTCCCTCAGTACCTCAGATAGTTCTCCCTCAGTAACTCCCAGAGTGCTTCCTCAATAACTCAGAATGTGCTCCATCAATAGCTCAGATAGTGCTCCCTCTGTACCTCAGATATCGCTCCCTCAATACCTCAGAAAGTGCTCCCTCAATACCTCAGAAAGTGCTCCCTCAATACCTCAGAAAGTGCTCCAAAAATACCTCAGATAGTTCTTCCTCAGTACCTGAGATAGTTCTCCCTCAGTACCTCAGAAAGTGCTTCCTCAATACCTCAGAAAGTGCTTCCTCAATACCTCAGATAGAGCTCCCTCAGTACCTAAGATAATGCTCCCTCAATACCTCAGAAAGTGCTTCCTCAATACCTCAGAAAGTGCTTTCTCAATACCACAGAAAGTGCTCCCTCAGTACCTCAGATAGTGCTCCCTCAGTACCTCAGATAGTGCTCCCTCAATACCTCAGAAAGTGCTTCCTCAATTCCTCAGATAGTGGTCCCTCAGTATCTCAGAAAGTGCTCCCTCAGTAGCTCAGATAGTTCTCCCTCGGTACCTCAAATAGTTCTCCCTCAGTACCTCAGATAGTGCTTCCTCAGTACCTCAGAAGGTGATCCCTCAATACTTCAGATAGTGCTACCTCAGTACCTCAGAAAGTGCTCCCTCAATACCTCAGGTAGTTCGCCCTCAATACCTCGAAAGTGCTCCCTCAATACCTCAGAGAGTGTTCCATCAGTACCTCAGTAAGTGCTTCCTCAATACCTCAGAAAGTGCTCCATCAATACCTCAGATAGTTCTCCATCAGTGCCTCTGATTGTGCTTCCTCAGTATGTCAGAAAGTGCTCCCTCAATACCTCAGAAAGTGTCCCCTCAGTACCTCAGAAAGTGCTACGTCAATACCTCAGAAAGTGCTACCTCAATACCTCAGAGTGTGCTTCCTCAATACCTAAGATAGTTCTCCTTCAATACCTCAGATAGTTCTTCCTCAAAACCTCTGAAAGTGCTCGCTCAATACCTCAGATAGTTCTCCCTCAATAACTCAGATAGTGCACCTCAATATCTCAGATAGTTCTCCCTCAATACCTCAGATAGTTCTCCCTGAATACCTCTGAAAGTGCTCCCTCAATATCTCAGATATTTCTACCTCAATGCCTCAGATAGTGCTCCCATAATACCTCAGATAGTGCTCCCTCAATACCTCAGAAAGTGCTCACGCAGTACCTCAGAAAGTGCTCCCTCAATACCTCAGAAAGTGCTCCCTCAGTACCTCAGAAAGTGCTCCCTCAATACCTCAGAAAGTGCTCCCTCAGTACCACAGATAGTACTCACTCAGAACCTCAGATAGTGCTTCCTCAGTACGTCAGAAAGTGCTCTCTCAATACCTCAGAAACTGCTCCCTCAGTACCTCAGATAGTTCTCCCTAAGTACCTCAGATAGTTCTCAGTCAGTACCTCAGAAAGTGCTCCGTTAATACCTCAGAAAGTGCTCCCTCAGTACCTCAGATAGTTCTCCCTCAATACCTCAGAAAGTGCCCCCTCAGTACCTCAGAATGTGCTCCCTCAATAACTCAGAAAGTGTTCCATCAATACCTCAGATAGTTCTCCCTCAGTACCTCAGATAATGCTTCCTCAATAGCTCAGAACTTGCTCCCTCAGTACCACAAATAGTTCTCCCTCAGTACCTCAGACAGTGCTTCCTCAATACCTCTGAAAGTGCTCCCTCAATACCTCAGATAGTTCTCCCTCAACGCCTCAGGTAGTGCTCCCACAATACCTCAGATAGTTCTCCCTCAATACCTCAGATAGTTCTCCCTCAGTACATCAGAAAGTGCTCCCTCAATACCTCAGAACGTGCGCCCTTAGAACCTCAGATAGTATTCACTCAGAACCTCAGCTAGTGCTTCCTCAGTACGTCAGAAAGTGCTTGCTCAATACCACAGAAACTGCTCCCTCAGTACCTCAGATAGTTCTTCCTCAGTACCTCAGATAGTTCTCACTCAGTACCTCAGAAAGTGCTCCCTAAATACCTCAAAAAGTGCTCCCTCAGTATCTCGGATATAGCTCCCTCAATGCCTCAGATAGTGCTACCTTAATACCTAAGAAAGCGCTCCCTCAGTACCTCAGATAGTTCTCCCTCAGTACCTCAGATAGTTCTCCCTCAGTGCCTCACAGAGTGCTTCCTCAATAACTCAGAACTTGTTCCCTCAATACCTCAGATAGTGCTCCCTCAATACCTCAGAAAGTGCTCCATCAATACCACAGTTAGTTCTCCCTCTGTACCTCAGATATCGCTCCCTCAATACCTCAGAAAGTGCTCCCTCAATACCTCATAAAGTGCTTCCTCAATACAACAGATTGTGTACCCTCAATACCGCAGAAAGTGCTTCCTCAATACCTCAGAAAGTGCTCCCTCAGTATCTCAGATAGTGCTCCCTCAATACCTCAGAAAGTGCTCCAAAAATACCTCAGAAAGTGCTCCCTCAATACCTCAGAAAGTGCTTCCTCAGTACCTCAGATCGTGCTTCCTCAGTACCTCAGAAGGTGCCCTCAATACTTCAGATAGTGCTTCCTCAGTATCTCAGAAAGTGCTCCCTCAATACCTCAGGTAGTTCTCCCTCAATACCTCAGAGAGTGTTCCATCAGTACCTCAGAAAGTGCTTCCTCAATACCTCAGAAAGTGCTCCATCAATACCTCAGATAGTTCTCCATCAGTGCCTCTGATAGTGCTTCCTCAGTATGTCAGATAGTGCTCCCTCAATACCTCAGAAAGTGTCCCGTCAGTACCTCAGAAAGTGCTACCTCAATACCTCAGAAAGGGCTTCATCAATACCTCAGAGAGTATCCCTCAATACCTCAGAGTGTGCTTCCTCAATACCTAAGATAGTTCTCCTTCAATACCTCAGGTAGTTCTCCCTCAAAACCTCTGTAAGTGCTCGCTCAATACCTCAGATAGTTCTCCCTCAATAACTCAGATAGTGCACCTCAATATCTCAGATAGTTCTCCCTCAATACCTCAGATAGTTCTCCCTCAATACCTCTGAAAGTGCTCCCTCAATATTTCAGATAGTTCTACCTCAATGCCTCAGATAGTGCTCCCACAATACCTCAGATAGTGCTCCCTCTATACCTCAGATGGTGCTCCCGCAGTACCTCAGAAAGTGCTCCCTCAATACCTCAGAAAGTGCTCCCTCAGTACCTCAGATAGTACTCACTCAGAACCTCAGATAGTGCTTCCTCAGTACGTCAGAAAGTGCTCCCTCAATACCTTAGAAACTGCTCCCTCAGTACCTCAGATAGTTCTCCATCAGTACCTCAGATAGTTCTCACTCAGTACCTCAGAAAGTGCTCCCTTAATACCTCAGAAAGTGCTCCCTCAGTACCTCAGATACTGCTCCCTCAGTACCTCAGATAGTTCTCACTCAGTACCTCAGAAAGTGCTCCCTTAATACCTCAGAAAGTGCTCGCTCAGTACCTCAGATAGTTCTCCCTCAGTTCCTCAGATAGTTCTCCCTCAATACCTCAGAAAGTGCCCCCTCAGTACCTCAGAAAGTGCTCCCTCAATAACTCAGAAAGTGCTCCATCAATACCTCAGATAGTTCTCCCTCAGTACCTCAGATAGTGCTTCCTCAATAGCTCAGATTGTTCTCCCTCAATACCTCAGATAGTGCTCCTCAATACCTCAGATAGTTCTCCCTCAATACCTCAGATAGTTCTCCCTCAATACCTCAGATAGTTCTCCCTCAATACCTCTGAAATTGCTCACTCAATACCTCAGATAGTTCTCCCTCAATGCCTCAGATAGTGATCCCACAATACCTCAGATTGTTCTCCCTCAATACTTCCGAAAGTGCTCCCACAGTACCTCAGATAGTACTCACTCAGAACCTCAGCTAGTGCTTCCTCAGTACGTCAGAAAGTGCTCCCTCAATACCTCAGAAACTGCTCACTCAGTACCTCAGATAGGTCTTCCTCAGTACCTCAGATATTTCTCACTCAGTACCTCAGAAAGTGCTCCCTAAATACCTCAAAAAGTGCTCCCTCAGTATCTCAGATATAGCCCCTTAATGCCTCAGATAGTACTACCTTAATACATAAGAAAGTGCTCCCTCAGTACCTCAGATAGTTCTCCCTCAGTACCTCAGATAGTTCTCCGTCAGTACCTGACAGAGAGCTTCCTCAATAACTCAGAACTTGTTCCCTCAGTACCTCAGATAGTGCTCCCTCAATACCTCAGAAAGTGCTCCATCAATACCACAGATACTTCTCCCTCTGTACCTCAGATATCGCTCCCTCAATACCTCAGAAAGTGCTCCCTCAATACCTCAGAAAGTGCTTCCTCAATACCTCAGAAAGTGCTTCCTCAATACCTCAGATAGAGCTCCTTCAGTACCTCAGATAATGCTCCCTCAATACCTCAGAAAGTGCTTCCTCAATACCTCAGATAGTTCTCCCTCAGTACCTCAGATAGTGCTCCCTCAATACCTCAGAAAGTGCTTCCTCAATACCTCAGAAAGTGCTTCATCAATACCACAGAAAGTGCTCCCTCTGTACCTCAGATTGAGCTCCCTCAGTACCTCAGGTAGTGCTCCCTCAATTCCTCAGATAATGGTCCCTCAATATCTCAGAAAGTGCTCCCTCAGTAGCTCAGATAGTTCTCCCTCAGTACCTCAAATTGTTCTCCCTCAGTACCTCAGAAAGTGCTTCCTCAGTACCTCAGATGGTGTTCCCTCAATACTTCAGATAGTGCTTCCTCAGTACCTCAGAAAGTGCTCCCTCAATACCTCAGGTAGTTCTCCCTCAATACCTCAGAGAGTGTTCCATCAGTACCTCAGAAAGTGCTTCCTCAATACCTCAGAAAGTGCTCCATCAATACTTCAGATAGTTCTCCATCAGTGCCTCTGAAAGTGCTTCCTCAGTATGTCAGATAGTGCTCCCTCAATACCTCAGAAAGTGTCCCGTCAGTACCTCAGAAAGTGCTACCTCAATACCTCAGAAAGTGCTCCATCAATACCTCAGAGAGTGCTCCCTCAATACATCAGAGTGTGCTTCCTCAATACCTAAGATAGTTCTCCTTCAATACCTCAGATAGTTTTCTCTCAAAACCTCAGCTAGTGCTTCCTCAGTACGTCAGAAAGTGCTCCCTCAGTACCTCAGATAGTTCTCCCACAGTACCTCAGATATTTCTCACTCAGTACCTCAGAAAGTGCTCCCTTAATACCTCAGAAAGTGCTCCATCAGTACCTCAGATAGTTCTCCCTCAGTACCTCAGATAGTTCTCCCTCAATACCTCAGAAAGTGCCCCCTCAGTACCTCAGAATGTGCTCCCTCAATACCTCAGAAAGTGCTCCATCAATACCACAGATAGTTCTCCCTCGGTACCTCAGAGAGTGCTTTCTCAATACCTCAGAAAGTGCTCCCTCAGTTCCTCAGAAAGTGCTCCCTCAATACCTCAGAAAGTGCTTCCTCAATACCTCAGAAAGTGGTCCGTCAGTACCTCAGAAAGTGCTCCCTCAATACCTCAGAAAGTGCTTCCTCAATACCTCAGAAAGTGCTTCCTCAATACCTCAGAAAGTGCTACCTCATTACCTCAAATAGTGCTCCCTCAATACCTCTGAAAGTGCTCCCTCAGTACCTCAGATAGTTCTCCCTCAGTGCCGCAGATAGTGCTCCCACAATACTCAGAAAGTGCTCCCTCAGTACCTCAGATAGTTCTCCCTCAGTACCTCAGATAGTTCTCACTCAGTACCTCAGAAAGTGCTCCCTTAATACCTCAGAAAGTGCTCCATCAGTACCTCAGATAGTTCTCCCTCAGTACCTCAGATAGTTCTCCCTCAATACCTCAGAAAGTGCCCCCTCAGTACCTCAGAATGTGCTCCCTCAATACCTCAGAAAGTGCTCCATCAATACCACAGATAGTTCTCCCTCAGTACCTCAGAGAGTGCTTTCTCAATACCTCAGAAAGTGCTCCCTCAGTTCCGCAGAAAGTGCTCCCTCAATACCTCTGAAAGTGCTTCCTCAATACCTCAGAAAGTGGTCCGTCAGTACCTCAGAAAGTGCTTCCTCAATACCTCAGAAAGTGCATCCTCAATACCTCAGATAGTGCTCCCTCAATACCTCAGATAGTTCTCCCTGAATACCTCTGAAAGTGCTCCCTCAATATCTCAGATATTTCTACCTCAATGCCTCAGATAGTGCTCCCATAATACCTCAGATAGTGCTCCCTCAATACCTCAGAAAGTGCTCCCGCAGCACCTCAGAAAGTGCTCCCTCAATACCTCAGAAAGTGCTCCCGCAGTACCTCAGAAAGTGGTCCCTCAATACCTCAGAAAGTGCTCCCTCAGTACCACAGATAGTACTCACTCAGAACCTCAGATAGTGCTTCCTCAGTACGTCAGAAAGTGCTCTCTCAATTCCTCAGAAACTGCTCCCTCAGTACCTCAGATAGTTCTCCCTCAGTACCTCAGATAGTTCTCAGTCAGTACCTCAGAAAGTGCTCCGTTAATACCTCAGAAAGTGCTCCCTCAGTACCTCAGATAGTTCTCCCTCAATACCTCAGAAAGTGCCCCCTCAGTACCTCAGAATGTGCTCCCTCAATAACTCAGAAAGTGTTCCATCATTACCTCAGATAGCTCTCCCTCAGTACCTCAGATAGTGCTTCCTCAATAGCTCAGAACTTGCTCCCTCAGTACCACAAATAGTTCTCCCTCAGTACCTCAGACAGTGCTTCCTCAATACCTCTGAAAGTGCTCCCTCAATACCTCAGATAGTTCTCCCTCAACGCCTCAGATAGTGCTCCCACAATACCTCAGATAGTTCTCCCTCAATACCTCAGATAGTTCTCCCTCAGTACCTCAGAAAGTGCTCCCTCAATACCTCAGAACGTGCGCCCTTAGAACCTCAGATAGTATTCACTCAGAACCTCAGCTAGTGCTTCCTCAGTACGTCAGAAAGTGCTTGCTCAATACCACAGAAACTGCTCCCTCAGTACCTCAGATAGTTCTTCCTCAGTACCTCAGATAGTTCTCACTCAGTACCTCAGAAAGTGCTCCCTAAATACCTCAAAAAGTGCTCCCTCAGTATCTCAGATATAGCTCCCTCAATGCCTCAGATAGTGCTACCTTAATACCTAAGAAAGCGCTCCCTCAGTACCTCAGATAGTTCTCCCTCAGTACCTCAGATAGTTCTCCCTCAGTGCCTCACAGAGTGCTTCCTCAATAACTCAGAACTTGTTCCCTCAATACCTCAGATAGTGCTCCCTCAATACCTCAGAAAGTGCTCCATCAATACCACAGTTAGTTCTCCCTCTGTACCTCAGATATCGCTCCCTCAATACCTCAGAAAGTGCTCCCTCAATACCTCATAAAGTGCTTCCTCAATACAACAGATTGTGTACCCTCAATACCGCAGAAAGTGCTTCCTCAATACCTCAGAAAGTGCTCCCTCAGTATCTCAGATAGTGCTCCCTCAATACCTCAGAAAGTGCTCCAAAAATACCTCAGAAAGTGCTCCCTCAATACCTCAGAAAGTGCTTCCTCAGTACCTCAGATCGTGCTTCCTCAGTACCTCAGAAGGTGCCCTCAATACTTCAGATAGTGCTTCCTCAGTACCTCAGAAAGTGCTCCCTCAATACCTCAGGTAGTTCTCCCTCAATACCTCAGAGAGTGTTCCATCAGTACCTCAGAAAGTGCTTCCTCAATACCTCAGAAAGTGCTCCATCAATACCTCAGATAGTTCTCCATCAGTGCCTCTGATAGTGCTTCCTCAGTATGTCAGATAGTGCTCCCTCAATACCTCAGAAAGTGTCCCCTCAGTACCTCAGAAAGTGCTACCTCAATACCTCAGAAAGGGCTTCATCAATACGTCAGAGAGTATCCCTCAATACCTCAGAGTGTGCTTCCTCAATACCTAAGATAGTTCTCCTTCAATACCTCAGGTAGTTCTCCCTCAAAACCTCTGAAAGTGCTCGCTCAATACCTCAGATAGTTCTCCCTCAATAACTCAGATAGTACAACTCAATATCTCAGATAGTTCTCCCTCAATACCTCAGATAGTTCTCCCTCAATACCTCTGAAAGTGCTCCCTCAATATTTCAGATAGTTCTACCTCAATGCCTCAGATAGTGCTCCCACAATACCTCAGATAGTGCTCCCTCTATACCTCAGATGGTGCTCCCGCAGTACCTCAGAAAGTGCTCCCTCAATACCTCAGAAAGTGCTCCCTCAGTACCTCAGATAGTACTCACTCAGAACCTCAGATAGTGCTTCCTCAGTACGTCAGAAAGTGCTCCCTCAATACCTCAGAAACTGCTCCCTCAGTACCTCAGATAGTTCTCCCTCAGTACCTCAGATAGTTCTCACTCAGTACCTCAGAAAGTGCTCCCTTAATACCTCAGAAAGTGCTCCCTCAGTACCTCAGATACTGCTCCCTCAGTACCTCAGATAGTTCTCACTCAGTACCTCAGAAAGTGCTCCCTTAATACCTCAGAAAGTGCTCGCTCAGTACCTCAGATAGTTCTCCCTCAGTACCTCAGATAGTTCTCCCTCAATACCTCAGAAAGTGCCCCCTAAGTACCTCAGAAAGTGCTCCCTCAATAACTCAGAAAGTGCTCCATCAATACCTCAGATAGTTCTCCCTCAAAACCTCAGATAGTGCTTCCTCAATAGCTCAGATTGTTCTCCCTCAATACCTCAGATAGTGCTCCTCAATACCTCAGATAGTTCTCCCTCAATACCTCAGACAGTTCTCCCTCAATACCTCAGATAGTTCTCCCTCAATACCTCTGAAATTGCTCCCTCAATACCTCAGATAGTTCTCCCTCAATGCCTCAGATAGTGCTCCCACAATACCTCAGATTGTTCTCCCTCAATACTTCCGAAAGTGCTCCCACAGTACCTCAGATAGTACTCACTCAGAACCTCAGCTAGTGCTTCCTCAGTACGTCAGAAAGTGCTCCCTCAATACCTCAGAAACTGCTCCCTCAGTACCTCAGATAGTTCTTCCTCAGTACCTCAGATATTTCTCACTCAGTTCCTCAGAAAGTGCTCCCTAAATACCTCAAAAAGTGCTCCCTCAGTATCTCAGATATAGCCCCTTAATGCCTCAGATAGTACTACCTTAATACCTAAGAAAGTGCTCCCTCAGTACCTCAGATAGTTCTCCCTCAGTACCTCAGATAGTTCTCCCTCAGTACCTGACAGAGAGCTTCCTCAATAACTCAGAACTTGTTCCCTCAGTACCTCAGATAGTGCTCCCTCAATACCTCAGAAAGTGCTCCATCAATACCACAGATACTTCTCCCTCTGTACCTCAGATATCGCTCCCTCAATACCTCAGAAAGTGCTCCCTCAATACCTCATAAAGTGCTTCCTCAATACCTCAGAAAGTGCTCCCTCAATATCTCAGATAGTGCTCCCTCAATACCTCAGAAAGTGCTCCAAAAATACCTCAGATAGTTCTCCCTCAGTACCTCAGATAATTCTCCCTCAGTACCTCAGAACGTGCTCCCTCAGTACCTCAGAAAGTGCTTCCTCAATACCTCAGAAAGTGCTTCCTCAATACCTCAGATAGAGCTCCTTCAGTACCTCAGATAATGCTCCCTCAATACCTCAGAAAGTGCTTCCTCAATACCTCAGATAGTGCTCCCTCAGTACCTCAGATAGTGCTCCCTCAATACCTCAGAAAGTGCTTCCTCAATACCTCAGTAAGTGCTTTATCAATACCACAGAAAGTGCTCCCTCTGTACCTCAGATTGAGCTCCCTCAGTACCTCAGATAGTGCTCCCTCAATTCCTCAGATAATGGTCCCTCAATATCTCAGAAAGTGCTCCCTCAGTAGCTCAGATAGTTCTCCCTCGGTACCTCAAATAGTTCTCCCTCAGTACCTCAGAAAGTGCTTCCTCAGTACCTCAGATGGTGTTCCCTCAATACTTCAGATAGTGCTTCCTCAGTACCTCAGAAAGAGCTCCCTCAATACCTCAGGTAGTGCTCCCTCAATACCTCAGAGAGTGTTCCATCAGTACCTCAGAAAGTGCTTCCTCAATACCTCAGAAAGTTCTCCATCAATTCCTCAGATAGTTCTCCATCAGTGCCTCTGAAAGTGCTTCCTCAGTATGTCAGATAGTGCTCCCTCAATACCTCAGAAAGTGTCCCGTCAGTACCTCAGAAAGTGCTACCTCAATACCTCAGAAAGTGCTCCATCAATACCTCAGAGAGTGCTCCCTCAATACGTCAGAGTGTGCTTCCTCAATACCTAAGATAGTTCTCCTTCAATACCTCAGATAGTTTTCCCTCAAAACCTCAGCTAGTGCTTCCTCAGTACGTCAGAAAGTGCTCCCTCAGTACCTCAGATAGTTCTCCCACAGTACCTCAGATAGTTCTCACTCAGTACCTCAGAAAGTGCTCCCTTAATACCTCAGAAAGTGCTCCATCAGTACCTCAGATAGTTCTCCCTCAGTACCTCAGAAAGTGCACCCTCAGTACCTCAGAATGTGCTCCCTCAATACCTCAGAAAGTGCTCCATCAATACCACAGATAGTTCTCCCTCGGTACCTCAGAGAGTGCTTTCTCAATACCTCAGAAAGTGCTCCCTCAGTATCTCAGAAAGTGCTCCCTCAATACCTCAGAAAGTGCTTCCTCAATACCTCAGAAAGTGGTCCGTCAGTACCTCAGAAAGTGCTCCCTCAATACCTCAGAAAGTGCTTCCTCATTACCTCAAATAGTGCTCCCTCAATACCTCTGAAAGTGCTCCCTCAGTACCTCAGATAGTTCTCCCTCAGTGCCGCAGATAGTGCTCCCACAATACTCAGAAAGTGCTCCCTCAGTACCTCAGATAGTTCTCCCTCAGTACCTCAGATAGTTCTCACTCAGTACCTCAGAAAGTGCTCCCTTAATACCTCAGAAAGTGCTCCATCAGTACCTCAGATAGTTCTCCCTCAGTACCTCAGATAGTTCTCCCTCAATACCTCAGAAAGTGCCCCCTCAGTACCTCAGAATGTGCTCCCTCAATACCTCAGAAAGTGCTCCATCAATACCACAGATAGTTCTCCCTCAGTACCTCAGAGAGTGCTTTCTCAATATCTCAGAAAGTGCTCCCTCAGTTCCTCAGAAAGTGCTCCCTCAATACCTCTGAAAGTGCTTCCTCAATACCTCAGAAAGTGGTCCGTCAGTACCTCAGAAAGTGCTTCCTCAATACCTCAGAAAGTGCATCCTCAATACCTCAGATAGTGCTCCCTCAATACATCAGAAAGTGCTTCCTCAATACCTCAGAAAGTGCATTCTCAATACTTCAGAAAGTGCTACCTCAGTCCCTCAGTTCGTGCTCCCTCAATACCTCAGAAAGTGCTTCCTAAATTCCTCAGATAATGGACCCTCAATACCTCAGAAAGTGCTTCCTCAATACTTTAGAAAGTGGACCCTCGATACCTCAGATAGTGCTTCCTCAGTATCAGAAAGTGCTCCCTCAATACCTCAGGTAGTTCTCCCTTAATACCTCGAAAGTTCTCCCTCAATACCTTAGAGAGTGTTCCATCAGTACCTCAGAAAGTGCTCCCTCAATACCTCAGAAAGTGCTCCATCAATACCTCAGATAGTTCTCCATCAGTACCTCTGATAGTGCTTCCTCAGTACCTCAGAAAGTGCTACCTCAATACCTCAGAAAGTGCTCGATCAATACCTCCGAGAGTGCTCCCTCAATACCTAAGATAGTTCTCCTTCAATACCTCAGATAGTTCTCCCTCAGAACCTCTGAAAGTGCTCGCTCAATACCTCAGATAGTTCTCCCTCAATACCTCAGATAGTGCTCCTTAATTCCCTAGATAGTTCTCCCTCAATACCTCAGATAGTGCTCCCTCAATATCTCAGATAGTTCTCCCTCAATACCTCTGACAGTGCTCCCTAAATACCTCAGAAGGTGCCCCCTCAGTACCTCAGATATTGCTGCCTCAATGCCTCAGATCGTGCTCCCTTAATACCTCAGAAAGTGCTCCCTCAGTACCTCAGATAGTTCTCCCTCAGTACCTCAGATAATTCTCCCTCAGTACCTCAGAGAGTGCTTCCTCAACACCTCAGAACTTGTTCCCTCAGTCCATAAGATAGTGCTCCCTCAATACCTCAGAAAGTGCTCCCTTAGTACCTCAGAAAGTGCTTCGTCAATACCTCAGAAAGTGCTCCATCAATACCACAGATAGTTCTCCCTCAGTACCTCAGAGAGTGCTCCCTCAATACCTCAGAAAGTGCTCCATCAATACCACAGATAGTTCTCCCTCTGTACCTCAGATATCGCTCCCTCAATACCTCAGAAAGTGCTCCCTCAATATCTCAGATAGTGCTCCCTCAATACCTCAGAAAGTGCTCCAAAAATACCTCAGATAGTTCTCCCTCAGTACCTCAGATAATTCTCCCTCAGTACCTCAGAACGTGCTCCCTCAGTACCTCAGAAAGTGCTTCCTCAATACCTCAGAAAGTGCTTCCTCAATACCTCAGATAGAGCTCCTTCAGTACCTCAGATAATGCTCCCTCAATACCTCAGAAAGTGCTTCCTCAATACCTCAGATAGTGCTCCCTCAGTACCTCAGATAGTGCTCCCTCAATACCTCAGAAAGTGCTTCCTCAATACCTCAGAAAGTGCTTTATCAATACCACAGAAAGTGCTCCCTCTGTACCTCAGATTGAGCTCCCTCAGTACCTCAGATAGTGCTCCCTCAATTCCTCAGATAATGGTCCCTCAATATCTCAGAAAGTGCTCCCTCAGTAGCTCAGATAGTTCTCCCTCGGTACCTCAAATAGTTCTCCCTCAGTACCTCAGAAAGTGCTTCCTCAGTACCTCAGATGGTGTTCCCTCAATACTTCAGATAGTGCTTCCTCAGTACCTCAGAAAGTGCTCCCTCAATACGTCAGGTAGTTCTCCCTCAATACCTCAGAGAGTGTTCCATCAGTACCTCAGAAAGTGCTTCCTCAATACCTCAGAAAGTTCTCCATCAATACCTCAGATAGTTCTCCATCAGTGCCTCTGAAAGTGCTTCCTCAGTATGTCAGATAGTGCTCCCTCAATACCTCAGAAAGTGTCCCGTCAGTACCTCAGAAAGTGCTACCTCAATACCTCAGAAAGTGCTCCATCAATACCTCAGAGAGTGCTCCCTCAATACGTCAGAGTGTGCTTCCTCAATACCTAAGATAGTTCTCCTTCAATAGCTCAGATAGTTTTCCCTCAAAACCTCAGCTAGTGCTTCCTCAGTACGTCAGAAAGTGCTCCCTCAGTACCTCAGATAGTTCTCCCACAGTACCTCAGATAGTTCTCACTCAGTACCTCAGAAAGTGCTCCCTTAATACCTCAGAAAGTGCTCCATCAGTACCTCAGATAGTTCTCCCTCAGTACCTCAGAAAGTGCCCCCTCAGTACCTCAGAAAGTGCTCCCTCAATACCTCAGAAAGTGCTCCATCATTACCACAGATAGTTCTCCCTCGGTACCTCAGAGAGTGCTTTCTCAATACCTCAGAAAGTGCTCCCTCAGTTCCTCAGAAAGTGCTCCCTCAATACCTCAGAAAGTGCTTCCTCAATACCTCAGAAAGTGGTCCGTCAGTACCTCAGAAAGTGCTCCCTCAATACCTCAGAAAGTGCTTCCTCATTACCTCAAATAGTGCTCCCTCAATACCTCTGAAAGTGCTCCCTCAGTACCTCAGATAGTTCTCCCTCAGTGCCGCAGATAGTGCTCCCACAATACTCAGAAAGTGCTCCCTCAGTACCTCAGATAGTTCTCCCTCAGTACCTCAGATAGTTCTCACTCAGTACCTCAGAAAGTGCTCCCTTAATACCTCAGAAAGTGCTCCATCAGTACCTCAGATAGTTCTCCCTCAGTACCTCAGATAGTTCTCCCTCAATACCTCAGAAAGTGCCCCCTCAGTACCTCAGAATGTGCTCCCTCAATACCTCAGAAAGTGCTCCATCAATACCACAGATAGTTCTCCCTCAGTACCTCAGAGAGTGCTTTCTCAATACCTCAGAAAGTGCTCCCTCAGTTCCTCAGAAAGTGCTCCCTCAATACCTCTGAAAGTGCTTCCTCAATACCTCAGAAAGTGGTCCGTCAGTACCTCAGAAAGTGCTTCCTCAATACATCAGAAAGTGCATCCTCAATACCTCAGATAGTGCTCCCTCAATACATCAGAAAGTGCTTCCTCAATACCTCAGAAAGTGCATTCTCAATACTTCAGAAAGTGCTACCTCAGTCCCTCAGTTCGTGCTCCCTCAATACCTCAGAAAGTGCTTCCTAAATTCCTCAGATAGTGGAACCTCAATACCTCAGAAAGTGCTTCCTCAATACTTTAGAAAGTGGACCCTCGATACCTCAGATAGTGCTTCCTCAGTATCAGAAAGTGCTCCCTCAATACCTCAGGTAGTTCTCCCTTAATGCCTCGAAAGTTCTCCCTCAATACCTTAGAGAGTGTTCCATCAGTACCTCAGAAAGTGCTCCCTCAATACCTCAGAAAGTGCTCCATCAATACCTCAGATAGTTCTCCATCAGTACCTCTGATAGTGCTTCCTCAGTACCTCAGAAAGTGCTACCTCAATACCTCAGAAAGTGCTCGAAAAATACCTCCGAGAGTGCTCCCTCAATACCTAAGATAGTTCTCCTTCAATACCTCAGATAGTTCTCCCTCAGAACCTCTGAAAGTGCTCGCTCAATACCTCAGATAGTTCTCCCTCAATACCTCAGATAGTGCTCCTTAATTCCCTAGATAGTTCTCCCTCAATACCTCAGATAGTGCTCCCTCAATATCTCAGATAGTTCTCCCTCAATACCTCTGACAGTGCTCCCTCAATACCTCAGATAGTTCTCCCTCAACGCCTCAGATAGTGCTCCCACAATACCTCAGATAGTTCTCCCTCAATACTTCAGAAAGTGCTCCTTCAGTAACTCAGATAATACTCACGCAGAACCTCAGCTAGTGCTTACTCAGTACGTCAGAATGTGCTCCCTCAATACCTCAGAAACTGCTCCCTCAGTACCTCAGATAGTTCTCACTCAGTACCTCAGATAGTTCTCACTCAGTACTTCAGAAAGTGCTCCCTAAATACCTCAGAAGGTGCCCCCTCAGTACCTCAGATATTGCTGCCTCAATGCCTCAGATCGTGCTCCCTTAATACCTCAGAAAGTGCTCCCTCAGTACCTCAGATAGTTCTCCCTCAGTACCTCAGATAATTCTCCCTCAGTACCTCAGAGAGTGCTTCCTCAACACCTCAGAACTTGTTCCCTCAGTCCATAAGATAGTGCTCCCTCAATACCTCAGAAAGTGCTCCCTTAGTACCTCAGAAAGTGCTTCGTCAATACCTCAGAAAGTGCTCCATCAATACCACAGATAGTTCTCCCTCAGTACCTCAGAGAGTGCTTCCTCAATACCTCGGAAAGTGCACCCTCAGTACCTCAGAAAGTGCTCTCTCAATACCTCAGAAAGTGCTTCCTCAATACCTCAGAAAGTGCTCCCTCCGCAACCTCAGAAAGTGTTCCCTCAATACCTCAGAAAGTGCGTCCTCAATACCTAAGAAAGTGCTTCCTCAGTACATCAGAAAGTGCTTCCTCAATACCTCAGAAAGTGCTCCCTCAGTACCTCAGATAGTGCTCCCTCTATACCTCAGAAAGTGCTCCCTCAATACCTCAGAAAGTGCTTCTTCAATACCTCAGATAGTTATCCCTTAATACCTCAGAAAGTGCTCCATCAATACCTCAGATAGTTCTCCCTCAGTACTTCAGATAGTGCTTCCTCAATACCTCAGAACTTGCTCCCTCAGTACCTCAGATAATTCTCCCTCGGTACCTCAGATAGTGCTTCCTCAATACCTCAGAAAGTGCTCCATCAATACCACAGATAGTTCTCCCTCTGTACCTCAGATATCGCTCCCTCAATACCTCAGAAAGTGCTCCCTCAATACCTCATAAAGTGCTTCCTCAATACCTCAGAAAGTGCTCCCTCAATATCTCAGATAGTGCTCCCTCAATACCTCAGAAAGTGCTCCAAAAATACCTCAGATAGTTCTCCCTCAGTACCTCAGATAGTTCTCCCTCAGTACCTCAGAAAGTGCTGCCTCAGTAACTCAGAAAGTGCTTCCTCAATACCTCAGAAAGTGCTTCCTCAATACCTCAGATAGAGCTCCCTCAGTAACTCAGATAATGCTCCCTCAATACCTCAGAAAGTGCTTCCTCAATACCTCAGATAGTGCTCCCTCAGTACCTCAGATAGTGCTCCCTCAATACCTCAGAAAGTGCTTCCTCAATACCTCAGAAAGTGCTTTCTCAATACCACAGAAAGTGCTCCCTCTTTACCTCAGATAGTGCTCCCTCAGTACCTCAGATAGTGCTCCCTCAATACCTCAGATAATGGTCCCTCAATATCTCAGAAAGTGCTCCCTCTGTAGCTCAGATAGTTCTCCCTCGGTACCTCAAATAGTTCTCCCTCAGTACCTCAGATAGTTCTCCCTCAGTACCTCAGAAAGTGCTCCCTCAATACCTCAGGTAGTTCTCCCTCAATACCTCGAAAGTGCTCCCTCAATACCTCAGAGAGTGTTCCATCAGTACCTCAGAAAGTGCTTCCTCAATACCTCAGAAAGTGCTCCCTCAATACCTCAGGTAGTTCTCCATCACTACCTCGAAAGTGCTCCCTCAATACCTCAGAGAGTGTTCCATCAGTACCTCAGAAAGTGCTCCATCAATACCTCAGAGAGTGCTCCCTCAATACCTCAGAGTGTGCTTCCTCAACAACTAAGATAGTTATCCTTCAATACCTCAGATAGTTCTCCCTCAAAACCTCAGCTAGTGCTTCTTCAGTACGTCAGAAAGTGCTCCCTCAGTACCTCAGATAGTTCTCCCACAGAACCTCAGATAGTTCTCACTCACTACCTCAGAAAGTGCTCCCTTAATACCTCAGAAAGTGCTCCATCAGTACCTCAGATAGTTCTCCCTCAGTACCTCAGATAGTTCTCCCTCAATACCTCAGAAAGTGCCCCCTCAGTACCTCAGAATGTGCTCCCTCAATACCTCAGAAAGTGCTCCATCAATACCACAGATAGTTCTCCCTCGGTACCTCAGAGAGTGCTTTCTCAATACCTCAGAAAGTGCTCCATCAGTTCCTCAGAAAGTGCTCCCTCAATACCTCAGAAAGTGCTTCCTCAATACCTCAGAAAGTGGTCCGTCAGTACCTCAGAAAGTGCTCCCTCAATACCTCAGAAAGTGCTTCCTCAATTCCTCAGAAAGTGCTTCCTCAATACCTCAGAAAGTGCTTCCTCATTACCTCAAATAGTGCTCTCTCAATACCTCTGAAAGTGCTCCCTCAGTACCTCAGCTAGTTCTCCCTCAGTAGCTCAGATAGTTCTCACTCAGTACCTCAGAAAGTGCTCCCTTAATACCTCAGAAAGTGCTCCATCAGTACCTCAGATAGTTCTCCCTCAGTACCTCAGATAGTTCTCCCTCAATACCTCAGAAAGTGACCCCTCAGTACCTCAGAATGTGCTCCCTCAATACCTCAGAAAGTGCTCCATCAATACCACAGATAGTTCTCCCTCAGTACCTCAGAGAGTGCTTTCTCAATATCTCAGAAAGTGCTCCCTCAGTTCCTCAGAAAGTGCTCCCTCAATACCTCTGAAAGTGCTTCCTCAATACCTCAGAAAGTGGTCCGTCAGTACCTCAGAAAGTGCTCCCTCAACACCTCAGAAAGTGCTTCCTCAATACCTCAGAAAGTGTTTCCTCAATACCTCAGAACGTGCTCCCTCAGTACCTCAGATAATTTTCCCTCAAAGCCTCAGATAGTGCTCCCTAAATACCTCAGAAAGTACTCCCACAGTACCTCAGAAAGTGCTTCCTCAATACCTCAGAACATGTTCCCTCAGTACCTACGATACTGCTCCCTCAATACTTCAGACAGTGCTCCCTCAGTACCACAGATAGTTGTCCCTCAGTACCTCAGATAGTTCTCCCTCAGTACCTCAGTGAGTGCTTCCTCAATACCTCAGAACATGTTCCCTCAGTACCTCAGATAGTGCTCCCTCAATACCTCAGAAAGTGCTCCCTCAGTACCACAGATAGTTGCCCCTCAGTACCTCAGATAATTCTCCCTCAGTACCTCAGTGAGTGCTTCCTCAATACCTCAGAACATGTTCCCTCAGTACCTCAGATAGTGCTCCCTCAATACCTCAGAAAGTGCTCCCTCAGTACCTCAGAAAGTGCTTCCTCGATACCTCAGAAAGTGCTCCATCAATACCACAGATAGTTGTGCCTCACTACCTCAGATAGTGCTCCCTCAATACCTCAGAAAGTGCTCCCTCAGTACCTCAGATAGTGCTCCCTCAATACCTCAGAAAGTGCTCCAGCAATACCTCAGATAGTTCTCCCTCAGTACCTCAGATAGTTCTCCCTCAGTACCTCAGAACTTGCTCCCTCAGTACCTCAGATAGTGCTCCCTCAATACCTCAAAAAGTGCCCCCTCAGTACCTCAGAAAGTGCTTCCTCAATACCTCAGAAAGTGCATCCTCAATACCTCAGATAGTGCTCCCTCAAGACATCAGAAAATGCTTCCTCAATACCTCAGAAAGTGGATTCTCAATACTTCGGAAAGTGCTACCTCAGTCCCTCAGTTCGTGCTCCCTCAATACCTCAGAAAGTGCTTCCTAAATTCCTCAGATAGTGGTCCCTCAATACCTCAGAAAGTGCTTCCTCAATACTTCAGAAAGTGGACCCTCAGTACCTCAGATAGTTCTCCCTCAGTACCTCAGAAAGTGCTCCCTCAGTACCACAGATAATTCTCCCTCGGTACCTCAGATAGTGCTCCCTCAATACCTCAGAAAGTGTCCCCTCAATACCTCAGAAAGTGCGTCCTCAATACCTAAGAAAGTGCTTCCTCAATACATCAGAAAGTGCTTCCTCAATACCTCAGAAAGTGCTCCCTCAGTACCTCAGATAGTGCTCCCACTATACCTCAGAAAGTGCTCCCTCTATAAATCAGAAAGTGCTTCCTCAATACCTCAGATAGTTATCCCTTAATAACTCAGAAAGTGCTCCATCAATACCTCAGATAGTTCTCCCTCAGTACCTCAGATAGTGCTCCCTCAATACCTCAGAACTTGCTCCCTCAGTACCTCAGATAGTTCTCCCTCAACGCCTCAGATAGTGCTCTCACAATACCTCAGATAGTTCTCCCTCAATACTTCAGAAAGTGCTCCTTCAGTAACTCAGATAATACTCACGCAGAACCTCAGCTAGTGCTTACTCAGTACGTCAGAATGTGCTCCCTCAATACCTCAGAAACTGCTCCCTCAGTACCTCAGATAGTTCTCCCTCAGTACCTCAGATAGTTCTCACTCAGTACTTCAGAAAGTGCTCCCTAAATACCTCAGAAGGTGCCCCCTCAGTACCTCAGATATTGCTGCCTCAATGCCTCAGATCGTGCTCCCTTAATACCTCAGAAAGTGCTCCCTCAGTACCTCAGATAGTTCTCCCTCAGTACCTCAGATAATTCTCCCTCAGTACCTCAGAGAGTGCTACCTCAACACCTCAGAACTTGTTCCCTCAGTCCATAAGATAGTGCTCCCTCAATACCTCAGAAAGTGCTCCCTTAGTACCTCAGAAAGTGCTTCGTCAATACCTCAGAAAGTGCTCCATCAATACCACAGATAGTTCTCCCTCAGTACCTCAGAGAGTGCTTCCTCAATACCTCGGAAAGTGCACCCTCAGTACCTCAGAAAGTGCTCCCTCAATACCTCAGAAAGTGCTTCCTCAATACCTCAGAAAGTGCTCCCTCCGCAACCTCAGAAAGTGTTCCCTCAATACCTCAGAAAGTGCGTCCTCAATACCTAAGAAAGTGCTTCCTCAATACATCAGAAAGTGCTTCCTCAATACCTCAGAAAGTGCTCCCTCAGTACCTCAGATAGTGCTCCCTCTATACCTCAGAAAGTGCTCCCTCAATACCTCAGAAAGTGCTTCTTCAATACCTCAGATAGTTATCCCTTAATACCTCAGAAAGTGCTCCCTTAATACCTCAGAAAGTGCTCCATCAGTACCTCAGATAGTTCTCCCTCAGTACCTCAGATAGTTCTCCCTCAGTACCTCAGAATGTGCTCCCTCAATACCTCAGAAAGTGCTCCCTCAATACCTCAGAAAGTGCTCCATCAATACCACAGATAGTTCTCCCTCGGTACCTCAGAGTGTGCTTTCTCAATACCTCAGAAAGTGCTCCATCAGTTCCTCAGAAAGTGCTCCCTCAATACCTCAGAAAGTGCTTCCTCAATACCTCAGAAAGTGGTCCGTCAGTACCTCAGAAAGTGCTCCCTCAATACCTCAGAAAGTGCTTCCTCAATACCTCAGAAAGTGCTTCCTCAATACCTCAGAAAGTGCTTCCTCATTACCTCAAATAGTGCTCTCTCAATACCTCTGAAAGTGCTCCCTCGGTACCTCAGCTAGTTCTTCCTCAGTAGCTCAGATAGTTCTCACTCAGTACCTCAGAAAGTGCTCCCTTAATACCTCAGAAAGTGCTCCATCAGTACCTCAGATAGTTCTCCCTCAGTACCTCAGATAGTTCTCCCTCAATACCTCAGAAAGTGACCCCTCAGTACCTCAGAATGTGCTCCCTCAATACCTCAGAAAGTGCTCCATCAATACCACAGATAGTTCTCCCTCAGTACCTCAGAGAGTGCTTTCTCAATACCTCAGAAAGTGCTTCTTCAATACCTCAGATAGTTATCCCTTAATACCTCAGAAAGTGCTCCATCAATACCTCAGATAGTTCTCCCTCAGTACTTCAGATAGTGCTCCCTCAATACCTCAGAACTTGCTCCCTCAGTACCTCAGATAATTCTCCCTCGGTACCTTAGATAGTGCTTCCTCAATATCTCAGAAAGTGCTCCATCAATACCACAGATAGTTCTCCCTCTGTACCTCAGATATCGCTCCCTCAATACCTCAGAAAGTGCTCCCTCAATACCTCATAAAGTGCTTCCTCAATACCTCAGAAAGTGCTCCCTCAATATCTCAGATAGTGCTCCCTCAATACCTCAGAAAGTGCTCCAAAAATACCTCAGATAGTTCTCCCTCAGTACCTCAGATAGTTCTCCCTCAGTACCTCAGAAAGTGCTGCCTCAGTAACTCAGAAAGTGCTTCCTCAATACCTCAGAAAGTGCTTCCTCAATACCTCAGATAGAGCTCCCTCAGTACCTCAGATAATGCTCCCTCAATACCTCAGAAAGTGCTTCCTCAATACCTCAGATAGTGCTCCCTCAGTACCTCAGATAGTGCTCCCTCAATACCTCAGAAAGTGCTTCCTCAATACCTCAGAAAGTGCTTTCTCAATACCACAGAAAGTGCTCCCTCTTTACCTGAGATAGTGCTCCCTCAGTACCTCAGATAGTGCTCCCTCAATACCTCAGATAATGGTCCCTCAATATCTCAGAAAGTGCTCCCTCAGTAGCTCAGATAGTTCTCCCTCGGTACCTCAAATAGTTCTCCCTCAGTACCTCAGATAGTTCTCCCTCAGTACCTCAGAAAGTGCTCCCTCAATACCTCAGGTAGTTCTCCCTCAATACCTCGAAAGTGCTCCCTCAATACCTCAGAGAGTGTTCCATCAGTTACTCAGAAAGTGCTTCCTCAATACCTCAGAAAGTGCTCCCTCAATACCTCAGGTAGTTCTCCATCACTACCTCGAATGTGCTCCCTCAATACCTCAGAGAGTGTTCCATCAGTACCTCAGAAAGTGCTTCCTCAATACCTCAGAAAGTGCTCCATCAATACCTCAGATAGTTCTCCATCAGTGCCTCTGAAAGTGCTTCCTCAGTATGTCAGATAGTGCTCCCTCAATACCTCAGAAAGTGTCCCCTCAGTACCTCAGAACGTGCTACCTCAATACCTCAGAAAGTGCTCCATCAATACATCAGAGAGTGCTCCCTCAATACCTCAGAGTGTGCTTCCTCAATAACTAAGATAGTTCTCCTTCAATACCTCAGATAGTTCTCCCTCAAAACCTCAGCTAGTGCTTCTTCAGTACGTCAGAAAGTGCTCCCTCAGTACCTCAGATAGTTCTCCCACAGAACCTCAGATAGTTCTCACTCACTACCTCAGAAAGTGCTCCCTTAATACCTCAGAAAGTGCTCCATCAGTACCTCAGATAGTTCTCCCTCAGTACCTCAGATAGTTCTCCCTCAATACCTCAGAACGTGCCCCTTCAGTACCTCAGAATGTGCTCCCTCAATACCTCAGAAAGTGCTCCATCAATACCACAGATAGTTCTCCCTCGGTACCTCAGAGAGTGCTTTCTCAATACCTCAGAAAGTGCTCCATCAGTTCCTCAGAAAGTGCTCCCTCAATACCTCAGAAAGTGCTTCCTCAATACCTCAGAAAGTGGTCCGTCAGTACCTCAGAAAGTGCTCCCTCAATACCTCAGAAAGTGCTTCCTCAATACCTCAGAAAGTGCTTCCTCAATACCTCAGAAAGTGCTTCCTCATTACCTCAAATAGTGCTCTCTCAATACCTCTGAAAGTGCTCCCTCAGTACCTCAGCTAGTTCTCCCTCAGTACCTCAGATAGTTCTCACTCAGTACCTCAGAAAGTGCTCCCTTAATACCTCAGAAAGTGCTCCATCAGTACCTCAGATAGTTCTCCCTCAGTACCTCAGATAGTTCTCCCTCAATACCTCAGAAAGTGACCCCTCAGTACCTCAGAATGTGCTCCCTCAATACCTCAGAAAGTGCTCCATCAATACCACAGATAGTTCTCCCTCAGTACCTCAGAGAGTGCTTTCTCAATATCTCAGAAAGTGCTCCCTCAGTTCCTCAGAAAGTGCTCCCTCAATACCTCTGAAAGTGCTTCCTCAATACCTCAGAAAGTGGTCCGTCAGTACCTCAGAAAGTGCTCCCTCAACACCTCAGAAAGTGCTTCCTCAATACCTCAGAAAGTGTTTCCTCAATACCTCAGAACGTGCTCCCTCAGTACCTCAGATAATTTTCCCTCAAAGCCTCAGATAGTGCTCCCTAAATACCTCAGAAAGTACTCCCACAGTACCTCAGAAAGTGCTTCCTCAATACCTCAGAACATGTTCCCTCAGTACCTACGATACTGCTCCCTCAATACTTCAGACAGTGCTCCCTCAGTACCACAGATAGTTGTCCCTCAGTACCACAGATAGTTCTCCCTCAGTACCTCAGTGAGTGCTTCCTCAATACCTCAGAACATGTTCCCTCAGTACCTCAGATAGTGCTCCCTCAATACCTCAGAAAGTGCTCCCTCAGTACCACAGATAGTTGCCCCTCAGTACCTCAGATAATTCTCCCTCAGTACCTCAGTGAGTGCTTCCTCAATACCTCAGAACATGTTCCCTCAGTACCTCAGATAGTGCTCCCTCAATACCTCAGAAAGTGCTCCCTCAGTACCTCAGAAAGTGCTTCCTCGATACCTCAGAAAGTGCTCCATCAATACCACAGATAGTTGTGCCTCACTACCTCAGATAGTGCTCCCTCAATACCTCAGAAAGTGCTCCCTCAGTACCTCAGATAGTGCTCCCTCAATACCTCAGAAAGTGCTCCAGCAATACCTCAGATAGTTCTCCCTCAGTACCTCAGATAGTTCTCCCTCAGTACCTCAGAACTTGCTCCCTCAGTACCTCAGATAGTGCTCCCTCAATACCTCAAAAAGTGCCCCCTCAGTACCTCAGAAAGTGCTTCCTCAATACCTCAGAAAGTGCATCCTCAATACCTCAGATAGTGCTCCCTCAAGACATCAGAAAATGCTTCCTCAATACCTCAGAAAGTGGATTCTCAATACTTCGGAAAGTGCTACCTCAGTCCCTCAGTTCGTGCTCCCTCAATACCTCAGAAAGTGCTTCCTAAATTCCTCAGATAGTGGTCCCTCAATACCTCAGAAAGTGCTTCCTCAATACTTCAGAAAGTGGACCCTCAGTACCTCAGATAGTTCTCCCTCAGTACCTCAGAAAGTGCTCCCTCAGTACCACAGATAATTCTCCCTCGGTACCTCAGATAGTGCTCCCTCAATACCTCAGAAAGTGTCCCCTCAATACCTCAGAAAGTGCGTCCTCAATACCTAAGAAAGTGCTTCCTCAATACATCAGAAAGTGCTTCCTCAATACCTCAGAAAGTGCTCCCTCAGTACCTCAGATAGTGCTCCCTCTATACCTCAGAAAGTGCTCCCTCTATAAATCAGAAAGTGCTTCCTCAATACCTCAGATAGTTATCCCTTAATAACTCAGAAAGTGCTCCATCAATACCTCAGATAGTTCTCCCTCAGTACCTCAGATAGTGCTCCTTAATACCTCAGAACTTGCTCCCTCAGTACCTCAGATAGTTCTCTCTCGGTACCTCAGATAGTGCTTCCTCAATACCTCAGAAAGTGGTCCCTCAGTACCTCAGATAGTGCTCCCTCAATACCTCACAAAAGTGCTCCATCATACCTCAGATAGTTCTCCCTCAGTACCTCAGATAGTTCTCCCTCAGTACCTCAGAATTTGCTCCCTCAGAACCTCAGATAGTGCTCCCTCAATACCTCAGAAAGTGCTCCCTCAGTACCACAGATAGTTGTCCCTCAGTACCTCAGATAATTCTCCCTCAGTACCTCAGTGAGTGCTTCCTCAATACCTCAGAATATGTTCCCTCAGTACCTCAGATAGTGCTCCCTCAATACCTCAGAAAGTGCTCCCTCAGTACCTCAGAAAGTGCTTCCTCAATACCTCAGAAAGTGCTCCATCAATACCACAGATAGTTGTGCCTCAGTCCATAAGATAGTGCTCCCTCAATACCTCAGAAAGTGCTCCTTCAGTACCTCAGATAGTGCTCCCTCAATACCTCAGAAAGTGCTCCATCAATACCTCAGATAGTTCTCCCTCAGTACCTCAGAACTTGCTCCCTCCGTACCGCAGATAGTGCTCCCTTAATACCTCAGAAAGTGCTCCCTCAGTACCTCAGAAAATGCTTCCTCAATACCTCAGAAAGTGCTTCTTCAATACCTCAGATAGTGCTCCCTCAATACCTCAGAAAGTGCTCCATCAGTACCTCAGATATTTCTCCCTCAGTACCTCAGATAGTTCTCCCTCAGTACCTCAGAACTTGCTCCCTCAGTACCTCAGTTAGTGCTCCCTCAATACCTCAGAAAGTGCTCCCTCAGTACCTCAGAAAGTGCTTCCTCAATACCTCAGAAAGTGCTTCCTCAATACCTCAGAAAGTGCTCCATCAATACCTCAGAGAGTGCACCCTCAATACCTAAGATAGTTCTCCTTCAATACCTCTGATAGTTCTCCCTCAAAACCTCTGAAAGTGCTCCCTCAATACCTCAGAAAGTGCTCTATCAATACCTCAGATAGTTCTCCCTCAGTACCTCAGATAGTTCTCCCTCAGTACCTCAGACCTTGCTCCCTCAGTACCTCAGATAGTGCTCCCTCAATACCTCAGAAAGTGCTCCCTCAGTACCTCAGAAAGTGCTTCCTCAATACCTCAGAAAGTGCTCCCTCAGTACCTCAGATAGTGCTCCCTCAATACCTCAGAAAGTGCTTCCTCAGTACCTCAGAAAGTGCTTCCTCAATACCTCAGAAAGTGCTTCCTCAATACCTCAGATAGTGCTCCCTCAGTACCTCTGAAAGTGCTTCCTCAATACCTCAGAAAGTGCTTCCTCAATACCTCAGATAGTGCTCCCTCAATACCTCAGAAAGTGCTTCCTCAATATCTCAGAAAGTTCATTCTCAATACTTCAGAAAGTGCTCCCTCAGTCCCTCAGTTAGTGCTCCCTCAATACCTCAGAAAGTGCTTCCTAAATTCCTCAGATAGTGGTCCCTCAATACTTCAGAAAGTGCTCCCCCAATACTTCAGAAAGTGGTCCCTCAGTACCTCAGATAGTTCTCCCTCAGTACCTCAGAAAGTGCTCCCTCAGTACGTCAGATAGTGCTTCCTCAGGACCTCAAAAGGTGCTCCCTCAATACCTCAAATTGTGCTTCCTCAGTACATCAGAACGTGCTCCCTCAATAGCTCAGGTAGTTCTCCCTCACTACCTCGAAAGTGCTCCCTCAATACCTTAGAGTGTGTTCCATCAGTACCTCTGAAAGTGCTCCCTCAATACCTCAGAAAGTGCTCCATCAATACCTCAGATAGTTCTCCATCAGTACCTCTGACAGTGCTTCCTCAGTACGTCAGATAGTGCTCCCGCAATACCTCAGAAAGTGTCCCCTCAGTACCTCAGAAAGTGCTACCTCAATACCTGAGAAAGTGCTCCATCAATACCTCAGAGAGTGCTCCCTCAATACCTAAGATAGTTCTCCTTCAATACCTCAGATAGTTCTCCCTCAAAACCTCCGAAAGTGCTCGCTCTATACCTCAGATTGTTCTCCCTCAATACCTCAGATAGTGCTCCCTCAATACCTCAGATAGTTCTGCCTCAATACCTCAGATAGTTCTCCCTCAATACCTCTGAAATTGCTCCCTCAATACCTCAGATAGTTCTCCCTCAATGCCTCAGAAAGTGCTCCCACAGTACCTCAGATAGTACTCACTCAGAACCTCAGCCAGTGCTTCCTCAGTACGTCAGAAAGTGCTCCCTCAATACCTCAGAAACTGCTCCCTCAGTACCTCAGATAGTTCCCACTCAGTACCTCAGATAGTTCTCAAACGGTACCTCAGAAAGTGCTCCCTAAATACCTCAGAAAGTGCCCCCTCAGTACCTCAGATATTGCTGCCTCAATGCCTCAGATCGTGCTCCCTTAATACCTCAGAAAATGCTCCCTCAGTACCTCAGATAATTCTCCCTCAATACCTCAGATCGTTCTCTCTCAGTACCTCAGAGACTGCTTCTTCAACACCTCACAACTTGTTCCCTCAGCACCTCAGATAGTGCTCCCTCAATACCTCAGAAAGTGCTCCCTCAGTACCTCAGAAAGTGCTTCCTCAATACCTCAGAAAGTGCTCCATCAATACCACAGATAGATCTCACTCAGTACCTCAGAGAGTGCTTGCTCAATACCTCAGAAAGTGCTCCCTCAGTACCTCAGAAAGTGCTCCCTCAATACCTCAGAAAGTGCTTCCTCAATACCTCAGAAAGTGCTCCATCCGTACCTCAGAAAGTACTCCCTCAATACCTCAGAAAGTGTGTCCTCAATACCTAAGAAAGTGCTTCCTCAGTATCTCAGAAAGTGCTTCCTCAATACCTCAGAACATGTTCCCTCAGTACCTAAGATAGTGGTCCCTCAATACCTCAGAAAGTGCTCCCTCAGTACCACAGATAGTTGTCCCGCAGTACCTCAGATAGTGCTCCCTCAGTACCTCAGTGAGTGCATGCTCAATACCTCAGAACATGTTCCCTCAGTACCTCAGATAGTGCTCCCTCAATACCTCAGAAAGTGCTCCCTCAGTACCTCAGAACTTGCTCCCTCAGGACCTCAGATAGTGCTCCCTCAATACCTCAGAAAGTGCTCCTTCAGTACCTCAGAAAGTGCTTCCTCATTACCTCAGAAAGTGCTCCCTCAGTACCTCAGAAGTGCTCCCTCAATACCTCAGAAAGTGCTCCCTCAGTACCTCAGAAAGTGCTTCCTCAATACCTCAGAAAGTGCTTCCTCAATACCTCAGAATGTGCTTCCTCAATACCTCAGATAGTGCTCCCTCAATACCTCAGAAAGTGCTTCCTCAATATCTCAGAAAGTTCATTCTCAATACTTCAGAAAGTGCTCCCTCAGTCCCTCAGTTAGTGCTCCCTCAATACATCAGAAAGTGCTTCCTAAATTCCTCAGATAGTGGTCCCTCAATACTTCAGAAAGAGCTCCCCCAATACTTCAGAAAGTGGTCCCTCAGTACCTCAGATAGTTCTCCCTCAGTACCTCAGAAAGTGCTCCCTCAGTACGTCAGATAGTGCTTCCTCAGGACCTCAAAAGGTGCTCCCTCAATACCTCAGATAGTGCTTCCTCCGTACATCAGAAAGTGCTCCCTCAATACCTCAGGTAGTTCTCCCTCACTACCTCGAAAGTGCTCCCTCAATACCTTAGAGTGTGTTCCATCAGTACCTCTGAAAGTGCTCCCTCAATACCTCAGAAAGTGCTCCATCAATGCCTCAGATAGTTCTCCATCAGTACCTCTGATAGTGCTTCCTCAGTACGTCAGATAGTGCTCCCGCAATACCTCAGAAAGTGTCCCCTCAGTACCTCAGAAAGTGCCACCTCAATACCTGAGAAAGTGCTCCATCAATACCTCAGAGAGTGCTCCCTCAATACCTAAGATAGTTCTCCTTCAATACCTCAGATAGTTCTCCCTCAAAACCTCCGAAAGTGCTCGCTCTATACCTCAGATTGTTCTCCCTCAATACCTCAGATAGTTCTCCCTCAATACCTCAGATTGTTCTCCCTCAATACCTCTGAAATTGCTCCCTCAATACCTCAGATAGTTCTCCCTCCATGCCTCAGATAGGGCTCCCACAATACCTCAGATTGTTCTCCCTCAATACTTCAGAAAGTGCTCCCACAGTACCTCAGATAGTACTCACTCAGAACCTCAGCTAGTGCTTCCTCAGTACGTCAGAAAGTGCTCCCTCAATACCTCAGAAACTGCTCCCTCAGTACCTCAGATAGTTCCCACTCAGTACCTCAGATAGTTCTCACACGGTACCTCAGACAGTGCTCCCTCAATACCTCAGAAAGTGCCCCCTCAGTACCTCAGATATTGCTGCCTCAATGCCTCAGATCGTGCTCCCTTAATACCTCAGAAAATGCTCCCTCAGTACCTCAGATAGTTCTCCCTCAATACCTCAGATAGTTCTCCCTCAGTACCTCAGAGACTGCTTCCTCAACACCTCAGAACTTATTCCCTCAGTACCTCAGATAGTGCTCCCTCAATACCTCAGAAAGTGCTCCCTCAGTACCTCAGAAAGTGCTTCCTCAATACCTCAGAAAGTGCTCAATCAATACCACAGATAGTTCTCCCTCAGTACCTCAGAGAGTGCTTGCTCAATACCTCAGAAAGTGCTCCCTCAGTACCTCAGAAAGTGCTTCCTCAATACCTCAGAAAGTGCTTCCTCAATACCTCAGAAAGTGCTCCATCCGTACCTCAGAAAGTACTCCCTCAATACCTCAGAGAGTGTGTCCTCAATACCTAAGAAAGTGCTTCCTCAGTACCTCAGAAAGTGCTTCCTCAATACCTCAGAACATGTTCCCTCAGTACCTAAGTTAGTGGTCCCTCAATACCTCAGAAAGTGCTCCCTCAGTACCACAGATAGTTGTCCCGCAGTACCTCAGATAGTTCTCCCTCAGTACCTCAGTGAGTGTTTGCTCAATACCTCAGAACATGTTCCCTCAGTACCTCAGATAGTGCTCCCTCAATACCTCAGAAAGTGCTCCCTCAGTACCTCAGAAAGTGCTTCCTCAATACCTCAGAAAGTGCTCCATCAATACCACAGATAGTTGTGCCTCAGTACCTCAGATAGTGCTCCCTCAATACCTCAGAAAGTGCTCCCTCAGTACCTCAGATAGTGCTCCCTCAATACCTCAGAAAGTGCTCCATCAATACCTCAGATAGTTCTCCCTCAGTACCTCAGATAGTTCTCCCTCAGTACTTCAGAACTTGCTCCCTCAGTACCTCAGATAGTGCTCCCTAAATACCTCAGAAAGTGCTCCCTCAGTACCTCAGAAAGTGCTTCCTCAATACCTCAGAAAGTGCTTCCTCGATACCTCAGATAATGCTCCCTCAATACCTCAGAAAGTGCTCCATCAATACCTCAGATAGTTCTCCCGCAGTTCCTCAGATAGTGCTCCCTCAATACCTCAGAAAGTGCTCCCTCAGTACCTCAGAAAGTGCTTACTCAATACCTCAGAAAGTGCTTCCTCAATACCTCAGAAAGTGCTCCATCAATACCTCAGAGAGTGTTCCCTCAATACCTAAGATAGTTCTCCTTCCTGCCTCTGATAGTCCTCCCTCAAAACCTCTGAAAGTGCTCCCTCAATACCTCAGAAAGTGCTCCATCAATACCTCAGATAGTTCTCCCTCAGTACCTCAGATAGTTCTCCCTCAGTATCTCAGAACTTGCTCCCTAAGTACCTCAGATAGTGCTCCCTCAATACATCAGAAAGTGCTCCCTCTGTACCTCAGAAAGTGCTTCCTCAATACCTCAGAATGTGCTCCCGCAGTACCTCAGATAGTGTTCCCTCAATACCTCAGAAAGTGCTCCCTCAGTACCTCAGAAAGTGCTTCCTCAATACCTCAGAAAGTGGTCCCTCAGTACCTCAGAAAGTGCTCCCTCAATACCTCAGAAAGTGCTTCCTCAATACCTCAGAAAGTGCTCCATCAATACCTCAGAAATTTCTTCCTCAGTACCTCAGAAAGTGCTTCCTCAATACCTCAGAAAGTGCTCCATCAATACCACAGATAGATCTCACTCAGTACCTCAGAGAGTGCTTGCTCAATACCTCAGAAAGTGCTCCCTCAGTACCTCAGAAAGTGCTCCCTCAATACCTCAGAAAGTGCTTCCTCAATACCTCAGAAAGTGCTCCATCCGTACCTCAGAAAGTACTCCCTCAATACCTCAGAAAGTGTGTCCTCAATACCTAAGAAAGTGCTTCCTCAGTATCTCAGAAAGTGCTTCCTCAATACCTCAGAACATGTTCCCTCAGTACCTAAGATAGTGGTCCCTCAATACCTCAGAAAGTGCTCCCTCAGTACCACAGATAGTTGTCCCGCAGTACCTCAGATAGTGCTCCCTCAGTACCTCAGTGAGTGCATGCTCAATACCTCAGAACATGTTCCCTCAGTACCTCAGATAGTGCTCCCTCAATACCTCAGAAAGTGCTCCCTCAGTACCTCAGAACTTGCTCCCTCAGGACCTCAGATAGTGCTCCCTCAATACCTCAGAAAGTGCTCCTTCAGTACCTCAGAAAGTGCTTCCTCATTACCTCAGAAAGTGCTCCCTCAGTACCTCAGAAGTGCTCCCTCAATACCTCAGAAAGTGCTCCCTCAGTACCTCAGAAAGTGCTTCCTCAATACCTCAGAAAGTGCTTCCTCAATACCTCAGAATGTGCTTCCTCAATACCTCAGATAGTGCTCCCTCAATACCTCAGAAAGTGCTTCCTCAATATCTCAGAAAGTTCATTCTCAATACTTCAGAAAGTGCTCCCTCAGTCCCTCAGTTAGTGCTCCCTCAATACATCAGAAAGTGCTTCCTAAATTCCTCAGATAGTGGTCCCTCAATACTTCAGAAAGAGCTCCCCCAATACTTCAGAAAGTGGTCCCTCAGTACCTCAGATAGTTCTCCCTCAGTACCTCAGAAAGTGCTCCCTCAGTACGTCAGATAGTGCTTCCTCAGGACCTCAAAAGGTGCTCCCTCAATACCTCAGATAGTGCTTCCTCCGTACATCAGAAAGTGCTCCCTCAATACCTCAGGTAGTTCTCCCTCACTACCTCGAAAGTGCTCCCTCAATACCTTAGAGTGTGTTCCATCAGTACCTCTGAAAGTGCTCCCTCAATACCTCAGAAAGTGCTCCATCAATGCCTCAGATAGTTCTCCATCAGTACCTCTGATAGTGCTTCCTCAGTACGTCAGATAGTGCTCCCGCAATACCTCAGAAAGTGTCCCCTCAGTACCTCAGAAAGTGCCACCTCAATACCTGAGAAAGTGCTCCATCAATACCTCAGAGAGTGCTCCCTCAATACCTAAGATAGTTCTCCTTCAATACCTCAGATAGTTCTCCCTCAAAACCTCCGAAAGTGCTCGCTCTATACCTCAGATTGTTCTCCCTCAATACCTCAGATAGTTCTCCCTCAATACCTCAGATTGTTCTCCCTCAATACCTCTGAAATTGCTCCCTCAATACCTCAGATAGTTCTCCCTCCATGCCTCAGATAGGGCTCCCACAATACCTCAGATTGTTCTCCCTCAATACTTCAGAAAGTGCTCCCACAGTACCTCAGATAGTACTCACTCAGAACCTCAGCTAGTGCTTCCTCAGTACGTCAGAAAGTGCTCCCTCAATACCTCAGAAACTGCTCCCTCAGTACCTCAGATAGTTCCCACTCAGTACCTCAGATAGTTCTCACACGGTACCTCAGACAGTGCTCCCTCAATACCTCAGAAAGTGCCCCCTCAGTACCTCAGATATTGCTGCCTCAATGCCTCAGATCGTGCTCCCTTAATACCTCAGAAAATGCTCCCTCAGTACCTCAGATAGTTCTCCCTCAATACCTCAGATAGTTCTCCCTCAGTACCTCAGAGACTGCTTCCTCAACACCTCAGAACTTATTCCCTCAGTACCTCAGATAGTGCTCCCTCAATACCTCAGAAAGTGCTCCCTCAGTACCTCAGAAAGTGCTTCCTCAATACCTCAGAAAGTGCTCAATCAATACCACAGATAGTTCTCCCTCAGTACCTCAGAGAGTGCTTGCTCAATACCTCAGAAAGTGCTCCCTCAGTACCTCAGAAAGTGCTTCCTCAATACCTCAGAAAGTGCTTCCTCAATACCTCAGAAAGTGCTCCATCCGTACCTCAGAAAGTACTCCCTCAATACCTCAGAGAGTGTGTCCTCAATACCTAAGAAAGTGCTTCCTCAGTACCTCAGAAAGTGCTTCCTCAATACCTCAGAACATGTTCCCTCAGTACCTAAGTTAGTGGTCCCTCAATACCTCAGAAAGTGCTCCCTCAGTACCACAGATAGTTGTCCCGCAGTACCTCAGATAGTTCTCCCTCAGTACCTCAGTGAGTGTTTGCTCAATACCTCAGAACATGTTCCCTCAGTACCTCAGATAGTGCTCCCTCAATACCTCAGAAAGTGCTCCCTCAGTACCTCAGAAAGTGCTTCCTCAATACCTCAGAAAGTGCTCCATCAATACCACAGATAGTTGTGCCTCAGTACCTCAGATAGTGCTCCCTCAATACCTCAGAAAGTGCTCCCTCAGTACCTCAGATAGTGCTCCCTCAATACCTCAGAAAGTGCTCCATCAATACCTCAGATAGTTCTCCCTCAGTACCTCAGATAGTTCTCCCTCAGTACTTCAGAACTTGCTCCCTCAGTACCTCAGATAGTGCTCCCTAAATACCTCAGAAAGTGCTCCCTCAGTACCTCAGAAAGTGCTTCCTCAATACCTCAGAAAGTGCTTCCTCGATACCTCAGATAATGCTCCCTCAATACCTCAGAAAGTGCTCCATCAATACCTCAGATAGTTCTCCCGCAGTTCCTCAGATAGTGCTCCCTCAATACCTCAGAAAGTGCTCCCTCAGTACCTCAGAAAGTGCTTACTCAATACCTCAGAAAGTGCTTCCTCAATACCTCAGAAAGTGCTCCATCAATACCTCAGAGAGTGTTCCCTCAATACCTAAGATAGTTCTCCTTCCTGCCTCTGATAGTCCTCCCTCAAAACCTCTGAAAGTGCTCCCTCAATACCTCAGAAAGTGCTCCATCAATACCTCAGATAGTTCTCCCTCAGTACCTCAGATAGTTCTCCCTCAGTATCTCAGAACTTGCTCCCTAAGTACCTCAGATAGTGCTCCCTCAATACATCAGAAAGTGCTCCCTCTGTACCTCAGAAAGTGCTTCCTCAATACCTCAGAATGTGCTCCCGCAGTACCTCAGATAGTGTTCCCTCAATACCTCAGAAAGTGCTCCCTCAGTACCTCAGAAAGTGCTTCCTCAATACCTCAGAAAGTGGTCCCTCAGTACCTCAGAAAGTGCTCCCTCAATACCTCAGAAAGTGCTTCCTCAATACCTCAGAAAGTGCTCCATCAATACCTCAGAAATTTCTTCCTCAGTACCTCAGATAGTGCTCCCTCAATTCCTCTGAAAGTGCTCCCTCAGTCCCTCAGATAGTTCTCCCTCAATGCCTCAGATAGTGCTCCCACAATACTTCAGAAAGTGGCCCCTCAGTACCTCAGATAGTTCTCCCTCAGTACCTCAGAAAGTGCTCCCTCAGTACCTCAGATAGTGCTTCCTCAGTACCTCAGAAAGTGCTCCCTCAATACCTCATGTAGTTCTCCCTCAATACCTCGAAATTGCTCCCTCAATACCTTAGAGTGAGTTCCATCAGTACCTCAGAAAGTGCTCCCTCAATACCTCAGAAAGTGCTCCATCAATACCTCTGATAGTGCTTCCTCAGTACGTCAGATAGTGCTCCCGCAATACCTCAGAAAGTGTCCCCTCAGTACCTCAGAAAGTGCTACCTCAATACCTCAGAAAGTGCCCCCTCAATACCTCAGATATTGCTGCCTCAATGCCTCAGATCGTGCTCCCTAAATACCTCAGAAAATGCTCCCTCAGTAGCTCAGATAGTTCTCCCTCAATACCTCAGATAGTTCTCCCTCAGTTCCTCCGAGACTGCTTCCTCAACACCTCAGAACTTGTTCCCTCAGTACCTCAGATAGTGCTCCCTCAATACCTCAGAAAGTGCTCGCTCTATACCTCAGATTGTTCTCCCTCAATACCTCAGAAAGTGCTCCATCAATACCACAGATAGTTCTCCCTCAATACTTCAGATAATTCTCCCTCAATACCTCTGAAATTGCTCCCTCAATACCTCAGATAGTTCTCCCTCCATGCCTCAGATAGTGCTCCCACAATACCTCAGATTGTTCTCCCTCAATACTTCAGAAAGTGCTCCCCCAGTTCCTCAGATAGAACTCACTCAGAGCCTCAGCTAGTGCTTCCTCAGTACGTCAGAAAGTGCTCCCTCAATACCTCAGAAACTGCTCACTCAGTACCTCAGATAGTTCCCACTCAGTACCTCAGATAGTTCTCACACGGTACCTCAGAAAGTGCTCCCTAAATACCTCAGAAAGTGCCCCCTCAGTACCTCAGATATTGCTGCCTCAATGCCTCAGATCGTGCTCCCTAAATACCTCAGAAAATGCTCCCTCAATACCTCAGAAAGTGCTCCATCAATACCACAGATAGTTCTCCCTCAGTACCTCAGACAGTGCTTTCTCAATACCTCAGAAAGTGCTCCCTCAGTACCTCAGATAGTGCTCCCTCTATACCTCAGAAAGTGCTCCCTCAATTCCTCAGAAAGTGCTTTCTCAATACGTCAGATAGTAATCCCTCAATACCTCAGAAAGTGCTCCATCAATACCTCAGATAGTTCTCCCTCAATGCCTCAGATAGTGCTCCCTCAATACCTCAGATAGTTCTCCCTCAATACCTCTGAAAGTGCTCCCTCAATACCTCAGATAGTTCTCCCTCAATGCCTCAGATAGTGCTCCCACAATACCGCAAATAGTTCTCCCTCAATCCCTCAAATAGTTCTCCCTCAGTACCTCAGAAAGTGCTTCCTCAATACCTCAGAGAGTGCTCCCTCAATGCCTCAGTAAGTGCTTCCTCTGTACCTCAGAAAGTGCTCCCTCAGTACCTCAGATAGTGCTCCCTCAATTCCTCTGAAAGTGCTCCCTCAGTACCTCAGATAGTTCTCCCTCAATGCCTCAGATAGTGCTCCCACAATACCTCAGAAAGTGCTCCCTCAATACCTCAGATAGTTCTCTCTCAATACCTCTGAAAGTGCTCCCTCAATACCTCAGATAGTTCTCCCTCAATGCCTCAGATAGTGCTCCCACAATACCGCAAATAGTTCTCCCTCAATACCTCAAATAGTTCTCCCTCAGTACCTCAGAAAGTGCTTCCTCAATACCTCAGAGAGTGCTCCCTCAATGCCTCAGTAAGTGCTTCCTCTGTACCTCAGAAAGTGCTCCCTCAGTACCTCAGATAGTGCTACCTCAATACCTCAGAAAGTGCTCCATCAATACCTCAGATAGATCTCCATCAGCACCTCTGATAGTGCTTCCTCAGTACGTCAGATAGTGCTCCCTCAATACCTCAGAAAGTGTCCCCTCAGTACCTCAGAATGTGCTACCTCAATACCTCAGAACGTGCTCCATCAATACCTCAGAAAGTGCTCCATCAATACCTCAGAAATTTCTTCCTCAGTACCTCAGATAGTGCTCCCTCAATTCCTCTGAAAGTGCTCCCTCAGTACCTCAGATAGTTCTCCCTCAATGCCTCAGATAGTGCTCCCACAATACCTCAGAAAGTGCTCCCTCAATACCTGAAATAGTTCTCCCTCAATGCCTCAGATAGTGCTCCCACAATACCGCAAATAGTTCTCCCTCAATACCTCAAATAGTTCTCCCTCAGTACCTCAGAAAGTGCTTCCTCAATACCTCAGAGAGTGCTCCCTCAATGCCTCAGTAAGTGCTTCCTCTGTACCTCAGAAAGTGCTCGCTCAGTACCTCAGATAGTACTCAATCAGAACCTCAGCTTGTGCTTCCTCAGTACGTCAGAAAGTGTACCCTCAATACCTCAGAAACTGCTCCCTCTGTACCTCAGATAGTTCTCCCTCAGTACCTCAGATAGTTCTCACTCAGTACCTCAGAATGTGCTCCCTCAGTACCTCAGATATTGCTCCCTCAATGCCTCAGTTAGTGCACCCTTAATACCTCAGAAAGTGCTCCCTCAGTACCTCAGATAGTTCTCCCTCAGTACATCAGACTGTTCTTCCTCAATACCTCAGAAAGTGACCCCACAATACCTCAGAATGTGCTCCCTCAATACCTCCGAAAGTGCTCCATCAATACCACAGATAGTTCTCCCTCGGTACCTCAGAGAGTGCTTCCTCAATACCTCAGAAAGTGCGCCCTCAGTTCCTCAGAAAGTGCTCCCTCAATTCCTCAGAAAGTGCTTTCTCAATACCTCAGATAGTAATCCCTCAATACCTCAGAAAGTGCTCCATCAATACCTCAGATAGTTCTCCCTCAATGCCTCAGATAGTGCTCCCTCAATACCTCAGATAGTTCTCCCTCAATACCTCTGAAATTGCTTTCTCAATACCTCAGATAGTGCTCCCACAGTACCTCAGATAGTGCTACCTCAGTACGTCAGATAGTGCTCCCTCAATACCTCAGATAGTTCTCCCTCAATACCTCTGAAATTGCTGTCTCAATACCTCAGATAGTTCTCCCTCAATACCTCTGAAATTGCTGTCTCAATACCTCAGATAGTGCTCCCACAGTACCTCAGAAAGTGCTCCCTCAGTACCTCAGATTGTTCTCCCTCAGGACCTCAGATAGTGCTCCCTCAATACCTCAGAATGTGCTCACTCAGTACCTCAGATAGTTCTCCCTCAGTTCCTCAGATAGTCCTTCCTCAGTACCTCAAATAGTGCTCCCTCTGTACCTCAGAAAGTGCTCCCTCAGTACCTCAGATTGTTCTCCCTCAGGACCTCAGATAGTGCTCCCTCAATACCTCAGAAAGTGCTCACTCAGTACCTCAGAAAGTTCTCCCTCAGTTCCTCAGATAGTCCTTCCTCAGTACCTCAAATAGTGCTCCCTCTGTACCTCAGAAAGTGCTCCCTCAGTACCTCAGATTGTTCTCCCTCAGTACCTCAGATAGTGCTCCCTCAATACGTCAGAAAGTGCTCACTCAGTACCTCAGATAGTTCTCCCTCAGTTCCTCAGATAGTGCCTCCTCAATTCCTCAGAAAGTGCTCCCTCAATTCCTCAGAAAGTGCTCCCTCAATACCTCCGAAAGTGCTCCATCAATACCTCAGATAGTGCTCTATCAATACCTCAGATAGTGCTCCCTCAATACCTCTGAAAGTGCTCCCTAAATACCCCAGATAGTTCTCCCTCAATAACTCAGATAGTGCTCCCTCAATACCTCTGAAATTGCTCCCTCAATACCTCCGATATTTCTCCCTCAATGATTCTGATAGTGCTCCCTCAATACCTCAGATATTGCAACCTCAAAACCTCAGATAGTGCTCCCTCAATACCTCATAAAGTGCTCCATCAATACCAAAGAAAGTGCTCCCTCAGTACCTCAGAAAGTGCTCCCTCAATCCCTCAGAAAGTGCTCCCTCAATAACTCAGAAAGTGCTCTCTCAAGTCCGAAGAATTCATCACTTTGTTGTGTTTAACCCCCAAAGCCCCTTAGACAGTAGCTCCACAAAACATTCACATCCTCAACACTTCAGGGCTCAGCCCAGCTTCCCCCTCAGACTGTTCAAACCCCTTCAGGCTGTAAGGACCCACATCCACCCCTGTCCAAGATTCGAACCCAGGTCCCCAGTGCATTACTTGTCTCTCTGGATTAATTTTAGATTTCCTACAGTGTAGAAGCAAGCCATTCCGTCCATGGCTCCACACTGACTGTCTGAACAGCATCCCACCCAGACTCACATCCTCTACTCTATCCCTGTAATGCTGCATTTCCCATGGCATCTTTGGGCGGTGGGAGGGAACTGGATCACCCTGAGGAAACCCGCACAGATACAGAGAGAATGCGTAAACTCCACACAGTCACCGGGAGTTAGAATCAAACCACTGAGGCACCGTGGTGTCCTCTCTCCTTGGATGCCATCTCCTGTAACCTTTTACTAAGCATTCTCCCATGTGAAACCTTCTCATCTGTTTCTTTGGTCATCCCTTCAAAAGCTCTATCAAGTTGGGCACATCATTTCCACAAACAAAGCCAAGCTGACCATCCCTAATCAATTCTTGCTTTTCCAAATGCATGTAAGTTGTCTCTCAGAATACCCACCAACAGCTTACCCACCACTGCTACCAGGCTCACAGCTCCATAGTTCAATGGCTGTTCCTTGCAGCCTTACTTCAATAATGGCACATCATTAATCACACTCCAGTCTTCAGGCACCTCACCCGTTGCCACTGATCGGTCCATCTGACAAGGCCATCTACATCCTTCTGTAACCTAAGGCTATCCTCCTCAGTATTTATCACCCCACCAATCTTCATATCATTCATGAACCCAATGATTAACCATCCACCATTCAAATCTAAATCTTTTCTAACAACCACATCAGCAAGACCCCAGCAGTGAGACATGAACAGACAGAGATTTCTAACTGGGCCATCACTGTCTGCTTCCTGCCACTCAGCATTCTGTGCCAAATTCCTTGGATCTTGAGTTTTTATGTTCACTAGCAGTTTCCAGGATGGATCCTGATGAAAGCCTTACTGACCTCCAAGTAGGCGACAGGAAAGTATTGCCCTTATTTACACACCTGGTCACCTCCTTAAAAAGTGCACTCCCATTGGTCAGACCTGAGCTCCCCTTAACCCAACCATTCTGACTGTTCTTCATGAACTCCAGTCTCTGTAAATCCTGATTAATTCTATCTCCCAAAATTGCTTCCAACAGACGCCCCACCCACGACATTAGCCTGACTGGCCTGTAGCTGCCTGGTATATCCCATGTTCCTTATGAATAACAGTACCACATGATCAGTCCGACGGCACCTCTCCTGTGGCCAGAGGGGATTTGAAAATGTTTGCAAGTGTCCCTGCTACTTCCTCCATCCCCTCATTCGGTAAACTGAGATACATTTCCACCGTCTTTGAAGATTTACTGGTTTGTAAGAAGGCCAGACCACTCAGAACCATCTCTCTCTATATATATGCTAATTAATTTAATTGTATCACAGAGCATCTCCACGATTTCATACCAACCCTGTCCCAATGAGCATTGACACAATGCATCCATTGACTGTAGCCTCTGGGTCCATGCACACATTCTCACTGTGTTCTACAACCTACTCTTTCTCTCATTATCAATTCACCCTTAATGTCACTGTAAAGTCCTTTCAGATTTTTATTTCCTCTCTTAGCACTCCTCGTTCCCAGACAAATAGCCTGCAATACGATTTGGAGGAGTGTGGGATCTCATTCTGGATGTGGAATAGCATTGGGAAGCTCAGAAATAAGGAACACACGACTGTGCTGAGTGTGGGGCAGTGGGATTCATTTGGGATGAGCACACGGAAGCTGAGGAATAAGCCTCAGCCCTGTCGGCGGCAAAGGGACTTGGATATGATGCAGAGCTGGGCTGAGGAGTGGCAGATGGAGTTCTACCCTGCCAAGTGTGAGGTTGTCCATTTTGGAAAGACAAATAAGAATGCGGAATACAGGGTTAACGGTAGGGTTCTTAGTAAGGTGGAGGAGCAGAGGGATCTTGGGGTCTATGTTCATAGATCTTTGAAAGTTGCCACTCAGGTGGATAGAGCTTGTAAGAAGGCATATGGTGTGTATTAGCGTTCATGAGCAGAGGGATTGAATTCAAGAGTCGTGAAGTGATGTTACAGCTGTACAGGACTTTGGTTAGGCCACATTTGGAGTACTGTGTGCAGTTCTGGTCGCCTCACTTTAGGAAAGATGTGGAAGCTTTGGAGAGGGTGCAGAGAAGATTTACCAGAATGTTGCCTGGAATGGAGAATAGGTCGTACAAGGATAGGTTGAGAGTGCTTGGCCTTTTCTAGTTGGAACGGAGAAGGATGAGGGGTGACTTGATAGAGGTTTAAAAGATGATCAGAGGAATAGATAGAGTAGACAGTCGGAAACTTTTTTCCCCGGGTGCAACAGAGTGTTACAAGGGGACATAAATTTAAGGTGAAGGGTGGAAGGTATAGGGGAGATGTCAGGGGTGGGTTCTTTACCCAGAGAGTGGTGGGGGCATGGAATGCGCTGCCTGTGGGAGAGGTAGAGTCAGAATCTTTGGTGACCTTTAAGCGGCAATTGGATAAGTACATGGATGGGTGCTTAAGCTAGGACAAATGTTCGGCACAGCATCGTGGGCCGAAGGGCCTGTTCTGTGCTGTAGTGTTCTATGTTCTATATCCTCTGAGAGTGCAGCGCTCCCTCAGTACTGACCCTCTGACAATGCAGCTCTCCCTCAGCACTTCTCCTTTGACCCTGCAGCACACCCTCAGAAATGACGCTCTGACACAACAGCTTTCCCTCAGTACTGACCCTCTGACTCTGCAGCACTCTCTTTGTACTGACATTTCCACAGTGCAGCATTCCCTCAGTACTGACCCTCCGACAATGTGGCATTCCCTCAATACTGCTGCTCTTACAGTGCAGCACTACCTCGGTACTATCCCTCCGATAACGTGGCATTTTCTCAGTACCAACCCTCCAGCAGAGCAGAACTCCCTCAGTACTGACAATCTGACAGTGCGGCACTGCCTCATTCCTGCACTTCTGATAGTCCAGCAATGCCTCAGTACTGACCCTTTGGCAGCGCAGCACTCCCTCAGTACTGACCCTTTGGCAGTGCAGCACTCCGTCAATACAGACCCTCTGACAGTGCAGGACTCCCTCAGTACTGACTCCCTGAAACAACACTCCCTCAGAACTGACACACTGACCGCGTAGCTCTCCCTCAGTAATGTCCCTTTGAGTGTGCATCACTCTCTCAGTACTGACCCCCTGGCAATGCAGCAATCACTCAGTACAGACTGTCCGACAGATAGCATGGCACTCCCTCAGTACTGACCCCTCACAGCGCGGTGATCCCTCAGTACTCATCCCCACACAGTGCTTTCCTACCTCAGTTCTAACCCATTCACAGTGCAGCGCTCCCTCAGTAGTAACACTCTAACAGTGCGACACTCTGACAGCGTGGCGATCCATTAGTACTGACGGTCAGAGAGTGCGAACTTCATCATTACTGACCCTCGCCCTGCACAGCAATCCCTCCATCCTGACGTTCTGACAATGCAGCACTCCCTCCACACTGACCCTCTGACAATGCTGCACTCCCTCCACACTGACTCTCTGACAATGCTGCACTCACTCCACACTGACCCTCTGACAATGCTGCACTCCCTCCACACTGACCCTCTGACAATGCTGCACTCCCTCCACACTGACCCTCTGACAATGCTGCACTCCCTCCACACTGATCCTCAGACAATGCTGCACTCCGTCCACACTGACCCTCTGACAATGCTGCACTCCCTCCACACTGATCCTCTGACAATGCTGCACTCCCTCCACACTGACCCTCTGACAATGCTGCACTTCCTCCATACTGATCCTCTGACAATGCTGCACTCCCTCCACACTGACCCTCTGACAATACTGCACTCCCTCCACATTGATCCTCTGACAATGCTGCACTCCCTCCACACTGTCCCTCTGACAATGCTGCACTCTCTCCACTCTGATCCTCTGACAATGCTGCACTCCCTCCACTCTGATCCTCTGACAATGCTGCACTCCCTCCACACTGATACTCTGACAATGCTGCACTCCCTCCATACTGACCCTCTGACAATGCTGCACTCCCTCCACACTGACCCTCTGACAATGCTGCACTCCCTCCATCCAGACCCTCTGACAATGCTGCACTCCATCCACACTGATAGTCTGCCAATGCTGCACTCCCTCCACACTGATAGTCTGACAATGCTGCACTCCCTCCACACTGATACTCTGACAATGCTGCACTCCCTCCATACTGACCCTCTGACAATGCAGCAATCCCTCCAAACTGACCCTCTGACAATGCTGCACTCCCTCCACTCTAATCCTCTGACAATGCTGCACCCCCTCCACACTGATCCTCTGACAATGCTGCACTCCCTCCACACTGATCCTCTGACAATGCTGTACTCCCTCCACACTGATCCTCTGACAATGCTGCACTCCCTCCACACTGACCCTCTGACAATACTGCACTCCCTCCACACTGATCCTCTAACAGTGCTGTACTCCCTCCACACAGACTCTCTGACAATACTGCACTCCCTCCACACTGATCCTCTGGCAAAGCTGCACACCCTCCATACTGATCCTCTGACAATGCTGCACTCCCTCCACTCTGATCCTCTGACAATGCTGCACTCCCTCCACACTGATCCACAGACAATACTGCACTCCCTCCACACTGACCCTCTGACAATGCTGCGCTCCCTCCACACTGATACTCTGACAATGCTGCACTCCCTCCATACTGACCCTCTGACAATGCAGCACTCCCTCCACACTATCCAACTGTCAATGCTGCACTCCCTCCATCCTGACCCTCTGACAATGCTGCACTCCCTCCAAACTGATACTCTGACAATGCTGCACTCCCTCCACACAGATCCTCTGACAATGCTGCACCCCCTCCACACTAATACTCTGACAATGCTGTACACCCTCCATACTGACCCTCTGACAATGCTGCACGCCCTTCACACTGATCCTCTAACAATGCTGCACTCCCTCCACACTGATCCTCTGACAATGCTGCACTCTCTCCACACTGATCCTCTGACAATGCAGCACTCCCTCCATACTGACACTCTGACAATGCTGCACTCCCTCCACTCTGATACTCTGACAATGCAGCACTCCCTCCACACTGACACTCTGACAATGCTGCACTCCCTCCATACTGATCCTCTGACAATGCAGCACTCCCTCCACACTGACCCTCTGACAATGCTGCACTCCCTCCACGCTACACCTCTGACAATGCTGCTCTCCCTCCACACTGATCCTCTGACAATGCTGCACCTCCTCCACACTGATCCTCTGAAAATGCTGCACTCCCTCCACACTGAACCTCTGACAATGCTGCACCCCCTCCACACTGATCCTCTGACAATGCTGCACTCCCTCCACTCTGATCCTCTGACAATGCTGTACTCCCTCCACACTGACCCCATGCAATGCTGCACTCGCTCCACACTGATCCTCTGACAATGCTGCACCCGCACTACCCTGTTCCTCTGACAATGCTGCACTCCCTCCACACTGATCCTCTGACAATGCTGCAATCCCTCCACACTGACCCTCTGACATTGCAGCACTCCCTCCACACTGATCCTCTGACAATGCAGCACTCCCTCCACACTGATCTTCTGACAATGCTGCACTCTCTCCACACTGATCCTCTGACAATGCAGCACTCCCTCCATACTGACTCTCTGACAATGCTGCACTCCCTCCACTCTGAAACTCTGACAATGCTGCACTCCCTCCACACTGATACTCTGACAATGCTGCACTCCCTCCATTCTGATCCTCTGACAATGCAGCACTCCCTCCACACTGATCCTCTGACAATGCTGCACTCCCTCCATACTGACCCTCTGACAATGCTACACTCCCTCCACGCTAATCCTCTGACAATGCTGCACTCCCTCCACACTGATCCTCTGACAATGCTGCACCCCCACCACACTGATCCTCTGACAATGCTGCACTCCCTCCACACTGATCCTCTGACAATGCTGCACTCCCTCCACACTGACCCTCTGACAATGCTGCACTCCCTCCACACTGATCATCTGACAATGCTGTACTCCCTCCACACTGACCCCCTGCAATGCTGCACTCGCTCCACACTGATCCTCTGACAATGCTGCACCCCCACCACACTGATCCTCTGACAACGCTGCACTCCCTCCACACTGACCCTCTGACAATGCTGCACTCACTCCACACTGACCCTCTGACATTGCAGCACTCCCTCCACACTCACCCTCTGACAATGCTGCACTCCCTCCACATTGATCCTCTGACAATGCTGCACTCCCTCCACACTGATCCTCTGACAATGCTGCACCCCCTCCACACTGATCCTCTGACAATGCTGCACACCTTCCATACTGACCCTCTGACAATGCTGCACTCCCACCACACTAATCCTCTGACAATGCTACACTCCCTCCCCACTGATCCTCTGACAAAGCTGCACTCCGTTCACATTGACCCTCTGACAATGCTGCACTCCCTCCACACTGACTCTCTGACAATGCTGCACTCCGTCCACACTGAACCTCTGACAATGCTGCACTCCCTCCACACTGATCCTCTGACAATGCTGCACTCCCTCCACACTGACCCTCTGACAATGCTGCACTCCCTCCATACTGATCCTCTGACAGTGCTGCACTCCCTCCACACTGACTCTCTGACAATACTGCTCTCCCTCCACACTGACCCTCTGACAATACTGCACTCCCTCCACACTGATCCTCTGACAATGCTGCACTCCCTCCATACTGATCCCCTGACAATGCTGCACTCCCTCCACACTGATCCTCTGACAATGCTGCACTCTCTCCACACTGATCCTCTGACATTGCTGCACTCCCTCCGCTCTGATCCTCTGACAATGCTGCACTCCCTCCATACTGATCCTCTGACAATGCTGTACACCCTCCACTCTGATCCTCTGACAATGCTGCACTCCCTCCACACTGACTCTCTGACAATGCTGCACTCCCTCTACATTGATCCTCTTACAATGCTGCACACCCTCCACACTGATCCTCTGACAATGCTGCACTCCCTCCATACTGACCCTCTGACAATGCTGCACACCCTCCACACTAATCCTCTGACAATGCTGCACTCCCTCCACACTGATCCTCTGACAATGCTGCACTCCCTCCACACTGATCCTCTGACAATGCTGCACTCCCTCCACACTGATCCTCTGACAATGCTGCACTCCCTCCACACTGATCCTCTGACAATGCTGCACCCCCTCCACACTGATCCTCTGACATGCTGCACTCCCTCCACACTGATATTCTGTCAATGCTGTATTCCCTCCACACTGACCCCCTTACAAAGCTGCACTCCCTCCACACTGACCCTCTGACATTGCAGCACTCCTCCACACTGACCCTCTGACAATGCTGCACTCCCTCCACACTGACCCTCTGACACAGCTGCACTCCCTCCACATTGACGCTCTGGAAATGCTGCACTCCCTCCACACTGACCCTCTGACAAAGCTGCACCCCCTCCACACTGATCCTCTGACAATTCTGCACCCCCTCCACACTGATCCTCTGACAATACTGCACTCCCTCCACACTGATCCTCTGACAATGCTGCACTCCCTCCACACTGATCCTCTGACAATGCTGCACCCCCTCCACATTGATCCTTTGACAATGCTGTACTCCCTCCATACTGACCCTCTGACAATGCTGCACTCCCTCCACACTAATCCTCTGACAATGGTGTACTCCCTCCACACTGACCCTCTGACAATGCTGCACTCCCTCCACACTGACTCTCTGACAGTGCTGCACTCCCTCCACACTGACCCTCTGACAATGCTGCACTCCCTCCACACTGACCCTCTGACAATGCTGCACTCTCTCCACACTGATCCTCTGATAGTGATGCGCTCCCTCAGTACTGACTCTCTGGCAGAGTGGAAGTGGCCCTGGTAAAAACAATGACTGCAGATGCTGGAAACCAGATTCTGGATCAGTGGTGCTGGAAGAGCACAGCAATTCAGGCAGCATCCGAGGACAGGCAAAATCCCTGTACTGACCTCCGACATTGTGGACCAATCTCAGGACAAAACCTCCGACAGTACAGCACTCCATCACAAATGACACTCTGACAGTACAGCACTGCCTCAGTACTGACTCAGTGACAGAGTAGCACTCCCTCAGCTCTGACCCATTGACAGTGTATCACTCCCTCAGTACTGACCCTCTGCCTCGGTCCTGCACCTCTGACAATCCAGCAGTGCCTCAGTACTGTCTATCTGACAGTGTAGCACTCTCTCTGTACTAACCCTCTGACAGTGCAGCACTCCCTCAGTACTGACCCGCTGACAGTTCAGCACCCGCTCGGTACTGACTTGCTGACAGTGCAGCACCCGCTCGGTACTGACCCTCTGGCAGTGCAGCACTCTATCAATACTGACCATCTGACTGTGCAGAACGCCCTCAGTACTGACCCGCTGATAGTTCAGCACACGCTCGGTACTGACTCTCTGACAGTGCAGCACTCCCTCAGTCCTGACCCTCTGACAATGCAGCACTCTCTCTGTCCCGACCCTCTGAAATAGCACTCACTCGGAACTGACACTCTCACTGTGTAGCGCTCCCTCAGTACTGACCTTTTGATAGTACATGCTCCCTCAGTTCCTACCCTATGACAGTGTAGTGCTCGTTCAGTACTGACCCTCTGATGGTGCAGTGCCCTCAGACTACAGAGCTTCAGACAGTGCGGCATTCCCTCTGGACTGAACCTCTGACAGTGAGGTGCTCCCTCACTACTGACTGTCTGACAGTGCGGTGATCCCTCAGTGCTCACCCTCTGGCAATGCAGCAGCCCCTCAGTACTGACCCTTTGACAGCGCAGTGATCCCTCAGTGCTGACCCTCTGACAGTGCGGCACTCACTCAGTACTGACGCTCACACAGTGTAGAACCTCCTCAGTACTGACCATCTGACACTGTGGCAGTGCCCCATACCGACCGTGTGACAGTGCGGTACACCCTCAGTACTGACCCTCTGACAGTGCAGCTCTTTGACTGAGCAGCGCACCTTTAGTTCTGAAATTCTATCAGTGCAGCGCTCCCTCAGTACTAACTCTTTGAGAGTGCAGCACTCCCTCACTACTGACATTCTGACAGTGCAGCACTCTCTCAGTCATGACCCTCTGACAGTGCAGCACTCCCTCACTACTGACCCTCTGACAGTGCAGCACTCCCTCAGTACTGACCCTCTGACAGTGCAGCACTCTCTCAGTAATGACCCTCCGACAGTGCAGCACTCCCTCAGTACTGACCCTCTGACAGTGCAGTACTCCCTCAGTATTGACCCTCTGACAGTGCAGCACTCCCTCTTTACTGACCCTCTGACAGTGCAGTACTCCCTCAGTACTGACCCTCTGACAGTGCAGTACTCCCTCAGTAATGACTCTCTGACAGTGCAGCACTCCCTCAGTACTGACCCTCTGAAAGTGCAGTACTTCCTCAGCACTGACCCTCTGACAATGCAGCACTCCCTCAGTACTGACCCTCTGACAGTGCAGCACTCCCTCAGTACTGACCCTCTGACAGTGCAGCACTCCCTCAGTACTGACCCTCTTTTCTTCATTTTCATAGAGTCTTGTGGAAATTTGGAGACATTGGGTCTGGAGATTCTGAGGAAGCATGAGAGAGACATACAAACCAAACCCTGTCTGAAACTCTCTGTTATAGACTATTCAGAGGCACTGAGTCACAGAGATGCACAGCTTGGAACCAGCCCCTCCTTTCCAACTCGTCCATACCAACCAGATATTCTCATCTCATTTCATTCCATTAGCTCGCACTTGGCCGATGTCCCTCTAAACCCTTCCTATTCACATACTCATCCTGATACCTTTTAAATGTCACAATTGCACTCGTCCCCATCACTTCCTCTGGCAGCTACCTGCATGCCCTTGAATAAGTGCTCAAACATTCATACTGTCAATACATACTCTAATAAACACCAACCTACGAAAGCTATCATTGTCATTTTCAACCCACCCTTAGCTCCTTCATTCCGCTGATTTCAACACAGGGAAAGAAACAGTCGGTGACCATCCACCGTGACCCTGTTATAAAACTTATTTTCACATGTGGCTTGTATGGAATTCCCACACCCTCTTAGAGTTGCCTGGAAGGTGGGGGTGAGCTGTACTCTCCTGCTGCAATCCTTGGGTGTCCCCCAGTGATGTTAGGGAGGGAGCTCCAGGATTTTGACCTGAACCAAGTAAAGAGCTCTCTTACTGGAGTGCCCTTTTAAATTTGGGAAGTTAGTATAGACCAGGAGGACCCGAGAGCTGCTGTCTTGTCAGAGAGAGAGGCCTGGTGGGTCACACACCTCAGGTGAGGGGCGATGTTGAGAAGCTGGGGGCTTCATGGTAATTTCAGACATGATAGAGATTGAGCCAACAATGTTGGCATCACGAACCTGTGAGCTGTGGTAACTGACCCCCCCTTTGTAGCAGAGGGATTCAATCCCTTTAATAGAGCAAGCTTGAAAATTCAACACTAAAATCAATCTGTACGGACGCGCTGGAGACCTGAAACATCAATACAGAGATTGCTGAAGAAACTCAGCATGTCCGGCAGCATCTCTGAAGGGAGAGGGAGAAAGAGACAGAGAGAGAGTTCACCTTTCAATCCAGTGATTTCTGTGGGAAGGTTCCTTCAGTACACACCGTTTTGAGGAAGGGTCACTTGAAATGCGAATTGTTCCTCTCTCTCTTCACCGTTGCTACCTGCTGAATTCTGCTGAATATCCCCAGCCATCTGTTTGCTTGAGAATTTGACCTGATCCAAGCGTCACTGAGTCATTCTGTCTGTGTTCAATGCCCTAAGGCTGCTTCTGCTGAAAGTTGACAAACAGGTTTAAGGCTTTGTAAGGTATTGTATTCAGAGGGCGGGGTACATGGGAGAACAGATACAGAACACAGGCACTTCACAAAGATCCTTCTCAATGTAACTTTGTGATGTTAATTCAGAAGGAATAGCTCAGACCTAACATTTCAGTTAATCAGCCAAGGGGAAGTATATATGTCATTGCAAAGACTTCTTGTAAAGACTGTACAGAACAGAACTTTAGTGACTATGTTTGTACGTAAAGTTTTTTGTGAATAAAGTATCTTTTTGAAATTGATATAAATATTTTTTCGAGGGGGACCAAGCATCTTGAGCTTGTGGAGGCATTGCCCTTGTCCCTAATCTTTCTTAAATAAACGCTAGACAAGTTCGATACTCCGCGGGTACAGATATTAAACGGTCATCAACGGGGAGGAGATGGTGGGATGGTCACGGGGGCTCAGTGTTGCCTCACCCCACCCGGGTTCGATTCCAACCTCTGGCGACTGTCTGTGTGGAGTTGGCACATTCTCCCCGTGTCAGCCTCCGGGTGCTCCAGTTCCCACCCACTGTCCAAAGATGTGCAGGCTGGGTGGGTTAGTCAGAGGAAATGAAGGGATCCAGAGATGGTGGGGGGGCGGGAGGATGGGCTGTTCTGCCGAGGGTCAGTGTGAACCTGATAGGCCGAATGACCTGCTTCCACATCTTAGGGATTGTATGATCAATCCAGAGACTCAAATACTGTTCTGGGCCCTGGGCTCCAATCTTAGGGGTGGCTGTGGGTCATCACAGTGAGAACAGGTTTGGGGATGAACACGGTCCAAGGGGGCAACAGGTTTGCTTTCTGAGGTGTTGAGGGCATGAATGTTCTGTCGAGGTGCTTTGGGGATAAACATACTGAGGGGATGGTTTCTAAGGTATTGAGGGAGCACTATCTGTCAGTACAGGGTGCAGATGTTCGAAAGGTACAGATACACTTCATAGAACATAGAACATAGGACATCGAACAGTACAGCACAGAACAGGCCCTTCATCCCTTGATGCTGTGCCGACCATCGATCCTCATGTAAGGGAAACCTAAAGTATGAACCCTCAAATTTCTGTGACCATATGAATGTCCAGCAGGCACTTAAATATACCCAATGACATCGCTTCCACAACTGCTGCTTGCAACGCATTCCATGCTCTCGCAACTCTCTGCTTAAAGAACCCGCCTCTGACATCCCCTCTATACTTTCCTCCAAACAGCTTAAAACTATGACCTCTCGTGTTAGCAATTTCTGCCCTGGGAAAAAAGTGTCTGGCTATCAACTCTATCCATGCCTCTCATTATCTTTTATACCTCAATTAGGTCCCCTGTCTTCCTTCTTTTTTCCACTGAAAGAAGTCCGAGCTCAGTCAATCTCTGTTTGTTAGATAAGCCCTCCATTCCAGGCAGCATTCTGGTAAACCTCCTCTGAATCCTCTCCAAAGCATCCACATCTTTCCTACAATAGGGCGACCAGAACTGGACACAGTATTCCAAGTGCGTTCTAACCAAAGTTTTATAGAGCTGCATCAAGATCTCACGGCTCTTAAACACAATCCCCCTGTTGATGAAAGCCAAAACACCATATGCTTTCTTAACAACCCTGTCCACTTGGGTAGCCATTTTAAGGGATCTATGTACCTGCACACCGAGATCTCTCTGTTCCTCCACACTGCCAAGAAGCCTGTATTTAATCCTGTACTCAGATTACAAATTTGACCTTCCAAAATGCATCACCTCCATTTATCCAGGTTGAACTCCATCTGCCACCTCTCAGCCCATCTCTGCATCCTGTCAATGTCCCGCTGCAGCATACAATAACCCTCTATACTGTCAACGACACCTCCAACCTTTGTGTCATCTGCAAACTTGCTGACCCCTCCTTCAATCCCCTCATCCAAGTCATTAATAAAAATTACAAACAGTAGAGGCCCAAGGACAGAGCCCTGTGGAACACCACTCACCACTGACTTCCAGGCAGAATGTTTTCCTTCTACTACCACTCGCTGTCTTCTGTCCGCCAGCAAATTCTGTATCCAGACAGCTAAGGTCCTCTGTATCCCATTCCTCCTGACCTTCTGAATGAGCCTACCATGGGGAACTTTATCAAATGCCTTGCTGAAGTCCATATACACCACATCCACAGCTCGACCCTCATCAACTTGCCTAGTAACATCCTCAAACAACTCAGTAAGGTTTGTGAGGCATGACCTGCCCCTCACAAAGCCGTGTTGATTGCATTAAATCAAGCCATGCTCTTCCAGATGCTCATAAATCCTGTCCCTCAGAATCCTTTCTAACTCCTTACAGACGGCAGACGTGAGACTGACTGGTCTGTAATTGCCGGGGATTTCCCTATTTCCTTTCTTGAAGAGAGGAATTATATTTGCATCCCTCCAGTCCTCAGGTACGACTCCAATGGAGAGCGAGGATGTAAGGATCTTCGCAAGCAGCGAAGCAATCACATTTCTCACTTCCCAAAGCAGCCGAGGACAAATCTGGTTTGGCCCTGGCGACTTGTCAATCTTAATGTTTGTCAAAATGTTCAGCACATCAGCTTCCTCTATCTCTATCTGTCCCAGCATGCTTACCTGCTCCTCAATGGTTTCATTCACTACAAAGTCCTTTTCTTTAGTAATGACAGAAGCAAAAAACTCATGTAGGGGGTTCCCCTGCCTCCTCAGACTCTACACACAAGTTCCCTATGCTATCCCTGAGCGGCCCTACTCTTTCTTTGATCATTGTCTTACTCCTCACATCCGTGTAAAATGTCTTTGGATTCTCCCTAATCCTTCCTGCCAAGCCTTTTTCCTGCCCCCTCATGGCTCTCCTCAGGCCATTTTTGAGCTCCTTCCTCGCCTGACTGTAATCCTCTAGAGCTGACCAAGACCCTTCCTTCCTCCACCTTACATAGGCTGCCTTCTTTCTTTCGAAAAGAAGCTTCTCCGCTCTCGTCATTCAATGTTCCTTTATCTTACACCTTCTTGCCTGTCTCAGAGGAACACATTTGTGCATCACTCGCAACAACTATTCCTTAAACAATCTCCACATGTCAATAGTGACCTTTACATGGAATAATTGCTCCCAGTCCATGGTTCTCAACTCACGTCTGATAGTATCATAGTTTCCTTTTCCCCAATTAAATATCCTCCCATTGTGCCTGCTTCTCTCCTTCTCCATGGCTATATAGAATGTGAGGCAGTTGTGGTCACTTTCACCAAAATGCTCTCCCACCGCAAGATCTGACACCTGCCCCAGCTCATTGCCGAGCACCAAAATCAAAATGGCCTCTCCCCTCTTCGGCCGCTTCAAGGTGCTGAGTTAGGAAACCCTCCTGAACACACCTTACAAAACCATCTGCTCGAAGGAGGTTCCAATCTATATTGGGAAAGTTAAAGTCACCCATTACAACAACCCTATTACATTCACTCTTTACCAAAATCTGCCAACCTATGCTTTCTTCAATCTCCCTGCTGCTGTTGGGGGGTCTGTAGTAAACCCCTAATGAGGTGACTGCTCCCTTACTGTTCCTAATTTCCACCCATACTGACTCAGTAGGCAGACCGTCCTCGACAATGGTAACTTCTGTAGCTGTGATACCCTCCCTGATTTCCTTTCTGAATTCATTGCATGTGGTGTCTCTCAAGGGTTGGCCAGCACGGTGGCTCAATGGTGGGCACTGCTGCCTCACAGCACCAGGCACCCAGGTTCGATTCCAGCCTTGGGCGATTGTGTGGAGTTTTCACATTCTCCCAGTGTCTGCGTGGGTTTCCTCTGGGTGCTCCGGTTTCTTCCCACAGTCCAAAGGTATGCAGGTCAGGTGAAATGGCCATGCTAAAGTGCCTGTAGTGTTAGGTGCATAAATCAGTGGTAAACGTAGGGGAATGGGTCTGAATGGGTTTCTCTTCGGAGGGTCGGTGTGGACTTGTTGGGACGAAGGGACTGTTTCCACACTGTAGGGAATCTAAGGATCTATCCTTGGACCCTCCTTTTTCTCACCTACATACTGCCAGGAGGTGACATTGTCCAAAAGCACTGTGTTAGGTTTCACATGTACACTGACACTGCCCAGCAGTCCCTCCCCATCATCCCTCTCCATTACTCCACTGTTACTCAGTTATCAAACTGCTTACCACACTCCCACTACTCGATTAGCTGCAATTTTCTCCAGTGAAACATTGTAATGGTTAGAACCATTGCCTTCAGTTGCTATTACAAATTACTTTCCCTTACTGCTGAGCCCCTCCCTCCCACCGGGAAATATCTGAGGGACGCTACATTCTTCACAATATTGCTGTGAAATCTGACCCCAAGGTGACCTTCTGATCAGACATCCACACAATCACAAACACCAGGAATTCCATTCTGTTAAACGTTCCTTGTCTCCCCCTCACCCCAGCTCCATTGCTACTGAAACCCCTGACCCGCGTCGGTGTTGCCTTAAACTTGACGATTCTGAAGCCGAACCCTTGATTCCGTGACTGACCCAGAATCTGCTGCTTTCTGTGTTTCCTGCACAATTACCCCCTGGTCCCTTTGTGGTGCAGCTTTCTACAGTTTCCATCATTTAAATAGCACTGTGTTCTTTTATTATCCCCTCCAAAATGACCAACTTCCAATTTTCCCAAATTATACTCCATCTGGCAACTTGTTGCCCCCTTCTCCTGTGCATCTCTCTCACTTCACAATCCTCTTAGAACTTTTCTTACAGATATCCCCAACCCCCAATTCTTCCAACCGTTTACTGGGAATCCTGGCAGTGGGAATCGTGCAGTGTTGCTCTGTTTTCCGTGAGACTCTATGGGATGACAGGGAGGAGCTTGCTGTCCATTTGTCAGAATGGAGACAACTTGCCCATCGAGCTGCATGAGCCTTTCACTCCCCATGTCTTATTGATGAGGCACAGCGACAGCACAGATGGAAAGAAAAGGAAGGAAATCCTGCTCTCCACATCTCACTGACTCTTGGATCATTCTGTCCTATCTATGAAAGATCTGCCCTGTTCAGTCACAGGAATTCCCAAGGTGGTAACTCCGAAACCCACATAGATTTCCCCCTGAACTAACTGCTGTCCTCCACAAGGGGTAATGTGTCCAGTCATCCTGGGCCAGGAGGAGGGGATGGTGTGAGTTTCTAACCTGAACTGACAGTGATGGATTTTATAAACTTGTATTACAGGATACTACAGGTGGATATTCAGATGGTAATCTCAGTAACTGTAACGCCAAACTCTTACTCAATTCATCAGGACCAGGATATTCACATTGTGCGTGAACATTGTGTTCCAGCTCAATCCCATTTACTGCATAAAAGTTCTCCTTTAAATCATCCCATTCTCTCAATAGTTCTCCCCACACCTTCAATGTGTCCTGTAATCCTTGTATAATGAGCTGATGGGTGTAAGGTTTATTATTATAACGGGTAACTTTTGTAAACCCCTCTGTCACAGCTCCCCACAATTTCATTTGCTACAAGGAGAACAATCTCAGTTTCCCTAAATCCCTGATTCCCCAGTGTCGGTTTGCTGTCTATAAGGTACACATCAGGGTTGTGTTGGAACAGTGTCCACTCACCTACATCAGTGCAACCCCCCCCCGCCCCCCCCCCCCCCCCCAGCAATGTTAAAGAACGTGAACATCCTCCAGGACAAAGCACTGTGCCTGAGTGGTGTCCCATCCACCACCTTCAGCATTCCCTCTCCCCACCCCCGAGGTAAGAGGCAAAGTCAGTAATGTCTTACCAGACCATAGGGCTGCTCTCTCATTAGGGAGAGATGACTGGTGGTGGTTTAACCTGAAGGTTACCCCAACCCAGGCAAGGGGAGAGGTTGGGAAGGAGAGTCCATCTATTGTAGATCGATATTATCTACCCAATGTATCAGCAACAACTATATCAGACCAATTAATAATGTAAAATAATATCCAAAACATGCTGCTACTATCCCCCATTCCTTGAACCATTCTGGTAAATCCCCTGTGCCCCCTCTCAGGGACCCTGCCATCCTTCCCAATGTGTGGGCGATCTCTGGTTTGCACAGACCCAACTGCTCTGTGTTCCTGTGGGTGATGCCATCATCGAGCACCAGTTGCACTAAACCTCACTGTCTGTGAGGGTGGGAGATAAGGAATTCCCAATAGCATTTAAGACACATTTAGGTGCAAACTTGTGATACGTAGACAGATGGTACGAATGACAGTGTATTGGAAAATGGATCAGGGTAGTTTGGTGATAGTTTTCTTTACTGGCACAGACTCAATGGCCTACAGAGCCTTTTTCTGTGCTGTTAACCTCAAGACACTTAATATAGGAATATGACCGGCCACCTTTGAAACCAGGTCAGAAAAAAATGATAGTAGAATAGATGACACATGATTGGTCAATGTGTTTGGGAGGAAAGTGAGATGGAGAGGTTTAGGAGGAAATTCTGCAGCTCGATGCCGGAATCTGAAAGGGCCGTCATCAAGTGAGAAATAAAAATGGGGAATCCTCAAGGCCGAAATCAAAGAAAGGCACATATAGCACAACTTTGAGAGACTGGAGGGGATTAGAGTTAGGGAGGTGTCTGAGGCTGGAGAGGAATGATTAGAGATAAGGAAGATGTTCGCCGAGCTGGAAATTTGTGTTGCAGACGTTTCGTCCCGTGTCTGCTGCAGCTGGAACTGACAACCGGAATCGGCAGATACAAACCACTATAAATGCCGGATGAATCATCACAGAAGCGCTTCACAGGAGGCTCCCAAGCACTGACGATGTCACCTGGACAGGGGATGAAACATCTGCAACACAAATTCCCAGCTCGGCGAACAGAACCACAACAACGAGCACCCGAGCTACAAATCTTCTCACAAACTTTGAAGATAAGGAAGAGTTGTGAGGCTGGGTGAGGTGACAGAGATAGGGAGAGATGTGAAGAGGGAGGAATGCAGAGATAGCAAGAATTAGAGTCGTAATGTTATGTAGCATGGAAACAGACCCTGTGATCCAATCAATCCATGTCAAACATAATTCCAAACTGAGGTAATCTCACCTGCCTCCCCTTGGTCCACATGGATCCAAACATTTCCTATTAGGTACCTGTCCAAATGGGTTTCCCGTAGAATCACTGTGGTGTGGAAACTGACCATTTAGTGTCAGAGTCATTGAGATGTACAACATGGAAACAGACCCTTCCATCCAACCCATCCATGCTGACCAGATATCCCAACCCAATCTAGTCCCACCCGCCAGCACCCAGCCCATATCCCTCCAAACCCTTCCTATTCATATATCCATCCAAATGCCTCCTCAATGTTGCAATTGTACCTGCCTCTACCACTTCCTCTGGCAGCTCATTCCATGCACGTACCACCCTCTGTGTGAAACAGTTGCCCCTTCAGTCTCTTTTATATCTTTACCCTGTCACCCTAAACCTATGCCCTCCAGTTGTGGACTAGTTGCTGGAAGACTGGTGCCATTATTTGAGAAAGGTGGTAAGGAAAAGTCAACCTGACCCTCAATGTCGCCCACACATTGCCCCACAGCCTGACACTCACCGCCGCCCACACACCACCCCCAGCCTGACCCTCACCGCCGTTCAACACCATCCCCAGCGTGACCCTCACTGCCGCCCACACACCACCCCCAGCCTGACCCTCACCGCCGTCCAACACCACCCCCAGCCTGACCCTCACTGCCGCCCACACACCACCCCCAGCCTGACTCTCACCGCCGTCCAACACCACCCCCAGACTGACCCTCACTGCCACCCACACACCACCTCCAGCCTGACCCTCACCACCGTCCAACACCACCCCCAGCCTGACCCTCACTGCCACCCACACACCACCCCTTGCCTGACCTTCAACGTCATCCAACATTGCTCCCAACCTGACCCTCAATGTCGCCCACACATTGCCCCACAGCCTGACACTCACCGCCATTCACTCACCGCCCCCAACCTGACCCTCAGTGCCATCCGCACACTGCCCCCAGGCTGACCCTCACTGCCACCCACAAACCACTCCCAGACTGACCCTCAATGCCATTCACACACCGCCCCCAGACTGACCCTCACTGCTGCCCAGACACCATCCCCAGTTTGACCCTCACCGCCATCCGCACACCGCCCTTCTCTGCCGCCCACATACCACCCCCAAACTAACCCTCACCATCGTTCACACGCCACCCCCAGCCAGAACCTCACTGCCCCGCCATACCCCACCCCCTAGCCTGACCCTCACCACCCCGGACGCACTGCCCCCAGCCGGACCCTCACTGCACCCAGCCTGACCTTACCGCCCCAAGCCTGACCTTACCGCCCCCAGCCTGACCCTCACCGGCCCAGACGCACTGCCCCCAGCCGGACCCTCACCACACCCAGCCTGACCTTACGGCCCCCAGCCTGACCCTGACCGCTGTCCCTGTGAGGGACCCTGTGAGGGTCAGGCTGGGCATGGAGTGTAGACGGTGGCGAGGGTCAGGCTGGGGGTGATGTGTGGATGGCAGAAAGGATCAGACTGAAGACGGTATTTGTGTGGTGGTGAGGGTCAGACTGGGGACCGTGTGTGGGCGGCAGCGAGGGTCAGACTGGGGGCGGTGTGTGGATGGCACTGATGGTCAGTCTAGGGGTGGTGTGTGGGTGGCAGCGATGGTAATGCTTGGGATAGTGTGTAGACTGTGGTGAGGGTCAAGCTGGGGCTGTGTGTAGACGGCGCTGAGGGTCAGGTTGAGAGCGGTGTGTGAGCGGCAGTGAGGACCAGGCTGGGGGCGGAATGTGGATGGTGGTGAGGATCAGACTGAGGGCGGTGTGTAGATGGCGCTGAGGGTCAGGCTGAGGGCGGTGTGTGAGCGGCAGTGAGGACCAGGCTGGGGCGGAGTGTGGATGGTGGTGAGGATCAGACTGAGGGCGGTGTGTAGATGGCGCTGAGGGTCAGGCTGAGGGCGGTGTGTGGGCGGCAGTGAGAACCAGGCTGGGGGCGGAGTGTGGATGGTGCTGAGGATCAGGCTGGTGGCGGTATGTGGATGGCGCTGAGGGTCGGGCTGGGGGTGGTGTGTGGGCAGTAGTGGGGGTCAGGCTGGGGTGGTGTTGAATGGTGGTGAGGGACAGATTGGTGGCAATGTTGGATAGTGGTGAGGGTCAGGCTGGGGGCGGTAAGGTCAGGCTGGGTGCGTTAGGGTCCGGCTGGGGCCAGTGCGTCCGGGGCGGTGAGGGTCAGGCTGTGGGGTGGTGTGTGGCAGAGCAGTGAGGGTCTGGCTGGGGCCGGTGTGTGGCCGATAGTGAGGGTAGTTTGGGCGCGGTGTGTGGGCGGCAGTGAGGGTCAGGCTGGGGGCGGTGTGTTAATTACATTCAGGGTCAGTCTGGGCGTGGTGTGTGGGTGGCAGTGAGGGTCAGCCTGGGGGCAGTGTGTGGATGGTACTGAGGGTGAGGCTGGGAGCGGTGTGTGAATGGCATTGAGGGTCAGTCTGGAGGTGGTATAAGGGCAGCAGCTAGGGCCAGGCTGGGGGTGGTATGTGGGCAGCAGTGAGGGCCAGGCTGAGGGCAGTGTTGGACAGCAGTGAGGGACAGGACGGGGGCGGTGTGTGGGCGTCAGTGAGGGCATGGTTGGGGGCTGTGTGTGGATGGTGCTGAGGGTCAGGCTAGGGGCAGTGAGTGGACGGCGGTGAGGGTCAGGCTGGGGGCGGTGTGTGGGTGGCAGTGAGGGTCAGGCGGGGGCGGTGTTGGACAGCGGTGAGGGTCAGGCTGGGGGCGGTGTGTGGGCGGCAGTGAGGGTCAGGCTGGGGGTGGTGTGAACGGCGGTGAGTGTCAGGCTGGGGGCAATGGTGGACGCCGGTGAGGAACAGGCTGGGGGCAGTAAGGTCAGGCTTGGGGCGGTAAGGTCAGGCTGGGGGCGGTGAGGGTCCAGCTGGGGGCAGTGAGACAGGCTGGGGTTAGCGTGTGGATGGTGGTGAGGGTCAGGCTGGGGGAGGTGTGTGGACGGTGGTAAGGGTCAGGCTGGGGGCGGTGTGTGCACAGCAGTGAGGGACAGGCTGCGGTGGTGTGTGGACGGCAGTGAGGTTCAGACTGGGGGTGGAGTGTCAGCAGTGGTGAGTGTCAGGCTGGGGGCAGGGTGTGGACGGTGGTGAGGGTCAGGCTGTGGCTCGTGTGTGGAGGGTGGTGAGTGTCAGGTTGGGGCGGTGTGTGGACGGCGCTGAGAGTCAGGCTGAGGGCAGTGTGTGGATGGGGATGAGGGTCAGGTTGTTGGCAGTGTGTGGATGGCGCTTAGGGTCAGGATGGGGTGGTTTGTGGGTAGCAGTAAGGGTCAGGCTGAGTGCGGTGTGTGGGCATCAGTGAGGGCCAGCTTGGGGCGGTCTTTGGAAGGTGGTGAGAGTCAGGCTGGGGGCGGTGTATGGATGGCGCTGAGGGTCAGTCTTGGGGGCATTGTATTGGCGGCAGTGAAGATCAGTCTGGGGCGGTGTGTGGATGGCAGTAAGGGTCAGGCTGGGTCGGTGTGTGGATGGCAGTGAGGATGAGGCTGGGGGTGGTGTGTGGATGCCGGTGAAGGTCAGGCTGGGGCGATGTGTGGATGGCGGCGAAGGTCAGGTTGGTGGCGGTGTGTGGACGGCAGAGAGGGTCAGGCTGGGGGCAGTGTGGATTCTGGTGAGAGTCAGACTGGGGTGGTATGCAGACAGTGGACGGTGGTAAGGGTCAGGCTGGGTCGGTGTGTGGATGGCAGTGAGGGTCAGGCTGGGGGTGGTGTGTGGATGCCGGTGAAGGTCAGGTTGGGGACGATGTGTGGACGGCAGAGAGGTTCAGGTTGGGGGCGGTGTGTGGACGGCGGTGAGGGTCAGGCTGGGGGCAATGTGGATTCTGGTGAGAGACAGACTGGGGTGGTGCGCAGATGGTGGTAAGGGTCAGGCTGGGTCGGTGTGTGGATACAGTGAGGGTCAGGCTGGGTCGGTGTGTGGATGGCAGTGAGGGTCAGGCTGGGGGTGGTGTGTGGATGCCAGTGAAGGTCAGGCTGGGGGCGATGTGTGGACAGCGGAGAAGGTCAGGTTGAGGGTGGTGTGGGACGGCAGTGAGGGTCAGGCTGGGGGCAATGTGGATTCCGGTGAGAGTGAGACTGGGGTGGTGTGCGGATGCTGGTGATGGTTAGGTGGGGGGGGCGGTGAGTGTCAGGGTGTGGCACAATGTGTGGGCAGCATTGAGGGTCAGGCTGGGAGCGGTGTTGGATGATGGTGAGGGTCAGGTTGAGGGCGGTGAGTGGACAGTGGTGAGTGTCAGGATGTGGGACAATGTGTGGGCAGCGTTGAGGTTCAGGTTGGGAGCGGTGTTGGATGATGGTGAAGGTCAGGTTGAGGGCGGTGAGTGGACGGTGGTGAGTGTCAGGCTGTGGAACAATGTGTGGGCAGCGTTGAGGTTCAGGCTGGGAGCGGTGTTCGACAATGCTGAGGGTCAGGCTGAGGGTGTTGTGTGAGCAGCAGTGAGGGTCAGGCTGGGGGTGGTGAGTGGACGGCGGTGAGTGTCAGGCTGTGGGGCAATGTGTGGGTGGCAGCAAGGGTCAGGCTGGAGGCGGAATGTGGTTAGCAGTGAGTGTCAGCCTGGGAGCGGTGTTGGACGACGATGAGGGTCAGGCTGGGATTGGTGTGTGGGCGGCAGTGAGGGTCAAGCTGGGGGCGGTGTGTGGGCGGCAGTGTTTGTCAGGCTGGGGGCGGTGTGTGGGAGGCAGTGACGGTCAGGCTGGGGATGGTGTGTGCGCGGGCAATCGTGCTGTGTGCTGCTGCAGTCTCCTGAATGGGGAGCAGACTTTGAAAACTCCGAGCCCCAGAGGAAAGGCATTTAATCAATTCACCGAATCATTGATTATCCGAATGAATTAGTGCCCACCCAACTCGTTCACATAATTGAGGTTCCTCTGTCGGTGGGAACATGATTTGGAAGGGTTGAGAGGGATATGGGCCAGGTGCTGGCAGGTGGGACTAGAATGGGTTGGGATACCTGGTCAGCATGGACGGGTTGGCCCGAAGGGTCTGTTTCTGTGCTGTATATCTCTATGACTCTATGACCTTCCAGCCAATTTTGTATCCAAATCTCCACATCTCCTTGTATTCTATGGTGATGGACTTTTATACCCGTGTATTATATGAACCCTTGCTGAACGCCTTTCTGAAGTCCAAGTTAGTGATTTCCGTGCACAAAGCCATGCTGACTATCCCTAATCATTCTTGTCTTTCCAATTACATGTAAATCCTGCCCCTTATAAGCCCTTCGAACAACTTGCCTTCTACTGACTTCAGCCTCACCGGTCTATAGTTTGCTGACTTTTCCTTACCGCCTTTCTCAAATAATGGCACCAGCCTTCCAGGATTTGGAGGGATATGGGCTGGGTGCTGGCAGGTGGGACTAGTTTGGGTTAGGATATCTGGTCGGAGGAGAAAGTGAGGTCTGCAGATGCTGCAGATCAGAGCTGAAAATGTGTTGCTGGAAAAGCGCAGCAGATCAGGCAGCATTCAGGGAACAGGAGAATCGACGTTTCAGGCATAAGCCCGAAGAAGGGTTTATGCCGGAAAAGTCGATTCTCCTGTTCCCTGAATGCTGCCTGACCTGCTGCGCTTTTCCAGCAACACATTTTCAGCTTAGGATATCTGGTCAGCATGGATGGGTTGGATGGAAGGGTCTGTTTCCATGTTGTACATCTCAATGACTCTGACTCTAAATGGCCAGGTTCCACACCACAGTGATTCTACGGGAAACCCATTTGGACAGGTACCTAATAGGAAATGTTTGGATACGTGTGGACCAAGGGGAGGCAGGTGAGATTACCTCAGTTTGGAATTATGTTTGACATGGATTGATTGGATCACAGGGTCTGTTTCCATGCTACATACCATTACGACTCTAATTCTTGCTATCTCTGCATCCCTCCCTCTTCACATCTCTCCCTAACTCTGTCACCTCACCCAGCCTCACAACTCTTCCTTATCTTCCAAGTTTGTGAGAAGATTTGTAGCTCGGGTGATCGTTGTTGTGGTTCTGTTCGCCGAGCTGGGAATTTGTGTTGCAGATGTTTTGTCCCCTGTCTAGGTGACATCCTCAGGGCTTGGGAGCTTCCTGTGAAGCCCTTCTGTGATGTTTCCTCCGACATTTTATAGTGGTTCAGGAACTGACAACCGGAAGCGGCAGAGACAGGCCACTATAAATGCCGGAGGAAAAATCACAGAAGCGCTTCACAGGAGGCTCCCAAGCACTGAGGAAGTCACCTAGACAGGGGACGAAACGTCTGCAAGAAAAATTTCCAGCTCGGCGAACATCTTCCTTATCTCTAATCATTCCTCTCCAGCCTCAGACCCCTCCCTAACTCTAATCCCCTCCAGTCTCTCAAAGTTGTGCTATATGTGCCTTTCTTTGATTCCAGCCTTGAGGATATCCCATTTTTATTTCTCACTTGATGATGGCTCTTTCAGAGTCCTGCATCGAGCTCCAGAATTTCATCCTAAACCGCTCCATCTCACTTTCCTCCCAAACACATTCACCAATCATGTGTCATCTAATCTACTATCATGTTTTCTGACCTGGTTTCAAAGGTGGCCTGTCATATTCCTATATTAAGTGTCTTGAGGTTTACAGCACTGAAAAAGGCTCTGTAGGCCATTGAGTCTGTGCCAGTCAAGAAAACTATAACCAAACTATCCTGATCCATTTTCCAATACACAGCCATTGGCACCATCTGTCTTGGTATCACAGTGTGCACCGAAATGTGTCTTAAAATGCAGTTGGGAATTCCTTGTCTCCCACCCTTCCAGACAGTGAGGTTTAGTGGAACTAGTGCTCGATGATGGCATCACCCACAGGAACACAGAGCAGCTGGGTCTGTGCAAACCAGAGATCACCCACACATTGGGAAGGATGGCAGGGTCCCTGAGAGGGGGCACAGGGTATTTACCAGGATGGTTCAAGGAATGGGGGATTGTAGTAGCAACATTGTAGTAGCATGTTTTGGATATTATTTTACAATAGATGGACTCTCCTTCCCAACCTCTCTCCTTGCCTGGGTTGGGGTAACCTTCAGGTTAAACCACCACCAGTCATCTCTCCCTAATGAGAGAGCAGCCCTATGGTCTGGTAGGACATTACTGACTTTGCCTCTACACAGTGATGTCACTGTACCTCGGGGGTGGGGAGAGGGAATGCTGAAGGTGGTGGATGGGACACCACTCAGGCACAGTGCTTTGTCCTGGAGGATGTTCACGTTCTTTAACATTGCTGGGAGCTGCACTGATGTAGGTGAGTGGACACTGTTCCAACACAACCCTGATGTGTACCTTATAGAGAACAAACAGATATTGGGGAATCAGGGGTTTGGGGAAACTGAGATTGTTCTCCTTGTAGCAAAGGAAATTGAGGCGTGCTGTGACAGAGAGGTTTACAAACATTACACGTTAAAATAAACCTGATACTCAGCAGCTCATTATACAAGGATTACAGGACACATTGAAGGTGTGGGGAGAACTATTGAGAGAATGGGATGATTGAAAGGAGAATTTTATGCAGTAAATGGGATTGAGCTGGAACACAATGTTCACGCACAATGTGAATATCCTGGTCCTGATGAATTGAGTAAGAGTTTGGCGTTACAGTTACTGAGATTACCATCTGAATGCCCACCTGTAGTATCCTCTAATACAAGTTTATAAAATCCATCACTGTCAGTTCAGGTTAGAAACTCACACCATCCCCTCCTCCTGGCCCAGGATGACTGGACACATTACCCCTTGTGGAGGACAGCAGTTAGTTCAGGGGGAAATCTATGTGGGTTTCTCGGAGTTTCCACCTTGGGACTTCATGTGACTGAACAGGGCAGATCTTCCATAGATGGGACAGAATGATCCCCACATCAGTGAGATGTGGAGAGCAGGATTTCCTTCCTTTTCTTTCCTTCCGTGTTGCCGCTGTGCCTCATCAATAAGACATGGGGAGTGAAAGGCTCATGCAGCACCATGGGCAAGTTATCTCCATTCTGACGAATGGACAGCAAGCTCCTCCCAGTCATTCCATAGAGTCTCACGGAAAATAGAGCAACACTGCACGCTGCCCACTGCCCAGGATTCCCAGTAAACGGTTAGAAGAATTGGGGGGTGGGGATATCTATCAGAAAAGGCACAACTGTAAAGTTTTAAGAGGATTGTGAAGTGAGAGAGATGCACAGGAGAAGGGGGCAACAAGTTGCCAGATGGAGTATAATTTGGGAAAATGGGAAGTTGGTCATTTTGGAGGGGATAATAAAAGAACACAGTGCTATTTAAATGATGGAAACTGTAGAAAGCTGCACCACAAAGGGACCAGGGGGTAATTGTGCAGGAAACACAGAAAGCAGCAGATTCTGGGTCAGTCACGGAATCAAGGGTTCGGCTTCAGAATCGTCAAGTTTAAGGCAACACCGACACGGGTAAGGGGTTTCAGCAGCAATGGAGCTGGGGTGAGGGGGAGACAAGGAACGTTTAACAGAATGGAATTCCTGGTGTTTGTGATTGTGTGGATGTCTGATCAGAAGGTCACCTTGGGGTCAGATTTCACAGCAATATTGTGAAGAATGTAGCAATGGGAGGGAGCGTCTCAGCAGTCAGGGAAAGTAATTTGTAATAGCAACTGAAGGCAATGGTTCTAACCATTACAATGTTTCACTGGAGAAAATTGCAGCTAATCGAGTAGTGGGAGCGTGGTAAGCAGTTTGATAACTGAGTAACAGTGGAGTAATGAAAACAGATGATGGGGAGAAGGACTTGGGGAGTGTCAGTTTACATGTGAAACCTAACACAGTGCTTTTGGACAATGTCACCTCCTGGCAGTATGTCGGTGAGAAAAAGGAGAGTCCAAGGATAGATCCTTAGATTCCCTGCAGTGTGGAAACAGTCCCTTCGTCCCAACAAGTCCACACCGACCCTCTGAAGAGGAACCCATCCAGACTCATTCCCCTACGTTTACCACTGATTAATGCACCTAACACTACAGGCACTTTAGCATGGCCATTTCACCTGACCTGCATATCTTTGGACTGTGGGAAGAAACCGGAGCACCCGGAGGAAACCCACGCAGACACTGGGAGAAAGTGCAAACTCCACACAATCGCCCGGGTCTGGAATCGAACCTGGGTTCCTGGTGCTGTGAGGCAGCAGTGCCCACCATTGAGCCACGGTGCTGGCCAACCCTTGAGGGACACCACATGCAATGAATTCAGAAAGGAAATCAGAAAGGGTATCACAGCTACAGAAGTTACCATTGTCGAGGACGGTCTGCCTACTGAGTCAGTATGGGTGAAAATTAGGAACAGTAAGGGAGCAGTCACCTCATTAGGGATTTACTACAGACCCCCCAACAGCAGCAGGGAGATTGAAGAAAGCATAGGTTGGCAGATTTTGGTAAAGAGTGAATGTAATAGGGTTGTTGTAATGGGTGACTTTAACTTTCCCAATATAGATTGGAACCTCCTTCGAGCAGATGGTTTTGTAAGGTGTGTTCAGGGGGGTTTCCTAACTCAGCACATTGAAGCGGCCGAAGAGGGGAGAGGCCATTTTGATTTTGGTGCTCAGCAATGAGCTGGGGCAGGTGTCAGATCTTGCTGTGGGAGAGCATTTTGGTGATAGTGACCACAACTGCCTCACATTCTACATAGCTATGGAGAAGGAGAGAAGCAGGCACAATGGGAGGATATTTAATTGGGGAAAAGGAAACTATGATACTATCAGACGTGAGTTGAGAGCCATGGACTGGGAGCAATTATTCCATGTAAAGGCCACTATAGACATGTGGAGATTGTTTAAGGAATAGTTGTTGCGAGTGATGCACAAATGTGTTCCTCTAAGACAGGCAAGAAGGGGTACGATAAAGGAACCTTGGATGACGAGAGCGGAGGAGCTTCTTTTCGAAAGAAAGAAGGCAGCTTACGTAAGGTGGAGGAAGGAAGGGTCTTGGTCAGCTCTAGAGGATTACAGTCAGGCGAGGAAGGAGCTCAAAAATGGCCTGAGGAGAGCCAGGAGGGGGCAGGAAAAAGGCTTGGCAGGAAGGATTAGGGAGAATCCAAAGACATTTTACACGGATGTGAGGAGTAAGACAATGATCAAAGAAAGAGTAGGGCCGCTCAGGGATAGCATAGGGAACTTGTGTGTAGAGTCTGAGGAGGCAGGGGAACCCCCTACATGAGTTTTTTGCTTCTGTCGTTACTAAAGAAAAGGACCTTGTAGTGAATGAAACCATTGAGGAGCAGGTAAGCATGCTGGGACAGATAGGGATAGAGGAAGCTGATGTGCTGAACATTTTGACAAACATTAAGATTGACAAGTCGCCAGGGCCAAACCAGATTTGTCCTCGGCTGCTTTGGGAAGTGAGAAATGTGATTGCTTCGCTGCTTGCGAAGATCCTTACATCCTCGCTCTCCATTGGAGTCGTACCTGAGGACTGGAGGGATGCAAATATAATTCCTCTCTTCAAGAAAGGAAATAGGGAAATCCCCAGCAATTACAGACCAGACACTCTCACGTCTGTCGTCTGTAAGGAGTTAGAAAGGAATCTGAGGGACAGGATTTATGACCATCTGGAAGAGCATGGCTTGATTAAATGAAATCAACACGGCTTTGTGAGGGGCAGGTCATGCCTCACAAATCTTACTGAGTACTTTGAGGATGTTACTGGGCAAGTTGATGAGGGTCGAGTTGTGGATGTGGTGTATATGGACTTCAGTAAGGCATTTGATAAGGTTCCCCATGGTAGGTTCATTCAGAAGGTCAGGAGGAATGGGATACCGGGAAACTTAGCTGTCTGGATACAGAATTGGTTGGCCTACAGATGACAGCGAGTGGTAGTAGAAGGAAAATATTCTGCCTGGAAGTCAGTGGTGAGTGGTGTTCCACAGGGTTCTGTACTTGGGCCTCTCCTGTTTGTAATTTTTATTAATGACTTGGATGAGGGGATTGAAGGAGGGGTCAGCAAATTTGCAGATGACACAAAGGTTGGAGGTGTCGTTGACAGTATAGAGGGTTATTGTAGTCTGCAGCGGGACATTGACAGGATGCAGTGATGGGCTGAGAGGTGGCAGATGGAGTTCAACCTGGATAAATGGAGGTGATGCATTTTGGAAGGTCAAATTTGTAAACTGAGTACAGGATTAAAGACAGGACTCTTGGCAGTGTGGAGGAACAGAGGGATCTTGGTGTGCAGGTACATAGATCCCTTAAAATGGCTACCCAAGTGGACAGGGTTGTTAAGAAAGCATATGGTGTTTTGGCTTTCATTAACAAGAGAATTGTGTTTAAGAGTCGTGAGATCTTGATGCAGCTCTATAAAACTTTAGTTAGAACGCACTTGGAATACTGTGTCCAGTTCTGGTTGCCCTATTATAGGAAAGATGTGGATGCTTTGGAGAGGGTTCAGAGGAGGTTTACCAGAATGCTGCCTGGAATGGAGGGCTTATCTAACAAAGAGAGATTGACTGAGCTCTGACTTCTTTCAGTGGAAAAAAGAAGGAAGGCAGGGGACCTAATTGAGGTATACAAGATAATGAGAGGCATAGATAGGGTTGATAGCCAGACACTTTTTCCCAGGGCAGAAATTGTTAACACGAGAGGTCATGGTTTTAAGCTGTTTTGAGGAAAGTATAGAGCGGATGTCAGAGGCGGGTTCTTTAAGCAGAGAGTTGCGAGAGCATGGAATGCGTTGCAAGCAGCAGTTGTGAAAGCAAGGTCATTGGGGATATTTAAGTGACTGCTGGACATGCATATAGTCATAGAAATTTGAGGGGTCATACATTAGGTTTACCTTACATGAGGATTGATGGTCGGCACAGCACAAAGGGCTGAAGGACCTGTTCTGTGCTGGACTGTTCGATGTCTTATGTTCTATGTTTTATGAAGTGTATCTGTTCCTTCCGACCATCTGCACCCTGTACTGACAGATAGTGCTCCCTCAATACCTTAGAAACCATCCCCTCAGTATGTTTATCCCCAAAGCACCTCGAAAGAACATTCATGCCTTCAACACCTCAGAAAGCAAACCTATTGCCCCCTTGGACCGTGTTCATCCCCAAATCTGTTCTCACTGTGATGACCCACAGCCACCTCCAAGATTGGAGCCCAGGGCCCAGAACAGTATTTGAGTCTCTGGATTGATCATACAATCCCTAAGATGTGGAAGCAGGTCATTCGGCCTATCAGGTTCACACTGACCCTCGGCAGAGCATCCCACCCTACCCCCTCTATCCCTGGATCCCTTCATTTCCTCTGGCTAACCCACCCAGCCTGCACATCTTTGGACAGTGGGTGGGAACTGGAGCACCCGGAGGCTGACACGGGGAGAATGTGCCAACTCCACACAGACAGTAGCCCGAGGCTGGAATCCAACCCGGATGGGGTGAGGCAACACTGAGCCCCGTGACCATCCCACCATCTCCTCCCCGTTGATGACCGTTTGATGTCTGTACCCGGGGAGTATCGAACTTGTCTAACGTTTATTTAAGGAAGATTAGGGACAAGGGCAATGCCTCCACAACCTCAAGATGCTTGGTCCCCCTCGAAAAAATATTTATATCAATTTCAAAAAGAGACTTTATTCACAAAAAAACTTTACGTACAAACATAGTCACCAAAGTTCTGTTCTGTACAGTCTTTAAAACAAGTCTTTGTCATGACATATATACTCCCCTTGGCTGATTAACTGAAATGTTAGGTCTGAGCTGTTTCTTCTGAATTAACATCACAAAGTTACATTGAGAAGGATCTTTGTGAAGTGCCTGTGTTCTGTATCTGTTCTCCCATGTACCCCGCCCTCCGAATACAATAGCTTACAAAGCCTTAAACCTGTTTGTCAACTTTCAGCAGAAGCAGCCTCAGGGCATTGCACACAGACTGAATTACTCAGTGACGCTTGGATCAGGTCAAATTCTCAAGCAAACAGATGGTGGGGAAATTCAGCAGGTAGCAACGGTGAAGAGAGAGAGGAACAATTCGCATTTCAAGTGACCCTTCCTAAAAACGGTCTGTTCTGAAGGAACTTTCCCGCAGAAATCACTGGATTGAAAGGTGAACTCTCTCTCTGTCTCTTTCTCCCTCTCCCTTCAGAGATGCTGCCGGATATGCTGAGTTTCTTCAGCAATCTCTGTATTGATGTTTCAGGTCTCCAGCGCGTCCGTACAGATTGATTTTAGTGTTGCATTCTCAAGCTTGCTCTATTAAAGGGATTGAATCCCTCTGCTACAAAGGGGGGTAGGTTACCACAGTTAACAGGTTCGTGATGCCAACATTGTTGGCTCAATCTCTATCATGTCTGAAATTACCATGAAGCCCCCAGCTTCTCAACCTCGCCCCTCACCTGAGGTGTGTGACCCACCAGTCCTCTCTCTGTGACAAGACAGCAGCTCTCGGGTCCTCCTGGTCTATACTAACTTCCCAACTTTAAAAAGGACACTCCAGTAAGAAAGCTCTTTACATGGTTCAGGTCAAACTCCTGGAGCTCCCTCCCTAACATCACTATGGGACACCCAAGGACTGCAGCAGGAGAGTACAGCTCACCCCTACCTTCCAGGCAACGATTAGAGGGTGTGGGAATCACATACAAGCCACAAGTTAAAATAAGTTTTATAACAGGGTCACGGTGGATGGTCACTAACTCTGTTTCTTTACCTCTGTTCAAATCAGCATAATGAAGAAGCTAAAGGTGAGTTGAAAATGACAATGATAGCTTTCGTAGGTTGGTGTTTATTCGAGTTTGTATCGACAGTATGAATGTTTGAGCACTTATTCAAGGGCATCTAGGTAGTTGCCAGAGGAAGTGATGGGGCTGGTACAGTTGTTGACATTTAAAAGGCATCAGGATGAGTATGTGAATAGGAAGGGTTTAGAGGGATATCAGCCAAGTGCTAGCTAATGGAATGAAATGAGATGAGAATATCTGGTTGGTATGGACGAGTTGGACAGGAGGATCCATTTCCATGCTGTGCACCTCTGTGACTCTGTGCCTCTGAATAGTCTATGACAGAGTCTTTCAGACAGGGATGGTTTGTGTGTCTCCCTCACGCTTCCTCAGAATCTGCAAACCCTATGTCTCCAAATTTCCACAAGACTCTATGAAATAGAAAAAAAGAGGGTCAGTGCTGAGGGAGTGCAGCACTGTCAGAGGGTCAGTGCTGAGGGAGTACTGCACTGTCAGAGGGTCAGTACTGAGGGAGTGCTGCACTGTCGGAGGATCAGTACTGAGGGAGTGCTGAACTGTCAGAGGGTCAGTACTGAGGGAATGCTGCACTGTAAGAGGGTCAGTACTGAGGGAGTGCTGCACTGTCAGAGGGTCAGTACTGAGGGAATGCTGCACTGTCAGAGGGTCAGTACTGAGGGAGTACTGCACTGTTAGAGGGTCAGTAATGAGGGAGTGCTGCAATGTCAGAAGGTCAGTACTGAGGGAGTGCTGCACTGTCAGAGGGTAAGTATTGAGGGAGTGCTGCACTGTCAGAGGGTCAGTACTGAGGGAGTGCTGAAATGTTAGAGGGTCAGTGCTGAGGGACTGCTGCACTGTCAGAGGGTCAGTACTGAGGGAGTGCTGCACTGTCAGAGGGTCAGTACTGAGGGAGTGCTGCACTGTCGGAGGGTCAGTAGTGAGGGAGTGTTGCACTGTCGGAGGGTAAGTACTGAGGGAATGCTGCACTGTCAGAGGGTCAGTACTGTGGGAGTGCTGCACTGTCAGAGGGTCAGTACTGTGGGAGTGCTGCACTGTCAGAGGGTCAGTACTGAGGGAATGCTGCACTGTCAGAGGCTCAATACTGAGGGAGTGCTGCACTATCAGAGGGTCAGTAATGAGGGAGTGCTGCAATGTCAGATGGTCAGTACTGAGGGAGTGCTGCACTGTCAGAGGGTCAGTACTGAGGGAGTGCTGCACTGTCAGAGGGTCAGTACTGAGGGAGTGCAGTAATGTCAGAGGGTCAGTACTGAGGGAGTGCTGCACTGTCAGAGGGTCAGTACTGAGGGAGTGCAGTAATGTCAGAGGGTCAGTACTGAGGGAGTACTGCACTGTCAGAGGGTCAGTACTGAGGGAATGCTGCACTGTCAGAGGGTCAGTACTGAGGGAATGCTGCACTGTCAGAGGGTCAGTACTGAGGGAGTGCTGCACTGTCAGAGGGTCAGTCCTGAGAGAGTGCTGCACTGTGTGAGGGTCTGTACTGAGGGAGTGGTGCACTGTCAGAGGGTGAGTACTGAGGTAGCGCTGCACTGTGAGAGGGTCAGTACTGAGGGAGTGCTGCACTGTCAGAGGGTCAGTACTGAGGGAGTGCAGTAATGTCAGAGGGATAGTACTGTGGGAGTTCTGCACTGTCAGATGGTCAGTAATGTGGGAGTGCTGCACTGTCAGAGGGACAGTAATGAGGGAGTGTTGCACTGTCAGAAGGTCAGTACTGAGGGAATGCTGCACTGTTAGAGGGTCAGTACTGAGGGAATGCCTCACTGTCAGAGGGTCAGTACTGAGGAAGTGCTGCACTGTGAGAGGGTCATTACTGAGGGAGTGCCGCACTGTCAGAGGGTGAGTACTGAGGTAGCGCTGCACTGTTAGATCGTCAGTACTGAGGGAGTGCTGCACTGTCAGAGGGTCAGTACTGAGGGAGTGCTGCACTGTCAGAGGGTCAGTACTGAGGGAGTGCTGCACTGTCAGAGGGTCAATACTGAGGGAATGCTGCACTGTCAGATGGTCAGTACTGAGGGAGTGCTGCACTGTCAGAGGGTCTGTACTGAGGGAGCGGTGCATTCTCAGAGGGTCAGCACTGAGGGAGCACGACACGGTTAGATTGTCAGAACTAAAGGATCGCTGCACTGTCAAAGAGCTGCAAGGTCATATGGTCAGTTCTGCGGGAATGCTGCACTGTCAGAGGGTCAGTGCTGTTCGAGTGCTGCACTGTCAGAAGATCAGTACTGCGGGAGTGCTGCACTGTCAGAGGGTCAGCACTGAGGGAGTGCTGCACTGTCAAAGAGTTAGTACTGAGCGAGCGCTGCACTGTAAGAATGTCAGAACTAAAGGAGCGCTGCACTGTCAAAGAGCTGCACTACCAGAGGGTCAGTACTGAGGGTGTACCGCACTGTCACACGGTCGGTATGGGGGCAGTGCCACAGTGTCACATGGTCAGTGCTGAGGAAGTTCTGCACTGTGTGAGCGTCAGTACTGAGGGAGTGCCGCACTGTCAGAGGGTCAGTACTGAGGGATCACTGCACTATCAGAGGGTCAGTACTGAGGGAGTGCCGCAATGTCAGAGGGTCAGTACTGAGGGAGTGCCGCACTGTCAGAGGGTCAGAACTGAGGAAGTGCCGCACTGTCACAGGGTCAGTTCTGAGGGAGTGCTGCACTGTCAGAGAGTCAGTACTGAGTGAGCACCACACTGTCAGAGTTTCAGCCCAGACAGCAAGCCTCACTATCAGAGGATCTGCACTGAATGAGCACTGCACCATCAAGGGGTCAGTACTGAAGGAGTGCCTCATTGACAGAGGGTCAGTCCTGAGAGTGCTGCACTGTCAGAGGGTCAATACTGAGGGAGTGCTGCACTGTCAGAGGGTAAGTACATAGAGAGTGCTGCACTGTCAGATAGACAGTACTGAGGCACTGCTGGACTGTCAGATGTGCAGGACCGAGGCAGAAGATCAGTGCTGAGGGACTGCTACATTGTCAATGAGTCAGGACTGAGGAAGTGCTGCATTGTCAGAGAGTCAGTTATGATGGAGTGCTGTACTGTCAGAGGTTTTGTACTGAGATTGGGCCACACTGTCGGAGGTCAGTATAGGGCCACTTCCACACAGTCAGAGAGTCAGTACTGAGGGAGTGGACCACTATCAGAGGATCAGTGTGGAGGGAGTGCAGCATTGTCAGAGGGTCAGTGTGGAGGGACTGCAGCATTGTCAGAGGATCAGTGTGGAGGGAGAGCAGCATTGTCAGAGGATCAGTGTGGAGGGAGTGCAGCATTGTCAGAGGGTCAGTGTGGAGGGAGTGCAGCATTGTCAGAGAATCAGTGTGGAGGGAATGCAGCATTGTCAGAGGGTCAGAATGGAGGGAGTGCAGCATTGTCAGAGGGTCAGTATGGAGGGAGTGCAGAATTGTCAGAGAGTCAGTGTGGAGGGAGTGCAGTATTGTCAGAGGGTCAGTGTGGAGGGAGTGTAGCATTGTCAGAGGATCAGAGTGGAGGGAGTGCAGCATTGTCAGAGGGTCAGTGTGGAGGGAGTGCAGCATTGTCAGAGGGTCAGTGTGGAGGGAGTGCAGCATTGTCAGAGGATCAGTGTGAAGGGAGTGCAGCATTGTCAGAGGGTCAGTGTGGAGGGAGTGCAGCATTATCAGAGGATCAGTGTGGAGGGTATGCAGCAGTGTCAGAGGGTCGGTATGGAGGGAGTGCAGCATTGTCAGAGGGTCAGTGTGGAGAGAGTGCAGCATTGTCAGAGGATCAGTGTGGAGGGAGTGCAGTATTGTCAGAGGGTCAGTGTGGAGGGAGTGCAGCATTGTCAGAGGGTCAGTGTGGAGGGAGTGCAGCATTGTCAGAGGATCAGTGTGAAGGGAGTGCAGCATTGTCAGAGGGTCAGTGTGGAGGGAGTGCAGCATTGTCAGAGGGTCAGTGTGGAGGGAGTGCAGCATTGTCAGAGGGGTAGTGTGGAGGGAGTGCAGCATTGTCAGAGAGTCAGTGTGGAGGGAGTGCAGCAGTGTGAGAGAGCCCGGACTGAGAGATTGCTGTGCAGTGAGAGGGTCAGTAATGATGAAGTGCACACTCTCTGAAGGTCAGTGCTAATGGATGGCCATGCCATCAGAGTGTCGCACTGTGAGAAGGTTACGACTGAGGGATCACCGCGCTGTGAAAGGTTTAGAACTGTGGGAGCACGGCACTCTGAGGCGATTAGTACTGATGGATCACTGCGCTGTGAGGGGTTCAGTACTGAGGGAGCGTCACGCTATGTCTCGGACAGTCAGTACTGAATGATTGCTGCATTGCCAGAGGGTCAGTACTGAGAGAGTGATGCACACTCAAAGGGTCATTCTGAGGGAGTGCTACATGGTCAGTGTGTCAGTTCTGAGGGAGTGTTGTTTCAGAGGGTCAGTACTGAGGGAGTTCTGCTCTGTCGGAGGGTGAGTACTGAGAAAATTCCACGTTATCGGAGGGTCAGTACCGATGGAGTGATGCACTGTGAGAGCATCTGTATTGAGGAAGTGCCACATTGTCGTAGGGTCAGTACTGAGGGAATGCCACACTGTATGAGTATCAGTACTGAGGGAATGCCACACTGTATGAGTATCAATACTGAGGGAATGCTGCACTATAGAAATGTCAGTACAAAGAGAGTGCTGCAGAGTCAGAGGGTCAGGACTGAGGGAATGCTGTTCTGTCAGAGGGTAACTACTGAGGGAATGCTGCACTGTCAGAGGGTGAGTACTGAGGGAATGCTGTTCTGTCAGAGGGTCACTACTGAGGGAATGCTGCACTGTCAGAGGGTCAGTACTGAGGTACTGATGAAGCACTTTCTGAGGTACTGAGAGAGCACTATCTGAGGAATTGAGGGAGCACTTTCTGAGGTATTAAGCGAGTACTATCTAAGGAACTCAGGGAGAAATATGTGAGGTACTGAGGAAGCACTATCTGAGGTACTGAGTAAGTACTATCTGAGGTATTGAGGGTGCACTGTCTGAGGTATTGAGGGAGCACTATCTGAGGTACTGAGGGAGCACTTTTGAGATATTGAAGGAACATTTTCTGAGGTACTGAGGGAGCACTATCTGATGCACTGAGGGAAAAAATTTTGAGATATTGATGGAGCACTTTCTGAGGTACTGAGGGAGCACTATCTGAGGTATTGCGCGGGCACTTTCTGAGGTATTAAGGGAGTAGTATCTGAGGTACTGTGGGAGCACTGTTTGAGTTATTGAGGGTGCACTATCTGATGAACTGAGGAATCACTATCTGAGGTATTGAGGGAGTACTAACTGAGGTACTGAGGAAGCACTATCTGAGTTATTGAGGGAGCACTATTTGATGTACTGAGGAAACAATATCTGAGGTATTGAGGGAGTACTATCAGACGTACTGAGGGAGCACTTTCTGAGGTACTGAGAGAACACTATCTGAGGTACTGAGGAAGCACTATCTGAGGCATTGAGGGAGCACTATTTGGGCTATTGAGGGAACACTTTCTGAGGTACTGAGGGAGAACTTTCTGAGGTACTGAGGGAGCACTATCTGAGGTATTGAGGGAATACTATCTGATGTAATGTGGAAGCACAATCTGAGGTATTGAGGGAGCACTATCTGAGGTATTGAGGGAGCACTATCTGAGGTACTGAGTGAGCACTTTCAGAGGTACTGAGGGAGCACTATCTGAGGTATTGAGGGAGTACTAACTGAGGTATTGAGGGAGCACATACTGGGTTTTGGGCAAGCACTATCTGAGGTATTGTAAGTGCACTTTCTGAGGTACGGAGGGAGCACTTTCTGAGGTATTGAGGGAGCACTATCTGAGGTACTGAGAGCGCACTTTTGAGATATTGAGGGAGCATTTTCTGACATATTGACGGAGCACATTCTGAGTTATTGAGGGAGCACTATCTGATGTACTGAGGAAGCACTGAGGCATTGAGGAACAACTATCTGAGGTACTGACGAAGCACTATCTGAGGTACTGCGGAAGCACTATCTTAGGTACTGAGGGAGCACTATTTGAGGTATTGAGGGAGTACTATCTGAGGTATTGAGGGAGCATTTTCTGAGGTACTGAGGAAGCACTATCTGAGGTATTGAGGGAGCACCTTCTGAGGTACTGAGGAAGCACTATCTGAGGTACTGAGGAAGCACTATCTGAAGTATTGAGGGAGCACTTTCTGAGGTATTAAGGGAGTACTATCTGAGGAACTCAGGGAGAAATATGTGAGATACTGAGGAAGCACTATCTGAGGTATCGAGGGAGGACCGTCTGAGGTACTGAGGGAGCACTGTCTGAAGTACTGAGGGAGCACTATCTGAGGTATTGATGGACAACTATCTGAGGAATTGAGAGTGCATTATCTGATGGACTGAGGGAGAAATATCTGAGCTATTGAGGGAGCACATTCTCAGGTATTGAGGGAGCACTTTCTGAAGTATTGAGGGAGAACTATCTGAGATATTGAGGGAGAACGATCTGACGTATTGAGGGAGCACTTTCTGAGGTATTGAGGGGGAAATATCTGAGCTATTGAGGGAGCACATTCTGAGATTTTGAGTGGGAGCAGCGTCAAAGTAAAAGTGAACTCGGGAGACTATAGCAAAGGTAAGACAGTTTGTTTTAAAATTGCTTACCGGTAGCGGGCAGCGGTGTGTTTTTTCTTTACTCTCTCTCCACAGAAAGAGCGGGAGCAGCAGAGGAAGTGACGGCAAGCAGAGGGGCAGCCGGGAAGGAAAAGTGAGTATATAAGTCAGGAAGGCGGGAGCAATTTCTGAGGTATTGAGGGAGCACTTTCTGAGGTACTGAGGGAGCACTTTCTGAGGTACTGAGGGAGCACTGAGGTATTGAGGGAGTACTATCTGATGTAATGAGGAAGCACTATCTGAGGTATTGAGGGAGCACTTTCTGAGGTACTGAGGGAGAACTATCTGAGGTATTGAGGGAGTACTATCTGAGGTATTGAGGGAGCACTTTCTGGGTTTTGAGGAAGCACTATCTGAGGTACTGAGGAAGCACTGTCTGAGGTATTGAGGGAGTACTAACTGAGGTACTAAGGGAGCACTTTCTGAGGTATTGAGGGAGCACTATCTGAGGTACTGAGAGAGCACTTTTTGAGATATTGAGGGAGCACTTTCTGAGGTGTTGAGGAAGCACTTTCTTAGTCATTGAGGGAGCACTATCTGATGTACTGAGGAAGCACTATCTGAGACATTGAGGGAGAACTATCTGAGGGACTGAGGGAGTACTATCTGAGTTATTGAGGGAGCACTATCAGATGTACTGTGGAAACACTCTGTGGTACTGAGGGAGGACTATCTGAGGTACTGAGGGAGAACTATCTGAGGAATTCAGAGCACATTATCTGATGTACAGAGGGAGTAATATCTGAGCTATTGTGGGAGCACATTCTGAGGTATTGTGGGAGCACATTCTGAGGTATTGAGGGAGCACTTTCTGAGGTATTGAGGGAGAACTATCTGAGACATTGAGGGAGAACGATCTGACGTATTGAGGGAGTATATTCTGAGGTAGGGAGAGAGAAATGTCTGAGGTATTGAGGGAGCAATTTCTGAGGCATTGATTGAGCACTTTCTGAGGTACTGAGGGCGCACTTTCTGAGGTAATGAGGGAGCACTTTCTGAGGTACTGAGGGAGCACTTTCTGAGGTGTTGAGGGAGTACTATCTGATGTAATGAGGAAGCATTATCTGAGGTATTGAGGGAGCACTTTCTGAGGTATTGAGGGAGCACTATCTGAGGTATTGAGGGAGCACTCACTGAGGTATTAAGGGAGTACTATCTGAGGTACTGAGGGAGCACTACCTGAGCTATTGAGAGAGCACAATCTGATGCACTGAGAGAGAACTATCTGAGGTACTGACGAAGCACTATCTGAGGTACTGCAGAAGCACTATCTTAGGTACTGAGGAAGCACTGTCTGAGTTATTGAGGGAGCACACTCTGATGTACTGAGGAAGCACTATCTGAAGTATTGAGGGAGCACTTTCTGAGGTATTAAGGGAGTACTATCTGATGAACTCAGGGAGAACTATGTGAGATACTGAGGAACCACTATCTGAGGTACTGAGTAAGCACTATCTGAGGTATTGAGGGAGAACTATCTGAGGTACTGAGGGAGAACTATCTGAGGAATTGAGAGCACATTATCTGATGTACTGAGGGAGTAATATCTGAGCTATTGTGGGAGCACATTCTGAGGTATTGAGGGAGCACTTTCTGAGGTATTGAGGGAGCACTTTCTGAGGTATTGAGGGAGCACTTTCTGAGGTATTGAGGGAGTACTATCTGAGGTATTGAGGGAGCACTTTTAGGGGCATTGATTGAGCACTTTCTGTGGAACTGAGGGTGCACTTTCTGAGGTACTGAGGAAGCACTATCTGAGGTATTGAGGGAGCACTTTCTGAGGTACTGAGGGAGCACTATCTGAAGTATTGAGAGAGCACTTTCTCAGGTATTAAAGGAGTACTATCTGAGGAACTCAGGGAGACCTATGTGAGATACTGAGGAAGCACTATCTGAAGTACTGAGTAAGCACTATCTGAGGTACTGAGGGAGCACTATTTGAGGTATTGAGGGAGAACTATCTGAGGAATTAAGAGTGCATTATCTGATGTACTGAGGGAGAAATATCTGAGCTATTGAGGGAGCACATTCTGAGGTATTGAGGGAGCACTTTCTGAAGTATTGAGGGAGAAATATCTGAGCTATTGAGGGAGCACATTCTGAGATTTTGAGTGGGAGCAGCGTCGAAGTAAAAGCGAACCCGGGAGACTGCAGCAAAGGTAAGACAGTTTGTTTTAAAATTGCTTACCTGTAGCGGGCAGCGGTGTGTTTTTTTTTAACTCTCTCTCCACAGAAAGAGCGGGAGCAGCTGAGGAAGTGACTGCAAGCAGAGGGGCAGCCGGGAAGGAAAAGTGAGTATGTAAGTCAGGAAGGCGGGAGCAATTTCTGAGGTATTGAGGGAGCACTATCTGTGGTATTGAGGGAGCACTATCTGTGGTATTGAGGGAGCACTTTCTGAGGTACTGAGGGAGAACTATCTGAGGTATTGAGGGAGAACTATCTGAGGTACTGAGGGAGCAGTTTCTGAGGTACTGAGGGAGCTCTTTCTGAGGTATTGAGGGAGTACTAACTGAGGTATTGAGGGAGCACTTTCTGGGTTTTGAGGGAGCACTATCTGAGGTACTGAGGGAGTACTAACTGAGGTACGGAGGGAGCATTTTCTGAGGTACTGAGATAGCACTATATGCGGTATATAGGGAGTACTAACTGAAGTATTGAGGGAGCACTTTCTGGGTTTTGAGGAAGCACTTTCTGAGGTACTGAGGGAGAACTATCTGAGGTATTAAGGGAATACTATCTGAGGTATTGAGGGAGTACTAACTGAGGTATTGAGGGAGCACTTTCTGGGTTTTGAGGAAGCACTATCTGAGGTACTGAGGGAGCACATTCTGAGGTACTGAGGGAAAACTATCTGAGGTACTGAGGGAGCAGTTTCTGAGGTACTGAGGGAGCTCTTTCTGAGGTATTGAGGGAGTACTAACTGAGGTATTGAGGGAGCACTTTCTGGGTTTTGAGGGAGCACTGTCTGAGGTACTGAGGGAGTACTAACTGAGGTACGGAGGGAGCATTTTCTGAGGTACTGAGATAGCACTATATGCGGTATATAGGGAGTACTAACTGAAGTATTGAGGGAGCACTTTCTGGGTTTTGAGGAAGCACTTTCTGAGGTACTGAGGGAGAACTATCTGAGGTATTAAGGGAATACTATCTGAGGTATTGAGGGAGTACTAACTGAGGTATTGAGGGAGCACTTTCTGGGTTTTGAGGAAGCACTATCTGAGGTACTGAGGGAGCACTATCTGAGTTAATGAGTGAGTACTAACAGGTACTGAGAGAGCACTTTTTGAGATATTGAGGGAGCACTTTCTGAGGTACTGAGGGAGCATTTTCTGAGTTTTTGAGGGACCACTATCTGATGTACTGTGGAAACACTACCTGAGGTACTGAGTGAGAACTATCTGAGGTACTGAGGGAGAAGTATCTGAGCTATTGTGGGAGCACATTCTGAGGTATTGTGGGAGCACGTTCTGAGGTATTGAGGGAGCACTTTCTGAAGTATTGAGGGATAATTATCTGAGACATTGAAGGAGAACGATCTGACGTATTGAGGGAGGACATTCTGAGGTATGGAGGGAGAAATATTTGAGGTTCTGAGGGTGCACTTTCTGAGGTACTGAGGGAGCACTATCTGAGGTACTGAGGGAGCACTCTCTGAGGTATTAAGGGAGTACTATCTGAGCTATTGAGGGAGCACAATCTGATGCACTGAGAGAGAACTATCTGAGGTACTGACGAAGCACTCTCTGAGGTACTGCGGAAGCACCATCTTAGGTACTGAGGAAGCACTATCTGAGGTATTGAGGGAGTACTATCTGATGTAATGAGGAAGCACTATCTGAGGTATTGAGGGAGCACCTTCTGAGGTACTGATGGAGTACTATCTGAGGTTTTGAGGGAGCACTTTCTGAGGTATTGAGGGAGCACTACCTGAGCTATTGAGGGAGCACAATCTGATGCACTGAGAGAGAACTATCTGAGGTACTGACGAAGCACTCTCTGAGGTACTGCAGAAGCACTATCTTAGGTACTGAGGGAGCACTATCTGAGGTATTGAGGGAGCACTTTCTGAGGTACTGAGGGAGCACTACCTGAGCTATTGAGGGAGCACAATCTGATGCACTGAGAGAGAACTATCTGAGGTACTGACGAAGCACTCTCTGAGGTACTGCGGAAGCACTATCTTAGGTACTGAGGGAGCACTATCTGAGGTAATGAGGGAGCACTTTCTGAGGTAATGAGGGAGCACTATCTGAGGTATTGAGGGAGCACTTTCTGAGGTACTGAGGAAGCACTATCTGAGGTATTGAGGGAGCACTTTCTGAGGTACTGAGGGAGCACTATCTGATCTATTGAGGGAGCACAATCCGATGCACTGAGAGAGAACTATCTGAGGTTCTGACGAAGCACTCTCTGAGGTAATGCGGAAGCACTATCTTAGGTACTGAGGGAGCACTATCTGATGTATTGATGGTGTACTATCTGATGTAATGAGGAAGCACTATCTGAGCTATTGATGGAGCACTTTCTGAGGTATTGAGGGAGTACTATCTGATGTAATGAGGAAGCACTATCTGAGGTATTGAGGGAGCACTTTCTGAGGTACTGAGGGAGAACTATCTGAGGTATTGAGGGAGTACTATCTGAGGTATTGAGGGAGCACTTTCTGGATTTTGAGGAAGCACTATCTGAGGTACTGAGGAAGCACTATCTGAGGTATTGAGGGAGTACTAACTGAGGTACTAAGGTAGCACTTTCTGAGGTACTGAGGGAGCACTATCTGAGGTACTGAGGAAGCACTATCTGAGACATTGAGGGAGAACTATCTGAGGGACTGAGGGAGTACTATCTGAGTTATTGAGGGAGCACTATCAGATGTACTGTGGAAACACTATCTGTGGTACTGAGGGAGAACTATCTGAGGAATTGAGAGCACATTATCTGATGTACAGAGGGAGTAATATCTGAGCTATTGTGGGAGCACATTCTGAGGTATTGTGGGAGCACATTCTGAGGTATTGATGGAGCACTTTCTGAGGTATTGAGGGAGAACTATCTGAGACATTGAGGGAGAACGATCTGACGTATTGAGGGAGTATATTCTGAGGTAGGGAGGGAGAAATGTCTGAGGTATTGAGGGAGCAATTTCTGAGGCATTGATTGAGCACCTTCTGAGGTACTGAGGGTGCACTTTCTGAGGTAATGAGGGAGCACTTTCTGAGGTACTGAGGGAGCACTTTCTGAGGTGTTGAGGGAGTACTATCTGATGTAATGAGGAAGCATTATCTGAGGTATTGAGGGAGCACTTTCTGAGGTATTGAGGGAGCACTATCTGTGGTATTGAGGGAGCACTCACTGAGGTATTAAGGGAGTACTATCTGAGGTACTGAGGGAGCACTACCTGAGGTATTGAGAGAGCACAATCTGATGCACTGAGAGAGAACTATCTGAGGTACTGACGAAGCACTATCTGAGGTACTGCGGAAGCACTATCTTAGGTACTGAGGAAGCACTGTCTGAGTTATTGAGGGAGCACACTCTGATGTATTGAGGAAGCACTATCTGAAGTATTGAGGGAGCACTTTCTGAGGTATTAAGGGAGTACTATCTGATGAACTCAGGGAGAACTATGTGAGATACTGAGGAACCACTATCTGAGGTACTGAGTAAGCACTATCTGAGGTATTGAGGGAGAACTATCTGAGGTACTGAGGGAGAACTCTCTGAGGAATTGAGAGCACATTATCTGATGTACTGAGGGAGTAATATCTGAGCTATTGTGGGAGCACATTCTGAGGTATTGTGGGAGCACATTCTGAGGTATTGAGGGAGCACTTTCTGAGGTATTGAGGGAGGAATATCTGAGGTATTGAGGGAGTACTATCTGAGGTATTGAGGGAGCTCTTTCAGAGGCATTGATTGAGCACTTTCTGTGGTACTGAGGGTGCACTTTCTGAGGTAATGAGGAAGCACTATCTGAGGTATTGAGGGAGCACTTTCTGAGGTACTGAGGGGGCACTATCTGAAGTATTGAGAGAGCACTTTCTCAGGTATTAAGGGAGTACTATCTGAGGAACTCAGGGAGAACTATGTGAGATACTGAGGAAGCACTATCTGAGGTACTGAGTAAGCACTATCTGAGGTACTGAGGGAGCACTATTTGAGGTATTGAGGGAGAAATATCTGAGGAATTGAGAGTGCATTATCTGATGTACTGAGGGAGAAATATCTGAGCTATTGAGGGAGCACATTCTGAGGTATTGAGGGAGCACTTTCTGAAGTATTGAGGGAGAACTCTCTGAGATATTGAAGGAGAACGATCTGACGTATTGAGGGATCACGTTCTGAGGTATTGAGGGAGAAATATCTGAGCTATTGAGGGAGCACATTCTGAGATTTTGATTGGGAGCAGCGTCGAAGTAAAAGCGAACCCGGGAGACTACAGCAAAGGTAAGACAGTTTGTTTTAAAATTGCTTACCGGTAGCGGGCAGCGGTGTGTTTTTTTTACTCTCTCTCCACAGAAAGAGCGGGAGCAGCAGAGGAAGTGACTGCAAGCAGAGGGGCAGCCGGGAAGGAAAAGTGAGCATATAAGTCAGGAAGGCGGGAGCAATTTCTGAGGTACTGAGGGAGCACTTTCTGAGGTATTGAGGGAGCACTATCTGAGGTATTGAGGGAGAACTATCTGAGGAATTGAGGGAGCACTTTCAGAGGCATTGATTGAGCACTTTCTGAGGTACTGAGGGAGCACTTTCTGAGGTTTTGAGGGAGTAAAATCTGATGTAATGAGGAAGCACTATCTGAGGTATTGAGGGAGCACTTTCTGAGGTACTGAGGGAGCACTATCTGAGGTATTGAGGGAACACTCTCTGAGGTATTAAAGGAGTACTATCTGAGGTACTGAGGGAGCACTACCTGAGATATTGAGGGAGTACAATCTGATGCACTGAGAGAGAACTATCTGGGGTACTGACGAAACACTATCTGAGGTACTGCGGAAGCACTATCTTAGGTACTGAGGAAGCACTGTCTGAGTTATTGTGGAAGCACTCTCTGATGTACTGAGGAAGCACTATCTGAAGTATTGAGGGAGCACTTTCTGAGGTATTGAGGGAGAATTATCTGAGACATTGAGGGAGAACGATCTGACGTATTGAGGGAGCACATTCTGACGTATAGAGGGAGAAATATTTGAGGTTCTGAGGGTGAACTTTCTGAGGTAATGAGGGAGTACTATCTGAGGTATTGAGAAAGCACTATCTGAGGTACTGAGGGAGCACTATCTGAGGTATTGAGGGAGCACTCTCTGAGGTATTAAGGGAGTACTATCTGAGCTATTGAGGGAGCACAATCTGATGCACTGAGAGAGAACTATCTGAGGTACTGACGAAGCACTCTATGAGGTCCTGCGGAAGCACCATCTTAGGTACTGAGGGAGCACTATCTGAGGTATTGAGGGAGCACTTTCTGAGGTACTGAGGGAGCACTACCTGAGCTATTGAAGGAGCACAATCTGATGCACTGAGAGAGAACTATCTGAGGTACTGACGAAGCACTCTCTGAGGTACTGCGGACGTACTATCTTAGGTACTGAGGGAGCAGTATCTGAGGAATTGAGGGAGCACTTTCTGAGGTACTGAGGGAGCACTACCTGAGCTATTGAGGGAGCACAATCTGATGCACTGAGAGAGAACTATCTGAGGTACTGACGAAGCACTCTCTGAGGTACTGCGGAAGCACTATCTTAGGTACTGAGGGAGCACTATCTGAGGTATTGAGTGAGCACTTTCTGAGGTATTGAGGGAGCACTATCTGAGGTATTGAGGGAGCACTTTCTGAGGTACTGAGGAAGCACTATCTGAGGTATTGAGGGAGCACTTTCTGAGGTACTGAGGGAGCACTACCTGAGCTATTGAGGGAGCACAATCTGATGCACTGAGAGAGAACTATCTGAGGTCTTGAGGGAGTACTAACTGAGGTACTAAGGGAGCACTATCTTAGGTACTGAGGGAGCACTATCTGAGGTATTGAGGGAGTACTATCTGATGTACTGAGGGAGCACTATCTGAGGTGTTGAGGGAGTACTATCTGAAGTAATGAGGAAGCACTATCTGAGGTATTGAGGGAGCACTTTCTGAGGTACTGAGGGAGCACTATCTGAGGTATTGAGGGAGCACTTTCTGAGGTACCGAGGGAGCACTACCTGAGCTATTGAGGGAGCACAATCTGATGCACTGAGAGAGAACTATCTGAGGTACTGACGAAGCACTCTCTGAGGTACTGCGGAAGCACTATCTTAGGTACTGAGGGAGCACTATCTGAGGTATTGAGGGAGTACTATCTGATGTAATGAGGAAGCACTATCTGAGGTTTTGAGGGAGCACTATCTGAGGTATTGAGGGAGCACTATCTGAGGTATTCAGGGAGCACTCTCTGAGGTATTAAGGGACTACTGTCTGAGGTACTGAGGGAGTACTACCTGAGCTATTGAGGGAGCACAATCTGATGCAGTGAGAGAGAACTATCTGAGGTACTGACGAAGCACTATCTGAGGTACTGCGGAAGCACTATCCTAGGTACTGAGGAAGCACTGCCTGAGTTATTGAGGGAGCACTATCTGAGCTACTGAGTAAGCACTATCTGAGGTACTGAGGGAGCACTGTCTGTGGAATTGAGCGTGCATTATCTGATGTACTGAGGGAGAAATAATTGAGATATTGAGGGAGAACGATCTGACGTATTGAGGGAGCACTTTCTGAGTTATTGAGGGAGAAATATTTGAGGTATTGAGGGAGAAATATCTGAGCTTTTGAGGGAGCACATTCTGAGATTTTGAGTGGGAGCAGCGTCGAAGTAAAAGCGAACCCGGGAGTCTACAGCAAAGGTAAGACAGTTTGTTTTCAAATTGCTTACCTGTAGCGGGCAGCGGTGTGTTTTTTTTTTAATCTCTCTCCACAGAATGTGCGGGAGCAGCAGAGGAAGTGACGGCAAGCAGAGGGGCAGCCGGGAAGGAAAGGTGAGTATATAAGTCAGGAAGGCGGGAGCAAGGTCTGAGGTATTGAGGGAGCACTCTCTGAGGTACTGTGGAAGCACTATCTTAGGTATTGAGGGAGCACTATCTGAGGTATTGAGGGAGCACGTTCTGAGGTACTGAGGGAGCACTATCTGAGGTATTGAGGGAGTACTATCTGATGTAATGAGGAAGCACTATCTGAGGTATTGAGGGAGCACTATCTGAGGTACTGAGGGAGCACTATCTGAGGTATTGAGGGAGCACTATCTGAGGTATTGAGAAAGCACTATCTGAGGTACTGAGGGAGAACTAACTGAGGTACTAAGAGAGCACTTTTTGAGATATTGAGGGAGCACTTTCTGAGGTGAAGAGGGAGTACTATCTGAGGTATTGAGAAAGCACTATCTGAGGTACTGAGGGAGCACTATCTGAGGTACTAAGTGAGCACTATCTGAGGTATTAAGGGAGTACTATCTGAGGTACTGAGGGAGCACTACCTGAGGTACTGAGGGAGCACTTTCTGAGGTATTGAGGGAGCACTTTCTGAGGTATTGAGGGAGCACTACCTGAGGTACTGAGAGAGCACTACCTGAGGTACTGAGAGAGCACTTTTTGAGATATTGAGGGAGCACTTTCTGAGGTAAAAAGGGAGTACTATCTGAGGTATTGAGAAAGCACGATCTGAGGTACTGAGGGAGCACTATCTGAGGTATTGAGGGAGCACTTTCTGAGGTACTGAGGGAGCACTATCTGAGGTATTGAGGGAGTACTATCTGATGTAATGAGGAAGCACTATCTGAGGTATTGAGGGAGCACTATCTGAGGTACTGAGGGAGCACTATCTGAGGTATTGAGTGAGCACTATCTGAGGTATTAAGGGAGTACTATCTGAGGGAGCACTACCTGAGCTATTGAGGGAGCACAATCTGATGCAGTGAGAGAGAACTAACTGGGGTACTGACGAAGCACTATCTGAGGTACTGCGGAAGCACTATCTTAGGTACTGAGGAAGCACTGTCTGAGTTACTAAGGATAACTCTCTGATGTACTAAGGAAGCACTATCTGAAGTATTGAGGGAGCACTTTCTGAGGTATTAAGGGAGTACTATCTGAGGAACTCAGGGAGAACTATGTGAGAAACTGAGGAAGCACTATCTGAGGTACTGAGTAAGCACTATCTGAAGTACTGAGGGAGCACTATCTTAGGTACTGAGGGAGCACTATTTGAGGTATTGAGGGAGAACTATCTGAGGAATTGAGAGTGCATTATCTGATGTACAAATGGAGAAATATCTGAGCTATTGAGGGAGCACATTCTGAGGTATTGAGGGAGAACTATCTGAGATATTGAGGGAGAACGATCTGACGTATTGAGGGAGCACTTTCTGAGGTATTGAGGGAGAAATATCTGAGCTATTGAGGGAGCACATTCTGTGATTTTGAGTGGGAGCAGCGTCGAATTAAAAGCGAACCCGGGAGACTACAGCAAAGGTAAGACAGTTTGTTTTAAAATTGCTTACCTGTAGCGGGCAGTGGTGTGTTTTTTTTTACTCTCTCTCCACAGAATGTGCGGGAGCAGCAGAGGAAGTGACGGCAGCAGAGGGGCAGCCGGGAAGGAAAAGTGAGTATATAAGTCAGGAAGGCGGTAGCAATTTCTGAGGTATTGAGGGAGCACTTTCTGAGGTATTGAGGGAGTACTATCTGAGGTATTGAGGGAGTACTAACAGGTATTGAGGGAGCACTATCTGAGATATTGAGGCAGCACTTTCTGAGGTACTGAGGGAGCACTTTCTGAGGTACTGAGGGAGCACTATCTCAGGTATTGAGGGAGTACTAACAGGTATTGAGGGAGCACATTCTGGGTTTTGAGGAAGCACTTTCTGAGGTACTGAGGGAGAACTACCTGAGGTATTGAGGGAATACTGTCTGAGGTATTGAGGGAGAACTAACAGGTATTGAGGGAGCACTTTCTGGGTTTTGAGGAAGCACTATCTGAGGTACTGAGGGAGCACTTTCTGAGGAACTGAGGGAGAACTATCTGAGGTATTGAGGGAGTACTAACTGAGGTATTGAGGGAGCACTTTCTGGGTTTTGAGGAAGCACTTTCTGAGGTACTGAGGGAGAACTACCTGAGGTATTGAGGGAATACTGTCTGAGGTATTGAGGGAGTACTAACAGGTTTTGAGGGAGCACTTTCTGGGTTTTGAGGAAGCACTATCTGAGGTACTGAGGGAGCACTTTCTGAGGTACTGAGGGAGAACTATCTGAGGTATTGAGGGAGTACTAACTGAGGTATTGAGGGAGCACTTTCTGGGTTTTGAGGAAGCACTTTCTGAGGTACTGAGGGAGAACCATCTGAGGTATTGAAGGAATACTATCTGAGGTATTGAGGGAGTACTAACTGAGGTATTGAGGGAGCACTTTCAGGGTTTTGAGGAAGCACTACCTGAGGTACTGAGGGAGCACTATCTGAGTTACTGAGGGAGTACTAACTGAGGTACTGAGAGAGCACTATTTGAGATATTGAGGGAGCACTTTCTGATGTACTGAGGGAGCACTTTCTGAGTCATTGTGGGAGCACTATCTGATGTACTGAGGAAGCAGTATCTGAGGCATTGAGGGAGAACTATCTGAGGGACTGAGGGAGCACTATCTGAGTTATTGTGGGAGCACTGTCAGATGTACTGTGGAAACAATATCTGAGGTACTGAGGGAGAACTATCTGAGGTACTGAGGGAGAACTATCTGAGGTACTGAGGGAGAACTATCTGAGGAATTGGGAGCACATTATCTGATGTACTGAGGGAGTAATATCTGAGGTATTGTGGGAGCACATTCTGAGGTATTGTGGGAGCACATTCTGAGGTATTGTGGGAGCACATTCTGAGGTATTGAGGGAGCACTTTGAGGTATTGAGGGAGACCTATCTGAGACATTGAGGGAGAACGATCTGACGTATGGAGGGAGCACATTCTGAGGTATGGAGGGAGAAATATTTGAGGTATTGAGGGAGCACATTCTGAGATTTTGAGTGGGAGCAGCGTCGAAGTAAAAGCAAACCCGGGAGACTACAGCAAAGGTAAGACAGTTTGTTTTAAAATTGCTTACATGTAGCGGGCAGCGATGTGTTTTTTATTACTCTCTCTCCACAGAATGAGCGGGAGCAGCGGAGGAAGTGACGGCAAGCAGAGGGGCAGCCGGGAAGGAAAAGTGAGTATAAAAGTCAGGAAGGCGGGAGCAACTTCTGAGGTATTGAGGGAGCACTATCTGAGGTATTGAGGAAGCACTATCTGAGGTATTGAGTGAGTACGAACTGTGGTACTAAGGGAGCACTCTCTGAGATACTGAGAGATCACTTTTTGAGATATTGAGGGAGCACTTTCTGAGGTATTGAGGGAGCACTTTCTGATGTACTGAGGAAGCACTATCTGAGGCATTGAGGGAGAACTATCTGCGGGACTGAGGGAGCACTATCTGAATTATTGAGTGAGCACTATCAGATGTACTGTGGAAACACTATCTGAGGTACTGAGGGAGAACTATCTGAGGTACTGAGGGAGAACTATCTGAGGAATTGAGAGCACATTATCTGATATACTGAGGGAGTAATATCTGAGCTATTGTGGGAGCAAATTCTGAGGTATTATGGGAGCACATTCTGAGGGATTGAAGGAGTACTATCTGATGTAATGAGGGAGCACTATCTGAGGTATTGAGGGAGCACTTTCTGAGGTACTGAGGGAGCACTATCTGAGGTATTGAGGGAGCACTCTCCGAGGTACTGTGGGAGCACTACCTGAGCTATTGAGGGAGCACAATCTGATGCACTGAAAGAGAACGATCTGAGGTACTGACGAAGCACTATCTGAGGTACTGCGGAAGCACTATCTTAGGTACTGAGGGAGCACTATCTGAGGTATTGAGGGAGCACTATCTGATGTACTGAGGGAGAAATATCTGAGCTATTGATGGAGCACATTCTGAGGTATTGAGGGAGCACTTTCTGAAGTATTGAGGGAGAACTCTCTGAGATATTGAAGGAGAACGATCTGACGTATTGAGGGATCACGTTCTGAGGTATTGAGGGAGAAATATCTGAGCTATTGAGGGAGCACATTCTGAGATTTTGATTGGGAGCAGCGTCGAAGTAAAAGCGAACCCGGGAGACTACAGCAAAGGTAAGACAGTTTGTTTTAAAATTGCTTACCGGTAGCGGGCAGCGGTGTGTTTTTTTTTTACTCTCTCTCCACAGAAAGAGCGGGAGCAGCAGAGGAAGTGACTGCAAGCAGAGGGGCAACCGGGAAGGAAAAGTGAGCATATAAGTCAGGAAGGCGGGAGCAATTTCTGAGGTACTGAGGGAGCACTTTCTGAGGTATTGAGGGAGCACTATCTGAGGTATTGAGGGAGAACTATCTGAGGTATTGAGGGAGCACTTTCAGAGGCATTGATTGAGCACTTTCTGAGGTACTGAGGGAGCACTTTCTGAGGTTTTGAGGGAGTAAAATCTGATGTAATGAGGGAACACTCTCTGAGGTATTAAAGGAGTACTATCTGAGGTACTGAGGGAGCACTACCTGAGATATTGAGGGAGCACAATCTGATGCACTGAGAGAGAACTATCTGGGGTACTGACGAAGCACTATCTGAGGTACTGCGGAAGCACTATCTTAGGTACTGAGGAAGCACTGTCTGAGTTATTGTGGAAGCACTCTCTGATGTACTGAGGAAGCACTATCTGAAGTATTGAGGGAGCACTTTCTGAGGTATTGAGGGAGAATTATCTGAGACATTGAGGGAGAACGATCTGAGGTATTGAGGGAGCACTATCTGAGGTACTGAGGGAGCACTATCTGTGGTTTTGAGGGAGCATTCTCTGAGGTATTAAGGGAGTTCTATCTGAGGGAGCACTACCTAAGCTATTGAGGGAGCACAATCTGATGCACTGAGAGAGAACTATCTGAGGTACTGACGAAGCACTGTCTTCGGTACTGCGGAAGCACTATCTTCTGTACTGAGCAAGCACTGTCTGAGTTATTGAGGGAGCACTCTCTGATGTACTGAGGAAGCACTATCTGAAGTATTGAGGGAGCACTTTCTGAGGTATTAAGGGAGTACTATCTGAGGAACTCAGGGAGAACTATGTGAGATACTGAGGAAGCACTATCTGAGGTACTGAGTAAGCACTATCTGAGGTATTGAGGGAGCACTATCTGAGGTATTGAGGGAGAACTATCTGAGGAATCGAGAGGTAATTATCTGACGTACTGAGGGAGAAATATCTGAGCTATTGAGGGAGCACTTTCTGAGGTATTGAGGGAGCACTTTCTGAGGTATTGAGAGAGTACTATCTGAGGTATTGAGGAAGCACTATCTGAGATACTGAGAGATCACTTTTTGAGATATTGAGGGAGCACATTCTGAGGTATTGAGGGAGCACTATCTGATGTACTGTGGAAGCACTATCTGAGGCATTGAGGGAGAACTATCTGAGGGACTGAGGGAGCACTATCTGAATTATTGAGTGAGCACTATCAGATGTACTGTGGAAACACTATCAGGGGTACTGAGGGAGAACTATCTGAGGTACTGAGGGAGAACTATCTGAGGAATTGAGAGCACATTATCTGATGTACTGAGGGACTAATATCTGAGCTATTGTGGGAGCACATTCTGAGGTATTATGGGAGCACATTCTGAGGGATTGAAGGAGTACTATCTGATGTAATGAGGAAGCACTATCTGAGGTATTGAGGGAGCACTTTCTGAGGTACCGAGGGAGCACTATCTGAGGTATTGAGGGAGCACTCTCTGAGGTACGTAGGGAGCACTACCTGAGCTATTGAGGGAGCACAATCTGATGCACTGAAAGAGAACGATCTGAGGTACCGACGAAGCACTATCTGATGTACTGCGGAAGCACTATCTTAGGTACTGAGGGAGCACTATCTGAGGTATTGAGGGAGCGCTATCTGAGGTATTGAGGGAGTACTATCTGAGGTATTGAGGGAGCACTATCTGAGGTACTGAACGAGCACTATCTGAGGTTTTGAGGGAGCATTCTCTGAGGTATTAAGGGAGTACTATCTGAGGGAGCACTACCTAAGCTATTGAGGGAGCACAATCTGATGCACTGAGAGAGAACTATCTGAGGTACTGACGAAGCACTATCTTCGGTACTGCGGAAGCACTATCTACGGTACTGAGCAAGCACTGTCTGAGTTATTGAGGGAGCACTCTCTGATGTACTGAGGAAGCACTATCTGAAGTATTGAGGGAGCACTTTCTGAGGTATTAAGGGAGTATTATCTAAGGAACTCAGGGAGAACTATGTGAGATACTGAGGGAGCACTGTCTGAGGTACTGAGGGAGCACTATCTGAGGTATTGAGGGAGAACTATCTGAGGAATTGAGAGTTAATTATATGATGTACTGAGGGAGAACTATCTGAGATATTGTGGGAGCACTTTCTGAGGTACTGAGGGAGCACTTTCTGAGGTATTGAGAGAGTACTAACTGAGGTATTTAGGGAGCACTTTCTGAGTTTTGAGGGAGCACTATCTGAGGTACTGAGGGTGTACCTACTGAGGGACCATTTTCTGAGGTACTGAGGGAGCACTATCTAAGGTATTGAGGGAGTACTAACTGAGGTATTGAGCGAGCACTTTCTGGGTTTTGAGGAAGCACTTTCTGAGGTACTGAGGAAGCACTATCTGAGGTATTGAGGGAGTACTAACTGAGGTATTGAGGGAGCACTCTCTGGGTTTTGAGGAAGCACTATCTGAGGTTCTGAGGGAGCACTATCTGAGTTATTGAGAGAGTACTAACTGAGGAACTGAGAGAGCACTTTTTGAGATATTGAGGGAGCACTTTCTGAGGTACTGAGGGAGCACTTTCTGAGTCATTGAGGGAGCACTATCTTATGTACTGTGGAAACACTATCAGAGGTACTGAGGGAGAACTATCTGAGGAATTGAGAGCACATTATCTGATGTACTGAGGGAGTAATATCTGAGCTATTGTGGGAGCACATTCTGAGGTATTGTGGGAGCACATTCTGAGGTATTGAGAGACAACTATCTGAGACATTGAGGGTGAACGATCTGACGTATTGAGGGAGCACATTCTGAGGTATGGAGGGAGAAATATCTGAGGTACTGAGGGTGCACTTTCTGAGGTAATGAGGGTGCACTTTCTGAGGTAGTTCTATCTGAGGTATTGAGGGAGCACTGTCTGAGGTATTGAGGGAGCACTCTCTGAGGTATTAAGGGAGTACTGTCTGAGGTACTGAGAGAGCACTACCTGAGCTATTGAGGGAGCACAATCTGATGCACAGAGAGAGAACTCTCTGAGGTACTGACGAAGCACTCTCTGAGGTACTGACGAAGCACTCTCTGAGGTACTGAGGGAGCACTGTCTGTGGTACTGAGGGAGCACCATCTGAGGTACTGAGGGAGCACTATCTGAGGTATTGAGTGAGCACTATCTGAGGTACTGAGGGAGCACTATCTGAGGTATTGAGGGAGCACATTCTGAGGAATTGAGAGTGCATTATCTGATGTACTGAGGGAGAAATATCTGAGCTATTGAGTGAGAACGATCTGACGTATTGAGGGAGCACTTTCTGAGGTATTGAGGGAGAAATATCTGAGCTTTTGAGGTAGCACATTCTGAGATTTTTAGTGGGAGCAGCGTCGAAGTAAAAGCGAACGCGGGAGACTATGGCAAAGGTAAGACAGTTTGTTTTAAAATTGCTTACCTGTAGCGGGCAGCGGTGTGTTTTTTTTTACTCTCTCTCCACAGAATGAGCGGGAGCAGCAGAGGAAGTGACGGCAAGCAGAGGGGCAGCCGGGAAGGAAAAGTGAGCATATAAGTCAGGAAGGCGGGAGCAATTTCTGAGGTATTGAGGGAGCACTATCTGAGGTATTGAGGGAGCACTATCTGAGGTATTGAGGAAGCACTATCTGAGGTATTGAGGAAGCACTATCTGAGGTATTGTGGAAGCACTATGAGGTACTGAGGGAGCACTATCTGAGGTATTGAGGGAGTACTAACTGAGGTACTATGGGCGCACTTTCTGAGGTATTGTGGGAGCACATTCTGAGGTATTGAGGGAGCACTTTCTGAGGTAATGAGGGAGAACTATCTGAGACATTGAGGGAGAACGACCTGACGTATTGAGGGAGCACATTCTGAGGTATGGAGGGAGAAATATCTGAGGTACTGAGGGTGCACTTTCTGAGGTTATGAGGGTGCACTTTCTGAGGTAGTACTATCTGAGGTATTCAGGGAGCACTATCTGAGGTATTGAGGGAGCACTATCTGAGGTATTGAGGGAGCACTCTCCGAGGTATTAAGGGAGTACAATCTGAGGTACTGAGGGCGCACTACCTGAGCTATTGAGGGAGCACAATCTAATGCACTGAGAGAGAACTCTCTGAGGTACTGACGAAGCACTCTCTGAGGTATTGAGGGAGCATTATCTGAGGTATTGAGGGAGCATTATCTGAGGTATTGAGGAAGCACTATCTGAGGTATTGAGGGAGTACTAACTGAGGTACTAAGGGAGCGCTTTCTGAGGTATTGAGGGAGAACTATCTGAGACATTGAGGGAGAACGATCTGACCTATTGAGGGAGCACATTCTGAGGTACTGAGGAAGCACTATCTGAGGTATTGAGGGAGCACTTTCTGAGGTACTGAGGGAGCACTATCTGAGGTATTGAGGGAGGACTCTCTGATGTAATGAGGAAGCACTATCTGAGGTAGTAAGAGAGTACTATCTGAGGTACTGAGGGAGCACTACCTGAGCTATTGAAGGAGCACAATCTGATGCACTGTGAGAGCACGATCTGAGGTACTGACGAAGCACTATCTGAGGTACTGCGGAAGCACTGTCTTAGGTACTGAGGATGTACTATCTGAAGTATTGAGGGAGCACTTTCTGAGGTATTAAGGGAGTACTATCTGCGGAACTCAGGGAGAACTATGTGAGATACTGAGGAAGCACTATCTGAGGTACTGAGTAAGCACTATCTGAGGTACTGAGGGAGCACTGTCTGAAGTACAGAGGGAGCACTATTTGAGGTATTGAGGGAGAACTGTCTGAGGAATTGCGAGTGCATTATCTGATGTACTGAGGGAGAAATATCTGAGGTATTGAGGGAGCACATTCTGAGATATTGAGGGAGAACGATCTGACGTATTGAGGGAGCACTTTCTGAGATTTTGAGTGGGAGCAGCGTCAAAGTAAAAGCGAACTCGGGAGACTATAGCAAAGGTAAGACAGTTTGTATTAAAATTGCTTACCGGTAGCGGGCAGCGGTGTGTTTTTTCTTTACTCTCTCTCCACAGAAAGAGCGGGAGCAGCAGAGGAAGTGACTGCAAGCAGAGGGGCAGCCAGGAAGGAAAAGTGAGTATATAAGTCAGGAAGGCGGCTAAACTATCTGAGGTACTCCCACCCACCCTCCTCCTCTAACCTTCTTAACTACTCTGCTTTTTCTTTTAAGGTAAGGATTTTTATTTCTTTCCCTGGGACTATTAAAAATTTACTTCGTTTTTTATTTGTGTGTGTATACATCAAGTCCTTATTTAGGGTAAAAAAAAACTATAGCAGAGAGGTATGAGAAGGTATTCTAACTCATACTTGTACAAAGTAAGTAATTAACTAACTAAGCAGAGATGGCTGGGCAGGTGATGTGCTGTTGCTGTTTGATGTGGGAGCTGGCTGATCCCATTGTGAACGGCAGTTACCACATCTGCAGCGAGTGTTGGTTGCTGGAAGAACTCCGGATCAGAGTTGATGATCTGGAATCTGAGCTTCAAACACTGCGGCACAACCGGGAGGGGGAGAGTTACCTGGATGCTTTGTTTCAGGAGGCAGTCACACCTGGGACATTAAGTAATTCACATTCAGCTGGTGATCAGGCACAAAAGAGTGTGACTGTAAGTGAGGCAGGTAGGGGGAACCGGAGTTCAGGAGTGGAGGAGCCTCAGCCCTTGACCTTGTCCAACAGGTACGAGATTCTTGCTCCCTGTTCGGATGAGGAAAAGGGCTCTGGACAGGATGAGCCAACTGACCAAGGCACCATGGTGCAGAAGGCCATTCAAGAGGGGGGAGCTAATAGACAAGTAGTGGTTATAGGGGATTCTATAATTAGGGGGACAGATAGTATCCTTTGCAAGCCGGATCGGGAGTCTCGCATGGTGTGTTGCCTGCCCGGTGCCAGGGTGCGAGACATCTCTGACCGGCTTGAAAGGATATTGGAGCGGGAGGGGGAAGGATCCAGTTGTTGTGATCCACGTTGGTACCAACAACATAGGCAAGACTAGGGTGGAGGACCTGTTTGGGCATTACGAAGCACTAGGCAGGAAATTGAAGCACAGATCCTCAAGGGTCATAATCTCCGGACTACTGCCCGAGCCACATGCCAATTGGCATAGGGACAAGAAAATTAGGCAAGTAAACACGTGGCTAAGGGATTGGTGTGGGAAAGAGTGATTCCACTTCATGGGGCATTGGCATCAGTTTTGGAACAAGGGGGATCTGTACTGTTGGGACGGTCTCCACCTGAACCGATCAGGTACCAATGTTCTAGCGAAGAGGATAAATAGGGTGGTCAGTAGGACTTTAAACTTCTGAGTTGGGGGGAAGGGAAAGTGAAAGCGACAGGGAGTATGGAGGTAAATGGCAAGATAAGCAGCAGGATAGCATGTTTCCAGGCGGATTTAAAATTGAGGCAGACTGAGAATGCAGTAAAAAGCAAGGATAACTTAGGACATATGACTTCCAACATCTCTAATGATAAGGAAGTTAGCATTAAGGCACTTTACCTGAATGCTCGTAGCATTCATAACAAAGCCGATGAACTAATGGCACTGATAATAGTGAATGATTATGATGTAGTAGGCATCACAGAGACTTGGTTACAGGGGGGTCAGGACTGGCAGTTAAACCTCCATGGTTCTTCAACTTATCGAAAAGACAGAGAGGTGGGCAGAGGGGGTGGGGTTGCCTTGTTAGTTAAGAACACAATTAAATCTATGGTATTGAATGACATAGCGTCGGATGATGTGAAGTCTGTGTGGGTAGAATTGAGGAACCACAAAGGCAAAAAAAAAACATAATTGGAGTTGTGTATAGACCTCCTAACAGTGGTCAGGACCAGGGACGCAACATGTACCGGGAAATAGAGAAGGCATGTCAGAAAGGCAAGGTTACATTGATCATGGGAGACTTCAATATGCAGGTGGACTGGGTAAATAATGTTGCTAGTGGATCTAAAGAAAGGGAATTCATGGAATGCTTACAGGATGGCTTTTTGGAACAGCTTCTCATGGAGCCCACAAGAGAGCAGGCTATTCTGGACCTAGTGCTTTGCAATGAACCAGACTCTATAAAAGATCTTAAAGTAAGGGAACCCTTAGGAAGTAGCGACTATAATATGATAGAGTTCAGTCTGGAGTTTGAAATGGAGAAGGCAAAATCGGATGTAATGGTGTTACAGTTGAATAAAGGTAATTATGAGGGCATGAGAGAGGAACTGACTAAAATAGACTGGAAGCAGAGGCTAACCGGGAAGACAGTAGAGCAAAAATGGCAGGAGTTTGTAGGTATAATTGAGGACACTGTACAGAGGTTCATTCCCAAGAAAAGAAAGATTAACCGGGGAGGGATTAGACAACCTTGGCTGACAAAGGAAGTCAGGAAATGTATTAAAGAAAAAGAGAGATCCTATAAAGTGGCTAAGAACAGTGGGAAATCAGAAGATTGGGAAGGATACAAAAGCAAACAGAGGATAACAAAGAGTGTAATAAGAAATGAGAGGATCAAATATGAAGGTAGGCTAGCCAGTAATATTAGAAATAATAGTAAAAGTTTCTTTCAGTACATAAGAAACAAACGACAGGCAAAAGTAGACATTGGGCCACTTCAAACTGATGCAGGAAGCCTAGTGATGGGAGATAAGGAAATAGCAGGAGAACTTAACAAGTACTTTGCGTCAGTATTCACAGTGGAAGACATGAGTAATATCCCAAAAATTAAAGGCTGTCAGGGGGCTGAGTTGAGTATGGTTGCCATTACGAAAGAGATAGTGCTAGGAAAGTTAAAAAGTCTTAAAATTGATAAATCTCCTGGCCCCGATGGGATACACCCTAGAGTTCTGAGAAAGGTGGCTGAGGAAATAGCAGAGGCATTGGTTGAGATCTTTCAAGAGTCACTGGAGTCAGGAAAGGTCCCGGATGATTGGAAGATGGCTGTTGTAACCCCCTTGTTCAAGAAAGGATCAAGGCAAAAGATGGAAAATTATAGGCCAATCAGCTGAACCTCGGTTGTTGGTAAAATTCTAGAATCCATCATTAAGGATGAGGTTTCTAAATTCTTGGAAGAGCAGAGTCCGATTAGAACAAGTCAACATGGATTTAGTAAAGGGAGGTCATGCCTGACAAACCTGTTGGAATTTTTTGAAGAGGTAACAAGTAGGTTAGACCAGGGAAACCCAGTGGATGTGGTCTATCTAGACTTTCAAAAGGCCTTTGATAAGGTGCCACACGGGAGGCTGCTGAGCAAAGTGAGGGCCCATAGTGTTCGAGGTGAGCTGCTGGGATGGATTGAGGATTGGCTGTCTAACAGAAGGCAGAGAGTTGGGATAAAAGGTTCTTTTTCAGAATGGCAGCCGGTGACGAGCGGTGTCCCGCAGGGTTCGGTGCTGGGGCCACAGCTGTTCGCATTATATATTAATGATTTGGATGAGGGAACCGGGGGCTTTCTAGTGAAGTTTGCCGATGATACGAAGTTAGGTGGACAGGCAGGTAGTACTGAGGAAGTGGGGAGGCTACAGAAGGATCTAGACAGGTTGGGAGAGTGATCCAGGAAATGGCTGATGGAATTTAATGTGAGCAAGTGCGAGGTCTTGCACTTTGGCAAAAAGAATAAACTAGACTACTTTCTAAATGGTGAGAAAATTAGTAAAGCCAAAGCACAAAGGGATCTGGGAGTGCTAGTCGAGGATTCTCTAAAGGTAGCCATGCAGTTTGAGTCCGTGATTAAGAAAGCGAATGCAATGTTGTCTCTTATCTCAAGAGGGTTGGAATATAAAAGCAGAGATGTACTACTAAGACTTTATAAAGCTCTGGTTAGGCCCCATTTGGAGTACTGTGTCCAGTTTTGGTCCCCACACCTCAGGAAGGACATACTGGCACTGGAACGTGTCCAGCGGAGATTCACACGGATGATCCCTGGAATGACAGGTCTAACATATGAGGAACGGCTGAGGATACTGGGATTGTATTCGTTGGAGTTTAGAAGATTAAGGGGAGACTTAATAGAGACGTACAAAATAATACATGGCTTGGAAAAGGTGGATGCTAGGAAATTGTTTCAGTTGAACGAGGAGACTCGGACCCGTGGACACAGCCTTAGAATTAGAGGGGGTCATTTCAGAACAGAAATGCGGAGACATTTCTTCAGCCAGAGAGTGGTGGGCCTGTGGAATTCATTGCCACGGAGTGCAGTGGAAGCCGGGATGCTAAATGTCTTCAAGGCCGAGATTGATAGATTCTTGTTGTCTAGAGGAATTAAGGGCTACGGGGAGAACGCTGGTAAGTGGAGCTGAAATACGCATCAGCCATGATTGAATGGCGGAGTGGACTCGATGGGCCGAATGGCCTTACTTCCACTCCTATGTCTTATGGTCTTATGGTCCATGATGTCTGTTTGATTCTCGAGAACACTGTTCTCATGAACTGCGACAAAATCTGCCAAACTGAAACAAAAACAGAAATTGCTGTAAAATCACAGGTAAGCTAGCACCATCTGTGCAAATGAATCACAGTTAACGTTTCACATTCACTGGGTCCATCTCTCCATAGATGCTGCAAGACATCCTGAAATTTTCCAGCAACGTCTGTTTTTGTTTGATTTTCAACATCGGCAATTTTTTTGTTTATGTTTTCTTATTTTCTGCCAATATGATTTGGCTAAAGATTACGTTAAATGTTTTAAATATGACTGCGATGGAACAGCCAGATTCCACCACCCCTCGACTTTTATTTGGTTCACATGACCAATGTCTTTCCACTTGTTCACCGCACCCTACAGCTGCACTGCATATAAATTGAGAAAATTGTGGCATTCTCTCGGATTGGTAATCAGGAGCGAGATTGATTGAAATTGTTGAAAACGTAAGATAAACTGAGAAAATACGGGATATTAAACGGGAAACTGAAAGGAAAATGAGAACAGCGAATGACAATGTTTTGACAAAATTGAAATGGAATTGCTCAAGATTCAGAAAGTGTTTTCATCCACAAACATACCATAATGTGGAATGTAATGTTTGGGACAACCAGTGCAAGCAGATTGCAAAATTTTAGTTTTAAAATCTTGCTGCAACTGTTTTGGTTTTAATGAACGCACACACGGGATTCAGTGCTTTAATGATCCGCTAAACTGGAGAAGGAAATTCTTGCCTTTGAGGACACGTTGCGAATGTTCATTGATTTATCCCAGTAATGGCAGGACTGTCCTCTGGAAGCATATGAGTAAAATCATTCAATGTTCCATGAGTTTCGAATGAGTGGTGAAGGGAATGCCTCCATTCACAAATTACTCATTCAGTAGAATTCAATACAGGGATCCATGAAATGATGAAAAAAATGAACAAGTACACGGACATACGATACACAATAGCTACGGCAATTACGATGTGAACACTGTTGATTTCAGATCCACGGTGGCCTTTGGTGATGGAATGACTGCACTGGAATGACTGGAGACACACTATGAAGTATTTGAACTTCAGTCACTTTTAGAAATAGCTGAGAATCACTCAGTGCACGAGGAGTTAGAGATATTGACCTTACAAACGTCTCGAACATTTCGTGGAAGAATAAAGGGAATGCTAGGTAATTTTCGGCTCCATGGAGACGATGTTCATGAACTGGATAGATAATACTTTACCTCATTGGAGTTTATGCATAGAGACGTCATATTTAAAAAAGCAGAATTCATAGTGTAACTGTAAAATCTGTAGATCACCCTCAGTGGGAGCATGTGTGTAATCCTCATTCTCCACCAAAAACATGTAAAGAGATTAGAAAGGGCACAGACGCTGTTTCCTGGATGGCAAGATATTAGAAAGCCAAGTGACGTTGTTTACTGAGACAGAAAAATATTAGAAAGGATACAAACGGGATGATAGAAAGAATGAAGGCGTTTATTCACGAGATCTGGAAATGCTGGAGTAGAAACACGAAAGTTTGAAGTAAAGAAATGAGATTTTCACATAACGCGAGGTTTGAATGACTAAATCAGTGAAATGCCCGAATTCGAGTGAATCAATAACTTTAGTTCGAGCTTCAAAACCATTAGTGAATCATTAAAAAAAGTTTGGATGAGAGTTTTGTCCACTCAATAGAATTAGCTAAATCGTGAACGACTTTCCAGAAATAAAGCGTAGAAGCTGATTTCACAGTGTTTTAAAAGATACACGAACAAACATACAAGGAGGGAATTTACCATTGAGAGAAAGTCAGTTTGGTTGCGTAACAATTTCGAATTTGATTGACTTCAGACACAAAGACATTTTATGAACACGTACAACTGATTAAGACTGAGTATAAAAAGTTCATGGATTGGTAAGGTGTGACGTATTAGTCAAGGTGAAACTCTGCAAATGGAGCTGATGTCTCAAAATAACTGCAGATAGATATTATATCCTAATAAGTAGGAATTGAATCATCACTTGGAGACGCAACATCTACTTTAAAGATTTGACCACATTCACATGATGTTATGTATATTTCGTACATTCTTAACTCCACCCAAGAAATCCACCAAGAAGACTCTGTCCTTTTGTGTTGATTACCCTCTGTACCTCTCTGCAGCACGCCATTGAAGATAAAATATGGTCAGACCAAAATTCAATTCAACACAATGTTCAAACGGTCCTATGTGATTTTTTAAATTATTGCAATGACCTTTGTGATTTTGTAACAAACTGCGTAACATGAAACCATTTCAACATCTGTTTTCCCGGAATTTAACTCAGTACACATGGGAGACGTTATCCAACGGCTGAAAACTCACCTTTGGCTCTCTCTCCACACATATCTCTCCACGTTTTAGATACTTGCAGTATTTGTTGATCAAGGAGTTATTATCCAGAAATGGTCGTTTCTCAATCCACAAACACGAGTCTTTTCCCATAAACTTGGCTTTGCTCAATATCACCTTCTATCTGTACTCCTCAAGACGACGACAAACTAAAGCTGGTCCATGTGAGGCTCAAACTTAAAACTTCGGCACAGCACAGCCCACTATACTGGAACAGAGATACCGTGCACTGGTCACCTGCAGCAGAGGAGCAACACATTAATGCTTACCTCCACATTCCTGGTTGTACCTGAACGTTTGGCAAACCGAGTTTCTCTGATTCCATGGCTAGTAACGGGGATTATACGATCATCTTCACCAGTAGTTCTGGCCCCGAGTGCGGAAAGTGGTGAGCTCCTTATTCCAAAAATCGGTAGATTATTGACATATACAATTTCAACGTTTGCCTTCACTAACAAATGAACATTTGATTTTGTTTTTCATCTGTAGAAATCTTAAAGTCTTCATCTTTAACAGACTCAATGACAGATCTCCATTGTACTCTGGCATCAAATTCCAAAGTGTAAACCCCCTCTGAATTCTTCCACCGCAGTCTGCTGTTTGGGAAGTGTTCCTGTTGTGGGAAATGCAGTTCCCCGTGTGTCACCTGCTGCTCCCAGCATGCGTTCTGGCACTGCACTCATTTTCCTTCTGACACTTGCTCACTGTGTTGCTGTGATCATACAGTGACTTGGTGTCTCACGGCCCAGGAAAATGATACAGATCAAGGTTTTTGCATTGTTGAATTCAATTGTCAGTTTAGCCTAATTGAGGATTTTAAAATTGTCTGCCCTGAACACAAGTACGTGTTAAAAGTATCTGAGCAGAAGAAAGGTGTTCCGAATAATGGCATTGAGCACTGTGCACACTCCTCCAGTCTGGAAAACAATTCCTCAAGGGAAATATAATAGACAATAGGTGCATAGAACATAGAAGAATACAGCGCAGTACAGGCTCTTTGGCCCTCGATGTTGCGCCGATCCAAGCCCACCTAACCTATACTAACCCACTATCCTCCATATACCTATCCAATGCCCGCTTAAATGCCCATAAAGAGGGAGAGTCCACCACTGCTACTGGCAGGGCATTCCATGAACTTACGACTCGCTGAGTGAAGAACCTACCCCTAACTTCAGTCCTATATCTACCCCCCCATATGGAGTAGGCCATTCTGCCCTTCGCGCCAGCACTACCATTCATTATGATCATGGCGGCACAGTGGCAGTGGGCGGCACGGTGGCACAGTGGTTAGCACTGCTGCCTCATAGTGCCTCAGTCCTGGGTTCGATTCCCATCTCAGGCGACTCCGGTGCTCCGGTTTCCTCCCACAGTCACAAAAATGTGCAGGTCAGGTGAATTGGCCATGTTAAATTGCCCGTAGTGTTAGGTAAGGGATAAATGTAGGGGCATGGGTGGGTTGTGCTTCGGCGGGTCGGTGTGGACTTGTTGGGCCGAAGGGTCTGTATCCACGCTGTAATCTAATCTAATCCTCAATCAGTATCCTGTTCCTGCCTTATCCCCATAACTCTTGATTCCTCTATCGTTATGAGCTCTATCCAACTCTTTCTTGAAAGAACACCTCCTGTTTTCTCGGGTTCTTCATTCCGTCGACTTCAAATCTTCACAGAATTCAACAGACCTTGTTACATAGTCTTTTCTTCATTTTTGTTCAGATCACTGTGAGCAGAATGGGAATGCGCTTGCCCCATAACCCAGAGGTCAGACCATCGCCTTGGAACCGTACTGTACTATTTATCATCTCACCAACACGTGGGAGAAATATCTGCTGTGCTGCATAATTTACGCAATTCACTTATTAATTACGTCATATGCTAGCCTGCATATGTGACGAGGTGGCCGAGAGGTTAAGGCGATGGACTGCTAATCCATTGTGCTCTGCACGCGTGGGTTCGAATCCCACTCTCGTCGCTGTTTTTAATTACCCTTCCTCAACAGTCTTCTGCTAAAAGAAGGTCCACAGATCCAGAACTGTCTAAGAGAATAAATGCTTCTTCATCTCTGTTTTAATTGTGGGATCCGAATTCTAATGGGAAGTTAAAAATCACACAACACCAGGTCATAGTCCAACAGGTTTAATGGAAGCAATAGCTTTTGGAGAGCTGCTCCTTCATCAGGTGACCGTGGAGTACACAGTGGTAAGATACAGAATTCATAGCCAAAGTTACAGTGTAATGTCACTGACACTAAACTTTGAAAAATACCTTGATTTTTTGTTAAATCTTACATCTGTTAGAATGACTATGTTAGGTTCACTTCTTTCTTATATAAATCGAAAAACTTTCTTTTAACAGTTACATTCTCAGGTGAACTTTACCAATTAGTGTCATCACAGATAATATGTTGACAGTGTTCGTCCCTGTGTGCTGCTTCCGTGCCATAATGTTTAGATTGACGCTAATCTAAAAAAAAAACAACATACTGCAGGCAAGGATGCTTTGAGACATGGTACATTGGTGAAACCGAGCAGAGGAGACAGCAACGGAATGGGTACTGCACATCAATCAACAGACAGGCATGCTTCTTCCCAGTTGGAGAGCACTTCAGTGGTCCAGGACATTCGACCTCAGACCGTCGGGTGACAATCCTCCAGGGCGGGCTTCGGTACAAGTAACAGCTAAAAGTACCAACGCAGCTAAATTCAGTACTGAAAATGTGTTGCTGGAAAAGCGCAGCAGGTCAGGCAGCATCCAGGGAACAGGAGAATCGACGTTTCGGACATAAGCCCTTCTTCAGGAATGATCAAAGTTTGTCCAGCAACAGTCGTGTTGTTGTGGTCTGGCGATGGAGGAGTCCAAAGACCTGCATATCCTTGGTGGAGTGGGAGGGGGAGTTAAAGTGTTGAGCCACAGGGTGGTTGGGTTAGTTGGTCCGGGTGTCCCAGAGGTGTTCTCTGAAACGCTCCGCAAGTAGGCGGCCTGTCTCGCCAATAAAGAGGAGGCCACATCGGGTGTAGAGGATGAGGAATGCTTGGAACTTTTCTTGCTGACTTTGTTTTTACCTATTTTGTTCAGTTGAAAAATGACAGTTTTTGAGTTTTTTAGAGCAAGGTGAATGGCCTTTCAGCCTATTATATCAGTATGAGTCATCAAACATCTGGCTTGTAAACACAGTTTCAAGCACGTGACTCACCGCCTGTTGTGTTCTCACATTTCAAGTCTTTAGTTAAATTGTTATTCAATTTCGTAAGGGCTTAAGTGGAACAAAAACATCTCTGTGAACTGACAGTTCTGAAAGACACTATTTCTCAGAGTCGTTTGTCAGTTTTCCTCATGACGCTGCGGAAAATGTTTCTGCACTCACATCTGAATTGGTTTGCCCTGTTTCTTCTTCAACTTCCTCCTTCTTTCTATTAAATGGTTTAGATTCCAATACAGACACAAGGTTCAGACGGCGGAAGTCAAGTGTTTGTACTTTCACTGACACTCTGTCTCGCCGGGATCTGCAGTCCTTCCTCACACTAATTCAGACAGCACTGTCCTTCCTTTGACATGTCCCGTGGAGAATGGAAGGACAGGCATTAATAACCCGCATTTGGAGACGGAGCGACAGTTTCAAAACATTTACAATGCCCCAGCGAGTAATTGAGCTCCTATCTCCCGCATAACATACGGTGACACTAACCACTATACTACCGAGGACGACAGTTTCAAAGGAGACTCTTCAGCCCGTTGTGGTTGCATTTGTAAAAATCTACTGCTCAACGCTCCGATTCGTTTAGTCCATAGCCTTACCGGTATTGGCAAAACATTCACATCTGAATATTCCTTCAGGTTATAAGGGTTGCTGCCTCTCTGACCCTTATAGACAGTGTGTTCCAAATTCGAACACATGCTGGTCTATACCGCTTTTATACACATCTACTTAAACCTTTCTGTCCCTCTCATTAAATTTCTGGCCCCCTGTGATCGTTCTTTCCATTGATGGGAAACGCTTCTTTCAGTCTACCTTATCCATACCACTCACAAACTCCTCTGCGCGGTGACAAACAACCCCAGTTTGTCCTGTCTCCCTTCATGACTGAAACTCTTCTGCCTAGACTCTGTCCGAGTGAATCTCTTCTGCAATTTTCCCAGTGCGATCACATCCCTGGACAATTCTAGCAATGAGCCGAATGAACATATTTCCATTCTGTACCAGCATCGGGGGTGGCTCTGCAGCATTTATTGCCTTCCGGTTTGGGTTCACGTGGACGCCAGACCAGATAAGGACGGTAGTTTCCTTCCCTGAAGGACGTCAGTGAAACAGATGGGTTTTTCAGACAAAGTAATCTTAATTCTAGGCATTTATTGAATTCACATACGACCATCGTCGTGGTGTGTAGGGAATCCAACCCGTAAGCCCAGAATATTACCTGACTTTGCTATGTCAACAATCCAGCGATAATATCACAAGGCTATCGCAGAAAGCCCTCATGGGGGATCTTTTCCAACAGAGTCTCTTTTCCCCAGTTATTCCCTGTTGTCCTTTTATTGAACCTCACGCTCCAATAATCTCTGGTCCATGTCAGTAAAAGCTACTAAAAGAGAATTGATCTCACAGCCACGATATCCAAACGGATCGAATGATTTGAAGGTGCCAATGAAGAGATTGGGGCATGGTCACCCAGCAACAGTGAGTGCAACGGAACAGACTGAATGGTATCAACGTGAAAATGTATGTTAGATTGAGCAATGCCTCAGTCAAATGGGACGAGGAACGGAAAAGAGAGCTCGGGAGAGTGCGAGGGAGAGACATCTTCGAGAACGTTTGGGTTTAAATCCTGATACATGAAACGCAGAAATATCAGAGAACAAAATTCGATTGAAAACAGATCATCACCTCGGAGAATATAATCTTGTAAAAAACGATTAATTTCTGACCGTGTTTCACCAAAAGAAAAACTTTGAGAGAACTGACCGCCATGATGCGGATTCGAGCCGGGGTCGCTGCAATCACAACGCATAATACGATCGACTGAACGGTTACAGCATTCCACAGACCACGCTTGCAAACTGCAACCATTATGATAGCAGAGGAAATGTCAGGAAGAATGTACAATATCAGGACTTAGCGACAGGCATGTGGGAACGCAGAATGAACCGAATATTTAACTTTAGCGTCCGCAGAGACTGTGGAGATTCCATGAATGAGAGTATTAGAGAATGCGATTAATGAAACTCTCCAAACTCTTGGGACAATGCAGAATATTGTTGAATCGAATGTTCAATAGCATTACAGTTTAGCATCACTTTGCCCACACAAGGCAGTACCAACTGCTGCATGCAATCACACATAATCCCAGTTCCAGACCCAGAATCAGAGAAACTGTGTGAATCATGCACGAAGATCCAATTGGAAATTGGGATGGAATGACAGGAGAGAGGCGCATGTATTTCCGAGGTTGGGACAGCTCCTGGTCAAAAGCGGGGCGGAAGGGGATACTTGCCCCCATTTATAATATTATGACCATAAACAGTACATGTTGCTGAGACAGCCGATTGGCGCATCTAAAGCGTGGGGAGACTTAAACTTTGGGATGGCAAGGTTCGAATTTTCATTTTCCTGTTTGGATCAGTGGTTTTGACATTGGCCTCTGCTTTTGCGAGCATCAGCTCAGAATCACCTTCTTGTTCCCAATAAATACTGCAACCTGGAGAAGGTGGTGTTGTGGTTATATAAAAAGCTAGTCATCCTTGGGGACTCAGACATGGAACTGGTAATGTCATAGTTCGACGAATAAAACCTGGAATGGAAGCCTGACCACAGGTACAGAGAATATGCCTTTAATTTCCTGCAATCCCATTCATGTACGTCGCTTATACAGGGGATGCTACCATCTTTATCCAATCCTGCCTAATTGTGACTCCAGGATCTGAACAACATAGCTGACCCTTAATCCGAGAATGACGACCGTGTGGGAAAGCAGGCCATTCGGCCCTTCCAGTATACACCATCCCTCCGAAGCACATCCTAATAGACCCTTACTCCATACCTATTACGTTCCCCTTCATTTCCCATGGCTGATCCCAGTAATCTGCACACCTTCAGACTGTGGGAGGAAACTCACACAAGCAAAGAGAGAATATGCAAACTGTACTCAGTCACAGGAGACTGGGATCGAATCCATGTCTCTCATGCAGCGAGACAGCAGCGAATCAGGTTGGACAACAAATGCTGGCCTGACCAGCGACATCCACACCCTGTGGGTATATCAGGAAGAATAAAAACACATTCACAACATGGACAACGGGTCTTGCGTCTGCGTGGACATGATTTGAACCATATCGTTCACTCCGGGTAGATACAAGGACACCGATATCACAGAGAAACCAGGGCAATGCCGGATTCAATTACCTGCTGAAGTGGAAACTCAGTTACTCAGTCAAACTGGGGACAGAGTATTCAACAATCCCGTGTATGGGACGGGCTCAATGAGCAGAAGAACCTCCAGAGTAACCAGCAAGATTACATATCCCAGAAGGAGATCAATTAAACTGTAAACACTGCTGTTAATCCAAACCAGCTGCCACTTTTATCGCGTCAAAGTCATAGATTCGCACAGCATGAATACAGGCCTTTCACTCCTACCAGCTCATACTGCACATAATGACAAACTAAACGAGTCACATCTGACGGCTCTTGTAATAACTGAGGGTTAATAATGCCCTTGTGATATTATTACTGCATTGTTAATATGAATGTCCAGATATAATTCTTTGGACACGGGTTCAAACTGGGTAGATTCAGGGATTTTATTTAAATAAATACCTGGAGTCCAATGATGATGTTGAATCAGTTGTTGTAGATCTGATTTACTAATGTCTGATAGGGAAGGAAACTGCCATACCTATCTGGTCTGGCTAGTATGTGACTCCAGATCCATAATATCGTGGTTGATTCTGAACTTCCCGCGAGGCAATACAAAATGGATTAGGCATGAATGAATAGCTTTTGTTAATCCCACTGAAACGCTCTAATTCATTTATCGATCCAAATATCCTGTAAATATTGTAAATGTACTTTCATTCACCACTGCCTCAGGAAGTGAATTGCACACATAAACTATCCTCTGTTAACAAAAGCCTCTCATGTCTTATTTTAAATCCCTCTTTTCACTTTAAACATTTTCCCTCTCGTCTTCAAGTGTTCCTCCATGGGGAAACAAACAGTTACAGTTAACTCTAGCCGGACTCTCAATAATTTATAAATTTCTATCAGGTGGCCTTTCAACCTCCAGTGCTCGAGTGAAAATATTCTCAGCCTATCCAGCCTTTCGTTATAACACAAACCTTCCCCACGAGCCATACGCTGGTAAACCTGTTCTAAACTTACACCAGCTGAATAATTTCCTTGCTGTTACTGGGCAACAAAAACTGGACACAGTATTCCAGAAGAGGCCTCACACAATGGCCTATTCAACTTCAACATAACATACCAACTCCTACGCTAAAAGGACTGAGCAACGAAGGCAAAATGACAATTTTTTAACCATTCTGTCAATATTTGAAACAAACTAAAAAGAATTATGAACTTGCATTCCTGGCCTCCGTGTTCCACAATACGATGCAACGCCCAATCAATAATTGTATCAGCCCTACTCCTATTTGATGTAGCAAAATGCAATACCCTCCATTTATCCAGATGGAACTTCATGTGACATTTTTCAGCCCAAAGACGCATTGGATTAAGATCCTTCTGGAATCTTAGATCACTTTCTTTACAGTCTCCAATTCTGCTGTCTTCTGCAAGCTTATGAACCATGGATTCTATGAGTTCCATTGTTTTCTCATATAGGTGAATAATTCATACTTATTTGTTGTGGCCATCATTTAGCAGTTTGCAAATCTTGTAACAATTAGTCATGTAGTTAACCATGAGGAAGACAGCCATAGACTGCAGGGAGATTGGAAACAATTGGCAAGAAAATGTGCTGAAAGGAATTCAATCCGGTGAAGTGGGTGATAATGAATTTGGGGAGAAACAATGATAAACGTGTGAACACTGAGTGGTTTACAGTAATAAAAGAGAAATTGGAGTAGGCATTCACGAATTTTTGAAGGTGATTGGACAAGGGATCAAGTGGTCTCGCGGGGTAAGAGATACTTTCTGTTCTTGACTGCAGGTGGGAAAATTAGTGCAGGGAAATGATGCTGGAACTTTAGCAACTGCCTGTTCAGAGAAGAGTTAGAGGACCGGCCACAAGTCTGGTCATTGCAGTAATCATTTTTTTTCAGAAGAATGATAACATAGAAGATGGAGGGCAGAAATAGACCATTTGGCCCATCGGGTCTTTGATCAGCACTCAATCAGATCTTCACTGACAATGCTTCAAGTCAGGCTGGCACGTTCCTTAGAGGGGAATTTGCAGATGGAGGTTATTCGATGCATAAGTCCATAAAACAACAGAGCAGAAATTAAAGCATTCAGCGCAGTGAGTATGCTCTGGCATTAAATCATGGTAGATACTTTCTAAACCCAGTTCTCATGCTTTCGCCCCATAAACCTTGATCCCCTTGAAAACCACGCTGCTCCATATCTCCATCCTACATGAAATCAAAGACCTAGCTTCCATAGCGTTATCTAGCAATGAATCCCATATATTCACCACTCTGTGGCTGAATAAGTGTCTCTTCGTAGTGGTCTCAAATGTCTTCCCTTTTCTCCAAGGCTGTGCCTTTGCATTCTAGTCTCTACTAAAAATAGAAACACCTTACCAGCATCCACTCTATCCACGATATTCACGATTCTATAAGTACCAATTAGATTTCCTCTTATCCTTTTAAACATCGTCGAGTATAGACCCAGAGTCGTCAAACGTTCCTCATGTGTCAAGGTTTTCATTCCTGGGACCATAATCGTGAATCACTTCTGAACACACTCCAGGAACAGTGCATCCTTCCTGAGACTAGAGTCTCAGAAGTGCATCCCTGCTTTTATATTCAAATTTTCCCCCAAAAAAAGTCATCATTGCAATTGTCTTCCAAACTACAGATTCAACCTGCAAGTTCATCTTGAGAGAATCCTGGGCTAAAGCTCTCAAGTATCTTTGCACACCAGGCATGTGAACTTTCGCCCCATTTAGACAATAATCCACATCTTTATTCTTCCTACCAAAGTGCATCACCTCACACTTCCCACAGTTTGCTCCATCTGCCATTTATTTTCCGACGCTCCCTACATGTCCATATCCTTCTGCAGTATCCCTGCCTCCTCAATATGGCCTGTCCTTCTACCTTTGCATTGTCTGCAAATTGACACGCGTTGCCCTCAGATACTTTATCTAGATCGCTAATGGAGAAAATGAAAAGTTGTAGTCACAATACAGCCTTGAGGAAGGCCACTTGTCACCAGCTGTCATCCTGAGAAGGATCCTTTTGTTCCCAATCACTGCTTGTGTCCTGCAAACGCACCTTGCCTCTGGCACCATGGGCTCTTTGCTTATTGAGTAGCCTTCTGTGCGGAAAATATCAAAGGCCTTCATAAAGTCCAGACACATAACATCCAATGGCTCTCCTTGGCCTACCTTCCTCGTTACTTCCTCAAAGAGGAATTCTTGCAGATTTGTCAGCATGGCCTCCGCTTATTGAAACCATGCTGACTTTGCCTTATTTTAACATAACTTCCAAGTATTCAGAAATTTCTTCCAACGCAATGGATTCCAGGGCCTTATCCACAACCAAGATTCGGCTGATTGGTCTGCAATTTGCCAGCTTTTGTGCTGTTTCTTTTTAAAATCGTTTGTGATTTTTCAGTCCTGTAGCAGCCTTCCTGATTCTAGCGACTCCTGAAAGTTCTCCACTAACGTATCCACTGTTTCTTCAGTTGTCTACCTGGCGCGTACTCCACCTGATCCAGATGATTTATCCAACTTCAGGCCATTCAGTGTTTCTTGCACTTTCTCAGTGATGGCCACTAGACTCACATCTGTTCCCCCATTCTCTTGTATGTTTGGGTATAACTCATGTTTTCCACTGTGAAGACCGGCATAATATATTTTTTTTCAGTTCCTCAACCATTTCCTTGTTCCCCACTACTATCTGTCAAGTGTCATTTTCCAGTGGCCCATTGTCCACTTCTATCTCTGTTTTGCATTTATTTGAATAAAGAAACAACGACAGTCTTTCTTTATACTAGTAGTTTTCTTATATTTAATCCTCTCCCTCCTCATTTGTTTTGTTGTTGCCCTTTATGGGTCTTTGTGAGCTTCCCAATCCTCTGATTATCCATTGCGCTTCGTTCCATTATATGTTTTCTCTTTTGCTTTTATGCTATCATTGACTTCCTCAGTCAGTCATGGTTGCCTCATCCACCATGCACCATGCCTCATTTTCCGCAGAATGTATCTCGGATGTGTCTGCTGAATTACGCTCAGACAGTCCTACCATTGCATTTCCACTTTCCTGCTTTCTTGCTAGGCTCCTTTCCTCACTAATTTTATCCAGCGCCCCTACCTCCTCATGCATCTGTAATTGCCTTTATTCAACTTTAGTACCGTTACCTCTGAATGAATATTCTCCCTCTCAAATTGCAGGGTAAATTCAATCATATTATCATCACCACTTCCTAAGGGTTCCTTCATCTTCAGCTCCTTTGTTAAGTCTGCCTCATTGCACAACTCTAAATCCAGTATTGCCTGTTCCCTACTTGGCTCCACCACAAGCTGCTCCGAAAATCCATTTTATCGACATTCCACAATTGAATTAAATTGAATTTATTGTCACGTGTACTGAGGCACAGTGAAAAGCTTTATCTTGCAATCAGTACAAGCAGACCGCAGTGATACGTAGCACACATGTATCAATAATATGTAAACATATAACAGGTTGGCCTTTGTGATTGTCTGGACCTAGTTCACCACTCGCTGTAACCGTCTCCGATCTTGAATGGTACAGATGCCATACCACGTAGTGATACATCCAGACATAAAGCTCTCAATGGCGCACCTAAAAAAGTTGGCTAATGAATTCACAGTGGTGATTCAAGTGATCATCGATTTTTTTTTTTTTTAATTTCGACCACCTCTAGCGAGATGCAATCATCAGACTTATATTTCTCTTCATTTCCTGTCCACCATCCACAGGGACCATTCCCTACAGGAAACTCTGTTGCACTGTGCCTTCACTCCTAACACCTCCTCCAACACGCCCCAAGGAGTCTTCCCCCTGCATAGCTGCTTTTGTGACACATAAATGCATAGAACCTAAAATCCCGAGCACGAGTAGGCTGTCCGGCCCTTCAACCCTACTCCGCCGTTCAATGACATCATTGCTGATCTTTCTAAAGACTCAAATCGCTTACACGCCCTCCCACTGTATCCTTTTTTTCCTTTATTTTTCAAAAGAAGTATCGCTCTTACCTTCAAAAAACAATTAGTGAACTAGCGTCAACTTCTTCGCTGGGCAAGGTATTCCATATTTGAACATCAGTCTGGGTGAAGAAGGTCCTTCTGAACTCAATCCTAAATCTGCTCCCTCTAATCCTGTGGCTATGACCTCTTGTCCAAGTTTCACCCAGAAGTGGAAGCATTCTTTATAATTCTCTCTAATCTATTCCGTTCAATGTTTCATGTTTCGGTAAGATTTCCCGCTCATCTTTCTAAATTCCAAAGAAAATAATCCGAATCTCCTTCGTCTCTCTTTATCGGCCAACCCCCTAAACTCGGGAATCAACCCAGTGAACCTCCTCTGCACCCCTCCCCCCACCAGTGCCATTACATCCGTTCTCAAGTAAAGGGACCAAAAGTGCACACATTAAACCAAGCACCTTGTACAGCTGCAACATAACATCTCTGCTTGAGCCTTCATGAACCTACGTTACATCTGTCTAATTTCCATCGAGATGTCTTGCTATTTCTTCCTTGATAATGCACTCAAGCATCATCGCCACTGCAGTAATGAAGCTAGCTGATCAATAATTCCCAATCTTTTATCCACCTTCGTTATTAAACAGTGGTGTCACACGAGCTGTTTTCCAATCTGCTGGGACTGCCAGGCAGTCTAGTGAATTTGAAAATTGCCACTAGTGCATTGCTGTTTCTCCCGTCATCTTCAATACCCTGAGATGCATTCCCTCACGGCCAGGAGACTTGTCCATCCTCAGCTCCATTAGCTTGCCTAACACTACCTTTCCGTCATCATGTTTGTTTCCAGGTCCTCACCTACATTTGTCTCTTTGCCACTTACTGGCATGTTATTCGCATCCTCCACTGTGAAGACTGACACAAAATACCTGTTCAATGCCTCGACCATTTCATCACATCGCATAACTAAATGTCCCTTCTCATCCTCGAAAGAGTCAACTTTTACTTTAGCCACTCTTTTTTCGTTATATATTTTTACAGAAACTCTTGCTATCCGTCTTTGTAATCTTTGCTAGTTATTTTTCCTCATGTTTATCTTTAATGTTTTCCAACCTTTCAGTTTCATGCTGTTCTTGGCCACTTGGTATGCCTTCTCATTCGTTTTGATCGCCTCCCTTATTTTCTAAGACATGCAGGAAAGATTACCCCTTTTCTTACAGTCCTTCCGTTTCACAGGAATAAACTTTTGCTGAACACTTGTACAAAAAACTCTTTTTTGGAAGTCCTCCACTGCTCGATATCTGTCCCACCATATAACCTTGTTTCCAGTATACTTTAGCCAGGTGCTCTCTCGTTCTATTGTTGTGCCTCCTGTACATGCACAGGACACTGGTATTGGATTTTATCTTCACACTCCCCATCTTCATTCTAAGTTCTGCCATACTGTGATCACTCGTTCCAAGAGTGCCATGCTGTGATCCCTAGCTATGAGATTATTAATTATTTCTGTTCCATTACACAGGGCCAGATCGAGGATTGCTTTCTCCCGCGTCGGTTCCATTGCATACTGTTCAAGAAAACTATCACGGATACACTCAACGAACTCCTCCTCAAATATATTGTGACTGAGCTGTTTCGACCAAGTAACATGTAGATTAATATCCCGAATGATAAAAGCTGACCCACTTTTACAGACATTGCTCATTTCTTTGTTTATTGCATTCACCAATGTGATGTTATTTGCTGACTGATAGACTGCACCTATCAGTGACTTTTTTCTTCATAGAATTTCTAGTTACCACGCAAATTAATTCAAACTTATTCTCCATCGAACTTATAGTGTCTCTTCACACTGCCCTGATGTCGGCCTTGTATAACAGAGAGACACCATCTTCTTTACACTGCTGTCTGACCCTCCAAGTAATCTCGTACACCTGGATATTTAACTCGCAGTCGTGGCCATCCTTTTGACGTGTCTCTCCAATGTCTATGAAATCATTTTCATTCGTGTTGATTTGTGCCATTAGCTCTTCAACCATGTTACAAATGCGACCAGCATTCATGTGAAGTGCGTTTTTGTTAGGTTTCTTGTCCTCATGATTTATCTAATAATATCTCCTTTTGCTTCTTGTCTCCGGTCACCTATCACTTGACGTCTTCTCTCCTCTGTGTCCATGGCCCAACACACCTTCCAGGTGAAACAACACATGAACTGCACTTCACGCAATCCACTCTGCTGCAATCACTGCTCGCAATGTGGTTTCCACTATCTTGGGAAACGAAGTTTGGTCTGGGTCACCACACTGCAGAACATCCAAGTTCTGTCTTCAAGAAGAGTTCCAGCGAACCTCAGCGCATGCTGGAAGCACACCACCTCAGTTTCCATTTCGGGATTCTGCAGCCTGCCAGGCCCCATATCAATTATTTTTTAGGGCCTGAACTCTCCCATGTCCTATCTCCCTGTCCCACCCGCCAGGCCTTGTTGTCACGTAGCCTGCCATAACACATTACAGATGGATCGCCACTAACAGTCTCCATTAACAACTTTTCACCTTGCCAGCCAGATCATCATCCATTTATTTGTTCAACTGTTCTTCACTCTATTTGAACGCTATCCCTACCTATCGTTTACTCCTTTCCATCTCCCAACCCCCATTATATCTTCTGCAGATAGACTAACATTTTCCCAGCTATCGTCAGTTCTGCGGAATGGTCACTGCAATCGAAATGTTAACTCTGATTTCGTTTTTTAGATGCTGCTAAACCTGCTGAGTTTTTCCAGCACCATCTGGTTTTGGGCTGGTTCGAGTCGGATACTGTAAATGTTTGAGGAAGAATGACTGCTCGTGGCCTGGGAGAAGCCAGTGCAATGATCCCTGCACAGAATACAGAACTGTGTTCCTGTTGAAAAGTTCTCTTGCGGGTAGTTCCCATTACAAGGTGAGCCATCGGCATCAACTTCTTAGGTCAATGAAGACAGCAATCATTTCTGCCGCAGTTCTCTCCTGGATGAGATGAACAGCAGAGAGAAAAACATCTCTCATTTCAGATGTGAACGGATTGGAGTCCATGCAGGAGATGTAATCAAGTGACTGTTTTTTTTTACAGATAGAGAACACTCAAACGCTTTCTCACTGTAACAATGTGCCATTGGGTATCAGAGATAAAAGGTTTATAGGCGCAAAGGCTGAAAAAAGCGTCTTCCAGTTAAAATACGTGAGTGTGCTCCCTCCAGTGTGACAGTGTAGTTCTGTATAGTTGTAAACAGGATAACTGGATGAATCACTTTACACATTCAGCTCGCGAACAGTCCTGTTGTGGGAAGACATCTGTATAGAATGCAGGAACATGCACTGAGAGGTTCTTGATCAGTTTCATCTTGGGACTGAGACTATACTGGAGGTTTTGAGAGTCTTAAACGTGGACAACTCCCCAGCTCAGAGTGAAGTTGTATCTCACGTTGCTCTGTGAGACAAAGGAGCAATTTAAGGGGTTCGGACCAATGTTTCACTTTCCTCTTTGGCCAAAAGGGGGTCGGTCGAGGACTGCGGGACTACTAATGGGGTTCCACTTATTAACAAGACAGATAGAAACAAAGCAGGGAATTACAGCCAAGTGAGTCTCACAGGAGTGATCAGGAAACTTATGTAGAAACCTCTGAAGGAGAAAATTAATTGCGACTTGTCCAGGCAAGGTTTGATGAAGGAATCAGCATGGTTTTGTCCGAGGAGGTGATGCCTAACAGATCTGATTAAATGTTCTGAAGAAGTGATCAGATTTTTAAATGAGGGGAGTGAAAATAATGGACTGTATATGAGTTTCAGCGAGATTTCACACGGGAGACTGATAACAGGGTAAAAACATAAGCAATTCACGATCACGTGGTGTCAGAGAAATTCATTCCAATGGATCAGAGACCAGATACGAAGCTAGCAAGTTGACATTGTGGAAAAGAAAATGACCAGGCTGACACAGAATTGATTCTCCGCACAGAGTACCAGAATGTTATCCACTAAGTAGTGGGTGCAGACAGATTTCATAGGGGTACATCACAAAGGTGATAATTGTAAATCAGTAACAGTACAGTGGTGAAAATTGTATAGCGATTAAAACAAGAATAAACTGAATGGAATTTAAACAAACGTCTGGCAGTAATAATTCATTTGTAATTGACACTGGATATTCCAGCCATCTCCTTGAATAGCTGATTATGTCTTCTCGAGTATTTCCTGCGTGCACGAGTGTGCATAAATGTTCATTTTCCTGGCTTTCAGTTCTGTTCATTGTGTTCCTCCTGGGAGCAAAGTCTTCCGGGGTCTCTCAGTCTGCCTCTTTGTTTATGTGCCATTGGTTTATACGGGAAACGAGCTTGCGCTTCGGGTATTCGGACTGAAGTGATGATCGAGGCTAGGAGCTTACTGTGAAGGCTGTTTGAGAAGTGTATTATCTGGTCTGGGAGTAGATTAGAATGTCTGGATTCTATATTCGCCTCTTTGGTCAAGACTGAGGCAATATGGGTGTGTTCTGTGTGTGTTGGCAGGCATGATTTCTATGTTTCGCCGACATGCTTCTGTGCTTTTTATGTAGTTATGCTATGGGTGGGCAGTGGAACAGATTTTCTCCCAAAGTTCGCCCTTCTTTTGTTAAGAGCATGTTGAAAAAGTGCAAAGTAGCCCGGACCGGGGAGGCTATCTGGTGGTGCGGATTTGATGTCAGAGAGGTAGTAGTCAGTGTCTGAATTTGACCGAGGGTAATTTGTGTCGGGGAGGGGATCTCACTCCAGTGAACTTGTACAAGCTGGGTTGTGAGGAGGGCAGGTGTAACAGTACTGTACAAAACCGGCAGTAGCTCATACGGAGGCCCATGACCAGGATAATGATACCTACAAACGCAATACGGGATATTCTTCCTCCATAAGTTCAGTGCCCCGTGAGCAAAGCACTCAGGAGGTTGCCCAGGTCCACAAGTCTCAGTGGGACTCCGGTTCATTTGGGACAGCAGCAACCTGTGTAAAGCGGTGTGTCTGGTCCGTTATATTTTCACTGGGGTCAGGGATGTAGGTACAGCAGTCTGTACCAATGAAGACGCTAGTGCCCTTTTTGTGGCCAGCTAGCATTCCAGGACCATTCTGTTTTGTAAGGCGACAGTACGAATGGCGACAACCTCTGCATTCAGCTGGGCAAACACTTCAGCCATAGCATGTTATCTCCTCTAACGTGGTGGCCAGCTGATGTGCCTCTATGTCGAGACGCAGTGTTTCATAAGTGGACACGAAACCGGTGGGGCGGAGGTATCTCGTCTAGGGCAGTGAGGGTGCGTTTTCTGTGGGAATAAGCTTCTGGAAGTGAGACTGCTTGGAGTGGTAATGGAGTGGTAATACATACCACGTGCCAGCCCATGACGACGCCAGCCAAGGTATGCCTTGTGGCAGCAGACTACATAAGTATCATTGTATGTTCTTAGGTGGTGGGTTTGGGTTCCTGTCCAAATATTATTGAAAATGGAATTGTGGGCAGACATGTTGTGGCCAGGTAAATCCAGGATGCTGCACTCTGCTACAGACCAGAGCAGTGAGTTAGTGCATCAGCTTCATCTAACCACCCATGCGGATGGCTGGCGTCCCGTTGACACATGGTTTCTCTGCGTGACCCCCGTGCGGTGGTGTCAGTGATGGTCAAGGTTGGGTGTTCATCTGAGAGATTCTGGGCTGCGTAGAACCAACCTGCGAATTTGTCGAGGTGGTATCCTGCGGATTTCCAGTAGTCTGAGCTATTAGCCACATGAATGGCCGGTCTGGTTTGCAGACTGAGCGTTGTGACCCCTGGGACCTGTCCGGTTTCAGACACAACTCTGCCATCTCTGCGGTGTGAAAAGGGACTGCACCATGGGGAATGCGCAGGTGGGAATTTTCAGGTTCATGGGTACAGACTCAGCAGCTGGTCTCGTTTACGCTCTGGGCATACATGTGGGTCATGTCAAGGAAAATGTTCACCCACGGCTCACGATGGATTAAGTGCCCTGTTCTGTGTGCCCTGTTACTGATAAGTGGAGAAGTGCAGGTCAGACCAAGAGTGATGATCACAATGGTTGCAGCGAGCAGCTGGATCCCTCTATGGTGTTTGGAACTGTATCCTGTTCTGCTTTATTGTCCTTCTGTGGAGGCAGACCCTCTTTCACTGGGTCGTATTCTGGTCTCCCTGAGAGCGTGACAGCTGTCGTGGTCGTGAGACAGACCAAGAGTGGTCCTATCCATCTCGGGGAGAGAGAATCTTACGGCAGGGACTGTCTCATTACATAGTGCCCAGTTTAAACTGGTGAAGTGGTTCCTGCCGTGGTGTGGACACGGCAGCTTTAGTTTTGTTTGCTTGTTTTGTACCCCCACACTATTGAATAACTGCGGTAGTGCTTATTTTTTCCTCAGCACCCATGTTGTGTTTGTGCAGGTTTGAGACACAGTGAAAGACACAAGGTGCACGAATCTTTATTCAGTTTCCACCAGGGGGAAGATACGTAGCACTCAAGTACATCGCAGCTTTTAGCAAATCTTGGTTTACAGTGATCCTTCTACTAATGGCTTGAACGTAATCCAAGAGAGTTTCCTGTGTTAAGAGTAGCGCTGTGTCATTGGCTAGTTTTGGGGGTCCAGTGGTTGTGGGCATGGATCATTCCGTTAGCACTTCAAATTGTGTAATTTCCGTCGTTCGGTTTCCCTCTCCACTTACTGTGTGAAGCACTAGTGGCCGGCCATCAGGCCAAACCAGTCCTTTGTCCCGAGTGATTTTGGGGAGCGTGGTTTTGAGGGTGCTGTTCATTCTCTCCACCATTCCTGATGACTGGGGGTGGTACAGAATGTGGTATTTCCAGGGTATCCCAAGGGCGTCGCAGTCAGCAGTAATGAGCTTCGCAGTGAAATGGGCACTATCCCCCGTATGTTTCTATGCGCTCTGGGATATAAAACTCATGTAATAACGTCCTGCAGGATACACTTTACCACTGCGCTGGCGTCATTTTTTTTGGTGGGGAATGACTCTACCTATTTTGAAAACATGTCGACAATAACTAGGACATTTTTTTTCCTCCTTCTGAAACATGTGGGCAATCTCAATTAGAAAGTGGGTGAATGGACCCTCAGGAACTGGCATGTAGTCACATTTGGCCATCGACTTCCCTGCAGATTTCGGTAGACAGATGAGGCACTGCGACGGGAGAGCTTGGGCAGTTGCAGCGACTTCTGTTGCATACCAGGAATGGCTGACAATATCTTGCCTGTGTGTCCGATTCCGTGTACCACCAGGGCCAGTAAGTGCAGGTGGGATTTCAGTTAAAAGATGCAGGGGTGCGTAAGAACCTGTAAGAACAGTGATTGTACGGCACCAATGCGGGCCCATGTGGCCCTCTCTTCTGGCGTGGCAGCTTGCTGATCTGTTGGTACTGCATCGAGAGAGTCGGGGGTCTCTGGCGCTTTCACCACCCAGGGGGACTGCAGGGCATAAGTGGCCAGGGGTAGTACAGATTCCCGGGTGGCTGCATCAGCTGAGGCATTTGCTTGTGTGACGGGATCGGTGGCAGAATTATTGGCATCACATTTTATAATTGCGACAGCGGCAGGTAGCAGGACTGCTTGTTGGATGTTGGCAATGAGTGCAGCATGTTGGAGTGGTCTCCCTCCAAAACTGATGAACACCCTCTGTTTCCATATTATGCCAAATTCCTGAACGACTCCAAAGACATATCTGGAGTCTGTGTAGATATTGGCTGTGCTACCCTGTGCCAGGAGGCAGTCTCTGGTGAGAGCAAAGAGCTCTGCCGCCTGTGTGGACACCCCGTCTGGTAATGCAGCTGATTGGAGAGGGGTGAAGGGGATGCAGATGGCATGTCCTTCGAATGTGTCTAGGTCTGATGGCCGGAAGAAAGAGCTGCCGGTGAAAAGAATCTGGTCAGGGTTTTCTCAGACCTGTCAGGACACCTGCTGAACCAGGCAAAAGTGAGGAGTGCAGATGCTGGAGATTAGAGTCAAGATGAGAGTGGTGCTGGAAAAGCACAGCAGGTTAGAAAGCATCCGAGAAGCAGGAAAATCAACGTTTCTGGCAGGAGCGCTTTGTCAGGAATGCTGAACCAGGTCCAAGCAGTTGTGATTGTCTGCAGAATCATGTTAGTTATGCAGAATGCGGGTGGCGGGGTTCAAAGCTAGGGCGCCGTGTAGGGAAAGGTATGCCTAGATCATAAAGCGACCTCATGACCAGTTCTCTGAGTTGGATTGCTGTTGAATTAAGCAGCAGGGAGAGTGACAGTGAAACCAAAACAGTACACGGGTGATCTCGCACAATGGAGGTGGCCTTATCCACTGTTACTGTGACTGAATCCACCGTGCACAAACATGCGGTATTCTCATAACTAAGCATTATACAACGCAACAGGACGACGGAGATCCCCATGAAGCTGTGTTAAAATGCCAGACGCGAACCCTTCTGACTTGATTACATGAAGATAGAAGCCCTGTGAGTAATCTGGGAATCCCAGAGCAGGAGTGAAGATTAGTTGTTGCTTCAGTTCAGTGAATGCCCGTTGCATTTCGGGTGTCCACTTTACTCTGGCCGGCTGTTTAGGGGAAGCTGCCTCCCACAGAGGTGCATCAATAGCACAATGGACAGGAACCCAGAGCCTGCAGCAGTTTACCAGCCTCAGAAAAACTTGCAGCTGCCTGTTTTTGGCAGGTAGGGGAATCTGGGCGATGACAGCCAATTGCTCCATGGACAGTGCTCTGTGGCCATAGGAAAGATTGCACCCCAGATATTAGACATTTTGCTGACACAACTGCATTTTCTTGATAGACACCCTATGCCCATCCTGTGCCAGACTGCAGAGCAAGGCCACCGTAAACTGCTTGCATGCAGTAGTGAAGGTGGAAGCCAATAGCAGGCCATCCGCAAACTGGAGGAAGGTGCTGTGGCCTGGTAGGTGAAGGGTGGACAGGGTGAGAAAAACTGCAGTAGCATAAACTTTGGGACTCTCCGAATACGCTTAGGGAAAACCGGTCTATGTATTTTGGCAGCCGCCAGATGTAAAAACATAACGTTTCAGTGGGCAACTTAATGGAGAATGAGGCTGAGCAAAGGTCGATTACAAGAATATCAACTGGAGGAGGCGGGGATACTGGTCAGGTTAGCATTTGTGTCCTGGACTAGTGGGAACAACAATGGCATTGACAGCCCGAAGATCTTGCACAAAACACAATTTTCGTGGTCTTCCAAGCTTCGGGATAGGGAAGAAGGGAGTGTTGTATGGGCTGGTTGTGGGCACGAGGATTCCTTGTTGAAAAGGTGATTCAATAACTGGTTTGATTCACAATACTGCTGCGGGTGATACGGGTGTTGTGTTGATGGCAGGATTGCTCCCTGTCTGAGAGTAACTGTATGTGTTTGGGAGGACAACAGCTGGCCTGCATGGTTCTATTGCTGTGCCCACAGTGATTATGGGAGATTTGCTAATAACAGTTGGTTCTCGGAGGAGGAGGCAGCGTCTGTGCCTTGTTTTGTAAAATAGCTCGCCCTGTCCAATCAGTGTAAGCTCTACTAAGGGGTCTGTGTCTTGCCCAAAGGGTGTGAAATGTATTGTTGGTTGTGCGACACGCCCCACCATGGTTGTGAGGTCTTTGAGGTGCCACGTATTCTTAATTATAAAGGGCCTTTGCAGGCCAGTGCGGCCTCCTCTGCGCTGAGTTGCACGTCTGTTGCAACACCGTGTGGTCTGACTACGTATCTGCCAGTCATGGTTAGTGGGGATTTGAGCTCTCGATGCGAGTCCATGAGTGGAGGATATGTTGATGCTGGTTCCGGGGGTGGAAGATGGACAGTGAAAGTGACAGACAAAACGGCCTGACAACAGCACCCACCAGAGAATGGGTGGAAGGTGAAGGGGTAGTTGATATCGAGGAGCGGAAAGGGTCAGGAAAGGCGAGGGTAGGTTCTGGCTGGCACAACCAGGCGCGTGAGCCATATACTAATCTTACAACTGACAGCAGGGGAATTCCAGACTGTTCTTGCAAACATCCTGGAGCCTTAGTGCACCGCCACTTCCCAGAAAGTGCTGAAAAGAGAGAAAGAAAGAACACAAAAAGAATGGACCATAAAAAGTGAATTTCACCAACCACATTCTCGATGAGATTGCATTTCCCTTCCGCCGTCTCCAGGAGATAAATGAGGGAAACGGGAGTAATTTAAGAACATATGACATCGAAATACATTGGAATTATTTTCTCATTCGCCAAAACAGAAAATAATGGCGGGTCGAGTCACCGTAGAACTTTTTCACTACAGTGATGAAATAACAGTCCCTCCTCGGTTCCAGTGAAAACAACTTGTCTGGAACAAAACAGCAGCAGTAGAGATGCTTGAGCCTACGATTTATCTTGTGGGCGGCGAACACGATCATGACAACATGGACACTGATCCCTTTGAGAGAGTCTGCACTCGCCCACACCGCAGTTAATTCTCCAAGTAGAAAACCCGCCAGTTCTGGGTTTTTTTGTTTGCTTTGCACACGGCACTTAAACACGCTGCAGCTTTGTTGTTGGCACACAGAAATGGCATGGGTGGGATTGGAAGCGACGCTCCCTTAGAGACTGGAACCTGGTTCCAGCGCCTGAGACCGGTCGGCCACGTTAACACCCGAAAGCGTGCCATCTATTTTCATACATTTACAATTGTGCTCCATGATCCCTGTCCTGCTCGCATCACAGCTGGGATATGCGCGACTACAAGATCAATTTCGCAACAGAAAAAGGTAGCCCATCAAACCACACAAAAATCAATGGAAAGTTGAATCTATCTTCTGAGACTCTTTTCAGCTACAAATGTATATGCGAGTGTGAGAATGTATGTTCCCTCATGATTTGATAAAATAACCGTGACATTACTGGAATGTCGATTCTTGCTTTAGTAAATGATTTCGCCCATTGGTCGAAACAGATCAACTTTCACAGTTACACAGAAGACAAAACACACCGGACTACAGGGAAAATGCACAAAGCTGAGCAGGCCGTGTTCCACATCATACCATGAGCGTAGTTTCAGTCACTGGGACTATTTTGCAGAATAAGCGACACAAAGAAAGTTTTCTACCTGAAAGCCGCGGTAGCAGTACAACCCGAGAAGACAAATCACAATGTCAGCATGCTCATACCTCGGTGCCAGTACAAGTTGGCACTTTCCTTGTCTGTGACATTAACCGTGCAACTTGCTGCAGAGATGTCTCCACCGGGACATCAGCAACATGGCTGCCAACTGAGTTGAAAACCTGTGTGGGAATCGATGGGAAGCGACTCAGTAAATTTCACAAAATTCCATGGTTCTTATTAGAGATGCAGTCTCTGTTCACGTCAATGCAAAATGCAGTTTCTGAATATATTTACAGAAGTCAAAAGGAGATTACCCCACTCCCCCCACCCCACAAGATGTCAAAGAGGTGCTAACTGCACTTGAGTGCTTTTTGTTCTCGATGTGAAGAGCTCTCACGCCTTAGTCACCTTCACGTCTCTTGTTGTTGCGTGAATCATAAATAAGGAGTTTCACCAGAGCTGCAACTGCCTCACTTTGTTATCCCGCTTCCCCTTCCCCTCCCCCACCCCGTTTACATTTTCCTGCTCATCTATGATTTAAAGAAAACAAAATGGATGCAATGGCAATCGGTAGCCTGGCTGTTATTTCCGAATTCCCACTTCCAACATGGCTTAGATCTCGGGTCGCACCTTAATACTAGCGACGCTATGAAAGCACAAGTCCCCAGAGGTTCCTCTGAGAGTGTAAATTCATTCATTGCTGTTGCTGACGGAATGAGCCGCTAACGTGCAAAAACATGATTCAGGACTTCTGGTGCTAATTCTCGCACGTTGAATAACGGCAGACAGCTTCCAAATCAGGCCTGTCAGAGAGTACTTTAGGGTACATTTGACAGAGGGGCTCCATTAGGAATCCATGGTGCACCGTGACACCAGCACATCAGCTTTCTCCTTCGCTTTGAAATGGGCTATCTGCGCAAGGAATGCAAATGTGTTACTTTTTTTTGTGGAAGGATTAGAACGCGGGAACTACACTCTTAAACAGAATGGTGTATGTTCATAAGCAGGTTGGAGAAACACTTAACAACGTTTCGCCAGGGCTGTTTCTGCCCAGTTTCAAACTGGGGACCTTTCGTGGGTGAGGCGCATGTGACAACCACTTCACTATAGAAACAAGCTGCACTGGAAGCAAAATGCTGGAAAATTGCACTTATTTAATTTTGGCAATTTGGTCAGCATGGACGAGATACACCGAAGACTCTGTTGCCATGCTGTGTACTTCAATAACGTTGTGTTGCTTTCACCCCCTTTAAAGGATTACTATTAGCGGGGCTTGCCATCGCTCGCTGTGGCGCAATAGTTTAGTCTGTTCGACTGTTCAACGGAAAGGTAGCATTGTGAAAAACTGCAGAACTGAAAGACTTCCTTACTTTTGTCCCGACTGACCATACTTCGTGAAATATTCCCGGATCCTCAGTTGAGGATTTTTGCTGCTGGAAATTATCTCACAAACCGTGTTATCTCGAAATGTATTGAGCGAATCGCAAAACAATCACGATTTAACACGGAACACAAACAAAAATGACAAACCAAATGCATTTTCAGACACAGCGAAGCATGAATGCTAAATGTGAGACAGTCCGAGGGCATGAGTCATAAAGTAATCTCACAACTAACAACAGGGCAATTCCAAACTACTCTTTCAAACATACTGCAGCCTTAGTGCACCACCACTTTCCAGACAATGCTGAAAAGAGAGAAAGAAAGAACTCTTCAGCTCCATGTCAAACACGGGTTTGGGGATCGGGGAGGCGGCAAGAGGGAGTGGGAGATATGCAAATTCTGGAAAGCTGTACAATAGGGTGATTGCACATGCACAGGAACCCATCTTCTTTTGGGAACCTTGTGCAAATAACGCCATCTGAAACAGATGAAACATTCTGAAGCAGAACTGCAGGGAAAAAAGAGAGTCTCTCCCAGTCATCGGGAATGTGTCTGTGTCCTCCTCGAATTTACAGCGAGGGCTTTGCTGTCTGAATCAGCATGGGATGATACTGCAGCATATCCTGCCGCTCAGGCACACTGCACCTGATATGTATAAGCTTTATCACGTTACCCCAAGCTCAGAGAATAAACTTCACAGCTCGCATCATACCAGAGTGACAGCGAACAGAAGAAATCGTTTCAGACCATCATCCTTACACCCTGGGAAGAAAACGGATGTCGGAGTGCAGACAATCTCGACTAGTGCTGTTGTTGTTGTCTGTGTGATAACAAGAGCAGGTAACAGGAAATGTTTGTCTTGCTTCTTAAAACAGGCGTGTAAATTTGCAGAGCATAGACACATCTACCTGCTGTTAGTGAAATGATGAACAGCAGAGTACAGTTCACAGAGTATGGTCAGCCTCTGGGTTATGGGCTCAGCACTCTCCAACTGTGACCCTCTGCTCACAGGATTTGAACACAAATAAATGACTCAGTGACAAATTCCGTTGAAACGGATTCTGTGCGGAATTGAAAGCGATGGAATGAAAAGTCGCTTGAGAGCGGGATGTAGCATTATCTGTGAAGGGATTATTTTCCAGACTCGAGGAGACTGCGCAGTGCTGTTTCCATGGGTCGATATCAGGATTGATAGATTTACACAGAGTCGGATGTCATTGTAGGGAACCCTGTCGCTTAGACACACTGCACCTTTTGTACAATGGTGCAAAAACACGGACCTTTTCTGTAGAGGGGACAACTTCAAAATCGTTAATGCGGCAAAATTCATAAATGAGCGAAACAACAAAGCAACCACAGAAATTGGTGTTACGTGACGGGGAAAACCTCTCTGCAAATGTAAACCGACAAAACAGAAAGGATTCACCCCGTACTGTATTCTGTTAAAATTCAAGAGGCAAAGAATTATTCCAAAAATTACAATTTAAAGTTAAAAATAACAACTTCATTGTTTTTTTTTAACATTTGACAGATAATGATCATCTTATAACTACTTACAACTCATTTCTCTAAACCTTGTGCTCTACAATACCTTCCCCAAACCCGACACCATTAACATTTACAAAAAAAATCAATTTACAAACCAGCTTGTTGTCGAATCTTCTCTTCGTATCTTTCTCTGTAGATTTTTTCTCCAGGTCGGTGGTGATGCTTCTTTTCTATGCAATCTATTTCTCCAGATAGGCACCACTTGGAGATTTTACTAACATCCTACATTAGTTGATCTTTTAGCTGCTCTCTTTGCTGTTCTTTGTCGCTTTGGGTAACTGTTCAAAATGGCCGATATTTGTCTCACAAAACGTCGGATCGTTTCATTGGTTTTAACATTGTAAAAATACCACATTCAAACTTGATTCGGGCATAATTGAAACTGATTGGCCGAATTCTAATTTGTTTTTGTATCCATGTAACACAGCTGTTAGTTGTTTCGAACTAATGTTATGTTGTTACCTTGTTCTGGACTCCTTGTGCTAGACAGACATTTCAGCACCATTAAAAGTACATTACACCACAACTTCATAACAATGGCATTTGCCAAGATCGTCTATTTCGCTCAACATCGCTCTCTGTCAATCTCATGTGCCTGAGATTTGAACAATCTCTGGTCTATGTTAATTAAAACTGCCCTATTCTCATAACCTTAGATTTAACACACCCGGTTATGTATGTCTTACAATATTAATTGATTCCTCACTGTGTTACTTCAACACCCATTGATTAGAAATAAAAATGAGAACAACAGTCACCTGTGCGACTGTGGTTTGACCCAATGTTGCTGCAGCCAACCGATTCAGCTGCAAGTAAAATAGCCCACACCTTTCCTGTGCCAGTAATGAGACATAGTGGTAAGTTTTAATGAGTTGAATTAGACCCAGCATCATTTTTCAGGACGAAATTTACTGGGATATAGAGATGATGAAATAGACGGGGGGTTGGGGTGTGGAATATAGTTAAAAAGGATATGGCCAGAGTTCCCTTGAGACAAAATCGTTAGAGATGACGGAAATGAGGTTTACTGGGAGATAAAGCCACGAGAAAAGAAAAGAAGGAATTTAATTCGATGGTGGAATAGACGAAGAATCATGCGACACAAATCAGGAATGACTGATTTGTGTCCTAATGGAGCTTTTCCAGCTGATGTGAGGTTGGAAAGGATAAATAGGAGGGAAATTGTGAATGTATAACTAAAGGTTAGAGCTTCAATATCAGTGAGGAACGAGAAAGAAGTTTACAGCAGGTACTTTTTATTCTGAGAGTTATTGAAATCGGAGATGATTTTTCAGCAGAAGAAAATATGTTAGAAGATGATTCCAGCATATTTGAAAGGCTTCGTGCAGACACACAAGGAGCGAATTTAGCAGGGACAGGAATTCTGAGCTGCCTGAATGGGGAGGCAAAATGGACGCACTCACAAATTGTTCAGCGTTCATCGGAAAGAAATTGCTAAATACCTGCAACTGAACATGTTAAGTGTAAGAAGATCTGGTGGTGTTGAAAGGTGTAGCAGCTGGTTCTCCGTGAACTACTACAGATTGTTAATATGCTGTGCTGTTTGTTTTAGCTTTGCATTAAATGGAAGCCTGTTAGCTCAGTCCGCTGGATAACTGGTTTACGATATAGAGTGAGACTAACAACATGGCATTAAATGTTGCACTGTCTCAGTTTGCTATAAGGATCATCATCTCCTCCGCTCACGTGATCTGTAATACAATGGTGACTCCAGTGAGTAGGAACGGACCTGTCGATGTCAAGCATCATTATCATTGCCATATATTGCCTTGGACATTTGGTCACAATGACCAGGAACGGGACTGATTCCTTTTAATACTCACTCATCTCCGTCCGAAAAATCCAGCGACAAGACTCATCCTTATTTCGGTTTGAACCCTTTGTTCCACACAGCATCAAAACTATTTGTCATTAGTTTACCAGATTTGGTGACAACATTCAATCTACCAAAGAAATAAATCTAATTCCTTTCGAACGGTTAATGGAGCTGTGTGAGTTTGCAGCAAACAGGATTATATGAAACGAGTTTAAGAGCCCCTTCAAGAATGTAATCCAGTGTAATATTAGAGATTTGAAAAAGGTCATCAAGCTAAAATATCATCTCTGTTTCTCGATCCACAGATGGATAATTACTTGGGGAACATGTGCAGTTTTACGGTTAACAATTGATACCTTTCCGAAATCAGAAACTGGAGTTTTAGAAGAGATGCTACTTTATTCGACATTATTCTTCAACTATGCTTCAGTCTGATGCTCCAATAATTCCTGATTAACGTCAGTAAAAGCAGCTTTAGATAACGATTGGAATTACAACTGCGGCATTTTTACCCGCTGTTATGTACCAAGCGCTGATCAGTTGCTCCACTGGAGCCGCCGGCAGCAAGCCTATAAAGTGCCCTATTCATACCTCTGGGATCTTCGACCCGCCTGTTCTACTTTTGCTGTGGTTCTGAAATTAAAGCTAAGGCAGAGGAGGAGGAACTGAAATGGACCTATGACTTTTCGAGCATCAGTTTCAGGAAATGGGACACAGAAAAACGTTGTGCAAAATAGACTTGATTGAAAACTGGGTTTCTGTGGGTCGCTGCGTTGTTTACAGACAATGTTATATTTTCGCTGTCACAGGACTTCTCATTCGGTCGGCTTCAATTTGGCACAGAAGTCGATTCAACGACACTTCACTATCTTCCTTCTGCATGTTCCTACAGACAACAAGAAATATACTGCACTCATCATCAATATTCAACATGGTTACATTCAAGGTCATGTTGTACAGTTTTCATGAATACTGAAGATATCAGAAAGTTATGCAAGAGTAAATTAAATTTCAGTTTAAATTGTAAAGTGATAAAAATCCAGAGTAAGATCCAGAATGCCCGAAATTCCTGATTATTACCGTGGCCAGAACTCTAGCCAGGCAAAGGGGAAATCTGACCCTGAATCCCTAATATCCACACGGCCGTTCGCTCCATGTGTCCAGTTGGAAACCTGTGTGAAGGAACATGCAGTCTGACAGAGCGCCTGGGAGAATCCTCCACTGTCTGATCTAAAGCTACAACAGGAGCTGTGTATTCCAGCTGTGAGAGTGGTGGGATAAAGGGAAGGTCCTTGGTATTCCGTGGTTTAGATTCCCAGTGTCCTCATCATGCTATTGTTTAAAACCCTCTGCCAGAAACAGCACAGACAGAGAGGAATCGGAGGGGGCCATTTCACCCGCAAGCGCTACCCCGTCATTTGATATCATTATGGCTGACCGAAACGTCAATGTCTTTTCCCAACCCATCCACATCAACCTGTCGCCCAAAGGCGAAAAGACACTGAATAAAACGAAAAACGCTGTGCAACCGTGGGAGGGAAATGTGTTTAGAGACATTGGGCTTCAGCAGTTGGTTTTGTGAATGAGCAGCGTATTCTGGACTGATCATATTTTAAATGATGCGATTCCCTCAAAACTCACCACCAAGAAGGTGAGGAATCTTCTCTGGTCAGTAGCGGGGACGAGAACTCCAGACGATGGAAACTGATGATGAATCAGCAGAACAATCATTGATTCAGCTGAAATCTGAACTAAACTCCGATTCTGCTGGGACTTAAACCCACAAACTTTGAATCACAATCTTAACAATGCAGTAGAAGTCCAACACGACTTTCATTGTGCCACAGAGGTGAGCTAGCCTACATTTTACTGCACCCAACGTTACGGTGTTCAAGTCTTTCATCAAACGTCTATTTATCCTCGCCCCACTTTCCAGTACCTGGTCCTTACCCGTACATGCTCTAGCTCCTCAAGTGTTTGGCTAAATACTCCTGAAGTGTTCTGAGGACTCTTAGATTTACCATAAATTCACACAGTGAGTTCCAGACAAACAACACTCTCAGGATGCAAACGTTCTTCCTAAATCTTCTCTGAACATCCTCTCTCAAGCGTTTCATCTATATCCCTGGTTATTAACCCTTCCCATTAGAATTTTATTCCTATCACACGTATCTATTACCTTTCTGTGCACGTTAATCAATTCCTCTCTCAGATTTCTCCGGTCTCAGATTAAGAGCCCCAATCGAGCTCATCTATCTTTGCAGTGACGAGAGTGTAGTGCTTTAAAAGAGCACAGCCGGTCAGGCAGCATCCGAGGAGCAGGAGAATCGATTTTTCGGGCAAAAGCCATTCGTCAGGAATGAGACTTTTGTGGGAGGGGTTTGTGGGAGGGGAATGAGGTTGATGGTCAGGTAGCTGGGAACGCGATAAGTGGATGAAGTTGAGGGAGAAGGTGGTAGTTCAGAGGGGGATTGATGGCAGGGTCCAGAGAGCAGTGCAGAGTTGGAAGCTTTGGACTGGGATAATGTGGGGGAGGTGAAATGAGGAAGCTCTTTAAATACACATTTATCCCGTGTGGTTGCAGGGTTCGAAGGTGGAATATAAGACATTCTTCCTCCAGGCATCGGCTGATATTGGAATGGCAGTGGCTTGTGCCCGAAGCATCGATTCTCCTGCTCCTCAGATGCTGTCTGACGTGCTGTGCTCTTCCAGCACTAGACTCTCGACTCTGAGCTCCAGCACCTGCAGCCCTCACTTTCACTTAACTTTTCAGGGTGAATGGTCAAGCTCAGACACCACCTTGGTAAATCTCCTCTGACTACCCTCCCGTGCAAACACACGTTTCCTGAAGGCTGGCGATCAGAACAGAACAAAATTATCCAAAGAAAAGCAGAAATATCTGAACAAACTCAGCAGGTGTTGTGGATCTGAGGAGAGATTTTCGAGCCAAACGATCCACCTTTGGAACGAATGGTATGCGTAGGTGGGCAAGGTCTAAAATTATTGAACTCAGTGTTGGGTACTGAAGATTGCATTGTCTCTCAGTCGGAAATTACGTGCTGCTCTTCCAACTCGCGCTATGCTCTGCGGGAGCGCTGCAGCACACCAAACTGACATGGAGGCATGGGAACATAGTGGGATGTTGCAGTGACAGGAACATGGAAGCTCAGTGTCTTAGTTTGCTTGCCGACAGAACGTACGTGTACTCATGTTTGTCACCCACTTTGTTTTTCTCTCCACAGTCTCGATGAGACCACATTCTGAGCAGGAAATGCGGTTTGCTAAATTGAGTGATGGGCAGATAAATCAGTGGAACCTTACACAGTAAATGGGAGACATCGTAAACGAGCAGCATTACACCTTCTGGGATTGCGTGTAATGGTGCCAATGGGGAAGTGCTGGGGGTCAAGGAGGATTGGACGATGGTGTACCGAGAGTAATTGTCCTGCACAGTGCCAGTATTCAGTGGTGTGGTCCAGTGGGGAAAGGGCAGTAGATTGTATATCTTCCTGAGCTACCTGCTATAAGTAAACACCTCACTACGGAGCAAAAGTATCAAATGATTTTCATTTCAACAACAGCACCAGGTACAGCTTGAGAAGTTACGTGTTTGCACTGTCAGTGTCACCCTGTCTCCCCGGGAGCAGTAGTACTCCCCCACGCTGATTCAGACAGCACAATTCTTCCTGTGACTTGTCCCTTAGAGAATGGAAGGACAGGTATCAATAATCCGTACTTGGAATGGAGTATCTGTATTGCTTAATAACAATTGCTTAACTATCCTAACTCCTTTTCAAATCACTTGACCCACATCCTTGTATGCCTTGGCATCATAAATTCACATTTGAATACTTCGGAAAGTTATGTGGATTTCTGCCTCTCCGACCCTTGCATACACTGTGTTCCCCATTTCAACCACCCACTGTTTGAAAACGTTTTCCACGCATTCACTCTAATCTTTCCGTCTCTGACCTTAAATCGATGGCCTCCCGTGATTGAAATCTCCATCAAAGCGAAACATATATTTCAGTCTACGCTATTCATATCCGTCAGTACTTTGTACATCTTAATCATGCCCCTCTCAATCTCCTCTTCTCTAAGAAAAACAACTCCAGTTTGTCCAATCTCTCTTCTTCAGCCAGACAATATCCTGGCAAATCTCCCCTTCATAATTACTCACAATAGTCTCGCTAGAGCCGAATGAACACGTGAAATAAATGATGCGAAAGTCGACAGAAACTGGTATTTTTTGAATAAAGTTTATTTTCCTCAATGCTTCCCTGTGCCATTTTCCTGAACCTGATGTTTCAATAATCGCTGGTCCATTTCAGTAAAAGCTTCGCCATGTGGATTGAGCTCACAACTGTGGTATCGAAATTGATCAACTGGTTTGAAGGTCCCGATGGTAAGACTTGGGCATGGTCACACAGCAACAGTGTGCGCAGCAGCACAGGCCTAACGAGTTCAATGTGAAAGTGATTGTAAGGGAAATGGAAGGGGGAACTTAAAGGAGGTATGTGTTTGCGGGAGGGAGGGAATTCTCCGAGAATGGTGAGTCTGGATCCTGTTTATGACTCGCAGAGATGTGAGAGAGAGAGGGGTTTGATGGAAAAAAATATAATCTCAAAGAATGCTTTCATGTAAAATCAACTGATTCCTTTCTGTGTTTCTTCAGCATTAATCACAAGGAGTAAAATGCAGTGACTCGGATTCGAACGATCTTACTGCGGCCACAATGCAGAATGTTTTAACATTCAAACCACCACAGAGTCATGCAAAGACCCGCGTTTAAAAACAACAATAATTACAGTGACAGAGGATGCGTTAGGAAGAGAAGCAGATACACAGCAGGAATATTACATGAGCGACTGCAGACATGTGGGAATTCAGAATTAGCTGAATCTTTCAATTCGATACCACCAGACGCTGTGGTGGTTCCATCGAATACTGCATGTTGAAGACTGAGCTTGATAGATTTCTAGAAAAAATAAGGTTCAGGGGATGGTGCGGGATATTGGTGCAATGGATGTTTCAATAACAATGTGTTATTAACTATGTGTTAATAACAGTTTCTTCACCAACTTCCCCAAACAAGGAAGTACACATTGCTGCAGTCAGTCACATAACTCCAGTTCCTGGAACCAGAATCAGACAAACTTTGTGGCACAGCCGCGAATACCAAACTGGAAGTGGCGGTGGAGAAAGTGAGGACTGCAGATGCTGGAGATCAGAGCTTAAAAATGTGTTGCTGGAAAAGCGCAGCAGGTCAGGCAGCATCCAATGAGCTGGAGAATCGATGTTTCGGGCATGAGCCCTTCTTCAGGAATGAGGAGGGTGTGCCAAGCAGGCTAAGATAAAAGGTAGGGAGGAGGGACTTGGGGAGGGGCGTTGGAAATGGAGGTTAAGGTGAGGGTGATAGACCGGAGTGGGGGTGGGGCCGGAGAGGTCAGGAAGAAGATTGCACGTTAGGAAGGCGGTGCTGAGTTCGAGGGATTTGACTGAGACAAGGTGGGGGGAGGGTAAATGAGGAAGCTGGAGGAATCTGCATTCATCCCTTGTGGTTGGAGGGTTCCTAGGCGGAAGGTGAGGCGCTCTTCCTCCAGGCATCCTGTTGCCATGGTCTGGCGATGGAGGAGGCCAAGGATCTGCAAGTCCTTGGCGGAGTTGGAGGGGGAGTTAAAGTGTTCAGCGACGGGGCGTTTGGGTTGGTTCGTGCGGGTGTCCCAGAGGTGTTCTCTGAACCGTTCTGCAAGTAGGCGGCCTGTCTCCCCAATGTAGAGGAGACCACATCGGGTGCAAAGGATACAGTAAGTGATGTGTATGGAGGTGCAGGTGAATTTCTGATGGACATATAAGGATGCCTTGGGGTATGAGGGAAATGAGGGGGAGGTGTGGGCACAAGTTTTGCATTTCTTGCAGTTGCAGGGCAGGGTGCCGGGAGTGGAGGTTGGGTTGGTGGTGAGTGTGGAGTTGACGAGGGAGTCGCGGAGGGAGTTGTCTTTTCGGAACGCTGATAGTGGTGGGGGGGAATGTATCCTTGGTGGTGGGGTCCGTTTGGAGGTGGTGGAAATGACGAAGGATGTTACGATGTATCTGGAGGTTGGTGGGGTGGTAGGTGAGGACCAGTGGGGTTGTCCTGGTGGCGTTTGGACGGGCGGGGTTCAAGGGTGGAGGAGCAGGAAGTGGAGGAGATGTGGTGGAGAGCATCGTCAACCACGTCTGAGGGGAAATTGCGGTCTTTGAAGAAGGAGGCCATCTGGGTTGTTTGGTATTGGAATTGGTCCTCCTGGGAGCAGATGCGGCAAAGGCGAAGGAATTGGGAATATGGGATGGCGTTTTTACATGGGGCAGGGTGGAAGGGGGTGTATTCTAGGTAGCTGTGGGAGTCAGTCGGTTTATAGTAAACGTCCGTGTTGAGTCGGTCGTCCGAGATAGAAATGGAGAGGTCTAGGAGGGGGAGGGAGGAGTCTGAGACGGTCCTGGTAAATTTGAGGTTGGGGTGGAAGGTGTTAGTAAAGTGGGTGAACTGTTCAATCTCCTTGTGGGAGCACGAGGCAGCGCCAATACAGTCATCGATGTAGAGGAGGAAAAGGTGAGGGGTGGTGCCAGTTTAGCTGCGGAAGATGGACTGTTCCACTTATCCAACGAAGAGGCAGGCATAGCTGGGGCCCATGCGGGTGTCTATGGCTACTCCTTTGGTTTGGAGGAAGTGGGAGGATTGGAAAGAGAAGTTGTTCAGAGTGAGGACCAGTTCAGTCAGTCGAAGAAGGGTGTCAGTGGAAGGGTACTGGTTGGTTCGGCGAGAAAGGAAGAAGCGGAGGGCTTTGAGGCCTTTGTGGTGGGGAATGGAGGTGTATAGGGACTGGAAGTGGCGGTGGACATGAGCACGTGAAGCTATTCTGTGGCACCAGTGACATGATTGGTTAAGGCCCGGTCACAGACTCATTAGATTAGATTAGATTAGATTGCTTACAGTATGGAAACAGGCCCTTCGGCCCAACAAGTCAACCAACCCATACCCATTCCCCTGCATTTACCCCTGCATCTAACACTATGGGCAATTTAGCATGGCCAATTCACCTAACCTGCAAATTTTGGACTGTGGGAGGAAACCGGAGTACGCGGAGGAAACCCACGCAGACACTGGGAGAATGTGCAAACTCCACCTGATTGAACCCGGGTCTCTGGCACTGTGAGGCAGCAGTGCTAACCACTGTGCCACCATGCCGCCCAGTTATAGAAATGTACAGCACGGAAACAGTCTCTTCAGTCCAACCCGTATATGCCGACCAGATATCCTAAACCAATCGAGTCCCATCTGCCACCACCCGACCCATATCCCTCCAAACCCTTCCTATTCATATACCCATCCAAATTCCTTTGAAATGTTGCAATTGTACCAGACTCCACCACTTCCTCTGGCAGCTTATTCTATACATGCACCACCGAGGATGAAAATGTAGCCCCTTATGTCTCATTTATACCTTTCCATTTTCAACCTAAACCTATGGCCTCTAGTTCTGGACTCTCCAAACCCAGGGAAAAGATTTTGTCTGTATATCCAAGCGCGTGAAATGCTGAGGCTGTGAGTGCTTCTGGTTAAAGGCGGGGTGGAAGGCATATTGATTTCAACCTATTACATTATTAAGAGTGAGCAGCAGCATTAACCCGCACTGAGGATTGGCTCAGAGGAAGCATGCTGGAGCCTTAAGTGAGAGGTCGACGTATTGAAGGCATTCTAAGTGATTTTCCTTAACAAAGTGGTATTTTGTTGCTTTGACAGTAAGAACTGCTTTTGCTCACATCGTCTCCACATCAGTCTCTTGCTGCAGTAAACACTCCAATCCAGCTACATTGCTTCCATTCCAACACAGAAACGCGTCCTATTCTCTCTCCATCTGGGATAATCTGAATTGACAATGTCATTCTTTGAATGGAGAAATGCAGCAGGGAGTTGTTAGTGCAGCGGCGATCTATTGGGCGAGTAATCTTTGGAGACTGGAACGTGGCAGCTGCTGTTAGTTAAATTCGATGAATGAAATCTGGAAAAGAAACCCAATCTCAGGAACAGAGACAATAACTTTATATTACTGAAAACTCATTCGTTCATGTCTGCCGACCGTGACGAGCACTGTCAATATGTGACTCCAGACCCACGACAATGTGGTTCACCCATGAATGCCCTCTGACTCAGACAAGGGGAAAATGGGAGTCGTATCTGTGTGGACTCGAATTTAACTGATATCCAAACTAAATAGACACAAGGATACCCGCAGTCCCAATATGTCACGGCCATGGGGTGACTGCAGGAAGGGATTCAATTACCCGCTGAGGTGTAAACTCACTTGCTTAGTCACAATGCGCACAGGTCACTCACCACTCCCATATGTGAGAAGTGATCACTCAGGAGACCAACTGACAGAGTCACCAGGAAGTTTACAAATTACAGCAGGATTTCGATTCTGCTGTTATAGAAGCTTTTAATCCCAACCAGCAATGAACCCTGTTTGGATGCCTGTTTCCAGTGGAGTGCCACTGTTTTCTGATGTAGACCAATGATTTAGACTTGGTTGTAGAAGCCATGATTTGCAAGTTTGCTGATGATACAACAATTGGTCGTGCAGTTGACTTTGGTGAAGAATTCCAAGGACTGCAGTGATGCATTAGTCAGGTGGAAAAGTAAAATGCTAAATGGAATTGAATCCAGATCAATGAGTGTTAATGAATTTGGGGAGAAGAAACAATAACAGTGAGTATTCTGTGTGGTGTAGACGGACAAAGAGATCATGGAGTGGACATTCACGATCCCTGAAGATCAATGGACAGGGGAATCAGTTGGACGGAAGAGTGTACTGTAGATGCTGGAGATCAGAATCAAGATTAGAGTGGTTCTGAAGAAACACAGCAGGTCAGGCAGCATCCGAGTTGCAAAAAAAAAACTATGTTTCCGCAAAAGGCCTTCATCAGGACTAAAGCTGGGAGCATCAAGGGTGGAGAGAAAAACGGGAGGGCTGGGACTGGGAAGAATTTAGCTGAGAATGGTGTATGTGGATGGAGGTGGGGATAAAGGTGATAGGTCGGAGAAGAGGGTGGAGCAGATAGATGGGAAGGAAGATAGACAGGCGGTACACGTCAGTAGGATGGCACCAAGCTCGAAGGCTGGAACTTGGATAAGGTGGGCGTGGGGCGAGGAGTAATCTGGCGAATACCACATTGATGCCCTGGGATTGAAGGGTCCCGAGGTGGAAGATGAGGCGTCAGGTGATGAGGTAATGGCGGTGGAGGAGGCCCAGGACCAGCATGCCATCAGGAGAGTGGGTGAGGAGGGGTAATTGATGTGTTTGTTCAAGGGGCGTTGGGTTGACTGTTGCGGGTGTCCTGGAAATGCTCTGCGAGAAGATATCCGATGGTCCCAATGTAGAAGAGACCACATCGTGAGAAACGGATGCAATAAATGACATGTGTGGAAGTGCAGATGCACATTTGATAGATGTGGAAGGCTCCTTTGGAGCTTTGGAAGGATGTGAGGGGGAAGATGTGGGTGCAGGTTTTGCAAGTCATGCAGTGGCAGGGGAATGTGCCGGGAGGGGAGGGTGGGTCATTGGAGGGCGTGGACTTGGCTAGGTCGTCGTGGAGGAAACAGTCTTTGTGAAAAGTGGATAGTGGTGGGGAAGGAAATTTCTCCCTCGAGGTCAGTATTACTGGCAAACTTCTTACAAACCCACTGATTCCCACAGCTGTCTGGATTATACCTCCTCCCACCCTACCTCTTGCGTAAATGTTTTCCTGTATTCCCAATTCCTCCACCTCCATCGTATCTGCTCCCAAAGGACCAGTTCCGCCACAGAACACACCAGATGTCCTCCTTCTTTAAAGACCGGAACTTCCCCTCCTTTCTGATTGAAGATGCCCTCCAACGCATCTCATCCATGTCCCGTACCTCCGCCCACGAAGTCCACACCTCCAACCACAACAAGGTCCTCATCTTCTATCCCACCAACCTCCACATAAATTACATCATCCGATGGTAGTTTCGCCACCTCTAAACGGACCACACCCCTATCCAATTTCTGCCAAGACCGTTCGCTCTGTGACTACCTCGTCAGGTCCACGCCCTCCAATGATCCACCCTTTCCTCCGAGCACTTTCCCCTGTCACTGCAGGAACTGCAAACCTTGCACCCACATCTACCCCCTCACCTCCGTCCAAAGCTCCAATGGAGGCTTCCACATCCATAAAAGATTCACCTGCACTTCCACACGTGCCATTTATTGTATCTGTTGCTCCCGATGTGGTCTCCTCTAAACTGCAGAGACTGGATGTCTTCTCGCAGAGCACTTCAGAAAATATCTCCAGAACACCCGAAAGATTCAACCCCAGTGCACCTTGGCCAAACATTTCAACTCCCCCTCCCACTCTCCCGAGGACATGCAGGTCCTGGGCCTCCTCCATCGCCACTGCCTCACCACACGATGCCTGGAGGAAGAAAGCCACATCTTTCGCTATGCGACCCTTCAACGCCATGGCATCAATTTGGACTTACCAGTTTCCTCATTTCCCCTCCCCTACCTTTCTCCAGTTCCCAACTTCCAGCTCAACACCGTCCTCCTGACCTGTCCCACTAATGCATCCTCATTCCCACCTATCCACTCCACCTTCTTTTCTGACATATCACGTTCACCCCCACCTCCATACACTTACTGCGCTCTCAGCTACCTTCTTCAAAGTCCCACCCCCTCCCAGTTATCTCTCCATCCCATATGCTTCCAGTCTCATTCCTGATGAAGGGCTTTTGCCTTAAACGTTCATTTTTCCTACTCTTCAGATGCTGCCGGACCTGCTGTGTTTCTCCAACACCATTCTAATCTTATGGGGAATCAGTTGATTGAGCGGGTTTTCGGATATTTTCTATTGTTGACCACAGGCCGTGGATGATAGCAGCACTTTAGCAACCACCAGTTTAGGGAACAGCTAAAGGACTGAGCACAAGTCTGGTCACCGCATAAAATTATAAGATAAAAGTAGAAAGCTGAAATATGCAATATTGCCCATCGAGACTGTTTCACCACTCAATGAGTTTATCACTGATTACTTTTCAAGTCAGGGTGCTATGCGCCTTGGAGGGTAACTTGCAAATGGTGAAATTTCGTTGCATCTTCCAACATTTTCCTTATAGTCAGTAAGCTGTTGAGCTTTGAACGTTCTGTCAAAATGCCCAGATTACTTACTCCAGTGCATCTTGTAGTTGGTGCACTCTGCTGAATTGTTCCTTAGCGGTGAAGAGAATGAATATTGCAGGTATTGAAGAGGGAACAATCAAGTGACTGCATTGTCGTAAATGGTATCCAGTTCTTTAAGTGTTATTGAAGTTACACCCATCTCAGCAAATGGAGAGAGTCGTGTTCCACGTCTCATTTGTGCGTTGCAAACGATGTAGGATTCACGGTGGCACAAGTTGAGTTTATAATCAAAAAATGACTACCGAAGGACATGTTTTTGTTGTCAAAATGTTTATATAGCCAGTTCATATCATTTTTTCCCTAAATTCTAGCTCTGTGGACGATTACATGGGGTAGTTTGGTTACAGTAAAGCCATTGAATGTCAATGGGATATGATTAGATTCTCATTTGTCAGAGTTATCATTACTGTATTCCGTCCTTGTGTGGACCGATCTGATTCCAGTCGCTGTCTGATTTCAAGTTCCATTTCACATCTGTGCTTGGAATTTCAATCGTTCCTTCACATAAATTTCTCTACTTGCCTTAATAATATGTAAGGACGCTGCAGGGGACAGCAGAGATTTGCGAAGATGTTGTCAACATTGGATAAACTGGAGCTACGTGGAATGATTGGTTAGCTTGGGATTATTCTCCTTGAAACAAAGGAGGCAAGTGGAGCTGTATTATCACATAATGACATTTATACACGTTCAATATTCATGGGATCTTAACAGGATTGTTACGGGTAGGTAGTTTGCCCTCTGGTATGATGAGAGCACCAGAGGACATGAAGTCATTAGTTATTGCCAATTTAATTCAGCAATGAGGAGTAATTTCTTTGCTCAGGGTCCAGTGATTCTGTGGAACCCTTTCCAGAAAATTTTGTTTAGGCTGAGTTATTGTGTATTTTCAAAATCTGCCAGACAGATATTTAACCAGAAAGACGATGAAGCTCTGTCGATGTAAGGCTGGAGAATGGAGTTGAGGATTAACAGATCAGCCATGAGTTCGTTGAATGGTGGAGTAGACTTGATGGGCTGAATGACCGACTTCCAATCCTACATCATTTGGTGGAACGTATTATTCTATTGATAAGTTTGGAATTCTGAGGGGATGGGATGAAGTGATAGAAAAGGTTTCTCAAACTTATCAGAAAGATCAGGAACAAGGCTGTTAAACCCATGAACAAGGAATGTGTTGTGGCCTGGAGACAACAAATGGCACTGGGCACACCGCAGATGGATATGTGCAGAAGTTGTGATTGCTAAAGAAAATTGGTGGATCTAATCCTGTTGGCAACTTGGTGATCCCGCTGGATGATGGATCGCAAGTGTGATTCACACAGCAATAGTTTGTGAAAGAATGAAAGGTTTGTTTCACTGGAGAAGCTTTCTGCAGTTCCAATTCCAATTGACTGTTTGAAATACTGATCAGACCTTTGTGTGGAATGTTACATCAAAATACTCATTCACAATCCCACTGGATAAACTATTGCTCTCGATCTCTCCTTATTTCTTTCTCTTTCATTCGATGTATATTCATAGAAAGTCAAGATGGAATGAAGGGACGAAACAAAAGTTGCACTCCTTTTCATTATCCCAATTCAACTTACAACAGAATCAAATTGGTTTGTTTCGACTTTGATGTGATATCAATTTATTGCAAATCTGCGGTGCAATGAAGGGCAAGAGCAAGATTCTCCATCTAATGTATACTAAAGAAGCGAGTCACAAAGGAAAATCACAGCTGCGTTTAATAAAAGTAACAACCAGAGCAGGATTTGAACCCACATGTGAACAATGAATTACCAACCCGTCGCCATAACCTCGGGGTCATTTCCTCGCATAGTAAAGGAGTTCACTTGTGACCCTGTCAAGATTACATATGGTGCTAATAGGGGATGAGAAATTCCTTGAGCGGAATCGAATCCACACCATTATGTTTCTGCTTTCAGAGGAATGATAATATCAGCAAAATCCAAGGAATTGACACCATCCTTGGAAGGAATAGCTGTCCGTGATTCATTCTGAGTCGGAACTGTCTCAGAATGAACCAGTGAACAAGAAATTCCCGTCACATTCACACGCATATTTAGTCTTGACTCATAATTTCCTCAGACAGTTTCTCCCTCACGTGAGGAAGTATATATGGAGAGAGAAGTGTAGGTGATGTTTTAGCTCGATGGCTTTCCTAATATGGCTGAACCTGATCTGGGTAAATTTCCCGGAAATGCAGTTTTGTTCACTTCATTTTATTAATTTTGCTGCAACCTCACTCTGCTCATTGCAATGATCGGAAGTGAATTGGATTTATATAATTGGAATGTTTAAAATTGTATTCAATTTTGATCCGAATTTATTTCGGCTTAAAGAAAATACTGATGAGAAAAACTGGAAGTTTAACTACAAAAAAAAAGCCAGTTTTGATGCTGAGTTACTTTGGCAGATTCCAGTGGGTATCTAATGAACCCAACATCATGGCGATTGTCCTCCCATCTTTAAGGCATGAAATTAACAGAAAATCGACATCCAAGCGACGTGTCACTTCCTATTCATTATGGAATATCTTTCCTTGACAATCTATAAAATCTGCTCAGTTCCATTTATAATGTTTAATGTGGAATATTAATGCAAATCTTTCAAAATTCTGCATTTTTGCTGACTCTTATTCGGCTGCATACGTTTCTGATATTTCTTTACATTTCAATTCATCCAAATTAGACATTGTTTCCTCGCACCTTCCATCCCCCACACCCCAATTTTACATTTTTACCCAGCCACAGGCTGTATCTTTCTCCTGGTGAAACTCACTGCTTGTGTGTCTCTAAATGTGCCTTTCCAAATATTTTGGAAACGGATTCTCTGAGTGACAGAAATTCTGCTCCCATCATTTCTTTGTCCGACATCAATGGTTTTGAATACCTGACGTTCAGAAATTTAGTAACTTTAAAGAGTGAATTTACCACCTATTTCCTCCCTCCAAACCTCACATACTCTCGAAATCTTCCATTCGGTTTTCCTTGTTTCAGTTCCAAATTTTCCAACACACAAATAAATAAAGTCCCATCCCCACTAAACGCCGTCACCATCGTCTCTAATGTCTTAGCAGCCCAGTAAACGCTGGCAGTGTCTTCTCTCATAGAATCACTCTGAAGAGCATCACAACCAGACCTATCCCCCCCACTCTATCCCATATATTTCACCTGAAGAAAGAACAGCCCTCTGGCTTGTGATTTCAAATAAACCTACTGGAATAAAACATTGCATCGTGTGACTGCTGACATTATCCCCGCATTACCCATGGCTAATTCACTTAACTTAGTGATTTCACTCCCTGGACATGACAGGGCAATTTAACACGGTCAATCCACCTCAACTGCAGATCTAAAATCAGTGCGAGCCACTCAGCAATTATATCATAACAGTGAGCACCATCTGCATCATGTTTAATAGCTTTATACACTGGTAACTCAGCCTAGTGAAAGCAAGCTGCGCCCATCAACTATCATTCAATGCATCCAAACGCGATTCTGCGCTGTACAACCTCATTCGTGCTGCAGGAAATGTTTCTGCACTCATAAGTGAACGGATTACCCTGTTTTCTTCCTCAGGTTCCTGCTTTAAGCAAACATTTAAGTCAGAAACAAATCGATAAAATTGTTTTCATTCAAACACAGATACAATGTGCAGTTTGCAGAAGTTACGTGTTTGCACTTTCACTGACACTCTCTCTCCCCAGGAGCTGCAGTCCTTCCCCACGCTGATTCAGACAACACTGTCCTTCCTGTGACATATCCAATAGAGAATGGAAGGCCAGGCATTAATAACCTTCACTGGAGAACAGAGCGACAGGTTTAAAACTTTTACGATGCCCCCAGCGGAGAATTGAGCCCTGTGACAGGCGGGGACACGAACGACGATACTGCCGAGGACAACAACGTCGAAGGAGGCCCTTCAGCCTGTTGTGGCCGCACTTGTCCAACACAACTGCTTAACGTTCTTATCAAGTTTTCCATCATTCAGTCCATAGCCTTATATGTCTTGGCATCACAAAGTCTCATCTGAATTTTTTTTTCAGGTGAAAAGGGTTTCCGCCTCTCTGACGCTTTGCGCACATCTACTCAAACCTTTCTGCCTTTTCCCGACATCTCTTGGCACGGTATTTGATCCCTCCATCAACAGGAAACGCTTCTTTTAATCTATCCGATCCGTATCCCTGATTGTTTTGAACATCTCAGTCATCTCTTCCCCAATCTCCGCTGCTCGGCCACAAACAACCCCAGTCTGTCCTCATAACTGAAACTATTCAGCCAGACAATACCCCAGTGAATCTCTCCTGCACTGTTCCCAGTGCGATCACATCCATGCTATAATGTGAGTTGTAGAACTGCACACAGTACTTGAGCTAGAGCCAAATAAACTTATTTTATTCTGCTACTGTATGAGGGCATCACTGGCTTGGCAGCATATTTTGCTATCTCTAAGTACACAGCGGGCACTGAGTCTCAACAATATTGCAGTGAGTCTGGAGTCATATGGAGGCCCGACCAGATAAGAATGGCAGTTTCCTTCTTTAAAGGACGTCAGTGAAACTGATGGTTTTATTTTTTTTCAACAACTGAGCATAGATTTATGGGAGTTATTAAATTCGTAATTCCAGATATATACTGAATCCAAATTCTATCACCTAGCATGGTCGGAGTCAAACCCGAGTCCCTGGTGTCTGAATTAACAGTCCAGTGGGAAGAGCGCTCAGCCATTGCAGAAAACCGGTCAAACTGATCTTTTCCAATGGAGTTGCTTTTCGCCGATATTTTCCAGTGTCATTTTCCTGAGCTTGACCCTCCAATGATTTCTTGTCTGTCTCAGTAAAAGTTGTTACATGAGTATTGATCTCACAACAGTGGTAACCAAATGGATCAACTGGTCTGCAGGTCCCGATCGTGGGTTGGGGCACGTTCACCCAGCAACAGTGACCACAGCAGCACAGATTGTACGGTATCAATGTGAGAGTCACGCATGTTGCCGTGTGTGGAAGGTTTGAGTTGTAATGAAAGGCTCGATAGGCGAGACTATTTTCAGATTCCCGATCGGGGTGCTGGAAAACCACAACAGGTAAGGCAGTATGCGAGGAGCAGGGGAATCATATTTTCGCGCAAGTGTCATTCATCAGGCTCTTCCCTGAAACGTCGATTCTCCTGCTCCTCAGATGTTGCCTGACCTGCTGTGCTTTCCCAGCACAACACAATCGACTCTGATCCCTCATCTACAGTTCTCACTTTCTCCTAGTTGAGACTGGTTTCACTCGAGGTTAGGGGTTTGAGCGGCGACCTGACAGAAATTTATGAATTCTTGAGAGGCCGTTAGAGTTAACAAAAGCTGGCTTTTCCCAGGAGGGGGATTTTAAGACGAGAGGGCATATGTTTAAGATGAAGAGAGAGAGAGAGTTATTAAAAAAAGACATGTGAGGCTTTTTATTAGAGAATGTGTTTTACGTGTGCAAATAACTTGCTGAGGAAGTGATGGATGAGAGTACATTTGCAACATTTAAATAACAATTCGATCCAAACATGAATGGGAAAGTGGGATTTTTAAAATAAATTTATTCATGCCTAGTACATCAGTTATTTCCCAGAGGACAGTTAAGAGTCAACCACAATATTATCCATCTGGAGTATCCTGTGGGACAGAGCAGAGGAATATGACAGTTTGCTTTCTGAACTGGCAGGAGTGAATCAGATGGGATTTTCCACACAACTGAGATTCTTCAATTCCAGGTGCTTATTGAATTCAAACTCCACTATCTGTCATGCCAGGACCTGAACCCTTTGTTCCCAAAATATTACTTGGGTTTTTGGATCAACAACACAGAAGTAAAACTACAAGTGGATTATAACCACTCAGCGGTTACAGCATGAGGCAGATGGGAGTAGATTAGTTTGGCAGTATGTTCAGCATGGATTGGTTGGACTGAGGGGGGCTGTTTTCATGCTGTATGACTCTGCGATTGACGCTTTGGGCAAATAGCTCGTTGGGATGAAAAGCAGCATTGACAGCATAACCGAACACCTGATGGGATATGTAATTCTGCTGGAGTCTCGGAGGTTGTTTTGCTCAGTGAAACCTTCCCACACACGGGACTGGTGAACGGCCTGTCCCCAGTGTTACTGATTAAATGAGATTCCATTTCTGTGGTTAATTGAATCCCTTCCAGCAGTTCCCACATTGCCCTGCTTTCTCTGTGGTATCGGCATCCTTTTTTCAACCCAGGGTGAACGATCCTTTCAAATTGTGTCCACACAGATACAAATCCTGTTTTCCATGTTGTTAATGGGTTTTCATTCTTCCTCATTCACCCACAGGGTGTGGGTATCACTGGTCAGGACAACATTTATTCTTCGCCCCTTGTTCGTTGCTGCCTGGCAACTCCACACAGCCTCGGGTCTCTGTCTACACAGAATGGACAGTCTGCACATTCTCTGTGTGTTCGCGTATTTATTTCTCCCTCTGACCAAAGATGTGCCAGTTACAGGGATCAACAATGGGAAATGCAGGTTTATGGGATAGGGAATACCGTGGGGTCTGATGGGACTGGAAGGGCCGACTACCCTGCTTCCCCAAACGATGGGGATTCTTGAATTAAGGGTCAGCTCATGTTTTTCTGGCCCTGGAGTCTCTCGTAAGCAGGACGGGCGAGAGTCTGCATAAAGGACATGAATGAATGGGATTGTAGGAGATTAAAGTTATTATCTCTGTTTCTGAGGTCAGGCTTGCATTTCAGGTTTTACTTGTCGAACTTAAACATCACCTTTTCCGTGTTCCAGCCCCCAAGGACAACCAGTTCAAAATATCACCCAACACCACCTTCTCCAGGTTGAAGTCTTGACTGTGTGGAAGAAACTGATTCTGAGCTGATGCGAGCAAATGCAGCTGCCACCGCCAGTGTCGGAAACACAGACCTAAACAGCAAAATCATCTGTTAAACCCACCAATGCAAAGTTAACGGCTCAACACGCTCCAATTGTGCCACTCAGCTGTCTTAGCAAGATGCACTATAAATCGCTATGAGAGTATAAACAGGGACAACTATTCCCTTGATCAGGAGCATGAGGAATTTCTTGCGCCTCTATACCATCGGGACCTCCAAACCATTGCCCCAATCCCACCATCGGGACCTCCAAACGAGTCGATCTATTTGAATACCGCAGTTGTGAAATCAATCCCCATGTAGCAGCTTTTACTGACATAGAACAGAGACAATTGGCGCATCAGGCTCATGGAAAAGACCCAGGCCAGTTTTGGTGAAAAGAAATTTTACTGGAAATGATCAGCTTTTGTGGCTTTCTGTGTTGCTCTTGTGGTAGTTTCATAGGACTCATAATCGAGTGACCGAGGTAATAGTCTGGGCACTCGGGCTTGAGCCCCACCATGCCATATTGTAAAATTTGGATTCAGCAAATATCTGCAAGGAAGAATCTATTGATTACTATATATCCATTGACAATTGTTGAAAAAGAAACATCTGGTTCACTGATGTCATTTCAGGATGGAATCTGCTGTCCTTACTTGGTCTGACCTGCATGTTACTTCAGACTCATAACAATATGGTTGAGTCTCAATTGCCCTCTGGGCAATTCAGAATGGGTATTAAATTCTACTTAGCCAGAATTGCCCTCATACTAATATAGAAATTTTAAAACAAATGTTCATTAGGCTCAAGCAAGAGTGTTGTGTGCAGTTTTGCAAGTCACATTATCGCATAGATGTGATCACACTGAGAAAAGTGCAGGAAATATTTACCGGGATATTGTTTGGGCTGAAGTGTTTCAGTTGTGAAGAAAGACAGGACAGAGTGGAGTGTTTGTCGCTGTGCAAAGGAGATGTAGAGGAGATATGATTGAGTTAGGGTATGGACAGGGTTGACTGAACGAGTTTCCCATTGATGGAGGGAGTGATTAGCAGGGGCCAGAGATTTAAGAGAAAGGCAGAATGGTTTGAGAAGATGTGGGAAACTGCGTTATAAGCCAGTAGGTGGTTGGAATTTGGAATACACTGTCTGCATTTTTCAGAGCGGCAGAAACCCTTAGGAACCTGAACAAGCATTCAGATTTGAACTTGTGATGCCAAGACATATAAGGCTGTGGGATTAACGTTGTGAAATGGCATTCAGTTCATTAGGGCAGTTGTTTTTGACAAGTGTCGCCACAATTGGTTGAAGGGCCTCCTTTGACACTTTTGTTCTCGGTAGTATAGTGTATAGTGTCCCCGCCTGTCACAGGGCTCAATTCTCCACTGGGGACAATGTAAATATTTTAAAACAGTCGCTCCATTCCCAAGTCGGGTATTGATACTTGCCCTTCCATTCTCGATGGGGCATGTCACAGGAAGGCCAGTGCTGCCTGAATCAAGTGGGGAATAAGAGCAGCTCTCAGGGAGGCAGTGTGCCAATGAAAGCGCAAACTCGTGACTTCTGAAAACTGCACCTTGTTACTGTGTTGGAATGAAAGACTTTCGGCAGACTTGTTCCGAATTGAAGTGTTTATTGGAAGCAGGAAAGTGAGGGAGAAACAGCGTAAAAGCATTCAAATATGAGTGCAGAAATATTTCCCGCAGCACGAATCAGATTGTAAAACACAGAGTAGCGTTTCGATACATTGAATTTGGGTTGATGAGGCTGCGTTAGCAGGGTATAAAGCCATTATAAATGATTCAGGTTTTGCTCACTATGATGGAACATTGGCTCAGTAATTTGCATTGCTGTTCGGTCTGAAGGTTATGTTGATTGGCCAAGTTAAATTGGCCTCTCGTGTCCACGGATTGAATTAAGTAAATTAAGTTAATTAGCCATGGGTAACGCGGGGACAATGTCAGAAGTCACAGGACGCAAGGTTATAGCCCAACAGCTTTATTTGACATCATAATGGGGAGGGCTGCCCCTTTTTCTGGTGAAATATAAGGGAATGGGGAGGAGAGATAGGTCTTGGTGAGATGCTCGTCAGAGTGTCGACACCGGCTCGATTGACTGAAAGGCTCTTTCTGCACTGTAGGATTCTGTGAATCTATCGGAGAGGATAATGACGGTGTTTACTGGGGTGTAAAACCATTAGAAGCGATGCTGACAAGGTATACTGAGGATGAGATTTTATTCACTTGTTGTCTTCGAAAATTTAGAACAGTTATCCCTGAACCAAGAAAGACTTAATTGGGGTTTTTTCAGGTTATGAAATGTTTGGACAGAGTAAATATGTGGAAAATTCCCACTTTCAAGTAAGTAAACATCGAGACGCTAGACATTCAAAGCCTTTGAAAAAAAACCTTTGAAGGACAAAGAAATGATGAGAGCAGAATCGCTGTCACTCCGAGAATCTGTTTTTCAAAATATTTGGAAAGGCACATTTGGTACATACAAGGAATAAATTTCACAAGGAGAGAGACAGCGTCTGGCTCGGTAAGCGTGTAGGGGTGGGGTGTAGTCGGTCGGAAGTTGCGGGGAAACAATGTCTAAGTGGGTTGACTTTAAATGTAAAGAAATTTCGTGAACGTGCGCAGCTGAATAAGATTCGGTTCCAAAAACTCTGGATTTTGAAAGATTTGGCATAATATTCTACCTGAAGCATTGTAAATGGAACTAAGTGGATTTTTCTCATTGTGAAGGGATGATATTACATAATGAATAAGAAGTGACCAGTTGCTTGGAGATCGACTTCCGGCTTTAATCATATGCGTTAAAGATGTGAGGATGTTTGGTCCATTTTATACTCGGTGAAATCTGCCAAAGCAACGAGCAACAAAACTGATGGGTTTTCTTTTGCATTTTAACACTCTGATTTTCTAAGCAATATTTTCCTTTAGCTGAAATAAAGTCGGAGCAAATTTGAATACAACATTAATCGTTACAATGAGATTTATCTAATTCACTTCTGATTATTACAATGAACATTGTGAGGTTGCAGCAAAATTAAAATGAAACAAACAAAACAGCGTTTCTTGCGATTTAATCCAATTCAGGTTCAGCCATATCAGAAAGGCCATTGAGCGACAACATTGCCTTTATTTCCCTCTCCATGGCTGCTTCTTCACGTGAGAGAGAAAGTGACTGAAGAAATTATGCGTCAAATGTAGGTGTGAATATGACTGAAAATTCTTGTTTTCTGTTTCCTTCTGACACAGTTCTGACTCAGAATGTATCAATGACAGCTATTCTATCTGACCAGTATGGCTATTTATTGGAATTTGCTGTTATTATAATTCGGTGCAAGCAGAAACACAATGGCGTGGATTCGATTCCGCTCTGCGGATTTTAGATTAGATTCCTTTACAGTGTGGAAACAGGCCCTACGGCCCAACACGTCCACACCCGCCTAAGCGGAACCCACCCATAAATTTGCCCCTTACCTAACACTACGGGCAATTTAGCATGACCAATTCACCTGACCTGCACATATTTGGACTGTGGGAGGAAACCGGAGCACCCGGAGAAAACCCACACAGACACGAGGAGAACGTGCAAACTCCACACAGTCAGTCGCCTGAGGCGGGAACTGAACCTGGGTCTCTGGCGCTGTGAGGCAGCAGTGTTAACCACTAGTGCCACCCACATTTCTCATCCTTTACTTTCACCACATGTAACCTGATGAGGTGACATGTCACTCCTCGACAAAATGTGCTGCGAAGACTGAAAGATTATGGTGTTGGGTTATTATACCGCTGTGCTCCACATTCACGAGTTCGAGTCACACTCTGTTTGCTAGCTTCACAAACCGCTCCAGCAGTTTTCCTTTGCACCTCACACTCTGGGAAACACTGTATCGAAAATCTTGTTCTTACCCTTCACTGCACGGCAGATTCACAAATAATCGACACCACATTAAAGTCGAAATGAAAAGTGAGAGCAGTCATTCTATTCAATTGTAGATGAAATTGGTGGAATGAGAAGGAACGCATTTTTCTTTCCGCCCTACATTCCATCTTGTCTTTCTATGAATTTGCATTGAAAGAAAGAAAAACAAATAACAAGAGATCGGGAGCACAAGTTCATCCAGTGGGGTTGTTCATGAGTATCTTAACTTAACACTTCACACAATGATCTGATCAGTAATTCAAACAGTGACTCGGAATTCGAACCGCAGAAAACCTCTCCAATGAAACGAACCTTTCATTCTTTCACAAATTTCTGCTGTGTGTGATCATACAACTATCCATCATCCAGCGTGATCACTGACTTGCCAATTGTATAAGGTCTACCAACTTTCTTCAGCATTCACAGCTTCTGGACACAGCTACCTGTGCTGTGCACAGTGTCATTTGTTGCACCCAGGCCACAGCACATTTCTTCTTCCTGAGTTTATGAGCTTTGTTCTTGATCTGTCTGATCTGTTTAATAAACGTTTACTATCACTTCAGCCCATCTCCTCACAATTCTAAACTTATGAATAAAATAGGGCGTCAGACCAAATGTTAAACAAAGTGGAAGTATGCCACTCAGCCCATCGAGTCTGCCCCACCATTCAACAAACTCATGGTTGATCTGATAATCTTCAACTCGATTCTGCTCACTTACCTCGACAAAGTTTCATCATCTTTCTGATTAACTATCTGGCACAGTTTGAAAATACCCAACAACTCAACCTCAACAGTGGGTGTCACAAAAACGCCACAGACTTTCTGGCCACTGAGCAAAGAAATTACTCATCATTTCTGAAATAAATAGGCAATACCTAATTCTGTGTTCATGTCGATTGATGCTCTCCTCACAGCATAGGGCAAGCCACCTGACCGTATCTACCCTGTCAAGTTCCAGTGAATATTGAACGTTTATAAATGTTATTATGAGATTATAGAGTTCCCCTCCACCTCCTTTGTTTCAAGGAGAAGAATCCCAGCCGAACCAATCATTCCACGAAGGTCCATGTTATACAGAGTTAGCAACATGTTTGTAAATCTCTGCTGGCCCTTACAGCGTCCTTACGAAGTTATAAGACAGGTGGAGAAATTTCGGCGAGGAAACGTGTTGAAATTTCAGGCGCAGACGGCAATTGGAACTTGAAATCAGAAAGCGATTGAAATCGGATTGTTCCACAGAAGGACCAAATGCAGCAATGATAACTCTGACAAATGAGAATCTAATCAAATTCGATTGACATTCAATGGCTTCAGTCTAACTGAATTCCTCCGTGTAATCGTCCTGGAAGCCAGTATTTAGGAGAAATGGAACCTGACCGCCCATATAAAGAAGTTGACTATAATAACATGTCCGTTGGTCGACTTTGTTTGATTATTAACTCAATTCTCGTCTCCCTGAAGCCTACGTTGTCCACAATGCACAAATTAGATGTTTAACAGAACTCTCTCCATTTACCGAGGTGGGTGCAGCTTCAATACCACTGAAGGAACTGGACACCCTCCACGACAATGCAGTCACTTAAATGTACATTCTTCAACACCTGAATATTTATTCCCTTAATTGCTAAGGCACAATTGCAGCAGAGTGCACCACCTAGAAGATTCACTGGAGAACGTCATCCAGGTTTTGTTGACAGAACCTTCAATGTTCAAAAACTTTACCGACTATAATACAAGATTGAAGATGCACTGAAACGTCACCGTTTGCAAATTACCCTCCATGGCTCATACCAGCATGATTTGGAGAGGAATCAGTGGTAAATTCATTGAGTGATGAAACGGTCTTAATGCTCAAAGAGTTATACTTCAGCCCTCCACCTTTTATCATACAATTTTTAAAACAGTTGACTCTTGCATCGACCAGACTTGTGCATATTCCTTTGGTTGTTTCCTAAACTGCCGCTTGCTAAAGATCGAATATCATCCTCAGCTTGTGGTCAACAATAGAAAATATCCAAAAACCCTCTCGAACAACTGATCTCCCTGTCCAACAATCTGCAGAGATCTGTGAATGTCCACTCCAAAATGTCTTTGTTCCTGTACACCACTCAGAATCCCCACTGTTATTGTTTCAACTCCCCAAATTCATTCCCACTTATTGGTCTGGATTCAGTTACATTCGCCATTTTTCCTTTCTCCCTGATTGCTACATCCCTGTGGTCCCTGAAATTATTCATCATAGTCAACTACACAAACAATTGTTGTATCTTCTGTTTAACGTCTAAACCATGACTCCTACAACTAAGTTTGAATTATCGATCTACATTAGAAAACAGTTGTACTCCACTGGTAACAGGCATCCAAACATGGTTCATTTTTGGATGGGATGAATACCTGAAATAACAGCAGAATCGGACCCTTGCTGTCATTTGTAAACCTGATGGTGACTCAGCAGTTTGGTCTCCTGACTGATTCCTTCTCACATGTGGAGTGGTGAATGACCTGTCCAAGTTGTGACTGAACAAGTGAGTTTACACTTCAGCGGGCAATTGAATCCCTTCCTGCAGACCCCGCCCCCATGGACATACCTTCATTACGGCGTGGGTATCCTTGTGTCTGTTTCGTTTGGATAAGTTGAATTTGAGTCCACGCTGAGACGACTCCCAATTATCCCCGTCATCCATGTATCTTTTTTATCCTTCCTTATTCTCCCACGGAGTGTTACCATCATAATCTTGTTGTTCATCCTTCACTCTCCTTGACCTGAGTCAGGGGGAATTTATGGGTGTACCGTACTATTGTGCGGCTGAGTCATATATTGGCAGGTCTCGTTAAGGACGGCAGATTTCCCTTTTGAAGGGAACTGAATGAAAGGGTTTTCAGCAAATTAAAACTTTTTTGTCACTGTTCATCTGAGCGGGTTTATATTCCAGATTTTATTCATCGAATCTAATTACTACCAGCTGCCATGCTCCATTCCCCAAGGGTTTCTGGCCCAAATATCGCCATTACATTTGCAGATGACACGAAGATTGGTGGAGTAACCGAAATCATAGGGGAGTGTCAACGAATGAAGGAGAATATAGATAGACAGGAAAGTTGAGCAGAGAATTGGCAGATGGAGTAGAATCCAGACAAATGTGAGGTGATGCATTTTGGGAAGTCTAATTCTCGAGCCAAATATATTGTAAACGGAAGAGCCTTGGGTAAAGTTGATGAGCAGAGCGATTGGCAGTTCAGATCCTTTGTACCCTGAATGTAGCTGCACAGGTGGAATGAGTGGACAAGAAAGCATATGGCGTGCTTGTCTTCACCAGACGGGGCGTTGAGTATAAGAGTTGGCATGCTAAAATTGTGCAAGATTTTGGTTCAACCGCATTTAGAATGCTATGTACTGTTCTGGTCTCCAAATTACCAAAACGATATGCACGTTTATGAAAGAGTGCAGAAAAAGTTTATGAGGATGTTGCCTGGTATGGAAGGTGTTAGCTCTGAAGAGAGGTTGAGTAGGTAATGTTTGTTTTCATTAAAGAAAACGAGATTGAGGGGGACCTGATTGACGTCTACAAAATAATGAACGGTATAGCCAGGGTGGAAAGAGATAAGCTTTTTCCCAAGGTGAGGGATTCAATAATGAGATGTCATACGTTCAAGATGAGAGGTCAAAAGTTTAAGAGAGTTCGACGTTGGAAGTATTTTACACAGAGGGTGGTAGGTAGTTGGATAGTGTTGAACAGCAGAGGTAGTAGAGGCAAGCACGGTAGATCCATTTCAGGTGCGTCTGGACAGATGCATGAGTAGATGGGGTGCGGAAAGATACAGTTGGTTTGGAATTTAGTGATAGGTTTCGACAGTGGATCAGCTCAGGCTTCGACGTCCAAAGGGTCTGTTCTTGGCCTGTAAATTTTCTGTGTTCTCTTGTCCTCTGTGTTCACTACACTACCAACTGCATGCTACATTGCTACATCTCAGAGAATGACATTGTCAATTCCAATTATCACAAAGGGAATTCGAATATGACATGCGGCTGTGTCGGAACGAAAGTGATGTATGCTGGATTGGAGTGTCTACTGGGAGCAAAAGGCTGATTTGGAGACGAAGTGATCTAAAACAGCTCTTACTGTCAAAGTAACAAAACAGCGCATTGTGAAGGAAAATTTCAAAGAATGCTTTCAATTAATCGACCTCTCGCTTAAGACTCCAGCACGCTTCAGCTGAGCCAATCTGCAGTGCGGGTTAATGCTGCTGTTGTATCTTAATAATCTAATAAACGGAGACAAATATGCCTTTCCTCCCCGCGTTTGACCAGGAAACCTCCCAGCTTTGGCATTTCATGCGCCTCTGTACCATTATATAAGAACCATGTCCTCACTTTCAAAGCAGTCATTCCAAATCAATACCATGGTTGTGAGATCATTTCTCATGTCGCAGCTTTTACAACATGGACCATAGATTATTGGAACATCAGGCTCAGCAATAGGACAAAGGGTAGCAGTGAGGAAAAGATAATTTATTTGGAAGTACGTCTTTCTGTGGACTTCTACGTCATTTATTTCACTAGCTCATTTGGCTCTATCTGGTCTATTGTGTGCAGTTCTGCAATTCACATGATACCACGGATATGATAGCACTGCAGACTCAACTTCCAAATGGTTTCTGTATGCAGTGTGTCTAATTCCATTAACTCTGTATCTGTAAGTCTTTGTCCCTTTTTTAGTCTTTGTTATTCACATCTATCCTGTCATGTGAATCACAGAACAGGACAATCGACGTTTTGGGCATAAGCCACCACCAAACCGTTACCACCTGACGCCTGGAAGATGAACGCCTCATATTCTGCCTTAGGACCTTGCAACCACACGAGAAAAATGTGGATTTCAACGGCTTCCTCATTTCCCCTCGCCACACATTATTATAGTCTGAAGCATCAAACTCAGCACCACCCTCCGGACCTATATATCTCTCCCCGTCTGACATATCACCTCCTCCCTTGCCTCAAACCACCATTCGCTTTCCCAGCTACCTTGCACCCAACTCCAACCCCCTCCCATTTATCTCCCAGCCACACCACCCCCCCCCCCCCCCCCCCCACCAACAAGACTCATTCCTGATGAAAGACTTATGCCAGAAACGTCGATTCTCCCGCTCTTCGGAAGCTGCCTGACCTGCTGTACTTTTCCAGCACGACACTGTCGCCGTGGCGAAGCTGGACGAGCTCTGCTCAGGCTCTTTATCTGAGAGCGGAGAAGGCTAAGTGAGGAAGTGATTAAGGTGCACTTTAAGGGGATCGGTATGTGTGACAGGAACAAACTTCTTCTGGGAAGAGTTAACAACCAGGGATCTCCGTGAAACAGAAGGGTGAGGGTGCTCAGACGAGATTTAGGAAGAGCGTTTTCACTCTTAGAGTGTTGTTTATTTGGAATTCACTATGTGTCGGTGTGGTAAAGGTATGAATCAGCAAAACATTTCAGGAGTATTTAGCCGAATACTTGAGAAGCTAGAGCAAACATGGATAACGACCAGGTACTGGAAAGTGGGGTGAAGCTACAGAGATGTCTGATGAAAGAACCAAACACTGTACATAAAATACAGAGCATGAAAGCATGGGAAGGGTAAAGACATGGAAACTACTGGCGATCTGTTACAAGGGGTCTGCGGAATGTTACACTCGTCATAAGGTCACGGGGGCAGGATATGGCCAGTGTGGCAAGAGGGGATAAGAATAGTTGAACGCTCCTACACCAATTAGCAGAGTCAGAATGGGCTGAAAGGTTACTATGGCAGGCTGAGATAAAAACAATTAGTAAAGTCAGTCTCGCCTACTAAATATCATCATGGCAGTTTGGGACAAGTCGTGACAATACATACTAAGGACATGATTTTCAATAATTAATTCATAGTTAAGTAAGCCTGCTTGAGACGCTTGTAGATGGAAAGATATGACATTAAATATCTAATCTGTAGTTAGTAGAGTCAGCTTGGAACAGGGAAACATTGTGATAGATGGGGTAGCTAAGTATCTAATCATGACAGGTTAGTCTGGGATGGAAGTTCATTGTAGCAGAGGTGGCAATAGAATACCTAAGAGTGACAGTCGAATAATATTCAGTAGAATTATGAAAAACCATAGTGGCAGAAGTAGAACGATAATGGGAATTAGCACTATTGGTTTATTGTATAGCTGAAGTGAGGTGATTCTGACTAAAACAGTTGGGCATTCTGATAAGCTAAAAGACATGATTAAAGAAAAGGTAAGAAGTGATGGAGTTTAGTTCAGATACATGTGAGGTGCTACACTTTGGGAAAGCAAATCTTAGGAGGACTTATACACTTAATGGTAAGGTCCGAGGGAGTGATGCTGAACAAAGAGACCTTGGAGTGCAGGTTCATAGCTCCTTGAAAGTGGAGTCGCAGGCAGATAAGATAGTGAAGAAGGCGTTTGGTATGCTTTCCTTTTTTGGTCAGAGTGTTGAGTACAGGAGTTGGGAGGTCATGTTGCGGCTGTACAGGACATTGGTTAGACCACTGTTGGAATATTGCGTGCAATTCTGGTCTCCTTCCTATCGGAAAGATGTTGCGAAACTTGGAAGGGTTCAGAAAGATTTACAAGAATGTTTCCAGGGTTGGACTTTGAGGTATCAGAAGCGGCTAAACAGGCTGGGGCTGTTTTCCCTGGAGCGTTGAAGACTGAGGGGTGAGCTTATAGCGGTGTACAAAATTATGAGGAGCATGGACATTATGAATAGACAAAGTATTTTCCCTGAGTCGGGGAGTTCAGAACTAGAGGGCATAGATTTAGTTTGAGAGGGGAAAGATGAAGAAGAGACCTAGGGGACAACGTTTTCACACAGAGGGTGGTACGTGAATGGATTGAGTTGCCAGATGGTGTGGTGGAGGCTGGTACAATTGTAACATTTGAGAGGCTTGTGAATAGGAAGGGTACGGAGGAATATGGGCCAGTTGCTGGCAGGTGGGACTAGATTGGGTTGGGATATCTGGTCGGCATGGGCAAGTTGGACAGCAGGTTATGTTTCCATGCTGCATATCTCAATGACTTTATGACTGTATGCCATGCACCCTGAGGTTCGGGGGGATTCAAGGATTTGTTTTCTGAATGTAACTTTGCTATTCAACGTTTGTGAGTTTGAACCGCACTAGAATTGGAGTTTAGTTCAGTTTGCATCTGATTCATTGACTGTTGTGCTGATTCATCGCCAATTCCTGTCATCTGGAGTTCTCGTCCCTGCTACTGACCAGACGAAATTCCTTACCTTCTTGGTTGTGAGTTTTTACGGAATCATGATCAGACCAGAATCAGATGCTCACCCGCAAAACGTGCAAATTTCGTGCAGAAACCCACTGTCTCTAAACACATTTCCCTCCCAAAGTTACACAGAAATGTTCGATTGCTTAAATGTCTTTGTCCCGTTGTGCGACAGGTTGTTGTGGAGGACCTGGAGAAAGACATTGACGTGTTTGGTCAGCCATGATGATATCAAAAGGCGGGTCCAGGTGTTTGGAATAGCTTCCTCCTGTTCCTCATTTTCTGTGCTGTTTCTTACAGAGGGTTTTCAAGATTAACATGATGAGGGCAATCTGAATCTACACTGCGGAATATCAAAGTCCTCCCCTTTACACCACAACTCTCACAGCCAGAACAAACAGCTCCTATTGCTGCTTTAGATCAGAAAGTGAAGGATTCTCTCAGGTGCTCTGTCAGACTGCAAGCTCCTTCACACAGGTTTCCAACTGGATACATGGAGCAAGCAAACGTGTGGATATTGGGATTCAGGGACAGGTTTCCAATCTGCTGGGCTGCAGTTCTGGTCACATGAATTTCTGATATGCTGAGACTTTCTGTGCATTCGACCTACTTGACAATTTAAATTGTAATTGAATTTTTATTATTGCATAACATTCTCACATCTTCAATATTCATGCAAACTGTGCAACGTGTTCTTGGATGTAGGAATGGTGAAGGTTATTAATGAACGCAAAATGTTTCATGTTACGTGTATGAACTTTCAGAATGAAGTTGGTGAAGTTTCATTGATTGGAATTCTGTGCCGATTGAAGCTGATTGAAGGAAAAGCCCTGCGACAGCGGCAAGGTCACATTGTCTGTAAACAACGCAGGAAACAACGGAATCCATTTTTCAATGTTGTCTATTTTTCACATTTTTTGTGTCCCTTTTGTATCCTTTTCCTGAACCTGATGCTTCAATAATCATAGGTTCATGTCAGTTTCACCTTGACTGCATTAGCTTTAATTTCAGAACCAGACGGTTCAGGGAAATGAAGCAGGGTGAGTGACTGAGATACCAGTGGGGCAACACATCACTACCAAAGATCCCACAGTGTTGTGGTTCAGTGGTTAGCACTGCTGCCTCAACAGGGTCTAAAGTTCGATTCCAGCCTCGATGTACTGTCTGTGTGGAGTTTGCACATTCTTCCTGTGTCTGCGTGGGTTTTCTCTGGGTGTTCCATTTTCCTCCCACAGTCCAAAGATTGTGCAGGTCAAGTGAGTTGGTCATTCTAAATTGCCCATAGTGCATTTGTCAGAGGGGAGATGGTTCTGGTTGGGTCACTCTTCGGAGGGTTGTAGGATTTTGGGTCCGAAGGGTCTGTTTCCATACTGTAGGGAATCTAATAATCACAGCAAAAGTAGAGCAGTTGAGTTAAAGTTCCCAAGGTACGTGTAGTTCACGTGACAGTTTCGCTGTCTGCGGCTCTAGTCGCTCAGTTGGTCAGCGCTGAATACTTAAAAATGCATAACATGCCAAGGTTGTAAGTTCAATGCTTATCTAAATATGTTGTTACTGACATTGACCAGGGATTATTGAAGCATCAGACTGAAGCGCAGTTGAAAACAATGTTGAGTAAAATAGCATTTATGTGAAAACTCCAGTTTCTGACATGGGGAAAAGTTTTGCTTTTGTTAAACATGACAATTATTAACAGAAAATCTGTAAATATTCCCCAGGTGAATATCCATCCGTGAAAAGAGAAACAGAGGTGAGGTTTTAGCTTAATGACCTTCCTCAAATTGCTGACCCAGCACTGGATTACATCCTGGGAAAGTCTGTATAAATCGTTTCATATCATTCAATTTCCTGAGAGCTGCACAACTCTTTCAACCAATCGAAACTATTAGATTTATCTCTTTGTGGAGTTTGACTGTTGTCAGTAAACCTGGTAAAGAATCTGGGCAAGTAGTTTTGCTGTTGGGAAGAACAAAGTGTCAAACTGGAATAAGGTTGAGTCTTGACGCAGGATTTTTCAAGCGGAGATCAAAGTGTATTAAATGGACTTACTCCCCTTTCGGTTGATTATGACCAAGTGTTCAAAGCAACAGATGGCAATGATAATGATGTTTTACATCGACAGGCCAAATCTTGCTCACGAGAGGTACCACAGTGTTACAGATCAGTTGAGCGGGGGAGATGATGATTCTTGTGGAAACCTGAGACAGTGAGAGAAATAATCCCACGCTGTTGGTCTCACTGTTCTCATAAACCATTTAGTCAGCGGACTAAGCTAACCGACTTCCATTCAATGCAGAGCTAAACCAAACAGCTCAGTGCATTCACAGTATATAATATTTCATGTTGAATGAGTTGCTGCACTTTTCAACTCCACTAGCTCTTCTTATACATAACATTTTCAATTGCAGGTGTTATACAATTTCTTTCCTATGAATGTTAACCAGTTCAGGCATGTTTCCATTTTGCATCCCCATCCAGGCAACCCAGAATCCCTGTCGATGTTTAATTCTTCACGTGTCTGCGCGGGTTTCCTCCCACAGTCCAAACATGTGCAAGTTAGGTGAATTGGCTGTGTTAAGTTGCCTGTAGTGTTGGGGGCATGGGTAAATGTAGCGGAATGGATCTGGGTGGATTGCGCTTCGGCGGGTCAATGTAGACTTGTTGGGCCGAAGGTCCTGTTTCCAAACTGTAAGTAATCTAATCTAATCTAATCCAATCTAATTCACTCCTTGTCTGCCTGCACTCGCTTTTCAAATATTCTTGAATCAGCTCCTAAAATGATTCTATTTCTGAAAATTCCTCTCCGAGTTAAATCACTCTCAGAATAAAAAATGCCTACTCCAAACTTCTTTATCGTGTCCCGATGAGTTTGAATTTCTAACCTCTAGTTTCCACTCACCTAAACGAGAAAAGTTCCCTGGTATTTACTCTTAACAACTTCACATTGGCTGGATAACTTCTTTTCGGACACGACTAAGTCTTTCCTGATTTCTCCCACATTATTCCTTATCTATGCCACCATCCCAGTAAAACCCCCTCTTTTCATTTCTAGTGGCTTTATCTTCCAGTAAACCTCATTTCCATAGTTTCTAACGACATGGTATCATGGCCGTTTCATTCCTAACGTCTTTATAGTCCAGTAAACACTGCCCGTGTCTTTCATCATGTCTTTATATCCCTGTATATTTCAACATGAGAAAGGATGCTGGGTCCAATTCAATGCATGAAAACTCACCACTAGGCTATGTAATCTTATTACCGACACAGGAAAGGTGGAAGCAATTTCAATTACAGCTGAATGGATTGGTTGAAACAGAATCGGGTCAAATCCCAGTCACATACATGACTGTTCTTCTTATAGATATTTTTTCTCTACGTGTGCTGAATTAACACAGTGAGAGATCAATTACAATTGCCAAACATGCATAAGGGGGTGTATGAAATGCTGAAGTTGTGAGATCAGAGCAGTTTTTATTAACATACCATGCACTGTTCGAATATCAGTCTTAGGAATTAGACAGAGAGCGATTTTGAATGAAATTTGAGCAGGGAAGTTTACCGCATGATGTAACACTAAATTGTGTGGTTACTTTGTTGTTTACCTCATTTGTATGCTTTGACTCTTGCGGATTTTGAATTTATCCCCTCTATACAAAAGTTCCGTGCTTTTGCACCATTATAAAAAAGATGCAGTACAATAACACCCAACGCTGTTTCAGTCTACTTGCACAGATATTGACCCCTGGAATCAGCACTGTGCACTCTCCTCGAGTCTGGAAAATAGTTTGCTGCATTCCCGCTCTTATTGGTCTTTTCATTACATCGGCTTATGTTCTTCACGGAATCTGATTCAGCAGATCTTGTCACTGAGTCATTTCTTTGTATGTGTTCAGATCATGTGAGCAGAATATCACAGTCCATAACCCAGAAGTCAGACCATACTCAGGGAACCGTACTCTGCTCTTGATCATTTCATGAACACCAGGGAGAAATATCTTTGCTCTTCAAAATTTACTAACCTGTTTTTCAGAGGCAAGATAAACAGTTCCAGGTTTCTGCTTTTGTTGTCACACAGACCAAGATTGTAAATGCTGGAACAAGTTGAGACTGCCCGTTCTCCCACATCGATTTTCTTCCCAGTAAGTGTTAACTTGTTGGTCTGAATCGGAGTCTTCTAAAAAGAAGAATATTTTTACCAATTGATTTCTGGTTTATGGGCCCAGTGGGACCCCGCTGGGCCTCTGTACATCTCACTGACGACAGCAGTTTCCAGCCGTCTTCAGCTTTTTTGTAGTAAGTACCTTCAAGGATGACATCAAAAGATGTTCGCTGTGACTGTGTGATACTCTACCAATGGAGACAGCTCTGTCAATGGAGGCAGCTCAGTCTGCTGGGATGGGATAATTTCTGCAGTGTGTCCTGCCGATCAGATACAGTACACGTTATCATTCAGATCATACAGAATGAGAGCGCTCGAAAAGGCCAATTGGTCACTCATACCTGTGTCAGCTCGGGAGTTACAAAATATGGGTTAAAGCGGAAACACTGGGGATTTGATCAGGTTTCAAGTGTTTATGTGAGGTAGGAAGCAGAAAAATATACACTGTGAAGCGATTGGGACCTGACTACAGGGGCAGCAAATAGGTTGTTCGGTGCCGAGGAGAGCTTTGAAGTATTGAATTTTGATTGATGGGCCGATCATGCTTTCACTTGGCCACGCTGATGCAGAAGATAATATGTCAGTGTGTCTCGGAATTGTGATGTCGCAGGCAAATATCACCGTTACACTGCTGTAAATTCCCTTTTCCAATGTGACAACAGTCTGTATGTAAAATAGCTTAAATACTTATTCCTTTCTCATAAATAATTCCATTCCATCTCATTGTGTTATATTGTCTTCTTTCCACTTTACCTGTTATTGTGTCTGAACTGAAGTTGATTTGCTCCTTCTGCGTGTCTTTTACAGTCTGGGTGATATGATGCAATTGTACTGATCCACTTTCTGACAGAATTTTCCACTTCACTTCAGCCTGCCCTAACTTCGCTATGCGATATCATTCCCGTTGTTTAGGTGTTAAGCGCTCGTCTCAGATCCAGCCTGCCCTCACCCAAAAGAAACGCAAAACTCAGTCACACTGTGATCACTGCAATCCAGGGGCATCTTCACTAGAGGTCATTGATTATTCCTTGGAGAAAGTTAGGACTGAAGATGCTGGAGATCAGAGTCGGATGTGTGGTGCTGGAAAAGCACAGCAGGTCAGTCAGCATCCGAGGAGCAGGAGAATCCACGTTTCTGGCATAAGCCCTACACCAAGAATAAGGCTTGTTAGTTGGGACTGTGAGATAAATGTTAGGGGTGTGGGTTTGGGGGATGATGCTGGGAAAGAGATAGTTCGATGAAGGTGAGGGAAAAGATGATATTTCAGAAGCAGTGATGGAATGGGTCCAGAGGACGGTGCCAAGTTTGAGGCTTGGGACATGGGGGAAGGCAAATGAGGAAACTGTTCAAATTCACACTTATCGCGTGAGGTGACAGAGTCCCAAGGCGGAATATATTGCGTTCCTCCTCCAGGTATTTGGTGGTTATGGTTTGGCGGTGAAGGAGGCCCAGGACATGTACGTCTTTTACGGAGTGGGAGGGAGAGTTGAAGTGTTCAGTCATGGGATGGTGAAGTTGGTGGATGCGGATGTCCCAGAGATGTTCTCTGAAATGATCTGCAAGAAGGCGTCCTGTCTCCCTGATGTAGAGGAGATTACACTGTGTGCAACGGATGCAGTAGATGACATTGGAAATTGTACAGGTGAATTTCTAACGGATGTGGAAGGATCCCTTGGGGCCTAGGGCGGAGATGAGTGAAGTGGTGTGGGCGCTGGTTTTACCCTTCCAGCAGTGGCAGGGAAAGATGCCAGTAGTGGGGTGTGGGCTTATTGGGGTTTGTAGACCTGACAAGGGGTTCGTATAGGGAATGGTCTTTTCAGAATGCTGATAGGGGTGTGGAGGGAAATATATATATATCTAATGGTGGGGTCTGTTTGGAGATGGCAGAAGTGGTGGAGTATGATGTGTTTTATGTGGAGGTTGAAGAGGTGAAAGTTGAGGACCATGGAGTTCTGTCCTTGTTGCGGGAGGGGTGGGGTTTGAGGGCGGTGGTGAGTGAAGTGGAGTAGATGCACTGGAAGGGGGGAGGGAATTTAACGATTATGGAAGAATTGGACCAACTCGGAAGTTCTGTGGTGGAATTATTTACCCTGGGAAAAGATGTGGTAGAGACAGAGGAATTGGGAACAAGGGATGACGTTTTTACACGAGGTGGGGTGGGAGGAGGTGTAATATTGGTAGCCGTGGGAGTCGGTGGGCTTGTAGTATATGTCTGTCATGAGTCATTCGCTGGAGACGGTGATGGACAGGTCCGAGAAGGGGAGGGAATTTGCCAAGAAGATCCAGGTGAATTTGAGGTCAGGGTGAAAGGTGCTGGTAATGTTGGTGAACTGTTCAACCTCTTGTGGGAGCACAAAGTGGTACCAATGCATTCATCAATGTAGCGGAGGAACAAGTGGAGAGAGGTGCCAATGTAACTGCAAAAGACGGATAATTCCACATATCTGACAAACAAGCAGGCACAGCTAGGTCACATGCGGGTGCCCGTAGCTACCCCTTTGGTTTGGAGGAAGTGGGATTATTGGACAGAAACGTTGTTGAAGCTGAGGACCAGTTCAACCAGGTAGATGAGGGTGTCGGTGAAAGGCTACTAGTTGGGCTGGGGTCAGATGAAGAAATAGAGGGCTGGAGACTTTCGTCATGGCAAATAGATGTGTACAGGGACTAGATGTCCAACGTGAAAATGACGCGTTGTGGGCCAGGAAAATAAATGTCTTCGAGGAGATGACGTGCATTGGTGGTGTAACAAATGTAGGTCAGGATTTCCTGGACTGGGGAGGCAGGAAGGTGTTGAGGTAGGAAGAGATGAGTTGGGTCAGACAGGCGCAGGATGAGACAACAGGTCTTAGGAAGGATGTAGAATCAGGTAGTGCGCAGTTCATGGACAATGAGGTTGGAGGCTGTGGACGGGACATTCCCCAGATGGATATAGTTCAATGGGATGGTGATCACTGGGATGGTGATCACTGCACCATTCAAGTGGATCTAGTGCAGGGATCCAGTATGATGGCTGGGGGATCTAGTCCAATGATCACTGGGATCAAGACCAGCGAGGAGAGGGATCCAGTTGGACTGGTGCAGTGATCAAGCGGATCCAGTGCAGGGATCCAGTACAATGACTGGGGGATCGAGTTAAATGGTCGCTGGGATTATGTCCAGTGAGTGAAGGGATCCAGTTTGATTTGTGCAATGATCAAGTGGATCTTGCGCAGGGATCCAATATGATGACTGGAGGGATCTATTCCAATGATCACTGGGATCATGTTCAGCGAGATAAGCGATCCAGTTTGAATGGTGCAATGATCAAGTCGATCCAGTTAAGGGATCCCGTACAATGACTGGTGATCTAGTTCAATGATCGCTGGGATCATGTCCAGCGAGGGAGTGATCCAGTTGGACCAGTGCAGTGATCAGGTAGATCTGGTGCAGATATCCAGTATGATGACTGGAGTGATCTAGTTCAAAGATTGCTGAGATCATGTCTAGTGAGGAAGGGATCCCGTTGGACTGGTGCAGTGATCAAGTGGATCTAGCGCAGTGACCCTGTGTAATGACTGGGGACCCAGTTCAATTATCGCTGGAATTATGTCCAGTGAGTGAGGGATCCAGTTGGACAGGCGCAGTGATCAAGTGGATCTCGCGCAGGGATCCAGTATGATGACTGGAGTGATCTAGTTCAAAGATTGCTCGGATCAAGTCCAGTGAGGGAAGGGATGCAGTTGGACTGGTGCAGTGATCAAGTGGATCTAGCGCAGGGATCCAGTAAAATGACTGTGGATCTAGTTCCATGATCGCAGGGATCATGTCCAGTGAGGGGGTGATCCAGTTGGACCAGTGCAGTGATCAGGTGGATCTAGTGCAGGTATCCAGTTTGATGACTGGAATGATCTAGTTCAAAGATTGCTGAGAACAAGTCCAGTGAGGAAGGGATACCAGTTGGACTGGTGCAGTGATCAAGTGGATATAGCGCAGGGATCCTGTACAATCATTGGGGATCTAGTTCATTGATCGCTGGTATCATGTCCAGTGAGGGAGGGATCCAGTTGGACAGGTGCAGTGATGAAGTGGATCTAGCACAGTGATCCAGTACAATTTCTGGGGGATTTAGTTCAATGATAGCTGTGATCATGTCCAGTGAGGGAAGGGATCCAGTTTGATTGGTGCAGTGATCAATTGGATCTTGCACAGGGACCGAGTACGATGACTGGAGGGATCTAGTCCAATGATCGCTGGGATCAGATCCAGCGAGGGAAGGGTTCTAGTTTGAATGGTGCAATGATCAAGTGTATCCAGTGCAGGGATCCAGTACAATGACTGGGGATCTAGTTCCATGATCACTTGGACCAAGTCCAGCGAGGGAATGATCCAGTTGGACTGGTGCAGTGATCAAGTGGATCTAGCGCAGGGATCCAGTACGATGACAGGACTGATCTAGGCCAATGATTGCTGGGATCATGTCCAGCGAGGGAAGGGATCCAGTTTGACCATCAACCTGACCCGCTCACTCTCAATCGATCACCATCGCCCGACCCCCTTAATCTCACTTCATCACTGTCACCCTTACCCCGACACTCTCACTCCATCACCGTCAACCTGAGCCTCTCACACTCAATCCATCATCTTCACCCTTACCCCTTCACTCTCTCTCCACCACCTCCACCATGAGCCCCTCACACTCACTCCATCACCATAAACCTGACCCCCTCACACTCTCTCCATCACCCTCAGCCTGACCTCCTCACACTCACTCCATCACCATCGAACGGACCCACTCACACTCACTCCTTCACCGTCCCACTGATGCCCTCACACTCACTCCATCACAGTCACCCTCACTCCCTCACACTCACTCCATCACAATACCCTGACCCCCTCAAACTCACTCCATCTCCGTCACCCTGACCCCCTCACACTCACATTTTCAGTCACCCTCACCCCCTCACACTCACTTGATCACAGTCACCCAAACCACCTCACACTCACTCCATCACTGTACCCTGATTGCCTCACACTCAAACCGTCTCCATCGCACTGATCCACTCACACTCCCTCCAACACCATCACCCTGGGCCCCACACACTCACTTAATCACCGTCACCCTGTCCTCCTCACACTCACTCCATCTCCATCACACTGATCGCCTCACAATCACTCCATCATTGTCTCCCTGACACCCTTCCACTCTCTGTCACCTTCACCCTGACCCACTCACACTCACTCCATCACTGTCATCCTGACCCCCTCACACTCACTCCATCACCGTCACACTGACACCCACACACTCACTCCATGACGGTCACCCTGACACCCTCACACTCACTCCATCATCTTCACCCTCAATCCCTCACACTCACTCCATCACCGTCGCCCTGACCCCTTCACACTACACCATCACCGTCACCTTGACCCCCTCACTCTCACTCCATCACCGTCTCCCTGACCCCCTCACACTCACTCCATCACCGTCAACTTGACCCCCTCACTCTCACTCCATCACCGACTCCCTGACCCCTTCACACTCACTCCATCACCGTCACCTTGATCCCCTTACTCGCAATCCATCACTATCACTCTGACACTCTCACTCTCACTCCATCACCGTCGCACTGACCCCCTCAATCTCACTCCATCACCATCACCCTGGGCCCCTCACACTCACCTCATCACCCTCACCCTGGCCCCCTCACACTCACTCCAACAGCGCTACCCTGAGCCCCTCACACTCCCTCCATCTCCGTCATACTGATCCCCAAACACTCAATCCATCACCATCACCCTAACACCCCCACACTCACTCCATCACCGTTACCCTGACCCCGTCACAATCACTCCATCATTGTCTCCCTGACGCCCTCCCACTCACCCTACCACAGTCACCCTGACCCCCTCACACTCACTCCATCAATGTCTCACTGACGCACTCAAACTCACCCCATCACCGTCACACTGATCCCCTCACACTCACTCCATCACCATCACCCTAACAACCCCACACTCATTCCATCACCGTAACCCTGATCCCCTCACACTCACGCCATCATTGTCACCCTGAACCCCTTCCACTAACTCTATCACCGTCACCCAGACTCCCTCACACTCACTCCATCACCATCACCCTGACCCTCTCACCCTCACGCTATCACTATCACCCTGACCACCTGTGGTGAAACGGTTAAAAATTATGTCCCAATACATGTGTGAATCTAACCGGAATGGAGGTGTTGCTTAGTCCCGTGTGAATCTTATTACACACCTCCCCGTGTGAATCTTCTTATCTGTATGTAACCAGAATGGAATGTGTTTTTTAGCCTTGCTCTGCTGTTCACATGAATGTTTACATCTGGAAAAGAGTATATCAGCTGGAAAAGTCTCCAGTTCGGTGAGTCTGCTCCGGGGTTACGTTTAACCGCCGAGCGTGGGTTGTTGGCAACCGCTCTACGAGAACTGACGGCTCCCAGTTCCGGTAACATGTAGAGTGAGTATAAGCCAGACCCGTTGTAAGTATGAGACCTGGTTGTGGCGACGCTGCGGGGAATAAAATGCTCATATTCTAGCAGACTCGCCTCTTGGTCGTTTGTTCTGTGTCAGACTACTCTCCTACGAACCTGACCTTGAGAATTTTTTAAAACATTTGGCGCTGCGAGCAGGGTCAATCGCAATTGAGGAGAGATTTTGATACAGAACAATGTTTTGGAAAAAGACTAAGAAACCAGAAGAACAAACTGTGGAGGTCCCGACCGTCCCGGGATGGCATGGATGTGGGCATGTACGTGGCAGTTTGTTTGAGAAATGGTGGGGGGCGACTGGAGGAACCCCAGGGTCGCTGCTGTCCACCCTTGAGAGGATCCCAGTCCTGCCGAAGAACCCCTTGCCTGGGGTACAGCGGAGGATGTGGGCATGTCCAAAAAGCTGAAGCGGAGTTAACAGAATTGAATGGGATTGAACTGAACTGAACTGAGTGGAACTGAAGTGAATCAAATTGAACGGAACAAAATGGAACTGAGCTAAATTGAATTGAAATGGACGGAACTGAATTGAACACAATTGAATTGAACTGAACAGACCTGAACTGAGCTGAAGTGAACTACACTGAATTGACTGAACTGAAATTAACTGAAACGAATTGAACTGAATTAAGCATAATGTAACACATGTATTGGGCCAAGCAGTGGAATGTGGTGTAAAATTATGTCCCAATACATGTGTGAATCATAATGTAACACATGTATTGGGCCAAGCAGTGGAATGTGGTGAAACGGTTAAAAATTATGTCCCAATACATGTGTGAATCTAACCGGAATGGAGGTGTTGCTTAGTCCCGTGTGAATCTTATTACACACCTCCCCGTGTGAATCTTCTTATCTGTATGTAACCAGAATGGAATGTGTTTTTTAGCCTTGCTCTGCTGTTCACATGAATGTTTACATCTGGAAAAGAGTATATCAGCTGGAAAAGTCTCCAGTTCGGTGAGTCTGCTCCGGGGTTACGTTTAACCGCCGAGCGTGGGTTGTTGGCAACCGCTCTACGAGAACTGACGGCTCCCAGTTCCGGTAACATGTAGAGTGAGTATAAGCCAGACCCGTTGTAAGTATGAGACCTGGTTGTGGCGACGCTGCGGGGAATAAAATGCTCATATTCTAGCAGACTCGCCTCTTGGTCGTTTGTTCTGTGTCAGACTACTCTCCTACGAACCTGACCTTGAGAATTTTTTAAAACACCACCTCACACTCACTGCAACACCGTCACCCTGACCATCGCACACTCACTCCATCACCATCACCCTGAACCCCTCACACTCACTCCACCACTGACACCCTGACTCCCTCACTCTCACTCCATCACTGTCACCCTGAACCCCTCACACTCACTCCACCACTAACACCCTGACCCTCTCACACTTACTCCACCACTGACACCCTGACCCCCTCACACTTGCTCCATCACCGTCAACCTGACCTTCTTACATTCACTCCATCACCGTCACCCTGACCCCCTCACTCTCACTCCATTATGGTCACCCTGACACCATCACACTCACTCCACCACTGACAACCTCACCCCCTACCACTCACTCCATCACCGTCACACTGACCCCTCACACTCACTCCATCACCTTCACCCTGACCCCATCACTCTCCCATCATCACCGTCTCTCTGTCCCCCTCACACTCACTCCATCACCATCACCTTGACCTGCTCACTGTCACTCCATCACCATTGCCCTGAACCAGTCACTCTCACTCCATCTCCGTCACCCTGAACGCCTCACACTCACTCCATCACCATCACCCTGACCTCCTCACACTTTCTCCATCACAGTCACACTGACCCACTCACACTCACTCCTTCACCGTCGCCCTGGCCCCCTCACACTCACTCCAACACCATTACCCTGACCTCCTTGCACTCCCTCCATCACTGTCTCCCTGACAACCTCACACTCACTCCATTTCCGTCACCCTGACCCCCTCATACTCACTCCATCACCGTCACCCAGACCCTCTCACACTCACTCAATCACTGTCACCCTGGCCCCCTAAGACTCACTCCTACACCATTAAACTGACCTCCTCGCACTCCCTCCATCACCGTCTCCCTGACCTCCTCGCACTCCCTCCATCACTGTCGCACTGACCCCATCACACTCACTCCATCACTGTCATCCTGACCCGTTCAAAAACACTCCATCACCGTCACCCTGACCCCATCACACTCACTCCATCACTGTCATCCTGACCCGCTCAAAAACACTCCTTCACTGTCACCCTGAACCCCTCACACTCACTCCATCACCGTCAACCTGACACGTTCACACTCACTCCATCATGGTCACACTGACTCCCTCACACTCACTCCATCACGCTAACCCTCAACCGCTCACACTCACTGCATCACCGTCACTCTGACCCCCTCACACTCACTCCATCATGGTCACACTGACCCCCTCACTCTCACTCCATCACCGTCGCCCTGACCCTCTCACACTCTCTTCATCACTGACACCCTGACCCTCTTACCCGCACACTATCAAAGTCACCCTGACCCCCTCACACAAACTCCATCACCGTCACACTGATCCACTCATACTCACTCTATCACTGTCACCCTGACCACCTGACACTCACTGCAACACCGTCACCCTGACCATCGCATACTCACTCATTCACCGTCACCCTGACCCCCTCACACTCACTCCATCAATGACACTCTGACCCCCTCACACATGCTCCATCACCGTCATCTTGACCCCTTCACACTCACTCCATCACCGTCACCCTAAACCCCTCACACTCCCTCCATCTCCATCACACTGATCCCCTCACACTGACTCCATCACCGTCACCCTAATCCCCTCACACTCACTCCGTCTCCATCACACTGATCGACTCAGACTCACTCCATCACCGTCACCCTGATCCCCTCACTCTCACTCCATCTCCGTCACCCTGACCCCCTCACACTCACTCCATCACCGTCACCCTGACCCCCTCACACTCACTCCTTCACCGTCACCGTGACCCCCTCACACTCACTCCTTCACCGTCACCCTGACCCCCTCACACTCACTCCATCACCATCACCCTGACCCCCTCACACTCACTGCATCACCTTTTACCCGACCCTCTCAATCTTTTTCCATCACCGACACCCTGACACTCTCACCCTCACTACATCACCTTCACCCTGACCCCTTCACTCTCCCTCCATCACCGTCGCTCTGACCACCTCACACTCACTCCATCACTGTCACCCTAACCACCTCACACTCACTCCATCACCGTCACCCTGACCCCCTCACACACACTCCATCACCATCACCCTGACCCCTTCACACTCACTCCATCACCGTCACCCTAACCCCCTCACACTCCCTCCATCTCCATCACACTGATCCCCTCACACTCACCCCGTCTCCATCACACTGATCGACTCAGTCTCACTCCATCATCGTCACTGTGACCCCCTCACACTCATTCCATCACCATCACCCTGCCCCCCTCACACTCACTACATCACCATCACCCTGACCCCCTCACACACACTCCATCACCATCACCCTGACCCCCTCACACACACTCCATCATCGTCACCCTGACCCCCTCACACTCACTCCATCACCTTTAACCTGACCCTCTCAGTCTCTTTCCATCACCGACACCCTGACCCCTTCACTCTCCCTCAATCACCGTCGCTCTGACCACCTCACACTCTCTCAATCACCATCACCCTGACCTCTCACACTCTCACCATCACAGTCACACTGACCCCCTCAATCTCACTCCATCAGCGTCGACCTGACCCACTCACACTCACTCTATCACCACCACCATGACCCCTAACACTCACTCAATCACCGTCACCCTGACCCCCTCACACTCACTCAATCACCGTCACCCAGCCCCCATCACACACAATCTATCACTGTCACCCTGACCCGCTCATACTCACTCCATCACCGTCACCCTGACAGCCTCACACCCACTCCTTCACCTTCCCTGGAACACATCGAACTCACTCCATCACCGTCACCCTGACCCCCTCACACACACTCCATCACCATCACCCTGACCCCCTCACACACACTCCATCACCGTCACCCTAACCCCCTCACACTCACTCCATCACCTTTAACCTGTCGCTCTCAATCTCTTTCCATCACCGACACCCTGACCCCTTCACTCTCCCTCCATCACCGTCGCTCTGACCACCTCACACTCACTCAATCACCATCACCCTGACCCTCTCACACTCTCACCATCACAGTCACACTGACCCCCTCACTCTCACTCCATCAGCGTCGACCTGACCCACTCACACTCACTCCATCACCATCACCATGACCCCTAACACTCACTCAATCACCGTCACCCTGACCCCCTCACACTCACTCAATCACCGTCACCCTGACCCCCTCACACTCACTCAATCACCGTCACCCGGCCCCCATCATACTCAGAAAATCACTGTCACCCTGACCCGCTCACACTCACTCCATCCCGTCACCCTGACAGCCTCACATCCACTCCTTCACCTTCCCCTGAACACATCTAACTCACTCCACCACCGGCACCCTGGCACCCTCACACTCACTCCAACACCGTTACACTGACCTCCTCGCAATCCCTCCATCACCGTCTCCCTGACAATCTCACACTCACTCCATCACAGTCACCCTCACCCGTCAAACTCACTCCATCACCGTCACCCTAAGCCCCTCACACTTATTCCATCAAAGTCACTGACATCCTCACCCTCACCCTCAACCCCTCACACTCACTTCATCACCTTCAAACTGACCCCCTCACACTCACTCCATCACCGTCACCCTAACCCCCTCACACTCACTCCTTCAAAATCAGACATACCGCCTCACACTCACTCCATCACCGTCACCCTAACCCCCTCTCACTCACTCCGTCACCGTCACCCTGAACCCCTCACACTCACTCCATCATGGTGACACTGACCCCCTCACTCTCAGTCTATCGCCTTCCCCCTGACCCCCTCACTCGCACTCCATCAGTGTCACCCTGACCCCTCACTCTCACTCCAGCATTGTCACGCTGACCCCCTTACACTCACTCCATCATGGTCATCCTGACCCCCTCACTCTCACTCCTTCAAAATCAGACAGACCCCCTCACACTCACTCCATCACCGTCACACTAACCCCCTCTCACTCACTCCGTCACCGTCACCCTGAACCCCTTACACTCACTCCATCATGGTCATCCTGACCCCCTCACACTCACTCCTTCAAAATCAGACAGACCCCCTCACACTCACTCCATCACCGTCACCCTAACCCCCTCTCACTCACTCCGTCACCGTCACCCTGAACCCCTCACACTCACTCCATCATGGTCACACTGACCCCCTCACTCTCAGTCTATAGCCTTCCCCCTGACCCCCTGACTCGCACTCCATCAGTGTCACCCTGACTCCTCACTCTCACTCCAACATTGTCCCGCTGACCCCCTCAATCTCGTTCTATCACCGTCACTCTGATCCTCTCACACTCACTCCATCCACGTCTCACTGATCCTCTCACACTCATTCCATCACCGTCACACTGATCTCCTCACAGTCACTCCATCACCGTCTCACTGACACTTTCACACTCAGTCCATCACTGTCACCCTCACCACCTCACACTCAATCCATCACCGTCACCCTGACCATCTCACACTCACTCCATCACCGTCAACCTAACCATCTCACACTCACTCCATCATCTTCATACTGACCCCTCACACTCACGCCATCACCGACACCTTGACCCCCTCAATCTCGCTTGATCACTGTCACCCTGAACCCCTCACACTCACTCCATCTCCGTCACACTGACGTCCTCACACTCACTCCATCACCGTCACGTTGACACACCTCACTCTCACTCTATCGCCGTCACCCTTACCCCGTCACTCACTCCATCACCGTCACCCTGATCCCCTCACACTCACTCCATCACCGCCACCCTGACCCTCTCACACTCACTTTATCACTGTCACCCTGACCATCTCACACTCACTCCATCACCATCACCCTGACCATCTGACACACACTCCATCAGCGTCACTCTGACCCGTCACTCTCACTCCATCACTGTCACACTGATCCTCTCACACTCATTCCATCACCGTCACACTGATCCCTTCACACTCACGACGTCACCGTCACACTGACCCCCTCACACTCACTCCATCAGCGTCTCACTGACACTCTCACACTCACTCCATCACTGTCACGCTGACCCCCCACACTCACTCCATCACCGTCACATGGACACTCTCACACTAACTCTATCAGTGTATCACTGACCCCATCACACTCACTCCATCACCATCTCCCTGAACGACTCACACTCACTCCATCACCGTCACCCTGAGCCCTTACTCTCACTCCATTACCGTCTCACTGTTCCCCTCACACTCACTCCATCCCCATCTCACTGATCCACTCAAACTCACTCCATTACGGTCTTCCTGACCCATTCACACTCACTCCATCATTGTAACCCTGACCCCCTCACACTCACTCCATCTCAGTCACCCTGAGCACCAAACACTCACTCCATCACTGTCACCCTGACACCCTCACACTCACTCCATTACGGTCTCCCAGAGCCCCTCACACTCACTCCGTCACCGTCACCCTCACCCCCTCACACTCACTCAATCACCGTCACACTGAACCCTTCACACTCAATCCATCACTGTCACCCTGACCCACTCACACTCACTCCATCACCGTCACACTGACCATCTCACACTAACTCCATCAATGTCAACCTGACACCGTCACACTCATCCTCCATCACCTCCTCACTGATCCCCTCACACTCACTCCATCACCGTCACCCTGACCATCTCACACTCACTTCATCACTGTCACCCTGAGCCCCTCACACTCACTCCATCAAAGTTACTCTGACATCCTCACCCTCACCCTCAACCCCTCAAACTCACTTCACCACCTTCAAACTGACCCCCTCACACTCACTCCATCACCGTCACCCTGACCCCCTTACACTCACTCCATCATGGTCACTCTGACCCCCTCACACTCACTCCTTCAAAATCAGACAGACCCCCTCACACTCACTCCATCACCATCACCCTAACCCCCTCTCACTCACTCCGTCACCGTCACCCTGAACCCCTCACACTCACTCCATCATGGTCACACTGACCCCCTCACTCTCAGTCTATCACCTTCCCCCTGACCCCCTCACTCGCACTCCATCAGTGTCACCATGACCCCTCACTCTCACTCCAGCATTGTCACCCTGACCCCCTCAATCTCATTCTATCACCGTCACCCTGATCCTCTCACACTCACTCCATCACCGTCACACTGATCCCCTCACACTCATTCCATCATCGTCACACTGATCTCCTCACACTCACTACGTCACCTTCACACTGGCCCCCTCACACTCACTCCATCAGCGTCTCACTGACACTCTCACACTCACTCCATCACTGTCACCCTCACCACCTCACACTCAATCCATCACCGTCACCCTGACCATCTCACACTCACTCCATCACCGTCACCCGAACGATCTCACACTCACTCCATCATCTTCATACTGACCCCTCACACTCACGCCATCACTGACACCCTGACCCCCTCAATCTCGCTTCATCACTGTCACCCTGACCCCCTCACACTCACTCCATTTCCGTCACACTGACGTCCTCACAGTCACTCCATCACCGTCACCTTGACACACCTCATTCTCACTCTATCGCCGTCACCCTTACCCTGTCACTCTCACTCCATCACCGTCACCATGATCCCCCTCACACTCACTCTATCAACGTCACCCTAACCATCTCACACTCACTCCATCATCTTCATACTGACCCCTCACACTCACGCCATCACTGACACCCTGACCCCCTCAATCTCGCTTCATCACTGTCACCCTGACCCCTCACACTCACTCCATCTCCGTCACACTGACGTCTTCACACTCACTCCATCACCGTCACCTTGACACACCTCACTCTCACTCTATCGCCGTCACCCTTACCCTGTCACTCTCACTCCATCACCGTCACCCTCATCCCCTCACACTCACTCCATCACCGCCACCCTGACCCTCTCACACTCACTTTATCACTGTCACCCTGACCATCTCACACTCACTCCATCACCATCACCCTGACCATCTCACACACACTCCATCAGCGTCACTCTGACCCGTCACTCTCACTCCATCACCGTCACACTGATCCTCTCACACTCATTCCATCACTGTAACACTGACTCCCTCACACTCACGACGTCACCGTCACACTGATCCCCTCACACTCACTCCATCAGCGTCTCACTGACACTCTCACACTCACTCCATCACTGTCACACTGACCCCATCACACTCACTCCATCACCATCTCCCTGAACGCCTCACACTCACTCCATCACCGTCATCCTGAGCCCTTACTCTCACTCCATCACCGTCTCACTGTTCCCCTCACACTCACTCCATCCCCGTCTCACTGATCCACTCAAACTCACTCCATTACGGTCTTCCTGACCCATTCACACTCACCCCATCATTGTAACCCTGACCCCCTCACACTCACTCCATCTCAGTCACCCTGAGCCCCAAACACTCACTCCATTACGGTTTCCCTGACCCCCTCAAACCGTCACCGACACCCTCATCCCCTCACACTCACTCAATCACCGTCACACTGAACCCTTCGCACTCAATCCATCACTATTACCCTGACCCACTCACACTCACTCCATCACCGTCACCCTCACCCCCTCACACTCAATCCAGCACCGTCACACTGAACCCTTCACATTCAATCTATCACTGTCACCCTGACCCACTCACACTCACTCCATCACCGTCACACTGACCATCTCACACTAACTCCATCAATGTCACCCTGACACCCTCACACTCGCTCCATCACCGTCTCACTGATCCCCTCACACTCACTCCATCACCGTCACCCTGACCATCTCACACTCACTCCATCACCGTCACCCTGAGCCCCTCACACTCACTCCATCAAAGTCACTCTGACATCCTCACCCTCACCCTCAACCCCTCACACTCACTTCACCACCTTCAAACTGACCCCTCACACTCACTCCATCACCGTCACCCTGGCCCCTCACACTCACTCCTTCAAATTCAGACAGACCCCCTCACACTCATTCCATCACCGTCACCCTAACCCCCTCTCACTCACTCCGTCACCGTCACCCTGAACCCCTCACACTCACTCCATCATGGTCACACTGACCCCCTCACTCTCAGTCTATCGCCTTCCCCTGATCCCCTCACTCGCACTCCATCAGTGTCACCCTGACCCCTCACTCTCACTCCAGCATTGTCACCCTGACCCCCTCAATCTCATTCTATCACCGTCACCCTGATCCTCTCACACTCACTCCATCATCGTCACACTGATCTCCTCACACTCACTACGTCACCTGCACACTGACCCCCTCACACTCACTCCATCACCGTCTCACTGACACTCTCACACTCACTCCATCACTGTCAACCTCACCACCTCACACTCAATCCATCACCATCACCCTGACCATCTCACACTCACTCCATCACCGTCACCCTAACCATCTCACACTCACTCCATCATCTTCATACTGACCCCTCACACTCACGCCATCACTGACACCCTGACCCCCTCAATCTCGCTTCATCACTGTCACCCTGACCCCTCACACTCACTCCATCTCCGTCACACTGACGTCTTCACACTCACTCCATGACCGTCACCTTGACACACCTCACTCTCACTCTATCGCCGTCACCCTTACCCTGTCACTCTCACTCCATCACCGTCACCCTCATCCCCTCACACTCACTCCATCACCGCCACCCTGACCCTCTCACACTCACTTTATCACTGTCACCCTGACCATCTCACACTCACTCCATCACCATCACCCTGACCATCTGACACACACTCCATCAGCGTCACTCTGACCCGTCACTCTCACTCCATCACTGTCACACTGATCCTCTCACACTCATTCCATCACCGTCACACTGATCCCTTCACACTCACGACGTCACCTGCACACTGACCCCCTCACACTCACCCCATCACCGTCTCACTGACACTCTCACACTCACTCCATCACTGTCACCCTCACCACCTCACACTCAATCCATCACCATCACCCTGACCATCTCACACTCACTCCATCACCGTCACCCTAACCATCTCACACTCACTCCATCATCTTCATACTGACCCCTCACACTCACGCCATCACTGACACCCTGACCCCCTCAATCTCGCTTCATCACTGTCACCCTGACCCCTCACACTCACTCCATCTCCGTCACACTGACGTCTTCACACTCACTCCATCACCGTCACCTTGACACACCTCACTCTCACTCTATCGCCGTCACCCTTACCCTGTCACTCTCACTCCATCACCGTCACCCTGATCCCCTCACACTCACTCCATCACCGCCACCCTGACCCTCTCACACTCACTTTATCACTGTCACCCTGACCATCTCACACTCACTCCATCACCATCACCCTGACCATCTCACACACACTCCATCAGCGTCACTCTGACCCGTCACCCTCACTCCATCACTGTCACACTGATCCTCTCACACTCATTCCATCACCGTAAGACTGACTCCCTCACACTCACGACGTCACCGTCACACTGATCCCCTCACACTCACTCCATCAGCGTCTCACTGACACTCTCACACTCACTCTATCACTGTCACACTGACCCCATCACACTCACTCCATCACCATCTCCCTGAACGCCTCACACTCACTCCATCACCGTCACCCTGAGCCCTTACTCTCACTCCATCACCGTCTCACTGTTCCCCTCACACTCACTCCATCACCGTCACCCTGAGCCCTTACTCTAACTCCATCACCGTCTCACTGTTCCCCTCACACTCACTCCATCCCCGTCTCACTGATCCACTCAAACTCATCCATTACGGTCTTCCTGACCCATTCACACTCACTCCATCATTGTAACCCTGACCCCCTCACACTCACTCCATCTCAGTCACCCTGAGCCCCTCACACTCACTCCGTCACTGTCACCTTGACACCCTCACACTCACTCCATTACGGTCTCCCTGACCCCCTCACACTCACTCCGTCACCGTCAACCTCACCCCCTCACACTCACTCAATCACCGTCACATTGTACCCTTCACACTCAATCCATCACTGTCACCCTGACCCTCTCACATTCACTCCATTACCGTCAAACCGACCCTCTCACACTAACTCCATCGATGTCAACCTGACCCCCTCACACTCACTCCATTGACGTCACCCTGACTCCCTCACACTCACTCCATCAACGTCACTCTGACACCCTCACACTCACTCCATCATCGTAACAGTAACCCCCTCAAACTCACTCCATCACCATCACCCTGGCTCCCTCACTCTCACTCCATCACCGACTCCCTGATGCCCTCACACTCACTCCATTACCGTCTCTCTGACCCTCTCACTCTCACTCCATCAAAGTCACCCTGACACTATCACACTCTCTCCAACAGGGTCACTCTGACACCCTTACTCTCACTCCATCACCCTCACCCTCAACCTATCACACTCTCTCTATCACAGTCACCCTCACCTCCTCACACTCACTCCATCACCATCACCCTGATGCACTCACACTCACTCCATCACCGTCACCCTGACCCACTCACACACACTCCATCATCGTCACCTTGACCCCCTCACACTCACTCCATAACCGTCACCCTGACGCCATCACACGCACTCCATCACCGTCACACTGAACCACTCACACTCACTCCATCACCGTCCCCCTGGTCCCCTCACACTCATTCCATCACCGTCACCTTGACCCCCTCAGTGTCAGAGTATCACCGTCGCACTGATCCCTTCACACTCATTCCATCACTGTCACACTGATCCCCTCACACTCACTCCGTCACCATCAACCTGAACCCCTCACACTCACTCCGTCAACATCACCCTGACCCCTCACACTCACTCCATCACCGTCACACTGATCCCCTCACACTCACTCCATCACCTTCAGCCTGATTCCCTTAATCTCAGTCCCTCTCAATCACCCTGACTCCTCACACTCACTCCATCTCAGTCACACTGACCCGCTCACACTCACTCCATCACCGTCACCCTGACCCGCTCACACTCACTCCATCACCGTCACCCTGACCCCATCACACTCACTCCATCACCGTCACCCTGACCCGCTCACACTCACTCCATGACCGTCACCCTGACCATGTCACACTCACTCCATCACCGTCACCCTTTTGATCTCACACTCACTGCTTCACCATCAGACTGAACCGCTCCCACTCACTCCATCACCGTCACCCTGATCCGCTCACACTCACTGCGTCTCCGTCACACTGATCCACTCACACACACTCCGTCACCATCACCCTGAACCCCTCACACTCACTCCATCACCTTCACACTTACCCCCTCACACTCACTTCATCACCATCACCACTCACATTCACTCCATCACCGTCACACTGATCCCCTCACACTCACTCCGTCACCGTCACCCTGAGCCCCTCACACACACTCCATCACCTTCACCCTGACCCCCTCACAATCACTCCATCACCGTCACTCTGACCCCCTCACACTCTCTCCATCACCGTAACCCTGATCCCCTCACACTCACTCCGTCACCGTCACCCTGACCAACTTACACTCGCTCCATCACCGTCACCCTGATCCCCTCACACTCAGTCCGTCACGGCCACTCTGACCCCATCACACTCATACCATGACGGTCACCCTGAACTCCACACACTCACTCCATCTCCGTCACACTGATCCCCTCACACTCACTCTATCACCGTCACACTGATCCACTCTCATTCACTCCATCAGCGTCACCCTGGCCCTCTCACACTCAGTCCATCAAAGTCACACTGACCCCATCACACTCACTCCATCATCATCTCCCTGAACCCCTCACACTCACTCCATCACCGTCACCCTGACCCCCTCACACTCACTCCATCACCATCTCCCTGACCCTCTCAAACTCACACCATGGGGAGAAATCCCCAGTGCCCAATGAAATATATCCCAGGCTGCTATAGAAGGTAAGGGAGGAGATTTCTGGGGCCCTGGTGGATATATTTAATACTTTGCTGGCCACAATGATATTGGGAAAATATTGGGAACATTTCTGAGGGACAGGATGGATCAACATTGAAAAGGCAGGAATGGATTCAGGACAAATTTGATAAAGGAAGATCCTGTCCGATGAATTCAGTTAAGTTTTTTGAAATGGTATCTAAAAACATTTATGACAGCAATGCAGATGGTGTGTTTATCATGGAATTGAGTCAGGCTTTTCACAAGGTCCCAGTCAATATGTAAATGGCCCAACTGGAGAAAGGACTAAAACCTGACCTCCCATTGGGAAACAAGGTAGGGAATGGGACTGAGGTGTTAGTGAGGGAGCACTTCGGCAAAGTGACTGCAATTCTATTGGTTTGAAAGTAGTTTTGCTGAAAGACAGGAAGCTGATAGAAAAATAGTGAGCAGGCATCTGGATGGGTACATAAAAAGGAAGAGTTTAGAGGGATATTGGCAAAGTATTGACAAAAGTTAAAGTTATAAGATGGGGGAAGACAAATCTTGACAGTATTAGACATGAAATTTTTAAAAGTTGATTAGACAGGCTATTTTCAGGGAAAGGGAATTCTGACAATTGGGAATATTTTAAATGTGAGATAAAAGGACCGTTCAGTACCAGCATGTTCCTGTTAGTGTACAGCTCAATGCTGACAGCGTTCGGAAACACTGGCTGTCGACTGAGATTCTGGTCAAGGAAAAGAGGGCACATGTCAGGTATAGCCAGCTGGATCAAGGGAATCCCTGAGAAGCATCAGAGCTGTAGAATACACTTTGGATGGAAATCAGGAATGCACAAAGGAGACATGAAATAACTTTAGCAGATAAAGTTAAGGAGGATACAAAGAGATTATACAATTGTATTAAGAGCAAAAGAATACCTAGAGACAAAACCGATATCCTTAATGATCAATGAAGCCAACGATGTGTGAAACTAGAAGATCCTAAACAAATATTTCATTTCGGAGCTTACTGTGGACAAGGCCTGGGGAGCTCAGGGAACTAAACATTGTTTGGCCTGACCGCTATTGGAATATTGTGGGCAATTCTGGTCTCAATGCCATCGGAAGGATGTCGTGGAACTTGAAAAGGTTCAGAAGAAATGAACAAGGATGTTGCCAGGTTTGGAGGGTTTGATCTACAGGGAAAAACTGAATAGACTGGGATTATTTTCACTTTAACATGGGACACTGAGGAGTTATCTTGTAAAGGTTTTTTTTAAATCATGATAGCATGAATAGAGTCAATAGATAAGGACTTTTCTCCAGTCTGGGTGGCGGGGGTGGGTGGGAGTAGGGGAAAGAGTCCAAACCTACAGGACACCGCTTTAAGGTGCAAGGGAAAGATTTAGAAGGGACCTAAGGGACAGCTGGTTCCTGCAGAAGGTGGTGCGTGTATGGAATAAGCTGCCAGAGGAAATAGTGGAAGCTGATAGAAAAATAGCGAGCAGGCATCTGGATGGGTATATAAATAGGATGAGTTTAGAGGGAAATTGGCAAAGTTCTGACAAATGGGTTGAGAAACATCATGGAGGAGTTGGACTAAAGGGTAAGTTTCCGCGCTGTACATCTCTATGACTCCATGTCTTGAAATGAGTCCACATTATAGAAGAGGCAGTGTTGGAAGTTTTAAAACATAGAGGTAGATAAATCCCGAGGACCTGATCAAGTGTATTGCTAAACATTGTGAGAAGCTGGGGAAGAAATTGTAGGGCCCTGAGCAGTGATATTTGTGCCATTGATAGCCACATGTGATGGGCTGGAAGACTGGAGGGTGGCATTGTGGGCAGTGACGGAGGGTTTCTGAGATAACAAAGGGATCTTGATGAAATGCGCGATAGGCTGAAAAACTGCAGATGGAGTTCAATTTGGGTAAATGCGAGGTAATGCATTTAGGTTACAACAAACAAGGGTCGAGCAATCACAATTAATGGTAGGGTCTTTGGTAGTGTTGTAGAATAGAGGGATCTTGGGGTTCAGGTACATAGTTCTTTGAAGTTTGCAACAAGGAGAGACAGAATGGTTATAAAAGGTAGTTGGCACACTTGCCTTCATTGCCAGTCTTTCGAGTTTAGGAGTTGGGAAGTCGTGTGGAGATTGTGCAGGACATTGATGAGGCCTCTTCTTGAATATTGCACCCAGTTATGGTCACCCAGTTATAGGAAGGATATTATTAAGCTGGAGAGCGTTCAAATTATATTTACCGGGAAGGTGCTGGGTATGGAAGGTGTCAGTTATAAAGGAAGACTATACAGGCTGGGACAGTTTTCACTTGAGCCTGGAGGTTGAGAGGTGACCATATAGATATCTATAAAATAATGAAGGGTATAGATAGAGTTAATGCGACTTGTCTTTTCCCAAGGGCAAGGGAAGTTTAGGACTAGGGGCTACATTTCTTTAGGTTAGAAGGGAGAGTTTTAAAAACAGAAAACGTGAGAGGCAAACTGTTAAAGAGAGTGTGATGTGTGTGTGAAATTAAATTCCGAAGGAAGGGGTGAATATGTGGACAATTAGAACGTTTAAAAAAACATGTGGATTACTACAGGAATAGGTTTCGTTTGAAGGGATGTGATCCAGGAACAGGCAGGAGATTAGTTTTAGATTATGGTCAGAATCAACCGAACAGTCAGTTTTCGTGCTGTTGACTGTATGACTATGAAAATCATGCTGGGCCCTTATTTAAGAAAGACTGCAAGGGGAAGCCAAGGAACTGCAGACTGAGGAGGCCGAAATCAAGGATGGGCAAGCTGTTGGAGATCATTCCGAGACTAGGATTTACATGCATTTGGAAAAACAAGGATTGTTTAAAGACAGTTGGAGTGGCTTTGTGCGTGGGAAAACATGTATCACAAACTTGACTGAGTTTTTTGAAGATGTGACCAAGAAGATAGATGAAGGCAGAACAATAGACGTTGTTTCTGACTTCAGCAAGGCGTTTGACAGGGTTGAGCAGGTTACACTGGTTAGTAAGGTTAGATCACATGAGGTCAGCGAGAGCTAGCCAACTGGATACACAATGGATTTGATAGGAGTATGCAGAAGGTTGTTGGTCAGACTGGAAGCCTCTGACCAGCAGTGTGCTGTAAGCATTGGTGCTGGGGCCTCTGTTGTGCATCATTTACATATATGATTTAGGTGAAAATACAGGAGTCACTGTTGTTATGTTTGTGAATACCAAAATGTGTGATCACCTGTGCAGTAAATACAGTTATCGAAGGGGATCTTGATCTACTGGCCAGTGGGCGAAGGAATGAAAGATGGAGTTGAATTCAGGTGTTGGATTTCGTTTAGGCAAATCAGGGAGGACAAACACAGCTATTGATAGGGCCCTGGGCAGTGTTGTCAAACAGAGAGAGAGAGAGAAAGAGAGAGAGGGACACCAAGGGTTACAGTTCCATTGTTCCTTGGAAGTGACATCACAGATAGACAGGGTGGGAGAAGCAGCATTTGGCACACTTGCCGTTATCGGCTAGCGCTTTGTTACATACGTTGGACAGAGAATTGAGTAAATGAACTGGAGCTATTTGTAATATTGCTCTCAATATTTCTCGAGGGCATAGGAGGCCCCGGGTTGACCTTACAAAAGATTTGTAAAACAATAAAGGCCACAAGGAAGGTGAATAACCAAAGGTAGGTGAGGCCCAAACTATACGGTATAAACAGGAGATGACAGAGCAAAGATTTAACGAGGGAGCGGAGGGGGAACATTATCCACAGTGGATGGTGCAGAGACAGAACAGACTGACAGAGGAAATGGGAGAAACAAGTACAATTACAACAAGGAAAAAACATTTGGGCAGGTACATAGAGGGTAGAAGGTTTGAAGAGACATGGGCCAAATGCAGTCAAATCTGACTCGTTCAGTTTCAGAAATCTGGTCAGCAGAGACAGGTTGGGCTGAAGGGTCTGATTCCATGCTGCCTGACTCTGTGTCTTCAATTATTGGAGGAGGAGACAATCGAGACAAGGCATGTTGTTGAGACTGAAGCAAGTTACAGAGATAGGGAGGGTAGTCTGGAACACAGTACGTTTCAATTATGGGGAGGGGCTGTAGAGAGGGGAGGAGGCGACAGAGCTAAGAGCTGTTACAGGAGTTAAAACTTATTGAAGGTACTGGTCCACAAGACATGCCATAGATACAATTTTAGGGGAAATACAAAAATAGAGAGATCCCAGGCAGCATTCCAACCCTCTCGTAGGAGGCCTGCTTTCCCCTTTGTTGTCCACATGCTCACCAAGGCAGCACAGTCCTGGATTGAAAACTGGGAACTCTCGATGCTGTCTCAGTGCAACAAAACTTCCAGCGGGGGTGGTGATTGAGCCTGGGGTGTGTCTGTACTGTGCTCTCTCTCCAGCACTGTATCTATGTCATGTCTTGTTAGCCGATGTTTGGAGACATCACACTGCTCTCTGCTCCGTGCACTGAGTGATCTTACCTCACTGCAGGATTTATTGAATGCTCCAGATCTCCCTTCCCTTTGTCTCTCTGGCTGACCTCTTCAATGAGGTGATGGATGAGACACCCAGCAATTGGGAAGTCTATTGAGTCAAGAACTTCCGAAATACCCACAGGAGAGAGAGAAATAGACAGACCCTGAAATTATGGTGCTGGAAACACATGCAGAATGGTAATAATTGCCATACTGACCTGGAAAATCCCAGTCACCATCCCTGGCCTGTGCTGCTTCATCTCTCTGGAGAGATGGATTCTGTTGGCTCAGGATCTGGATTAGCTGCAAGAGTGAGAGACACTGACAGAGGCAGCAATTAAACCCTCACAGTGAGGGATACCAAATGGAGAGATACTGAGTGATATCAGCAGAGTGCAGGAAGATTTCAGGAACAAACCATTGTGTAGAAAGAAGGGGTTTTGATTCATTTTGCCGCTGTTGTCAGTGCTCAGGAATGGAAAACCTGGGAGAAGGCGAAGTGATGGCCTGGTGATGTTATCGCTGTGCTATTTAGCCAGAGACTCAGCCAATTTTCAAGACCCACCTTGTAAATAGGTGAATACATAAATGCTGTGGGGACTGGAGAAGGTTACAGTGATATCATTTGCTCTCGAGGTTGGAGGAAGATGCACAGATGGGGAGGAAAGTAATGACTCGAGAATGTTAGAGACTGGGTGGGCTGTAGGTTCTGGACAAGATGATAAAGATGAGGTTTTATGGAGCTTTTTTGAGCACAGAGACCATAACTGTTAGCTTAAAAGACATTATGGAAAGAGATAAGGGTAATGCAGAAGCTAAGTATCTAAACTTGGGGAGGCCATTTATCATTAGATTATCACTGTCACTCTACGTTATCATTAGACTGGCAAGCCCAGACTGCAAGTAACTACACTTGTTGGAGTCTCTACTTGGAACACGGGAGATGTTAAATGTGATGCAGTGAGAATTCAGAGCAAATGTGTTTTGCGAGGAGTGAATGGCTAAAACAGCACATGTAGCAAATACTGACCAAGCGATATTGTGAGTTTCATAAAGAAAATACAGTGCAATAAAAATAGATTATGCCATTCAAACGTCTGGAGTGTGTGGGGCAGGGGGTGTGGGGTGGATGCTGGGGGTGGTAGTGGTGATGGTGGTCCTTAAAAATGAACAGGCAAACAACGGTCACAAAATATCCTGAGCAAATAATTTTTTAGGAAAAGCCACAAGATATTTAATAAGTACAGTTAGAGTAAGAGGATTCCCAATTAAGCAGTGAGCCCTGTTAGAAACCAAAGGGAGAATAAGTGCATGGAGCCAGAGGAAGAAGGTGAGGTCTTCAATGAATACTTACCATCTGTATTCACTCAGAGGAAAGACATTGTAGCCAGGGATGGTGAGGTTCTGGAACATATTAAGATCAATGAGGAGGAGGCGTTAAATATTTTCACAGGCAAACAGGTGGAGAAATGCCCAGTAACAATAAAATATATCTCAGGCTGCTCTGGGAGGAAATGGAGCAGATTGTTGGGGCCCTGGCGGATATATTTAATACTTTGCTGGCCACGTGCTAAACGACTGGGGGATCGCTAATGTGGTTCCTTTGTTCAAGAGGGCAGCAGGGGTAGGCCAGGTAATTACAGAGCAGGTAGTCTGACAGCAGGGGGAGGGATATTATTGGGAACAATTGTGAGGGACAGGATGGATCAACATTCGAAAGGACAGGAATATATTAGGAATTGTCTGTATGGATTTGCTTGAGGACTGTCCTCTGATATTGATGAGGGCAGTGCAAATGATGTGGGTTACATGGAGTTCATTAAGGTATTTGACGAGGTCCCACATGGAAGGCTGGTTCAAAAGGGAAGAGACCATGGGATCCAAGGCAAGTTGGTAAATTGGATCCACAATTGGTGGAGGGATGTTTTATGATTGGAAGCCTTTTTCCAGCGGATGTACCACAGGGATCTGTGCAGGAACCATTGCTGGTTATTATGTACATTAATATCTCGGATGTGAAAGCAGAAGGAATCATTAGTAGGTTTACCGATGACATGAAAGGTGAGGGTGTAGTCCACAGTGAGGGGATGGACTCAGGTTGCAGTCTGATATCGATCAGATGATAAACTGAGCAGAGTAATGGCAGACAGAGTTTACTTCTGATCACTGTGAGGTAATGCACTGTGGGAAGTCTAATAAACGAACGGTATACATCATGAATGGGAGGTCCTCCCGGAGTACTGAGGAACACGGGGACCTTGGTGGGCAAGTCCCTGGATGTCTGCAGGTGTCAGCACAGGTACACAGTCATTATGTAAATGGTCCAACTGGAGAATGGGGCTAAACCTGACCTCCACTTGGGAAACAGGTTAGGGAACAGGACTGAGGTGTTATTGGGGGAGCATTTTGGAAAGTTACCACAATTGTATTAGTTTGAAAATAGCGATGGAAAAGTACAGGCCTGGTCCACAAGTTCAAGTTATAAAATGGAGCAAGATAGTATTAGTCATGAACTCTAAAAGTAGATTTGGGGAGGCTATTTGCATGTAAAGGGAAGTCTGGCAAGTAGGAATATTTTAAAACCTAGATAAAAGGAGCGTTCAGCGCCAGCGTGTTCGTGTTCGTGTGCAGCTCAATGCTGACTGAATTAGGAAACACTGGCTGAATTTCGAGGCTCTGGTCAGGAAAAAAGGGGGACACATAACTGGTTGACTCAAGTGAATCCCTTCAGGAGCATCGGGGCTGTAGACATACGCTTAGGATGGAAATCAGGGATGTAAAAAGGGGACATGAGATAGATTTGGCAGAGAAAGTTAAGGAGAATCCAAAGAGACTCTACAAGTCTATTAAGAGCAAAACAAGAGCGAGGGACAATACCGATATCCTTAATGATCAATGATGCCAACGATGTGTGAAGCTACAAGATCCGAAACAAATATTTCACTTTGGAACTTACTGTGGATAAAGACTGGGGCGCTCTGTGGACTAAACCGTGTTTGTCCTTACTACTATTAGAATACCTTGTGCAATTCTGGTCTTAATGCCATCGGAAAGATGTTGTGGAACATGAAAGGTTCGGAAGAAATGAACAAGGATGATGCCAGGGTTGAAGGGTTTGCTCTTCAGGGAAAAGCCTGAATAAGCTGGGGCTGTTTTCACTTGAACATGGGAGGCTGAGGAGTTATCTGATAAAGGTGTTTAAAATCATGATGGTCATCGATTGAGTCAATAAACAAGATCTTTTTCCCAGGTTGGGGGATTCCAAACTGACAGGGCATAACTTTAAAGTGCGAGGGGAACTTTTTGAAGGGACCTAAAGGAAAACTGGCTCCAGCAGAGTGTATGGAATAAGCTGCCAGAGCAAAGAGTGGAGGCTGATCGAGATACATTTAAAAGGCATGTGGATGGGTTTATGAACTGGAAGGGTTTAGAGGGATATTGGCAACATTCTGGCAAATGTGACTAGATACATCATGCAGGAGTTGGCCCGAAGGGCCTGTTTCCATGCTATACATCTCTGTGACTCAATTTCTTGAAATGAGTCCACATTATAGAAAAGGAGGTGCTGGAGGTTTTAAAACACAAAGGTAGATAGATCCCCAGGCCCTGATTAAATGTATCTCAGGATATTGTGGGAAGCTGGTGAAGAAATTGTAGGGCCCCCAGCAGAAATATTTCTACCATAGAGAGCTATGTGTGATAGGCAGGTAGACTGGAGGGTGGCATTGTGGACAGTGAAGAAGGTTTTCTGAGATTACAAGGGGGATTCTGATGGCTGAAAAACTGTAGATGGAGTTCAATCTGTATAATGCGAGGGAATGCATTTGGTATAACAAACACGGGCAAGGCCTATACAATTAATGGTAGGACCTTCAGTAGTGTTGTAGAACAGAGGGACCTCGAGGTATAGGTACATAATTCTTTGAAGTTTGCAACATGGAGAGACAGGATGGTTAAAAAGATGCTTGCTTCACTTGCTTTCATTGCTTTGGATATAGGAGTTGTGAAGTTGCATTTGGATTATACACGCCATTGGTGATTCCTCTTTTGGAATACTGTGTTCAGTTCAGGTTGCCCAGTTGTTGGAAGGATATTATTAAGCTCGAGAGGGTTCAGATGAGATTTACTGGGATGTGGCTGGGTATGGCAGTTTTCATTTATAAAGAAAGGTTGAATAGATTGGTATTTTTTTCATTTGAAATCTGAATGTTGACAGATGACCTCGTGAAGTTTATAAAATAATGAGGGGAATAGATAGAGTTAATGGGAGTTGTCTTTTCCCAAGGAACAGGGGAGTTTCAAGACTAGAAGCTACTCAAAGTTTGTGAGAAGATTTGTAGCTCGGGTGCTTGTTGCTGTGGTTCTGTTCGCCGAGCTGGAAGTTTTTGTTGCAAACGTTTCGTCCCCTGTCTAGGTGACATCCTCAGTGCTTGGGAGCCTCCTGTGAAGCGCTTCGGTGGTGTTTCCTCCGGAATTTATAGTGGCCTGTCCCTGCCGCTTCCGGTTGTCAGTTTCAGCTGTCCGCTGTAGTGGTCGGTATATTGGGTCCAGGTCTTTGTGTGTGTTGATGGAGTTTGTGGATGAGTGCCAAGCTTCTAGGAATTCCCTGGCTGCTCTTTGTTTCGCTTGCCCTATATTGGTAGTGTTGTCCCAGTCAAATTCATGTTGCTTGTCGTCTGCGTGTGTGGCTACTAGGGAGAGCTGGTCGTGTCGTTTCGTGGCTAGTTGATGTCCGTGGATGCGGATCGTTAGCTGTCTTCCAGTTTGTCCTATATAGTATTTTGTGCAGTCCTTGCATGGGATATTGTACACTACGTTAGTTTTGCTCATGCTGGGTATCGGGTCCTTCGTTTTGTTGTGTTGTTGTCTGAGAGTGACTGTTGGTTTGTGTGCTGTTATGAGTCATTTGACAGCCAGACTACTGCGACCACTAGGACTCATAACAGCACACAAACCAACCACCACTCTCAGACAACAACTCACCAAAACGAAGGCCCCTATACCCAGCATGAGCAAAACTAACGTAGTGTACAAAATCCCATGCAAGGACTGCACAAAACACTATATAGGACAAACAGGAAGACAGCTAACGATCCGCATCCACGAACATCAACTAGCCACGAAACGACACGACCAGGTATCCCTAGTAGCCGCACACGCAGACGACAAGCAACATGAATTTGACTGGGACAACACTACCAATATAGGGCAAGCGAAACAAAGAACAGCCAAGGAATTCCTAGACGCTTGGCACTCATCCACAAACTCCATCAACAAACACATCGACCTGTACCCAATATACCGGCCACTACAGCGGACAGCTGAAACTGACAACCGGAAGCGGCAGGGACAGGCCACTAAATGCCGGAGGAAACACCACAGAAGCCCTTCACAGGAGGCTCCCAAGCACTGAGGATGTCACCTAGATAGGGGACGAAACGTTTGCAACAAAAACTTCCAGCTCAGCGAACAGAACCATAGCAAATAGAAGCTACATTTTTAAGTGTAAGAGGAGAGACATTTAAAAAAAAAGGCGTGAGGGTCACATTGTTACACAGAGGGTGGATTGTATGTGGAATGAACCGCCCAAGGAAGGGGTGAATGTGGAGACAGTTACAATGTTTAAAAGACATTAGGATTTGTACATGAATAGGAAATGTTTGAAGGGATAGGATCAAGGAACAGGCAGGTGGGATGAGATCAGTTTTAGAGTATGGTTAGCATTGACCGAACAGTGCGGTCTGACTCTCTGACTATGATTATAATGGTGTGTCATTAATTAACAAAGGCTGCAAGAGGAAGCCAGGAAAGTACAGACTGATGACCAGACATCAGGATGCGTCAGTTGTTGGAGGTCATTCTGAGGGGTAGGACTTACATGGCATTTGGAAAGACAAGGACTGATTACGGCAGCCAGTATAGCTTATTGCGTAGGAAAACACGTCTCACAAACTTGACTTGAAGACAGATGAAGGCAGAGTAACATACGTTGTTTCTGGCTTCAGCAACCCTTGGTCAGGTTGTAGCATGATACATTGGTTAGTAAGGGTAGGTCACAAGGGATCAGAGAGAGCTAGCCAACTGGATACAAAGTGGGAGACAGAAGGTGGTGGGAGAGGGTTATTGTTCAGACTGGAGACCTCTGACCGGCAGTGTGCTGTAAGAATTAGTGCTGGGGCCACTGTTGTGCACCACTTACATAAACGATTTGAGTGAAAATATAGCAGTCCCTGTTCGTATGTTTGTGGATACCAAGATTAGTGGAAGAGTGGGCAGGGAATATAGTTATCGAAGGGGATGTTAATCAACTGGGCCAGTGGGCCAAGGAATGAAAGATGGAATTTAATTCAGGTGTTGGATTTAGTTCAGACAAACAAGGGAGGACGAACACAGTTAATGGTTGGGCCCTGGACAGTGTTGTCGAACAGAGAGAGACCAATGGCTGCAGTTACGTTGTTCCTTGGAAGTGGAAGCACAGGGGGACAGGGTGGGGAAACCAGCATTTGGCATACTTGTCATCAGTGGCCAGAACATTGAGTACATGAGCTGGAGATATTTGTAACATTGTCGTCAATATTTCTCCTGGGCAGTGGAGGCCACGGGTTGACATTATAAAGTTTTATGAAACAATATAGGGCCTCAGCAAGGTGCGAAGGGTAGGTGAGTCCAAATCTAGAGGCATAAACGTGAGGTGAGAGACCAAGGAATGAAAGAGGGAGCTGAGGGGCAACATTTTCCACAGAGGATGGTGCATATATGGAACGGACTGCCAGAGCAAATGGTGAAATCAAGTACAATTACAACATGGAAAAGACACTTGGTCAGGTACATGGAGAGAAGATTGGAAGGGGTATGGGCCAAACACGGGCAAATGCAACTCATTCCGTTTAGGAAACCTCAAACAAAGAGTCATGCAGCACAGAAATAGACCCAATGTCTTCAGTTGTTGTTGGAGGAGACTATCAAGACAAGGCATGTTGTTAGAGACTGAAGCAAGTTACAGCGATACGGGTGGTCGTCTGGACTGGAGGTTGCTCTGCTCTTCTCCACTCTTCCCTTCTGAGCAACGGGTATAGGCTCCGTGCCAGAGGCCTGAGCCCCATTTCTTACCCCTGGTAATTCGCCCCCCACAAGTATCCAAAACGGTATACTTGTTCTTGAGGGGAACGGCCGCAAGGGGTCCCTGCACTGGCTGCTTTCTCCCAGTCCCCCTCACTGTCACCCATCTGTCTGCAATCTTTGGAGTTACTACTTCCCTAAAGCTCAGATCTATGACCTCCTCTGCCTCCCGAATGATCCTTAGTTCATCCAACTCCAGCTCCAGTTCCCTAACAGTTGGATGAGCTGGAGATGGGTGCACTTCCTGCAAGTGTAATCAGCAGTGACGTCCATGGCATCCCTCAACTCAAACATGTTGCAAGAGGAACATTGTACTGCCCAGAGGAACTGGGTCTAAAGAATAGAACAAGCAAAATGCAGCACTTACCTACTTAACACAACAGGTCTTATCATTAGGTTAGAGGAGGAGGGCGGGTGAGAGGCACTGCCACGGTAGTGCCTCGGGTTCCTCTCCTGCGTGCTTTTATTGGAAAAAATAACCTACGTCGGTAAGCTTACGCTATACCTGCTTCCGGGTCCCGGCTGCCCCTCTGTTCTTCGTCACTGCCCCCTGCTGCTCCCGCTCTTTCTGTGAAGAGAGACAGAGAGAAAAAAAACACCGCTTCCCGCTACCAGTAAGTAATTTTAAAACGAACTGTCTCACCTTAGCTGTAGCCTTCCGGGTTCATTTATACTCAGCTGCTGCTCGCACTCAGCCATTGAGTGTCAGGCCGCAGAAAGCTCATCAATATGTAATGCGAAGAACGTAGCACTGTTATAGCGAAACATTGGCAGTGGCAGTACACTTACTGAAAGCTGGAATTGGCAACGAGCAGAGGATGCTTTTCCTCCATTCATTTCTGGATTATGTGCCCACCACGATCCCTCTGGGCCGCTCTGTTAACCCTGACCACAGCAATTTCCCGCAGTCTTCAGGTTTTTCTAGCTTGTACATTCGAGGATGACGTCAAAAGATCTTCACTCTTATTGTGTGATACACTGTGGCATAGATTTGTCCCGGCTGTGTCAATATAACTACTCTGTACCTTCCCAAATTCTGCTGTTTTAATTGCAAATGCAATCAGAATCACAAAATCTATCACGCTGCAGACTGAGGCCATGCAGTCCACCTTCGCTCTGCTGGCTCCACACATTGAGGAAATGACTGTGATTTGATTGACTGATTATCATATGAACCTAATTACAGTGGACAGAGTTGTTTGTGAAAGGTAAAAACAGATCATAGTAATCAAGGACATGCAGAACACGGTGTGAGAAAAGCAAAATTTGACCAGACTCAGGAATTCAGGTTACTACGTATAGGACGTGCGCGCAGCAAAATCCACATTGGCAAGATCAGCATTATTTCAAGTTAGACAATCCATTTCTCAGAGCAGCAACGGCCGAGAAGAAGCGATTTTTGAACTTACTTGTGTATGTTTTCATCTTTGGATTTTTTTCTCTGAACCCGATCTCATCGAAATCATTTCTTCTCAGTCAAAAATGAAGTAGTGTGCAAAACTCCAAGGCTCATCCGCAAGGTGAACACGTATGTCACCTGTCTGAGGCAATATCACACCACAGACAAACGAGCCAGAATGGCGGCTGAAGTGGTAACCATAAATCAGGTGAGTTTTTTGCTTTTTTTCTGTTTCAGAGTGAAAGAAGCACAGAGTTTTCATCACAGCTCCTTTCCATTCTGAATCGTTTCTCCCAGGAGGCTCTGCTTGCTGCTTTCCCGGAACAGGGCGGTCTTCATTGATAACTGGACGAAATCACCTTCCATTGTCACGTAGTGTTGGGGGAGAGCAGCTTGAATGCGGTCTTCATCTCCCTATCAAACACGGATTTGTGGAGCGGGGTAGGGGTCAGCCGGGTGTGGGAAGTATGGAAATTCTGGAAAAGTGGAGAAAAGTGAGATCGTGCATGCACAAGAAATCATCTTCTGTTGGCAACCCTTGTCCAAATAATGCGATCTGAGACAGATAGAAAATGCAGAACTACGAGGAAAGAGTGAATCTCTCCCCATTATCGGGAACAGTGTCTGTGCTTCTCGAAGTCACAGGGAGGCTTCTGCTGTCTGAATCAGCATGGAATGTTACTGAGCAAGTCCCGTCGCTCACGCAGCTGATGTGTTCACATTTTTCCACGTTGCCTCCAGTTCACATCAAAGATTTCACAGCTCACATCATCCTAGAGTGACAGGGAAGAGAAGGAAGCGATTCAGACCATCATCTTAACACAAACTGGGGATAAATTGGATGTGGGAGAGCGGATAATCTCGACTGGTTCCAGCATTTACAATATTGGTCCGTGTGGCAACAAAAGCAGGAACCAGGAACTGTTTATCTTGCTTCTTAAAACAGGTAATTAAATTGTGAATAACATAGATATTTCTTCCTGGTGTTCATGAAATGATCAAGAGCAGAATACGGTTCCCTGAGTATGGTCTGACTTCTAGGTTATGGGCCCAGGGCACTCCCACTGTGATATTCTGTTCACAAAATCTGACCACATAGAAAGAAATGACACAGTGACAAGATCGATTGAATCGCATTCTGTGAAAAACAGAAGCCGATGGAATGAAAAGAGCCTTGAGAGCGGGAATGTAACATCATCTGTGAGGAAGTTGTTTTCCAGACTCGAGGAGAGTGCACAGTGCTGTTTCCAGGGGTCAATATCTGGATAACTAGACTGAATCAGCATCGGCTGTTATTGTACTGCATCTTTTGTACAATGTTGAAAAAGCACGGGCCTTTTGTATAGAAAGCACAACTTCAAAATCCTAAATGATGCAAAACACACAAATGAGATGAACAACAAAACAACCGCAGAAACTCGTGTTAGGTCATGGGGTAAACACCCCTGCTCAACTTTCGCTCAAAATCGCTCTCTGTCAAATTCCTGAGCCTGAGATTCGAACAGTGAATGGTCTATGTTAATAAAAACTGCTCGAATCTTACAACTTCAGTATTTAATACGCCCGTACATGTATGTCTGACAGCAGTAATTGATCACTCACTGTGTTACTTCAGCACACGCAGAGAAGAAATAAACATAAGAACAATAGTCACGTATGTGACGGGGATTTGACCCGATGCAGCCAATCGATTCAGCTGTATGAAATTGCTTCCACCTTTCATGTGTCGGAAATAAGATTGCACAGCTTAGTGGTGAGTTTTCATGCATTGAACTGGACGCAGCATACTTTCTCAGGTTGAAACTTCCTGGGATATAAAGGCATGGAGAAAGATACGGTAGAGTTTACTAGAATATAAAGACGTTAGGAAGGACAGGTTCAGAGTTTACTTAATACAAAGTCGATAGAAACGACAGACATGAAGCTTACTTTGAGCTAACACCACTCGAAAAGGAAAGAGCAGATGTGATGGGACGGTGAGATAGATAAAGTATCATGGAGGAGAAATCAGGAAAGACTTAGCAGTGTCTGAAGGGGGGTGATCCAGCTGATGTTACGTTGGTAAGAGTAAATCTGAGGGAACTTCCTTCGTTTAGGCGAGTGGAAACTAAAGATTGGAGCTTCAAAACCAACGGGGAATGATGAAGAAGTTTGGAGCAGATTGTTTTTATTCTGAGAATTATTGAAATCGGAGATGAATTTTCAGAAATTAAAACATTTTAGGAGCTGTGCAGGCACACAGGGACTGAATTTAACAGCGATAGAGATTCTCGGCTACTTGGCTGGCGAGGTAAAAGGGACATACTCTCGAAGTGGATAACATTCATCGGAAAGAAATTGCATAATGCCTGCACCTGAAAATGTTAAGTATAAGAAGAGCTGCTGGCATTGATAACTGTTGCAGCTTATTCTACATGAAATATTATATATTGTAAATACACTGAGCTGTTTGGTTCAGCTCTGCATTGAATAGAAGTCGGTTAGCTCAGTCCGCTGACTAACTAGTTATGAGAAAATGAGACCAACAGCATGGGATCAATTCTCTCACTGTCTCAGGTTTGCATAAGGATCATCATCTACTCCGCTCATTGGATCTGTAATACTATGGTGCCTCTAGTGAATAAGATTTGGCCTGTAGATGTAAAACATTATTATCATTGCCATCTGTTGCCTTGAACATTTGGTCACAATCACTCGAAAGGAGAGTGAGTCCATTTAATCCTCCCTGATCTCCGCTTGGAAAATCCTGTGACAAGACTCGATCTTATCCCAGTTTGCATCCTCTGCACCTCCCAAAAGCTAAACTACTTGTTATGCCTTTGCTAGATTTACTGACATCAATCAAACTCCCCAAAGAGATAAATCTAATACTTCCGATTGGATAATGAGCTGATTGTGTTTGCAGGAATTGGAATGATATGAAATGAGTTAAACAGACTTTCCCAGAATGTAATGCAGTGCAGGCTGAGCGATTTGAGAAAGGTCATTAAGCTAAAATTTCACCTCTGTTTCCCTACACATAGTTGGATATTCACCTGGGGAATATTTGCAGCTTTTCAGATAATAATTGACACAAATTTGAAACTGGAGTTTTCAAATAAATGTTACTATACTCAACATTCATTTCAACTGCATTTTAGTATGATGCACTAATAATCCCTTGTCAATGTCAGTAACAACATATTTAGGTAAGAATTGAACTTACAATCATGGCATTTTACGCACCTTTAAGTAGCAGGCACTAAACAATTGCGCGACTGAAGCCGCAGACAGCAAGCTGGTCACATGTCCTATTCATACCTTAGGAACTTTAACTCAACTGCTCTATTTTTGCTGTGGTTCTGAAATTAAAGCTAACGCAGACGAGGTGAAACTGCCATGGACCTGTGATTATTGAAGCATCAGGTTCAGGAAAGGGACACGTAAAAATATGCAAAATAGACTTCATTGAAAAATGGGTTTCCGTTGGTTCCTGCGTTGTTTACAGACAATGTTACATTGCCGCTGTCGCCAGACCTTTCCTTCGATCGGCTTCAATTCGAATCAATAAAACTTCGCAACTTCCTTCTGAAAGTTCATACTGGTAACATGAAACATACTGCATTTAGAAATAATCTTCACCATTCCGACATCCACGAACACGTTGCACGGTTTCCATGAATACTGAAGATGTAAGAATGTGATACAAGAATAAATTCAATTCCAGTTTAAATTCTAAAGTAGGAAGAATGCACAGTAAGACTCAGAATGTCAGAAATTCATGAACATCTCCGTGTCCAGAACTGCAGCAAAACAGAAGGGTAATCTGTCCCTGAATGCCCACGTTTGCTTGCTCCATGTGTCCAGTTGGAAACCTGTGTGAATGAGCATGCAGAATTACAGAGCGCCTGGGAGAATCCTCGATTGTCTGATATAAAGCTGCAATAGGAGCTCTCCATTCTGGCTGTGAGAGCGGTGGAGTAAATGGGAGGACCTTGATACTCCGTGGTGTAGATTCACGTTTCCACATGTTATTGTTGAAAACCCTCTGTCAAAAACAGCACTGACAGAGAGGAACAGAAGGACGCTTTACTAAACAGAGTTCCTACTCTGCCATTTTACATCGTCATGACTGAATAATTACATCGATATCTTTCCCCGGTCCATCCAAAAGGTCCATCCTGTCGCCCAAAGGGAAAATGACATTTAAGCAATCGATAATGCCTGTGCAATTATTGGAGCGGAATGCATATTGAGACAATGGATTTCTGCACGAAGTTTGTAGGTTTCCTGGGTGAGCAGTTGATTCTGGTGTGATCATGCTTCAAATGATATGATTCCGACAAATCTCACCAACAAGGGGGTAAGGAATTTTCTGTGGTAAACAGCAATTTCGAGAACCCCAGACGATGGGAATTAACGATATATCAGCAGAATAGTAATAGATTCAGCTGAAATCTGAACTCCGATTCTGGTGGAACTCAAAACAACAAACTTTGTATAGCAATGTTAACAATGCTGTAGAAATTTAACGCGCTTTTCATTGCACTACCGAGCCGCGCTAGCCACAATTTTACTGTACCCAAAGTTGTGGATGTCGTGGAGAAAATGTAATAAATCTCCAGGAGATGCGAGGGGTTCTTCAAGGCGTCGATACTTTTCTTTACAGACAAAAAACCGTGACACTCAAAAAGCAAGTTCTTGAACGACCCCAAAACTCAGGATCCGTGGTGCTTTATACCCTTTCGTTAATTATATTTTTGTTAGCTTACCAGGATGCCCAACTGTGTTTGTCAGAATTATCTCACTCCAAGTATACAATAAACCATTATTGCTCGACTTCTGCCAATAGGGTTTTCTGTTGTCACGATTATGTATTTTACTGCCACCTCTGCTGCAATGATCTTACAGCCCAGACTAACCTGTCATGATTAAATGTTTAGCTACTCCATCTACCAAAATGTTTTCCTGTCCCAAGCTGATTAGATAGCTAATGTCTTTTTTTCTGCTACAAGGGTTTCAAGCAGGCTGGCCATCAATTAAATATTTAAAGTCAAGTCCTAAATATTTATTGTCACGACTTGTCCTAACCTGCAATGATGATATTTAGCTAGCAAGGTTGACGTTACTAATTACTATTATCTCAGCCTGTCACAGAAACCGTTCAGGCCCAGTCTGACTCTGCTAATTGGTGGAGGAGCAATCCACTATGCTTATCCCATCCAGCCACAGTGGCCCCATCCTGCCACAGTGACCTTTTTACTCGTGTAGCATTCCACAGACCCCTTGTAACAGATCGACAGTCGTATCCATGCTTTTACCCTTCCCATGCTTTCATGCTCCCTAGTTTCCGTACAGTGTTCGCATCTTTGATCAGATATGTGTTTGTCTTCGCCCCACTTTCCAATCCCTGGTGCTTATCCATGTGTGCTCTTGCTTCTCAAGTACTCGGCTAAATACTCCTGAAGTGTTTTGATGGCTCATAGCTTTACCACACGTTGAAACAGTGAGCTCAAATGATACAACACTCAGAATGAAAATATTCTTCCTACGTCTCCTCTGATTATTCTCCCTCTTGCGTTTAACGCAGATCTGTGGTTGTAAACACTTCCCAGAAGAAATTTATTCCTATAAGACATATCTATCCCCTCACTGTACACCTTCAACTCTTCCTCACTCTCTCTTCTCCGCCCTAAGATAAAGAGTCTGAGCTAAGCTAATTTATCTTCGCCATGACGAGATTGTCGTGCTGGAAAAGTACAGCAGGTTAGGCAGCATCCGACGAACAGCAGAACCGACGCTTGTGGCATAAGCCTTTCATCAGGGATGAGATGTGTGGATGGGGGCAGAGAGATAAATGGGCGGCAGTTGGTGTTGTGTGGAAGGCAGCTGGGAAAGCGATAATTGCATGGAGGCGGGGGAGAAAGTGATAAGTCAAAGGGGGAAAAGCTTAATAACTCCGGAGGGTGGTGCCGAGTTGGATGCTTCGGACTGTGATTATGTGGGGGGAGGGGAATTGAGGAAGATGTTGAAATCCACATTTACCCCATATGGTTGCAGGGTCCCAAGGCAGAATATGAGGCGTTCCTCTTCCAGGCAGCGGGTGGTAACTGTTTCGCGGTGGCTTATGCCCAAAATGCCGATTGTTCTGTTCTGCAAACCACATTTCAGGGGAGATGTGAAATACTAAAGACTACAAAAAGGACAAAAACTTATAGAATCAGAGTTAATGGAATTAGGCACCTTGCAGACCGAAAGCATTTGGCCAAGTGAGTCTGCTCTGTCCCGCATAAGAGATGCAAACTCCCCCACCCTATCTTTCTAAACCCGCATTATTGATTCACCTAAAAAAATAGAAATGAGTTCAAATGCTCAGCGGGTCAGCTAGCATCAGTGGAGAGAAATCAGACTTAACATTGCGAATCAAAAACTGTTCCAAGAAATGATCTGTTGACCCCAAATGGACATTCGCTTTTCCATGAGCTGCAATTCCTACTTTTGTCTTTGATTTTGCCTTTGATTATACAATCCATTCAGGGTTTGTTTGCCATCTACCTGAAGTGCACACCTTTGGACATTAAGAAGGAATCGGAGCAGCCAGAGGAAACCCACACGGAAGAAAGAAAAAGGAGCGTGCAACTTCCACACAGTCAGTCACATAACTCTCGAATCGAATGCGGGTTTCTGGTCCCTCAGCCCTCCCAAGCTGCAAGCGCCCGTCCAGGATGCGAATTGAACCCAGTCTCACGCAGTGACAGGTAGTGGAATTACCCTGGAGTTCTATGCAAAAAAAGGCCTATGCATCAGTACTGGAAATCAATAATCGATTAACGATCAGAACTCTTTTTTTAAATCACTTGACCGACAGCCTTGTACATCTGTCATCAAAACTTCACATCTGACTACTTGTGAATGTTATGAGGATTTCTGACTCTCCAAACTTTGCGTGCACTGAATTCCAGATTTCAACCACCCGCCGTTTCAAAACGTTTGTCTGCGCATTCACTCAAATATTTCCTCCTCTGTTCTTAAATCTATTACAACGTGAGTGATCTCTCCATTATAGCAAAACGTTTATTTCAGTCTATGCCATCCGTATCCCTGATTATTTAGTATATCTCAATCATGTCTTCTCTCGATCTCTTCTGCTCTAAGTCTCTCCAGTCTTTCAAATTTCTCTTCATAACAGAAATTCTTCTACCCAGACAATATCCTGGTAAATCACCCCTGCATCATTTCCAGTTCTAATTTGATTGCAGAACTGCACACAATAGTCTAGATAGAGCCGAATGAGCAAGTGATTTTTTTTTTCTCAGTGCTGCCCTGTGTTCTTTTCCTAAGCCTGAAGTTCCAATAATGTCTGATCCATGTCATTAAAAGCTGCTCCTTGACCATTGATCTCAAAACCACAGTATCGAATTGGATTGACTGGTCTGAAGGTCGCAATGGTATGATTGCGGCACGTTCACCCAGAAACAGTGAGCGCAGCAGCACAGACTGAACAGGGTTCAATGTGAAAATAATTGTAAGGGAAATGGGAAGTGGAACTTAAAGGAGGTCAGTGATTGTGGGAGGGAGAGAAATCTCCAAGAATGGGTGAGTCTGAATTCTGATATTTACCTCACAGAGATGTGTGAGAGAGGGGTTTGATGAAAAAAAAGCATAATATCAGAGAAAGTAATCATGCAAAATCAATTAATACATTTCTGTGTTTCGTCGGCATGTACCACAAGGAGTTAAAAAGGGGAGAACATTACATACCGTAACTCGGATTCAAACGAGGTTACTCCGGCCACAACGCACAATACTGAACATTATACGATCCCTGGGGCATGCAGAGATGTGTGTTTGAAAAGAACAGTAACTACAGTGACATAGGATATGTTAGGAAGAATGCAGAGACACAACAGGACTATTTGGCAAGCAATAATAGACATGTGGGACTCAGAATTGGCTGTATATTCAAATTGGATGTTTGAAGAGGGTGAGGAAGTTCCATCGAGTACTGCATGTTGAAGACTGAGGGTGATAGATTTTTACAAAACATCAAATTCTCAAGGGATTCTGCAGGATATTGTTGAAATGTAAGTTTCAACAGCAATGTGGTTTCACATTTGTTGCCTCACGAGCTTCCCCACACAAGGAAGTACCCATTTCTGCAGTGGATGACATAATCCCAGTTCCTCCACCCAGAATCAATGGTGCAGTTACAAAAATCAAATTGGAAATTGGGATAAAAATGAGCACATGAAGCTACTGTGTCGCACCAGTGATGCGATCGGTGAGCACATTGTCCTTCGATGATGGTACAGAGGCGCATGAAATTCTGACGCTGGGAGTTCTCCTGGTCAAAGGCGGGCAGGAAGGGCATATTTGACTCTGGTTATTAGATTATTAAAATACAACAGCAGCATTTACCCGCATTGCAGATTGGCTCAATGGAAGCGTGCTGCAGCCTTAAACAAGAGGTCGATTTATTGCAAGCATTCAGTGCAATTTTCCTTAACAATGCACTGATTTGTTATTTTGACAGTAAGAACTGTTATTTGATCACATCATCCTCTTGCTCCCAGCAAACACTCCAATATAGCGTACATCAGTTTCATTCCGGCACAGCCACATGTCATATTCTCACTCCCTCTGAGATGATTGGAATTGCCAATGTCATTCTCTGAGATGGAGCGACGTAGCCTTGAGATGGCAGTGTAGTGAACAAAGAAGAACAAAGAACACAGAACATTTATAGCCCAGGAACAGGCCCTTTGGACCTCCAAGCCTGGGCTGAACCAAATCAACTGTCTGAACCTACTACCCAATTCCTCAGCATCTTTTCCCATCTGCTCCCCACTTACTCACGCATCTATCACGGCGCACCTTGAATGAACGACCGTGCCAGCCTCTACTACCTCTGCTAGCAACGCGTTCCAGGCACCTACCACCCTCTTTCCAAAATACTTTCTACATCTGTCCTCCTTAACCGTTTCACCTCTCAACTTGAATGTGTGATCTCGCATTATTGAATCCCTCACCTGGGGTAAAAGCATATATCTGTACACCCGGTCTGTACCCTTCAATATTTTGTAGACCTCAATCAGGACCCTCCAATCTCGTTTTCTCCTTTGAAACCAATCAAAAACTTCTTAGTCTCTCTTCACAGCAAGCATCTTCCATACCAGCAACATCCTCATAAACCTTCTCTGCACCCTCTCCTAAACGTCCACTTCCTTTTGGTAAAATGACGACCAGAACTGTGCACAGTATTGTACATGCGGCCGAACCAAAATCTTGTACAGTTTTAGCATGACCTGCAGCGCTTACACTCAAAGCTTGGTCCTATGGCGACAAGCATTCCATATGCTTTCTTGACCACTCTATCTACCTGTGCCGCCATCGTCATGGTACAAAGGACCTGAACTCCCAGATCTCTATGCTCATCAAATTTCTCCAAGGCTGTTCCGTTTACAGTGTAGTTGGTTCTAGAATTAGGCTTCCCAAAATGCATCACTTCACATTTGCCACGATTGAACTCCGTCTGCCACTTCTCCGCTCAACTCTCCTGTTTATCTATATTTTTCATTCTTTGACTGACCCCTATGCTTTCTGCGACTCACCAATATTCGTGTCAAATGCAAATGTAGTAGCGATATACTGGGCTAGCAACCCTTGGAGACTGAAACATGGCAGCTGCTGGTATTTAATACGATGAATAAAATCTGGAATATTAACCCCGATCAGAGGAACAGAAGCAAAAGTTTTAATTTGCTGAAAACCCATTCATTCTTGTCCCTTTGAAAGGGGAATTTGCCGTCCTAAACGAGACCTGCCAACATATGATTCCAGACTCACAACAGTGCGGTTCACCAATAGAATCCCTCTGACTCAGTTCAAGTTGAATTAAGAATAAACAACAAATAATGTTCAGACCACGATGGCCACACTCCGTAGGAGAATAAAGAAGTATATTAAAAAAACATGGATGACGGGGAAAATTCGAAGTCATCCAATTGAGTTGAATTGGACTCAAATTTAACTGATTATCCAAGCTCAATAGACACATGGATACACACACCCCCAAGAAGTCAGGTCCATAGCGGGATAAAGGATTCAATTACCTGCTGAAGTGTAAACCTACGTGCCCAGGCACAATGTGGACAGGTCATTCGCCACTCCCATATGTGAGAAGGGATCACTCAGGAGGCCAACTGGCAGAATCACCAGCATGTTTACAAATGACATCAGGGGTTCGATTGTGCTGTTATTGCAGGTGTTCATCACATCCAGCAATGAACCATGTTTGGATGCCTGTTTCCAGTGGAGTTCCATTGTTTCCTGATGTAGATCAACGATTCAGACTTAACTGTAGGAGTCATGATTTTGAAGCTTGCAGAGGATTCAACAATTGGTCGTGTATTTGACTATGATGAACAATGTCAGGGCCTGCAGAGATGTATCAGTCAGATGGAAAGTAAAAACGGCGAATGGAATTGAATCCAGGCCAGTAAGTGGTAATGAATTTGGAGAGTTGTAACAATAACAGTGAGGATTCTGAGTGGTGAACAGAACAAACAGGAACAAAGAGATCTTGGCGTGGATATTCATAGATCACTGAAGAGGTTTGGATAGGCAGCTCAGTTGATCGAGAGTATCTTTGGATATTTTCTGTTTTTGACCTCAGACTGTGGATGATATTCGATCTTTAGCAACCGCCTGTTTAGGAAACAACTAAAAGAATGAGCACAAGTCTGGCCAATGCAATAATCAACATTTTTAAAAGTTGTAAGATAAAGGATGCACGGCTGAAGTATACCACGTTGACCGTCAAAACCGCTTCATCACTCAATGAATTTACCACTGATACATCTCCAAGTCATGCCGGTATGTGCCTTTGTAGGGTAACCTGCAAATCGTAGCGCTTCAGTATATCTTCAACCTTGTCCTCACAGTCGGTACAGTTTTTGAGCTTTGAATGTTCTGCAAACACAGTCTGGATGAGTTACTCCACCGCATCTTGTAGGTGGTGCACTCTACTGCAATTGTACCTTAGCCGTGAGGGTAATACATATTCAGGTGTTGAACGCGGAACAGTTAAGTTACTGCATTGTCTTGGAGGATACCCAGTCTCTTCAGCGGTATTGAAGCTTCACACATCCCGGCAAATGGAGAGAGTTCTGTTACACATTTAATTTGTGCCTTACAGATGATGCAGGCTTCACGGAGACATGAGTTGTGTTAATATTCAAACAAAATCGACTGACGGACTTTTTTGTAGGCAACTTCTTTATATGGGCGGTCAGGTTCCATTTCTCCGAAATATTAGTTCCGAGGGGGATGACACGGAAGACTTCAGGTACTCGGAAACCATTGAATGTCATTAGAATATAAATGGGTTCTCATTTGTCAGTTATCATTACTGTATTTGGTCCATGTGTGGACTAATCCGACTCCAATCACTCTCTGATTTTAAGTTCCAGTTCCCGTGCTGTAAGGGACAGCAGACATTTACAAAGATGTCGTCAACTTTGGATAAAATGGAGCTTCGTGGAATGATTGGTCAGGCTGGAATTATGCTCCTTGAAACAGAATCGGGATTTTGGGTAGATACAGGGTGGTGGCGTGCCCTATGGTCTGAGAAGAGCACCAGAGTACATAATCTCAGAATGAGATATCTCCCATTTAATTCAGAACTGAAGAGTAATTTCCATGCTCAGAGAATCTGTGGCTTTTTGTGGCAACCGAAGTAGAGGCTAAGTTGTTGGATATTTTCAAACTGTGTCAGGTATTTAATCAGAAAGATGATGAAGTTTGTCGTGGTAAGTGAGCAGAATGAAGTTGAAGATTATCAGATCAACCATGAGTTCGTTGTATGGTGAGGCAGACTCGATGGGCTGAATGGTATACGTCCACTTTGTTTAACATTTGGTCTAACGCCAAATTTTATTCATAAGTTCAGAATTATGTGTGGATGGGATGAAGTGATAGAAAAGGTTTATCGAACAGATCAAGAACGAAGCTCGTAAGCTCATGAAGAAGAAATGTGTTGTGACCTGGGGGCAACAAATGACACTCTGCACAGCACAGGTGGCTGCCTGCAGAAGCTGTGATTTCTGAAGTAAATTGGTCGACCTTGTACAGTTAGCAAGTCAGTCATCACGCTGCATGTGAAAGAATGGAAGGTTCATTTCATTGGAGCAGTTTTCTGTGGTTCCAATTCCGAGTGACTGTTTGAAATACTGATCAGATCATTGTGTGAACTGTTTGGTTAAAATAGTCATGAACAATCCCACTGGATAAACTTGTACTCCCGATCATTTGCTAGTTCTTTCTCTTTCTGTCGATGCAAATTCATAGAAAGACAAGATGGAATGCGGGGCGTAAGGAAAAAGCATGTGTTCCTTCTCATTACACCAATTTAATTTTCAACTGAATAGAACATCTGCTGTCATTCTTTATTTCAACTTTAATGTGGTGTCGATTATTTGTGAATCTCCCGTGCAGTGAAGGGCAAGAACAAAATTCTCGATCCAGTGTATACCAGAGGTGTGAGATGCAAAGCAAAAATGCAGTGGTGGATTGTTGAATTAGCAACCAAACCCGTGAATGCGGAGCATGGTAGTATAATAACCCACCACCGGAATCTCTCGGTCTCAGCACATTGTGGACAGGGGTGACATGTGAACTCATCAAGGTTAGATGTGATGAAAGTCGTGGATGAGAAATTTCTAGAGCTAAATTGAATCTACACCATTGTGTTTCTGCTTTCACCAGAATTACAAGAACAGCAAAATCCAAGAAATAGCCATGCTTGTCGGAATGAACATCTGTCATTGATTCATTCTGAATCAGAACTGTGTCAGAATGAAACAGCGAACAAGAATTTCCCGTCTTATTCACACGCACATTTTGCCTTGACTCATAATTTCTTCAGTCACGTTCTCTCTCACGTGAAGAAAGAGCCATGGAGAGAGATATAAAGGCGATGTTGTGATTCAACAGCCGTTCTCATATGGCTTAACTGAATTGGGTTAAATCGCAAGAAACGCTGTTTTGTTCGTTTCATTTTATTAATTAAACTGAAAATCACACTGTTGATTGTACTAATCGGAAGTGAATTAGATTTATCTCATTGGAACGATATATGCAAATTTATTCCAAATTTATTTCAGCTGAAAGAATATACTGCTTAGAAAAAGCGACGATTAAAGTCCAAAAGAAAAACCAACAGTTTTGTTGCTCGTGCTTTGGCAGATTTCACTGATCATTAAATGGACCAAGCATCATGGCGATCACATCTTTTAGCTACGTGATTAAAGATAGAAGTCGATGTCAAGCAACGGGTCACTTACTATTCATTATGTAATATCTTTCCTTTACAATAAAAAAAATCCACTGAGTTCCATTCGCAATGCTTCAGGTGGCATAGTATGCCAAATCTTTCCAAATCCAGGGTTTTTGAAACAAAATCTTATTCAGCTGTGCACGTTCACGAAATTTCTATACTTTTAAAGTCAACCAACTGAGACATTGTTTTCCCACGACTTCCAACCGACTACACCCCACCCCTGCAACTTTACCGAGCCACGGGTATTTCTCTCCTTGTCAAATTTATTCCTTGTATGTCACCAAATGTGCCTTTGCAAGTAGTTTGAAAAACAGGTTCTCGTAGTGTCAGCGATTCTGCTCTTATCATTTCTTTGTCCCTCAAAGGTTTCATCAAAGGTTTTGAAGGTTTGACGTTCTGATATTTACTAACTTGAAAGAGGGAATTTTCCACATATTTACTCTGTCCAAGCATTTCATAACCTGAAAAACCTTCATTAAGTCTTCCTTGGTTCAGGGATAACTGTTCTAAATTTTGAAAGATAACAAGTGAATAAAATTTCGTCTTCAGTGAACACCGTCAGCATCGTCTCTAATGAGTTTACAATCCCGTAAACGCCGGTATTATCCTCTCTGATAGAATCACTGTATTCCACAGTGCAGAAAGAGCATTTCAGTCAATCCAGTCCGTGTCGACTCGCAGAAGAGCATCTCACCCAGATCTAGTTCCCTTCCCTCTTCCTGTGTATTGCACCTAAATAAGGGACCGCTCTTCCTCATATGATTTCAAATAAACCTTCTGGACTATAACCTGGCGTCCTGTGACATCTGACCTAATTCTGCGCTACCCGTGGCTAATTCACTTAACTTACTTAATTCACTCCCTCGATACGAGAGGGCAATTTACCTTGGCCAATCTACCTAACCTTCAGCCCTTACAGCGGTGTTAACTACTGAGCCAATATTCTATCACAGTGAGCAAAATCTGTATCATTTTTAATGGTTTTATACCCTCGTAACTCAGCCTCATCAAGTTAAGCTGCGCCCATCAACCCAAATTCAATGTATCTAAACACTACTCTGTGCTTTACAGTCACATTAGTGCTGCGGGAAATGATTCTGCACTCACATTAAAATACTTTTACCCTGATTCTTCCTCAGCTTCCTGCTTCCAGTAAACACTTCAAACCGGAACAAGCCTGTCAAATGGTTCTCATTCCAATACAGACAAAGGATGCAGCTTGCAGAAGTCACATGTTTGGACTTTCACTGACACTCTGCCTCCCTGAGAGCTGCAACGCTTCCCCACCTTGATTCAGGCAGCACTGTCCGTCCTGTGACATGCCCCATCGAGAATGGAAGGACAAATATCAATACCGCACTTGGGAACGGGGCGACAGTTTTAAAATATTTACACTATCCCCAGCGGAGAATTGAGCCTTGTGACAGGCGGGGACACAAACCATTATACTATCCAGGACAAGAGTGTCAAAGGAGGCCCTTCAGCCAATTGTGGCCAGATTTTTTCAAAAATACAACTATTTAAAGAACTGAATTCCATTTCACAATGTTTATCCCACAACCTTGTTTGTCTTGGCATCACAAATTCACATCGGAATATTTCTTGAGGTTAAAAGGGTTTCTGCCTCTCTGAACATTACAGACAGTGTATTGCTAATTCCGAACAACCCGCTGGCTGATAAGGTTTTTCCGCACATATTCTCAAACCTTTCTGCATTTTTCCTTAAGTCTCTGGCACCCGTTGTTCGATCCCTCCATCAATGGGAAACTCTTTCAGTCTACCCTGTCTATACCCTTACTCAATCATGTCTTACCTACATCTCCTTTGCATTGCGAAAAACACTTCACTCTGTCCTGTCTTTCTTCGTAACTGAAATTCTTCCGTCCAAACAATATCCTGGTAGATATCTCCTGAACATTTCTCCGTGTTATCACATTCCTGTGAATTGCATGTGAATTGCAAAACTGCACACCCTGCTCTAGCTAGAGCCTAATGAGCCTTTGGTATAAATTTTATGAGTTAGTATGAGGGAGATTTTGGCTCGGCAGTATTTACTACCCGTTCCTAATTGCCCAGAGGGCTGTTGAGACTCAACCATTTTGTTATGAGACTGAAGTCACATGCAGGTCAGACAAAGTAAGGATAGCAAATGCTATCCCGAAATGACATCAGTGAACCAGATGGATTTTTTACCCCCATCAATGATCAATGGATCTATATTAGTCAGTTGATTCTCCATTGCAGATATTTATTGAATCCAAATTTTACAATCTAAGCATGCTGGGTTTCATGTCCATATACCCAGATTATTACTTGGATCTCTGGGTTATTAGTCCTAAGAAATTACCACGACACCATCGCAGAAAACCACAAAAACTGATCTTTTCCAATAAAATATGTTTTCCCCAAAACTGCCCTGGGTCCTTTTCAAGACCCTGATGCTCCAATTGTCTCATGTCTATGTCAGTAAAAGCTGCTACATGGGAGATTGATTTCACAACTGCGGTATCCAAATAGACCGACTTGTTTGAAGGTCCCAATGGTGGGATGGGGGCCGTTCACTCAAAAACAGTGACAGCAGCAGCAGACAGAACAGTATCAATGTGAAGAAGAGTGCTAGATTTTGCATTGCCTCGGAGAAATGGAAGGAGGGACGGAAAGGAGGTTTAATGATCATGGGAAGGAGCGGAATCTCCGACAACGGGTGTGTTTCAATTCTGATACATGAAACGCAGAGATGTGAGAGAACGGAATTTCAAGGTAAAACAATTAATTTCTTAGCGGGTGTCACTAAAAGGACAACGGAGAGAACACTTAGTGATATGATTTGGTTTTGTACCGAGATTGCTGTGGTCACAATGCAAATAAAGTCAACGACGATCACAGCAACCACACAACAGCATGCTGGCAAGCAGCAATAAGAATACTAGCAGAGGAAATGTTCTGAAGAACAACAACTGTACAATATAATTACTCAGCGGACATTGACAGACATGTGGGAACTGAGAATGAGCTGAATGTTTAACTTCAATGTCCTCAGAGGCTGTGGAGATCCCTTGAATGAGAATGTTGAAAACTCACATTGGTGGATTTCCACAAAGCATCAAAGCCTCGGGCGACAGTACAGGATATTGTTGAAATGTATACTTCAATAGCATTGTAGTTTTACATCGGTGACTTCACCAGCTACCCCACTCAAGGAGTAATCAGTTCTGCAGATAATCACACATCATCCCAGTTCCCAGCCCCGGAATCAGAGAAACAGTGACGGAGTCACCCAGGTCCAACCGGAAATTGGGATGGGAATGAGTGCGCGGAGTTATTATCTGGCTCCAGTCATGCATTAGGTGGGCGTGCTGTCCTTCTATGTTGGAATAGAGGCACAAGAAATTCCAAGGTTGTGAGTGCTCCTGATCAAGAGAATATGTGTCCCCGTTTATACTGTCATAGCGATCCATAGTGCATCTTGCTGAGACAGCTCAGTGGCACAACTGGAACGTGTTGAGCTCTTAACTGTGCAGTGAGGGTTTAAAAGCTGCTTTTGCTATTTCGTTCTGCGTTTCCGACACTGGTGGTGGCAGCTGCTCTTGCTCGCATCAACTCAGAATCAGTTTCTTCCTCACAGTAAAGACTTCAACCTAGAGAAGGTGGTGTTGGGGTGATATTTTGAACTAGGCAAAAGTGAGAACTGCAAATGCTGGAAACCAGAGTATAGATCAGAGTGGTGCTGGAAAAGCACAGCGGGGCAGGCAGCACCCGCGGACAGGAAAAACGACGTTTTGGGCAAAAACCCTTCATCAGGAATAGAAGCAGGAAACCTACAGGGTGGAGAGATAAATGGGGTGTGGGCGGGGCTAGGGAGAATGTAGCAAAGAGTACAACAGGTGAATGGGTGTGGGGATCGTGGCGATACGTCAGAGAGGAGGGCGAGGTAAGTTAGCAAAAGTATAAAGGTGTATGGGGTGGGGATGGAGGTGATACCTCAGAGGGGAAGGTGGAACGGATAGGTGGGAAGGGGCATTGGCATGTAGGGCAGGTCATGAGGACAGTGCAGAGCGAGAAGGTTGGAAAGGATATACAGTGGGGGGAGGGGAAATTGGGAAACTGGTGAAGTACACATTGAACCCCCGGTTTGAAGTGTTCCGAAATGGAAGATGAGGTCTTCTTCCTCTAGGCGTCGCGTGGTGAAGGAGCGGCGGTGGAGGAGGCCTGGCACTTGCATGTCCTCAGGAGAGTTGGAGGGGGTGTTGAAGTGTTGGGCCACTGGGTGGTGCGGTTGATTGGTGAGGGTGTCTCAGAGATGTTCTCCGAAGCGCTCTGCGAGGAGGCAATATTTTAAACTAGTCATCCTTGGCGACTGTGACATGGAACTGGTGATGTTTAAGTTCGATTTATTAAACTTGGAATGCAAGCCTGACCTCAGGAACAGAGATCATGACTTTAATTTCCTGAAATCCTATTCATTCATGACAATTATGCAGGGGGTTCTACCATATTTACACAATCCTGCCTACGTGTGACTCCAGGACCAGAAAAACATTAGCTGCCCCTTAATTCGAGAATCCCCACTGTGTGGGGAATCAGGCTATTCGGCCCTTCCAGTCCACACCATCTCTCCGGAGCACCAGACCTCTATCCCATAAGTCTGGATTTCCTATTGCTGATTCCTATAACCGGCACATCTTTGTTCAGATGAAGTAAATAACACAAACACGCAGATAATGTGCAGACTGCACACAGATAGACTCCCGAGGCTGGGATAAAAACCGGGTGCAGCCAGACAGCAGAGAACTAAGGACGAAAAATAAGCGTTGTCTTACCCAATGATCGCCACATCCTGTGGCGGAATAAGGAAAAAGAAAGCCCATTCACAATATGGAAAACTATATTTGTATTTGTGTGAGCACGATTTGAAGCATTCGTTTCCCCTGGATAGAAAAAAGGACACTGATACCACAGAGAGAGCAGGGCAATGGGGAACTGTGGAAGGGATTCAATTAACCACTGAAGTGGAAACCCATTTACTCAATCAGACTGGGGACTGGCCGTTCACCAGTCCCATGTGAAGGAAGGGATCACTGAACAAAACAACCTCCAGAGTCACCAACAAGATTACATATCCCATCAGATTTTCGATTATGCTGTCAATGCTGCTGGTCATCCCAACCAGCTGCCGGTTTCATTGCATCAATCATAGAGTCATACAGCATGAAAAAGGACGCGTCAGTCCGACTAGTCCATGCTGAACATACTGCCAAACTAATCTATTCGCATCTGCCAGCGGAGGGGCGATAATGCCCTTGTAGTTCTATTACTGTATTGTTAATCCAAGAGCCCAGGTAATGTTTTGTGTGCAAAGGGTTCAGATCCTGGCATCGCAGAAGGTGGAGTTTGAATTCAATAAATACCTGGAATTGAAGTGTCTCATGATGACCTGGATCAGTTGTTGTGGGAATCTCTATCTGGTCCACTCATGCCTCTAAGGGAGAGCGAACTGTCATAGTCATCTGATCTATCCCACATGAGACTCCAGATGTGTAATATCGTGGTGGACTCTTCACTCTCATCTGTGAAATAGTTGAAGGACTAGGCATGAATGAATCGATTTTAGTTTAAAAATCCCACTTAACCTTTCCCATTCTTGTACCGATCCAATTGTCATTTAAATGTCGCAAATGTATCCTCATCTATCTCTTAATCAGAAAGTTACTGGCAGACATAAAGCACCCTGTATCAACGTAAAAAAATGCCTCCCGTCTACTTTTTAAAATCTGTTTTCCTCTTAAACATCTCGTCTTGAAATATCCCTCCTGGGGAAAGGCAGCTATCGTTAACTCCATCTAAACTCTCAATAATTTATAAACTTCTATCAGGTTGCCGCTCAAATCCCTATCCTCGAGTGAAAAGAGTCTCAACTAAGAGAAAGTGAGGACTGCAGATGCAAGAGATCAGAGTCGAGAATGTGCTCCTGGAAAAGCACAGCAGTTCAGGCAGCATCAGAGGAGCAGGAGAATCGACATTACAGGCAAGAGCCTGCTGAATGGAACTTGCACGAAAAAAAGTTCTCCTGCTCTTCAGATGCTGCATTAACTGTTGTGGTTTCTCCAGCACCCCAATCTCGAATCTGAAAGTAGTATCAAACCTATCATCCTTTCAATATAACTCAAACTTACACACCCAGCAACATTCGCATACAAATCTAATGAACCAACCTCAGCTGAATGATATCATTCTTATAACCGGGGGACCAGAACTGGGCACAGTATTCCGGAAGAGGCCGCCCCAATGTCCTCACACAACTTCAACGCAACGTTCCATCTCCTGTACAGAAAGGACTAAGCAATGAACGCAAGTGTGCCAAATGACTTTTTAACTATTCTGTCTGTATGTGATGCAAACTAAGAAGAGTTACGTACCTGCATCCCGAGCTTCTGTGATCTACAGCACTACACAAAGCCTTATCATTATCTAAATAAGCAATACTCATTTAGTTGTACCAAAATGCAGAACCTTCCATTTATCAAGATTGAATTCCATGTGAGATTTTTCAGTCCAGTGGCGCATTCGACTAAGATCCTTTTGAATATTAAATGCTCTTCTTCACTGTCTCCAATTCTTGTGTAGTCTGCAAACCTACGAAGCAAGTGTACCATGCGTTCCATTGTTTTCTCATATAGATCATTGATTTATATTTATTTGTAGTGACCGTGATTTAGCAGTTTGCTGACCATAAAACAATTAGTCATATAGTTAGCCACGAGGAAGAAAGCTGCAGACTGCAGGGATATATCAAACAATTGGAAAGGAAAATGGTGAAAGCAATTCAATCCAGGGAACTGGATGTTAGTGAAGCAAGCTCAAATTTCATACCAGCCGCTGAACGTAAAGCACTTAATATGCTCCTCTTGTGGGACTCAGCTGTTTTAGCACTGCAGATTGCTGTGTTTTTACAAACAGGAACAAAGTGTCCCTTCTGCCCCGCCTTGAGCAGGAGCACTCCCAACCTCGGGATTGCTTGCGCCTCTACTACCGTTACAGAAGGACCGTGCATTCATCGATTGCATCACTGGATTCATCGAGTAGGTTTGCGATCTCATTCCCGTCCCGAGTTCCAGTTGGGTTTTCACGGTTGCGCTGCACAGTTCCTCTGATTCTGGGGCTGAGAATTGGGACTATGTGGCAGCAGTGGTTACTGCCTTGTGTGGGGAAACACATGAAGTAGCCGAAGTTAAATGCATTGCTATTGCAGCATACATTTCAACAAAACCTGCACTGCCCCGCGGGTCTTTACTGTTTTGGAGAAATCTGTCAATATCAGCCTTCTGCATATTAATGATGGAATCACCGGAGCCTCTGGGGACACCGGTGTTAAACGTTCAGCTCATTCTGAGTTCCCACTTGTCTGTCACTGTTCTGAGAAGTACTGCTGTTGTGCATTTGGACCTCTGCTTAACATTTGCTCTGCTACCATATTTATGGCCTTCTGTCACTGTCATACTCTATGGCATGCCGTGATCGTGTAGTGGTTAGTAGTCTGCGTTATAGCCGCTATAACTTCGGCTCAAATCCGAATCTCGGTGTTAACTTATTTCTCTGCCCCAGCGTTTGTGTTACAACTAAGAAATCAATTGTTTTAACATGGTAATATTCTCAACAGCAAGGTTTTTATTAACTGCAAATTCCGCTCGCTCACATCTCTGCATATCATATGTCAGAATTCAAATCCAGCCGTTCTCAGAGATTTCTCTCCCTCCAATGATCACTAACCGTCGTTTCCGTCCGCCCACATCCCAACCCCCATCCCCCACCCAAATTTCATTTATTTGGAGATAGTGGAGTTGGGCCGGGGTTTGCTAAGTTAAAAATCACACAACACTAAGTTTTAGTCTTTCACGTTAATTGGAAGTTCTAGACTTTGGAGCGCTGCTTCTTCATCACGTGGTTGTTGAGTAATTTCCTTTTTCGTTAAGGCACTGCAGAATCGAAAACTCACTCTCACATTGACACCACACAGTCTGTGCTGCTGTGGTAATTGTTGCTGGGTGAATCTGTCCCAATCTGACGATCAGGACCTTCAAACTAGTTGATCAATTTGGATGCCACGCTTTTGATATCTGTCTTCATGTAGCAGCTTTTACTGACATGACCATAGATTATTGGAGCATTAGGTACAGGAAAATGAAACACGGCAGTATAGGGAATAAGTGACTTTATTGGAAAATACTTGCTCCACACCTTTCTGCAATGGCCGTGTGCTACTATCACTGGGCCGCTACTTCCGACCCCAAGTTAATGTGCCCAGGGTATGGGTTCGGCTCCAACCCTGCTAAATGGTAGAATTGAATTGCAATAAATATCTGGAACTACAAATGCGGTGACTCCGAAACATTTTTGGCTAATTGCTGAAAAAATAAAACAATCCGATTCATTAACATCATTTGAGGATGAAAACCGCCATTCTTACCTGGTCGGGCCTCCATGTGACTCCAGAATCGTTGTGATATGGTTCAGTATCAACGGCCTACTGAGCAATTAGGGACAGCAATAAATGCTACCGAGCCAGCGACGCACATTATCCTGTAACAGAATTTTTAAAAATGTTCACTTGGCTCTAGCCAGTGTATTGCATGCAGTTCTGCAATTTATATTATAGCATGGAAGTGACCACACGGGGAACGGTGCAGGAGAGATTCGCTGTGATATTTTGCGGGATGAAGAGTTTCTGTTATGAAGCGAGACAGGATAGACATGGGTTGTTTGTCGCCTAGCAGTGGAGATTGAGAGAAGACATGATTGAGTTGAACAAATTAATTAGGGAAATTGATAGAAAGAAACATTTCCTATTGATGGACAGATCGAACATTGGGGGCCAGAGATTTCAGGAAAAAAAACAGCAAGGTTTCAATAGTTTTATCAGCCAGTGGGTGGTTGGATTTTGGAATGCACTGTCTGTAAGGGTCAGCGAGACAGAAATCCACATAACCTGAAGAAATATCCAGATATGAATTGGTGATGCCAAGACATATAAGGCTATGGGCTAAACGATGGAAATTTTGATTCATTTCGTTGCATATTTAGAACATAGAACATGGAACAATATAGTGCAGAATAGGCCGTCGATGTTGCGCCAACCTGTGAACTATTCTCAGCTTGCCCCCCTACACTATCCCAAAATCATCCATGTGCTTATCTAAGGATTGTTCAAACCTCCCTAATGTGATTGAGTTGACTCTGTTCGCAGGTAGGGCATTCTACGCTCTTACCACTCTCTGCATAAAGAACCCGCCTCTGACATCTGTCAAATCTATCACCCCTAAATTTGATGTTATGCCCCCTCGTACACGCTGATGTCATCATCCTAGGAAAAAACGATTTCCACTGTCTGCCTTATCTAATCCTCTGATCATCTTCTATGTCTCTATCAAATTCCCTCTTAGCTTTCTTCTTGCCAAATGAGAGCAGGTTCAAGTCTTTCAGCCTTCACTCAGAAGACCTCCCCTCCAGACCAGGCAATATCCTGGTCAAACTCCCATTCACCTTTTCCAATGCTTCCACATCCTTCGCAGAAATATGGGGCAAAGAACTATACACAATATACACAATATTCCAAGTGTGGCCGCACCGGCGTTTTGAATATTTTCTGCATGATATTGCGGCTCTGGAACTCAATCTGTCAACAAATGAAACCTAACCCATTGTATAAATTCTTAACAGCACAATCCACCTGAGTGGCAACTTTCAGGGGTCTATGTACATGGATTCCAAGATCTCTCTGCACACCCACACGACAAAGAATATTTTGATCGTCCCAGTACTCTGTCTTCCTGTTATCCTTTCCAAACTGCATCACCTCACATTTAGCTGCATTGAACGCCATTTGCCAACTCTCACCGCAATGCTGCAGTTTATGAAAGTCCCCCTGCAATATGTAACATTCTTACACACCCTCCACTCACCACCAACTTTAGTATCGTCTGGAAACTTACTAATCCATCCACCTATGCCTGCGTCTAAGTCATTTATGAAAATGACCAACAGCAGTTGTCCCAAAACAGATCCTTGTGGTAGACCAGTAGTAACTAGCTGTTTTTGGTAAATGCGGCCACAACATGCTGAAGGACTTCCTTCGACGTTATTTGCCTCGGTAATATCGTGGTTAGTGTCCCAGCCTGTCATATGGTTTAAATCCCCGCAGGTGGCATTGTAAATATTTTAAAACAGTCGCTCTGTTCCTCAGTGAATATTATTAATGTTTGTCGTTCCATTCTCGACTGGACATGTCACAGAAAGTACAGTGCTCTCTGAGTAAGTGTGGGGAAGGACTGCAGCTCCCGGGGAGACAGAATGTAGGTGAAAGTGCAAACACGTGACTTCTGAAAGCTTCACACTGTGTCCGTGTTGGAATGAAAACCATTTGATAGACTTATTCCAGATTGAAGTGTTTACTGTAAGCATGAAGCCAAAGGAGAAACATGGTAATGCGATTCAGATCTGAGTGCAGAAACATTTCCTGCAGCAATAATGAGGTTACACAGCAGGGAGTCGCGTTTGGATGCTTTGAATTCGGGTTGATGGGCGCAGATGCTTTCACTAGGCTGAGTTACGAGGTTATAAAGCCAGTAAAAAGGGAGACATGGTGCTTATTGTGATGGTACATTTGCTCAGTGGTTAACACTTCTGTTCATTCTGCAGGTTCGGTGGATTGGCCATGTTAAATTTCCCTCTCGTGTACAGCGAGTGAATTCAATAACTTAAGTTAATTAGCCATGGTAATGCAGGGATAAGGTCAGCAGTAACAAGATGCTAGGTTTTATTCCAGTGGGTTTATTTGAAATCACATGCCAGAGGGCTGTCCCTTCTTCAGGTGAAATATACGGGGATAGAAAGAGGGTCTATGTCTCTGTCACTCAGAGAATCAGTTTCCAAAACATTTGGAAAGGCACATTTGGAGATACACAGCCAGTGAGTTTCACTAGGAGAGAAACAGCTTGTGCTGGGGTATAAGTGTCAAACTGGGACGTGGAGGATGGAAAGTGCGTGGAATTCAATGTCTAATTTGGATGACTTTAAATGTAAAGAAATATTGTGAACGCTGCAGCTGAATAAGACTCGGCCAAAAAAAAACCCAACGATTTTGAGGAATGTGCATTAATATTCCACATGAATCATTATAATTGGAACTGAGCAGATGTGATTGATTGTCAAGGAAAGACATTCTATAATGAATACGACGTGAGTCGTCGTTTGTAGATCGATTTCCTGCATTAATCACATGCCTTAAATATTTGAGAACCATCACCACGATGTTGGGTTCATTTGATACCCACTGAAATCGGCCAATGTAACTGAGCACCAAAATGGGCATTTTGTTTTTGCAGTTAAACCTGGTATTTTTATCATCAGTGTTTCGTTTAAGCTGAAATAAATTCGAAATGAAATTTATTATATCTTTAAACGTTCCAATGAAGTATATCCAATTCACTTCCAGTCATTGTACCACACAGAGTGAGATTGCAGAAAAATTAATAAAATGAAACGAACAAAAACAGCATTTCCAGGAATTTCACCCAGCTCAGGTTCAGCCCATTAAGTGGCTTTGATGGAGAAAGGCCATCAAGCTAGAATATGACCTTCCCTTCTCTATTCATAAATGCTTCTTCACGTGCGAGAGAATCTGACTAAATAAATGAAGAATTGAGGCGAAATGTGCGTGTGAATGTGACGTACATTTCTTGTTCGAAGGTTCATTCTGAGACAGTTCTCACTCGGAATTAATTATGAACAGCTGTTCCTTCCAAGGAGCACGTTGATTTCTTGGATTTTACTGGTATTATTCCGCTGACAGCAGGAACATAATGGTGTGGATTCGATTCTGCTCAGGGATTTTCTCATCCCCGACCTTCACCATACATACTTTTGATGTATCACATGTCAGCCCATTTCACCAGCCCATTAAGTGGCCAAGAACTTACACTGGTGGGTTGGAAATTCATTGAGCCCGTGTGGGTTCGAATCCTACTCGGCTTTCTCCATCCAATAAACTCAGATGTGGCTTTCCTTTGTGTCTTCTATTCTTTGGTTGACATGCGATGAAGAACCTTGCTCTTGTCTTGCACAAGGGAGGTTCACGAATAATTGAAACCACATCAAAGTCGAAATAAAGCATTTCGATTCTGTTGTAAGTTAAATTGGGATAATGAAAATCAATGCAACATTTCTTTCCTCCTTTCTTTCCATCTTGACTCTAGGAATTTGCATCGAATGAAGGACAAACAAATAAGGAGAGAACGGGAGCAATAATTTATCCAGTGGGATTGTGAATTACTATTTTAACGTAACACTCCTCACTGACTAGTATTTCAAACAGTCAATTGGAATTGGAACCGCAGAAAACTTCTGCAATGAAACGAACCTTTCATTCTTCCACAACTTCTTGCTGTTTGTGAATCAAACCGCGAATCATCCTCTAACGTGATCACAAAGTTGTCAACAATATAAGGTTCACCAATTTTCTTTAACAATCACAGCTTCTGCATATATCCATTTGTGATGTGTCCATTGTCATTCGTTGCCTACAGGTCTTGAATATCTTAGACCCCTCAAGAAGGGCCTTTTGGTTGGAGATCCGTCAAAAGAATTAACGAATGCGGTCTGTTCAAAAAGCATGCGTCATTACTTTATTGAATTAAGGTACCTTGAAGCAATTCTATCCATCAAAACAGAAGTTCGAGCTTCTGTGTTCTGTGATGAAATTGCACAGTTTAATTTGAAAATGAGGCATTATTTACACTTTTTATTGAGAAATACTACAGCCTTAATTACAAGAAAGACTAATCATATATAATATCGTGACGTGATTTAGCAGCAAGTTAATCCAATGATAATTCCTGTGAAAGAGTTTTTAATTACAAAAAAGTCCACGCAACTGTAATATGGAGGCAAGAGTGACAACATGTTAATCCAATGGTATTTCCTTGGAAAAGAAATCTTATTTACATAAATTGTCATGCCATGGCAAGCGTTCAAGGTTATTTCAAATGGTCAATTAATGAGTGAGTATTCATTTTATGCAAAATGTGTTGTTCTCTTAGCTTAGAATTTCAGCTTAATTCTGTAAATCACCAGTACAATTTCACAGGATTCAATCACTATTCTCACCTAAATCATTGTATTTTTTTAAATTGAAAAAAAAAATGTGTTAAGCCAAAATCCACATATATTTATTGCTTCAAGCAATAAACTAAATTCAAATTTAAATCCTCATCGTCTCCCTTTGGTCATTCTATGACCACATCATAAAGGCATGGAACAAATCATTCCAATTCGATGGCAGTAAAAAAACTGCATGACTTCCTCTTCCTTCGAAGGGGAACCAAGGAGAGGCAATGGCGTTTCCTCATCTTCATCTTAGTGGAGGAGAAGTATTTTCTGGATGGACCAATATTGTCATTAGAAGTTAACATTTTAGCAATAATACACTTCACGATCGCAATACCAACAAAAAGACCAATTAAAACCATAGCACTATACAGAGCCGTATTAATTAGCCAGTTGCACATTTCTTCTTCATGAGCTTCTGAGGCTAGTTCCTGATCTGTTTGATCAGTTTGATAAACCTTCTCGATCACTTCATCCTATCTCGTCAGAATTCTAAACTTATCAATATAAGAAAGTGTTCGACCAAATGATGCAGGATTGTAAGTGGACCATTCAGCCCATCGAGTCTGCTCGAACATTCAATGAACTCATGGCTGAACTGATAATCCTCAACTCCATTCTCCTGCACTGCTTCGACAAAGATTCATCGTCTATCTGATTAAATATATGTCTGGCACAGTTTGAAAATACCCAACAACTCAACCTCAACTGCGGTTTCGGGAAAGAGTTCCACAGAAATTACTCGTCATTTCCGAATTAAGTAGGCAATATCTAATTCTGAGATTATGACCTCTGGTGTTCTCCTCACACCAGAGGGAAACCACATGTCCGTATCTACCCTGTCAAAATCCCATGAATAGTTAACGTTTATAAATGTTATTACGTGATTATAGAGCTCTCTCTCCTCCCCTCTCCCCGCCTCCTTTGTTTCAAGGAAATTAATCCCAACTTCACCAATCTTTCCAAGAAGCTCAATTTTACACAATGTTGGCAACATGTTCGTAAATATCTGCTGTCCCCTGCAGCATCCTTGTATATTATTAAGGCAAGTCGAGACATTTCTGAGAGGCAACATAGAAATTTCAGGCAAAGACGGGAATTGGAACTTGAAATCAGATCAGGATAGGAATCGGATTGGTCCACACAAGGACTAAATTCTGTAATGGGAACTCCGACAAATGAGAATCTAATCATATCCCATTGACATTCAGTGGCTTTACTGTAACCTAACCCTCGTGTAATCGTCTGTGGAGCTAGTATTTAGGAAAAACGGAGCGAGACTGGCGATATAATCACTTTGACAACAGAAACATGTGCGTTGGTAGATATTTTTGTTTACAAACTCAACTCTTACCTCTGTGTAGCCTGCATATTTTGTAAGGTACAATTGAGATGTGGAACAGAACTCTCTACATTTTCCGAGATGGGTGTGGCATCGATTACACTTGAAGAACTGGACACCCTCCACGACAATGCAGTCACTTGATTGTACTCTCTTCAATACCTGAATATTCATTTCCATCACTGCAAAGGCACAATTGCAGCAGAGTGCACCAACGACAACATGCACTGGAGTAAGTCATCCAGGCATTTTTGACAGGACCTTCAAAGCTCCATATCTATAAGGATGATGCATTGAAATGCCACCATTTGCAAGTTACCCACCAAGGCACATAGCACTCTGACTTGGAGAGGTGTCAGTGATAAACTCATTGTGTCGTGAAGCGGTCTTGATGGGCGAATTTGTATATTTCAGCCCTCCATCTTTTATCTTACAATTTTGAAAAATGTTGATTCATGCAGGATCAGACTTGTGCTCGGTCCTTTTGCTGTTCCCTAAACTGCAAAAGTTCTATTATCCTATACAGCCTGTGGTCGACAACAGCAAATCTCCAAAAACCCTCTGAATCAACTGATTCCCCTCAAGGTTAGAGTGGTGCTGGAGAAGCACAGCCGGTCCGACAACATCTGAGGAGCAGGAAAAATGGATGTTTCAGGCAAAAGCCCTTAATCACGAATGAGACTGGGAGCCTATGAGGTGAAAAGATAAATGAGAGGGGTGGGGCTGTGAAGAAGGTAGCTGAGAGTGCAGTAAGTGGATGGAGGAAGGGTGAAGGTGATATGTCACAGAAGAAAGTGGAGCGGATAGGTAGGGATGAAAATACACAGGTAGGGCATGTCAGGAGTACGGTGTTGAGCTAGAAGGTTGGAACTGAGGTAAGGTGGAAGGAACGGGAATGATAAAACTGATGAAGTGCACATTGATGCCATGGGTTGAAGGGTCCCAAGGTAAAGGATACGGGTTTCTTCATCCAGGCATCTGGTGGTGACACACTGGCGATGGAGGATGCCCAGGACCTGCATTTCCTCGGGAGAGTGGGAGGGGGAGTTGGAATAGTTAGCCAAGAAGCAATGGGATTGATTCTTGCGGGAATCCTGGAGATGTTTTACTGAAGTGCTCCGTGAGAAGACATCCGGTCTCCCAAATTTAAAGGAGACCACATCGGGAGCAACGGACGCAATAAATGATGTGTGTGGAAGGGCAGGTGAACCTTTGATGGATGTAGAAGGCTCCATTGCTGCCTGGGACGAGGTGAGGGGGAAAGATATGGGTGCAGCTTTTGCAATTCCTGCGGTGGCAGTGGAAGGTGCCGGGGGCAAGGTTGGATCATTGGTCATCGTGGACTTGACTGGGTAGATGTGGGGGGAATGGACTTTGGGGAAAGTGGATAGGTATGGAGAGGGACATATATCCCTGGTGGTGGGATCCGTTTAAATGTGGCGAATCTGTCGGCGGATGATATGATTTATGCGGAGGTTGGTGGGATGGAAGGTCAGGACCAAGGGTTTCTGTCCTTTTTGTGGTTGCAGGTGTGGTGTTCGTGGGCGAAGTGGCGGGGCATGGAACAGACGTATTGGAGGGCATTTGAACCCCATGGGAAGGTAAGTTCTGGCTTTTAAAGAAGAAGGGAATCTGGTGTTTTCTGTGTTGGAGATGGTCCTTTGGGAGCAGATGGGGTGGAGGCAGAGGAATTGGGAATACAGGGTAGCATTACTTCAGGAGGTGGGATGGGTAGAGGGGCGATCCAGATAGCTGTGGAAATCCATGGGTTTGTACAAAAAATGTCTGAAACACGGGACCTCCTGGGATATTTTCCCTCCCCACCCCTATCCACTTTGAAATAAGATGGTTCAGTTCGCAAATACCTAGTCAGGTCCACGCCCTCCAACAACGCACCCTCCCATCCCTGTACCTTCCTCTGTAACTGCATGAATTGCAAAACATATGCCCACACCCCCCACCTCTGTCCAATGCCCCAAACGAGCCTGCCACATCCAACAATGTTTCAACAGCATTAACACACATGTCGTTTGTTGTATCCATTTCTCCCGATGTGTTTACCGCTACATTAGGGCTACATTACACCTTCTTGCAGCGTGCTTCAGAGAACATCTCCAGGACACCCGCAACAATCAAACGCAATGCCCTTTAACCGAACACTTCCACTTCCCCCACTCTACAAAGGGCATGAAGGTCCTGGGCCTCCTCCACTGCCACTCCCCAACCACCCAACGCCTGGTGGAAGGACGCCTCATCTTCCACCTCGGGATCCTGTAACCCCATGGTATCAATGTGGATTTCACCAGTTTCCTCATCCCCCCCCCCCACCCCACTCTATTTCCAATCTTCCAGCGTGGCACCGTCTTACTCACCCATCTTACCTGTCTATCTTTTTTCCCACCTATCCGCTCCACCCTCTTCTCTGATCGATCATCTTTGTCCCCACCTCCACCCACCTATTGCACTCTGAACTCAATTCTTCCCAGCGCCTCCCCTTCCTATGTATCTCTCAACCCTCAGGGCTCCCAGCCTCATTTCTGATGAAGGCCTTTTGCCAAAAGCGTGAATATTTGCTGAAGCTCGGATGCTGCTTGACCTGCTGTGCTTCCTCAGCCCTTCCTTAATATTGACTCTGATCTCCAGCATCTGCAGTAAGCACTTCCGCTCAACTGAATTCCCCTGTCCATTGATCGTAAAAGTACACTCCAAGACCTCTTTGTCCGTCTACACCACACAGAATACTCACTGTTATTGTTTCCTCTCCAATTGGTCTGGATTCAATTGGATACACCATTTTACCTTTCCACCTGATTGATGCATCCCTACAGTCCCTGGCTTTCTTTGTCACTGTCAAATACACGACCAATTTTTGCATTATCAGCAAACGTCTATATCATGGCTCCTACAACTAAGTCGAAATCATATCAGAAAACAGTGGAACACCACTGGAAACAGGCATCCAAATGTGGTTCTATTGCTGGTTGGGATTAACAGATGCAATAATAGCAGAATTGATCCCCTGCTGTCATTTGTAAACTTTCTGGTGAATCTGCCAGTTGTTCTCCTGAGTGATCACTTCTCACATATGGGAGTGCTGAATGACCTGTGCGCATTATGACTTTGCAAGTGAGTTTACATCTCAGCAGATAATTGAATCCCATCCTGCAGTCATCCTATGGACCTGACTTCTTGGGGACATGGGTTTCCTTGTTTCTATTTAGTTTGGATAATCAGTTGATTTCGAGTCCACCAGGACACAATTCCTATTTTCCCCGTCGTCCATGTATTTTTATTCTTCATTATTCTCCCACGGAATATGGCTATCATTCGTCTGAAGAGCATTTGTTGTTCAATCTTAATTCCCGTTGAACTGAGTCAGAGATCACTTATGGGTGAAGCGCACTCTTGTGGATCTGGAGTCACATGTTGGCAGGGCTCGTTACGGTCAGCAGATTTCCTTTCAAAGGGACATGAATGCAAGAGTTTTCAGTAAATAAAAGTTATCGTCTCTGTTCCTGAGATTGGGTTTATTTTCCATATTTTATTCATGCATTAAATAACAGCAGCTGCCACGTTCCAGTCTCCAAAGATTACTCGCCCAGTATATCACCACTGCTGCATTTTTCCATTCAAAGAATGACATTAGATTATCCAAAATGGAGAGAGAATAGGACGCGTTTCTGTGTTGGAATGGAAGCAATGTCCGCTGGATTGGAGTATAACTGGAGCAAGAGACTGATGAGCAAACACAATTCTTACTGTCAAAGTAACCAAACACTGCTTGTTAAGGGAAATTTCATAGGCTGCGTTCAATGCATCGACCTCTCATTTAAGTCTCCAGTACGCTCCTCTGAGCCAATCTTCCATGCGGATTGATGCTGCTGCAGATTCTTAATAATATAGTAACTGGAGACCAATAAGACCTGCCACCCCGCCTTTGACCAGGAGCACTCCCAGCCTCAGGATTTCACGCGCGTCTATCCGTCATAGAAGGACTACACCTTTACCAATCACGTTACTGGTGTCACAGAATAGCTCCACGTGCTCATTTCCACCGCCACTTCCGATTTGCAATTCACGGCTGCGCCATTAGGTTTGACTGATACCAGTTTTAGGAACTGGGATTTTTTGACCAACTTCGGCAATGGGCACTTCCTTGTGTGTGGAATTTGGTGAAGCCATTGTTATTGAAACACACAGTGCAACTGTATCCCGCACTATCCCCTGAACCTTCATTTTTTTCTAGAAATCTCCCAAACTCATTTTTCAACATGTCGTACTCTATGGAACCACCACAGCTTTTGGGGATATCGAATTTAAAGATTCAGCCAATTCTGAATCCCTACATGTCTGCGATCACTCGCCTCATATCCCTGTTGTGAATCTGCTACTTTTCCCAACAAATCCTCTGTCACTGTAATTATTGTTGGTTTTAAACGGATGTCTCTGCATGACTCAGTGATGGTTTTAATATTAAAATATTCTGCATTGTTGGCACAGTAATCTCTTTCGAATCCGAGTCACTGCAGGTAACGTTCCCCCATTTTACACCTTGTGACAAATGCTGAAGAAACACACAAAGGAATTAGTTGACTTTACATGAAAACATTCTCCGATATTATGACTTTTTCCATCAATACGCTCTCTCTCACATCTCTGACAGTCATATATCAGGATTCAGACTCACTCATTCTCGGAAAGTTCTCTCCCTCCCACAATCTTTTACCTCCTTTAAGTTCTCCCTCCTATTTCCCTTACAATCACTTCACATTGCCCCCTGTTCAGTCTGTGCTGCTGCGATCACTGTTGCTGGGTGACTATGACCAAGTCTTATCATCAGGACCTTCAAACTAGTTGATCCATTTCAATACCGCGTTTGTGAGATCAATCCTCATCCAGCAGCTTTTAACTGACATGGACCAGCGATTATTTAAACCTCGGGCTCAGGAAAAGGACACAGGACAGCATTGAGGAAAACAACAGTTGTTCAAAAAGAATCAGTTTCTGTGGATTTCAACATCATTTATTTCGCGCGCCGATTCGGCTCCAGCGAGACTGTTGTGTGTAGTTATGCAATTCAGGTTATACCAGGGATGTGATAGCACTGGAAATGATGCAGTGGAGATTTGCCAGGTTATTGTCTGGGCTGAACAAGGGAGATTGGCCAATCTGTAGTTGATTTACTTAGAGCAGAGGAGATTGAGAGGGGTTATGATTCAGATGTACAAAATACTGAGAGATATGGATATCATACACGGAAACACTGTGTGTTTCAGTAACAACGGTTTCGATATAGATTTCAATCACGGCGGGCTATCGATTTAAGGTCAGTGGTGGAAAGATTAGAGTGAATGTGTGGAAATAAGTTTTCAACCAGTGGGTCTTTGAAATCTGGAACTCAATGTGTGCAAGTAACTAAGAGGCAGAAATCCACAGAACTTGCTGAAGTATTCAGATGTGAATTTGTGATGCAAGACATATAAGACTATGGGTCAATTGTTTTAAAAAGGAGTTAGGATAGTGAAGCGATTATTACTGAACAGTACAGATATTCTGTTCCTAAGTGCGGGTTATTAATAGCTGGCTTTCTGTTCTCGAAGTGGCATGTCACAGGTAGCACTGTGCTGACTGAATCAGCGTGGGGAACTATTACAGATCCCAGGGAGACAGAGTGACAGTGAAAGTGCAAAGACGTTACTTCTGAAAGCTGTACCAAGTATCCATGTTGGAAAAAAATCATTAGATAGTTTTACTTCGTGCTTATAGCAGGAACCTCAGGAAGATATACATTCTCACTGCACTTTCCACACGAACTGATCCCACTGAATCCCACCCATTACGGACAGTATGCAGGAATATTTCTCTCCATGCACCCTGGTCCTATCCTCCTTGACCCCCAGCACTTCCCCATATGGCACCATTCCACGAAATCCCAGAAGTTGGAATGCTGCTCGTTTATGATGCCTCTCCTCACGGTGTAAGGTTCCAGTGACTTGTCTGACCATCACTCAATTTAGCAAACTACATTTCCAACTTACAATGTGATATCGTCTAGACTGGGGAGAGAAGAAAAACGGAGCGGTTGACAAACGCGAGTAGACCTACGTTCTGTTTGCAAGCTAAAAAATGACCCTGAGCTTCCAGGTTCCTGTCACTGCAACATCCCACTCTGTTCCCATGCCTTCATTTCAGTTTGGTCTGCTGCAGAACTCCCACATAGCACAGCGCGAGTTGCAAGAGCGGCACGTCATTTCCTACTGAGAGACCGTGCAATCTTCAGTACCCAACATCCAGTCCAATCTTTTTCGACCTGTCCACCTTCTTTCACGTTCCTGCTACATATACACATGCCATTCGTTTCAAAGGTGGACCGTTTGGCTCGAAAATTTCTCCCCAGATTGGACAAACTGTAATTGGTTTTCTTAGAGCAGAGGAGATTTGGGGGTGGAGGGGGGGGGGGCGGGGGTTGTATGATTAAGATGTACAAAATATTCAGGGATATGGACAGCGTAGACTGAAATACATGTTTCACTTTGATGGAGATTTCGATTCCAGGGGGCCATCGATTTAAGATCAGAGGAGGAAAGATTACAGTGAATGCATGGAAAAACGTTTTCAAACAGTGGGTGGCTGAAATCTGGAACACAGTGTATGAAAGGATCGGAGAGGAATACAAGGCTATCAGTCAAGTGATTTGAAAAGGAGTTAGGATAGTTAAGCGATTAGGATAGTTAGATACTCCGTTCCAAGTGCGGATTATTAATACCTGACCTTCCATTTTCGACGGGGCATGTCACAGGAACAACTGTGCTGACTGAATCTGCGTGGGGGAGCACTACTGCTCCTGGGAGACAGACTGACAGTGACAGTGCAAACATGTGACTTCTGTAAGCTGTACCTCGTGTCGGTGTGGGAATGAAAATCATTCAGTCGTTTTGCTCCGTCGTGAGGTGTTTACTTACAGCAAGAAGCTCAGGAAGCTATACATTTTACTGCCCTTTCCCCACTAACCCATACCACTGAATACCAGTCCTAAGCAAGACAATTTCTCTCTGTGCATCCTCGTCCAATCCTCCTTGACCCCCAGCACTTCCCCATATGGCACCATTCCACGAAATCCCAGAAGGTGTAATGCTGCTGATTTACGATGTCTCTCCTCACTGTGTAAGTTTCCAGTGATTTATCTGCCCATCACTCAATTTAGCAAACTACATTTCCTGCTCACAATATCACCTCAATCAAGACTGGAGAGAGGAAAAACAGAGTGGATGACAAATTTGAGTAAACCTACGTTCTGTCTGCAAGCAAAAAAATGATCCTGAGCTTCCAGATTCCTGTCATTGCAACATCCCACTGTGTTCCCACAACTTCATTTCAGTCCATGGTCTGCTGCAGAACTTCCACATAGCACAGTTTAAGTTGGAAGATCGGCACGTCATTTTCTACTGAGAGAGCATGCAACCTTCAGGACCCAACATTGGGTTCAATCATTTTAGACCCTGTCCAATTCTTTCACGTTGCTGCCCCACTTACACGTACCATCAGTTCCAAAGGTAGATCGTTATGCTGGAAAATCTCTCTCCCAGATGCACTAGACCTGCTGATTTTGTTCAGATATTTCTGATTTTTGTTTGGAGAATTTGTTCTGTTCTGCTCGCCAGACTTCAGGAAGAGTGTGTTTGCACGAGAGGGTGTTCAGAGGAGATTTGTCAAGGTATTGCCAGGGCTCGACCATTCCCACTTCGAAGATAGGCGGAAGAGAGGGCTTCAGGTGCTGGAGCCTAGAGTCGAAAGTGTAGTGCTGAAAAAGCACAGCAGGTCAGACAGCATCTGAGGATCAGGAGAAGCAATGTTTCTGGCATAAACCACCGCCATTCCATTACCACCTGATGCGTGGAGGAAGAACGTCTCATATTCTGCCTTCGGACCATGTAACCACACGGGATAAATGTGTACTTGAACAGCTTCCTCATTTCACGTCCTCCCACATTCTACCAGTCGCAAGCCTCCAACTAGGCACTACTCTCTTGACCCGTCGATTAAACACCCCTCCGAATGATCACCTTCTCCTTCAGCTTCATCCACCTGTCAATTTCCCAGATACTTTACCACCAACAGAACTCCCCTCCCACTTATATCTAAACCACGACCTACAAGCCTCATTCCTGATGAAGGGCTCATGCACAGAACGTCGATTCTCTTGCTCCCGGATGCTGCCTGACATGCTGTGCTTTTAACGCACTGCACTGTTGCCACTGCAAAGATAGATGAGCTCGGCTGGGGCTCTTTATCTGACAGTGGAGAAAGCTGAGCTAGGAACTGATTAACGTGCACAGAAAGGGAATAGATATATGTGATAGGAATAAACTTCTTACGGGAAGGGTTAATAACCAGGGATATAGGATGAGAGAGAGGATATTCAGAGAAGATTTGGGAAGAATGCTTTCATCTTGAGAATGTTGTTTGTCTCGAACTCACTGTTTGAACGTCTGGAGTCATCAGAACATTCTGGAGTATTTAGCCGAACATTGAGGAGCTAGGCCTTAATGACGAGGTACTGGAAAATGGGGCAAGGATAAACAGATGTTCGATGAATGACTTGAAACCGTATCTTTGAGTGCAACAAACTGGAGGCTCGTGCTCCTCTGTGGCGAAATGAAAGGAGTTGTTAAGATTGCGATTCAAGGATTGTTTGTTTGAGTCCCACCAGATTCGGAATCTAGAACATAGAACAATACAGCACAGAATAGGCCCTTCGCCCCTCGATGTTGCGCTGACATGTGAACTATTCTCACTGCGTCTCCCTACATTATCCCAAAATCATCCTTGTGCTTATCAATTTATTTCACATTTCAGCTGAATCAATGATTGTTCTACTGATTCATCGTCAATTCCACTCATCTGGAGTTCTCGACTCTGCTACTGACCAGAGGACATTCCTCACCTTCTTGGTGGTGAGCTTTGAGGGAATCGTATCATTTGAAACATGATCAGACCAGAATCGGCTGCTTATTCACAAAACCGACTGCAAAAGCCCACTGTCTCTAAACACATTTCCCACCCACAGTTGCATAGAGTTTTTCGGTTTATTCACTGTCTTTTTCCCATTGGGTGACAGTTTGATGTGGATAGGTTGGGAAAAGATATTGATGTGTTTGGTCAGCCAAAATGATATCAAATGACGAGGTAGCGCCGGCGGTTGAAATTGTCCCCTCTTGCTCCTCCCCCTGTCTGCGCTGTTTCTGACAGAGGAAATTAAACAACAACATGATGAGGACACTGTGAATGTACACCACTGAATATCAAGGACCTCCCCTTTATCCCACTGCTCTCACTGCTGGAATACACAGCTCCTGTTGAAGCTTTAATCAGACAGTAGAGGATTCTCTCAGGCGCTCTGTCAGACTGCATGCTCCTTCGCACAGGTTTCCAACAGGGCACATGGAGCAAACGGCCTTGTGGATATTGGGGATTCAGGGACAGATTTCCCTTTGCTGGATTAGAGCTCTGGCCACGTTAATAAACATGAACTTAAGTGATTCAGTATCTTATTATGAATTCTTTTCATTTTACAATTTAAACTGAAATTCAATTTACTCTTGTTTAACTTTCTTATATCTTTAGTATTCATGAAAACTGTGCAACACGTCCTCGGATGTACGAATGGTGAAGGTTGATGATGAGTGCAGTAGGTTTCATGTTATCTGTATGAATTTTCAGAAGGAAGTTGGTGGAGTGTCTTTGAATCAAAGTCTGTGCCGAATTGAAGCCGACAGAATGAAAAGCCATGTGACAGCGATAATGCAACATTGTCTGTAAACAGGACAGTGACCCACCAAAACGCAACTTTGAATCAAATCTAATTTGCGCAACATTTTTCTGTATGCCTTTCCTGAACGTGGTGCTCCAATAGTCACAGGTCAATGTCAATTCCTGCTCCACTGCCTTAACTTTAATTTCAGAATTATAACAAAAGTAGAACAGGTTGGTCGAAGGTCCCAGATGTACGAGTAGCGCACGTTACAGGTTGGCGCTCTGCTGCTCCCGTGGAGCAATCCATCATCACTGAACAGCCTGTAAAATGCTGCAGCTGGAATTACAATTATTATCTAAAGCTGTTTTTCCTGATGTTGATCACCGGCCTGAAGTTTATTTGAAAAATAACGTCGAATAAAACAGCATTTATAATAAAATTCCATCTTCTGATTTGTGAGATTATTCTGCATTTGGAAAATGAGGCAATTATCAGCCGGAAAGCTTTCCATATTCCCCAGGCGATTATCCATCTGTGGATCGAGAAACAGAGGTAAAGTTTTTGCATGATGAGATTTTTCAAATCTTTGACCCTCCACTGTATTCCATTCTTGGAAAGGCTGTTAAACACGTTTCATATTATCCCATTTGTTGCAAAGTCGCACAGTTCATGAAACTGTTCGAAAGATTTATCTCTTTGGGTAGATTGAATGTTGCCAGTGAATCTGGTAAAGTCATAACAAATAGTTTTGCTGTTGTGCAGAACAGAACGTTCAAACGGATTCCTGGAGAAGTCTTTTGGCTGGGATTTTCACGCGGAGGTTAGTGAGTATTAAATGGACTCAATTCCGTTCCTGGTCATTGTCACCAAAGGTTCAAGGCAACAGATAGCAATGATGGTGATGCTTGACATCTACAAGGCCATTTCTATTCATTAGAATCACAGATTGTCTTACAGATCAAGTGGGAAGGAGAGATGATGATGATCCTTATGGCAACCTGAGACAGTGCGACAATTAATCCCACGTTGTTAGTCTCACTCTATAACATAAGCCAGTTAGCCAGCAGAGTGAGCGAACTGGCTTCCGTGTACTGTAAAGCTACAACAAACAAATCAGCATATTAACAATTGGTAGTAGTTCATGTAGAACCAGCCGCGATACCTTTCAACCCCACCAGCTCTTCTTATACTAAACTTCTTCAGTTGCAGTTGTCATACAATTTCCTTCCAATGAAAGCAAAACAATTCATGAGTGTGTCACTTTTGCATCCTCATCCAGGCAGCCCAAAATCTCTGTCGCTGTTAAATTCGCTCCTTGTGTGTCAGCATGTGGCTTTTCAAATATTTTGGAATCAGCTTCTATTTTCTTTTTTCTTTCTGAAAAATCATCTCCGTTTTCAATAACTCTCAGAATAAAAAGTACCTGCTGTAAACTTCTTTGTCATTCCTCGCTGGTTTTGATGCTCTAACCTTTAGTTATACACTCACCTCAACGAGGGAATTTCCCTCCTATTTACCCTTACCAACCTCACATCAGCTGAAAACCCTCCATTTTGATACAACTCAGTCATTCCTGATTTGGTCCGCTTATTCTTCATCTCTCCCACCATCCCATTAAACCCCTTAATTTCTTATCTCTTGGCTTTATCTCCCAGTAAATCTCATTTCCGTCGTCTTGAACGATTTTGTATCAAGGGAACTCTCACCATATCCTTCCTGCCCATATTCCAACCCCCAACACCCATGTATCACATCATGTCTTTACATCCCAGTAAATTTCGTCCTCAGAAATGATGTTGGGCCTAATTTAACGCATGAAAACTTACCACTGTGCTATGTAATCTCATTGCCGGTACAGGAAAGATGTGGGCTATTTCACTTACAGCTGAATCAGTTGGCTGCAGCAACATTGCGTCAAATCGCAGTCACATAGGTGAAAGTTGTGTTCATTTTTAATTTCTTCTCAACGTATGCTGAAGTAACACACTGAGGAATCAATTAATATTGTATGATATACATAAGGGGGCGCGCTAATCTGAGGTTATGGGATCAGAGTCGTTTGAATAACTTAGACCAGAGATTATTCAAATCTCAGGCTCATGAGATTGACAGAGAGCGATGTTGAGCATAATAAACTGTCTTGGCAAAACCCAGTGCTGTGAGGTTGTGGGAATAATGTACTTTAAAGCGTGCTGAAATTTCTGGCTCGCACAAGGAGTCCAGAACAAGGTAACAACATAACATTTGGTCGAAACAACTAAAAGCTTTGTTACATGGCTAAAAAAAAATCAATTCGAATTCGCCTAATCAGTTTAAGTTATGCCCCAATCAAGTTTGATGATGGTATTTTAACAATGTGAAACGATCCGATGGTTTGTGGAACAAATATCAGATATGTTCAACAGGGCTTATGCCCGAAACGTCGATTCTCCTGTTCCCTGGATGCTGCCTGACCTGCTGCGCTTTTCCAGCGACACATTTTCACCTTTGTTCTCCAGCATCTGCAGACCTCACTTTCTCCTCAAAGATGTTCAAAGGTTACCCAGAGTGGCGAAAAGCAGCAAAGACAGCAGCTAAAAGTCCAACAGATGTCGGATGCGAGTAAGATCTCCGAGGAGTGATTATCTGGAGAAAGAGATTGCATAGAAAAATGCATCGACACCGACCTGTAGAGAAAATCTAAAGAGAAAGATACAACGAGAAGATTCGACAACTGGCTGGTTTTTAAATTTGAACATTTTTGTAAAATCAATGGGGTCGGGTTTGGGGAAAACTTTTCAGACCAGTATTGTAGAGCAGATGGTTAAAGACAGGTTTAGAGAAAGGAGTGTAAGTAGTTGTAAGTTAATTATTCTCTTTAAAATGTAAAAATGTAATAATGTTGTTATTTTTAACTTAATTTTTGCTATAGTTCTTTGCCTCTTCAATTTTAACAGAATACAGCACGGGGTGAATCCTTACTGTTTTGCTTGTTTACATTAGCAGAGGAGTTTACCCCGTTATGTAATGCCAGTTTCTGTGGTTGCTGTATTGTTTCGCTCATTTGTGCATTTTGTCTCATTAACGATTTTGAAGTTGTCCCCCGACGCAAAGGTTCCGTGCTTTTGCTCCATTGTACAAAAGGTGTAGTGTGTTTAAGCAACACGGCTCCCTACAATAACATCCGACGCTTATTCAATCTATCTATCCTGGTATTGATCCATGGAAACATCACTGCGCACTCTCCTCGAGTTTGGAAAACAATTCCCTCTAAGATAATGTAACATTCCCGCATTCAAGGGGATTTCACTCCATCGCCTTCAATTCCTCACAGAATCCGATTCAACAAGTTTTGTCACTGAGTCATTTATTTGTTTGTGTTCAAATCATGTGAGCAAAGGGTCACAGTTGGAGAGTGCTGGTCCCATAAAACAGAGGTCAGACCATACTCTGTGCACTGTACTCTGCTGTTCACCATTTCACTAACAGCAGGTAGATGCATCTATGCTCTGCAAAATGTTCACGCCTGTTTTAAGAAACAGTTCCTGGTTCCTACTTTTGTTGTCACACAGACCAAGATTGTAAATGATGGAAACATGCACTAGTAGAGACTGTCTAATCTCCCAAATCCCTTGTCTTCCCAGCAAGTGGTAAGATGCTGGACTGAATCGCTTTCTTCTGTTCCTTATCACTCGTGGATGATGTGAGCTGTGAAAACTTTTCTCTGAGCTGGGAGTAACATGGTAAAGTTTATACACATCATGTGCAGTGTTCCAGAGCGACAAGGCTCGCTGCAGTATCTTTCCGTGCTGATTCAGATTGCAGAGCCCTCGCTGTGAATTCGAGAATTACACAGACAGTGTTCCCGATTACTGGCAGAGATTTTCTCTTTCCCACCAGTTCTGCACTTTTCTATCTTTCTCAAGTGGAAATATTTGGACAAGGTTCCCAAAAGAATATGAGTTCCTGTGCATGCAAGGTCTCCATTTAGTACAGCTTTCCAGAATTTCCATAACACCCACTCCCACTAGCCCCCTCCCCCGCTGCAGAAGCTTGTGATTGATAGGGAGCTGAAGAGCGCATTCACATTGCTCTCCCACAACACTGATTGCCAATAGAAGATGAGTTTGCGCAGCTGCCAGCGGGGGAAGGGCTAGCGCAGCCTCCTGGGAAACGGGAGTCAGAATGGCAAGTAGCTATTATTAAAACTCAGTACTGCCTTCACTCCAAAACAAAAGAAAAAGTATTTTTTAAACAAAGAGACTCACCTGAATTATAGATCACGATTAAGGTGCGGTTCTGTCTCGTTGGTCTTGGGTGTGATATCCACTCGGGTGGGTGACGTACGCGCGAGAAGTTACACTTGAGCCCTGGAGTTTTGCATACGGTCCCATTTTTGACTCAGAAAGTATGATTTCGATGAGATCGACGTCAGATCAAGATACTGCATCTTCAAGACAGACACCAGCAGCTTCTTGTATGCCGTTACTAGACAGAGAAATGTATTCTCCAACTTAAATGATGCTGATCCTGTTAATGTGGATCTTGCCGAGTGCACGTCCTGTGCGGAGTAACCTGAATGCCTTGTTTTTCTCACGCTGTGTTCTGCATGTCATTGATTACTATGATCTGCCTTTACCAATTGCAAAGGTTTTCACTGCACTCAGGTAAATGTGACAATCAATCAATCAAATATAATCACCCAATCGAATGACACAGACGTTTCCTTATTGTTTGGATCCAGCACAGCGAAGGTGGGCTGTATGGCCTCAATTTGCACTATTTCGTGATTCTGAGTGAAATAATAGTTAAACTAACAGAATGTGGGAAGTTACTCACAGGTTATATTAACGCAGCCGGGACACATATGCGCCACAGTATATCACACTAAAATAGTGAAGATCTTCTTGAAGTCATCCTCTGAGGCACAGGCCACATGCCAGATTAAAAGCTGAAGACCACGGGAAACTGCTGTGGTCAGCGCTAACAGAGCGATCCAGCGGGAGCATACTGGACTCATAACCCAGAAATTAATGGATTGAAAATATCCTCTTCTCGTTGACAATTCCAGGTTTCAGTGTGTGTACTGCCGGCCAGTGTTCCTCTATAACATAGCTCCATTCAACGTGTTGCATGTTGTTTCAATTTCCACTTCCTTTCTCTCAATGTATCTGAAATGAATATCGTGTACTGATACACCCGCCAAATTTACACAGGTGAGGAAACATATTTGTAAATGTCTGGAAACTCTTTTCCTGTTCTCTATCTTTCTTCTATGATTGGATTCGCAAACCCACTTGCCAGAGCTGGGAATAAACTGGTGTAGGTAAGATATATCAGTTGCAGAGTGCTCTATGCGCATGACGCCCTGCATTTAGTCCCCACGCTATTTCACACAGCAGTGTCCTCCCTGTTAAATGAAAAACCATGAATGACAATTGGATCATCTTGTTGGAGACAACCTTACGACACAGACACAGTTCCGCATTATTAGGACATGCATCACCAATTATGAGATATGCAGGTGACACAGAGTTGCAGTCAACTCGATGGGCTGAACGGCTTCTGCCGGCGCGTGAATGATGCCACACATTGATGCTGTCCCTCCTCTTATCTCTGAGACAGAGCGGCTGAGGGTGAAACAATGTCTCATCTTTAACCCTCCTTCTGCGTTAGATTATCTGCAACCCCGCAGCTCAGGGCTGTGGGAATGGCGCTCAGTGAGTGAGGGTTTTACTCGGATTGTCTTCATCTCGGATAGTTAGGGCTCAGATGCTAACTGCTGCCCGATTGCAGCAAAGAAACAGATGCCCGTATTAGAAAAAACTTCTCTGTAAGGATTGCTGTGTGAAGATGGATTCTGAACACCTAACAGGCTGCACAGAAATGCCCTCACATGAATTTACCTGAGGGAAGAGTATCCGGAGTACATTTCTCTACTTCCCACTATCACAACATCTTTGTCGCTATCTCAGATAAATGATATTTGGAGGACGTTCCCAATCAAACTTGCTGATTTCCAGCACTTGAGGGACCTGGTTGTGCCGATGAGAGAGAGCTTTAGAGCGTGTTAGCGCTTGCCTCCCCTCACAGTGCCTGCTGGTGGATGGAAATAGATGAATAATCTGCCAATGGACACAGCTCAGTCCAAACGGAAGGGATAAACAGCACCATCCCGCGAACAAGGAGAGGGAATGAGTAGGTGATATTCTTGAAACTCTATGCTGTTTCAAAATCCGAGCGCAAAGTGGGATGTAGTTGGATCTGAGTGAATCTCAGCTGGTTTCGTGCTAGAAATGCAAGAATGTTTAGGGTTATTATCTTCGCTTCGTAGCTTGTGTTAATACTGGCATGTGAGAATTCTTACTTCAAGTCGCCTTCGAGCCTTGGCTGTTTGATTTCACTTTTGGCCGATCGCCCTATCAACTGTTAGATAAAAAAGGTGCACATTATGAAATTGCACCCCTTGAAATAACTTTGTCTTTTGTGGTCAGAAGTGTCATTGTAGTGGGCATCACACAATACCATACGTGGTGAAATTGAAACAAATGTTTCAGGATGTTAGCATACACAATCCCACTCTGAATAAATCCACCATCTGGATGTTCACACAGTTCTGAATGCTGACATTTAGGAAATGGGAACGTGAAATGATTGGAAGCAGCGCTGAACAGGTTGATGGGAATGGCGTGGTGTATGAGGAGTAGCAACAATAAAGGTCATTTGGAAAGTTGGGACAGTTCTCCATGGAGAACAGAAGGTCGAAAGCTGGCGTTATTGAACCTTTCCAAGTCATGAGTGGTTTAGACATAGGAGAAAATAAAGGGAGAATGCTCCCTACGCCTGAAAGTATCGAGAACGATTCGGTAGAGTTTTAAAGTCATTACTAAAAGAAGAAAAATGCACATGAGGAAGAACGTTTTCACATCGGGAGTGGTTCGGGTCTGCAAAGCACTGCCTGACTTGGCAAAGACACAGTTTCAATCAAGTTATTTAAAAACTAATTCGATGTTTATGTTGAAAGTAAACGTGTGCAGAGTTACAGGGAGAAGGCAAGAGAATGATACCAAAACAGAAGCACATTTATCTCTGTGGGGAGCCAGCACAGCTAAGGTGGTTTGTGACACATTTGTGATTCTGAGTGGAATCACAATTCGACCAACAGAATGCAGGGAGTTAGATAACGGTGATTTTGGCAAAGCCAGGACACATCTACACAACAGAATATTACCCAGCAGGTACATGTCACAGGGAGGATGGCGCTCTCTGAAAATCCTGCAGGGTGTCCTGCCATCAGACACAGCGCACTTCACTTTCAGATTATACCAGAGTGAGAGCCAAGGAAGACAACTTGGTTAATTGTACGTTTTGTCAGCACGGGAGTTACGAACAATGATTGGAAGTGGAAATAGTGGTGATTTGTACACATTTGAAGTGTTTACGGGAAACAGGGAGCTGAGGAAGACACAAGGTAAAGCCATTGAGATCTGACAACAGGAGCAGCAAATACGTTGGACAGCGCAGAGGAGATCTTTGAAGTCTTGAATTCTGGTAAATGGCCCGAGCGTGCTTTCACAAGGCCACACTTTTACAAAATGTAATGTGTGCTTGGCTCTTGGCCTTATGTTGTAGCAAGGAAAATATCACGGTTACACTGCAGGAAATTCCATTTTCCAAGGAGAGGGCAGTCAGCATTTCACAAAGGAGTATATTCTGAAAACTTTCACATAAATTGTTGCATTCCATCTTTGTGTCTTGCTTTGTTTCCTTCCCACTTGAACTGTCATTGTGCCCACACTGAAGGTGTGTTGCTTCTTCTGCGTGCCTTTTACAGTCTGAGTGACATGATGAGGCTGTACTGCTCCATCCTCTGATGCAATTTTCACTTCAATTCAGTTTACCTTAACTTCGTTATCTGATAGCTTTCCCATTGTTTCGGTTTTAAGCGCTCGTCTTAGAACCAACCTGTCCTCCTCCAAAATAAATTCGAATCTCAGCCACACTGTTATCATTGCAAACGAGCGACACCTTCATTCTGAGGTCAATATTTACTGCTGTCTCATTTCACATTATCAGCTACCGTGCTATCTGGTGGCTTCTAGAAATGACTATTAATATAAACTGCTGCAAAATCCGCCAATATGAAAGAAAAACATAAAGTTTCAAGAAACTTTTGTCATCCACAAACAAACGACAATAAGGAATATAACTGTTGGGACAAATGTTAATGCAAGAACATTGCCAAATCTGAGTCTGAAAATCTTGCTGCAATTGTTTTGCTTTTAATGAGCACACACATTGAGTTCAATGCACACCGATCCCCAACTCGGAGAAGGGAATCCTTGGCTTTGAAGATGCGTTGAGAATGTTCACTGGATTCATCACAGTCATGGGAGGACTGTCCTCTGGGAGCATATGAATAAAATCATTCAATGTCGAATGGCGTTTCCAAACATGAGTGGTGAAGGGAATGTCTCCATTCACAAATTAAACATTGGATACGATTTAATACAGGGACACACGAACAAACCAGACAATAACACAGAAAGATGATAAACAATAGATATGACAATTACTTTTTGGAAAGTTTTGATTTTAGATCCACGGTGGTCTTTGACGACGGGTATTTCATGCCCACACCGAGTCTGCACAGAACACGACTGCAGCTCCAATGTGATGTGAGTGAATCTCAGTTACCTTTAGAAAAAGTTGAGACTCACTCAGGTCAAGGAGATTTCGGGATGCTGGCCTTACAAACCTTTTCCCAAATTCCTTGGAAGTACAAAGGAGGTTTTTATGGCGAGGTTGTTCATGATCTGGCTAGACAATAACGAACGTTGTTTGAATTTATGAAAAGGGAAATTATATTACAAAGCAAAGAGTTCATAACGAAAGTGTAAAATCTAAAGGTCAAACTCAGCGCAAACATTGTTTGTAATCTTTGTCCTCACTCTCCAACAAAAACGTAAAGAAATTAGAAAGGGCACAACCACAATTTCCTGTATAGAAAGGCATGAGGAAACTCAGGGTTGAGGTTTACTGAGGCATAAAAACATTAGAAATGATACAAACAGATTTTATGAGGATGATAGACAGAATGAGGGATTTTAATCACATGATTTTGAAAAGGCTGTACCGGAAACATGCAAGTTTGGGAAGTAAACGAAAGACATCATTCACATAATACAAGGTTTGAAGTGACTAAATCAGCGGTATTCCTTCTTTCGAGTAAATCAATAAATAGAGTCTCAGATTCAAAACGATTGGTCAATGATCCAGAAAAACTTGCGTCAGAGTTTCTTCTTCTCAAGAGCTATTTCAATCCAGAACGAATTTCCAAAAAGAATGATAGAAGCTGAGTCCAGAGTGTTTCATAAGACACATGAACTCGAATTTACCATTGGGAGAAAGTCAAAGTTCATGTACAAATTTCGAATTTTGTTGAATAATCAAAAAGGATTTTTCATGAACACGTCCGGCTGGATAAGATGGAATATAAAATGTTCATGAATTTGAAAGGTATGGCATATTATTCAATGTGAAACATTGTAAATGGACTTGATCTTCTAGAAGATAGCAAACAAAAGTTACTTCCAAATGAGAAGGAACTGAACTGTCGCGAGGAAACATAATGCCTGCTAGGAGACTGTTACGTCATTGCTGTTGTGAAACAAAGTCTTGCGGTGTCTCGAGTCGTTGTTATTTGGTTTACTGGCGAATGGAAAAATCGTTCCAATGAATTTCGATGTCATATGTCATTGCATTTCCCCAATTTCCTTCATTTCCGCCCTGGAGACGTTGGAAGGGAAAGGTAATCCAATCGAAACTGTGATTGGTGAAATTCACTTTTTATGGCCCATTCTTATTCTGTCCTTTCTTTCTCTCTTTTCAGCATTGTCTTGGATGTGGTGGTGCACTAAGGCTGCAGCATGTATGAAAGAGTAGTTTGGAATTGCCCTGTGGTTAGTTGTGAGATTATTTTATGACTCATGCCCTCGGACTGTCTCACATTTAGCATTCATGCATCTCTGTGTCTGAAAATGCATTTGGTTTGCCAGTTTTGTTTGTGTTCCGTGTTAAATGTGTTGGGTTTTGCGATTCGCTCAATATATTACGAGTTAACAGGGTTTCTGAGCTGAGGCCTGCTCCGTTTTGTGCATTTTCCCTGTAGTCCGGTGTGTTTCATGTTCCCTATAAACGTGGAAGATGTCCTGTTTCGAGCAATGGGTGAAATCATTTAACATTCATGCATCTGTTATTTCATCGCTGTTGTGACTCTACTCGTTGTTATTTGGGTTTCTAGCTAATGGGAAAATCGTTCCAATGAATTTCGATGTCATACCTTATTGAATTTCTTCCATTTCCTTCATTTCGGTCCTGGAAACATCGGAAGGGAAAGGTCATCCAATCGAGACTGTGATTGGTAAAATTCACTTTTTACGGTCAATTCTTATTATGTTCTTTCTTTCTCTCTTTTCAACATTGTCTGGAAAGTGGTGGTGCACTAAGGCTGCAGTTTGTTTGGCTGCAATCGTCATCAATTTAACGTGTCATTTTTTTTCGTTTTCAAGATGTCGATTACGCTGGACAACAACGAGCGATTGGAAACAGAAAGGTGAAACGGAGAACGGATTCAACTTTCAGTGCTGGACGCCACAGAGCCGCAGCACGGGCGGCTGTGGCTCGTTTCTGTAGTGTAGTGGTCATCACGTTCGCCTAACACGCGAAAGGTCCCCAGTTCGAAACTGGTCAGAAACTGTTTTGTTCTTCAACTGCAGCCTTTTACATGGACAAGAACTGAGCTTTCTTGCATCTTTCCCATCTGCAAACCTGCCTTCGAATTTGCTTCAACAAATCTGTTCTCGTCGTGAAATGTAATGCCATTCCATTTAATTACAGTGCAAAGCGTTGTTAAGTTTTTCTCCAACCTGGTTCTGATCACATGCCATTCTGTTGGAGAGTGTAGTTACCGCCTTCTGATCCTTCCACGAAAAGCAGTACCGCATTTGCCTTCCTTGCGCAGGCGGCTCGCTTCAAAGACAGGAAAGAAGCAGATGCTCTGGTGTCACAGCGCACCACGAATTCCTGAACTTGTCTGTCTGTCAAATGAATCCCAAGGTCGTCTCAGAAAGACCTCATTTGGAAGCTATCAATCGTTATTCAACGTGCGAGAATTGGCACCAGATATCCTGAATCATGTTTTGGAGCAATTCGCACGTTAGTGGCTCATTCAATCAGCAACAGCAATGAAAGAAATTGCACTCTCAGAGGAACCTTTCTACTTGCGCATTCAGAGCGTCGCTATTATGAAGGTCCGCCCCGAGATCTAAGTCATGTTGGAACTGAAACGGAGAAATCAACAGAGAGGCTACAGAATGACATCGCATCCATTTGGTTTTCTTTGAATCACTGACGAGCAGGAAAATGTAAACGGGGAGTGCGAGTGGGGACGTGAGGCAGTTGCAGCTCTGGTGAAATTCTTTCTTTATGATTCACTCAGCAACCAGAGACGTGAAGGTGACTCAGGCGTGACATCGAGAACAAAAAGCACTCAAGGGCAGTTAGCACCTTCTTCTGGAGTGGGGGTGGGGTGAGGTAATTACCTTTTGACTTCTGTTACTATGTTCAGAAACTGGCTTTTAGATTGAGGTGAACAGAAACTGCATTTCTAAAAAGCACCACGGAATTTAGCAAAATTTATTGAGTCGCTTCTCCTCGATTCCCACACAGGTTTCCAATTCAGTTGGTATCCATGTGGCTCATGTCCAGGAGCGAACGTCTCAGTAGCAAATTGCACGGTTACGGTAAAAGACAAGGAAAGTGGCATCTCGAACTGGCTCCGAGGTCAGAGCATTCTCTCAATGTGATCTGTCGTTCTCGGATTGTAATGCTACCTCCGGTTTTAGGGTGGAGAACATTCTTTGGGACTCCTATTCGGAAAAAAAAACACAGACACATTGACTGAAACTATGCTGCACGGTATGATGCGGAACACGGCCTGCTCAGGTTTGTGCATTTTCCCTGTAGTCCGGTGTGTTTCGTGTTCCGTGTAAACGTGAAAGTCGTCCTGTTTCGAGCAATGGGTGAAATCATTTAGCAAAGCAAGAATGGAAATTCCAGTAATGTCAAGCAGCTCATGTTTATTTGACCAAATCATAAGCGAACCCATATTCTCACGCACTCACAGATACATTTGTAGCTGAAAAGAGTCTGAGAAGATAGACTGAGCTTACCATTGATTTTTGCCTGGATTGATGGGCTATCAATATCTGCTGCGAAAATGACATTGTTGCCGGGCACATCCCAGCAGCTGTGCGAGTCCGAGAGGAATCATGGAACCCTTTTCATGTGACTTTACATCTGTTGTTATGCAGGAGCACAATTGGAAATATAAGAAAATGAGGCGGCGCCGCCGGGTGGTAGTGTGGCCGAGCGGTCTAAGGCGCTGGATCCAGGTTCCAGTCTCGAAAGGGGCGCGGGTTCGAAACCCACCACTGCCATTTCTGCTGATCAACTCCAATGCTGCAGCTTGTTAAAATGCTGTTTTGGTGTCCACTGCATATTGATGTTGAAAACAAAAGTAAAATGGGTTTGCTTCGCAGGGAATTAACTGTGGTGTGGGATACTGCCAAATATTCCAAAATGTCTCTACTGTCATGATGGTGTTCGACTCCCGCGCGGAGAATCGCAAACAGTTGTGCCGTCCCAGGCAGGTTGAGCCTTTACTGGAACCGAATGGAGACTGTTATTTCATCGCTGTTGTGAAACGAAGTCCTACGGTGACTCTACTCGTTGTTATTTGAGTTTCTAGCTAATGGGAAAATCGTTCCAATGAATTTCGATGTCCTACCTTATTGAATTTCTCACATTTCCTTCATTTCCGTCCTGGAAACATCAGAAGGGAAAGGTAATCTAATCGAGACTGTGATTGGTGAAATTCACTTTTTACGGCCAATTCTTATTATGTTCTTTCTTTCTCTCTTTTCAGCATTGTCTGGAAAGTGGTGGTGCAGTAAGGCTGCAGCATGTTTGAAAGAGTCGTTTGGAAATGTCCCGTTGTTAGTTGTGAGATTACTTTATGACTCATTCCCTCGGACTGTATCACATTTAGCATTCATGCATCTCTGTGTCTGAAAATGCGTGAGGTATGCCAGTTTTGTTTGTGTTCCGTGTTAAATGCTTTCTGTTTTGCGATTCGCTCAATACATTTCGATTTAACAGTGTTTCTGAGGTAACTTCCAGCAGCCAAAATCCTCAGCTGAGGATCTGGGAAAATTTCACAGAGTATGGTCAGTCGGAGCTAAAGTAAGGAAGTCGGTCGTTTCTACAGTGTTTCACAATACTACCTTTCCCGTGAGCAGTCGAACAGACTAAATGATTGTGCCACAGACTGCGATGGCAAACTCCGCTGAAAATTAATCCTTTAAAGCCGGTGGAAGCAACATGACGTTATTGGGGTTCACCTGGAAAAAAATACTTCGGTAAAATACATGCTCACCACATAGCCAAAATTAAACAAGTCTCGTTCCCCAGCATTTGGCTCCAATCCCTCTAAACGCATCCTATCCAGAAACTCACCCGATTACCTTTGCAATTTTCTGAGTGTAATAGCCTCCTCCACATCCTCTGGTAGATCATTCCAAACACGCACAACCTTCTTTGTGGGAAATGTGCCTCAGGTCCTTTGTCACTTTCAACCCACTCACCTTAAAGCTATGCTGTCGAGTTTTCAACTCACACCAACTTGGGTAAAACACGTAAATACTCAGTTTACCACCCTTCCATAAGGTCATGTCGCAGCTGTTACGCTGCAGGGAAAGTTTATTCCACCAGCCTATTCCATCTCGCCCCACGGTACAAACATCGACGACATCTTTGTCTATATCTTGTCATCAATTTAAAGTGTCTTTTTTACGTTTTCAAGATGTCGATTACGCTGGACAATAACGAGCTATCGGAAACAGAAAGGTGAAACAGAGAACGGATTCAACTTTCAGTGCTGGACGCCACAGGGCCGCAGAACAGGCGGCTGTGGCTCGTTTCTGTAGTGTAGTGGTCATCACGTTCGCCTAACACGCGAAAGGTCCCCAGTTCGAAACTGGGCAGAAACTGTTTTGTTCTTCAACTGCAGCCTTTTACATGGACAAGAGCTGAGCTTTCTTGCATCTTTCCCATCTGCAAACCTGCCTTCGAATTTGCTTCAACAAATCTGTTCTCGTCGTGAAATGTAATGCCATTCCATTTAATTACAGTGCAAAGCGTTGTTAAGTTTTTCTCCAACCTGGTTCTGACCACATGCCATTCTGTTGGAGAGTGTAGTTACCGCCTTCTGATCCTTCCACGAAAAGCAGTACCGCATTTGCCTTCCTTGCGCAGGCGGCTCGCTTCAAAGACAGGAAAGAAGCAGATGCTCTGGTGTCACAGCGCACCACGAATTCCTGAACGTGTCTGTCTGTCAAATGTATCCCAAGGTCGTCTCAGAAAGACCTCATTTGGAAGCTATCAATCGTTATTCAACGTGCGAGAATTGGCACCAGATATCCTGAATCATGTTTTGGAGCAATTCGCACGTTAGTGGCTCATTCAATCAGCAACAGCAATGAAAGAAATTGCACTCTCAGAGGAACCTTTCTACTTGCGCATTCAGAGCGTCGCTATTATGAAGGTCCGCCCCGAGATCTAAGTCATGTTGGAACTGAAACGGAGAAATCAACAGAGAGGCTACAGAATGACATCGCATCCATTTGGTTTTCTTTAAATCACTGACGAGCAGGAAAATGTAAACGGGGAGTGCGAGTGGGGAAGTGAGGCAGTTGCAGCTCTGGTGAAATTCTTTCTTTGTGATTCACTCAGCAACCAGAGACGTGAAGGTGACTCAGGCGTGAAAGCTCTTCATATCGAGAACAAAAAGCACTCAAGGGCAGTTAGCACCTTCTTCTGGTGTGGGGGTGGGGTGAGGTAATTACCTTTTGACTTCTGTTACTATGTTCAGAAACTGGCTTTTAGATTGAGGTGAACAGAAACTGCATTTCTAAAAAGCACCACGGAATTTAGCAAAATTTATTGAGTCGCTTCTCCTCGATTCCCACACAGGTTTCCAATTCAGTTGGTATCCATGTGGCTCATGTCCAGGAGCGAACGTCTCAGTAGCAAATTGCACGGTTAAGGTAAAAGGCAAGGAAAGTGGCATCTCGAACTGGCTCCGAGGTCAGAGCATTCTCTCAATGTGATCTGTCGTTCTCGGATTGTAATGCTACCTCCGGTTTTAGGGTGGAGAACATTCTTTGGGACTCCTATTCTGAAAAAAAAACACAGACACATTGACTGAAACTATGCTGCACGGTATGATGTGGAACACGGCCTGCTCAGGTTTGTGCATTTTCCCTGTAGTCCGGTGTGTTTCGTGTTCCGTGTAAACGTGAAAGTCGTCCTGTTTCGAGCAATGGGTGAAATCATTTAGCAAAGCAAGAATGGAAATTCCAGTAATGTCAAGCAGCTCATGGTTATTTGACCAAATCATAAGCGAACCCATATTCTCACGCACTCACAGATACATTTGTAGCTGAAAAGAGTCTGAGAAGATAGACTGAGCTTACCATTGATTTTTGCCTGGATTGATGGGCTATCAATATCTGCTGCGAAAATGACATTGTTGCCGGGCACATCCCAGCAGCTGTGCGAGTCCGAGAGGAATCATGGAACCGTTTTCATGTGACTTTCCATCTGTTGTTATGCAGGAGCACAATTGGAAATATAAGAAAATGAGGCGGCGCCGCCGGCTGGTAGTGTGGCCGAGCGGTCTAAGGCGCTGGATCCAGGTTCCAGTCTCGAAAGGGGCGCGGGTTCGAAACCCACCACTGCCATTTCTGCTGATCAACTCCAATGCTGCAGCTTGTTAAAATGCTGTTTTGGTGTCCACTGTATAATGATGTTGAAAACAAAAGTAAAATGGGTTTGCTTCGCAGGGAATTAACTGTGGTGTGGGATACTGCCAAATATTCCAAAATGTCTCTACTGTCATGATGGTGTTCGACTCCCGCGCGGAGAATCGCAAACAGTTGTGCCGTCCCAGGCAGGTTGAGCCTTTACTGGAACCGAATGGAGACTGTTATTTCATCGCTGTTGTGAAACGAAGTCCGACGGAGACTCTACTCGTTGTTATTTGAGTTTCTAGCTAATGGGAAAATCGTTCCAATGAATTTCGATGTCCTACCTTATTGAATTTCTCACATTTCCTTCATTTCCGTCCTGGAAACATCAGAAGGGAAAGGTAATCTAATCGAGACTGTGATTGGTGAAATTCACTTTTTACGGCCAATTCTTATTATGTTCTTTCTTTCTCTCTTTTCAGCATTGTCTGGAAAGTGGTGGTGCAGTAAGGCTGCAGCATGTTTGAAAGAGTCGTTTGGAAATGTCCCGTTGTTAGTTGTGAGATTACTTTATGACTCATTCCCTCGGACTGTATCACATTTAGCATTCATGCATCTCTGTGTCTGAAAATGCGTGAGGTATGCCAGTTTTGTTTGTGTTCCGTGTTAAATGCTTTCTGTTTTGCGATTCGCTCAATACATTTCGATTTAACAGTGTTTCTGAGGTAACTTCCAGCAGCCAAAATCCTCAGCTGAGGATCTGGGAAAATTTCACAGAGTATGGTCAGTCGGAGCTAAAGTAAGGAAGTCGGTCGTTTCTACAGTGTTTCACAATACTACCTTTCCCGTGAGCAGTCGAACAGACTAAATGATTGTGCCACAGACTGCGATGGCAAACTCCGCTGAAAATTAATCCTTTAAAGCCGGTGGAAGCAACATGACGTTATTGGGGTTCACCTGGAAAAAAATACTTCGGTAAAATACATGCTCACCACATAGCCAAAATTAAACAAGTCTCGTTCCCCAGCATTTGGCTCCAATCCCTCTAAACGCATCCTATCCAGAAACTCACCCGATTACCTTTGCAATTTTCTGAGTGTAATAGCCTCCTCCACATCCTCTGGTAGATCATTCCAAACACGCACAACCTTCTTTGTGGGAAATGTGCCTCAGGTCCTTTGTCACTTTCAACCCACTCACCTTAAAGCTATGCTGTCGAGTTTTCAACTCACACCAACTTGGGTAAAACACGTAAATACTCAGTTTACCACCCTTCCATAAGGTCATGTCGCAGCTGTTACGCTGCAGGGAAAGTTTATTCCACCAGCCTATTCCATCTCGCCCCACGGTACAAACATCGACGACATCTTTGTCTATATCTTGTCATCAATTTAAAGTGTCTTTTTTACGTTTTCAAGATGTCGATTACGCTGGACAATAACGAGCTATCGGAAACAGAAAGGTGAAACAGAGAACGGATTCAACTTTCAGTGCTGGACGCCACAGGGCCGCAGAACAGGCGGCTGTGGCTCGTTTCTGTAGTGTAGTGGTCATCACGTTCGCCTAACACGCGAAAGGTCCCCAGTTCGAAACTGGGCAGAAACTGTTTTGTTCTTCAACTGCAGCCTTTTACATGGACAAGAGCTGAGCTTTCTTGCATCTTTCCCATCTGCAAACCTGCCTTCGAATTTGCTTCAACAAATCTGTTCTCGTCGTGAAATGTAATGCCATTCCATTTAATTACAGTGCAAAGCGTTGTTAAGTTTTTCTCCAACCTGGTTCTGACCACATGCCATTCTGTTGGAGAGTGTAGTTACCGCCTTCTGATCCTTCCACGAAAAGCAGTACCGCATTTGCCTTCCTTGCGCAGGCGGCTCGCTTCAAAGACAGGAAAGAAGCAGATGCTCTGGTGTCACAGCGCACCACGAATTCCTGAACGTGTCTGTCTGTCAAATGTATCCCAAGGTCGTCTCAGAAAGACCTCATTTGGAAGCTATCAATCGTTATTCAACGTGCGAGAATTGGCACCAGATATCCTGAATCATGTTTTGGAGCAATTCGCACGTTAGTGGCTCATTCAATCAGCAACAGCAATGAAAGAAATTGCACTCTCAGAGGAACCTTTCTACTTGCGCATTCAGAGCGTCGCTATTATGAAGGTCCGCCCCGAGATCTAAGTCATGTTGGAACTGAAACGGAGAAATCAACAGAGAGGCTACAGAATGACATCGCATCCATTTGGTTTTCTTTAAATCACTGACGAGCAGGAAAATGTAAACGGGGAGTGCGAGTGGGGAAGTGAGGCAGTTGCAGCTCTGGTGAAATTCTTTCTTTGTGATTCACTCAGCAACCAGAGACGTGAAGGTGACTCAGGCGTGAAAGCTCTTCATATCGAGAACAAAAAGCACTCAAGGGCAGTTAGCACCTTCTTCTGGTGTGGGGGTGGGGTGAGGTAATTACCTTTTGACTTCTGTTACTATGTTCAGAAACTGGCTTTTAGATTGAGGTGAACAGAAACTGCATTTCTAAAAAGCACCACGGAATTTAGCAAAATTTATTGAGTCGCTTCTCCTCGATTCCCACACAGGTTTCCAATTCAGTTGGTATCCATGTGGCTCATGTCCAGGAGCGAACGTCTCAGTAGCAAATTGCACGGTTAAGGTAAAAGGCAAGGAAAGTGGCATCTCGAACTGGCTCCGAGGTCAGAGCATTCTCTCAATGTGATCTGTCGTTCTCGGATTGTAATGCTACCTCCGGTTTTAGGGTGGAGAACATTCTTTGGGACTCCTATTCTGAAAAAAAAACACAGACACATTGACTGAAACTATGCTGCACGGTATGATGTGGAACACGGCCTGCTCAGGTTTGTGCATTTTCCCTGTAGTCCGGTGTGTTTCGTGTTCCGTGTAAACGTGAAAGTCGTCCTGTTTCGAGCAATGGGTGAAATCATTTAGCAAAGCAAGAATGGAAATTCCAGTAATGTCAAGCAGCTCATGGTTATTTGACCAAATCATAAGCGAACCCATATTCTCACGCACTCACAGATACATTTGTAGCTGAAAAGAGTCTGAGAAGATAGACTGAGCTTACCATTGATTTTTGCCTGGATTGATGGGCTATCAATATCTGCTGCGAAAATGACATTGTTGCCGGGCACATCCCAGCAGCTGTGCGAGTCCGAGAGGAATCATGGAACCGTTTTCATGTGACTTTCCATCTGTTGTTATGCAGGAGCACAATTGGAAATATAAGAAAATGAGGCGGCGCCGCCGGCTGGTAGTGTGGCCGAGCGGTCTAAGGCGCTGGATCCAGGTTCCAGTCTCGAAAGGGGCGCGGGTTCGAAACCCACCACTGCCATTTCTGCTGATCAACTCCAATGCTGCAGCTTGTTAAAATGCTGTTTTGGTGTCCACTGTATAATGATGTTGAAAACAAAAGTAAAATGGGTTTGCTTCGCAGGGAATTAACTGTGGTGTGGGATACTGCCAAATATTCCAAAATGTCTCTACTGTCATGATGGTGTTCGACTCCCGCGCGGAGAATCGCAAACAGTTGTGCCGTCCCAGGCAGGTTGAGCCTTTACTGGAACCGAATGGAGACTGTTATTTCATCGCTGTTGTGAAACGAAGTCCGACGGAGACTCTACTCGTTGTTATTTGAGTTTCTAGCTAATGGGAAAATCGTTCCAATGAATTTCGATGTCCTACCTTATTGAATTTCTCACATTTCCTTCATTTCCGTCCTGGAAACATCAGAAGGGAAAGGTAATCTAATCGAGACTGTGATTGGTGAAATTCACTTTTTACGGCCAATTCTTATTATGTTCTTTCTTTCTCTCTTTTCAGCATTGTCTGGAAAGTGGTGGTGCAGTAAGGCTGCAGCATGTTTGAAAGAGTCGTTTGGAAATGTCCCGTTGTTAGTTGTGAGATTACTTTATGACTCATTCCCTCGGACTGTATCACATTTAGCATTCATGCATCTCTGTGTCTGAAAATGCGTGAGGTATGCCAGTTTTGTTTGTGTTCCGTGTTAAATGCTTTCTGTTTTGCGATTCGCTCAATACATTTCGATTTAACAGTGTTTCTGAGGTAACTTCCAGCAGCCAAAATCCTCAGCTGAGGATCTGGGAAAATTTCACAGAGTATGGTCAGTCGGAGCTAAAGTAAGGAAGTCGGTCGTTTCTACAGTGTTTCACAATACTACCTTTCCCGTGAGCAGTCGAACAGACTAAATGATTGTGCCACAGACTGCGATGGCAAACTCCGCTGAAAATTAATCCTTTAAAGCCGGTGGAAGCAACATGACGTTATTGGGGTTCACCTGGAAAAAAATACTTCGGTAAAATACATGCTCACCACATAGCCAAAATTAAACAAGTCTCGTTCCCCAGCATTTGGCTCCAATCCCTCTAAACGCATCCTATCCAGAAACTCACCCGATTACCTTTGCAATTTTCTGAGTGTAATAGCCTCCTCCACATCCTCTGGTAGATCATTCCAAACACGCACAACCTTCTTTGTGGGAAATGTGCCTCAGGTCCTTTGTCACTTTCAACCCACTCACCTTAAAGCTATGCTGTCGAGTTTTCAACTCACACCAACTTGGGTAAAACACGTAAATACTCAGTTTACCACCCTTCCATAAGGTCATGTCGCAGCTGTTACGCTGCAGGGAAAGTTTATTCCACCAGCCTATTCCATCTCGCCCCACGGTACAAACATCGACGACATCTTTGTCTATATCTTGTCATCAATTTAAAGTGTCTTTTTTACGTTTTCAAGATGTCGATTACGCTGGACAATAACGAGCTATCGGAAACAGAAAGGTGAAACAGAGAACGGATTCAACTTTCAGTGCTGGACGCCACAGGGCCGCAGAACAGGCGGCTGTGGCTCGTTTCTGTAGTGTAGTGGTCATCACGTTCGCCTAACACGCGAAAGGTCCCCAGTTCGAAACTGGGCAGAAACTGTTTTGTTCTTCAACTGCAGCCTTTTACATGGACAAGAGCTGAGCTTTCTTGCATCTTTCCCATCTGCAAACCTGCCTTCGAATTTGCTTCAACAAATCTGTTCTCGTCGTGAAATGTAATGCCATTCCATTTAATTACAGTGCAAAGCGTTGTTAAGTTTTTCTCCAACCTGGTTCTGACCACATGCCATTCTGTTGGAGAGTGTAGTTACCGCCTTCTGATCCTTCCACGAAAAGCAGTACCGCATTTGCCTTCCTTGCGCAGGCGGCTCGCTTCAAAGACAGGAAAGAAGCAGATGCTCTGGTGTCACAGCGCACCACGAATTCCTGAACGTGTCTGTCTGTCAAATGTATCCCAAGGTCGTCTCAGAAAGACCTCATTTGGAAGCTATCAATCGTTATTCAACGTGCGAGAATTGGCACCAGATATCCTGAATCATGTTTTGGAGCAATTCGCACGTTAGTGGCTCATTCAATCAGCAACAGCAATGAAAGAAATTGCACTCTCAGAGGAACCTTTCTACTTGCGCATTCAGAGCGTCGCTATTATGAAGGTCCGCCCCGAGATCTAAGTCATGTTGGAACTGAAACGGAGAAATCAACAGAGAGGCTACAGAATGACATCGCATCCATTTGGTTTTCTTTAAATCACTGACGAGCAGGAAAATGTAAACGGGGAGTGCGAGTGGGGAAGTGAGGCAGTTGCAGCTCTGGTGAAATTCTTTCTTTGTGATTCACTCAGCAACCAGAGACGTGAAGGTGACTCAGGCGTGAAAGCTCTTCATATCGAGAACAAAAAGCACTCAAGGGCAGTTAGCACCTTCTTCTGGTGTGGGGGTGGGGTGAGGTAATTACCTTTTGACTTCTGTTACTATGTTCAGAAACTGGCTTTTAGATTGAGGTGAACAGAAACTGCATTTCTAAAAAGCACCACGGAATTTAGCAAAATTTATTGAGTCGCTTCTCCTCGATTCCCACACAGGTTTCCAATTCAGTTGGTATCCATGTGGCTCATGTCCAGGAGCGAACGTCTCAGTAGCAAATTGCACGGTTAAGGTAAAAGGCAAGGAAAGTGGCATCTCGAACTGGCTCCGAGGTCAGAGCATTCTCTCAATGTGATCTGTCGTTCTCGGATTGTAATGCTACCTCCGGTTTTAGGGTGGAGAACATTCTTTGGGACTCCTATTCTGAAAAAAAAACACAGACACATTGACTGAAACTATGCTGCACGGTATGATGTGGAACACGGCCTGCTCAGGTTTGTGCATTTTCCCTGTAGTCCGGTGTGTTTCGTGTTCCGTGTAAACGTGAAAGTCGTCCTGTTTCGAGCAATGGGTGAAATCATTTAGCAAAGCAAGAATGGAAATTCCAGTAATGTCAAGCAGCTCATGGTTATTTGACCAAATCATAAGCGAACCCATATTCTCACGCACTCACAGATACATTTGTAGCTGAAAAGAGTCTGAGAAGATAGACTGAGCTTACCATTGATTTTTGCCTGGATTGATGGGCTATCAATATCTGCTGCGAAAATGACATTGTTGCCGGGCACATCCCAGCAGCTGTGCGAGTCCGAGAGGAATCATGGAACCGTTTTCATGTGACTTTCCATCTGTTGTTATGCAGGAGCACAATTGGAAATATAAGAAAATGAGGCGGCGCCGCCGGCTGGTAGTGTGGCCGAGCGGTCTAAGGCGCTGGATCCAGGTTCCAGTCTCGAAAGGGGCGCGGGTTCGAAACCCACCACTGCCATTTCTGCTGATCAACTCCAATGCTGCAGCTTGTTAAAATGCTGTTTTGGTGTCCACTGTATAATGATGTTGAAAACAAAAGTAAAATGGGTTTGCTTCGCAGGGAATTAACTGTGGTGTGGGATACTGCCAAATATTCCAAAATGTCTCTACTGTCATGATGGTGTTCGACTCCCGCGCGGAGAATCGCAAACAGTTGTGCCGTCCCAGGCAGGTTGAGCCTTTACTGGAACCGAATGGAGACTGTTATTTCATCGCTGTTGTGAAACGAAGTCCGACGGAGACTCTACTCGTTGTTATTTGAGTTTCTAGCTAATGGGAAAATCGTTCCAATGAATTTCGATGTCCTACCTTATTGAATTTCTCACATTTCCTTCATTTCCGTCCTGGAAACATCAGAAGGGAAAGGTAATCTAATCGAGACTGTGATTGGTGAAATTCACTTTTTACGGCCAATTCTTATTATGTTCTTTCTTTCTCTCTTTTCAGCATTGTCTGGAAAGTGGTGGTGCAGTAAGGCTGCAGCATGTTTGAAAGAGTCGTTTGGAAATGTCCCGTTGTTAGTTGTGAGATTACTTTATGACTCATTCCCTCGGACTGTATCACATTTAGCATTCATGCATCTCTGTGTCTGAAAATGCGTGAGGTATGCCAGTTTTGTTTGTGTTCCGTGTTAAATGCTTTCTGTTTTGCGATTCGCTCAATACATTTCGATTTAACAGTGTTTCTGAGGTAACTTCCAGCAGCCAAAATCCTCAGCTGAGGATCTGGGAAAATTTCACAGAGTATGGTCAGTCGGAGCTAAAGTAAGGAAGTCGGTCGTTTCTACAGTGTTTCACAATACTACCTTTCCCGTGAGCAGTCGAACAGACTAAATGATTGTGCCACAGACTGCGATGGCAAACTCCGCTGAAAATTAATCCTTTAAAGCCGGTGGAAGCAACATGACGTTATTGGGGTTCACCTGGAAAAAAATACTTCGGTAAAATACATGCTCACCACATAGCCAAAATTAAACAAGTCTCGTTCCCCAGCATTTGGCTCCAATCCCTCTAAACGCATCCTATCCAGAAACTCACCCGATTACCTTTGCAATTTTCTGAGTGTAATAGCCTCCTCCACATCCTCTGGTAGATCATTCCAAACACGCACAACCTTCTTTGTGGGAAATGTGCCTCAGGTCCTTTGTCACTTTCAACCCACTCACCTTAAAGCTATGCTGTCGAGTTTTCAACTCACACCAACTTGGGTAAAACACGTAAATACTCAGTTTACCACCCTTCCATAAGGTCATGTCGCAGCTGTTACGCTGCAGGGAAAGTTTATTCCACCAGCCTATTCCATCTCGCCCCACGGTACAAACATCGACGACATCTTTGTCTATATCTTGTCTTCAATTTAAAGTGTCTTTTTTACGTTTTCAAGATGTCGATTACGCTGGACAATAACGAGCTATCGGAAACAGAAAGGTGAAACAGAGAACGGATTCAACTTTCAGTGCTGGACGCCACAGGGCCGCAGAACAGGCGGCTGTGGCTCGTTTCTGTAGTGTAGTGGTCATCACGTTCGCCTAACACGCGAAAGGTCCCCAGTTCGAAACTGGGCAGAAACTGTTTTGTTCTTCAACTGCAGCCTTTTACATGGACAAGAGCTGAGCTTTCTTGCATCTTTCCCATCTGCAAACCTGCCTTCGAATTTGCTTCAACAAATCTGTTCTCGTCGTGAAATGTAATGCCATTCCATTTAATTACAGTGCAAAGCGTTGTTAAGTTTTTCTCCAACCTGGTTCTGACCACATGCCATTCTGTTGGAGAGTGTAGTTACCGCCTTCTGATCCTTCCACGAAAAGCAGTACCGCATTTGCCTTCCTTGCGCAGGCGGCTCGCTTCAAAGACAGGAAAGAAGCAGATGCTCTGGTGTCACAGCGCACCACGAATTCCTGAACGTGTCTGTCTGTCAAATGTATCCCAAGGTCGTCTCAGAAAGACCTCATTTGGAAGCTATCAATCGTTATTCAACGTGCGAGAATTGGCACCAGATATCCTGAATCATGTTTTGGAGCAATTCGCACGTTAGTGGCTCATTCAATCAGCAACAGCAATGAAAGAAATTGCACTCTCAGAGGAACCTTTCTACTTGCGCATTCAGAGCGTCGCTATTATGAAGGTCCGCCCCGAGATCTAAGTCATGTTGGAACTGAAACGGAGAAATCAACAGAGAGGCTACAGAATGACATCGCATCCATTTGGTTTTCTTTGAATCACTGACGAGCAGGAAAATGTAAACGGGGAGTGCGAGTGGGGACGTGAGGCAGTTGCAGCTCTGGTGAAATTCTTTCTTTATGATTCACTCAGCAACCAGAGACGTGAAGGTGACTCAGGCGTGACATCGAGAACAAAAAGCACTCAAGGGCAGTTAGCACCTTCTTCTGGTGTGGGGGTGGGGTGAGGTAATTACCTTTTGACTTCTGTTACTATGTTCAGAAACTGGCTTTTAGATTGAGGTGAACAGAAACTGCATTTCTAAAAAGCACCACGGAATTTAGCAAAATTTATTGAGTCGCTTCTCCTCGATTCCCACACAGGTTTCCAATTCAGTTGGTATCCATGTGGCTCATGTCCAGGAGCGAACGTCTCAGTAGCAAATTGCACGGTTACGGTAAAAGACAAGGAAAGTGGCATCTCGAACTGGCTCCGAGGTCAGAGCATTCTCTCAATGTGATCTGTCGTTCTCGGATTGTAATGCTACCTCCGGTTTTAGGGTGGAGAACATTCTTTGGGACTCCTATTCTGAAAAAAAAACACAGACACATTGACTGAAACTATGCTGCACGGTATGATGCGGAACACGGCCTGCTCAGGTTTGTGCATTTTCCCTGTAGTCCGGTGTGTTTCGTGTTCCGTGTAAACGTGAAAGTCGTCCTGTTTCGAGCAATGGGTGAAATCATTTAGCAAAGCAAGAATGGAAATTCCAGTAATGTCAAGCAGCTCATGTTTATTTGACCAAATCATAAGCGAACCCATATTCTCACGCACTCACAGATACATTTGTAGCTGAAAAGAGTCTGAGAAGATAGACTGAGCTTACCATTGATTTTTGCCTGGATTGATGGGCTATCAATATCTGCTGCGAAAATGACATTGTTGCCGGGCACATCCCAGCAGCTGTGCGAGTCCGAGAGGAATCATGGAACCCTTTTCATGTGACTTTACATCTGTTGTTATGCAGGAGCACAATTGGAAATATAAGAAAATGAGGCGGCGCCGCCGGGTGGTAGTGTGGCCGAGCGGTCTAAGGCGCTGGATCCAGGTTCCAGTCTCGAAAGGGGCGCGGGTTCGAAACCCACCACTGCCATTTCTGCTGATCAACTCCAATGCTGCAGCTTGTTAAAATGCTGTTTTGGTGTCCACTGCATATTGATGTTGAAAACAAAAGTAAAATGGGTTTGCTTCGCAGGGAATTAACTGTGGTGTGGGATACTGCCAAATATTCCAAAATGTCTCTACTGTCATGATGGTGTTCGACTCCCGCGCGGAGAATCGCAAACAGTTGTGCCGTCCCAGGCAGGTTGAGCCTTTACTGGAACCGAATGGAGACTGTTATTTCATCGCTGTTGTGAAACGAAGTCCTACGGTGACTCTACTCGTTGTTATTTGAGTTTCTAGCTAATGGGAAAATCGTTCCAATGAATTTCGATGTCCTACCTTATTGAATTTCTCACATTTCCTTCATTTCCGTCCTGGAAACATCAGAAGGGAAAGGTAATCTAATCGAGACTGTGATTGGTGAAATTCACTTTTTACGGCCAATTCTTATTATGTTCTTCCTTTCTCTCTTTTCAGCATTGTCTGGAAAGTGGTGGTGCAGTAAGGCTGCAGCATGTTTGAAAGAGTCGTTTGGAAATGTCCCGTTGTTAGTTGTGAGATTACTTTATGACTCATTCCCTCGGACTGTATCACATTTAGCATTCATGCATCTCTGTGTCTGAAAATGCGTGAGGTATGCCAGTTTTGTTTGTGTTCCGTGTTAAATGCTTTCTGTTTTGCGATTCGCTCAATACATTTCGATTTAACAGTGTTTCTGAGGTAACTTCCAGCAGCCAAAATCCTCAGCTGAGGATCTGGGAAAATTTCACAGAGTATGGTCAGTCGGAGCTAAAGTAAGGAAGTCGGTCGTTTCTACAGTGTTTCACAATACTACCTTTCCCGTGAGCAGTCGAACAGACTAAATGATTGTGCCACAGACTGCGATGGCAAACTCCGCTGAAAATTAATCCTTTAAAGCCGGTGGAAGCAACATGACGTTATTGGGGTTCACCTGGAAAAAAATACTTCGGTAAAATACATGCTCACCACATAGCCAAAATTAAACAAGTCTCGTTCCCCAGCATTTGGCTCCAATCCCTCTAAACGCATCCTATCCAGAAACTCACCCGATAACCTTTGCAATTTTCTGAGTGTAATAGCCTCCTCCACATCCTCTGGTAGATCATTCCATACACGCACAACCTTCTTTGTGGGAAATGTGCCTCAGGTCCTTTGTCACTTTCAACCCACTCACCTTAAAGCTATGCTGTCGAGTTTTCAACTCACACCAACTTGGGTAAAACACGTAAATACTCAGTTTACCACCCTTCCATAAGGTCATGTCGCAGCTGTTACGCTGCAGGGAAAGTTTATTCCACCAGCCTATTCCATCTCGCCCCACGGTACAAACATCGACGACATCTTTGTCTATATCTTGTCATCAATTTAAAGTGTCTTTTTTACGTTTTCAAGATGTCGATTACGCTGGACAATAACGAGCTATCGGAAACAGAAAGGTGAAACAGAGAACGGATTCAACTTTCAGTGCTGGACGCCACAGGGCCGCAGAACAGGCGGCTGTGGCTCGTTTCTGTAGTGTAGTGGTCATCACGTTCGCCTAACACGCGAAAGGTCCCCAGTTCGAAACTGGGCAGAAACTGTTTTGTTCTTCAACTGCAGCCTTTTACATGGACAAGAGCTGAGCTTTCTTGCATCTTTCCCATCTGCAAACCTGCCTTCGAATTTGCTTCAACAAATCTGTTCTCGTCGTGAAATGTAATGCCATTCCATTTAATTACAGTGCAAAGCGTTGTTAAGTTTTTCTCCAACCTGGTTCTGACCACATGCCATTCTGTTGGAGAGTGTAGTTACCGCCTTCTGATCCTTCCACGAAAAGCAGTACCGCATTTGCCTTCCTTGCGCAGGCGGCTCGCTTCAAAGACAGGAACGAAGCAGATGCTCTGGTGTCACAGCGCACCACGAATTCCTGAACGTGTCTGTCTGTCAAATGTATCCCAAGGTCGTCTCAGAAAGACCTCATTTGGAAGCTATCAATCGTTATTCAACGTGCGAGAATTGGCACCAGATATCCTGAATCATGTTTTGGAGCAATTCGCACGTTAGTGGCTCATTCAATCAGCAACAGCAATGAAAGAAATTGCACTCTCAGAGGAACCTTTCTACTTGCGCATTCAGAGCGTCGCTATTATGAAGGTCCGCCCCGAGATCTAAGTCATGTTGGAACTGAAACGGAGAAATCAACAGAGAGGCTACAGAATGACATCGCATCCATTTGGTTTTCTTTGAATCACTGACGAGCAGGAAAATGTAAACGGGGAGTGCGAGTGGGGACGTGAGGCAGTTGCAGCTCTGGTGAAATTCTTTCTTTATGATTCACTCAGCAACCAGAGACGTGAAGGTGACTCAGGCGTGACATCGAGAACAAAAAGCACTCAAGGGCAGTTAGCACCTTCTTCTGGAGTGGGGGTGGGGTGAGGTAATTACCTTTTGACTTCTGTTACTATGTTCAGAAACTGGCTTTTAGATTGAGGTGAACAGAAACTGCATTTCTAAAAAGCACCACGGAATTTAGCAAAATTTATTGAGTCGCTTCTCCTCGATTCCCACACAGGTTTCCAATTCAGTTGGTATCCATGTGGCTCATGTCCAGGAGCGAACGTCTCAGTAGCAAATTGCACGGTTACGGTAAAAGACAAGGAAAGTGGCATCTCGAACTGGCTCCGAGGTCAGAGCATTCTCTCAATGTGATCTGTCGTTCTCGGATTGTAATGCTACCTCCGGTTTTAGGGTGGAGAACATTCTTTGGGACTCCTATTCTGAAAAAAAACCACAGACACATTGACTGAAACTATGCTGCACGGTATGATGCGGAACACGGCCTGCTCAGGTTTGTGCATTTTCCCTGTAGTCCGGTGTGTTTCGTGTTCCGTGTAAACGTGAAAGTCGTCCTGTTTCGAGCAATGGGTGAAATCATTTAGCAAAGCAAGAATGGAAATTCCAGTAATGTCAAGCAGCTCATGTTTATTTGACCAAATCATAAGCGAACCCATATTCTCACGCACTCACAGATACATTTGTAGCTGAAAAGAGTCTGAGAAGATAGACTGAGCTTACCATTGATTTTTGCCTGGATTGATGGGCTATCAATATCTGCTGCGAAAATGACATTGTTGCCGGGCACATCCCAGCAGCTGTGCGAGTCCGAGAGGAATCATGGAACCCTTTTCATGTGACTTTACATCTGTTGTTATGCAGGAGCACAATTGGAAATATAAGAAAATGAGGCGGCGCCGCCGGCTGGTAGTGTGGCCGAGCGGTCTAAGGCGCTGGATCCAGGTTCCAGTCTCGAAAGGGGCGCGGGTTCGAAACCCACCACTGCCATTTCTGCTGATCAACTCCAATGCTGCAGCTTGTTAAAATGCTGTTTTGGTGTCCACTGCATATTGATGTTGAAAACAAAAGTAAAATGGGTTTGCTTCGCAGGGAATTAACTGTGGTGTGGGATACTGCCAAATATTCCAAAATGTCTCTACTGTCATGATGGTGTTCGACTCCCGCGCGGAGAATCGCAAACAGTTGTGCCGTCCCAGGCAGGTTGAGCCTTTACTGGAACCGAATGGAGACTGTTATTTCATCGCTGTTGTGAAACGAAGTCCTACGGTGACTCTACTCGTTGTTATTTGAGTTTCTAGCTAATGGGAAAATCGTTCCAATGAATTTCGATGTCCTACCTTATTGAATTTCTCACATTTCCTTCATTTCCGTCCTGGAAACATCAGAAGGGAAAGGTAATCTAATCGAGACTGTGATTGGTGAAATTCACTTTTTACGGCCAATTCTTATTATGTTCTTCCTTTCTCTCTTTTCAGCATTGTCTGGAAAGTGGTGGTGCAGTAAGGCTGCAGCATGTTTGAAAGAGTCGTTTGGAAATGTCCCGTTGTTAGTTGTGAGATTACTTTATGACTCATTCCCTCGGACTGTATCACATTTAGCATTCATGCATCTCTGTGTCTGAAAATGCGTGAGGTATGCCAGTTTTGTTTGTGTTCCGTGTTAAATGCTTTCTGTTTTGCGATTCGCTCAATACATTTCGATTTAACAGTGTTTCTGAGGTAACTTCCAGCAGCCAAAATCCTCAGCTGAGGATCTGGGAAAATTTCACAGAGTATGGTCAGTCGGAGCTAAAGTAAGGAAGTCGGTCGTTTCTACAGTGTTTCACAATACTACCTTTCCCGTGAGCAGTCGAACAGACTAAATGATCGTGCCACAGACTGCGATGGCAAACTCCGCTGAAAATTAATCCTTTAAAGCCGGTGGAAGCAACATGACGTTATTGGGGTTCACCTGGAAAAAAATACTTCGGTAAAATACATGCTCACCACATAGCCACAATTAAACAAGTCTCGTTCCCCAGCTTTTGGCTCCAATCCCTCTAAACGCATCCTATCCAGAAACTCACCCGATTACCTTTGCAATTTTCTGAGTGTAATAGCCTCCTCCACATCCTCTGGTAGATCATTCCAAACACGCACAACCTTCTTTGTGGGAAATGTGCGTCAGGTCCTTTGTCACTTTCAACCCACTCACCTTAAAGCTATGCTGTCGAGTTTTCAACTCACACCAACTTGGGTAAAACACGTAAATACTCAGTTTACCACCCTTCCATAAGGTCATGTCGCAGCTGTTACGCTGCAGGGAAAGTTTATTCCACCAGCCTATTCCATCTCGCCCCACGGTACAAACATCGACGACATCTTTGTCTATATCTTGTCATCAATTTAAAGTGTCTTTTTTACGTTTTCAAGATGTCGATTACGCTGGACAATAACGAGCTATCGGAAACAGAAAGGTGAAACAGAGAACGGATTCAACTTTCAGTGCTGGACGCCACAGGGCCGCAGAACAGGCGGCTGTGGCTCGTTTCTGTAGTGTAGTGGTCATCACGTTCGCCTAACACGCGAAAGGTCCCCAGTTCGAAACTGGGCAGAAACTGTTTTGTTCTTCAACTGCAGCCTTTTACATGGACAAGAGCTGAGCTTTCTTGCATCTTTCCCATCTGCAAACCTGCCTTCGAATTTGCTTCAACAAATCTGTTCTCGTCGTGAAATGTAATGCCATTCCATTTAATTACAGTGCAAAGCGTTGTTAAGTTTTTCTCCAACCTGGTTCTGACCACATGCCATTCTGTTGGAGAGTGTAGTTACCGCCTTCTGATCCTTCCACGAAAAGCAGTACCGCATTTGCCTTCCTTGCGCAGGCGGCTCGCTTCAAAGACAGGAAAGAAGCAGATGCTCTGGTGTCACAGCGCACCACGAATTCCTGAACGTGTCTGTCTGTCAAATGTATCCCAAGGTCGTCTCAGAAAGACCTCATTTGGAAGCTATCAATCGTTATTCAACGTGCGAGAATTGGCACCAGATATCCTGAATCATGTTTTGGAGCAATTCGCACGTTAGTGGCTCATTCAATCAGCAACAGCAATGAAAGAAATTGCACTCTCAGAGGAACCTTTCTACTTGCGCATTCAGAGCGTCGCTATTATGAAGGTCCGCCCCGAGATCTAAGTCATGTTGGAACTGAAACGGAGAAATCAACAGAGAGGCTACAGAATGACATCGCATCCATTTGGTTTTCTTTAAATCACTGACGAGCAGGAAAATGTAAACGGGGAGTGCGAGTGGGGAAGTGAGGCAGTTGCAGCTCTGGTGAAATTCTTTCTTTGTGATTCACTCAGCAACCAGAGACGTGAAGGTGACTCAGGCGTGAAAGCTCTTCATATCGAGAACAAAAAGCACTCAAGGGCAGTTAGCACCTTCTTCTGGTGTGGGGGTGGGGTGAGGTAATTACCTTTTGACTTCTGTTACTATGTTCAGAAACTGGCTTTTAGATTGAGGTGAACAGAAACTGCATTTCTAAAAAGCACCACGGAATTTAGCAAAATTTATTGAGTCGCTTCTCCTCGATTCCCACACAGGTTTCCAATTCAGTTGGTATCCATGTGGCTCATGTCCAGGAGCGAACGTCTCAGTAGCAAATTGCACGGTTAAGGTAAAAGGCAAGGAAAGTGGCATCTCGAACTGGCTCCGAGGTCAGAGCATTCTCTCAATGTGATCTGTCGTTCTCGGATTGTAATGCTACCTCCGGTTTTAGGGTGGAGAACATTCTTTGGGACTCCTATTCTGAAAAAAAAACACAGACACATTGACTGAAACTATGCTGCACGGTATGATGTGGAACACGGCCTGCTCAGGTTTGTGCATTTTCCCTGTAGTCCGGTGTGTTTCGTGTTCCGTGTAAACGTGAAAGTCGTCCTGTTTCGAGCAATGGGTGAAATCATTTAGCAAAGCAAGAATGGAAATTCCAGTAATGTCAAGCAGCTCATGGTTATTTGACCAAATCATAAGCGAACCCATATTCTCACGCACTCACAGATACATTTGTAGCTGAAAAGAGTCTGAGAAGATAGACTGAGCTTACCATTGATTTTTGCCTGGATTGATGGGCTATCAATATCTGCTGCGAAAATGACATTGTTGCCGGGCACATCCCAGCAGCTGTGCGAGTCCGAGAGGAATCATGGAACCGTTTTCATGTGACTTTCCATCTGTTGTTATGCAGGAGCACAATTGGAAATATAAGAAAATGAGGCGGCGCCGCCGGCTGGTAGTGTGGCCGAGCGGTCTAAGGCGCTTGATCCAGGTTCCAGTCTCGAAAGGGGCGCGGGTTCAAAACCCACCACTGCCATTTCTGCTGATCAACTCCAATGCTGCAGCTTGTTAAAATGCTGTTTTGGTGTCCACTGTATAATGATGTTGAAAACAAAAGTAAAATGGGTTTGCTTCGCAGGGAATTAACTGTGGTGTGGGATACTGCCAAATATTCCAAAATGTCTCTACTGTCATGATGGTGTTCGACTCCCGCGCGGAGAATCGCAAACAGTTGTGCCGTCCCAGGCAGGTTGAGCCTTTACTGGAACCGAATGGAGACTGTTATTTCATCGCTGTTGTGAAACGAAGTCCTACGGTGACTCTACTCGTTGTTATTTGAGTTTCAAGCTAATGGGAAAATCGTTCCAATGAATTTCGATGTCCTACCTTATTGAATTTCTCACATTTCCTTCATTTCCGTCCTGGAAACATCAGAAGGGAAAGGTAATCTAATCGAGACTGTGATTGGTGAAATTCACTTTTTACGGCCAATTCTTATTATGTTCTTTCTTTCTCTCTTTTCAGCATTGTCTGGAAAGTGGTGGTGCAGTAAGGCTGCAGCATGTTTGAAAGAGTCGTTTGGAAATGTCCCGTTGTTAGTTGTGAGATTACTTTATGACTCATTCCCTCGGACTGTATCACATTTAGCATTCATGCATCTCTGTGTCTGAAAATGCGTGAGGTATGCCAGTTTTGTTTGTGTTCCGTGTTAAATGCTTTCTGTTTTGCGATTCGCTCAATACATTTCGATTTAACAGTGTTTCTGAGGTAACTTCCAGCAGCCAAAATCCTCAGCTGAGGATCTGGGAAAATTTCACAGAGTATGGTCAGTCGGAGCTAAAGTAAGGAAGTCGGTCGTTTCTACAGTGTTTCACAATACTACCTTTCCCGTGAGCAGTCGAACAGACTAAATGATTGTGCCACAGACTGCGATGGCAAACTCCGCTGAAAATTAATCCTTTAAAGCCGGTGGAAGCAACATGACGTTATTGGGGTTCACCTGGAAAAAAATACTTCGGTAAAATACATGCTCACCACATAGCCAAAATTAAACAAGTCTCGTTCCCCAGCATTTGGCTCCAATCCCTCTAAACGCATCCTATCCAGAAACTCACCCGATTACCTTTGCAATTTTCTGAGTGTAATAGCCTCCTCCACATCCTCTGGTAGATCATTCCATACACGCACAACCTTCTTTGTGGGAAATGTGCCTCAGGTCCTTTGTCACTTTCAACCCACTCACCTTAAAGCTATGCTGTCGAGTTTTCAACTCACACCAACTTGGGTAAAACACGTAAATACTCAGTTTACCACCCTTCCATAAGGTCATGTCGCAGCTGTTACGCTGCAGGGAAAGTTTATTCCACCAGCCTATTCCATCTCGCCCCACGGTACAAACATCGACGACATCTTTGTCTATATCTTGTCATCAATTTAAAGTGTCTTTTTTACGTTTTCAAGATGTCGATTACGCTGGACAATAACGAGCTATCGGAAACAGAAAGGTGAAACAGAGAACGGATTCAACTTTCAGTGCTGGACGCCACAGGGCCGCAGAACAGGCGGCTGTGGCTCGTTTCTGTAGTGTAGTGGTCATCACGTTCGCCTAACACGCGAAAGGTCCCCAGTTCGAAACTGGGCAGAAACTGTTTTGTTCTTCAACTGCAGCCTTTTACATGGACAAGAGCTGAGCTTTCTTGCATCTTTCCCATCTGCAAACCTGCCTTCGAATTTGCTTCAACAAATCTGTTCTCGTCGTGAAATGTAATGCCATTCCATTTAATTACAGTGCAAAGCGTTGTTAAGTTTTTCTCCAACCTGGTTCTGACCACATGCCATTCTGTTGGAGAGTGTAGTTACCGCCTTCTGATCCTTCCACGAAAAGCAGTACCGCATTTGCCTTCCTTGCGCAGGCGGCTCGCTTCAAAGACAGGAACGAAGCAGATGCTCTGGTGTCACAGCGCACCACGAATTCCTGAACGTGTCTGTCTGTCAAATGTATCCCAAGGTCGTCTCAGAAAGACCTCATTTGGAAGCTATCAATCGTTATTCAACGTGCGAGAATTGGCACCAGATATCCTGAATCATGTTTTGGAGCAATTCGCACGTTAGTGGCTCATTCAATCAGCAACAGCAATGAAAGAAATTGCACTCTCAGAGGAACCTTTCTACTTGCGCATTCAGAGCGTCGCTATTATGAAGGTCCGCCCCGAGATCTAAGTCATGTTGGAACTGAAACGGAGAAATCAACAGAGAGGCTACAGAATGACATCGCATCCATTTGGTTTTCTTTAAATCACTGACGAGCAGGAAAATGTAAACGGGGAGTGCGAGTGGGGAAGTGAGGCAGTTGCAGCTCTGGTGAAATTCTTTCTTTATGATTCACTCAGCAACCAGAGACGTGAAGGTGACTCAGGCGTGAAAGCTCTTCACATCGAGAACAAAAAGCACTCAAGGGCAGTTAGCACCTTCTTCTGGAGTGGGGGTGGGGTGAGGTAATTACCTTTTGACTTCTGTTACTATGTTCAGAAACTGGCTTTTAGATTGAGGTGAACAGAAACTGCATTTCTAAAAAGCACCACGGAATTTAGCAAAATTTATTGAGTCGCTTCTCCTCGATTCCCACACAGGTTTCCAATTCAGTTGGTATCCATGTGGCTCATGTCCAGGAGCGAACGTCTCAGTAGCAAATTGCACGGTTCAGGTAAAAGGCAAGGAAAGTGGCATCTCGAACTGGCTCCGAGGTCAGAGCATTCTCTCAATGTGATCTGTCGTTCTCGGATTGTAATGCTACCTCCGGTTTTAGGGTGGAGAACATTCTTTGGGACTCCTATTCTGAAAAAAAACCACAGACACATTGACTGAAACTATGCTGCACGGTATGATGCGGAACACGGCCTGCTCAGGTTTGTGCATTTTCCCTGTAGTCCGGTGTGTTTCGTGTTCCGTGTAAACGTGAAAGTCGTCCTGTTTCGAGCAATGGGTGAAATCATTTAGCAAAGCAAGAATGGAAATTCCAGTAATGTCAAGCAGCTCATGGTTATTTGACCAAATCATAAGCGAACCCATATTCTCACGCACTCACAGATACATTTGTAGCTGAAAAGAGTCTGAGAAGATAGACTGAGCTTACCATTGATTTTTGCCTGGATTGATGGGCTATCAATATCTGCTGCGAAAATGACATTGTTGCCGGGCACATCCCAGCAGCTGTGCGAGTCCGAGAGGAATCATGGAACCGTTTTCATGTGACTTTCCATCTGTTGTTATGCAGGAGCACAATTGGAAATATAAGAAAATGAGGCGGCGCCGCCGGCTGGTAGTGTGGCCGAGCGGTCTAAGGCGCTGGATCCAGGTTCCAGTCTCGAAAGGGGCGCGGGTTCGAAACCCACCACTGCCATTTCTGCTGATCAACTCCAATGCTGCAGCTTGTTAAAATGCTGTTTTGGTGTCCACTGTATATTGATGTTGAAAACAAAAGTAAAATGGGTTTGCTTCGCAGGGAATTAACTGTGGTGTGGGATACTGCCAAATATTCCAAAATGTCTCTACTGTCATGATGGTGTTCGACTCCCGCGCGGAGAATCGCAAACCCGTCCCAGGCAGGTTGAGCCTTTACTGGAACCGAATGGAGACTGTTATTTCATCGCTGTTGTGAAACGAAGTCCTACGGTGACTCTACTCGTTGTTATTTGAGTTTCAAGCTAATGGGAAAATCGTTCCAATGAATTTCGATGTCCTACCTTATTGAATTTCTCACATTTCCTTCATTTCCGTCCTGGAAACATCAGAAGGGAAAGGTAATCTAATCGAGACTGTGATTGGTGAAATTCACTTTTTACGGCCAATTCTTATTATGTTCTTTCTTTCTCTCTTTTCAGCATTGTCTGGAAAGTGGTGGTGCAGTAAGGCTGCAGCATGTTTGAAAGAGTCGTTTGGAAATGTCCCGTTGTTAGTTGTGAGATTACTTTATGACTCATTCCCTCGGACTGTATCACATTTAGCATTCATGCATCTCTGTCTGAAAATGCGTGAGGTATGCCAGTTTTGTTTGTGTTCCGTGTTAAATGCTTTCTGTTTTGCGATTCGCTCAATACATTTCGATTTAACAGTGTTTCTGAGGTAACTTCCAGCAGCCAAAATCCTCAGCTGAGGATCTGGGAAAATTTCACAGAGTATGGTCAGTCGGAGCTAAAGTAAGGAAGTCGGTCGTTTCTACAGTGTTTCACAATACTACCTTTCCCGTGAGCAGTCGAACAGACTAAATGATTGTGCCACAGACTGCGATGGCAAACACCGCTGAAAATTAATCCTTTAAAGCCGGTGGAAGCAACATGACGTTATTGGGGTACACCTGGAAAAAAATACTTCGGTAAAATACATGCTCACCACATAGCCAAAATTAAACAAGTCTCGTTCCCCAGCTTTTGGCTCCAATCCCTCTAAACGCATCCTATCCAGAAACTCACCCGATTACCTTTGCAATTTTCTGAGTGTAATAGCCTCCTCCACATCCTCTGGTAGATCATTCCAAACACGCACAACCTTCTTTGTGGGAAATGTGCGTCAGGTCCTTTGTCACTTTCAACCCACTCACCTTAAAGCTATGCTGTCGAGTTTTCAACTCACACCAACTTGGGTAAAACACGTAAATACTCAGTTTACCACCCTTCCATAAGGTCATGTCGCAGCTGTTACGCTGCAGGGAAAGTTTATTCCACCAGCCTATTCCATCTCGCCCCACGGTACAAACATCGACGACATCTTTGTCTATATCTTGTCATCAATTTAAAGTGTCTTTTTTACGTTTTCAAGATGTCGATTACGCTGGACAATAACGAGCTATCGGAAACAGAAAGGTGAAACAGAGAACGGATTCAACTTTCAGTGCTGGACGCCACAGGGCCGCAGAACAGGCGGCTGTGGCTCGTTTCTGTAGTGTAGTGGTCATCACGTTCGCCTAACACGCGAAAGGTCCCCAGTTCGAAACTGGGCAGAAACTGTTTTGTTCTTCAACTGCAGCCTTTTACATGGACAAGAGCTGAGCTTTCTTGCATCTTTCCCATCTGCAAACCTGCCTTCGAATTTGCTTCAACAAATCTGTTCTCGTCGTGAAATGTAATGCCATTCCATTTAATTACAGTGCAAAGCGTTGTTAAGTTTTTCTCCAACCTGGTTCTGACCACATGCCATTCTGTTGGAGAGTGTAGTTACCGCCTTCTGATCCTTCCACGAAAAGCAGTACCGCATTTGCCTTCCTTGCGCAGGCGGCTCGCTTCAAAGACAGGAAAGAAGCAGATGCTCTGGTGTCACAGCGCACCACGAATTCCTGAACTTGTCTGTCTGTCAAATGTATCCCAAGGTCGTCTCAGAAAGACCTCATTTGGAAGCTATCAATCGTTATTCAACGTGCGAGAATTGGCACCAGATATCCTAAATCATGTTTTGGAGCAATTCGCACGTTAGTGGCTCATTCAATCAGCAACAGCAATGAAAGAAATTGCACTCTCAGAGGAACCTTTCTACTTGCGCATTCAGAGCGTCGCTATTATGAAGATCCGCCCCGAGATCTAAGTCATGTTGGAACTGAAACGGAGAAATCAACAGAGAGGCTACAGAATGACATCGCATCCATTTGGTTTTCTTTAAATCACTGACGAGCAGGAAAATGTAAACGGGGAGTGCGAGTGGGGAAGTGAGGCAGTTGCAGCTCTGGTGAAATTCTTTCTTTGTGATTCACTCAGCAACCAGAGACGTGAAGGTGACTCAGGCGTGAAAGCTCTTCACATCGAGAACAAAAAGCACTCAAGGGCAGTTAGCACCTTCTTCTGGAGTGGGGGTGGGGTGAGGTAATTACCTTTTGACTTCTGTTACTATGTTCAGAAACTGGCTTTTAGATTGAGGTGAACAGAAACTGCATTTCTAAAAAGCACCACGGAATTTAGCAAAATTTATTGAGTCGCTTCTCCTCGATTCCCACACAGGTTTCCAATTCAGTTGGTATCCATGTGGCTCATGTCCAGGAGCGAACGTCTCAGTAGCAAATTGCACGGTTCAGGTAAAAGGCAAGGAAAGTGGCATCTCGAACTGGCTCCGAGGTCAGAGCATTCTCTCAATGTGATCTGTCGTTCTCGGATTGTAATGCTACCTCCGGTTTTAGGGTGGAGAACATTCTTTGGGACTCCTATTCTGAAAAAAAACCACAGACACATTGACTGAAACTATGCTGCACGGTATGATGTGGAACACGGCCTGCTCAGGTTTGTGCATTTTCCCTGTAGTCCGGTGTGTTTCGTGTTCCGTGTAAACGTGAAAGTCGTCCTGTTTCGAGCAATGGGTGAAATCATTTAGCAAAGCAAGAATGGAAATTCCAGTAATGTCAAGCAGCTCATGGTTATTTGACCAAATCATAAGCGAACCCATATTCTCACGCACTCACAGATACATTTGTAGCTGAAAAGAGTCTGAGAAGATAGACTGAGCTTACCATTGATTTTTGCCTGGATTGATGGGCTATCAATATCTGCTGCGAAAATGACATTGTTGCCGGGCACATCCCAGCAGCTGTGCGAGTCCGAGAGGAAACATGGAACCGTTTTCATGTGACTTTGCATCTGTTGTTATGCAGGAGCACAATTGGAAATATAAGAAAATGAGGCGGCGACGCCAGCTGGTAGTGTGGCCGAGCGGTCTAAGGCGCTTGATCCAGGTTCCAGTCTCGAAAGGGGCGCGGGTTCGAAACCCACCACTGCCATTTCTGCTGATCAACTCCAATGCTGCAGCTTGTTAAAATGCTGTTTTGGTGTCCACTGTATATTGATGTTGAAAACAAAAGTAAAATGGGTTTGCTTCGCAGGGAATTAACTGTGGCGTGGGATACTGCCAAATATTCCAAAATGTCTCTACTGTCATGATGGTGTTCGACTCCCGCGCGGAGAATCGCAAACAGTTGTGCCGTCCCAGGCAGGTTGAGCCTTTACTGGAACCGAATGGAGACTGTTATTTCATCGCTGTTGTGAAACGAAGTCCTACGGTGACTCTACTCGTTGTTATTTGAGTTTCAAGCTAATGGGAAAATCGTTCCAATGAATTTCGATGTCCTACCTTATTGAATTTCTCACATTTCCTTCATTTCCGTCCTGGAAACATCAGAAGGGAAAAGTAATCTAATCGAGACTGTGATTGGTGAAATTCACTTTTTACGGCCAATTCTTATTATGTTCTTTCTTTCTCTCTTTTCAGCATTGTCTGGAAAGTGGTGGTGCAGTAAGGCTGCAGCATGTTTGAAAGAGTCGTTTGGAAATGTCCCGTTGTTAGTTGTGAGATTACTTTATGACTCATTCCCTCGGACTGTATCACATTTAGCATTCATGCATCTCTGTGTCTGAAAATGCGTGAGGTATGCCAGTTTTGTTTGTGTTCCGTGTTAAATGCTTTCTGTTTTGCGATTCGCTCAATACATTTCGATTTAACAGTGTTTCTGAGGTAACTTCCAGCAGCCAAAATCCTCAGCTGAGGATCTGGGAAAATTTCACAGAGTATGGTCAGTCGGAGCTAAAGTAAGGAAGTCGGTCGTTTCTACAGTGTTTCACAATACTACCTTTCCCGTGAGCAGTCGAACAGACTAAATGATTGTGCCACAGACTGCGATGGCAAACTCCGCTGAAAATTAATCCTTTAAAGCCGGTGGAAGCAACATGACGTTATTGGGGTTCACCTGGAAAAAAATACTTCGGTAAAATACATGCTCACCACATAGCCAAAATTAAACAAGTCTCGTTCCCCAGCATTTGGCTCCAATCCCTCTAAACGCATCCTATCCAGAAACTCACCCGATTACCTTTGCAATTTTCTGAGTGTAATAGCCTCCTCCACATCCTCTGGTAGATCATTCCAAACACGCACAACCTTCTTTGTGGGAAATGTGCCTCAGGTCCTTTGTCACTTTCAACCCACTCACCTTAAAGCTATGCTGTCGAGTTTTCAACTCACACCAACTTGGGTAAAACACGTAAATACTCAGTTTACCACCCTTCCATAAGGTCATGTCGCAGCTGTTACGCTGCAGGGAAAGTTTATTCCACCAGCCTATTCCATCTCGCCCCACGGTACAAACATCGACGACATCTTTGTCTATATCTTGTCATCAATTTAAAGTGTCTTTTTTACGTTTTCAAGATGTCGATTACGCTGGACAATAACGAGCTATCGGAAACAGAAAGGTGAAACAGAGAACGGATTCAACTTTCAGTGCTGGACGCCACAGAGCCGCAGAACAGGCGGCTGTGGCTCGTTTCTGTAGTGTAGTGGTCATCACGTTCGCCTAACACGCGAAAGGTCCCCAGTTCGAAACTGGTCAGAAACTGTTTTGTTCTTCAACTGCAGCCTTTTACATGGACAAGAACTGAGCTTTCTTGCATCTTTCCCATCTGCAAACCTGCCTTCGAATTTGCTTCAACAAATCTGTTCTCGTCGTGAAATGTAATGCCATTCCATTTAATTACAGTGCAAAGCGTTGTTAAGTTTTTCTCCAACCTGGTTCTGATCACATGCCATTCTGTTGGAGAGTGTAGTTACCGCCTTCTGATCCTTCCACGAAAAGCAGTACCGCATTTGCCTTCCTTGTGCAGGCGGCTCGCTTCAAAGACAGGAAAGAAGCAGATGCTCTGGTGTCACAGCGCACCACGAATTCCTGAACTTGTCTGTCTGTCAAATGTATCCTAAGGTCGTCTCAGAAAGACCTCATTTGGAAGCTATCAATCGTTATTCAACGTGCGAGAATTGGCACCAGATATCCTGAATCATGTTTTGGAGCAATTCGCACGTTAGTGGCTCATTCAATCAGCAACAGCAATGAAAGAAATTGCACTCTCAGAGGAACCTTTCTACTTGCGCATTCAGAGCGTCGCTATTATGAAGGTCCGCCCCGAGATCTAAGTCATGTTGGAACTGAAACGGAGAAATCAACAGAGAGGCTACAGAATGACATCGCATCCATTTGGTTTTCTTTAAATCACTGACGAGCAGGAAAATGTAAACGGGGAGTGCGAGTGGGGAAGTGAGGCAGTTGCAGCTCTGGTGAAATTCTTTCTTTGTGATTCACTCAGCAACCAGAGACGTGAAGGTGACTCAGGCGTGAAAGCTCTTCACATCGAGAACAAAAAGCACTCAAGGGCAGTTAGCACCTTCTTCTGGAGTGGGGGTGGGGTGAGGTAATTACCTTTTGACTTCTGTTACTATGTTCAGAAACTGGCTTTTAGATTGAGGTGAACAGAAACTGCATTTCTAAAAAGCACCACGGAATTTAGCAAAATTTATTGAGTCGCTTCTCCTCGATTCCCACACAGGTTTCCAATTCAGTTGGTATCCATGTGGCTCATGTCCAGGAGCGAACGTCTCAGTAGCAAATTGCACGGTTAAGGTAAAAGGCAAGGAAAGTGGCATCTCGAACTGGCTCCGAGGTCAGAGCATTCTCTCAATGTGATCTGTCGTTCTCGGATTGTAATGCTACCTCCGGTTTTAGGGTGGAGAACATTCTTTGGGACTCCTATTCTGAAAAAAAACCACAGACACATTGACTGAAACTATGCTGCACGGTATGATGCGGAACACGGCCTGCTCAGGTTTGTGCATTTTCCCTGTAGTCCGGTGTGTTTCGTGTTCCGTGTAAACGTGAAAGTCGTCCTGTTTCGAGCAATGGGTGAAATCATTTAGCAAAGCAAGAATGGAAATTCCAGTAATGTCAAGCAGCTCATGGTTATTTGACCAAATCATAAGCGAACCCATATTCTCACGCACTCACAGATACATTTGTAGCTGAAAAGAGTCTGAGAAGATAGACTGAGCTTACCATTGATTTTTGCCTGGATTGATGGGCTATCAATATCTGCTGCGAAATTGACATTGTTGCCGGGCACATCCCAGCAGCTGTGCGAGTCCGAGAGGAATCATGGAACCCTTTTCATGTGACTTTACATCTGTTGTTATGCAGGAGCACAATTGGAAATATAAGAAAATGAGGGGGCGCCGACGCCAGCTGGTAGTGTGGCCGAGCGGTCTAAGGCGCTGGATCCAGGTTCCAGTCTCGAAAGGGGCGCGGGTTCGAAACCCACCACTGCCATTTCTGCTGATCAACTCCAATGCTGCAACTTGTTAAAATGCTGTTTTGGTGTCCACTGTATATTGATGTTGAAAACAAAAGTAAAATGGGTTTGCTTCGCAGGGAATTAACTGTGGCGTGGGATACTGCCAAATATTCCAAAATGTCTCTACTGTCATGATGGTGTTCGACTCCCGCGCGGAGAATCGCAAACAGTTGTGCCGTCCCAGGCAGGTTGAGCCTTTACTGGAACCGAATGGAGACTGTTATTTCATCGCTGTTGTGAAACGAAGTCCTACGGTGACTCTACTCGTTGTTATTTGAGTTTCAAGCTAATGGGAAAATCGTTCCAATGAATTTCGATGTCCTACCTTATTGAATTTCTCACATTTCCTTCATTTCCGTCCTGGAAACATCAGAAGGGAAAAGTAATCTAATCGAGACTGTGATTGGTGAAATTCACTTTTTACGGCCAATTCTTATTATGTTCTTTCTTTCTCTCTTTTCAGCATTGTCTGGAAAGTGGTGGTGCAGTAAGGCTGCAGCATGTTTGAAAGAGTCGTTTGGAAATGTCCCGTTGTTAGTTGTGAGATTACTTTATGACTCATTCCCTCGGACTGTATCACATTTAGCATTCATGCATCTCTGTGTCTGAAAATGCGTGAGGTATGCCAGTTTTGTTTGTGTTCCGTGTTAAATGCTTTCTGTTTTGCGATTCGCTCAATACATTTCGATTTAACAGTGTTTCTGAGGTAACTTCCAGCAGCCAAAATCCTCAGCTGAGGATCTGGGAAAATTTCACAGAGTATGGTCAGTCGGAGCTAAAGTAAGGAAGTCGGTCGTTTCTACAGTGTTTCACAATACTACCTTTCCCGTGAGCAGTCGAACAGACTAAATGATTGTGCCACAGACTGCGATGGCAAACTCCGCTGAAAATTAATCCTTTAAAGCCGGTGGAAGCAACATGACGTTATTGGGGTTCACCTGGAAAAAAATACTTCGGTAAAATACATGCTCACCACATAGCCAAAATTAAACAAGTCTCGTTCCCCAGCATTTGGCTCCAATCCCTCTAAACGCATCCTATCCAGAAACTCACCCGATTACCTTTGCAATTTTCTGAGTGTAATAGCCTCCTCCACATCCTCTGGTAGATCATTCCAAACACGCACAACCTTCTTTGTGGGAAATGTGCCTCAGGTCCTTTGTCACTTTCAACCCACTCACCTTAAAGCTATGCTGTCGAGTTTTCAACTCACACCAACTTGGGTAAAACACGTAAATACTCAGTTTACCACCCTTCCATAAGGTCATGTCGCAGCTGTTACGCTGCAGGGAAAGTTTATTCCACCAGCCTATTCCATCTCGCCCCACGGTACAAACATCGACGACATCTTTGTCTATATCTTGTCTTCAATTTAAAGTGTCTTTTTTACGTTTTCAAGATGTCGATTACGCTGGACAATAACGAGCTATCGGAAACAGAAAGGTGAAACAGAGAACGGATTCAACTTTCAGTGCTGGACGCCACAGGGCCGCAGAACAGGCGGCTGTGGCTCGTTTCTGTAGTGTAGTGGTCATCACGTTCGCCTAACACGCGAAAGGTCCCCAGTTCGAAACTGGGCAGAAACTGTTTTGTTCTTCAACTGCAGCCTTTTACATGGACAAGAGCTGAGCTTTCTTGCATCTTTCCCATCTGCAAACCTGCCTTCGAATTTGCTTCAACAAATCTGTTCTCGTCGTGAAATGTAATGCCATTCCATTTAATTACAGTGCAAAGCGTTGTTAAGTTTTTCTCCAACCTGGTTCTGACCACATGCCATTCTGTTGGAGAGTGTAGTTACCGCCTTCTGATCCTTCCACGAAAAGCAGTACCGCATTTGCCTTCCTTGCGCAGGCGGCTCGCTTCAAAGACAGGAAAGAAGCAGATGCTCTGGTGTCACAGCGCACCACGAATTCCTGAACGTGTCTGTCTGTCAAATGTATCCCAAGGTCGTCTCAGAAAGACCTCATTTGGAAGCTATCAATCGTTATTCAACGTGCGAGAATTGGCACCAGATATCCTGAATCATGTTTTGGAGCAATTCGCACGTTAGTGGCTCATTCAATCAGCAACAGCAATGAAAGAAATTGCACTCTCAGAGGAACCTTTCTACTTGCGCATTCAGAGCGTCGCTATTATGAAGGTCCGCCCCGAGATCTAAGTCATGTTGGAACTGAAACGGAGAAATCAACAGAGAGGCTACAGAATGACATCGCATCCATTTGGTTTTCTTTGAATCACTGACGAGCAGGAAAATGTAAACGGGGAGTGCGAGTGGGGACGTGAGGCAGTTGCAGCTCTGGTGAAATTCTTTCTTTATGATTCACTCAGCAACCAGAGACGTGAAGGTGACTCAGGCGTGACATCGAGAACAAAAAGCACTCAAGGGCAGTTAGCACCTTCTTCTGGTGTGGGGGTGGGGTGAGGTAATTACCTTTTGACTTCTGTTACTATGTTCAGAAACTGGCTTTTAGATTGAGGTGAACAGAAACTGCATTTCTAAAAAGCACCACGGAATTTAGCAAAATTTATTGAGTCGCTTCTCCTCGATTCCCACACAGGTTTCCAATTCAGTTGGTATCCATGTGGCTCATGTCCAGGAGCGAACGTCTCAGTAGCAAATTGCACGGTTACGGTAAAAGACAAGGAAAGTGGCATCTCGAACTGGCTCCGAGGTCAGAGCATTCTCTCAATGTGATCTGTCGTTCTCGGATTGTAATGCTACCTCCGGTTTTAGGGTGGAGAACATTCTTTGGGACTCCTATTCTGAAAAAAAAACACAGACACATTGACTGAAACTATGCTGCACGGTATGATGCGGAACACGGCCTGCTCAGGTTTGTGCATTTTCCCTGTAGTCCGGTGTGTTTCGTGTTCCGTGTAAACGTGAAAGTCGTCCTGTTTCGAGCAATGGGTGAAATCATTTAGCAAAGCAAGAATGGAAATTCCAGTAATGTCAAGCAGCTCATGTTTATTTGACCAAATCATAAGCGAACCCATATTCTCACGCACTCACAGATACATTTGTAGCTGAAAAGAGTCTGAGAAGATAGACTGAGCTTACCATTGATTTTTGCCTGGATTGATGGGCTATCAATATCTGCTGCGAAAATGACATTGTTGCCGGGCACATCCCAGCAGCTGTGCGAGTCCGAGAGGAATCATGGAACCCTTTTCATGTGACTTTACATCTGTTGTTATGCAGGAGCACAATTGGAAATATAAGAAAATGAGGCGGCGCCGCCGGGTGGTAGTGTGGCCGAGCGGTCTAAGGCGCTGGATCCAGGTTCCAGTCTCGAAAGGGGCGCGGGTTCGAAACCCACCACTGCCATTTCTGCTGATCAACTCCAATGCTGCAGCTTGTTAAAATGCTGTTTTGGTGTCCACTGCATATTGATGTTGAAAACAAAAGTAAAATGGGTTTGCTTCGCAGGGAATTAACTGTGGTGTGGGATACTGCCAAATATTCCAAAATGTCTCTACTGTCATGATGGTGTTCGACTCCCGCGCGGAGAATCGCAAACAGTTGTGCCGTCCCAGGCAGGTTGAGCCTTTACTGGAACCGAATGGAGACTGTTATTTCATCGCTGTTGTGAAACGAAGTCCTACGGTGACTCTACTCGTTGTTATTTGAGTTTCTAGCTAATGGGAAAATCGTTCCAATGAATTTCGATGTCCTACCTTATTGAATTTCTCACATTTCCTTCATTTCCGTCCTGGAAACATCAGAAGGGAAAGGTAATCTAATCGAGACTGTGATTGGTGAAATTCACTTTTTACGGCCAATTCTTATTATGTTCTTTCTTTCTCTCTTTTCAGCATTGTCTGGAAAGTGGTGGTGCAGTAAGGCTGCAGCATGTTTGAAAGAGTCGTTTGGAAATGTCCCTTTGTTAGTTGTGAGATTACTTTATGACTCATTCCCTCGGACTGTATCACATTTAGCATTCATGCATCTCTGTGTCTGAAAATGCGTGAGGTATGCCAGTTTTGTTTGTGTTCCGTGTTAAATGCTTTCTGTTTTGCGATTCGCTCAATACATTTCGATTTAACAGTGTTTCTGAGGTAACTTCCAGCAGCCAAAATCCTCAGCTGAGGATCTGGGAAAATTTCACAGAGTATGGTCAGTCGGAGCTAAAGTAAGGAAGTCGGTCGTTTCTACAGTGTTTCACAATACTACCTTTCCCGTGAGCAGTCGAACAGACTAAATGATTGTGCCACAGACTGCGATGGCAAACTCCGCTGAAAATTAATCCTTTAAAGCCGGTGGAAGCAACATGACGTTATTGGGGTTCACCTGGAAAAAAATACTTCGGTAAAATACATGCTCACCACATAGCCAAAATTAAACAAGTCTCGTTCCCCAGCATTTGGCTCCAATCCCTCTAAACGCATCCTATCCAGAAACTCACCCGATTACCTTTGCAATTTTCTGAGTGTAATAGCCTCCTCCACATCCTCTGGTAGATCATTCCATACACGCACAACCTTCTTTGTGGGAAATGTGCCTCAGGTCCTTTGTCACTTTCAACCCACTCACCTTAAAGCTATGCTGTCGAGTTTTCAACTCACACCAACTTGGGTAAAACACGTAAATACTCAGTTTACCACCCTTCCATAAGGTCATGTCGCAGCTGTTACGCTGCAGGGAAAGTTTATTCCACCAGCCTATTCCATCTCGCCCCACGGTACAAACATCGACGACATCTTTGTCTATATCTTGTCATCAATTTAAAGTGTCTTTTTTACGTTTTCAAGATGTCGATTACGCTGGACAATAACGAGCTATCGGAAACAGAAAGGTGAAACAGAGAACGGATTCAACTTTCAGTGCTGGACGCCACAGGGCCGCAGAACAGGCGGCTGTGGCTCGTTTCTGTAGTGTAGTGGTCATCACGTTCGCCTAACACGCGAAAGGTCCCCAGTTCGAAACTGGGCAGAAACTGTTTTGTTCTTCAACTGCAGCCTTTTACATGGACAAGAGCTGAGCTTTCTTGCATCTTTCCCATCTGCAAACCTGCCTTCGAATTTGCTTCAACAAATCTGTTCTCGTCGTGAAATGTAATGCCATTCCATTTAATTACAGTGCAAAGCGTTGTTAAGTTTTTCTCCAACCTGGTTCTGACCACATGCCATTCTGTTGGAGAGTGTAGTTACCGCCTTCTGATCCTTCCACGAAAAGCAGTACCGCATTTGCCTTCCTTGCGCAGGCGGCTCGCTTCAAAGACAGGAACGAAGCAGATGCTCTGGTGTCACAGCGCACCACGAATTCCTGAACGTGTCTGTCTGTCAAATGTATCCCAAGGTCGTCTCAGAAAGACCTCATTTGGAAGCTATCAATCGTTATTCAACGTGCGAGAATTGGCACCAGATATCCTGAATCATGTTTTGGAGCAATTCGCACGTTAGTGGCTCATTCAATCAGCAACAGCAATGAAAGAAATTGCACTCTCAGAGGAACCTTTCTACTTGCGCATTCAGAGCGTCGCTATTATGAAGGTCCGCCCCGAGATCTAAGTCATGTTGGAACTGAAACGGAGAAATCAACAGAGAGGCTACAGAATGACATCGCATCCATTTGGTTTTCTTTGAATCACTGACGAGCAGGAAAATGTAAACGGGGAGTGCGAGTGGGGACGTGAGGCAGTTGCAGCTCTGGTGAAATTCTTTCTTTATGATTCACTCAGCAACCAGAGACGTGAAGGTGACTCAGGCGTGACATCGAGAACAAAAAGCACTCAAGGGCAGTTAGCACCTTCTTCTGGAGTGGGGGTGGGGTGAGGTAATTACCTTTTGACTTCTGTTACTATGTTCAGAAACTGGCTTTTAGATTGAGGTGAACAGAAACTGCATTTCTAAAAAGCACCACGGAATTTAGCAAAATTTATTGAGTCGCTTCTCCTCGATTCCCACACAGGTTTCCAATTCAGTTGGTATCCATGTGGCTCATGTCCAGGAGCGAACGTCTCAGTAGCAAATTGCACGGTTACGGTAAAAGACAAGGAAAGTGGCATCTCGAACTGGCTCCGAGGTCAGAGCATTCTCTCAATGTGATCTGTCGTTCTCGGATTGTAATGCTACCTCCGGTTTTAGGGTGGAGAACATTCTTTGGGACTCCTATTCTGAAAAAAAACCACAGACACATTGACTGAAACTATGCTGCACGGTATGATGCGGAACACGGCCTGCTCAGGTTTGTGCATTTTCCCTGTAGTCCGGTGTGTTTCGTGTTCCGTGTAAACGTGAAAGTCGTCCTGTTTCGAGCAATGGGTGAAATCATTTAGCAAAGCAAGAATGGAAATTCCAGTAATGTCAAGCAGCTCATGTTTATTTGACCAAATCATAAGCGAACCCATATTCTCACGCACTCACAGATACATTTGTAGCTGAAAAGAGTCTGAGAAGATAGACTGAGCTTACCATTGATTTTTGCCTGGATTGATGGGCTATCAATATCTGCTGCGAAAATGACATTGTTGCCGGGCACATCCCAGCAGCTGTGCGAGTCCGAGAGGAATCATGGAACCCTTTTCATGTGACTTTACATCTGTTGTTATGCAGGAGCACAATTGGAAATATAAGAAAATGAGGCGGAGCCGCCGGGTGGTAGTGTGGCCGAGCGGTCTAAGGCGCTGGATCCAGGTTCCAGTCTCGAAAGGGGCGCGGGTTCGAAACCCACCACTGCCATTTCTGCTGATCAACTCCAATGCTGCAGCTTGTTAAAATGCTGTTTTGGTGTCCACTGCATATTGATGTTGAAAACAAAAGTAAAATGGGTTTGCTTCGCAGGGAATTAACTGTGGTGTGGGATACTGCCAAATATTCCAAAATGTCTCTACTGTCATGATGGTGTTCGACTCCCGCGCGGAGAATCGCAAACAGTTGTGCCGTCCCAGGCAGGTTGAGCCTTTACTGGAACCGAATGGAGACTGTTATTTCATCGCTGTTGTGAAACGAAGTCCTACGGTGACTCTACTCGTTGTTATTTGAGTTTCTAGCTAATGGGAAAATCGTTCCAATGAATTTCGATGTCCTACCTTATTGAATTTCTCACATTTCCTTCATTTCCGTCCTGGAAACATCAGAAGGGAAAGGTAATCTAATCGAGACTGTGATTGGTGAAATTCACTTTTTACGGCCAATTCTTATTATGTTCTTTCTTTCTCTCTTTTCAGCATTGTCTGGAAAGTGGTGGTGCAGTAAGGCTGCAGCATGTTTGAAAGAGTCGTTTGGAAATGTCCCTTTGTTAGTTGTGAGATTACTTTATGACTCATTCCCTCGGACTGTATCACATTTAGCATTCATGCATCTCTGTGTCTGAAAATGCGTGAGGTATGCCAGTTTTGTTTGTGTTCCGTGTTAAATGCTTTCTGTTTTGCGATTCGCTCAATACATTTCGATTTAACAGTGTTTCTGAGGTAACTTCCAGCAGCCAAAATCCTCAGCTGAGGATCTGGGAAAATTTCACAGAGTATGGTCAGTCGGAGCTAAAGTAAGGAAGTCGGTCGTTTCTACAGTGTTTCACAATACTACCTTTCCCGTGAGCAGTCGAACAGACTAAATGATTGTGCCACAGACTGCGATGGCAAACTCCGCTGAAAATTAATCCTTTAAAGCCGGTGGAAGCAACATGACGTTATTGGGGTTCACCTGGAAAAAAATACTTCGGTAAAATACATGCTCACCACATAGCCAAAATTAAACAAGTCTCGTTCCCCAGCATTTGGCTCCAATCCCTCTAAACGCATCCTATCCAGAAACTCACCAGATTACCTTTGCAATTTTCTGAGTGTAATAGCCTCCTCCACATCCTCTGGTAGATCATTCCATACACGCACAACCTTCTTTGTGGGAAATGTGCCTCAGGTCCTTTGTCACTTTCAACCCACTCACCTTAAAGCTATGCTGTCGAGTTTTCAACTCACACCAACTTGGGTAAAACACGTAAATACTCAGTTTACCACCCTTCCATAAGGTCATGTCGCAGCTGTTACGCTGCAGGGAAAGTTTATTCCACCAGCCTATTCCATCTCGCCCCACGGTACAAACATCGACGACATCTTTGTCTATATCTTGTCATCAATTTAAAGTGTCTTTTTTACGTTTTCAAGATGTCGATTACGCTGGACAATAACGAGCTATCGGAAACAGAAAGGTGAAACAGAGAACGGATTCAACTTTCAGTGCTGGACGCCACAGGGCCGCAGAACAGGCGGCTGTGGCTCGTTTCTGTAGTGTAGTGGTCATCACGTTCGCCTAACACGCGAAAGGTCCCCAGTTCGAAACTGGGCAGAAACTGTTTTGTTCTTCAACTGCAGCCTTTTACATGGACAAGAGCTGAGCTTTCTTGCATCTTTCCCATCTGCAAACCTGCCTTCGAATTTGCTTCAACAAATCTGTTCTCGTCGTGAAATGTAATGCCATTCCATTTAATTACAGTGCAAAGCGTTGTTAAGTTTTTCTCCAACCTGGTTCTGACCACATGCCATTCTGTTGGAGAGTGTAGTTACCGCCTTCTGATCCTTCCACGAAAAGCAGTACCGCATTTGCCTTCCTTGCGCAGGCGGCTCGCTTCAAAGACAGGAACGAAGCAGATGCTCTGGTGTCACAGCGCACCACGAATTCCTGAACGTGTCTGTCTGTCAAATGTATCCCAAGGTCGTCTCAGAAAGACCTCATTTGGAAGCTATCAATCGTTATTCAACGTGCGAGAATTGGCACCAGATATCCTGAATCATGTTTTGGAGCAATTCGCACGTTAGTGGCTCATTCAATCAGCAACAGCAATGAAAGAAATTGCACTCTCAGAGGAACCTTTCTACTTGCGCATTCAGAGCGTCGCTATTATGAAGGTCCGCCCCGAGATCTAAGTCATGTTGGAACTGAAACGGAGAAATCAACAGAGAGGCTACAGAATGACATCGCATCCATTTGGTTTTCTTTGAATCACTGACGAGCAGGAAAATGTAAACGGGGAGTGCGAGTGGGGACGTGAGGCAGTTGCAGCTCTGGTGAAATTCTTTCTTTATGATTCACTCAGCAACCAGAGACGTGAAGGTGACTCAGGCGTGACATCGAGAACAAAAAGCACTCAAGGGCAGTTAGCACCTTCTTCTGGAGTGGGGGTGGGGTGAGGTAATTACCTTTTGACTTCTGTTACTATGTTCAGAAACTGGCTTTTAGATTGAGGTGAACAGAAACTGCATTTCTAAAAAGCACCACGGAATTTAGCAAAATTTATTGAGTCGCTTCTCCTCGATTCCCACACAGGTTTCCAATTCAGTTGGTATCCATGTGGCTCATGTCCAGGAGCGAACGTCTCAGTAGCAAATTGCACGGTTACGGTAAAAGACAAGGAAAGTGGCATCTCGAACTGGCTCCGAGGTCAGAGCATTCTCTCAATGTGATCTGTCGTTCTCGGATTGTAATGCTACCTCCGGTTTTAGGGTGGAGAACATTCTTTGGGACTCCTATTCTGAAAAAAAACCACAGACACATTGACTGAAACTATGCTGCACGGTATGATGCGGAACACGGCCTGCTCAGGTTTGTGCATTTTCCCTGTAGTCCGGTGTGTTTCGTGTTCCGTGTAAACGTGAAAGTCGTCCTGTTTCGAGCAATGGGTGAAATCATTTAGCAAAGCAAGAATGGAAATTCCAGTAATGTCAAGCAGCTCATGTTTATTTGACCAAATCATAAGCGAACCCATATTCTCACGCACTCACAGATACATTTGTAGCTGAAAAGAGTCTGAGAAGATAGACTGAGCTTACCATTGATTTTTGCCTGGATTGATGGGCTATCAATATCTGCTGCGAAAATGACATTGTTGCCGGGCACATCCCAGCAGCTGTGCGAGTCCGAGAGGAATCATGGAACCCTTTTCATGTGACTTTACATCTGTTGTTATGCAGGAGCACAATTGGAAATATAAGAAAATGAGGCGGCGCCGCCGGCTGGTAGTGTGGCCGAGCGGTCTAAGGCGCTGGATCCAGGTTCCAGTCTCGAAAGGGGCGCGGGTTCGAAACCCACCACTGCCATTTCTGCTGATCAACTCCAATGCTGCAGCTTGTTAAAATGCTGTTTTGGTGTCCACTGCATATTGATGTTGAAAACAAAAGTAAAATGGGTTTGCTTCGCAGGGAATTAACTGTGGTGTGGGATACTGCCAAATATTCCAAAATGTCTCTACTGTCATGATGGTGTTCGACTCCCGCGCGGAGAATCGCAAACAGTTGTGCCGTCCCAGGCAGGTTGAGCCTTTACTGGAACCGAATGGAGACTGTTATTTCATCGCTGTTGTGAAACGAAGTCCTACGGTGACTCTACTCGTTGTTATTTGAGTTTCTAGCTAATGGGAAAATCGTTCCAATGAATTTCGATGTCCTACCTTATTGAATTTCTCACATTTCCTTCATTTCCGTCCTGGAAACATCAGAAGGGAAAGGTAATCTAATCGAGACTGTGATTGGTGAAATTCACTTTTTACGGCCAATTCTTATTATGTTCTTCCTTTCTCTCTTTTCAGCATTGTCTGGAAAGTGGTGGTGCAGTAAGGCTGCAGCATGTTTGAAAGAGTCGTTTGGAAATGTCCCGTTGTTAGTTGTGAGATTACTTTATGACTCATTCCCTCGGACTGTATCACATTTAGCATTCATGCATCTCTGTGTCTGAAAATGCGTGAGGTATGCCAGTTTTGTTTGTGTTCCGTGTTAAATGCTTTCTGTTTTGCGATTCGCTCAATACATTTCGATTTAACAGTGTTTCTGAGGTAACTTCCAGCAGCCAAAATCCTCAGCTGAGGATCTGGGAAAATTTCACAGAGTATGGTCAGTCGGAGCTAAAGTAAGGAAGTCGGTCGTTTCTACAGTGTTTCACAATACTACCTTTCCCGTGAGCAGTCGAACAGACTAAATGATCGTGCCACAGACTGCGATGGCAAACTCCGCTGAAAATTAATCCTTTAAAGCCGGTGGAAGCAACATGACGTTATTGGGGTTCACCTGGAAAAAAATACTTCGGTAAAATACATGCTCACCACATAGCCAAAATTAAACAAGTCTCGTTCCCCAGCTTTTGGCTCCAATCCCTCTAAACGCATCCTATCCAGAAACTCACCCGATTACCTTTGCAATTTTCTGAGTGTAATAGCCTCCTCCACATCCTCTGGTAGATCATTCCAAACACGCACAACCTTCTTTGTGGGAAATGTGCGTCAGGTCCTTTGTCACTTTCAACCCACTCACCTTAAAGCTATGCTGTCGAGTTTTCAACTCACACCAACTTGGGTAAAACACGTAAATACTCAGTTTACCACCCTTCCATAAGGTCATGTCGCAGCTGTTACGCTGCAGGGAAAGTTTATTCCACCAGCCTATTCCATCTCGCCCCACGGTACAAACATCGACGACATCTTTGTCTATATCTTGTCATCAATTTAAAGTGTCTTTTTTACGTTTTCAAGATGTCGATTACGCTGGACAATAACGAGCTATCGGAAACAGAAAGGTGAAACAGAGAACGGATTCAACTTTCAGTGCTGGACGCCACAGGGCCGCAGAACAGGCGGCTGTGGCTCGTTTCTGTAGTGTAGTGGTCATCACGTTCGCCTAACACGCGAAAGGTCCCCAGTTGGAAACTGGGCAGAAACTGTTTTGTTCTTCAACTGCAGCCTTTTACATGGACAAGAGCTGAGCTTTCTTGCATCTTTCCCATCTGCAAACCTGCCTTCGAATTTGCTTCAACAAATCTGTTCTCGTCGTGAAATGTAATGCCATTCCATTTAATTACAGTGCAAAGCGTTGTTAAGTTTTTCTCCAACCTGGTTCTGACCACATGCCATTCTGTTGGAGAGTGTAGTTACCGCCTTCTGATCCTTCCACGAAAAGCAGTACCGCATTTGCCTTCCTTGCGCAGGCGGCTCGCTTCAAAGACAGGAACGAAGCAGATGCTCTGGTGTCACAGCGCACCACGAATTCCTGAACGTGTCTGTCTGTCAAATGTATCCCAAGGTCGTCTCAGAAAGACCTCATTTGGAAGCTATCAATCGTTATTCAACGTGCGAGAATTGGCACCAGATATCCTGAATCATGTTTTGGAGCAATTCGCACGTTAGTGGCTCATTCAATCAGCAACAGCAATGAAAGAAATTGCACTCTCAGAGGAACCTTTCTACTTGCGCATTCAGAGCGTCGCTATTATGAAGGTCCGCCCCGAGATCTAAGTCATGTTGGAACTGAAACGGAGAAATCAACAGAGAGGCTACAGAATGACATCGCATCCATTTGGTTTTCTTTAAATCACTGACGAGCAGGAAAATGTAAACGGGGAGTGCGAGTGGGGAAGTGAGGCAGTTGCAGCTCTGGTGAAATTCTTTCTTTATGATTCACTCAGCAACCAGAGACGTGAAGGTGACTCAGGCGTGAAAGCTCTTCACATCGAGAACAAAAAGCACTCAAGGGCAGTTAGCACCTTCTTCTGGAGTGGGGGTGGGGTGAGGTAATTACCTTTTGACTTCTGTTACTATGTTCAGAAACTGGCTTTTAGATTGAGGTGAACAGAAACTGCATTTCTAAAAAGCACCACGGAATTTAGCAAAATTTATTGAGTCGCTTCTCCTCGATTCCCACACAGGTTTCCAATTCAGTTGGTATCCATGTGGCTCATGTCCAGGAGCGAACGTCTCAGTAGCAAATTGCACGGTTCAGGTAAAAGGCAAGGAAAGTGGCATCTCGAACTGGCTCCGAGGTCAGAGCATTCTCTCAATGTGATCTGTCGTTCTCGGATTGTAATGCTACCTCCGGTTTTAGGGTGGAGAACATTCTTTGGGACTCCTATTCTGAAAAAAAACCACAGACACATTGACTGAAACTATGCTGCACGGTATGATGCGGAACACGGCCTGCTCAGGTTTGTGCATTTTCCCTGTAGTCCGGTGTGTTTCGTGTTCCGTGTAAACGTGAAAGTCGTCCTGTTTCGAGCAATGGGTGAAATCATTTAGCAAAGCAAGAATGGAAATTCCAGTAATGTCAAGCAGCTCATGGTTATTTGACCAAATCATAAGCGAACCCATATTCTCACGCACTCACAGATACATTTGTAGCTGAAAAGAGTCTGAGAAGATAGACTGAGCTTACCATTGATTTTTGCCTGGATTGATGGGCTATCAATATCTGCTGCGAAAATGACATTGTTGCCGGGCACATCCCAGCAGCTGTGCGAGTCCGAGAGGAATCATGGAACCGTTTTCATGTGACTTTCCATCTGTTGTTATGCAGGAGCACAATTGGAAATATAAGAAAATGAGGCGGCGCCGCCGGCTGGTAGTGTGGCCGAGCGGTCTAAGGCGCTGGATCCAGGTTCCAGTCTCGAAAGGGGCGCGGGTTCGAAACCCACCACTGCCATTTCTGCTGATCAACTCCAATGCTGCAGCTTGTTAAAATGCTGTTTTGGTGTCCACTGTATATTGATGTTGAAAACAAAAGTAAAATGGGTTTGCTTCGCAGGGAATTAACTGTGGTGTGGGATACTGCCAAATATTCCAAAATGTCTCTACTGTCATGATGGTGTTCGACTCCCGCGCGGAGAATCGCAAACCCGTCCCAGGCAGGTTGAGCCTTTACTGGAACCGAATGGAGACTGTTATTTCATCGCTGTTGTGAAACGAAGTCCTACGGTGACTCTACTCGTTGTTATTTGAGTTTCAAGCTAATGGGAAAATCGTTCCAATGAATTTCGATGTCCTACCTTATTGAATTTCTCACATTTCCTTCATTTCCGTCCTGGAAACATCAGAAGGGAAAGGTAATCTAATCGAGACTGTGATTGGTGAAATTCACTTTTTACGGCCAATTCTTATTATGTTCTTTCTTTCTCTCTTTTCAGCATTGTCTGGAAAGTGGTGGTGCAGTAAGGCTGCAGCATGTTTGAAAGAGTCGTTTGGAAATGTCCCGTTGTTAGTTGTGAGATTACTTTATGACTCATTCCCTCGGACTGTATCACATTTAGCATTCATGCATCTCTGTCTGAAAATGCGTGAGGTATGCCAGTTTTGTTTGTGTTCCGTGTTAAATGCTTTCTGTTTTGCGATTCGCTCAATACATTTCGATTTAACAGTGTTTCTGAGGTAACTTCCAGCAGCCAAAATCCTCAGCTGAGGATCTGGGAAAATTTCACAGAGTATGGTCAGTCGGAGCTAAAGTAAGGAAGTCGGTCGTTTCTACAGTGTTTCACAATACTACCTTTCCCGTGAGCAGTCGAACAGACTAAATGATTGTGCCACAGACTGCGATGGCAAACACCGCTGAAAATTAATCCTTTAAAGCCGGTGGAAGCAACATGACGTTATTGGGGTACACCTGGAAAAAAATACTTCGGTAAAATACATGCTCACCACATAGCCAAAATTAAACAAGTCTCGTTCCCCAGCATTTGGCTCCAATCCCTCTAAACGCATCCTATCCAGAAACTCACCCGATTACCTTTGCAATTTTCTGAGTGTAATAGCCTCCTCCACATCCTCTGGTAGATCATTCCAAACACGCACAACCTTCTTTGTGGGAAATGTGCCTCAGGTCCTTTGTCACTTTCAACCCACTCACCTTAAAGCTATGCTGTCGAGTTTTCAACTCACACCAACTTGGGTAAAACACGTAAATACTCAGTTTACCACCCTTCCATAAGGTCATGTCGCAGCTGTTACGCTGCAGGGAAAGTTTATTCCACCAGCCTATTCCATCTCGCCCCACGGTACAAACATCGACGACATCTTTGTCTATATCTTGTCATCAATTTAAAGTGTCTTTTTTACGTTTTCAAGATGTCGATTACGCTGGACAATAACGAGCTATCGGAAACAGAAAGGTGAAACAGAGAACGGATTCAACTTTCAGTGCTGGACGCCACAGGGCCGCAGAACAGGCGGCTGTGGCTCGTTTCTGTAGTGTAGTGGTCATCACGTTCGCCTAACACGCGAAAGGTCCCCAGTTCGAAACTGGGCAGAAACTGTTTTGTTCTTCAACTGCAGCCTTTTACATGGACAAGAGCTGAGCTTTCTTGCATCTTTCCCATCTGCAAACCTGCCTTCGAATTTGCTTCAACAAATCTGTTCTCGTCGTGAAATGTAATGCCATTCCATTTAATTACAGTGCAAAGCGTTGTTAAGTTTTTCTCCAACCTGGTTCTGATCACATGCCATTCTGTTGGAGAGTGTAGTTACCGCCTTCTGATCCTTCCACGAAAAGCAGTACCGCATTTGCCTTCCTTGCGCAGGCGGCTCGCTTCAAAGACAGGAAAGAAGCAGATGCTCTGGTGTCACAGCGCACCACGAATTCCTGAACTTGTCTGTCTGTCAAATGTATCCCAAGGTCGTCTCAGAAAGACCTCATTTGGAAGCTATCAATCGTTATTCAACGTGCGAGAATTGGCACCAGATATCCTAAATCATGTTTTGGAGCAATTCGCACGTTAGTGGCTCATTCAATCAGCAACAGCAATGAAAGAAATTGCACTCTCAGAGGAACCTTTCTACTTGCGCATTCAGAGCGTCGCTATTATGAAGATCCGCCCCGAGATCTAAGTCATGTTGGAACTGAAACGGAGAAATCAACAGAGAGGCTACAGAATGACATCGCATCCATTTGGTTTTCTTTAAATCACTGACGAGCAGGAAAATGTAAACGGGGAGTGCGAGTGGGGAAGTGAGGCAGTTGCAGCTCTGGTGAAATTCTTTCTTTGTGATTCACTCAGCAACCAGAGACGTGAAGGTGACTCAGGCGTGAAAGCTCTTCACATCGAGAACAAAAAGCACTCAAGGGCAGTTAGCACCTTCTTCTGGAGTGGGGGTGGGGTGAGGTAATTACCTTTTGACTTCTGTTACTATGTTCAGAAACTGGCTTTTAGATTGAGGTGAACAGAAACTGCATTTCTAAAAAGCACCACGGAATTTAGCAAAATTTATTGAGTCGCTTCTCCTCGATTCCCACACAGGTTTCCAATTCAGTTGGTATCCATGTGGCTCATGTCCAGGAGCGAACGTCTCAGTAGCAAATTGCACGGTTCAGGTAAAAGGCAAGGAAAGTGGCATCTCGAACTGGCTCCGAGGTCAGAGCATTCTCTCAATGTGATCTGTCGTTCTCGGATTGTAATGCTACCTCCGGTTTTAGGGTGGAGAACATTCTTTGGGACTCCTATTCTGAAAAAAAACCACAGACACATTGACTGAAACTATGCTGCACGGTATGATGCGGAACACGGCCTGCTCAGGTTTGTGCATTTTCCCTGTAGTCCGGTGTGTTTCGTGTTCCGTGTAAACGTGAAAGTCGTCCTGTTTCGAGCAATGGGTGAAATCATTTAGCAAAGCAAGAATGGAAATTCCAGTAATGTCAAGCAGCTCATGGTTATTTGACCAAATCATAAGCGAACCCATATTCTCACGCACTCACAGATACATTTGTAGCTGAAAAGAGTCTGAGAAGATAGACTGAGCTTACCATTGATTTTTGCCTGGATTGATGGGCTATCAATATCTGCTGCGAAATTGACATTGTTGCCGGGCACATCCCAGCAGCTGTGCGAGTCCGAGAGGAATCATGGAACCGTTTTCATGTGACTTTGCATCTGTTGTTATGCAGGAGCACAATTGGAAATATAAGAAAATGAGGCGGCGACGCCAGCTGGTAGTGTGGCCGAGCGGTCTAAGGCGCTGGATCCAGGTTCCAGTCTCGAAAGGGGCGCGGGTTCGAAACCCACCACTGCCATTTCTGCTGATCAACTCCAATGCTGCAGCTTGTTAAAATGCTGTTTTGGTGTCCACTGTATATTGATGTTGAAAACAAAAGTAAAATGGGTTTGCTTCGCAGGGAATTAACTGTGGCGTGGGATACTGCCAAATATTCCAAAATGTCTCTACTGTCATGATGGTGTTCGACTCCCGCGCGGAGAATCGCAAACAGTTGTGCCGTCCCAGGCAGGTTGAGCCTTTATTGGAACCGAATGGAGACTGTTATTTCATCGCTGTTGTGAAACGAAGTCCTACGGTGACTCTACTCGTTGTTATTTGAGTTTCAAGCTAATGGGAAAATCGTTCCAATGAATTTCGATGTCCTACCTTATTGAATTTCTCACATTTCCTTCATTTCCGTCCTGGAAACATCAGAAGGGAAAAGTAATCTAATCGAGACTGTGATTGGTGAAATTCACTTTTTACGGCCAATTCTTATTATGTTCTTTCTTTCTCTCTTTTCAGCATTGTCTGGAAAGTGGTGGTGCAGTAAGGCTGCAGCATGTTTGAAAGAGTCGTTTGGAAATGTCCCGTTGTTAGTTGTGAGATTACTTTATGACTCATTCCCTCGGACTGTATCACATTTAGCATTCATGCATCTCTGTGTCTGAAAATGCGTGAGGTATGCCAGTTTTGTTTGTGTTCCGTGTTAAATGCTTTCTGTTTTGCGATTCGCTCAATACATTTCGATTTAACAGTGTTTCTGAGGTAACTTCCAGCAGCCAAAATCCTCAGCTGAGGATCTGGGAAAATTTCACAGAGTATGGTCAGTCGGAGCTAAAGTAAGGAAGTCGGTCGTTTCTACAGTGTTTCACAATACTACCTTTCCCGTGAGCAGTCGAACAGACTAAATGATTGTGCCACAGACTGCGATGGCAAACTCCGCTGAAAATTAATCCTTTAAAGCCGGTGGAAGCAACATGACGTTATTGGGGTACACCTGGAAAAAAATACTTCGGTAAAATACATGCTCACCACATAGCCAAAATTAAACAAGCCTCGTTCCCCAGCATTTGGCTCCAATCCCTCTAAACGCATCCTATCCAGAAACTCACCCGATTACCTTTGCAATTTTCTGAGTGTAATAGCCTCCTCCACATCCTCTGGTAGATCATTCCAAACACGCACAACCTTCTTTGTGGGAAATGTGCCTCAGGTCCTTTGTCACTTTCAACCCACTCACCTTAAAGCTATGCTGTCGAGTTTTCAACTCACACCAACTTGGGTAAAACACGTAAATACTCAGTTTACCACCCTTCCATAAGGTCATGTCGCAGCTGTTACGCTGCAGGGAAAGTTTATTCCACCAGCCTATTCCATCTCGCCCCACGGTACAAACATCGACGACATCTTTGTCTATATCTTGTCATCAATTTAAAGTGTCTTTTTTACGTTTTCAAGATGTCGATTACGCTGGACAATAACGAGCTATCGGAAACAGAAAGGTGAAACAGAGAACGGATTCAACTTTCAGTGCTGGACGCCACAGGGCCGCAGAACAGGCGGCTGTGGCTCGTTTCTGTAGTGTAGTGGTCATCACGTTCGCCTAACATGCGAAAGGTCCCCAGTTGGAAACTGGGCAGAAACTGTTTTGTTCTTCAACTGCAGCCTTTTACATGGACAAGAGCTGAGCTTTCTTGCATCTTTCCCATCTGCAAACCTGCCTTCGAATTTGCTTCAACAAATCTGTTCTCGTCGTGAAATGTAATGCCATTCCATTTAATTACAGTGCAAAGCGTTGTTAAGTTTTTCTCCAACCTGGTTCTGATCACATGCCATTCTGTTGGAGAGTGTAGTTACCGCCTTCTGATCCTTCCACGAAAAGCAGTACCGCATTTGCCTTCCTTGCGCAGGCGGCTCGCTTCAAAGACAGGAAAGAAGCAGATGCTCTGGTGTCACAGCGCACCACGAATTCCTGAACTTGTCTGTCTGTCAAATGTATCCCAAGGTCGTCTCAGAAAGACCTCATTTGGAAGCTATCAATCGTTATTCAACGTGCGAGAATTGGCACCAGATATCCTGAATCATGTTTTGGAGCAATTCGCACGTTAGTGGCTCATTCAATCAGCAACAGCAATGAAAGAAATTGCACTCTCAGAGGAACCTTTCTACTTGCGCATTCAGAGCGTCGCTATTATGAAGGTCCGCCCCGAGATCTAAGTCATGTTGGAACTGAAACGGAGAAATCAACAGAGAGGCTACAGAATGACATCGCATCCATTTGGTTTTCTTTAAATCACTGACGAGCAGGAAAATGTAAACGGGGAGTGCGAGTGGGGAAGTGAGGCAGTTGCAGCTCTGGTGAAATTCTTTCTTTGTGATTCACTCAGCAACCAGAGACGTGAAGGTGACTCAGGCGTGAAAGCTCTTCACATCGAGAACAAAAAGCACTCAAGGGCAGTTAGCACCTTCTTCTGGAGTGGGGGTGGGGTGAGGTAATTACCTTTTGACTTCTGTTACTATGTTCAGAAACTGGCTTTTAGATTGAGGTGAACAGAAACTGCATTTCTAAAAAGCACCACGGAATTTAGCAAAATTTATTGAGTCGCTTCTCCTCGATTCCCACACAGGTTTCCAATTCAGTTGGTATCCATGTGGCTCACGTCCAGGAGCGAACGTCTCAGTAGCAAATTGCACGGTTAAGGTAAAAGGCAAGGAAAGTGGCATCTCGAACTGGCTCCGAGGTCAGAGCATTCTCTCAATGTGATCTGTCGTTCTCGGATTGTAATGCTACCTCCGGTTTTAGGGTGGAGAACATTCTTTGGGACTCCTATTCTGAAAAAAAACCACAGACACATTGACTGAAACTATGCTGCACGGTATGATGCGGAACACGGCCTGCTCAGGTTTGTGCATTTTCCCTGTAGTCCGGTGTGTTTCGTGTTCCGTGTAAACGTGAAAGTCGTCCTGTTTCGAGCAATGGGTGAAATCATTTAGCAAAGCAAGAATGGAAATTCCAGTAATGTCAAGCAGCTCATGGTTATTTGACCAAATCATAAGCGAACCCATATTCTCACGCACTCACAGATACATTTGTAGCTGAAAAGAGTCTGAGAAGATAGACTGAGCTTACCATTGATTTTTGCCTGGATTGATGGGCTATCAATATCTGCTGCGAAATTGACATTGTTGCCGGGCACATCCCAGCAGCTGTGCGAGTCCGAGAGGAATCATGGAACCCTTTTCATGTGACTTTACATCTGTTGTTATGCAGGAGCACAATTGGAAATATAAGAAAATGAGGCGGCGACGCCAGCTGGTAGTGTGGCCGAGCGGTCTAAGGCGCTGGATCCAGGTTCCAGTCTCGAAAGGGGCGCGGGTTCGAAACCCACCACTGCCATTTCTGCTGATCAACTCCAATGCTGCAGCTTGTTAAAATGCTGTTTTGGTGTCCACTGTATATTGATGTTGAAAACAAAAGTAAAATGGGTTTGCTTCGCAGGGAATTAACTGTGGCGTGGGATACTGCCAAATATTCCAAAATGTCTCTACTGTCATGATGGTGTTCGACTCCCGCGCGGAGAATCGCAAACAGTTGTGCCGTCCCAGGCAGGTTGAGCCTTTACTGGAACCGAATGGAGACTGTTATTTCATCGCTGTTGTGAAACGAAGTCCTACGGTGACTCTACTCGTTGTTATTTGAGTTTCAAGCTAATGGGAAAATCGTTCCAATGAATTTCGATGTCCTACCTTATTGAATTTCTCACATTTCCTTCATTTCCGTCCTGGAAACATCAGAAGGGAAAAGTAATCTAATCGAGACTGTGATTGGTGAAATTCACTTTTTACGGCCAATTCTTATTATGTTCTTTCTTTCTCTCTTTTCAGCATTGTCTGGAAAGTGGTGGTGCAGTAAGGCTGCAGCATGTTTGAAAGAGTCGTTTGGAAATGTCCCGTTGTTAGTTGTGAGATTACTTTATGACTCATTCCCTCGGACTGTATCACATTTAGCATTCATGCATCTCTGTGTCTGAAAATGCGTGAGGTATGCCAGTTTTGTTTGTGTTCCGTGTTAAATGCTTTCTGTTTTGCGATTCGCTCAATACATTTCGATTTAACAGTGTTTCTGAGGTAACTTCCAGCAGCCAAAATCCTCAGCTGAGGATCTGGGAAAATTTCACAGAGTATGGTCAGTCGGAGCTAAAGTAAGGAAGTCGGTCGTTTCTACAGTGTTTCACAATACTACCTTTCCCGTGAGCAGTCGAACAGACTAAATGATTGTGCCACAGACTGCGATGGCAAACTCCGCTGAAAATTAATCCTTTAAAGCCGGTGGAAGCAACATGACGTTATTGGGGTTCACCTGGAAAAAAATACTTCGGTAAAATACATGCTCACCACATAGCCAAAATTAAACAAGTCTCGTTCCCCAGCATTTGGCTCCAATCCCTCTAAACGCATCCTATCCAGAAACTCACCCGATTACCTTTGCAATTTTCTGAGTGTAATAGCCTCCTCCACATCCTCTGGTAGATCATTCCAAACACGCACAACCTTCTTTGTGGGAAATGTGCCTCAGGTCCTTTGTCACTTTCAACCCACTCACCTTAAAGCTATGCTGTCGAGTTTTCAACTCACACCAACTTGGGTAAAACACGTAAATACTCAGTTTACCACCCTTCCATAAGGTCATGTCGCAGCTGTTACGCTGCAGGGAAAGTTTATTCCACCAGCCTATTCCATCTCGCCCCACGGTACAAACATCGACGACATCTTTGTCTATATCTTGTCATCAATTTAAAGTGTCTTTTTTACGTTTTCAAGATGTCGATTACGCTGGACAATAACGAGCTATCGGAAACAGAAAGGTGAAACAGAGAACGGATTCAACTTTCAGTGCTGGACGCCACAGAGCCGCAGAACAGGCGGCTGTGGCTCGTTTCTGTAGTGTAGTGGTCATCACGTTCGCCTAACACGCGAAAGGTCCCCAGTTGGAAACTGGGCAGAAACTGTTTTGTTCTTCAACTGCAGCCTTTTACATGGACAAGAGCTGAGCTTTCTTGCATCTTTCCCATCTGCAAACCTGCCTTTGAATTTGCTTCAACAAATCTGTTCTCGTCGTGAAATGTAATGCCATTCCATTTAATTACAGTGCAAAGCGTTGTTAAGTTTTTCTCCAACCTGGTTCTGATCACATGCCATTCTGTTGGAGAGTGTAGTTACCGCCTTCTGATCCTTCCACGAAAAGCAGTACCGCATTTGCCTTCCTTGTGCAGGCGGCTCGCTTCAAAGACAGGAAAGAAGCAGATGCTCTGGTGTCACAGCGCACCACGAATTCCTGAACTTGTCTGTCTGTCAAATGTATCCTAAGGTCGTCTCAGAAAGACCTCATTTGGAAGCTATCAATCGTTATTCAACGTGCGAGAATTGGCACCAGATATCCTGAATCATGTTTTGGAGCAATTCGCACGTTAGTGGCTCATTCAATCAGCAACAGCAATGAAAGAAATTGCACTCTCAGAGGAACCTTTCTACTTGCGCATTCAGAGCGTCGCTATTATGAAGGTCCGCCCCGAGATCTAAGTCATGTTGGAACTGAAACGGAGAAATCAACAGAGAGGCTACAGAATGACATCGCATCCATTTGGTTTTCTTTAAATCACTGACGAGCAGGAAAATGTAAACGGGGAGTGCGAGTGGGGAAGTGAGGCAGTTGCAGCTCTGGTGAAATTCTTTCTTTGTGATTCACTCAGCAACCAGAGACGTGAAGGTGACTCAGGCGTGAAAGCTCTTCACATCGAGAACAAAAAGCACTCAAGGGCAGTTAGCACCTTCTTCTGGAGTGGGGGTGGGGTGAGGTAATTACCTTTTGACTTCTGTTACTATGTTCAGAAACTGGCTTTTAGATTGAGGTGAACAGAAACTGCATTTCTAAAAAGCACCACGGAATTTAGCAAAATTTATTGAGTCGCTTCTCCTCGATTCCCACACAGGTTTCCAATTCAGTTGGTATCCATGTGGCTCACGTCCAGGAGCGAACGTCTCAGTAGCAAATTGCACGGTTAAGGTAAAAGGCAAGGAAAGTGGCATCTCGAACTGGCTCCGAGGTCAGAGCATTCTCTCAATGTGATCTGTCGTTCTCGGATTGTAATGCTACCTCCGGTTTTAGGGTGGAGAACATTCTTTGGGACTCCTATTCTGAAAAAAAACCACAGACACATTGACTGAAACTATGCTGCACGGTATGATGCGGAACACGGCCTGCTCAGGTTTGTGCATTTTCCCTGTAGTCCGGTGTGTTTCGTGTTCCGTGTAAACGTGAAAGTCGTCCTGTTTCGAGCAATGGGTGAAATCATTTAGCAAAGCAAGAATGGAAATTCCAGTAATGTCAAGCAGCTCATGGTTATTTGACCAAATCATAAGCGAACCCATATTCTCACGCACTCACAGATACATTTGTAGCTGAAAAGAGTCTGAGAAGATAGACTGAGCTTACCATTGATTTTTGCCTGGATTGATGGGCTATCAATATCTGCTGCGAAATTGACATTGTTGCCGGGCACATCCCAGCAGCTGTGCGAGTCCGAGAGGAATCATGGAACCCTTTTCATGTGACTTTACATCTGTTGTTATGCAGGAGCACAATTGGAAATATAAGAAAATGAGGCGGCGACGCCAGCTGGTAGTGTGGCCGAGCGGTCTAAGGCGCTGGATCCAGGTTCCAGTCTCGAAAGGGGCGCGGGTTCGAAACCCACCACTGCCATTTCTGCTGATCAACTCCAATGCTGCAGCTTGTTAAAATGCTGTTTTGGTGTCCACTGTATATTGATGTTGAAAACAAAAGTAAAATGGGTTTGCTTCGCAGGGAATTAACTGTGGCGTGGGATACTGCCAAATATTCCAAAATGTCTCTACTGTCATGATGGTGTTCGACTCCCGCGCGGAGAATCGCAAACAGTTGTGCCGTCCCAGGCAGGTTGAGCCTTTACTGGAACCGAATGGAGACTGTTATTTCATCGCTGTTGTGAAACGAAGTCCTACGGTGACTCTACTCGTTGTTATTTGAGTTTCAAGCTAATGGGAAAATCGTTCCAATGAATTTCGATGTCCTACCTTATTGAATTTCTCACATTTCCTTCATTTCCGTCCTGGAAACATCAGAAGGGAAAAGTAATCTAATCGAGACTGTGATTGGTGAAATTCACTTTTTACGGCCAATTCTTATTATGTTCTTTCTTTCTCTCTTTTCAGCATTGTCTGGAAAGTGGTGGTGCAGTAAGGCTGCAGCATGTTTGAAAGAGTCGTTTGGAAATGTCCCGTTGTTAGTTGTGAGATTACTTTATGACTCATTCCCTCGGACTGTATCACATTTAGCATTCATGCATCTCTGTGTCTGAAAATGCGTGAGGTATGCCAGTTTTGTTTGTGTTCCGTGTTAAATGCTTTCTGTTTTGCGATTCGCTCAATACATTTCGATTTAACAGTGTTTCTGAGGTAACTTCCAGCAGCCAAAATCCTCAGCTGAGGATCTGGGAAAATTTCACAGAGTATGGTCAGTCGGAGCTAAAGTAAGGAAGTCGGTCGTTTCTACAGTGTTTCACAATACTACCTTTCCCGTGAGCAGTCGAACAGACTAAATGATTGTGCCACAGACTGCGATGGCAAACTCCGCTGAAAATTAATCCTTTAAAGCCGGTGGAAGCAACATGACGTTATTGGGGTTCACCTGGAAAAAAATACTTCGGTAAAATACATGCTCACCACATAGCCAAAATTAAACAAGTCTCGTTCCCCAGCATTTGGCTCCAATCCCTCTAAACGCATCCTATCCAGAAACTCACCCGATTACCTTTGCAATTTTCTGAGTGTAATAGCCTCCTCCACATCCTCTGGTAGATCATTCCAAACACGCACAACCTTCTTTGTGGGAAATGTGCCTCAGGTCCTTTGTCACTTTCAACCCACTCACCTTAAAGCTATGCTGTCGAGTTTTCAACTCACACCAACTTGGGTAAAACACGTAAATACTCAGTTTACCACCCTTCCATAAGGTCATGTCGCAGCTGTTACGCTGCAGGGAAAGTTTATTCCACCAGCCTATTCCATCTCGCCCCACGGTACAAACATCGACGACATCTTTGTCTATATCTTGTCATCAATTTAAAGTGTCTTTTTTACGTTTTCAAGATGTCGATTACGCTGGACAATAACGAGCTATCGGAAACAGAAAGGTGAAACAGAGAACGGATTCAACTTTCAGTGCTGGACGCCACAGAGCCGCAGAACAGGCGGCTGTGGCTCGTTTCTGTAGTGTAGTGGTCATCACGTTCGCCTAACACGCGAAAAGTCCCCAGTTGGAAACTGGGCAGAAACTGTTTTGTTCTTCAACTGCAGCCTTTTACATGGACAAGAGCTGAGCTTTCTTGCATCTTTCCCATCTGCAAACCTGCCTTTGAATTTGCTTCAACAAATCTGTTCTCGTCGTGAAATGTAATGCCATTCCATTTAATTACAGTGCAAAGCGTTGTTAAGTTTTTCTCCAACCTGGTTCTGATCACATGCCATTCTGTTGGAGAGTGTAGTTACCGCCTTCTGATCCTTCCACGAAAAGCAGTACCGCATTTGCCTTCCTTGCGCAGGCGGCTCGCTTCAAAGACAGGAAAGAAGCAGATGCTCTGGTGTCACAGCGCACCACGAATTCCTGAACTTGTCTGTCTGTCAAATGTATCCCAAGGTCGTCTCAGAAAGACCTCATTTGGAAGCTATCAATCGTTATTCAACGTGCGAGAATTGGCACCAGATATCCTGAATCATGTTTTGGAGCAATTCGCACGTTAGTGGCTCATTCAATCAGCAACAGCAATGAAAGAAATTGCACTCTCAGAGGAACCTTTCTACTTGCGCATTCAGAGCGTCGCTATTATGAAGGTCCGCCCCGAGATCTAAGTCATGTTGGAACTGAAACGGAGAAATCAACAGAGAGGCTACAGAATGACATCGCATCCATTTGGTTTTCTTTAAATCACTGACGAGCAGGAAAATGTAAACGGGGAGTGCGAGTGGGGAAGTGAGGCAGTTGCAGCTCTGGTGAAATTCTTTCTTTATGATTCACTCAGCAACCAGAGACGTGAAGGTGACTCAGGCGTGAAAGCTCTTCACATCGAGAACAAAAAGCACTCAAGGGCAGTTAGCACCTTCTTCTGGAGTGGGGGTGGGGTGAGGTAATTACCTTTTGACTTCTGTTACTATGTTCAGAAACTGGCTTTTAGATTGAGGTGAACAGAAACTGCATTTCTAAAAAGCACCACGGAATTTAGCAAAATTTATTGAGTCGCTTCTCCTCGATTCCCACACAGGTTTCCAATTCAGTTGGTATCCATGTGGCTCATGTCCAGGAGCGAACGTCTCAGTAGCAAATTGCACGGTTAAGGTAAAAGGCAAGGAAAGTGGCATCTCGAACTGGCTCCGAGGTCAGAGCATTCTCTCAATGTGATCTGTCGTTCTCGGATTGTAATGCTACCTCCGGTTTTAGGGTGGAGAACATTCTTTGGGACTCCTATTCTGAAAAAAAACCACAGACACATTGACTGAAACTATGCTGCACGGTATGATGCGGAACACGGCCTGCTCAGGTTTGTGCATTTTCCCTGTAGTCCGGTGTGTTTCGTGTTCCGTGTAAACGTGAAAGTCGTCCTGTTTCGAGCAATGGGTGAAATCATTTAGCAAAGCAAGAATGGAAATTCCAGTAATGTCAAGCAGCTCATGGTTATTTGACCAAATCATAAGCGAACCCATATTCTCACGCACTCACAGATACATTTGTAGCTGAAAAGAGTCTGAGAAGATAGACTGAGCTTACCATTGATTTTTGCCTGGATTGATGGGCTATCAATATCTGCTGCGAAATTGACATTGTTGCCGGGCACATCCCAGCAGCTGTGCGAGTCCGAGAGGAATCATGGAACCCTTTTCATGTGACTTTACATCTGTTGTTATGCAGGAGCACAATTGGAAATATAAGAAAATGAGGGGGCGCCGACGCCAGCTGGTAGTGTGGCCGAGCGGTCTAAGGCGCTGGATCCAGGTTCCAGTCTCGAAAGGGGCGCGGGTTCGAAACCCCCCACTGCCATTTCTGCTGATCAACTCCAATGCTGCAGCTTGTTAAAATGCTGTTTTGGTGTCCACTGTATATTGATGTTGAAAACAAAAGTAAAATGGGTTTGCTTCGCAGGGAATTAACTGTGGTGTGGGATACTGCCAAATATTCCAAAATGTCTCTACTGTCATGATCGTGTTCGACTCCCGCGCGGAAAATCCCAAACAGTTGTGCCGTCCCAGGCAAGTTGAGCCTTTACTGGAATCGAATGGAGACTGTTATTTCATCGCTGTTGTGAAACGAAGTCCTACGGTGACTCTACTCGTTGTTATTTGGGTTTCTAGCTAATGGGACAATCGTTCCAATGAATTTCGATGTCCTACCTTATTGAATTTCTCACATTTCCTTCATTTCCGTCCTGGAAACATCAGAAGGGAAAGGTAATCTAATCGAGACTGTGATTGGTGAAATTCACTTTTTACGGCCAATTCTTATTATGTTCTTCCTTTCTCTCTTTTCAGCATTGTCTGGAAAGTGGTGGTGCAGTAAGGCTGCAGCATGTTTGAAAGAGTCGTTTGGAAATGTCCCGTTGTTAGTTGTGAGATTACTTTATGACTCATTCCCTCGGACTGTATCACATTTAGCATTCATGCATCTCTGTGTCTGAAAATGCGTGAGGTATGCCAGTTTTGTTTGTGTTCCGTGTTAAATGCTTTCTGTTTTGCGATTCGCTCAATACATTTCGATTTAACAGTGTTTCTGAGGTAACTTCCAGCAGCCAAAATCCTCAGCTGAGGATCTGGGAAAATTTCACAGAGTATGGTCAGTCGGAGCTAAAGTAAGGAAGTCGGTCGTTTCTACAGTGTTTCACAATACTACCTTTCCCGTGAGCAGTCGAACAGACTAAATGATTGTGCCACAGACTGCGATGGCAAACTCCGCTGAAAATTAATCCTTTAAAGCCGGTGGAAGCAACATGACGTTATTGGGGTACACCTGGAAAAAAATACTTCGGTAAAATACATGCTCACCACATAGCCAAAATTAAACAAGTCTCGTTCCCCAGCATTTGGCTCCAATCCCTCTAAACGCATCCTATCCAGAAACTCACCCGATTACCTTTGCAATTTTCTGAGTGTAATAGCCTCCTCCACATCCTCTGGTAGATCATTCCAAACACGCACAACCTTCTTTGTGGGAAATGTGCCTCAGGTCCTTTGTCACTTTCAACCCACTCACCTTAAAGCTATGCTGTCGAGTTTTCAACTCACACCAACTTGGGTAAAACACGTAAATACTCAGTTTACCACCCTTCCATAAGGTCATGTCGCAGCTGTTACGCTGCAGGGAAAGTTTATTCCACCAGCCTATTCCATCTCGCCCCACGGTACAAACATCGACGACATCTTTGTCTATATCTTGTCATCAATTTAAAGTGTCTTTTTTACGTTTTCAAGATGTCGATTACGCTGGACAATAACGAGCTATCGGAAACAGAAAGGTGAAACAGAGAACGGATTCAACTTTCAGTGCTGGACGCCACAGAGCCGCAGAACAGGCGGCTGTGGCTCGTTTCTGTAGTGTAGTGGTCATCACGTTCGCCTAACACGCGAAAGGTCCCCAGTTGGAAACTGGGCAGAAACTGTTTTGTTCTTCAACTGCAGCCTTTTACATGGACAAGAGCTGAGCTTTCTTGCATCTTTCCCATCTGCAAACCTGCCTTCGAATTTGCTTCAACAAATCTGTTCTCGTCGTGAAATGTAATGCCATTCCATTTAATTACAGTGCAAAGCGTTGTTAAGTTTTTCTCCAACCTGGTTCTGATCACATGCCATTCTGTTGGAGAGTGTAGTTACCGCCTTCTGATCCTTCCACGAAAAGCAGTACCGCATTTGCCTTCCTTGCGCAGGCGGCTCGCTTCAAAGACAGGAAAGAAGCAGATGCTCTGGTGTCACAGCGCACCACGAATTCCTGAACTTGTCTGTCTGTCAAATGTATCCCAAGGTCGTCTCAGAAAGACCTCATTTGGAAGCTATCAATCGTTATTCAACGTGCGAGAATTGGCACCAGATATCCTGAATCATGTTTTGGAGCAATTCGCACGTTAGTGGCTCATTCAATCAGCAACAGCAATGAAAGAAATTGCACTCTCAGAGGAACCTTTCTACTTGCGCATTCAGAGCGTCGCTATTATGAAGGTCCGCCCCGAGATCTAAGTCATGTTGGAACTGAAACGGAGAAATCAACAGAGAGGCTACAGAATGACATCGCATCCATTTGGTTTTCTTTAAATCACTGACGAGCAGGAAAATGTAAACGGGGAGTGCGAGTGGGGAAGTGAGGCAGTTGCAGCTCTGGTGAAATTCTTTCTTTGTGATTCACTCAGCAACCAGAGACGTGAAGGTGACTCAGGCGTGAAAGCTCTTCACATCGAGAACAAAAAGCACTCAAGGGCAGTTAGCACCTTCTTCTGGAGTGGGGGTGGGGTGAGGTAATTACCTTTTGACTTCTGTTACTATGTTCAGAAACTGGCTTTTAGATTGAGGTGAACAGAAACTGCATTTCTAAAAAGCACCACGGAATTTAGCAAAATTTATTGAGTCGCTTCTCCTCGATTCCCACACAGGTTTCCAATTCAGTTGGTATCCATGTGGCTCATGTCCAGGAGCGAACGTCTCAGTAGCAAATTGCACGGTTAAGGTAAAAGGCAAGGAAAGTGGCATCTCGAACTGGCTCCGAGGTCAGAGCATTCTCTCAATGTGATCTGTCGTTCTCGGATTGTAATGCTACCTCCGGTTTTAGGGTGGAGAACATTCTTTGGGACTCCTATTCTGAAAAAAAACCACAGACACATTGACTGAAACTATGCTGCACGGTATGATGCGGAACACGGCCTGCTCAGGTTTGTGCATTTTCCCTGTAGTCCGGTGTGTTTCGTGTTCCGTGTAAACGTGAAAGTCGTCCTGTTTCGAGCAATGGGTGAAATCATTTAGCAAAGCAAGAATGGAAATTCCAGTAATGTCAAGCAGCTCATGGTTATTTGACCAAATCATAAGCGAACCCATATTCTCACGCACTCACAGATACATTTGTAGCTGAAAAGAGTCTGAGAAGATAGACTGAGCTTACCATTGATTTTTGCCTGGATTGATGGGCTATCAATATCTGCTGCGAAATTGACATTGTTGCCGGGCACATCCCAGCAGCTGTGCGAGTCCGAGAGGAATCATGGAACCGTTTTCATGTGACTTTCCATCTGTTGTTATGCAGGAGCACAATTGGAAATATAAGAAAATGAGGCGGCGACGCCAGCTGGTAGTGTGGCCGAGCGGTCTAAGGCGCTGGATCCAGGTTCCAGTCTCGAAAGGGGCGCGGGTTCGAAACCCACCACTGCCATTTCTGCTGATCAACTCCAATGCTGCAGCTTGTTAAAATGCTGTTTTGGTGTCCACTGTATATTGATGTTGAAAACAAAAGTAAAATGGGTTTGCTTCGCAGGGAATTAACTGTGGCGTGGGATACTGCCAAATATTCCAAAATGTCTCTACTGTCATGATGGTGTTCGACTCCCGCGCGGAGAATCGCAAACAGTTGTGCCGTCCCAGGCAGGTTGAGCCTTTACTGGAACCGAATGGAGACTGTTATTTCATCGCTGTTGTGAAACGAAGTCCTACGGTGACCCTACTCGTTGTTATTTGAGTTTCAAGCTAATGGGAAAATCGTTCCAATGAATTTCGATGTCCTACCTTATTGAATTTCTCACATTTCCTTCATTTCCGTCCTGGAAACATCAGAAGGGAAAAGTAATCTAATCGAGACTGTGATTGGTGAAATTCACTTTTTACGGCCAATTCTTATTATGTTCTTTCTTTCTCTCTTTTCAGCATTGTCTGGAAAGTGGTGGTGCAGTAAGGCTGCAGCATGTTTGAAAGAGTCGTTTGGAAATGTCCCGTTGTTAGTTGTGAGATTACTTTATGACTCATTCCCTCGGACTGTATCACATTTAGCATTCATGCATCTCTGTGTCTGAAAATGCGTGAGGTATGCCAGTTTTGTTTGTGTTCCGTGTTAAATGCTTTCTGTTTTGCGATTCGCTCAATACATTTCGATTTAACAGTGTTTCTGAGGTAACTTCCAGCAGCCAAAATCCTCAGCTGAGGATCTGGGAAAATTTCACAGAGTATGGTCAGTCGGAGCTAAAGTAAGGAAGTCGGTCGTTTCTACAGTGTTTCACAATACTACCTTTCCCGTGAGCAGTCGAACAGACTAAATGATTGTGCCACAGACTGCGATGGCAAACTCCGCTGAAAATTAATCCTTTAAAGCCGGTGGAAGCAACATGACGTTATTGGGGTTCACCTGGAAAAAAATACTTCGGTAAAATACATGCTCACCACATAGCCAAAATTAAACAAGTCTCGTTCCCCAGCATTTGGCTCCAATCCCTCTAAACGCATCCTATCCAGAAACTCACCCGATTACCTTTGCAATTTTCTGAGTGTAATAGCCTCCTCCACATCCTCTGGTAGATCATTCCAAACACGCACAACCTTCTTTGTGGGAAATGTGCCTCAGGTCCTTTGTCACTTTCAACCCACTCACCTTAAAGCTATGCTGTCGAGTTTTCAACTCACACCAACTTGGGTAAAACACGTAAATACTCAGTTTACCACCCTTCCATAAGGTCATGTCGCAGCTGTTACGCTGCAGGGAAAGTTTATTCCACCAGCCTATTCCATCTCGCCCCACGGTACAAACATCGACGACATCTTTGTCTATATCTTGTCATCAATTTAAAGTGTCTTTTTTACGTTTTCAAGATGTCGATTACGCTGGACAATAACGAGCTATCGGAAACAGAAAGGTGAAACAGAGAACGGATTCAACTTTCAGTGCTGGACGCCACAGAGCCGCAGAACAGGCGGCTGTGGCTCGTTTCTGTAGTGTAGTGGTCATCACGTTCGCCTAACACGCGAAAGGTCCCCAGTTGGAAACTGGGCAGAAACTGTTTTGTTCTTCAACTGCAGCCTTTTACATGGACAAGAGCTGAGCTTTCTTGCATCTTTCCCATCTGCAAACCTGCCTTTGAATTTGCTTCAACAAATCTGTTCTCGTCGTGAAATGTAATGCCATTCCATTTAATTACAGTGCAAAGCGTTGTTAAGTTTTTCTCCAACCTGGTTCTGATCACATGCCATTCTGTTGGAGAGTGTAGTTACCGCCTTCTGATCCTTCCACGAAAAGCAGTACCGCATTTGCCTTCCTTGTGCAGGCGGCTCGCTTCAAAGACAGGAAAGAAGCAGATGCTCTGGTGTCACAGCGCACCACGAATTCCTGAACTTGTCTGTCTGTCAAATGTATCCTAAGGTCGTCTCAGAAAGACCTCATTTGGAAGCTATCAATCGTTATTCAACGTGCGAGAATTGGCACCAGATATCCTGAATCATGTTTTGGAGCAATTCGCACGTTAGTGGCTCATTCAATCAGCAACAGCAATGAAAGAAATTGCACTCTCAGAGGAACCTTTCTACTTGCGCATTCAGAGCGTCGCTATTATGAAGGTCCGCCCCGAGATCTAAGTCATGTTGGAACTGAAACGGAGAAATCAACAGAGAGGCTACAGAATGACATCGCATCCATTTGGTTTTCTTTAAATCACTGACGAGCAGGAAAATGTAAACGGGGAGTGCGAGTGGGGAAGTGAGGCAGTTGCAGCTCTGGTGAAATTCTTTCTTTGTGATTCACTCAGCAACCAGAGACGTGAAGGTGACTCAGGCGTGAAAGCTCTTCACATCGAGAACAAAAAGCACTCAAGGGCAGTTAGCACCTTCTTCTGGAGTGGGGGTGGGGTGAGGTAATTACCTTTTGACTTCTGTTACTATGTTCAGAAACTGGCTTTTAGATTGAGGTGAACAGAAACTGCATTTCTAAAAAGCACCACGGAATTTAGCAAAATTTATTGAGTCGCTTCTCCTCGATTCCCACACAGGTTTCCAATTCAGTTGGTATCCATGTGGCTCATGTCCAGGAGCGAACGTCTCAGTAGCAAATTGCACGGTTAAGGTAAAAGGCAAGGAAAGTGGCATCTCGAACTGGCTCCGAGGTCAGAGCATTCTCTCAATGTGATCTGTCGTTCTCGGATTGTAATGCTACCTCCGGTTTTAGGGTGGAGAACATTCTTTGGGACTCCTATTCTGAAAAAAAACCACAGACACATTGACTGAAACTATGCTGCACGGTATGATGCGGAACACGGCCTGCTCAGGTTTGTGCATTTTCCCTGTAGTCCGGTGTGTTTCGTGTTCCGTGTAAACGTGAAAGTCGTCCTGTTTCGAGCAATGGGTGAAATCATTTAGCAAAGCAAGAATGGAAATTCCAGTAATGTCAAGCAGCTCATGGTTATTTGACCAAATCATAAGCGAACCCATATTCTCACGCACTCACAGATACATTTGTAGCTGAAAAGAGTCTGAGAAGATAGACTGAGCTTACCATTGATTTTTGCCTGGATTGATGGGCTATCAATATCTGCTGCGAAATTGACATTGTTGCCGGGCACATCCCAGCAGCTGTGCGAGTCCGAGAGGAATCATGGAACCCTTTTCATGTGACTTTACATCTGTTGTTATGCAGGAGCACAATTGGAAATATAAGAAAATGAGGCGGCGACGCCAGCTGGTAGTGTGGCCGAGCGGTCTAAGGCGCTGGATCCAGGTTCCAGTCTCGAAAGGGGCGCGGGTTCGAAACCCACCACTGCCATTTCTGCTGATCAACTCCAATGCTGCAGCTTGTTAAAATGCTGTTTTGGTGTCCACTGTATATTGATGTTGAAAACAAAAGTAAAATGGGTTTGCTTCGCAGGGAATTAACTGTGGCGTGGGATACTGCCAAATATTCCAAAATGTCTCTACTGTCATGATGGTGTTCGACTCCCGCGCGGAGAATCGCAAACAGTTGTGCCGTCCCAGGCAGGTTGAGCCTTTACTGGAACCGAATGGAGACTGTTATTTCATCGCTGTTGTGAAACGAAGTCCTACGGTGACTCTACTCGTTGTTATTTGAGTTTCAAGCTAATGGGAAAATCGTTCCAATGAATTTCGATGTCCTACCTTATTGAATTTCTCACATTTCCTTCATTTCCGTCCTGGAAACATCAGAAGGGAAAAGTAATCTAATCGAGACTGTGATTGGTGAAATTCACTTTTTACGGCCAATTCTTATTATGTTCTTTCTTTCTCTCTTTTCAGCATTGTCTGGAAAGTGGTGGTGCAGTAAGGCTGCAGCATGTTTGAAAGAGTCGTTTGGAAATGTCCCGTTGTTAGTTGTGAGATTACTTTATGACTCATTCCCTCGGACTGTATCACATTTAGCATTCATGCATCTCTGTGTCTGAAAATGCGTGAGGTATGCCAGTTTTGTTTGTGTTCCGTGTTAAATGCTTTCTGTTTTGCGATTCGCTCAATACATTTCGATTTAACAGTGTTTCTGAGGTAACTTCCAGCAGCCAAAATCCTCAGCTGAGGATCTGGGAAAATTTCACAGAGTATGGTCAGTCGGAGCTAAAGTAAGGAAGTCGGTCGTTTCTACAGTGTTTCACAATACTACCTTTCCCGTGAGCAGTCGAACAGACTAAATGATTGTGCCACAGACTGCGATGGCAAACTCCGCTGAAAATTAATCCTTTAAAGCCGGTGGAAGCAACATGACGTTATTGGGGTTCACCTGGAAAAAAATACTTCGGTAAAATACATGCTCACCACATAGCCAAAATTAAACAAGTCTCGTTCCCCAGCATTTGGCTCCAATCCCTCTAAACGCATCCTATCCAGAAACTCACCCGATTACCTTTGCAATTTTCTGAGTGTAATAGCCTCCTCCACATCCTCTGGTAGATCATTCCAAACACGCACAACCTTCTTTGTGGGAAATGTGCCTCAGGTCCTTTGTCACTTTCAACCCACTCACCTTAAAGCTATGCTGTCGAGTTTTCAACTCACACCAACTTGGGTAAAACACGTAAATACTCAGTTTACCACCCTTCCATAAGGTCATGTCGCAGCTGTTACGCTGCAGGGAAAGTTTATTCCACCAGCCTATTCCATCTCGCCCCACGGTACAAACATCGACGACATCTTTGTCTATATCTTGTCATCAATTTAAAGTGTCTTTTTTACGTTTTCAAGATGTCGATTACGCTGGACAATAACGAGCTATCGGAAACAGAAAGGTGAAACAGAGAACGGATTCAACTTTCAGTGCTGGACGCCACAGAGCCGCAGAACAGGCGGCTGTGGCTCGTTTCTGTAGTGTAGTGGTCATCACGTTCGCCTAACACGCGAAAGGTCCCCAGTTGGAAACTGGGCAGAAACTGTTTTGTTCTTCAACTGCAGCCTTTTACATGGACAAGAGCTGAGCTTTCTTGCATCTTTCCCATCTGCAAACCTGCCTTTGAATTTGCTTCAACAAATCTGTTCTCGTCGTGAAATGTAATGCCATTCCATTTAATTACAGTGCAAAGCGTTGTTAAGTTTTTCTCCAACCTGGTTCTGATCACATGCCATTCTGTTGGAGAGTGTAGTTACCGCCTTCTGATCCTTCCACGAAAAGCAGTACCGCATTTGCCTTCCTTGTGCAGGCGGCTCGCTTCAAAGACAGGAAAGAAGCAGATGCTCTGGTGTCACAGCGCACCACGAATTCCTGAACTTGTCTGTCTGTCAAATGTATCCTAAGGTCGTCTCAGAAAGACCTCATTTGGAAGCTATCAATCGTTATTCAACGTGCGAGAATTGGCACCAGATATCCTGAATCATGTTTTGGAGCAATTCGCACGTTAGTGGCTCATTCAATCAGCAACAGCAATGAAAGAAATTGCACTCTCAGAGGAACCTTTCTACTTGCGCATTCAGAGCGTCGCTATTATGAAGGTCCGCCCCGAGATCTAAGTCATGTTGGAACTGAAACGGAGAAATCAACAGAGAGGCTACAGAATGACATCGCATCCATTTGGTTTTCTTTAAATCACTGACGAGCAGGAAAATGTAAACGGGGAGTGCGAGTGGGGAAGTGAGGCAGTTGCAGCTCTGGTGAAATTCTTTCTTTATGATTCACTCAGCAACCAGAGACGTGAAGGTGACTCAGGCGTGAAAGCTCTTCACATCGAGAACAAAAAGCACTCAAGGGCAGTTAGCACCTTCTTCTGGAGTGGGGGTGGGGTGAGGTAATTACCTTTTGACTTCTGTTACTATGTTCAGAAACTGGCTTTTAGATTGAGGTGAACAGAAACTGCATTTCTAAAAAGCACCACGGAATTTAGCAAAATTTATTGAGTCGCTTCTCCTCGATTCCCACACAGGTTTCCAATTCAGTTGGTATCCATGTGGCTCATGTCCAGGAGCGAACGTCTCAGTAGCAAATTGCACGGTTAAGGTAAAAGGCAAGGAAAGTGGCATCTCGAACTGGCTCCGAGGTCAGAGCATTCTCTCAATGTGATCTGTCGTTCTCGGATTGTAATGCTACCTCCGGTTTTAGGGTGGAGAACATTCTTTGGGACTCCTATTCTGAAAAAAAACCACAGACACATTGACTGAAACTATGCTGCACGGTATGATGCGGAACACGGCCTGCTCAGGTTTGTGCATTTTCCCTGTAGTCCGGTGTGTTTCGTGTTCCGTGTAAACGTGAAAGTCGTCCTGTTTCGAGCAATGGGTGAAATCATTTAGCAAAGCAAGAATGGAAATTCCAGTAATGTCAAGCAGCTCATGGTTATTTGACCAAATCATAAGCGAACCCATATTCTCACGCACTCACAGATACATTTGTAGCTGAAAAGAGTCTGAGAAGATAGACTGAGCTTACCATTGATTTTTGCCTGGATTGATGGGCTATCAATATCTGCTGCGAAATTGACATTGTTGCCGGGCACATCCCAGCAGCTGTGCGAGTCCGAGAGGAATCATGGAACCCTTTTCATGTGACTTTACATCTGTTGTTATGCAGGAGCACAATTGGAAATATAAGAAAATGAGGGGGCGCCGACGCCAGCTGGTAGTGTGGCCGAGCGGTCTAAGGCGCTGGATCCAGGTTCCAGTCTCGAAAGGGGCGCGGGTTCGAAACCCCCCACTGCCATTTCTGCTGATCAACTCCAATGCTGCAGCTTGTTAAAATGCTGTTTTGGTGTCCACTGTATATTGATGTTGAAAACAAAAGTAAAATGGGTTTGCTTCGCAGGGAATTAACTGTGGTGTGGGATACTGCCAAATATTCCAAAATGTCTCTACTGTCATGATCGTGTTCGACTCCCGCGCGGAAAATCCCAAACAGTTGTGCCGTCCCAGGCAAGTTGAGCCTTTACTGGAATCGAATGGAGACTGTTATTTCATCGCTGTTGTGAAACGAAGTCCTACGGTGACTCTACTCGTTGTTATTTGGGTTTCTAGCTAATGGGACAATCGTTCCAATGAATTTCGATGTCCTACCTTATTGAATTTCTCACATTTCCTTCATTTCCGTCCTGGAAACATCAGAAGGGAAAGGTAATCTAATCGAGACTGTGATTGGTGAAATTCACTTTTTACGGCCAATTCTTATTATGTTCTTCCTTTCTCTCTTTTCAGCATTGTCTGGAAAGTGGTGGTGCAGTAAGGCTGCAGCATGTTTGAAAGAGTCGTTTGGAAATGTCCCGTTGTTAGTTGTGAGATTACTTTATGACTCATTCCCTCGGACTGTATCACATTTAGCATTCATGCATCTCTGTGTCTGAAAATGCGTGAGGTATGCCAGTTTTGTTTGTGTTCCGTGTTAAATGCTTTCTGTTTTGCGATTCGCTCAATACATTTCGATTTAACAGTGTTTCTGAGGTAACTTCCAGCAGCCAAAATCCTCAGCTGAGGATCTGGGAAAATTTCACAGAGTATGGTCAGTCGGAGCTAAAGTAAGGAAGTCGGTCGTTTCTACAGTGTTTCACAATACTACCTTTCCCGTGAGCAGTCGAACAGACTAAATGATTGTGCCACAGACTGCGATGGCAAACTCCGCTGAAAATTAATCCTTTAAAGCCGGTGGAAGCAACATGACGTTATTGGGGTACACCTGGAAAAAAATACTTCGGTAAAATACATGCTCACCACATAGCCAAAATTAAACAAGTCTCGTTCCCCAGCATTTGGCTCCAATCTCTCTAAACGCATCCTATCCAGAAACTCACCCGATTACCTTTGCAATTTTCTGAGTGTAATAGCCTCCTCCACATCCTCTGGTAGATCATTCCAAACACGCACAACCTTCTTTGTGGGAAATGTGCCTCAGGTCCTTTGTCACTTTCAACCCACTCACCTTAAAGCTATGCTGTCGAGTTTTCAACTCACACCAACTTGGGTAAAACACGTAAATACTCAGTTTACCACCCTTCCATAAGGTCATGTCGCAGCTGTTACGCTGCAGGGAAAGTTTATTCCACCAGCCTATTCCATCTCGCCCCACGGTACAAACATCGACGACATCTTTGTCTATATCTTGTCATCAATTTAAAGTGTCTTTTTTACGTTTTCAAGATGTCGATTACGCTGGACAATAACGAGCTATCGGAAACAGAAAGGTGAAACAGAGAACGGATTCAACTTTCAGTGCTGGACGCCACAGGGCCGCAGAACAGGCGGCTGTGGCTCGTTTCTGTAGTGTAGTGGTCATCACGTTCGCCTAACATGCGAAAGGTCCCCAGTTGGAAACTGGGCAGAAACTGTTTTGTTCTTCAACTGCAGCCTTTTACATGGACAAGAGCTGAGCTTTCTTGCATCTTTCCCATCTGCAAACCTGCCTTCGAATTTGCTTCAACAAATCTGTTCTCGTCGTGAAATGTAATGCCATTCCATTTAATTACAGTGCAAAGCGTTGTTAAGTTTTTCTCCAACCTGGTTCTGATCACATGCCATTCTGTTGGAGAGTGTAGTTACCGCCTTCTGATCCTTCCACGAAAAGCAGTACCGCATTTGCCTTCCTTGCGCAGGCGGCTCGCTTCAAAGACAGGAAAGAAGCAGATGCTCTGGTGTCACAGCGCACCACGAATTCCTGAACTTGTCTGTCTGTCAAATGTATCCCAAGGTCGTCTCAGAAAGACCTCATTTGGAAGCTATCAATCGTTATTCAACGTGCGAGAATTGGCACCAGATATCCTGAATCATGTTTTGGAGCAATTCGCACGTTAGTGGCTCATTCAATCAGCAACAGCAATGAAAGAAATTGCACTCTCAGAGGAACCTTTCTACTTGCGCATTCAGAGCGTCGCTATTATGAAGGTCCGCCCCGAGATCTAAGTCATGTTGGAACTGAAACGGAGAAATCAACAGAGAGGCTACAGAATGACATCGCATCCATTTGGTTTTCTTTAAATCACTGACGAGCAGGAAAATGTAAACGGGGAGTGCGAGTGGGGAAGTGAGGCAGTTGCAGCTCTGGTGAAATTCTTTCTTTGTGATTCACTCAGCAACCAGAGACGTGAAGGTGACTCAGGCGTGAAAGCTCTTCACATCGAGAACAAAAAGCACTCAAGGGCAGTTAGCACCTTCTTCTGGAGTGGGGGTGGGGTGAGGTAATTACCTTTTGACTTCTGTTACTATGTTCAGAAACTGGCTTTTAGATTGAGGTGAACAGAAACTGCATTTCTAAAAAGCACCACGGAATTTAGCAAAATTTATTGAGTCGCTTCTCCTCGATTCCCACACAGGTTTCCAATTCAGTTGGTATCCATGTGGCTCATGTCCAGGAGCGAACGTCTCAGTAGCAAATTGCACGGTTAAGGTAAAAGGCAAGGAAAGTGGCATCTCGAACTGGCTCCGAGGTCAGAGCATTCTCTCAATGTGATCTGTCGTTCTCGGATTGTAATGCTACCTCCGGTTTTAGGGTGGAGAACATTCTTTGGGACTCCTATTCTGAAAAAAAACCACAGACACATTGACTGAAACTATGCTGCACGGTATGATGCGGAACACGGCCTGCTCAGGTTTGTGCATTTTCCCTGTAGTCCGGTGTGTTTCGTGTTCCGTGTAAACGTGAAAGTCGTCCTGTTTCGAGCAATGGGTGAAATCATTTAGCAAAGCAAGAATGGAAATTCCAGTAATGTCAAGCAGCTCATGGTTATTTGACCAAATCATAAGCGAACCCATATTCTCACGCACTCACAGATACATTTGTAGCTGAAAAGAGTCTGAGAAGATAGACTGAGCTTACCATTGATTTTTGCCTGGATTGATGGGCTATCAATATCTGCTGCGAAATTGACATTGTTGCCGGGCACATCCCAGCAGCTGTGCGAGTCCGAGAGGAATCATGGAACCCTTTTCATGTGACTTTACATCTGTTGTTATGCAGGAGCACAATTGGAAATATAAGAAAATGAGGCGGCGACGCCAGCTGGTAGTGTGGCCGAGCGGTCTAAGGCGCTGGATCCAGGTTCCAGTCTCGAAAGGGGCGCGGGTTCGAAACCCACCACTGCCATTTCTGCTGATCAACTCCAATGCTGCAGCTTGTTAAAATGCTGTTTTGGTGTCCACTGTATATTGATGTTGAAAACAAAAGTAAAATGGGTTTGCTTCGCAGGGAATTAACTGTGGCGTGGGATACTGCCAAATATTCCAAAATGTCTCTACTGTCATGATGGTGTTCGACTCCCGCGCGGAGAATCGCAAACAGTTGTGCCGTCCCAGGCAGGTTGAGCCTTTACTGGAACCGAATGGAGACTGTTATTTCATCGCTGTTGTGAAACGAAGTCCTACGGTGACTCTACTCGTTGTTATTTGAGTTTCAAGCTAATGGGAAAATCGTTCCAATGAATTTCGATGTCCTACCTTATTGAATTTCTCACATTTCCTTCATTTCCGTCCTGGAAACATCAGAAGGGAAAAGTAATCTAATCGAGACTGTGATTGGTGAAATTCACTTTTTACGGCCAATTCTTATTATGTTCTTTCTTTCTCTCTTTTCAGCATTGTCTGGAAAGTGGTGGTGCAGTAAGGCTGCAGCATGTTTGAAAGAGTCGTTTGGAAATGTCCCGTTGTTAGTTGTGAGATTACTTTATGACTCATTCCCTCGGACTGTATCACATTTAGCATTCATGCATCTCTGTGTCTGAAAATGCGTGAGGTATGCCAGTTTTGTTTGTGTTCCGTGTTAAATGCTTTCTGTTTTGCGATTCGCTCAATACATTTCGATTTAACAGTGTTTCTGAGGTAACTTCCAGCAGCCAAAATCCTCAGCTGAGGATCTGGGAAAATTTCACAGAGTATGGTCAGTCGGAGCTAAAGTAAGGAAGTCGGTCGTTTCTACAGTGTTTCACAATACTACCTTTCCCGTGAGCAGTCGAACAGACTAAATGATTGTGCCACAGACTGCGATGGCAAACTCCGCTGAAAATTAATCCTTTAAAGCCGGTGGAAGCAACATGACGTTATTGGGGTTCACCTGGAAAAAAATACTTCGGTAAAATACATGCTCACCACATAGCCAAAATTAAACAAGTCTCGTTCCCCAGCATTTGGCTCCAATCCCTCTAAACGCATCCTATCCAGAAACTCACCCGATTACCTTTGCAATTTTCTGAGTGTAATAGCCTCCTCCACATCCTCTGGTAGATCATTCCAAACACGCACAACCTTCTTTGTGGGAAATGTGCCTCAGGTCCTTTGTCACTTTCAACCCACTCACCTTAAAGCTATGCTGTCGAGTTTTCAACTCACACCAACTTGGGTAAAACACGTAAATACTCAGTTTACCACCCTTCCATAAGGTCATGTCGCAGCTGTTACGCTGCAGGGAAAGTTTATTCCACCAGCCTATTCCATCTCGCCCCACGGTACAAACATCGACGACATCTTTGTCTATATCTTGTCATCAATTTAAAGTGTCTTTTTTACGTTTTCAAGATGTCGATTACGCTGGACAATAACGAGCTATCGGAAACAGAAAGGTGAAACAGAGAACGGATTCAACTTTCAGTGCTGGACGCCACAGAGCCGCAGAACAGGCGGCTGTGGCTCGTTTCTGTAGTGTAGTGGTCATCACGTTCGCCTAACACGCGAAAGGTCCCCAGTTGGAAACTGGGCAGAAACTGTTTTGTTCTTCAACTGCAGCCTTTTACATGGACAAGAGCTGAGCTTTCTTGCATCTTTCCCATCTGCAAACCTGCCTTTGAATTTGCTTCAACAAATCTGTTCTCGTCGTGAAATGTAATGCCATTCCATTTAATTACAGTGCAAAGCGTTGTTAAGTTTTTCTCCAACCTGGTTCTGATCACATGCCATTCTGTTGGAGAGTGTAGTTACCGCCTTCTGATCCTTCCACGAAAAGCAGTACCGCATTTGCCTTCCTTGTGCAGGCGGCTCGCTTCAAAGACAGGAAAGAAGCAGATGCTCTGGTGTCACAGCGCACCACGAATTCCTGAACTTGTCTGTCTGTCAAATGTATCCTAAGGTCGTCTCAGAAAGACCTCATTTGGAAGCTATCAATCGTTATTCAACGTGCGAGAATTGGCACCAGATATCCTGAATCATGTTTTGGAGCAATTCGCACGTTAGTGGCTCATTCAATCAGCAACAGCAATGAAAGAAATTGCACTCTCAGAGGAACCTTTCTACTTGCGCATTCAGAGCGTCGCTATTATGAAGGTCCGCCCCGAGATCTAAGTCATGTTGGAACTGAAACGGAGAAATCAACAGAGAGGCTACAGAATGACATCGCATCCATTTGGTTTTCTTTAAATCACTGACGAGCAGGAAAATGTAAACGGGGAGTGCGAGTGGGGAAGTGAGGCAGTTGCAGCTCTGGTGAAATTCTTTCTTTGTGATTCACTCAGCAACCAGAGACGTGAAGGTGACTCAGGCGTGAAAGCTCTTCACATCGAGAACAAAAAGCACTCAAGGGCAGTTAGCACCTTCTTCTGGAGTGGGGGTGGGGTGAGGTAATTACCTTTTGACTTCTGTTACTATGTTCAGAAACTGGCTTTTAGATTGAGGTGAACAGAAACTGCATTTCTAAAAAGCACCACGGAATTTAGCAAAATTTATTGAGTCGCTTCTCCTCGATTCCCACACAGGTTTCCAATTCAGTTGGTATCCATGTGGCTCATGTCCAGGAGCGAACGTCTCAGTAGCAAATTGCACGGTTAAGGTAAAAGGCAAGGAAAGTGGCATCTCGAACTGGCTCCGAGGTCAGAGCATTCTCTCAATGTGATCTGTCGTTCTCGGATTGTAATGCTACCTCCGGTTTTAGGGTGGAGAACATTCTTTGGGACTCCTATTCTGAAAAAAAACCACAGACACATTGACTGAAACTATGCTGCACGGTATGATGCGGAACACGGCCTGCTCAGGTTTGTGCATTTTCCCTGTAGTCCGGTGTGTTTCGTGTTCCGTGTAAACGTGAAAGTCGTCCTGTTTCGAGCAATGGGTGAAATCATTTAGCAAAGCAAGAATGGAAATTCCAGTAATGTCAAGCAGCTCATGGTTATTTGACCAAATCATAAGCGAACCCATATTCTCACGCACTCACAGATACATTTGTAGCTGAAAAGAGTCTGAGAAGATAGACTGAGCTTACCATTGATTTTTGCCTGGATTGATGGGCTATCAATATCTGCTGCGAAATTGACATTGTTGCCGGGCACATCCCAGCAGCTGTGCGAGTCCGAGAGGAATCATGGAACCCTTTTCATGTGACTTTACATCTGTTGTTATGCAGGAGCACAATTGGAAATATAAGAAAATGAGGCGGCGACGCCAGCTGGTAGTGTGGCCGAGCGGTCTAAGGCGCTGGATCCAGGTTCCAGTCTCGAAAGGGGCGCGGGTTCGAAACCCACCACTGCCATTTCTGCTGATCAACTCCAATGCTGCAGCTTGTTAAAATGCTGTTTTGGTGTCCACTGTATATTGATGTTGAAAACAAAAGTAAAATGGGTTTGCTTCGCAGGGAATTAACTGTGGCGTGGGATACTGCCAAATATTCCAAAATGTCTCTACTGTCATGATGGTGTTCGACTCCCGCGCGGAGAATCGCAAACAGTTGTGCCGTCCCAGGCAGGTTGAGCCTTTACTGGAACCGAATGGAGACTGTTATTTCATCGCTGTTGTGAAACGAAGTCCTACGGTGACTCTACTCGTTGTTATTTGAGTTTCAAGCTAATGGGAAAATCGTTCCAATGAATTTCGATGTCCTACCTTATTGAATTTCTCACATTTCCTTCATTTCCGTCCTGGAAACATCAGAAGGGAAAAGTAATCTAATCGAGACTGTGATTGGTGAAATTCACTTTTTACGGCCAATTCTTATTATGTTCTTTCTTTCTCTCTTTTCAGCATTGTCTGGAAAGTGGTGGTGCAGTAAGGCTGCAGCATGTTTGAAAGAGTCGTTTGGAAATGTCCCGTTGTTAGTTGTGAGATTACTTTATGACTCATTCCCTCGGACTGTATCACATTTAGCATTCATGCATCTCTGTGTCTGAAAATGCGTGAGGTATGCCAGTTTTGTTTGTGTTCCGTGTTAAATGCTTTCTGTTTTGCGATTCGCTCAATACATTTCGATTTAACAGTGTTTCTGAGGTAACTTCCAGCAGCCAAAATCCTCAGCTGAGGATCTGGGAAAATTTCACAGAGTATGGTCAGTCGGAGCTAAAGTAAGGAAGTCGGTCGTTTCTACAGTGTTTCACAATACTACCTTTCCCGTGAGCAGTCGAACAGACTAAATGATTGTGCCACAGACTGCGATGGCAAACTCCGCTGAAAATTAATCCTTTAAAGCCGGTGGAAGCAACATGACGTTATTGGGGTTCACCTGGAAAAAAATACTTCGGTAAAATACATGCTCACCACATAGCCAAAATTAAACAAGTCTCGTTCCCCAGCATTTGGCTCCAATCCCTCTAAACGCATCCTATCCAGAAACTCACCCGATTACCTTTGCAATTTTCTGAGTGTAATAGCCTCCTCCACATCCTCTGGTAGATCATTCCAAACACGCACAACCTTCTTTGTGGGAAATGTGCCTCAGGTCCTTTGTCACTTTCAACCCACTCACCTTAAAGCTATGCTGTCGAGTTTTCAACTCACACCAACTTGGGTAAAACACGTAAATACTCAGTTTACCACCCTTCCATAAGGTCATGTCGCAGCTGTTACGCTGCAGGGAAAGTTTATTCCACCAGCCTATTCCATCTCGCCCCACGGTACAAACATCGACGACATCTTTGTCTATATCTTGTCATCAATTTAAAGTGTCTTTTTTACGTTTTCAAGATGTCGATTACGCTGGACAATAACGAGCTATCGGAAACAGAAAGGTGAAACAGAGAACGGATTCAACTTTCAGTGCTGGACGCCACAGAGCCGCAGAACAGGCGGCTGTGGCTCGTTTCTGTAGTGTAGTGGTCATCACGTTCGCCTAACACGCGAAAAGTCCCCAGTTGGAAACTGGGCAGAAACTGTTTTGTTCTTCAACTGCAGCCTTTTACATGGACAAGAGCTGAGCTTTCTTGCATCTTTCCCATCTGCAAACCTGCCTTTGAATTTGCTTCAACAAATCTGTTCTCGTCGTGAAATGTAATGCCATTCCATTTAATTACAGTGCAAAGCGTTGTTAAGTTTTTCTCCAACCTGGTTCTGATCACATGCCATTCTGTTGGAGAGTGTAGTTACCGCCTTCTGATCCTTCCACGAAAAGCAGTACCGCATTTGCCTTCCTTGCGCAGGCGGCTCGCTTCAAAGACAGGAAAGAAGCAGATGCTCTGGTGTCACAGCGCACCACGAATTCCTGAACTTGTCTGTCTGTCAAATGTATCCCAAGGTCGTCTCAGAAAGACCTCATTTGGAAGCTATCAATCGTTATTCAACGTGCGAGAATTGGCACCAGATATCCTGAATCATGTTTTGGAGCAATTCGCACGTTAGTGGCTCATTCAATCAGCAACAGCAATGAAAGAAATTGCACTCTCAGAGGAACCTTTCTACTTGCGCATTCAGAGCGTCGCTATTATGAAGGTCCGCCCCGAGATCTAAGTCATGTTGGAACTGAAACGGAGAAATCAACAGAGAGGCTACAGAATGACATCGCATCCATTTGGTTTTCTTTAAATCACTGACGAGCAGGAAAATGTAAACGGGGAGTGCGAGTGGGGAAGTGAGGCAGTTGCAGCTCTGGTGAAATTCTTTCTTTATGATTCACTCAGCAACCAGAGACGTGAAGGTGACTCAGGCGTGAAAGCTCTTCACATCGAGAACAAAAAGCACTCAAGGGCAGTTAGCACCTTCTTCTGGAGTGGGGGTGGGGTGAGGTAATTACCTTTTGACTTCTGTTACTATGTTCAGAAACTGGCTTTTAGATTGAGGTGAACAGAAACTGCATTTCTAAAAAGCACCACGGAATTTAGCAAAATTTATTGAGTCGCTTCTCCTCGATTCCCACACAGGTTTCCAATTCAGTTGGTATCCATGTGGCTCATGTCCAGGAGCGAACGTCTCAGTAGCAAATTGCACGGTTAAGGTAAAAGGCAAGGAAAGTGGCATCTCGAACTGGCTCCGAGGTCAGAGCATTCTCTCAATGTGATCTGTCGTTCTCGGATTGTAATGCTACCTCCGGTTTTAGGGTGGAGAACATTCTTTGGGACTCCTATTCTGAAAAAAAACCACAGACACATTGACTGAAACTATGCTGCACGGTATGATGCGGAACACGGCCTGCTCAGGTTTGTGCATTTTCCCTGTAGTCCGGTGTGTTTCGTGTTCCGTGTAAACGTGAAAGTCGTCCTGTTTCGAGCAATGGGTGAAATCATTTAGCAAAGCAAGAATGGAAATTCCAGTAATGTCAAGCAGCTCATGGTTATTTGACCAAATCATAAGCGAACCCATATTCTCACGCACTCACAGATACATTTGTAGCTGAAAAGAGTCTGAGAAGATAGACTGAGCTTACCATTGATTTTTGCCTGGATTGATGGGCTATCAATATCTGCTGCGAAATTGACATTGTTGCCGGGCACATCCCAGCAGCTGTGCGAGTCCGAGAGGAATCATGGAACCCTTTTCATGTGACTTTACATCTGTTGTTATGCAGGAGCACAATTGGAAATATAAGAAAATGAGGGGGCGCCGACGCCAGCTGGTAGTGTGGCCGAGCGGTCTAAGGCGCTGGATCCAGGTTCCAGTCTCGAAAGGGGCGCGGGTTCGAAACCCCCCACTGCCATTTCTGCTGATCAACTCCAATGCTGCAGCTTGTTAAAATGCTGTTTTGGTGTCCACTGTATATTGATGTTGAAAACAAAAGTAAAATGGGTTTGCTTCGCAGGGAATTAACTGTGGTGTGGGATACTGCCAAATATTCCAAAATGTCTCTACTGTCATGATCGTGTTCGACTCCCGCGCGGAAAATCCCAAACAGTTGTGCCGTCCCAGGCAAGTTGAGCCTTTACTGGAATCGAATGGAGACTGTTATTTCATCGCTGTTGTGAAACGAAGTCCTACGGTGACTCTACTCGTTGTTATTTGGGTTTCTAGCTAATGGGACAATCGTTCCAATGAATTTCGATGTCCTACCTTATTGAATTTCTCACATTTCCTTCATTTCCGTCCTGGAAACATCAGAAGGGAAAGGTAATCTAATCGAGACTGTGATTGGTGAAATTCACTTTTTACGGCCAATTCTTATTATGTTCTTCCTTTCTCTCTTTTCAGCATTGTCTGGAAAGTGGTGGTGCAGTAAGGCTGCAGCATGTTTGAAAGAGTCGTTTGGAAATGTCCCGTTGTTAGTTGTGAGATTACTTTATGACTCATTCCCTCGGACTGTATCACATTTAGCATTCATGCATCTCTGTGTCTGAAAATGCGTGAGGTATGCCAGTTTTGTTTGTGTTCCGTGTTAAATGCTTTCTGTTTTGCGATTCGCTCAATACATTTCGATTTAACAGTGTTTCTGAGGTAACTTCCAGCAGCCAAAATCCTCAGCTGAGGATCTGGGAAAATTTCACAGAGTATGGTCAGTCGGAGCTAAAGTAAGGAAGTCGGTCGTTTCTACAGTGTTTCACAATACTACCTTTCCCGTGAGCAGTCGAACAGACTAAATGATCGTGCCACAGACTGCGATGGCAAACTCCGCTGAAAATTAATCCTTTAAAGCCGGTGGAAGCAACATGACGTTATTGGGGTTCACCTGGAAAAAAATACTTCGGTAAAATACATGCTCACCACATAGCCAAAATTAAACAAGTCTCGTTCCCCAGCTTTTGGCTCCAATCCCTCTAAACGCATCCTATCCAGAAACTCACCCGATTACCTTTGCAATTTTCTGAGTGTAATAGCCTCCTCCACATCCTCTGGTAGATCATTCCAAACACGCACAACCTTCTTTGTGGGAAATGTGCGTCAGGTCCTTTGTCACTTTCAACCCACTCACCTTAAAGCTATGCTGTCGAGTTTTCAACTCACACCAACTTGGGTAAAACACGTAAATACTCAGTTTACCACCCTTCCATAAGGTCATGTCGCAGCTGTTACGCTGCAGGGAAAGTTTATTCCACCAGCCTATTCCATCTCGCCCCACGGTACAAACATCGACGACATCTTTGTCTATATCTTGTCATCAATTTAAAGTGTCTTTTTTACGTTTTCAAGATGTCGATTACGCTGGACAATAACGAGCTATCGGAAACAGAAAGGTGAAACAGAGAACGGATTCAACTTTCAGTGCTGGACGCCACAGGGCCGCAGAACAGGCGGCTGTGGCTCGTTTCTGCAGTGTAGTGGTCATCACGTTCGCCTAACACGCGAAAGGTCCCCAGTTCGAAACTGGGCAGAAACTGTTTTGTTCTTCAACTGCAGCCTTTTACATGGACAAGAGCTGAGCTTTCTTGCATCTTTCCCATCTGCAAACCTGCCTTCGAATTTGCTTCAACAAATCTGTTCTCGTCGTGAAATGTAATGCCATTCCATTTAATTACAGTGCAAAGCGTTGTTAAGTTTTTCTCCAACCTGGTTCTGACCACATGCCATTCTGTTGGAGAGTGTAGTTACCGCCTTCTGATCCTTCCACGAAAAGCAGTACCGCATTTGCCTTCCTTGCGCAGGCGGCTCGCTTCAAAGACAGGAAAGAAGCAGATGCTCTGGTGTCACAGCGCACCACGAATTCCTGAACGTGTCTGTCTGTCAAATGTATCCCAAGGTCGTCTCAGAAAGACCTCATTTGGAAGCTATCAATCGTTATTCAACGTGCGAGAATTGGCACCAGATATCCTGAATCATGTTTTGGAGCAATTCGCACGTTAGTGGCTCATTCAATCAGCAACAGCAATGAAAGAAATTGCACTCTCAGAGGAACCTTTCTACTTGCGCATTCAGAGCGTCGCTATTATGAAGGTCCGCCCCGAGATCTAAGTCATGTTGGAACTGAAACGGAGAAATCAACAGAGAGGCTACAGAATGACATCGCATCCATTTGGTTTTCTTTAAATCACTGACGAGCAGGAAAATGTAAACGGGGAGTGCGAGTGGGGAAGTGAGGCAGTTGCAGCTCTGGTGAAATTCTTTCTTTGTGATTCACTCAGCAACCAGAGACGTGAAGGTGACTCAGGCGTGAAAGCTCTTCATATCGAGAACAAAAAGCACTCAAGGGCAGTTAGCACCTTCTTCTGGTGTGGGGGTGGGGTGAGGTAATTACCTTTTGACTTCTGTTACTATGTTCAGAAACTGGCTTTTAGATTGAGGTGAACAGAAACTGCATTTCTAAAAAGCACCACGGAATTTAGCAAAATTTATTGAGTCGCTTCTCCTCGATTCCCACACAGGTTTCCAATTCAGTTGGTATCCATGTGGCTCATGTCCAGGAGCGAACGTCTCAGTAGCAAATTGCACGGTTAAGGTAAAAGGCAAGGAAAGTGGCATCTCGAACTGGCTCCGAGGTCAGAGCATTCTCTCAATGTGATCTGTCGTTCTCGGATTGTAATGCTACCTCCGGTTTTAGGGTGGAGAACATTCTTTGGGACTCCTATTCTGAAAAAAAAACACAGACACATTGACTGAAACTATGCTGCACGGTATGATGTGGAACACGGCCTGCTCAGGTTTGTGCATTTTCCCTGTAGTCCGGTGTGTTTCGTGTTCCGTGTAAACGTGAAAGTCGTCCTGTTTCGAGCAATGGGTGAAATCATTTAGCAAAGCAAGAATGGAAATTCCAGTAATGTCAAGCAGCTCATGGTTATTTGACCAAATCATAAGCGAACCCATATTCTCACGCACTCACAGATACATTTGTAGCTGAAAAGAGTCTGAGAAGATAGACTGAGCTTACCATTGATTTTTGCCTGGATTGATGGGCTATCAATATCTGCTGCGAAAATGACATTGTTGCCGGGCACATCCCAGCAGCTGTGCGAGTCCGAGAGGAATCATGGAACCGTTTTCATGTGACTTTCCATCTGTTGTTATGCAGGAGCACAATTGGAAATATAAGAAAATGAGGCGGCGCCGCCGGCTGGTAGTGTGGCCGAGCGGTCTAAGGCGCTGGATCCAGGTTCCAGTCTCGAAAGGGGCGCGGGTTCAAAACCCACCACTGCCATTTCTGCTGATCAACTCCAATGCTGCAGCTTGTTAAAATGCTGTTTTGGTGTCCACTGTATAATGATGTTGAAAACAAAAGTAAAATGGGTTTGCTTCGCAGGGAATTAACTGTGGTGTGGGATACTGCCAAATATTCCAAAATGTCTCTACTGTCATGATGGTGTTCGACTCCCGCGCGGAGAATCGCAAACAGTTGTGCCGTCCCAGGCAGGTTGAGCCTTTACTGGAACCGAATGGAGACTGTTATTTCATCGCTGTTGTGAAACGAAGTCCTACGGTGACTCTACTCGTTGTTATTTGGGTTTCTAGCTAATGGGACAATCGTTCCAATGAATTTCGATGTCCTACCTTATTGAATTTCTCACATTTCCTTCATTTCCGTCCTGGAAACATCAGAAGGGAAAGGTAATCTAATCGAGACTGTGATTGGTGAAATTCACTTTTTACGGCCAATTCTTATTATGTTCTTCCTTTCTCTCTTTTCAGCATTGTCTGGAAAGTGGTGGTGCAGTAAGGCTGCAGCATGTTTGAAAGAGTCGTTTGGAAATGTCCCGTTGTTAGTTGTGAGATTACTTTATGACTCATTCCCTCGGACTGTATCACATTTAGCATTCATGCATCTCTGTGTCTGAAAATGCGTGAGGTATGCCAGTTTTGTTTGTGTTCCGTGTTAAATGCTTTCTGTTTTGCGATTCGCTCAATACATTTCGATTTAACAGTGTTTCTGAGGTAACTTCCAGCAGCCAAAATCCTCAGCTGAGGATCTGGGAAAATTTCACAGAGTATGGTCAGTCGGAGCTAAAGTAAGGAAGTCGGTCGTTTCTACAGTGTTTCACAATACTACCTTTCCCGTGAGCAGTCGAACAGACTAAATGATCGTGCCACAGACTGCGATGGCAAACTCCGCTGAAAATTAATCCTTTAAAGCCGGTGGAAGCAACATGACGTTATTGGGGTTCACCTGGAAAAAAATACTTCGGTAAAATACATGCTCACCACATAGCCAAAATTAAACAAGTCTCGTTCCCCAGCTTTTGGCTCCAATCCCTCTAAACGCATCCTATCCAGAAACTCACCCGATTACCTTTGCAATTTTCTGAGTGTAATAGCCTCCTCCACATCCTCTGGTAGATCATTCCAAACACGCACAACCTTCTTTGTGGGAAATGTGCGTCAGGTCCTTTGTCACTTTCAACCCACTCACCTTAAAGCTATGCTGTCGAGTTTTCAACTCACACCAACTTGGGTAAAACACGTAAATACTCAGTTTACCACCCTTCCATAAGGTCATGTCGCAGCTGTTACGCTGCAGGGAAAGTTTATTCCACCAGCCTATTCCATCTCGCCCCACGGTACAAACATCGACGACATCTTTGTCTATATCTTGTCATCAATTTAAAGTGTCTTTTTTACGTTTTCAAGATGTCGATTACGCTGGACAATAACGAGCTATCGGAAACAGAAAGGTGAAACAGAGAACGGATTCAACTTTCAGTGCTGGACGCCACAGGGCCGCAGAACAGGCGGCTGTGGCTCGTTTCTGTAGTGTAGTGGTCATCACGTTCGCCTAACACGCGAAAGGTCCCCAGTTCGAAACTGGGCAGAAACTGTTTTGTTCTTCAACTGCAGCCTTTTACATGGACAAGAGCTGAGCTTTCTTGCATCTTTCCCATCTGCAAACCTGCCTTCGAATTTGCTTCAACAAATCTGTTCTCGTCGTGAAATGTAATGCCATTCCATTTAATTACAGTGCAAAGCGTTGTTAAGTTTTTCTCCAACCTGGTTCTGACCACATGCCATTCTGTTGGAGAGTGTAGTTACCGCCTTCTGATCCTTCCACGAAAAGCAGTACCGCATTTGCCTTCCTTGCGCAGGCGGCTCGCTTCAAAGACAGGAAAGAAGCAGATGCTCTGGTGTCACAGCGCACCACGAATTCCTGAACGTGTCTGTCTGTCAAATGTATCCCAAGGTCGTCTCAGAAAGACCTCATTTGGAAGCTATCAATCGTTATTCAACGTGCGAGAATTGGCACCAGATATCCTGAATCATGTTTTGGAGCAATTCGCACGTTAGTGGCTCATTCAATCAGCAACAGCAATGAAAGAAATTGCACTCTCAGAGGAACCTTTCTACTTGCGCATTCAGAGCGTCGCTATTATGAAGGTCCGCCCCGAGATCTAAGTCATGTTGGAACTGAAACGGAGAAATCAACAGAGAGGCTACAGAATGACATCGCATCCATTTGGTTTTCTTTAAATCACTGACGAGCAGGAAAATGTAAACGGGGAGTGCGAGTGGGGAAGTGAGGCAGTTGCAGCTCTGGTGAAATTCTTTCTTTGTGATTCACTCAGCAACCAGAGACGTGAAGGTGACTCAGGCGTGAAAGCTCTTCATATCGAGAACAAAAAGCACTCAAGGGCAGTTAGCACCTTCTTCTGGTGTGGGGGTGGGGTGAGGTAATTACCTTTTGACTTCTGTTACTATGTTCAGAAACTGGCTTTTAGATTGAGGTGAACAGAAACTGCATTTCTAAAAAGCACCACGGAATTTAGCAAAATTTATTGAGTCGCTTCTCCTCGATTCCCACACAGGTTTCCAATTCAGTTGGTATCCATGTGGCTCATGTCCAGGAGCGAACGTCTCAGTAGCAAATTGCACGGTTAAGGTAAAAGGCAAGGAAAGTGGCATCTCGAACTGGCTCCGAGGTCAGAGCATTCTCTCAATGTGATCTGTCGTTCTCGGATTGTAATGCTACCTCCGGTTTTAGGGTGGAGAACATTCTTTGGGACTCCTATTCTGAAAAAAAAACACAGACACATTGACTGAAACTATGCTGCACGGTATGATGTGGAACACGGCCTGCTCAGGTTTGTGCATTTTCCCTGTAGTCCGGTGTGTTTCGTGTTCCGTGTAAACGTGAAAGTCGTCCTGTTTCGAGCAATGGGTGAAATCATTTAGCAAAGCAAGAATGGAAATTCCAGTAATGTCAAGCAGCTCATGGTTATTTGACCAAATCATAAGCGAACCCATATTCTCACGCACTCACAGATACATTTGTAGCTGAAAAGAGTCTGAGAAGATAGACTGAGCTTACCATTGATTTTTGCCTGGATTGATGGGCTATCAATATCTGCTGCGAAAATGACATTGTTGCCGGGCACATCCCAGCAGCTGTGCGAGTCCGAGAGGAATCATGGAACCGTTTTCATGTGACTTTCCATCTGTTGTTATGCAGGAGCACAATTGGAAATATAAGAAAATGAGGCGGCGCCGCCGGCTGGTAGTGTGGCCGAGCGGTCTAAGGCGCTGGATCCAGGTTCCAGTCTCGAAAGGGGCGCGGGTTCAAAACCCACCGCTGCCATTTCTGCTGATCAACTCCAATGCTGCAGCTTGTTAAAATGCTGTTTTGGTGTCCACTGTATAATGATGTTGAAAACAAAAGTAAAATGGGTTTGCTTCGCAGGGAATTAACTGTGGTGTGGGATACTGCCAAATATTCCAAAATGTCTCTACTGTCATGATGGTGTTCGACTCCCGCGCGGAGAATCGCAAACAGTTGTGCCGTCCCAGGCAGGTTGAGCCTTTACTGGAACCGAATGGAGACTGTTATTTCATCGCTGTTGTGAAACGAAGTCCTACGGTGACTCTACTCGTTGTTATTTGAGTTTCAAGCTAATGGGAAAATCGTTCCAATGAATTTCGATGTCCTACCTTATTGAATTTCTCACATTTCCTTCATTTCCGTCCTGGAAACATCAGAAGGGAAAGGTAATCTAATCGAGACTGTGATTGGTGAAATTCACTTTTTACGGCCAATTCTTATTATGTTCTTTCTTTCTCTCTTTTCAGCATTGTCTGGAAAGTGGTGGTGCAGTAAGGCTGCAGCATGTTTGAAAGAGTCGTTTGGAAATGTCCCGTTGTTAGTTGTGAGATTACTTTATGACTCATTCCCTCGGACTGTATCACATTTAGCATTCATGCATCTCTGTGTCTGAAAATGCGTGAGGTATGCCAGTTTTGTTTGTGTTCCGTGTTAAATGCTTTCTGTTTTGCGATTCGCTCAATACATTTCGATTTAACAGTGTTTCTGAGGTAACTTCCAGCAGCCAAAATCCTCAGCTGAGGATCTGGGAAAATTTCACAGAGTATGGTCAGTCGGAGCTAAAGTAAGGAAGTCGGTCGTTTCTACAGTGTTTCACAATACTACCTTTCCCGTGAGCAGTCGAACAGACTAAATGATTGTGCCACAGACTGCGATGGCAAACTCCGCTGAAAATTAATCCTTTAAAGCCGGTGGAAGCAACATGACGTTATTGGGGTTCACCTGGAAAAAAATACTTCGGTAAAATACATGCTCACCACATAGCCAAAATTAAACAAGTCTCGTTCCCCAGCATTTGGCTCCAATCCCTCTAAACGCATCCTATCCAGAAACTCACCCGATTACCTTTGCAATTTTCTGAGTGTAATAGCCTCCTCCACATCCTCTGGTAGATCATTCCATACACGCACAACCTTCTTTGTGGGAAATGTGCCTCAGGTCCTTTGTCACTTTCAACCCACTCACCTTAAAGCTATGCTGTCGAGTTTTCAACTCACACCAACTTGGGTAAAACACGTAAATACTCAGTTTACCACCCTTCCATAAGGTCATGTCGCAGCTGTTACGCTGCAGGGAAAGTTTATTCCACCAGCCTATTCCATCTCGCCCCACGGTACAAACATCGACGACATCTTTGTCTATATCTTGTCATCAATTTAAAGTGTCTTTTTTACGTTTTCAAGATGTCGATTACGCTGGACAATAACGAGCTATCGGAAACAGAAAGGTGAAACAGAGAACGGATTCAACTTTCAGTGCTGGACGCCACAGGGCCGCAGAACAGGCGGCTGTGGCTCGTTTCTGTAGTGTAGTGGTCATCACGTTCGCCTAACACGCGAAAGGTCCCCAGTTCGAAACTGGGCAGAAACTGTTTTGTTCTTCAACTGCAGCCTTTTACATGGACAAGAGCTGAGCTTTCTTGCATCTTTCCCATCTGCAAACCTGCCTTCGAATTTGCTTCAACAAATCTGTTCTCGTCGTGAAATGTAATGCCATTCCATTTAATTACAGTGCAAAGCGTTGTTAAGTTTTTCTCCAACCTGGTTCTGACCACATGCCATTCTGTTGGAGAGTGTAGTTACCGCCTTCTGATCCTTCCACGAAAAGCAGTACCGCATTTGCCTTCCTTGCGCAGGCGGCTCGCTTCAAAGACAGGAACGAAGCAGATGCTCTGGTGTCACAGCGCACCACGAATTCCTGAACGTGTCTGTCTGTCAAATGTATCCCAAGGTCGTCTCAGAAAGACCTCATTTGGAAGCTATCAATCGTTATTCAACGTGCGAGAATTGGCACCAGATATCCTGAATCATGTTTTGGAGCAATTCGCACGTTAGTGGCTCATTCAATCAGCAACAGCAATGAAAGAAATTGCACTCTCAGAGGAACCTTTCTACTTGCGCATTCAGAGCGTCGCTATTATGAAGGTCCGCCCCGAGATCTAAGTCATGTTGGAACTGAAACGGAGAAATCAACAGAGAGGCTACAGAATGACATCGCATCCATTTGGTTTTCTTTAAATCACTGACGAGCAGGAAAATGTAAACGGGGAGTGCGAGTGGGGAAGTGAGGCAGTTGCAGCTCTGGTGAAATTCTTTCTTTATGATTCACTCAGCAACCAGAGACGTGAAGGTGACTCAGGCGTGAAAGCTCTTCACATCGAGAACAAAAAGCACTCAAGGGCAGTTAGCACCTTCTTCTGGAGTGGGGGTGGGGTGAGGTAATTACCTTTTGACTTCTGTTACTATGTTCAGAAACTGGCTTTTAGATTGAGGTGAACAGAAACTGCATTTCTAAAAAGCACCACGGAATTTAGCAAAATTTATTGAGTCGCTTCTCCTCGATTCCCACACAGGTTTCCAATTCAGTTGGTATCCATGTGGCTCATGTCCAGGAGCGAACGTCTCAGTAGCAAATTGCACGGTTCAGGTAAAAGGCAAGGAAAGTGGCATCTCGAACTGGCTCCGAGGTCAGAGCATTCTCTCAATGTGATCTGTCGTTCTCGGATTGTAATGCTACCTCCGGTTTTAGGGTGGAGAACATTCTTTGGGACTCCTATTCTGAAAAAAAACCACAGACACATTGACTGAAACTATGCTGCACGGTATGATGCGGAACACGGCCTGCTCAGGTTTGTGCATTTTCCCTGTAGTCCGGTGTGTTTCGTGTTCCGTGTAAACGTGAAAGTCGTCCTGTTTCGAGCAATGGGTGAAATCATTTAGCAAAGCAAGAATGGAAATTCCAGTAATGTCAAGCAGCTCATGGTTATTTGACCAAATCATAAGCGAACCCATATTCTCACGCACTCACAGATACATTTGTAGCTGAAAAGAGTCTGAGAAGATAGACTGAGCTTACCATTGATTTTTGCCTGGATTGATGAGCTATCAATATCTGCTGCGAAAATGACATTGTTGCCGGGCACATCCCAGCAGCTGTGCGAGTCCGAGAGGAATCATGGAACCGTTTTCATGTGACTTTCCATCTGTTGTTATGCAGGAGCACAATTGGAAATATAAGAAAATGAGGCGGCGCCGCCGGCTGGTAGTGTGGCCGAGCGGTCTAAGGCGCTGGATCCAGGTTCCAGTCTCGAAAGGGGCGCGGGTTCGAAACCCACCACTGCCATTTCTGCTGATCAACTCCAATGCTGCAGCTTGTTAAAATGCTGTTTTGGTGTCCACTGTATATTGATGTTGAAAACAAAAGTAAAATGGGTTTGCTTCGCAGGGAATTAACTGTGGTGTGGGATACTGCCAAATATTCCAAAATGTCTCTACTGTCATGATGGTGTTCGACTCCCGCGCGGAGAATCGCAAACCCGTCCCAGGCAGGTTGAGCCTTTACTGGAACCGAATGGAGACTGTTATTTCATCGCTGTTGTGAAACGAAGTCCTACGGTGACTCTACTCGTTGTTATTTGAGTTTCAAGCTAATGGGAAAATCGTTCCAATGAATTTCGATGTCCTACCTTATTGAATTTCTCACATTTCCTTCATTTCCGTCCTGGAAACATCAGAAGGGAAAGGTAATCTAATCGAGACTGTGATTGGTGAAATTCACTTTTTACGGCCAATTCTTATTATGTTCTTTCTTTCTCTCTTTTCAGCATTGTCTGGAAAGTGGTGGTGCAGTAAGGCTGCAGCATGTTTGAAAGAGTCGTTTGGAAATGTCCCGTTGTTAGTTGTGAGATTACTTTATGACTCATTCCCTCGGACTGTATCACATTTAGCATTCATGCATCTCTGTCTGAAAATGCGTGAGGTATGCCAGTTTTGTTTGTGTTCCGTGTTAAATGCTTTCTGTTTTGCGATTCGCTCAATACATTTCGATTTAACAGTGTTTCTGAGGTAACTTCCAGCAGCCAAAATCCTCAGCTGAGGATCTGGGAAAATTTCACAGAGTATGGTCAGTCGGAGCTAAAGTAAGGAAGTCGGTCGTTTCTACAGTGTTTCACAATACTACCTTTCCCGTGAGCAGTCGAACAGACTAAATGATTGTGCCACAGACTGCGATGGCAAACACCGCTGAAAATTAATCCTTTAAAGCCGGTGGAAGCAACATGACGTTATTGGGGTACACCTGGAAAAAAATACTTCGGTAAAATACATGCTCACCACATAGCCAAAATTAAACAAGTCTCGTTCCCCAGCATTTGGCTCCAATCCCTCTAAACGCATCCTATCCAGAAACTCACCCGATTACCTTTGCAATTTTCTGAGTGTAATAGCCTCCTCCACATCCTCTGGTAGATCATTCCAAACACGCACAACCTTCTTTGTGGGAAATGTGCCTCAGGTCCTTTGTCACTTTCAACCCACTCACCTTAAAGCTATGCTGTCGAGTTTTCAACTCACACCAACTTGGGTAAAACACGTAAATACTCAGTTTACCACCCTTCCATAAGGTCATGTCGCAGCTGTTACGCTGCAGGGAAAGTTTATTCCACCAGCCTATTCCATCTCGCCCCACGGTACAAACATCGACGACATCTTTGTCTATATCTTGTCATCAATTTAAAGTGTCTTTTTTACGTTTTCAAGATGTCGATTACGCTGGACAATAACGAGCTATCGGAAACAGAAAGGTGAAACAGAGAACGGATTCAACTTTCAGTGCTGGACGCCACAGGGCCGCAGAACAGGCGGCTGTGGCTCGTTTCTGTAGTGTAGTGGTCATCACGTTCGCCTAACACGCGAAAGGTCCCCAGTTCGAAACTGGGCAGAAACTGTTTTGTTCTTCAACTGCAGCCTTTTACATGGACAAGAGCTGAGCTTTCTTGCATCTTTCCCATCTGCAAACCTGCCTTCGAATTTGCTTCAACAAATCTGTTCTCGTCGTGAAATGTAATGCCATTCCATTTAATTACAGTGCAAAGCGTTGTTAAGTTTTTCTCCAACCTGGTTCTGATCACATGCCATTCTGTTGGAGAGTGTAGTTACCGCCTTCTGATCCTTCCACGAAAAGCAGTACCGCATTTGCCTTCCTTGCGCAGGCGGCTCGCTTCAAAGACAGGAAAGAAGCAGATGCTCTGGTGTCACAGCGCACCACGAATTCCTGAACTTGTCTGTCTGTCAAATGTATCCCAAGGTCGTCTCAGAAAGACCTCATTTGGAAGCTATCAATCGTTATTCAACGTGCGAGAATTGGCACCAGATATCCTAAATCATGTTTTGGAGCAATTCGCACGTTAGTGGCTCATTCAATCAGCAACAGCAATGAAAGAAATTGCACTCTCAGAGGAACCTTTCTACTTGCGCATTCAGAGCGTCGCTATTATGAAGATCCGCCCCGAGATCTAAGTCATGTTGGAACTGAAACGGAGAAATCAACAGAGAGGCTACAGAATGACATCGCATCCATTTGGTTTTCTTTAAATCACTGACGAGCAGGAAAATGTAAACGGGGAGTGCGAGTGGGGAAGTGAGGCAGTTGCAGCTCTGGTGAAATTCTTTCTTTGTGATTCACTCAGCAACCAGAGACGTGAAGGTGACTCAGGCGTGAAAGCTCTTCACATCGAGAACAAAAAGCACTCAAGGGCAGTTAGCACCTTCTTCTGGAGTGGGGGTGGGGTGAGGTAATTACCTTTTGACTTCTGTTACTATGTTCAGAAACTGGCTTTTAGATTGAGGTGAACAGAAACTGCATTTCTAAAAAGCACCACGGAATTTAGCAAAATTTATTGAGTCGCTTCTCCTAGATTCCCACACAGGTTTCCAATTCAGTTGGTATCCATGTGGCTCATGTCCAGGAGCGAACGTCTCAGTAGCAAATTGCACGGTTCAGGTAAAAGGCAAGGAAAGTGGCATCTCGAACTGGCTCCGAGGTCAGAGCATTCTCTCAATGTGATCTGTCGTTCTCGGATTGTAATGCTACCTCCGGTTTTAGGGTGGAGAACATTCTTTGGGACTCCTATTCTGAAAAAAAACCACAGACACATTGACTGAAACTATGCTGCACGGTATGATGCGGAACACGGCCTGCTCAGGTTTGTGCATTTTCCCTGTAGTCCGGTGTGTTTCGTGTTCCGTGTAAACGTGAAAGTCGTCCTGTTTCGAGCAATGGGTGAAATCATTTAGCAAAGCAAGAATGGAAATTCCAGTAATGTCAAGCAGCTCATGGTTATTTGACCAAATCATAAGCGAACCCATATTCTCACGCACTCACAGATACATTTGTAGCTGAAAAGAGTCTGAGAAGATAGACTGAGCTTACCATTGATTTTTGCCTGGATTGATGGGCTATCAATATCTGCTGCGAAAATGACATTGTTGCCGGGCACATCCCAGCAGCTGTGCGAGTCCGAGAGGAATCATGGAACCGTTTTCATGTGACTTTGCATCTGTTGTTATGCAGGAGCACAATTGGAAATATAAGAAAATGAGGCGGCGACGCCAGCTGGTAGTGTGGCCGAGCGGTCTAAGGCGCTGGATCCAGGTTCCAGTCTCGAAAGGGGCGCGGGTTCGAAACCCACCACTGCCATTTCTGCTGATCAACTCCAATGCTGCAGCTTGTTAAAATGCTGTTTTGGTGTCCACTGTATATTGATGTTGAAAACAAAAGTAAAATGGGTTTGCTTCGCAGGGAATTAACTGTGGCGTGGGATACTGCCAAATATTCCAAAATGTCTCTACTGTCATGATGGTGTTCGACTCCCGCGCGGAGAATCGCAAACAGTTGTGCCGTCCCAGGCAGGTTGAGCCTTTATTGGAACCGAATGGAGACTGTTATTTCATCGCTGTTGTGAAACGAAGTCCTACGGTGACTCTACTCGTTGTTATTTGAGTTTCAAGCTAATGGGAAAATCGTTCCAATGAATTTCGATGTCCTACCTTATTGAATTTCTCACATTTCCTTCATTTCCGTCCTGGAAACATCAGAAGGGAAAAGTAATCTAATCGAGACTGTGATTGGTGAAATTCACTTTTTACGGCCAATTCTTATTATGTTCTTTCTTTCTCTCTTTTCAGCATTGTCTGGAAAGTGGTGGTGCAGTAAGGCTGCAGCATGTTTGAAAGAGTCGTTTGGAAATGTCCCGTTGTTAGTTGTGAGATTACTTTATGACTCATTCCCTCGGACTGTATCACATTTAGCATTCATGCATCTCTGTGTCTGAAAATGCGTGAGGTATGCCAGTTTTGTTTGTGTTCCGTGTTAAATGCTTTCTGTTTTGCGATTCGCTCAATACATTTCGATTTAACAGTGTTTCTGAGGTAACTTCCAGCAGCCAAAATCCTCAGCTGAGGATCTGGGAAAATTTCACAGAGTATGGTCAGTCGGAGCTAAAGTAAGGAAGTCGGTCGTTTCTACAGTGTTTCACAATACTACCTTTCCCGTGAGCAGTCGAACAGACTAAATGATTGTGCCACAGACTGCGATGGCAAACTCCGCTGAAAATTAATCCTTTAAAGCCGGTGGAAGCAACATGACGTTATTGGGGTTCACCTGGAAAAAAATACTTCGGTAAAATACATGCTCACCACATAGCCAAAATTAAACAAGTCTCGTTCCCCAGCATTTGGCTCCAATCCCTCTAAACGCATCCTATCCAGAAACTCACCCGATTACCTTTGCAATTTTCTGAGTGTAATAGCCTCCTCCACATCCTCTGGTAGATCATTCCAAACACGCACAACCTTCTTTGTGGGAAATGTGCCTCAGGTCCTTTGTCACTTTCAACCCACTCACCTTAAAGCTATGCTGTCGAGTTTTCAACTCACACCAACTTGGGTAAAACACGTAAATACTCAGTTTACCACCCTTCCATAAGGTCATGTCGCAGCTGTTACGCTGCAGGGAAAGTTTATTCCACCAGCCTATTCCATCTCGCCCCACGGTACAAACATCGACGACATCTTTGTCTATATCTTGTCATCAATTTAAAGTGTCTTTTTTACGTTTTCAAGATGTCGATTACGCTGGACAATAACGAGCTATCGGAAACAGAAAGGTGAAACAGAGAACGGATTCAACTTTCAGTGCTGGACGCCACAGGGCCGCAGAACAGGCGGCTGTGGCTCGTTTCTGTAGTGTAGTGGTCATCACGTTCGCCTAACATGCGAAAGGTCCCCAGTTGGAAACTGGGCAGAAACTGTTTTGTTCTTCAACTGCAGCCTTTTACATGGACAAGAGCTGAGCTTTCTTGCATCTTTCCCATCTGCAAACCTGCCTTCGAATTTGCTTCAACAAATCTGTTCTCGTCGTGAAATGTAATGCCATTCCATTTAATTACAGTGCAAAGCGTTGTTAAGTTTTTCTCCAACCTGGTTCTGATCACATGCCATTCTGTTGGAGAGTGTAGTTACCGCCTTCTGATCCTTCCACGAAAAGCAGTACCGCATTTGCCTTCCTTGCGCAGGCGGCTCGCTTCAAAGACAGGAAAGAAGCAGATGCTCTGGTGTCACAGCGCACCACGAATTCCTGAACTTGTCTGTCTGTCAAATGTATCCCAAGGTCGTCTCAGAAAGACCTCATTTGGAAGCTATCAATCGTTATTCAACGTGCGAGAATTGGCACCAGATATCCTGAATCATGTTTTGGAGCAATTCGCACGTTAGTGGCTCATTCAATCAGCAACAGCAATGAAAGAAATTGCACTCTCAGAGGAACCTTTCTACTTGCGCATTCAGAGCGTCGCTATTATGAAGGTCCGCCCCGAGATCTAAGTCATGTTGGAACTGAAACGGAGAAATCAACAGAGAGGCTACAGAATGACATCGCATCCATTTGGTTTTCTTTAAATCACTGACGAGCAGGAAAATGTAAACGGGGAGTGCGAGTGGGGAAGTGAGGCAGTTGCAGCTCTGGTGAAATTCTTTCTTTGTGATTCACTCAGCAACCAGAGACGTGAAGGTGACTCAGGCGTGAAAGCTCTTCACATCGAGAACAAAAAGCACTCAAGGGCAGTTAGCACCTTCTTCTGGAGTGGGGGTGGGGTGAGGTAATTACCTTTTGACTTCTGTTACTATGTTCAGAAACTGGCTTTTAGATTGAGGTGAACAGAAACTGCATTTCTAAAAAGCACCACGGAATTTAGCAAAATTTATTGAGTCGCTTCTCCTCGATTCCCACACAGGTTTCCAATTCAGTTGGTATCCATGTGGCTCATGTCCAGGAGCGAACGTCTCAGTAGCAAATTGCACGGTTAAGGTAAAAGGCAAGGAAAGTGGCATCTCGAACTGGCTCCGAGGTCAGAGCATTCTCTCAATGTGATCTGTCGTTCTCGGATTGTAATGCTACCTCCGGTTTTAGGGTGGAGAACATTCTTTGGGACTCCTATTCTGAAAAAAAACCACAGACACATTGACTGAAACTATGCTGCACGGTATGATGCGGAACACGGCCTGCTCAGGTTTGTGCATTTTCCCTGTAGTCCGGTGTGTTTCGTGTTCCGTGTAAACGTGAAAGTCGTCCTGTTTCGAGCAATGGGTGAAATCATTTAGCAAAGCAAGAATGGAAATTCCAGTAATGTCAAGCAGCTCATGGTTATTTGACCAAATCATAAGCGAACCCATATTCTCACGCACTCACAGATACATTTGTAGCTGAAAAGAGTCTGAGAAGATAGACTGAGCTTACCATTGATTTTTGCCTGGATTGATGGGCTATCAATATCTGCTGCGAAATTGACATTGTTGCCGGGCACATCCCAGCAGCTGTGCGAGTCCGAGAGGAATCATGGAACCCTTTTCATGTGACTTTACATCTGTTGTTATGCAGGAGCACAATTGGAAATATAAGAAAATGAGGCGGCGACGCCAGCTGGTAGTGTGGCCGAGCGGTCTAAGGCGCTGGATCCAGGTTCCAGTCTCGAAAGGGGCGCGGGTTCGAAACCCACCACTGCCATTTCTGCTGATCAACTCCAATGCTGCAGCTTGTTAAAATGCTGTTTTGGTGTCCACTGTATATTGATGTTGAAAACAAAAGTAAAATGGGTTTGCTTCGCAGGGAATTAACTGTGGCGTGGGATACTGCCAAATATTCCAAAATGTCTCTACTGTCATGATGGTGTTCGACTCCCGCGCGGAGAATCGCAAACAGTTGTGCCGTCCCAGGCAGGTTGAGCCTTTACTGGAACCGAATGGAGACTGTTATTTCATCGCTGTTGTGAAACGAAGTCCTACGGTGACTCTACTCGTTGTTATTTGAGTTTCAAGCTAATGGGAAAATCGTTCCAATGAATTTCGATGTCCTACCTTATTGAATTTCTCACATTTCCTTCATTTCCGTCCTGGAAACATCAGAAGGGAAAAGTAATCTAATCGAGACTGTGATTGGTGAAATTCACTTTTTACGGCCAATTCTTATTATGTTCTTTCTTTCTCTCTTTTCAGCATTGTCTGGAAAGTGGTGGTGCAGTAAGGCTGCAGCATGTTTGAAAGAGTCGTTTGGAAATGTCCCGTTGTTAGTTGTGAGATTACTTTATGACTCATTCCCTCGGACTGTATCACATTTAGCATTCATGCATCTCTGTGTCTGAAAATGCGTGAGGTATGCCAGTTTTGTTTGTGTTCCGTGTTAAATGCTTTCTGTTTTGCGATTCGCTCAATACATTTCGATTTAACAGTGTTTCTGAGGTAACTTCCAGCAGCCAAAATCCTCAGCTGAGGATCTGGGAAAATTTCACAGAGTATGGTCAGTCGGAGCTAAAGTAAGGAAGTCGGTCGTTTCTACAGTGTTTCACAATACTACCTTTCCCGTGAGCAGTCGAACAGACTAAATGATTGTGCCACAGACTGCGATGGCAAACTCCGCTGAAAATTAATCCTTTAAAGCCGGTGGAAGCAACATGACGTTATTGGGGTTCACCTGGAAAAAAATACTTCGGTAAAATACATGCTCACCACATAGCCAAAATTAAACAAGTCTCGTTCCCCAGCATTTGGCTCCAATCCCTCTAAACGCATCCTATCCAGAAACTCACCCGATTACCTTTGCAATTTTCTGAGTGTAATAGCCTCCTCCACATCCTCTGGTAGATCATTCCAAACACGCACAACCTTCTTTGTGGGAAATGTGCCTCAGGTCCTTTGTCACTTTCAACCCACTCACCTTAAAGCTATGCTGTCGAGTTTTCAACTCACACCAACTTGGGTAAAACACGTAAATACTCAGTTTACCACCCTTCCATAAGGTCATGTCGCAGCTGTTACGCTGCAGGGAAAGTTTATTCCACCAGCCTATTCCATCTCGCCCCACGGTACAAACATCGACGACATCTTTGTCTATATCTTGTCATCAATTTAAAGTGTCTTTTTTACGTTTTCAAGATGTCGATTACGCTGGACAATAACGAGCTATCGGAAACAGAAAGGTGAAACAGAGAACGGATTCAACTTTCAGTGCTGGACGCCACAGGGCCGCAGAACAGGCGGCTGTGGCTCGTTTCTGTAGTGTAGTGGTCATCACGTTCGCCTAACATGCGAAAGGTCCCCAGTTGGAAACTGGGCAGAAACTGTTTTGTTCTTCAACTGCAGCCTTTTACATGGACAAGAGCTGAGCTTTCTTGCATCTTTCCCATCTGCAAACCTGCCTTCGAATTTGCTTCAACAAATCTGTTCTCGTCGTGAAATGTAATGCCATTCCATTTAATTACAGTGCAAAGCGTTGTTAAGTTTTTCTCCAACCTGGTTCTGATCACATGCCATTCTGTTGGAGAGTGTAGTTACCGCCTTCTGATCCTTCCACGAAAAGCAGTACCGCATTTGCCTTCCTTGCGCAGGCGGCTCGCTTCAAAGACAGGAAAGAAGCAGATGCTCTGGTGTCACAGCGCACCACGAATTCCTGAACTTGTCTGTCTGTCAAATGTATCCCAAGGTCGTCTCAGAAAGACCTCATTTGGAAGCTATCAATCGTTATTCAACGTGCGAGAATTGGCACCAGATATCCTGAATCATGTTTTGGAGCAATTCGCACGTTAGTGGCTCATTCAATCAGCAACAGCAATGAAAGAAATTGCACTCTCAGAGGAACCTTTCTACTTGCGCATTCAGAGCGTCGCTATTATGAAGGTCCGCCCCGAGATCTAAGTCATGTTGGAACTGAAACGGAGAAATCAACAGAGAGGCTACAGAATGACATCGCATCCATTTGGTTTTCTTTAAATCACTGACGAGCAGGAAAATGTAAACGGGGAGTGCGAGTGGGGAAGTGAGGCAGTTGCAGCTCTGGTGAAATTCTTTCTTTGTGATTCACTCAGCAACCAGAGACGTGAAGGTGACTCAGGCGTGAAAGCTCTTCACATCGAGAACAAAAAGCACTCAAGGGCAGTTAGCACCTTCTTCTGGAGTGGGGGTGGGGTGAGGTAATTACCTTTTGACTTCTGTTACTATGTTCAGAAACTGGCTTTTAGATTGAGGTGAACAGAAACTGCATTTCTAAAAAGCACCACGGAATTTAGCAAAATTTATTGAGTCGCTTCTCCTCGATTCCCACACAGGTTTCCAATTCAGTTGGTATCCATGTGGCTCATGTCCAGGAGCGAACGTCTCAGTAGCAAATTGCACGGTTAAGGTAAAAGGCAAGGAAAGTGGCATCTCGAACTGGCTCCGAGGTCAGAGCATTCTCTCAATGTGATCTGTCGTTCTCGGATTGTAATGCTACCTCCGGTTTTAGGGTGGAGAACATTCTTTGGGACTCCTATTCTGAAAAAAAACCACAGACACATTGACTGAAACTATGCTGCACGGTATGATGCGGAACACGGCCTGCTCAGGTTTGTGCATTTTCCCTGTAGTCCGGTGTGTTTCGTGTTCCGTGTAAACGTGAAAGTCGTCCTGTTTCGAGCAATGGGTGAAATCATTTAGCAAAGCAAGAATGGAAATTCCAGTAATGTCAAGCAGCTCATGGTTATTTGACCAAATCATAAGCGAACCCATATTCTCACGCACTCACAGATACATTTGTAGCTGAAAAGAGTCTGAGAAGATAGACTGAGCTTACCATTGATTTTTGCCTGGATTGATGGGCTATCAATATCTGCTGCGAAATTGACATTGTTGCCGGGCACATCCCAGCAGCTGTGCGAGTCCGAGAGGAATCATGGAACCCTTTTCATGTGACTTTACATCTGTTGTTATGCAGGAGCACAATTGGAAATATAAGAAAATGAGGCGGCGACGCCAGCTGGTAGTGTGGCCGAGCGGTCTAAGGCGCTGGATCCAGGTTCCAGTCTCGAAAGGGGCGCGGGTTCGAAACCCACCACTGCCATTTCTGCTGATCAACTCCAATGCTGCAGCTTGTTAAAATGCTGTTTTGGTGTCCACTGTATATTGATGTTGAAAACAAAAGTAAATTGGGTTTGCTTCGCAGGGAATTAACTGTGGCGTGGGATACTGCCAAATATTCCAAAATGTCTCTACTGTCATGATGGTGTTCGACTCCCGCGCGGAGAATCGCAAACAGTTGTGCCGTCCCAGGCAGGTTGAGCCTTTACTGGAACCGAATGGAGACTGTTATTTCATCGCTGTTGTGAAACGAAGTCCTACGGTGACTCTACTCGTTGTTATTTGAGTTTCAAGCTAATGGGAAAATCGTTCCAATGAATTTCGATGTCCTACCTTATTGAATTTCTCACATTTCCTTCATTTCCGTCCTGGAAACATCAGAAGGGAAAAGTAATCTAATCGAGACTGTGATTGGTGAAATTCACTTTTTACGGCCAATTCTTATTATGTTCTTTCTTTCTCTCTTTTCAGCATTGTCTGGAAAGTGGTGGTGCAGTAAGGCTGCAGCATGTTTGAAAGAGTCGTTTGGAAATGTCCCGTTGTTAGTTGTGAGATTACTTTATGACTCATTCCCTCGGACTGTATCACATTTAGCATTCATGCATCTCTGTGTCTGAAAATGCGTGAGGTATGCCAGTTTTGTTTGTGTTCCGTGTTAAATGCTTTCTGTTTTGCGATTCGCTCAATACATTTCGATTTAACAGTGTTTCTGAGGTAACTTCCAGCAGCCAAAATCCTCAGCTGAGGATCTGGGAAAATTTCACAGAGTATGGTCAGTCGGAGCTAAAGTAAGGAAGTCGGTCGTTTCTACAGTGTTTCACAATACTACCTTTCCCGTGAGCAGTCGAACAGACTAAATGATTGTGCCACAGACTGCGATGGCAAACTCCGCTGAAAATTAATCCTTTAAAGCCGGTGGAAGCAACATGACGTTATTGGGGTTCACCTGGAAAAAAATACTTCGGTAAAATACATGCTCACCACATAGCCAAAATTAAACAAGTCTCGTTCCCCAGCATTTGGCTCCAATCCCTCTAAACGCATCCTATCCAGAAACTCACCCGATTACCTTTGCAATTTTCTGAGTGTAATAGCCTCCTCCACATCCTCTGGTAGATCATTCCAAACACGCACAACCTTCTTTGTGGGAAATGTGCCTCAGGTCCTTTGTCACTTTCAACCCACTCACCTTAAAGCTATGCTGTCGAGTTTTCAACTCACACCAACTTGGGTAAAACACGTAAATACTCAGTTTACCACCCTTCCATAAGGTCATGTCGCAGCTGTTACGCTGCAGGGAAAGTTTATTCCACCAGCCTATTCCATCTCGCCCCACGGTACAAACATCGACGACATCTTTGTCTATATCTTGTCATCAATTTAAAGTGTCTTTTTTACGTTTTCAAGATGTCGATTACGCTGGACAATAACGAGCTATCGGAAACAGAAAGGTGAAACAGAGAACGGATTCAACTTTCAGTGCTGGACGCCACAGAGCCGCAGAACAGGCGGCTGTGGCTCGTTTCTGTAGTGTAGTGGTCATCACGTTCGCCTAACACGCGAAAAGTCCCCAGTTGGAAACTGGGCAGAAACTGTTTTGTTCTTCAACTGCAGCCTTTTACATGGACAAGAGCTGAGCTTTCTTGCATCTTTCCCATCTGCAAACCTGCCTTTGAATTTGCTTCAACAAATCTGTTCTCGTCGTGAAATGTAATGCCATTCCATTTAATTACAGTGCAAAGCGTTGTTAAGTTTTTCTCCAACCTGGTTCTGATCACATGCCATTCTGTTGGAGAGTGTAGTTACCGCCTTCTGATCCTTCCACGAAAAGCAGTACCGCATTTGCCTTCCTTGCGCAGGCGGCTCGCTTCAAAGACAGGAAAGAAGCAGATGCTCTGGTGTCACAGCGCACCACGAATTCCTGAACTTGTCTGTCTGTCAAATGTATCCTAAGGTCGTCTCAGAAAGACCTCATTTGGAAGCTATCAATCGTTATTCAACGTGCGAGAATTGGCACCAGATATCCTGAATCATGTTTTGGAGCAATTCGCACGTTAGTGGCTCATTCAATCAGCAACAGCAATGAAAGAAATTGCACTCTCAGAGGAACCTTTCTACTTGCGCATTCAGAGCGTCGCTATTATGAAGGTCCGCCCCGAGATCTAAGTCATGTTGGAACTGAAACGGAGAAATCAACAGAGAGGCTACAGAATGACATCGCATCCATTTGGTTTTCTTTAAATCACTGACGAGCAGGAAAATGTAAACGGGGAGTGCGAGTGGGGAAGTGAGGCAGTTGCAGCTCTGGTGAAATTCTTTCTTTATGATTCACTCAGCAACCAGAGACGTGAAGGTGACTCAGGCGTGAAAGCTCTTCACATCGAGAACAAAAAGCACTCAAGGGCAGTTAGCACCTTCTTCTGGAGTGGGGGTGGGGTGAGGTAATTACCTTTTGACTTCTGTTACTATGTTCAGAAACTGGCTTTTAGATTGAGGTGAACAGAAACTGCATTTCTAAAAAGCACCACGGAATTTAGCAAAATTTATTGAGTCGCTTCTCCTCGATTCCCACACAGGTTTCCAATTCAGTTGGTATCCATGTGGCTCATGTCCAGGAGCGAACGTCTCAGTAGCAAATTGCACGGTTCAGGTAAAAGGCAAGGAAAGTGGCATCTCGAACTGGCTCCGAGGTCAGAGCATTCTCTCAATGTGATCTGTCGTTCTCGGATTGTAATGCTACCTCCGGTTTTAGGGTGGAGAACATTCTTTGGGACTCCTATTCTGAAAAAAAACCACAGACACATTGACTGAAACTATGCTGCACGGTATGATGCGGAACACGGCCTGCTCAGGTTTGTGCATTTTCCCTGTAGTCCGGTGTGTTTCGTGTTCCGTGTAAACGTGAAAGTCGTCCTGTTTCGAGCAATGGGTGAAATCATTTAGCAAAGCAAGAATGGAAATTCCAGTAATGTCAAGCAGCTCATGGTTATTTGACCAAATCATAAGCGAACCCATATTCTCACGCACTCACAGATACATTTGTAGCTGAAAAGAGTCTGAGAAGATAGACTGAGCTTACCATTGATTTTTGCCTGGATTGATGAGCTATCAATATCTGCTGCGAAAATGTCATTGTTGCCGGGCACATCCCAGCAGCTGTGCGAGTCCGAGAGGAATCATGGAACCGTTTTCATGTGACTTTCCATCTGTTGTTATGCAGGAGCACAATTGGAAATATAAGAAAATGAGGCGGCGCCGCCGGCTGGTAGTGTGGCCGAGCGGTCTAAGGCGCTGGATCCAGGTTCCAGTCTCGAAAGGGGCGCGGGTTCGAAACCCACCACTGCCATTTCTGCTGATCAACTCCAATGCTGCAGCTTGTTAAAATGCTGTTTTGGTGTCCACTGTATATTGATGTTGAAAACAAAAGTAAAATGGGTTTGCTTCGCAGGGAATTAACTGTGGTGTGGGATACTGCCAAATATTCCAAAATGTCTCTACTGTCATGATGGTGTTCGACTCCCGCGCGGAGAATCGCAAACCCGTCCCAGGCAGGTTGAGCCTTTACTGGAACCGAATGGAGACTGTTATTTCATCGCTGTTGTGAAACGAAGTCCTACGGTGACTCTACTCGTTGTTATTTGAGTTTCAAGCTAATGGGAAAATCGTTCCAATGAATTTCGATGTCCTACCTTATTGAATTTCTCACATTTCCTTCATTTCCGTCCTGGAAACATCAGAAGGGAAAGGTAATCTAATCGAGACTGTGATTGGTGAAATTCACTTTTTACGGCCAATTCTTATTATGTTCTTTCTTTCTCTCTTTTCAGCATTGTCTGGAAAGTGGTGGTGCAGTAAGGCTGCAGCATGTTTGAAAGAGTCGTTTGGAAATGTCCCGTTGTTAGTTGTGAGATTACTTTATGACTCATTCCCTCGGACTGTATCACATTTAGCATTCATGCATCTCTGTCTGAAAATGCGTGAGGTATGCCAGTTTTGTTTGTGTTCCGTGTTAAATGCTTTCTGTTTTGCGATTCGCTCAATACATTTCGATTTAACAGTGTTTCTGAGGTAACTTCCAGCAGCCAAAATCCTCAGCTGAGGATCTGGGAAAATTTCACAGAGTATGGTCAGTCGGAGCTAAAGTAAGGAAGTCGGTCGTTTCTACAGTGTTTCACAATACTACCTTTCCCGTGAGCAGTCGAACAGACTAAATGATTGTGCCACAGACTGCGATGGCAAACACCGCTGAAAATTAATCCTTTAAAGCCGGTGGAAGCAACATGACGTTATTGGGGTACACCTGGAAAAAAATACTTCGGTAAAATACATGCTCACCACATAGCCAAAATTAAACAAGTCTCGTTCCCCAGCATTTGGCTCCAATCCCTCTAAACGCATCCTATCCAGAAACTCACCCGATTACCTTTGCAATTTTCTGAGTGTAATAGCCTCCTCCACATCCTCTGGTAGATCATTCCAAACACGCACAACCTTCTTTGTGGGAAATGTGCCTCAGGTCCTTTGTCACTTTCAACCCACTCACCTTAAAGCTATGCTGTCGAGTTTTCAACTCACACCAACTTGGGTAAAACACGTAAATACTCAGTTTACCACCCTTCCATAAGGTCATGTCGCAGCTGTTACGCTGCAGGGAAAGTTTATTCCACCAGCCTATTCCATCTCGCCCCACGGTACAAACATCGACGACATCTTTGTCTATATCTTGTCATCAATTTAAAGTGTCTTTTTTACGTTTTCAAGATGTCGATTACGCTGGACAATAACGAGCTATCGGAAACAGAAAGGTGAAACAGAGAACGGATTCAACTTTCAGTGCTGGACGCCACAGGGCCGCAGAACAGGCGGCTGTGGCTCGTTTCTGTAGTGTAGTGGTCATCACGTTCGCCTAACACGCGAAAGGTCCCCAGTTCGAAACTGGGCAGAAACTGTTTTGTTCTTCAACTGCAGCCTTTTACATGGACAAGAGCTGAGCTTTCTTGCATCTTTCCCATCTGCAAACCTGCCTTCGAATTTGCTTCAACAAATCTGTTCTCGTCGTGAAATGTAATGCCATTCCATTTAATTACAGTGCAAAGCGTTGTTAAGTTTTTCTCCAACCTGGTTCTGATCACATGCCATTCTGTTGGAGAGTGTAGTTACCGCCTTCTGATCCTTCCACGAAAAGCAGTACCGCATTTGCCTTCCTTGCGCAGGCGGCTCGCTTCAAAGACAGGAAAGAAGCAGATGCTCTGGTGTCACAGCGCACCACGAATTCCTGAACTTGTCTGTCTGTCAAATGTATCCCAAGGTCGTCTCAGAAAGACCTCATTTGGAAGCTATCAATCGTTATTCAACGTGCGAGAATTGGCACCAGATATCCTAAATCATGTTTTGGAGCAATTCGCACGTTAGTGGCTCATTCAATCAGCAACAGCAATGAAAGAAATTGCACTCTCAGAGGAACCTTTCTACTTGCGCATTCAGAGCGTCGCTATTATGAAGATCCGCCCCGAGATCTAAGTCATGTTGGAACTGAAACGGAGAAATCAACAGAGAGGCTACAGAATGACATCGCATCCATTTGGTTTTCTTTAAATCACTGACGAGCAGGAAAATGTAAACGGGGAGTGCGAGTGGGGAAGTGAGGCAGTTGCAGCTCTGGTGAAATTCTTTCTTTGTGATTCACTCAGCAACCAGAGACGTGAAGGTGACTCAGGCGTGAAAGCTCTTCACATCGAGAACAAAAAGCACTCAAGGGCAGTTAGCACCTTCTTCTGGAGTGGGGGTGGGGTGAGGTAATTACCTTTTGACTTCTGTTACTATGTTCAGAAACTGGCTTTTAGATTGAGGTGAACAGAAACTGCATTTCTAAAAAGCACCACGGAATTTAGCAAAATTTATTGAGTCGCTTCTCCTCGATTCCCACACAGGTTTCCAATTCAGTTGGTATCCATGTGGCTCATGTCCAGGAGCGAACGTCTCAGTAGCAAATTGCACGGTTCAGGTAAAAGGCAAGGAAAGTGGCATCTCGAACTGGCTCCGAGGTCAGAGCATTCTCTCAATGTGATCTGTCGTTCTCGGATTGTAATGCTACCTCCGGTTTTAGGGTGGAGAACATTCTTTGGGACTCCTATTCTGAAAAAAAACCACAGACACATTGACTGAAACTATGCTGCACGGTATGATGCGGAACACGGCCTGCTCAGGTTTGTGCATTTTCCCTGTAGTCCGGTGTGTTTCGTGTTCCGTGTAAACGTGAAAGTCGTCCTGTTTCGAGCAATGGGTGAAATCATTTAGCAAAGCAAGAATGGAAATTCCAGTAATGTCAAGCAGCTCATGGTTATTTGACCAAATCATAAGCGAACCCATATTCTCACGCACTCACAGATACATTTGTAGCTGAAAAGAGTCTGAGAAGATAGACTGAGCTTACCATTGATTTTTGCCTGGATTGATGGGCTATCAATATCTGCTGCGAAAATGACATTGTTGCCGGGCACATCCCAGCAGCTGTGCGAGTCCGAGAGGAATCATGGAACCGTTTTCATGTGACTTTGCATCTGTTGTTATGCAGGAGCACAATTGGAAATATAAGAAAATGAGGCGGCGACGCCAGCTGGTAGTGTGGCCGAGCGGTCTAAGGCGCTGGATCCAGGTTCCAGTCTCGAAAGGGGCGCGGGTTCGAAACCCACCACTGCCATTTCTGCTGATCAACTCCAATGCTGCAGCTTGTTAAAATGCTGTTTTGGTGTCCACTGTATATTGATGTTGAAAACAAAAGTAAAATGGGTTTGCTTCGCAGGGAATTAACTGTGGCGTGGGATACTGCCAAATATTCCAAAATGTCTCTACTGTCATGATGGTGTTCGACTCCCGCGCGGAGAATCGCAAACAGTTGTGCCGTCCCAGGCAGGTTGAGCCTTTATTGGAACCGAATGGAGACTGTTATTTCATCGCTGTTGTGAAACGAAGTCCTACGGTGACTCTACTCGTTGTTATTTGAGTTTCAAGCTAATGGGAAAATCGTTCCAATGAATTTCGATGTCCTACCTTATTGAATTTCTCACATTTCCTTCATTTCCGTCCTGGAAACATCAGAAGGGAAAAGTAATCTAATCGAGACTGTGATTGGTGAAATTCACTTTTTACGGCCAATTCTTATTATGTTCTTTCTTTCTCTCTTTTCAGCATTGTCTGGAAAGTGGTGGTGCAGTAAGGCTGCAGCATGTTTGAAAGAGTCGTTTGGAAATGTCCCGTTGTTAGTTGTGAGATTACTTTATGACTCATTCCCTCGGACTGTATCACATTTAGCATTCATGCATCTCTGTGTCTGAAAATGCGTGAGGTATGCCAGTTTTGTTTGTGTTCCGTGTTAAATGCTTTCTGTTTTGCGATTCGCTCAATACATTTCGATTTAACAGTGTTTCTGAGGTAACTTCCAGCAGCCAAAATCCTCAGCTGAGGATCTGGGAAAATTTCACAGAGTATGGTCAGTCGGAGCTAAAGTAAGGAAGTCGGTCGTTTCTACAGTGTTTCACAATACTACCTTTCCCGTGAGCAGTCGAACAGACTAAATGATTGTGCCACAGACTGCGATGGCAAACTCCGCTGAAAATTAATCCTTTAAAGCCGGTGGAAGCAACATGACGTTATTGGGGTTCACCTGGAAAAAAATACTTCGGTAAAATACATGCTCACCACATAGCCAAAATTAAACAAGTCTCGTTCCCCAGCATTTGGCTCCAATCCCTCTAAACGCATCCTATCCAGAAACTCACCCGATTACCTTTGCAATTTTCTGAGTGTAATAGCCTCCTCCACATCCTCTGGTAGATCATTCCAAACACGCACAACCTTCTTTGTGGGAAATGTGCCTCAGGTCCTTTGTCACTTTCAACCCACTCACCTTAAAGCTATGCTGTCGAGTTTTCAACTCACACCAACTTGGGTAAAACACGTAAATACTCAGTTTACCACCCTTCCATAAGGTCATGTCGCAGCTGTTACGCTGCAGGGAAAGTTTATTCCACCAGCCTATTCCATCTCGCCCCACGGTACAAACATCGACGATATCTTTGTCTATATCTTGTCATCAATTTAAAGTGTCTTTTTTACGTTTTCAAGATGTCGATTACGCTGGACAATAACGAGCTATCGGAAACAGAAAGGTGAAACAGAGAACGGATTCAACTTTCAGTGCTGGACGCCACAGGGCCGCAGAACAGGCGGCTGTGGCTCGTTTCTGTAGTGTAGTGGTCATCACGTTCGCCTAACATGCGAAAGGTCCCCAGTTGGAAACTGGGCAGAAACTGTTTTGTTCTTCAACTGCAGCCTTTTACATGGACAAGAGCTGAGCTTTCTTGCATCTTTCCCATCTGCAAACCTGCCTTCGAATTTGCTTCAACAAATCTGTTCTCGTCGTGAAATGTAATGCCATTCCATTTAATTACAGTGCAAAGCGTTGTTAAGTTTTTCTCCAACCTGGTTCTGATCACATGCCATTCTGTTGGAGAGTGTAGTTACCGCCTTCTGATCCTTCCACGAAAAGCAGTACCGCATTTGCCTTCCTTGCGCAGGCGGCTCGCTTCAAAGACAGGAAAGAAGCAGATGCTCTGGTGTCACAGCGCACCACGAATTCCTGAACTTGTCTGTCTGTCAAATGTATCCCAAGGTCGTCTCAGAAAGACCTCATTTGGAAGCTATCAATCGTTATTCAACGTGCGAGAATTGGCACCAGATATCCTGAATCATGTTTTGGAGCAATTCGCACGTTAGTGGCTCATTCAATCAGCAACAGCAATGAAAGAAATTGCACTCTCAGAGGAACCTTTCTACTTGCGCATTCAGAGCGTCGCTATTATGAAGGTCCGCCCCGAGATCTAAGTCATGTTGGAACTGAAACGGAGAAATCAACAGAGAGGCTACAGAATGACATCGCATCCATTTGGTTTTCTTTAAATCACTGACGAGCAGGAAAATGTAAACGGGGAGTGCGAGTGGGGAAGTGAGGCAGTTGCAGCTCTGGTGAAATTCTTTCTTTGTGATTCACTCAGCAACCAGAGACGTGAAGGTGACTCAGGCGTGAAAGCTCTTCACATCGAGAACAAAAAGCACTCAAGGGCAGTTAGCACCTTCTTCTGGAGTGGGGGTGGGGTGAGGTAATTACCTTTTGACTTCTGTTACTATGTTCAGAAACTGGCTTTTAGATTGAGGTGAACAGAAACTGCATTTCTAAAAAGCACCACGGAATTTAGCAAAATTTATTGAGTCGCTTCTCCTCGATTCCCACACAGGTTTCCAATTCAGTTGGTATCCATGTGGCTCATGTCCAGGAGCGAACGTCTCAGTAGCAAATTGCACGGTTAAGGTAAAAGGCAAGGAAAGTGGCATCTCGAACTGGCTCCGAGGTCAGAGCATTCTCTCAATGTGATCTGTCGTTCTCGGATTGTAATGCTACCTCCGGTTTTAGGGTGGAGAACATTCTTTGGGACTCCTATTCTGAAAAAAAACCACAGACACATTGACTGAAACTATGCTGCACGGTATGATGCGGAACACGGCCTGCTCAGGTTTGTGCATTTTCCCTGTAGTCCGGTGTGTTTCGTGTTCCGTGTAAACGTGAAAGTCGTCCTGTTTCGAGCAATGGGTGAAATCATTTAGCAAAGCAAGAATGGAAATTCCAGTAATGTCAAGCAGCTCATGGTTATTTGACCAAATCATAAGCGAACCCATATTCTCACGCACTCACAGATACATTTGTAGCTGAAAAGAGTCTGAGAAGATAGACTGAGCTTACCATTGATTTTTGCCTGGATTGATGGGCTATCAATATCTGCTGCGAAATTGACATTGTTGCCGGGCACATCCCAGCAGCTGTGCGAGTCCGAGAGGAATCATGGAACCCTTTTCATGTGACTTTACATCTGTTGTTATGCAGGAGCACAATTGGAAATATAAGAAAATGAGGCGGCGACGCCAGCTGGTAGTGTGGCCGAGCGGTCTAAGGCGCTGGATCCAGGTTCCAGTCTCGAAAGGGGCGCGGGTTCGAAACCCACCACTGCCATTTCTGCTGATCAACTCCAATGCTGCAGCTTGTTAAAATGCTGTTTTGGTGTCCACTGTATATTGATGTTGAAAACAAAAGTAAAATGGGTTTGCTTCGCAGGGAATTAACTGTGGCGTGGGATACTGCCAAATATTCCAAAATGTCTCTACTGTCATGATGGTGTTCGACTCCCGCGCGGAGAATCGCAAACAGTTGTGCCGTCCCAGGCAGGTTGAGCCTTTACTGGAACCGAATGGAGACTGTTATTTCATCGCTGTTGTGAAACGAAGTCCTACGGTGACTCTACTCGTTGTTATTTGAGTTTCAAGCTAATGGGAAAATCGTTCCAATGAATTTCGATGTCCTACCTTATTGAATTTCTCACATTTCCTTCATTTCCGTCCTGGAAACATCAGAAGGGAAAAGTAATCTAATCGAGACTGTGATTGGTGAAATTCACTTTTTACGGCCAATTCTTATTATGTTCTTTCTTTCTCTCTTTTCAGCATTGTCTGGAAAGTGGTGGTGCAGTAAGGCTGCAGCATGTTTGAAAGAGTCGTTTGGAAATGTCCCGTTGTTAGTTGTGAGATTACTTTATGACTCATTCCCTCGGACTGTATCACATTTAGCATTCATGCATCTCTGTGTCTGAAAATGCGTGAGGTATGCCAGTTTTGTTTGTGTTCCGTGTTAAATGCTTTCTGTTTTGCGATTCGCTCAATACATTTCGATTTAACAGTGTTTCTGAGGTAACTTCCAGCAGCCAAAATCCTCAGCTGAGGATCTGGGAAAATTTCACAGAGTATGGTCAGTCGGAGCTAAAGTAAGGAAGTCGGTCGTTTCTACAGTGTTTCACAATACTACCTTTCCCGTGAGCAGTCGAACAGACTAAATGATTGTGCCACAGACTGCGATGGCAAACTCCGCTGAAAATTAATCCTTTAAAGCCGGTGGAAGCAACATGACGTTATTGGGGTTCACCTGGAAAAAAATACTTCGGTAAAATACATGCTCACCACATAGCCAAAATTAAACAAGTCTCGTTCCCCAGCATTTGGCTCCAATCCCTCTAAACGCATCCTATCCAGAAACTCACCCGATTACCTTTGCAATTTTCTGAGTGTAATAGCCTCCTCCACATCCTCTGGTAGATCATTCCAAACACGCACAACCTTCTTTGTGGGAAATGTGCCTCAGGTCCTTTGTCACTTTCAACCCACTCACCTTAAAGCTATGCTGTCGAGTTTTCAACTCACACCAACTTGGGTAAAACACGTAAATACTCAGTTTACCACCCTTCCATAAGGTCATGTCGCAGCTGTTACGCTGCAGGGAAAGTTTATTCCACCAGCCTATTCCATCTCGCCCCACGGTACAAACATCGACGACATCTTTGTCTATATCTTGTCATCAATTTAAAGTGTCTTTTTTACGTTTTCAAGATGTCGATTACGCTGGACAATAACGAGCTATCGGAAACAGAAAGGTGAAACAGAGAACGGATTCAACTTTCAGTGCTGGACGCCACAGGGCCGCAGAACAGGCGGCTGTGGCTCGTTTCTGTAGTGTAGTGGTCATCACGTTCGCCTAACATGCGAAAGGTCCCCAGTTGGAAACTGGGCAGAAACTGTTTTGTTCTTCAACTGCAGCCTTTTACATGGACAAGAGCTGAGCTTTCTTGCATCTTTCCCATCTGCAAACCTGCCTTCGAATTTGCTTCAACAAATCTGTTCTCGTCGTGAAATGTAATGCCATTCCATTTAATTACAGTGCAAAGCGTTGTTAAGTTTTTCTCCAACCTGGTTCTGATCACATGCCATTCTGTTGGAGAGTGTAGTTACCGCCTTCTGATCCTTCCACGAAAAGCAGTACCGCATTTGCCTTCCTTGCGCAGGCGGCTCGCTTCAAAGACAGGAAAGAAGCAGATGCTCTGGTGTCACAGCGCACCACGAATTCCTGAACTTGTCTGTCTGTCAAATGTATCCCAAGGTCGTCTCAGAAAGACCTCATTTGGAAGCTATCAATCGTTATTCAACGTGCGAGAATTGGCACCAGATATCCTGAATCATGTTTTGGAGCAATTCGCACGTTAGTGGCTCATTCAATCAGCAACAGCAATGAAAGAAATTGCACTCTCAGAGGAACCTTTCTACTTGCGCATTCAGAGCGTCGCTATTATGAAGGTCCGCCCCGAGATCTAAGTCATGTTGGAACTGAAACGGAGAAATCAACAGAGAGGCTACAGAATGACATCGCATCCATTTGGTTTTCTTTAAATCACTGACGAGCAGGAAAATGTAAACGGGGAGTGCGAGTGGGGAAGTGAGGCAGTTGCAGCTCTGGTGAAATTCTTTCTTTGTGATTCACTCAGCAACCAGAGACGTGAAGGTGACTCAGGCGTGAAAGCTCTTCACATCGAGAACAAAAAGCACTCAAGGGCAGTTAGCACCTTCTTCTGGAGTGGGGGTGGGGTGAGGTAATTACCTTTTGACTTCTGTTACTATGTTCAGAAACTGGCTTTTAGATTGAGGTGAACAGAAACTGCATTTCTAAAAAGCACCACGGAATTTAGCAAAATTTATTGAGTCGCTTCTCCTCGATTCCCACACAGGTTTCCAATTCAGTTGGTATCCATGTGGCTCATGTCCAGGAGCGAACGTCTCAGTAGCAAATTGCACGGTTAAGGTAAAAGGCAAGGAAAGTGGCATCTCGAACTGGCTCCGAGGTCAGAGCATTCTCTCAATGTGATCTGTCGTTCTCGGATTGTAATGCTACCTCCGGTTTTAGGGTGGAGAACATTCTCTGGACTCCTATTCTGAAAAAAAACCACAGACACATTGACTGAAACTATGCTGCACGGTATGATGCGGAACACGGCCTGCTCAGGTTTGTGCATTTTCCCTGTAGTCCGGTGTGTTTCGTGTTCCGTGTAAACGTGAAAGTCGTCCTGTTTCGAGCAATGGGTGAAATCATTTAGCAAAGCAAGAATGGAAATTCCAGTAATGTCAAGCAGCTCATGGTTATTTGACCAAATCATAAGCGAACCCATATTCTCACGCACTCACAGATACATTTGTAGCTGAAAAGAGTCTGAGAAGATAGACTGAGCTTACCATTGATTTTTGCCTGGATTGATGGGCTATCAATATCTGCTGCGAAATTGACATTGTTGCCGGGCACATCCCAGCAGCTGTGCGAGTCCGAGAGGAATCATGGAACCCTTTTCATGTGACTTTACATCTGTTGTTATGCAGGAGCACAATTGGAAATATAAGAAAATGAGGCGGCGACGCCAGCTGGTAGTGTGGCCGAGCGGTCTAAGGCGCTGGATCCAGGTTCCAGTCTCGAAAGGGGCGCGGGTTCGAAACCCACCACTGCCATTTCTGCTGATCAACTCCAATGCTGCAGCTTGTTAAAATGCTGTTTTGGTGTCCACTGTATATTGATGTTGAAAACAAAAGTAAAATGGGTTTGCTTCGCAGGGAATTAACTGTGGCGTGGGATACTGCCAAATATTCCAAAATGTCTCTACTGTCATGATGGTGTTCGACTCCCGCGCGGAGAATCGCAAACAGTTGTGCCGTCCCAGGCAGGTTGAGCCTTTACTGGAACCGAATGGAGACTGTTATTTCATCGCTGTTGTGAAACGAAGTCCTACGGTGACTCTACTCGTTGTTATTTGAGTTTCAAGCTAATGGGAAAATCGTTCCAATGAATTTCGATGTCCTACCTTATTGAATTTCTCACATTTCCTTCATTTCCGTCCTGGAAACATCAGAAGGGAAAAGTAATCTAATCGAGACTGTGATTGGTGAAATTCACTTTTTACGGCCAATTCTTATTATGTTCTTTCTTTCTCTCTTTTCAGCATTGTCTGGAAAGTGGTGGTGCAGTAAGGCTGCAGCATGTTTGAAAGAGTCGTTTGGAAATGTCCCGTTGTTAGTTGTGAGATTACTTTATGACTCATTCCCTCGGACTGTATCACATTTAGCATTCATGCATCTCTGTGTCTGAAAATGCGTGAGGTATGCCAGTTTTGTTTGTGTTCCGTGTTAAATGCTTTCTGTTTTGCGATTCGCTCAATACATTTCGATTTAACAGTGTTTCTGAGGTAACTTCCAGCAGCCAAAATCCTCAGCTGAGGATCTGGGAAAATTTCACAGAGTATGGTCAGTCGGAGCTAAAGTAAGGAAGTCGGTCGTTTCTACAGTGTTTCACAATACTACCTTTCCCGTGAGCAGTCGAACAGACTAAATGATTGTGCCACAGACTGCGATGGCAAACTCCGCTGAAAATTAATCCTTTAAAGCCGGTGGAAGCAACATGACGTTATTGGGGTTCACCTGGAAAAAAATACTTCGGTAAAATACATGCTCACCACATAGCCAAAATTAAACAAGTCTCGTTCCCCAGCATTTGGCTCCAATCCCTCTAAACGCATCCTATCCAGAAACTCACCCGATTACCTTTGCAATTTTCTGAGTGTAATAGCCTCCTCCACATCCTCTGGTAGATCATTCCAAACACGCACAACCTTCTTTGTGGGAAATGTGCCTCAGGTCCTTTGTCACTTTCAACCCACTCACCTTAAAGCTATGCTGTCGAGTTTTCAACTCACACCAACTTGGGTAAAACACGTAAATACTCAGTTTACCACCCTTCCATAAGGTCATGTCGCAGCTGTTACGCTGCAGGGAAAGTTTATTCCACCAGCCTATTCCATCTCGCCCCACGGTACAAACATCGACGACATCTTTGTCTATATCTTGTCATCAATTTAAAGTGTCTTTTTTACGTTTTCAAGATGTCGATTACGCTGGACAATAACGAGCTATCGGAAACAGAAAGGTGAAACAGAGAACGGATTCAACTTTCAGTGCTGGACGCCACAGAGCCGCAGAACAGGCGGCTGTGGCTCGTTTCTGTAGTGTAGTGGTCATCACGTTCGCCTAACACGCGAAAAGTCCCCAGTTGGAAACTGGGCAGAAACTGTTTTGTTCTTCAACTGCAGCCTTTTACATGGACAAGAGCTGAGCTTTCTTGCATCTTTCCCATCTGCAAACCTGCCTTTGAATTTGCTTCAACAAATCTGTTCTCGTCGTGAAATGTAATGCCATTCCATTTAATTACAGTGCAAAGCGTTGTTAAGTTTTTCTCCAACCTGGTTCTGATCACATGCCATTCTGTTGGAGAGTGTAGTTACCGCCTTCTGATCCTTCCACGAAAAGCAGTACCGCATTTGCCTTCCTTGCGCAGGCGGCTCGCTTCAAAGACAGGAAAGAAGCAGATGCTCTGGTGTCACAGCGCACCACGAATTCCTGAACTTGTCTGTCTGTCAAATGTATCCTAAGGTCGTCTCAGAAAGACCTCATTTGGAAGCTATCAATCGTTATTCAACGTGCGAGAATTGGCACCAGATATCCTGAATCATGTTTTGGAGCAATTCGCACGTTAGTGGCTCATTCAATCAGCAACAGCAATGAAAGAAATTGCACTCTCAGAGGAACCTTTCTACTTGCGCATTCAGAGCGTCGCTATTATGAAGGTCCGCCCCGAGATCTAAGTCATGTTGGAACTGAAACGGAGAAATCAACAGAGAGGCTACAGAATGACATCGCATCCATTTGGTTTTCTTTAAATCACTGACGAGCAGGAAAATGTAAACGGGGAGTGCGAGTGGGGAAGTGAGGCAGTTGCAGCTCTGGTGAAATTCTTTCTTTATGATTCACTCAGCAACCAGAGACGTGAAGGTGACTCAGGCGTGAAAGCTCTTCACATCGAGAACAAAAAGCACTCAAGGGCAGTTAGCACCTTCTTCTGGAGTGGGGGTGGGGTGAGGTAATTACCTTTTGACTTCTGTTACTATGTTCAGAAACTGGCTTTTAGATTGAGGTGAACAGAAACTGCATTTCTAAAAAGCACCACGGAATTTAGCAAAATTTATTGAGTCGCTTCTCCTCGATTCCCACACAGGTTTCCAATTCAGTTGGTATCCATGTGGCTCATGTCCAGGAGCGAACGTCTCAGTAGCAAATTGCACGGTTAAGGTAAAAGGCAAGGAAAGTGGCATCTCGAACTGGCTCCGAGGTCAGAGCATTCTCTCAATGTGATCTGTCGTTCTCGGATTGTAATGCTACCTCCGGTTTTAGGGTGGAGAACATTCTTTGGGACTCCTATTCTGAAAAAAAACCACAGACACATTGACTGAAACTATGCTGCACGGTATGATGCGGAACACGGCCTGCTCAGGTTTGTGCATTTTCCCTGTAGTCCGGTGTGTTTCGTGTTCCGTGTAAACGTGAAAGTCGTCCTGTTTCGAGCAATGGGTGAAATCATTTAGCAAAGCAAGAATGGAAATTCCAGTAATGTCAAGCAGCTCATGGTTATTTGACCAAATCATAAGCGAACCCATATTCTCACGCACTCACAGATACATTTGTAGCTGAAAAGAGTCTGAGAAGATAGACTGAGCTTACCATTGATTTTTGCCTGGATTGATGGGCTATCAATATCTGCTGCGAAATTGACATTGTTGCCGGGCACATCCCAGCAGCTGTGCGAGTCCGAGAGGAATCATGGAACCCTTTTCATGTGACTTTACATCTGTTGTTATGCAGGAGCACAATTGGAAATATAAGAAAATGAGGGGGCGCCGACGCCAGCTGGTAGTGTGGCCGAGCGGTCTAAGGCGCTGGATCCAGGTTCCAGTCTCGAAAGGGGCGCGGGTTCGAAACCCCCCACTGCCATTTCTGCTGATCAACTCCAATGCTGCAGCTTGTTAAAATGCTGTTTTGGTGTCCACTGTATATTGATGTTGAAAACAAAAGTAAAATGGGTTTGCTTCGCAGGGAATTAACTGTGGTGTGGGATACTGCCAAATATTCCAAAATGTCTCTACTGTCATGATCGTGTTCGACTCCCGCGCGGAAAATCCCAAACAGTTGTGCCGTCCCAGGCAAGTTGAGCCTTTACTGGAATCGAATGGAGACTGTTATTTCATCGCTGTTGTGAAACGAAGTCCTACGGTGACTCTACTCGTTGTTATTTGGGTTTCTAGCTAATGGGACAATCGTTCCAATGAATTTCGATGTCCTACCTTATTGAATTTCTCACATTTCCTTCATTTCCGTCCTGGAAACATCAGAAGGGAAAGGTAATCTAATCGAGACTGTGATTGGTAAAATTCACTTTTTACGGCCAATTCTTATTATGTTCTTTCTTTCTCTCTTTTCAGCATTGTCTGGAAAGTGGTGGTGCAGTAAGGCTGCAGCATGTATGAAAGAGTCGTTTGAAAATGCCCCGTTGTTAGTTGTGAGATTACTTTATGACTCATGCACTCGAACTGTATCACATTTAGCATTCATGCATCTCTGTGTCTGAAAATGCGTGAGGTATGCCAGTTTTGTTTGTGTTCCGTGCTAAATGCTTTCTGTTTTGCGATTCGCTCAATACATTTCGATTTAACAGGGTTTCTGAGGTAACTTCCAGCAGCCAAAATCCTCAGCTGAGGATCTGGGAAAATTTCACAGAGTATGGTCAGTCGGAGCCTTTTACATGGACAAGAGCTGAGCTTTCTTGCATCTTTCCCATCTGCAAACCTGCCTTCGAATTTGCTTCAACAAATCTGTTCTCGTCGTGAAATGTAATGCCATTCCATTTAATTACAGTGCAAAGCGTTGTTAAGTTTTTCTCCAACCTGGTTCTGATCACATGCCATTCTGTTGGAGAGTGTAGTTACCGCCTTCTGATCCTTCCACGAATAGCAGTACCGCATTTGCATTTCTTGAGTAGGTGGCTCAGTTCAAAGACAGGGAAGAAGCTGATGCACTCGTGTCACAGCGCACCACGGATTCCTGAAGTTGTCTGCCTGTCAAACATACCCCAAGGTCTTCTCAGAAAGACCTCATTTGGAAGCTGTCTGTCGTTATTCAACGAGCGAGAATTGGCACCAAATATCCTGAATCATGTTTTGGAGCAGTTCGCACGTTAGTGGCTCATTCAACTAGCAACAGCAATGAAAGAAATTACACTCTCAGAGGAACCTCTAGACCTGTGCTTTCATAGCGTCGCTAGTATTAAGGTACGCCCCGAGATCTAAGCCACGTTGGAACTGAAACGGAGGAATCGACAGAGAGCCTACAGAATGACATCGCATCCATTTGGTTTTCTTTAAATCACTGACGAGCAGGAAAAAATAAACCTGGAGGGCGAATGGAGAAGTGAGGCAGTTGCAGCTCTGGTGAAATTCCTTCTTTGTGATTCACTCAGCAACCAGAGACGTGTGAAGGTGACTCAGGCGTGAGAGCTCTTCACATCGAGAAGAAAAAGCACTCAAGGGCAGTTAGCGCCTCTTCCGGAGTGGGGGTGGGGTGAGGTAATTACCTTTTGACTTCTGTTACTATGTTCAGAAACTGGCTTTTAGATTGAGGTGAACAGAAACTGCATTTCTGTTATCTGTCCTTCTCGTATTGTAATGTTACCTCCACTTTTCAGGTCGAGAATATTCTTTGGGTCGTTAAAACTGCAAAACAGATGTCGTAACCGTAAGTATGCTGCACGGTATGGTGTGGAACACGGCCTGCTCAGCTTTGTGCATTTTCCCTGTTGTCCGGTATGTTTCATGTTCCGTGTTAACCAACCTTTATCCTGCAGCAATGGGCGAAATCATTTACCAGGCAAGAATCGCAATTCCAGTAATGTCATGCAGCTCATGGTTTCTTTGTTGAATCAGAATCGAATATTCATTCTCTCATACAGACATCACATTTGTGACTCAAACGAGCCTCAGAAGGTAGGATCAGCTCGTCATTGGTTTTTGTGTGGATTGAAGGTTTATCATTATCTACTGCAAAATTGTTATTGTAGCTGGGCAGGTCCCAGCAGCAGTGCGAGCAGGACAGTGATGGGGGACCTCTTTCCCTGTGACTTTGCTTCTGTTGTTTTGCAGGCGCATCATTGTAAGTGTAAGAAAATATACGACTGCGGCGGCGAGTCTTGTGGCCGAGTGGTCGAAGGCGCTGCATTGTGGCTCGAATCTCTAATGAGGCGTATGTTTGAATCCCACCATTTGTGTGCTTTGCTGGTTTTACTGCAGCGTGTTGATGTTCAGTGTTTAAATTCCAACACGACTAGCTTACTTTGCTTATTGGAAATGTATCTCTGATGTGGGAGAGTGCACCCTCTCCAACCTGCCAGTGTCCATGCTGTCGTGATCACATTCGCCTCCAACACGAAAAGCCCGGGCCTCATACGGTTCCACTCCTGCTTCATATTCCGGCCAAGTTGTGTTGTTCACTGTTTTTGCTGAAAGCGAACGGAGATTGATATTTCATCGCTGGTGTGAAACAAAATCCTGCAGTGACTTTACTTCTCGTTATTTGGTGTTCTGGTGAATGGGAAAATAATTCCGGTTAGTTGTGATGTCATATGGTCCTACATTTCTCTCATTTCCTTGAGTTTTTTGCAGCAGGCACTGCCGCATTGTTGATCGGATGGGCTAACTAATCTAAACGAGACTGTATTTGGGAATATTCACTTTTCATGGCCCCTTCATATTCGGTTCTTTTTTTTCCCTAATTTCGGTGTTTTTCGGGAGGTGACGGTGCACTAAGATTCCAATATATATTGGGAGCATAATATGGAATTGCTCTGCTGAAGGATCTGTGCGTCGTTTATGGCTGATTGCCCTCGGACTGCCCCAGAACAGCATTCATGCTTCGAAATCTCTGAAAGTGCATTTTAAACAATTTCTCAGCATTTAGCCCCTATCCCACTCAACCCTTCCTATGCAGAAATTCACCCAATTGCCTTTGAAATCTTCTGAGTGTACTAGCCTCCTCCACTTCATCTGGTAGCTGATTCCATACACGCACAGCCTTCTGTGTGGGAAAGGTGCCTCAAATCCTTTCTATATTTTACCTATTTCACCTTAAACCTATGCTCTCCAGTTTTCAACTCACCGTACATTGCCGAAAGCAAAAACTTAAGTATTCCGTTGACAAACCTTCCGTAAGGTCATGCCTGACGATGAAAGGAAAGTTGTCCCAGCATTTTCAGACGAGCCCTACATTCCAAACTGTGCGCCCCTGACAATTATACTTTGTGAGCAATTTCACATGATTTTCTTAATTTTTCAATGATGCCAGTTACGCTGGAGAACCACCAGCTCCTGGAAACATAAAGATGAAGCGTTGAACTGCTGTAAATTTTAGCACTTGACGACTCTGAAGACCAGCTACTTGCGGGGATGCATTCTGTCGTGTAGTGGGTGTTGGAGTCACCTCATACACATAAACGCCACGCGTCAAAATCCGGCACGAATAGCCTTATTCCCGATGGCAGCCTTTCAGACTGACATGAGCAAAGCTTTCTAACTTGCTGTTCATATCAGCAAACGTGACTTTGAATTTCCTCGCTCATACATGCTCGAGTGGTGAAAAATAATGCAATCCTGTTTCATTACTAGGTGAAACATTGTTACGGTTTTCTTCAACCTGGTTCTGAATATTCACAGATGTGTACAACACTGATGACTATTCTATTTCAGAGTTGATTTACCGTGCTCTGATCCTTCCACTAAAAGCAGTACCACATTTACTTTCCTTGGGCCGACGGCCGGTTCAAAGCCAAGGAGCTAAGGTTCCCCGCAAAATTCGTCAGCTGAGGACCTGGGCATGTTTCATGAAGAATGGTCAGTGGAGGCAACATTATGGAAATCCTCGGTTCTGCAGTGCTGCTAAACACTAAATTGAAGCCCGATTGGATTTTAGTATTCGGAGACATAATTTAAACTGATTGGTAAAATAGGAATTGTTTCCTAATTAGAAACCAACTCAGATTTGTTTCACAGCCAAATGTTACATCTTTCCAATTTTCCAGTGCACGCTGAGACTGCTAGCTGGTCATCACAGGTATTTGTCAGCTGTCAGTTCTGACCAACATTCACTCCCAGTTAAAGATGGAGAGCACACCTTCAACGTCATAACACTGTTCTCATCACAAAATCCTGCAGCTTAGAAGCTGTCTTGGGGACAGGGGTTGAATTGCAGCCGTAACCGTATTAAATGTAAAATTTTCACACGGGAAGCGTCGTTCATGAGGGGGGAGTTTCTGTAAGCTGTGTCCCAGGGCTGTGCAGGGAGCTGCAGTGGCCACCTTTTGTTGAAAGCGGGGGGACTGGAGAGAGCAGTGTTTGTCCTTATCCTACTCCGTGTGGGGTCAGGGAAGACAGACTCATCAATGGTTTGGGTTGCAATTCATCCTTGCCATGGATTTTCCGGTATACATGAGGTAGGGTGGTATTGCCATAGTCTGATCTGGAACAACCAAAGCTCCATACCTGGATGGTCTCAAACTACCAACCTTTATCTTGCAGCGTGTTGCTGCCTATTTGAGCCACACAGCCTGCCACCAACCAGGCATGCCGATTTCTCTCAAGCAGGAAGATTAGCGGGGATCGGAACGGTGGTGAACAGCTGGAGCTCTCACTGTCTTCAGAGTCTGTCACCAATTTTCTGCTTTCATCACCGAGAGTGTCAGAGAGTTTGAGGGGTCTGCAAACACCCAGAGGAAAAGGAAAAATCACAAACTGTAAATTACCCAAGCCCATTCATGTGACTACATGAGGTACGTCACTTGTGGTTCTGGTACTGGGATAATTCAAACTGATGGTTTGACGGAAACTGGAGATTAAATACAGCGCTTCACGATGCTCAGCTCAACTATCTATCATTAAGACACAATGGGTATAGGATCCCTTCCGGGTAACCACTTCTCAAATCCACCCTCTCAATCAGTCCAAAATCTTAACGTTTGTATCTCATCGTCCATTTCCTTCAGTTGATAGGAATAATCTGTTTTTATCTACATTATCTACACCGATCATAAGCCCATAAGCTCTGTCAAAACTCCCTTCAACTCTCCAATTCGCCAATGTGGTTGATCTGTTCCTCTCAGGGACACTGCCATCCTTCCCAATTTGCGAGGGATCTGCCCCCTCTCAGGTGCCCTGCCATTCTTCCCAATGTGTGGGTGATCAGTCCCTCTCAGGGGCTCTGCCATTCTTCCCAATGTGTGGGTGATCGGTCCCCCTCAGGAACACGGACAACCTTCCCAATGTGGGTGATCTGCTCCCTCTCATGGACCCTGCCATCCTTCCCAATCTGTAGGTGATCTGTCCCCTCTCATGGACCCTGCCATCCTTCCCAATGTGTGGGTGATCTGTCCCCTCTAAGAGACAGGGCCATCCTTCCCAAAGTGTAGGAGATCTGCCCCCTGTCAGGGAACCTGCCATTCTTCGCAAGGTGTAGCTGATTTGCCCCATTTCAAGGACCCTGCCATCCTTCCCAATGTTTGGGTGATCTGCCCCCTCTCAGGGACACTGCCATCATTCCCGATGTATGGGTGACCTGTTCCCCTCTCCGTGACCCTGCCATCCTTCCCAATGTGTGGGTGATCTGCCCTCTCTCAGGGACCCTGCCAGCATTCCCAATATGTTTGTTATCTGCTCCCTCTTAGTGACACAGCCATCCTTCCCATTGTTTCGGTGATCTGCCCTCTCTCAGGGACCCTGCCATCATTCCCAATGTATGGGTGACCTGTTCCCCACTCAGTTACCCTGCCATTCTTCCCAATGTGTGGGTGATCTGCCCTCTCTCAGGGACCATGCCAGCATTCCCAATATGTTGGTGATCTGCCCCCCTCTCAGGGACCCTGCCATCCTTCTCAATGTGTGGGTGATATGTCGCTCTCAGTGACCCTGCCATCCTTCTCAATGTGTGGGTGATCTGTCCCTCTCGCAGTGACCTTGGCATCCTTCCCAATATGTGGGTGTTCTGTCCCTCTCTCAGTGACCCCGCCATCCTTCCCATTGTGAGGGTGATCTGCCCCTCCCAGAGACCCTGTCATCCATTCCAATGTATGGGTGATCTGTCCCCCTCTTAGTGACACAGCCATCCTTCCCATTGTTTGGGTGATCTGCCCTCTCTCGGGGACCATGCCATCCTTCCCAATATGTAGGTGATCTGCCCCCTCTCAGAGACACTGCCATCCTTCCTAATGTGTGGGTGATCTGCCCCCTCCCAGAGACCCTGTCATCCATTCCAATGTATGGGTAATCTGTCCCCCTCTTAGTGACACTGCCATCCTTCCCTTTGTTTGGGTGATCTGCCCTCTCTCAGGGACCCTGCCATCCTACCCAATATGTGGGTGATCTGCCCCTCTCAGAGGTTCCGCCATCCTTCCCAATGTGTGGATGATCTGCCCCTTCTCAGTGACCCTGCAATCCTTCCCAATGTGTGGGTGATCTGTCACATCTCAGTGACCCTGCCATTCTTCCCAATGTGTGGGTGATCTGACCCCTCTCAGGGACACTGCCATCCTGCCCATTGTGTGGGTGATCTGCCCACCCTCAATGACCCTGCCATCCTACCCATTGTGTGGATGATCTGCCCTCTCTCAGGGACTTGCCATCCTTCCAAATGTATTGGTGATCTGTCCCCCTCTCAGTGACCCTGCCATTCTTCCCATTGTGTGGTTGATCTTCCCCCTTTCAGGGACCCTGCCATCCTTCACAAAGTGTGGGTGATCTGTCCCTCTCTGGGACACTGCCACCCATACCACTTAGTGTAATATCTGCCCCCCTACAGGGACCCTGCCATCCTTCCCAAAGTCTGGATGATCTGCCTCCTCACAGGGACCCTGCCATCCTTTCCAATGTGTGGGTGATCTGTCCCCTTCTCAGGTAAACTGTCATCCTTCCAAATGTTTGGGTGACGTGTCCCCTCTCATGGACACAGGCATCCTTCCAATTGTGTAGGTGATCTGCTCTCTCTCAGGGATCCTGCCATCCTTCCCAATGAATTAGTGAATTGACCCCTCTCAGGGACACTGCCATCTTTCCCAATGTGTGAGTGGTCTCTCCCGCTCAGGCGTACTACCATCATACTCAATATGTGGGTGATCTGCCCCCTCTCAGGGAACCTGCCAATCTTACCAATGTGTGGCTGACCTGCCCCTCTCAGAGTTACTGCCAGCCTTCCCAATGTGTGGGTGATCTGTCCCTCTCACGGACCCTGCCATCGTTCCCAATATGTGGGTAAGCTGCCCCCTCTCAGGTACACTTCCATTTTTCCCAAAGTGTGGGTGATCTCCACCCTGTCAGGGACTCTGCCATCCTTCCCAATGTGTGGGGGATCTGCCTCCTCTCAGTGACCCTGCCATCCTTCATAATGCATGGGTGATCTGTACCCTCTCAGGGAACCTGCCAACCTTCCCAATGTGTGGGTGATCTGCCCTCTCTCAGGATACTGCCATCCTTCCGAATATGTGGGTGATCTGTCCCCCTCTCAGTGACCCTGTCAACCTTCCCATTGTGTGGGTGATTGGACCCCTTCCATGGACCCTGCCATCCGTCCCAATGTGGGTGATCTCTCTCCTCTCAGGTTCACCGCCATCCTTCACAATGTGTTGGAGATTTGCCCCCTCTCAGTGACCCTGCCATCCTTCATAATGCATAGGTGATCTGTACCCTCTCAGGGAACCTGCCAACCTTCCGAATGTGTGGGTGATCTGCCCTCTCTCAGGGGCACTGCCATGCTTCGAATATGTGGGTGATCTGCCCCCTCTCATGGACACTGCACTTCTCCCCAATGTGTGGGTGATATGCCCCCTCTCATGGACCCTGCCATCCTCTGCAATGTATGGGTTAATCAGCCCCTCTCAGTGACTCTACCATCCTTCACATTGTGTGGGTGATTGGCCCCTTTTCATGGACCCGCCATCCTTCCCAATGTGTGGGTGATCTGTCCCTCTCACGGACCCTGCCATCGTTCCCAATGTGTGGGTAAGCTGCCATATCTCAGGTAAACTGCCATCTTTCCCAAAGTGTGGTTGCTGTGCCCTCTCTCAGGGACTCTGCCATCCTTTCCAATGTGTGGGTGATCTGCCTCCTCTCAGGGACACTGCCATCCTTCCCAATGTATGGGTGATCTGCCCACTCTCAGTGACCCTGCCATCCTTCATAATGCATAAGTGATCTGTATACTCTCAGGGAACCTGCCAACCTTCCCAATGTGTGGCTGATCTGCCCCTCTCAGAGTTACTGCCAGCCTTCCCAATGTGTGGGTGATCTGTCCCTCTCACGGACCCTGCCATCGTTCCCAATATGTGGGTAAGCTGCCCCCTCTCAGGTACACTTCCATTTTTCCCAAAGTTTGGTGATCTCCACCCTGTCAGGGACTCTGCCATCCTTCCCAATGTGTGGGGGATCTGCCTCCTCTCAGGCACACTGCGATCCTTCCCAATGTATGGGTGATCTGCCCCCTCTCAGTGACCCTGCCATCCTTCATAATGCATAAGTGATCTGTATACTCTCAGGGAACCTGCCAAGCTTCCCAATGTGTGGGTGATCTGCCCTCTCTCAGGGATACTGCCATCCTTGCCATTATGTGGATCATCTGCCCCTCTCAGTGACCCTGCCATCCTTCCCAATCTTTGGGTGAACTGTCCCCTATCAGACACCCTGCCATCCTTCCCAATGTGTGAGTGTTCTGTCCCTCTCAGGGACACTGCTATCCTTCCCAATGTGTGCATGATCGGCCCCCATCTCAGGTACACTGCCTTCCGTCACATTGTTTGGGTGATCCGCCCCCCTCTCATGGATCCTGCCATTTTTTCCAATGGCTGGATAATCTGCCCCCCCCTTACATCCTTCCAAATGTATGGGTGATCTGTCCCCTCTCAGGGAACCTGCCATCCTTCCCAATGTGTGTGTAATCAGCCCCTCTCAGGGGCACTGCCATCCTTTCCAATGTGTGGGTGATCTGTCTCCCTCTCAGTGACCCTGTTATCCTTCCCAATGTCAGGGTGATCTGCTCCCCTCTCAGGGGCCCTGCTATCCTTCCCGTTGTGTGGGTGATCTGCCCCCTCTCAGGGACCCTGCTATCCTTCCCAATGTTTGGGTGATCTGTTCCCCCTCTCAGTGACCCTGCCATCCTTCCCGATGTGTGGGTGATCTGTTCTCACTTCAGGGATACGGCATACTTCCAAATGCGTGGATGATCTGTCCCTCTCAGGGACCTGCGATCCTTTCCAATGTATGGGTGATCTGCCCCCTCTCAGCAACCCTGCCATCCTTCCCAATGTGTGAGTGATCTGTCCACTTCTCATGGACCCTGCCATCCTTTCCATTGTGTGGGTGATCTGCCCCTCTCAGGGACCCTGCCATCCTTCCTAAATTGTGGTTGATCCACAACATCAGACTATTTTTTGGGATATGGAGTTTGTTGATTTTAAGTGGTTCGTGATTAAAATTACTGACGATATGCAGTTGGCAATTTATCGCAATTTCCAAAGAATTTATCGAGTTTAAGAATGAATCATTTAACTAATTAAGAAATGATTGATATATGAAGAAAGTATCCCATTGTGACAGTTGGAAATGGTTCACTGATACAGAAGACAAACTGGCTGTTGGCGAATAAAGGGGCAGTCTTGTTATGGTTGTGGGTCAGCCTCTTGCTCTCCAATCTATTTCTATATGCTATTCAAATATATATACCATATCCAGGACTGAACCCTGAAATACTCTGCTTCTCAGGCCGGTTTGTTACTTTGTCAATCAAATATTTGAACCCTCTTGTCTCATGGCTATGTGACATAGAATCTGGATAGTTAACTACTGGTGTAAGAGCTGATCAACAAAACTGCATGCTCACCATACATAGCAACAAAACTTTTATTAACATGCACCTATCGAGACCAGGAGTGTGCCATTTGATCAACTGCTCCAGGTAATCATGTGCTCCATAATCAGTGTAAAAACACGCACACAATATTTAAACATAATGAAGCAGGTATACTGTTATACCTTATTAACAGTATAAGTTGCTTAAACCATAATGCAACTTTGCCTGAAATAAAACTTTGCTGTCCCGGTAAAATTGCGTGGTTAAGGAACTCTAACTGGCAGTAGTTTGCAAATAGTGAAATTCGCATGTAATATAATTCTGGAGTTTAAAAAAGGTTCGCCTCATGGTATCCTGTCAATTGGTTTGAATTCTCATTTGGTTCATTCATACCCTTTCATGAAGGGAAGCTGCCATCTTCATCTGGTCGGACCGACATGTGAATACTGAGACATGACAAGGTGGTTGATTATTAAATATCCTCTGGATAGTTTAAATGGTTGATAAATGCTGCCCCAGAAAGGGATGCGATGATCCTGTGAAGAAACAAAATCAAAAATCCAATCATTATCATTCCGTGGGAACTCGCTGGTAATTAATTCACCTGAATGACAGTGCATTGCTTCCCACATTCAGAGCAGGGGAACAGTCTCTCACCAATGTGGACCTACTAGTGTGTCAGCAGGTGGGAGGTCTGAATGAATTCCTTGTCACACACAGAGCAAGGGAATAGTCTCTCCCCAGTGTTGACTCACTGGTGTGTCAGTAGGTGGGGTTTCGGAATGAAATCCTCGTCCCTTTCAGAGCAGGGGAACAGTCTCTCCTCAGTGTGCTCTCATTGGTGTGTCAGCAGGTGGGATGTATGAATGAATTCCTTGTCACACACAGAGCAGGGGAACAGTCTCTCCCCAGTGTGGGCTCACTGGTGTGTCAGCAGGTTGGAGGTCTGAATGAATTTCTTGTCACACACAGAGCAGCAGAACGGAGTGAAGACACTGCTGAGCCAGGAGGTGAGAGGACTTTATGAATGCTTTCCCTCACTTCGACCAGGTGAACGTTTCTCCCTGATCTGACTGTACGAACGTGTTTACAGATTCGATGGGTAATTGAAAGCCTTTCCACAGTCCCGCCCCCCCCCCCCCCCCCCCCCCCCCCGCCATATCCACAGTTTCTTGTCCATGTGATATTGGTTTAGTTTCAAGAAGGCACATGTTAACGTGAAGCCCAGACCACACAGAATAAGTCCAGTTTCTCCTCACTGTAAATGTTCTAAAAGCTAGCACTATTCATTTTATATTAATTAAAGTATCTTTCTTTGATCTTGGGGTGATGTTTGATCTGTCTCTTAACTGCATGTCCCAATTTTATAAAACACTTTAGAATTGACAATTTTTTTCAATGTTTGAGATAAAGAATAAACTGAAAGGCAGCTTGTGAAATCAGGGGGAATTAATGTAGCAATTGGTGGGTTTGTCAGTAAGGAATAGTGAACAGAAAACCTATCAGATTGTTGTTTAATTACCAAAGGATTCACTCATGTTCATCAGGGATGGGAAGCTGTCACCCAGTCAGCACCCTCACCAATGTGAAAGGAGAGAGCACTGGGCAGAGGCTGAGAACAGTCCATTGGCTTTTTATACAGTCAGTGGGAGAGCTTACAGCCTCTGTATAGCGACCTGAAGGGGCTTCTTCTTCGCTGTTTTCTACACTTAATTTTTAATCCAATCAATTTAAAATAAACCAAAATTTTAAATAAACCAAAATCAGCAACAACGTCCAAAACAACGGAATGGGACATGGGAAGCTGTCTAATTTAATCAGAATGTGTTTCTTCGTGTCTGTTAGACACCCTGTGTCCTAAGGGTCCAATAGGTCTGGAAGGTATCAAGTCCACTGCTTGTCCCCGCACACTTCATCTCGCTGGATAACCAGGTATCAAGTCCACTGCTTGCCCCCACACACTTCATTTCGCTGGATAACCAGTTATCAAGTGCACTGCTTGTCCCTACACACTTCATCTCGCTGGATAACCAGACACAGACAATTGGACAGAGAAGAAGCAAATCCTGCCAGGAAAATGAAGGGAAGGCCACAATTGGGTGAGCTATGACTTTGATGAATGGCAGAGTGGACTTGATGGGCCAAGTGGAATCTCATATTCTCCTCTAACTATTGTTCAGACAGTAACCCGCCTCTCTCACGCTGTGCATTCTGGTTCTACAGTTTAGTTTGAACCAAGTGAAGACCCTTCAACATCCCTGTGGCTTCCACCGTGCACAGCTCACGATCAAGAACATGGAACTGATACGTCACTAAATGTTGGGAAGCTGACCATTCAGGGAACTGCACAGAGGCTAGAACCTGTCACAGTGAATATGTACACTGTCCATGGACTCCTTCTGACTGCAAACATAACCTGCAGCCCGGATGGAAGGGAAGCTGCTAAAAAGGAATCATAATCCAACTGTTCACATTTGTGAAAGAGTCATGAATGGTGAGGCACCGCTGCAAGGTAATTGGCAACGATGCACATGCGACATTTAGACAAACCATTCTCATTCTGCAAAAGGTTGAGATTAGGAATCCACTGCTAATGGAGCCAGGTACAATGAAGTGAACATTAGATTCCCTACAGAGTGGAAACAGGCCCTTCGGCCCAACAAGTCCACACCGACCCTCCAAAGAGCAACCTATCCAGACCCATTCCCCTACACCTAACACTACGGGCAACTCAGCATGGCCAATTCACCTAATCTGCACATTTTTGGACAGTGGGAGGAAACCTACGCAGACATGGGGAGAATGTGCAAACTCCACACAGACAGTTGCTCAAGGTGGGAATTGAACCCGGGTGGCAGGTGCTGTGAGGTAGTAGTGCTAACCACTCTGCCACCTTGCCTCTCTTCAACATCGGAAGAGGAAGAATGGAGAAAAGATAGAAGAAAAGCATGAGGGAAGAGGATTCTTTGGGGAGCTGATGAGCCAAATCGCCTCCTTTTACAGTATAAAAGTTCTGTGGTCACTTAATTCTGAGCCAAATAAGGGAAAATCAGAGCAGGTGAAGGAAAGTTTGGTAAAGAGTGCAAATTGAAGGAGTGTCTCAGTGAGTAAAAGTGAATGACAGATGGTTGAGGTTTGGGAATAGAATTCCAAATCTCATGAATTTGCATGGCCCCCAACATTACAGCAGTTAACAATGGGAATGCTCAAGAGAGTGAAACTGGATGAGCTCAGAAATACACAGCACTGATGCAGCTGAAGGGGACGCTGGTTAAAGATGCAACAGTTAGAATTTATTTCATTCCAGACACACCAGCCAGGGAGCACATCCTTCCTGTATTGATCCTATTGAGCTCTTTAAAAATTGTATTGATTTCAAGTGTTTCATGTTTCGATACGCTCAAGAAGAAAGCTTCATTCTCCTCAATCTCTCCTGAGAGGGCAATGCTGTTGTTAGAAATCAATTCACTGGTGTATATTACTGGCTGCTTCATGGATTGGAAGTGGCTAATGAGACTGTCAATTTACTGTATGCTGTATTGCCAGGTTGCCAGCCATGTCAAGTGTTTAAAAAAAAACACATTTGCGAAATGGATGTCAGTTGAGGGGCACCCTCTTTCGATACGATCTATTAATAGTTGTTGGAACTGACTTACCTGGCTTTAACCAAGTGGTCAAGAATTATAACTGTCATAGAAGCTGGTATCATGGGTCAAGAAGTGTCTGTAATGGAGGAGGTGTCAGTTCTGCTGGTTAAGTGCACAAAGTTGTTTAAAATGTTGCTTACTTACTTTCAGCATCATGATGACAGTTGGACACATAACTGAGATCATTGCATTGTTCAAGTTTTCCACGTTCAAGTAACTAAAGGGAAAGCTGGAGCTGGGCGTTGTGGGACGAGCTAGAATTCAGAGGGACAAAAAAAAACAAAAGTTGCGATTGATAAAAAAAAATCTTACTCCCACTCAGACCCTGTCCTGCAGTTTTGTCTTTGCTTCTTCAAAGCCTGGGAAATTCATTTTCTCTCAGTTATCCAGCCTCTTTTCCAGCTTCTCCCCATTCCCTTGGAGACACGAAAGCAGAGCTACAGCTTTAAGTTGCTCATTTGAGCCATTGGAGCAAGTGCAGAGACTGGCTGTTTAAAGGAACACTGTCCTTCACTGCTGTTCTCATTTAAAGGGATAGAAACAATGTGTGAGACAGACTGATGTCAACCTTGAGAGCAGAGAAATCAGATCCTGATCAGAAACGAATAATAGAGTAAATTACGAACTGTTCTCAATTCCTCCTGCAATATTATTGCAATAAGGACAGAGATAAACTTGTTTTACAGCCAAAGGATTCACGGATGGGAAATTCACACTTGAAAGCGATATGAGAGCCACCCAAATCCACAGGTCCTCATCATTTTGGGTAATATGGAAGGGAAAGCAGCATTCCCAGCCCAGAGAAACCATTCCCATGTTGTGCGCATGGTTGAGCATTTAACTGAGGTTGGGAAGACACCATGATTACAGGACCAGCGTGAGGCTGTGTAAATGTGGGGAAGGAGGGAAGGAATTCACCTCCCCCTCCCAGTAGGATACTCACCAACACAGTCACACTGCGGAGAGGCCGCTCGCCGGCCTCATGTATGGGAAAGAATTTACTCTGTCTTGCAATCTGCTGAGGCACCAGAGAGGGCACAGAGGCTTGAGACCCTTCACCTGCTCCATGTATGATAAAGGATTCATTCAAATCTCTCATCTGCCAAGACATCAGGGCATTCCCACTGGGGATAGGCCATTCACCTGTTCAGTGTGTGTGAAAGGATTTACTCAATCCTCTGACCAGCTGAAACACCAGAGAACTCACTCTGGGGAAAAGGTCATTCTCTTGCTCCCAGTGTGTGATTAGACACACTCAAATGCCGCAGCTGCTGAGACCCCAGTGAGCCCATACAGGGGGAGAGGCCATTCAGATGCTCAGTGTGTGAGAGGGATTCAGTGATGCATCCTGCCTCCTGAGACCTCAGTAAGACCACACAGAGGAGAGGCCATTCAGATGCTCAGTGTGTGAGAAGGGATTCAGTGATTTATCCTTCCCCCCGAGACCCCAGCGAGGCCACACAGGGAAGAGGCCATTCAAAAGCTCAATGTGCAAGAAGGGATTCAGTGATTCATCCGGCCTGCTGAGACCACACTAGGTAGAAGCTGTTTACCTCTCTGTGTGACAAGGGATTTGCTGCATCTTCAACAGGACTGAGAGACCAGTAAGTGCACACAGGGAAGTGGTCATCCCCCTTCTCCATGTGGGGTAGAGTTCACACATCACTGCAGGACTCTGATTCTGCAGTTACTGTTCATCAGAGTCAGGACTGGACCTTGTACATGATGACACTGTTGGAGTATTGATGTGTGGCTGTTAATAACATTAACTGGGCTGGAGTTGACTGAATTCATATTGCCACTTTCGGAACCTCGGGGTATATCTCTGGGCATAAGTCTCCACAAACAGCAATGTGACAATGAGCAGGTATCATCGGTTTTGATTTAAATTGTGACTGTAGCACTGCTGCTTCACAGAATCAGGTACAAGCTTGGAGTCCAGACTTGGCCAACGGCCTGTGTGGAGTTCCCACATTCTCCCCATGACAGTGTGGGTCCCCTCCAGGTGCTCTTGTTTCCTCCCACAGTCCAAAGATGTGAAGTTCAGGTGGATCGGTTGTGCTAAATTGTCCACAGGATCCAAGAATGTGCAGACAAGGTGAATCAGCCATGGGAACCTCAGTGTTACAGGGATGGAGTGCTCTGGGCGTGATGTTCTTCAGATGATCGGTGGGGTTTGACGGACCAATGCTCTCCTTCCACACTGTCGGGATTCTATTCTATGATCGAGGATAAAGGCTACACGGCAGGGTGTCCTTGGAGAAGGAGCATGTGGTGTGTGTCAATGATCTCGATGCCTTTAGATAGTGCTTTATCTCCATCGCTGCCCCATCCCCACAACTTTACTTTGATACAGTCCCTTCCCATTCTGTCACTTGTAATGGTTTGCTTGGCCCATAATGGGCTTTGTTTGGAAATATTCAATTGCTTTACAAATGGTTTACTGCCGGTGATTATATATTAACAAAAACCAAAACGGTGTAATGATGATGTTGATGGTGGGAAAGTTGCTCCGCCGTATGTGATAACACTTCTGTGTAGGAGAAAAAAGAACGCTTCACAGCACAGAGAACGCGAACTGAAAAGCGGTTAAAGCAAACCAAAGGTTCAGACAGGGAGGGAATGTTTCTCTGGAGTGAGAGTAACTGGGTAGTGACGGTGTACGGGAGTAGACACAATTTTGTTTTAAAGGGCATTTGAAATTTTAAAACTTTTATATTTAGATATTCCGTGTCTTTTCTTTTAGATTTATTTATTGTGGAATAAACGTTTACATTTAAAGCAAAACAAAGTCACAAACCTTGTGTGAAAGACTTAAATGTTAAATAAAATCCATCAAACCATCCCTCACTGAAAACTGATGTGGAAGTGCAATCGCCTGGAGAATCCCTGCCTTGCCCACTCCTTCCTACCCGGGCTCCATGGTTATGTACATACCTGGGAGATAGCAGCAGGAGGAGGCCTTTCGATCCTGCTCCACCATTCAATGGGAAGCAGCTGACCATCCAGCTCAGTCTCCTGTTCCTGCTGTGTTCCAATCCCCTTTCATGGCTTTACCTCGAAGAACTATATCTAAGTCATCCTTTGGCTTCACCACCTTTTGTTTCAGTGGCGTTGCTGTGTTACTGTGTGGGTTTAGGCGGGGGTAATGTGATGGTGCTCTTCCTGGAGGATGCACTCAACCTCCCTCTTCATCCTGCAGTAACATCAACTGGGTTTCAGCAACTAGAGGTAGAAACCATTTCCAGGATATGGGCATCAATGACTCAGCCAGCATTTATTCCCCATTTCTCGTTACCCTTGAGAAGATGGTAGTGAGCTGCTGTCTTGTACCATTCACAGTCCATTTGGCGCAGAGAGACCGACAATGCTGGGAGGGAGAGTGTTGCAAGATTTTGGCCGAGTGATTCTCCATCTTTGGTTCTTCAAATTCTGGTTAATTTTATGACGATCGGCACATGATGTTGAGATTTCAGTCTGCAAATCTTCACCATCTAACAGCCTGTATAAAGGAATATGTACAGATTAGAAATTTAGAGCAGACAATTCTCGTTTCTCTGGAATATTTTTCCTCTTTCTTCCCCCAAATCTGTAACCCTGCAGCCCACTTACTCTCTCCCACCATTCTGACTCTGCTACCCCCTAATGTACACCCTCCCCATTCTTACAGGAGTTGCTGATAAACAGATCGATGCCACCACTTCCCGTCCCTGGTTAGACTCTGCACCCTTTCTGGGTTCACTTCCTTTCCCTTCAGTTGCTGCAAGTCAATAATGTAACAGCAGAATGAAACAAAAGGAAACAGACAGGGAGGTGGCAGATCCTGGACAGAAGAGAAACCTTCAGTCTGGGAGAATGGGTCAGATCCTTCTTTGTTTCCCATTAGTTGATTCCCAACATTACAATGAATTGGGGATGGAGAATGGTCGTCCATGGGTGTGGTGACAATTTGACCGCCAACTGATCAATACTATAAGCAGATGCATTCTTCTTCCAGCCAATCACACAGTGTGAAATACTTTCCGCAAAGTATACTTACTCAAAACACATGCTCGAAAACCCGCCAACATTCTATACATGTACAGTGACGGGTTTCCCCACAGACGTGTGGTCCCTGCTTCAGAGATTGTGGGAGTTGTAGTCCCCATGAAGCCATTGGAGTCATGTCTCTGGAAAGAAAATGAAAAATGTGGACTGGAGGGTGTTGTGTATAGGATCCTCATTCAGACACACAGAACATATGGACTGTCACTGGGTTTTACTGAGAAATCTGCTTCCACAACCTGATTTTCTGATGTAAGGAATATAGATTCAGCCAACTGGGGCGTGGGGAGGTTAATAGGAGGAGATGATTTTAAGCAGAGGTGGCTCAATGGTTAGCATTGCTGACTCGCAGCGTCAGGGACCTGGATTTGATTCAGCCTTAGGTGACTGTGTGGAGTTTACACGTTCTCCCCGTGTCTGTGCGAGTTTCCTCTGGGTTCTCCAGTTTCATTTCTCAGTCCAAAGATGTGCAGGTTAAGTGGATTGGCTATGCTAAATTCCCAGTGTCCATGTCTGTGCAGGTTAAGCTATTTACCATGGGAAATACAGGAAATGGGTGAGTCTGAATGGGATGCTCATTATCGGGTTGGTGTGGACTCCATGGACGAATACCCTGTTTCTGCACTGTAGGGAATCTATTCTATTCCCATGAAGAAGAATGTACTTATCTCAATGTGCTGTGAATCTGTGGAATTCCCTATTCAAAATGCGGTGGATGCCAGGACAATGAGCACATTTACTGAAGAGATACAGATGTTGAATTTGCAATGAGTTGAAGGGTGAGAGAGAGCAGGCAGGAAAATCCAGCTGAGACCGAGGTGAGCTCAATCATCACCATATTAAATGGTGGAGCTGGTTCGAAGGGCTACATTGCCTCTCCTATGCCCAGGTCTTATCTTCTTACGGTAATAACTGGAAAGCTGAACCCAAAACTCACCACCTTCACCAAAAGAGATTTTCGGAAAAAGCAGGATGGTCAGGTGGATTAACGTTCCAAACTTAGATAGTGAGGAAGTATGTAGGAGATAATGATTTTGCAATTTTAAACTGAGGTGAGTTAAAAATCATACAACAACAGGTTATAGTCCAACAGGTTTAATTGGATCATGATGAAGGAGCGACACTCCGAAAGCTAGTGTGCTTCCAAATAAACCTGTTGGACTATACCTGGCATTGTGTGATTTTTAAAATTTTGTTCACCCCAGTCCAACACCGGCATCTGCAGATCATGTAAACTGAGGGGAGACAGTGATTTATGGTTTTAGACTGTGTAGTACATTCACACCGTCCAGAATACTCTGTTGTGAATATCTATCTTATAATTTATCACAAAGCGAAGGTCTCTGACAATGAAAACCAAAACACCCAGGTAACATCGTCTCCCCTCGTAATCTGATAAAAGACTTGTGTTACGTATGGTTGAATTTAGAATACAGAAGGAAAGCGGGAAGATTAAATCCAATCCCAAGATCCTGTGCTTAAACAAAGGAGACTACAATAGGATGAGGCTGGAGTTGGCTAATGTAGACTGGAAGCAAAGACTTTAGGGTGGGACAGTTGACAGACAGTGGAGGAATATCAAATAATTTTTCAAACTGCTTAGCAAAAGTATATATCAGTGAGAAGGGAGGACTGTAGGAAAAGGAGTAATCTGCCATGGGTGTCTAAGGAAATAAGGGAGTCTATCAAATTGAAATAGAAAGCATACAAATTGGCAAAGACCAAGGAGAGACGAGGAGATTAGAAATACTTTAAAGATCCACAGAAAGCTAGATGGGATTGAGTAGCTATCCCCAGGGCCAGAATAACAGTTTACCCTGCTAGAGGGGAACCTATCGTGTGGGGAACATATGGCCTCTGTAATTGTTGAAGCACTTAACTGTTACCATAGAGATAATCCTGATCAAGTTAAAACTCACAGCACACTGCAAAAGCTTATAGTCCAAAGGGTTTATTTGGAAGTACAACTTGGTGATGTGTGGTTTTTAACTTTGCCCACCCCGCTCCAACACCAGTTCTTCCACATCAGAATCCTGACAGACAGCCCCACTGAAACTGAAGTGCCTGTCAGATACCTGACTGAGCCACAGGGGCGTGGGGGAGGGCTATGTGATTTAACCACAAAGTGTTGAGCTGAACTCGACTTTTTAACTGCCGTTGCCTTGGAGAGAATATGGAGAGACAGCGTCCATTCAAAACCACAAAGGTATAAGAATGGGAGCGGCACATCGGACAGGCGGGGAGTTACCTGATGCTGTCTGGAGGTGTTCTGCACGTACATTGTCCAGGTAACTGCCATGTCTCATCAATAAAGACTCAAAGAAGACCTCTCAGAGTTCTGTGCCCTGTTATTCCTATCCAGCAGGGTTCAGGAATATGAGTACACAGCAGTCAGTCTTCACAGTGAAGGTTACGAAGAACATGCCAGTAATTGATAAGGAAACTGAGGAAGGTGAGGACCAAGAAACAACCATCATCACTAAAGCGTTAGAGCTGGGTAAGCTAATGGAGTTAAAGGTAGACAAGTCTCCTTGCTAGATGAAATACATTCCAGGGTACTCCCAGAGATAGCAGGAGAAATAGTAAATATACTTGGAGTCAGAGCATCCTATAGCAGAGGCTGGCCCTTTGGCCCAAACTGGCCCATGCCGGCCAAATTGTCCATCCACGCGAACCCGAATGCCATGCACTTGGCCCATCTGCTTCTGACCCTTTGCTATCCATGTGTTTGTCCAAATGTCTTTTACATGTTGTTAATGTACCCACCTCAACCACTTCCACTGGCAGCTCAGTCCGTATACATACCACCCTCTGTGTAAAACAGTTGCCACTCAGGTTCCCTTTCATTCTTTCTCCTATAACCTTAAACTGATGCCCTCCAAGCCGTTATTCCCTGGGCAAAAGACTGAGTGCATTCACCTTACCCATGCCTCTCATGGTCTTATAAACCTCCAGAAAAGATCTCCCCACCTCTGTTTCCTCTGCTCTAAACAAAACAAATCCTCGCTTGTCCAAACTCTCCCTGTAACTCAGACCCCTGAGCCCTGGCAAAAATCCTTGTAAATTTCTTCTGCACTTTTTAGTTTAATAACTGAAACCTACATTACATTCATCACATTTCCAGTATTTCTCCACGGCGCTGGAACCAACTTGACAACGCCAATGGATTACAAGCCATAATCGATAATTAACTCCTTTACAACAATCCCGTTTTCATTGTTTGTTCCATGGTGCAGGTATCCTGGTCTCTTTCTGGTTGCTTGGTTAATTAAAACCTTGTCCTCATACAAAACAAATCTGTAACTTAATTGTTGCTGGGAAATGTGCCATATTTTTCAGACTTTGAAAAACAAATGAAATCTCTCTCCACAGTCACCACGCTGACACTTGGCTGTGTCTCAGTATTTTTTTCCAGTCACAGTGATATTTGAAATATTCGCACATGGACAGAATACACACCGTTCCTTCCACATGAAAAGGCCAATGATATCCAGATCGGCACGGATCAAGTAACTATCTCTTACTTATTTTCCCCACACCGACCCTCTGATAAGAACATCCTCCACACACTGGCCAAATCATATTTGGTTGAACTTAAATGAACCAAATTAGAACTTTAATTGCAGGCCCATCCTTGTTCGTTTCCATAACATTCCTGAATCTTCACACGAGTTCTGATAACTTTCTGCAAAATGCTCCCCCACTGATACGCTGACCACTTGTCACGACACCAGAGCTGGGACCATTCCCCTGGGTTCTGTTCTCAGAGGGAGGAAGGGAGGGAGCAGCCAATGACAGATTAATCCCACAGATCCACAGCCTCCCTCCCTGGCACTGACCCATACTGCACATACGCCAACAATTGGCCAGCACTGCGCCCGTGCACTGGTTGCCCCTCCGACAGGAGCCTGGGTGACTGACAGCATCTGCTGCCCAATAGGGTGGAAGGGGCGGGGCTAGAGGACTGGGACAATGGGATTGTTAACAATGAATGAATGTGGAGGACCCTGGGGGATGGACAGGTCAGTGAGGGACAGGAGCAGTGCAGATGCAGGAGGGGATCCTGGACAAACTGAGCAATGGGAGAAACTAACAGGAGAGAAACTACAGGAAGGTTCTGTTTTTAGGCTCAGGCAGGGACAATTGGGAGCTTTGGCATGTTTTCCAATCAGCCTCTTCAAAGATGCTGTTACTCAACTTTGAACCCAAAACTCATGGTTCATAGGTAAGGACACTACCACCATTTCCTGGTGGGCTAGTGGAATGAAGGGAAGATTTTCCCAGTCTCACTCACATGGAAACTCCATGAGCTCCTCCCACTTACTGTCTACGGTGGGGATGGATGAGACAGAGCAGACGGAAGGGACTGCCTTTCAAAAGGAACTAACCGGCATTGGTGATATTAACAAGATTCAATACACAGTCACTAACACAAAGCTGGTGTACATGAACTTTATCCAAAATATTAACACCTATAATTGGGTGACGCAGACTCCAATGTACAGAGTTAAGTCGTGGATATTAATACCGGCTTTGTGTGTGAGAAATCACCTCTCATGAACATGAGTCATTTTTTTTGAAGAAGTAACAAAGAGGATTGATGAGGGCAAAGCGGTGGAAACGATCTACATGGACTTCAGTAAGGTGCTCAACAAGATTCACCATGGGAGACTGGTTAGCAAGGTTAGGTCTCACGGAAGATAGAGAGAACTAGCCATTTGGATACAAAACTGACTCAAAGGTAGAAGCCGGAGGGTGGTAGTGGAAGGTTGCTTTTCAGATTGGAGACCTGTGACCAGTGGGGTGTCACAAAGTATTGGTGCTGGGTCCACTAATTTTCATAATTTATGTAAATAATTTGGATGTGAATATAGGAAGTATTGTTAGTAAGATGACACCAAAATTGCAGGTGTAGTGGACAGTGAAGAGGATTACCTCAGATTACAACAGGATCTTGATCAGAGGGTTGAATGTGCTGAGGACTGGCAGATGGAGTTTAATTTAGATAAATGTGAGGTGCTGCATTTTGGAAAATCAAATATTAGCAGTATGTATACACTTAATGGTAAGGTCCTCCGGAGGCTCCTGAACAAAGAGACCTTGGAATGCAGGTTCATAGCTCCATGAAAGCAGAATCGCGGGTAGATAGGCTAGTGAAGAAGGTGTTTAGTATGCTTTCCTTTATTGGTCAGAATATTGAGTATAGGAGTTGGGAGGTCATATTGCAGCTGTACAGGACATTGGTTAGGTCACTCTTGGAATATTGTGTGCAATTCTGGTCTCCTTTCTATCAAAATAATATTGTGAAACTTGAAAGGGTTTAGAAAAGAATTACAAGCATGTTGCCAGGATTGGAGGATTTGAACTACAGGTAGAGGCTGAATACACTGTTTTCCCTGGAGCGTCAGAGGCTGTTTGGTGACCTGAAAGAGATTTATAAAATCAGTAGGGGCATGGATAGTGTAAATACACAAGGTATGTTCCCTGTGGTGGGGAGGAGGCACAATGGGGGATGGAAGACAGAGGAGGGAGACCGAGAGGGGAGGGTGACCGTTATTTTGTAGATCTGCAACACAACCCTGTTCCTGTTTTCTCCCCATCCCCTTCAATTCCTCTGAAGGGTTCAGAACAAGTGCACAGTCCCTGGAAAGTAGAGCTTCAGGGTGGTCAAGTGCTGAAGGTTGTATTTGGGATACTGCCCTTTATTGGTCTGTGCACTTATCAATAAATGGTCCTGGGTTCAATTCCACTGTCCTGGATTCATGTCTGTGGCCACAGACGCGCCTGTCTCGGACCCTGACTAGTGGATCCCCTGTCACAATAGCTCTGCCAGTCTCCCTTCTCCCATTCTGTGCAGCGGAGCTATCTGTGGTGTCATGAATCTGGCTGTTGCTGATTTCCCCTGAGAGGCCACCCCACCCATTCCCCCCTTATAGAATTCCAAGTGGTGCACAGTATCTGTATGAGAAGGGAATAACCGCTGGGGAGTCCTGCACTCCCTTCCTGAGCCTTTTACTTGATCTGATGGTCACACATTCCCTTTCTGCCTGTGTAACTCTCACCTGCAGTGTGACTAACTCATTAACCATGCTGTACATAACATTCTCAGTATTGCTCCACAGTGCGTCCACTCTCAGCTATAGGTCTGAAAAACAGTTTCTCAGTAGCTACAGATGGGTACACTGACTGCACACATAGCTGTCACGGACACTGGAAGCATCCCTTATGTCCCACATTGTGCAAGAGGAGCACACAAGGGTCTGAGGGCTCCTGTAACAACATCTCACTACATTCATCTAGTTACTCCCATTAAGAGAATTTAAATGAGTGAGCAACCTTCTTTCACTTCAAACATGCCCATTATAATTAAAAAAAATCTTTACTTAAGCTGATATGTCGTACTTTTAAAAACTTAAATACTCCGCAGGTATCACTGACAAATTGGCTATTCCCATTGGGACTGTGAATTTCTGAATAGCCTGAAGTAAAACGGACTTTCAGCTTCACCTTCTCCCTGTCTCCCTTCGCTCTGTTTACATCCAACTCCAAAACACTCTCAGTGAGCCAAGCAGCCCTCACGGTGCAGCCCTGTCATTTTCATTGCCTGCTCACACCGACACTGCCCTCAGCCTCCTGTACTGTTCCAATGCATCTCAATGGGAGCTCAGGACCAGCATTGCATCTTTCAATTCAGCCCTTTGTAACCACAGAGTCAAAATGGACTTCAGCAGTTTCTGAATGAATACAGTTGTCAGAATCTGGAACGTTCCATCTGAAATGGTAATGGAATTTGAGTCCACAAGGAATTTCAAAGAGAAATGTGCAGAGAATTGTAAGTAGGGAGTTTACAGATTAACATTATAAAGTGGATGATTGAGACTATATCTGACAGTTCCTGCAAAAAGACGAGGTGCAATTTGGATAAATGAGTGCTCTCTCTCAGGCCAATACCACCTTACACAGCTGCAGGGCCAAGAATTGAACACATACACCAAGGGTGATTCAACCATGGACTTGAACATCTTTCTGATTTTGGCTTGACAAAAATATTGAAGATAATTTCCCACAGACAGAACAGACAAACCTTTCTCGTTCCACAGTTTAATGCCAATGATATTCAGATCCTGATGACTCCGCTAACTATAGAAACTTGTGTTTTGAGATCACAGTGTCAATTATTCTCAATTAATATCCTATAAAATGAATTCACAAAACAAAGCTGACAGTCAGTGCAAGATGAATAGTGAAGGCACGCACTTCTCTTGGTATGTGTTTGATGTGTAATGCTCCTCTTCAAATCACCCCGCCCCCACCCAGGAAGAGGACACGTGCATGCTCCTTGCGGTACCTTACCCCAAATAAAGATGGCGGCCATAACCCAGGTCCTCTCGCTGCCTGAGGCCCAAGACATCTTCCCCTTTGCTGCAAACGTGGGAGCAAGAGTTTCTAATTTAGACTAACGACCTGCACAGAGTGTAACTAAACCCTCCCAGTCTACACTGATACATTTCATCCGGTTTCTGCTGCCACTCTCCCCTTTCCGCCTCCTGCACACACCAAGGGTCATCATGGGTCCAATGTCCCTTCCTCAGAACCGATGACAGCTGGGAAAATTAGAATCCCTTCAGGAAACAGGCCCTTTGGCCTAACAATTCCACACCCACCCTCCGAAGTTTATCCCACCCAGACCCATTCTCCTACCCTATTACTCTCCATTTCCCCGGACTAATGCACATCCCTGAACACTACGGGAAACTTAGCTGGGCCAATTCACCGAACCTACAGATATTTGGACTACAGGAGATAGGGGTTAAAGAGTAAATAATAGGTGGGGACAGAGCCCAAAGAGACACAGGATCATTTCGAAAGATAAAGGAGTGGGAAGTTGGAAAGCTGTTAATGGAGGAGACAGGAACCTTCTAGCATCTCAGTGGTGGTGGTGGAAATGGTGGCTGATGATCTACATTGTGCTTGCAAAAAAGACCCTGAGCTTCCAGTTGCCTGCTCTTTACCACACAAGACTGTTCCCTGTCCAACATCTCTGTCTCATGCTTACTGCAGTGTTCCAGGGAAGTTTGATGCAAGCTGGAAGAACACTTCAGAACATACCAAATGGCTTCCTATTTCAAGGACTGCAATTTCCCCTCACATGTGGTCAACAATACTCTCCAGTGTATCTCCTCCACTTCCCACACCACTGCCCTTGAACCCCACACCTCCAAATGCAACAAAGATGGAATCCCACCATCCTCACCTTCCACCCAGATACAACGCATCATCCTCTATTTCCACCATCAGATCCAACCACCTGAGATATATTTGCCTACCCACCCATTTCAGCATTTCACAGAGACCTTACCCTCTGTGATTTCCATGTTAGATCCACACTCCCCACAACCCACCCTCCACTCCAGGCACCTTCGCTTGCCACTGCAAGAGGTGGAAAACCTTTGCCCACACCTTCCCCTCACCTCCATCCAAGGCACCACTGGATCCTCCCACATCCAGCAGAGATTTCCCTGCCCACCCAAGCACCTCACCTATTGTGTCCCTTGCTCTTGGGACGCCAAATTGTGGAGTATTTCAGGGAACATTTCTGGGACGCATGCACGAACCAACCCCACAACCCTGTGGCTGACCATTTCGGCTATCCCCCACCCCCTCCGCCACCACGCTGCCAAGGACAGGCAAGTCCTCCATCCCCAAATCCGAGCCACCCGACGCCTGGAGGAAGAACACCTCATCTTCCACCTTGGGAACTTTCAACCACATGGCATCAAGGTTTCCTCATCTCTCCTTCCCCACCTTATCTCAGATTCAATCCTCCAACTCGGCACTGGCCTCTTGAAAAATCCCACCTGCCCATCTTCCTTCCCAATTATCCATTCTACCCTCTCACCACTACCCTCCATCTATAACCACCTATTGCCTCCCTAGCTCCCTTCCCCAACCCCAAACACCCCTCCCTATTTATCTCTCAGCCGTATTCCACCACCCACATTTCTGATGAAGTGCTGACATGCCCAATACGTCAATTCTCCTGCTCCTTGGTTGATGCCTGACCTGCCGTGCTTTTCCAGCGCCACACATTAACACAAGCTGGAAGAACAACACCTCATCTCACACTTGGGGTCCCTGCAACCCTCTGGCTTCAACATCAAATTCAACAATTTTAGGTCCTGAACTCTCCCACGTCATAGTGTCTTTGCCCCCTACCCCACATACCTGGCCTTCTTATTACATAGCCTGCCATTACACATTACCTATGGTTAGCCACTAACAGTCCCCATAAACAGTAATTCACCCTCCCCCTGTCAGATCGTTACTCACTCCTTTGTCCAACTGCTCCTATCTCTCTCTTTGGACTCTATCCCCACCTATCATTTACTCCTTAACCCCTTCCTTCTGCATAAAAACAGACATTTGTTTCTCAGTAACATCAGTTCCTGAGGAAGCGTCACTGGATCGAAAATGCGAACTGATTTCTTTTCACAGATGCTGCCAGATCTGCTGAGCTATTCCAGTAATTCTGGTTGCTGTTTGTGATTTACAGCATCTGCAGTTCTTTTGGTTCTAATTTACTCGGAGTATCTAATTCAGGTCCAGCAGACTGAAACAGTGTTTATCAACCTTAACAGTCCACACTAACTCCATCTCTCTCCCAGTATCTGCTGTCTCTCCCACTCCTTCACATTCAGTCCCCCCTCAGTGACACTGCGCCTGCAAAGCTGATGGTCATGTGTTGGCCTGCTGGACCCACCCCTCATTCACTCCCATTGGCTGGAGGATCAAGCCAACTCTCCTATTGGTCTGAAGCCGTGTCAATCAGCCAGGCCCCATTGTGACCTGAGTGGTGGGATCCTCCCAGGTGCATCAGAGGCGGAGGGGTGACCTCAGAGGTTTATAAAATCATGAGGGGCATGGGTAGGATAAATAGACAAGGTCATTTCCCTGGGGTGGGGGAGTCCAGAATGAGAGGTCATAGGTTTAAGATGAGAGGGGAAGAATTTAAAATGGATCTGAGGGGCATTTTTTCCCCCCACTGCGGTTGGTGCGTGTATGGAATCTTTTGTCAGGAAGTGGAGGATGTTGGTACAATTATACCATTTGGCATCTGATGGGTATATGAATAGGAAGGGTGCAGAGTGATATGTGCCAAGTGTTGGCAAATGGGACTAGATTAGGTTGGAATATCTGGTCAGCATGGACCAGTTTCACCAAAGGGTTTATTTTCATGCGGTACATCTCTACGGCTCTGCTCTGTGATGAGCTTCATCATTCACAGTGAATGGGTCAGTATCACAGAGCACAGGGGCTGGGGGTTATTCAGCCCATTGGGGCTCCCTCTGGAGATGGTGGCAGTCTATCCCAACTCACCTCCCATTTGGACATAGCCCTCCAAATCCTTCCTTAATAAAGTTAAATTTCAAATTTGTTTTGACAATAACTACTGAATCTGTATCCAGCTGTCTTTCAAACTGTTCCAGATGCTCAGAACTTAGTGAGTAAAATAATCTTCACATTTTTCCTCTGCATTATTTGCCAGTTACCTGAAAATAGTTACTAAAAAGTGTGACGTTAAAAACTTCTCACTCTGTCTCTCTGTAAATGAAATACCCTGGAAACAAATCAACTCCTGGTCGAAATCACTGCTTAACCTTCTCAGCTCCAAGGAGAATTGTCTGGCCTTCTGCTAAAAGAGAAACCGATCTTAATTTTAATTTATTAGTGTCATAGAGATGTACAGCACAGAAACAGACCCTTCAGTCCAACTTGTCCATGCTGACCAGATATCCTAAATTAATCTCGTCCCATATGCCAGCACTTGGCCCATAGCCTCCTAAACCTTTCCCAATCACATATCCAATGAGATGCCTTTTAAATGTTGTAACTGTACCAGCCTCCACACTTTCTCTGGCAGCTCATTCCATACACATACCACGTTCAGCTTGAAACTTTGCCCCTAATATCCCTTTTCAATCTTTTCCCTCACGCCTGTGCTTTCTAGTTTTGGACTCACCTAAACAGGAATAAGACCCTGGCTGTTTACCCTATCCATGCCCCTCACGATTTTATCAACCTCTATGGTCACCTCTCAGCATCCTATTCTCCAGTGAAAACAGCCTCAGTCTATTCAGCCTCTCCTTATAGCTCAATTCCTCAACCCTGGCAACATCTTTGCATCTTTTCTGAATCCTTTCAAGTTTCACAATATCATTCCAACAGCGGGGCGACCAGGACTGAAAGCAGAATTCCAGAAGTGGTTGAATGAATGTCCTGTACAGCCGCAAAATGATGTCACAACTCCTGTACTCAATGCACAGACTAATAAAGGCAAGTATACCAAAGACTTTCTTCACTACTCTATGATTCCACTTTCAAGGAACTATGAAACTGCACTCCAAGGTGTCTTTGTTCAGCAACACTCCCCAGGAACTTCCCATTAAGTGTATAAGTCCCACCCTGATTTGCCTTTCCAAAATGCAGAACCTCACATATATCTAAATTAAACTTCATCTGCCACTCCTCAGCCCATTTGATCGGAGTCTGATTGTACTCTCAGGTGTTGTTCATTGCACCTTCAATTTTGGTGTCTATTGTAAACCTACTAACCATTGCTCCTATATTCACATAGAAATCATTTATATAAATGGCAAAAAGCAGTGGACCCAGAACCCAGCCTGACAGCATATTGCTCATCACAGGCTTCCAGTCCAAAAAGCACCCTCCACTATGACACTGACTGCTCAGCAAGGTTAGAGCTCATGGCATACAGGGAGAACTAACCATTTGGATTCAGAACTGGCTCAAAGGCAGAAGACAGAGGGTGGTGATGGAGGGTTGCTTTTCAGACTGGAAGCCTGTGACTCGTGCAGTGTTACAAGGATCACTGCTGGATCCACTACCTTTCGTCATTTATATCAATGACTTGGATGTGAGCATGGGAGGTATAATTAGTGAGATGACACCAAAACTGGAGGTGTGGTGGACAGTGAAAAAGATTACCTCAGAGTACAATGGGATCTTGATCAGATGGGTGAATGGGCTGAGGAGTGGCATTTTGGGAAAGCAAATCTTAGCAGGACTTATACACTTAATGGTAAGGTCCTGAGGAGTGTTACTGATCAAAGAGACCTTGGAGTGCAGGTAGATAGGATAGTGAAGGCGGCATTTGGTATGCTTTCCTTTATCGGACAAAGTATTGAGTACAGGAGTTATGAGATCATGTTGCGGCTGTACAGGACATTGGTTAGGCCACTTTTGGAACGTTGCGTATAAATCTGGTCTCCCTCCTATTGGAAGGATGTTGTGAAACTTGAAAGGGTTCAGAAAAGATTTACATTAACGTTGCCAGGGTTGGAGGATTTGAGCTCGGCTGGGGGTTGAATAGAGGTTGAATAGACTGGGGCTGTTTTCCCTGCAGCGTCGGAGGCTGAGTGGTGATCTTATCTATGTATATAAAAACATGAGGTGTATGGATAGGATAAATAGACAAAGTCTTTTCCCTGGCGTGGGGGATCCCAGCACTAGAGGGCATAGGTTTACGGTATTACAGGAAAGACTTTAAAGAGACTTGAGAGGCAACGTTTTCACACAGAGGGTGGTATGTGTATGGAATGAGCTGCCAGAGGAAGTGATGAAGGCCATTACGATTGCAACATTTAAAATGCATCTTCATGTGTCTATGAACAGGAAGGATATGGGCCGGGTGGTGACAGGTAGGACTAGATTGCATTGGGATATCTGATCAGCAAGTACTGGTTGGACCGACGGGTCTCTGTTTCTGTGCTGTCCATCTATGACTCTTTGACCTTCCAGCCAATTCCGTATCCAAACAGCTAGTTCCGCCAGAATTCTATGGCGTTGAACCTGCTAACCAGTGTGTTATGTGAAACCTTGTGTCTTTCTCAAGTCCAAGTTAATGATTTCAATGCACAAAGCCATGCTGACTCTCCCTCATCATTTCTTGCTTTTCCAATGACATGTAAATCCTGTCCCAGAGAATCCCTTCCAACAACTTCTCTGCCACTGACTTCAGGCTCACTGGTCTATAGTTCCCTGGTTTTTCATTACCACCTTTCTCAAATAATGGCACCAGTCTTCCAGCACCTTGTCTGTGGCGATCGATGATACAAATATCACCGCGAGGGGCCCAGCAAAAGCTTTCCTAATTACCCACAAAGTTCTGGGATACACCTGATCAGATTCCAGGGATTTATCCACTTTTATGCATTTTAACACATCCAGTACCTCCTCCTCTGTAATATGTACACTTGCCAAGTTATCACTATTTATTTCTCCAAATTCTCTAACATCCATACCCCCTTTCAGTAAAAATTGACATGAAATACTTACAGAATCTCTCCCACCTCATGCTGTTCCATGGACAGTCTTGTTGATCTTTGAGGGTCGCTATTCTCTGCCTAGTTATTCTTTTGTCTTTAGTGTATTTGTAGAATCTCTTTGAATTCTCCTAAAACCTATTTCCCAAAGCTATCTCATGTCCCCTTTTTTGCCTCCTGGTTTCCCGCGAGTATACTCCTACTGCCCTTATAGTCCTCTAGGGATTCACACAAACCCAGTGGTCTGTACCTGCCATATCCTTCCTTCATTGTCTTGATCAGAGCCTCAATTTCTCAGGTCATGTAGCATTCTCGACGCCTCCCAGCCTTGGCCTTAACAGGAACATACTGTCTATGTACTCTCATTGTCGCAGGCCTATGGAGGCAATGGCAGATGAGGACAGAGAAACAATCATTATCAGTAAAGAGGTAGAGTTGGGAAAGCTAACAGCTCATCCTTATCTCTATAATTCCTCTCTAGCCTCAAAACTATCACTATCTCTGCTTCAAAAACATCTCAATCTCTGCAACATCCTCCAATCTCTAATCTCCTCCAGTCTCAACACCCTCTCTGTCTTTAATCTTGTCCACCCTCACAAATCTCTGTGATGTGTCTTTCTTTAATTCCAGCCTTCAGGATAACCCATTTTTATTTCAGATTCCTGCACCCAGAGCTCCACAATGTCCCGCTTAACCTCTGTCACATTTTCCTCCAAAAACATTAATCAATCACGTATCATCTATTCTAATATCACCTTCTCTGACCTGGTTTATATTGTGGCTTGTCATATTCCTATATTATGTGTCTGTGGTCGACATGACAGAAAACGGTTTTGTGGTCCATTGGGTTTATGCTGTAAAGAAATCTCCCAGCTAACTATTTTAATCCCATTTTCCAGCACAGAGCCCATAGACCTGTCAGCCTTGGCTTTACAAGTATGTTCCTAAATAGATTTTAAATGCCATCGGGATTTCTGTCTCTCACTCTCTTCCAGACAGTGAGGTTTAGTGCAACTGTTGCTCTATGCTATCACCCACAGGGTTCAGAGCAGCTGGGTCTGTGCGAACCACAGATCGTGACCACATTGTGAAGGATGGCAGGGTCCCTGAGAGGGGACACAGGAGATTTACCAGGATGATTCAAGGAATGGGGGATTTTAGTTGCAGAATTTGCGGGATATTTTTTAACATTAATTGTTCACGTGACATGTGTGTCGCTAATACACATCAAGAAAACCATCCACAATTACTGGACTCTCCTTTTCAACCTCTCCCCTTGCTTGCGCTGTGGTAATATTCAGGTTAACCACTACCAGACATCTCTGTCTAATGAGAGAGCAGCCCTATGGTCGGGTAGGGCAATGCTGACTTGATCTTTTACACAGTGATGCCACTGTGCCTCGAGGGTGGGAAGAGGGAATGCTGAAGGTGGTGGATGGGAAACCACTCAGGTGCAGTGCTTTATCATTGAGGATGTTCACTTTCTTTAATATTGCTGGGGGGGGGGGGGTTGCACTGATGCAGGCAAGTGTAGAATGTTCCAACACAACCCTGATGTATACCTTACAGAGAGCAAACAGACATTGGGGAATCAGGGGTTTGGGGAAACTGAGATTGTTCTCCTTGTAGCAAAGGAAATTTGGGGAGCTTTGACAAAGCGGTTTACAAAAGTTACACGATATAATAATAAACCTTACACCCATCAGTTCATTATACAAGGATTACAGGACACATGTTGAAGATTTGGGAAGATCTATTGAGAGGATGGTTTGATTCAAAGGAGAACTTTTATTCAGCAAATGGTATTGATCTGGAACACAATACTCTCACACAATATGAATATCCAGGTCCTGATGAATGGAGTAATTCTGTCAGAGTTTAGCGTTACAATGACTGAGATTACCATCTGAATATCTACCTGTAATACAAGTTTATAAAATCCGTCACTGTCAGTTCAAGTTTGAAACTCATACAATCCCCTCCTCCTGGCCCAGGATGACTGTACACATTACCCCTGGTGGAGGTCAGCAGGCACTTCAAGGGCAAATCTATGTGGGTTTCTATGAGTTGCCACCTTGGGACCTCATGTGACTGAACATGGGACAGAATGACCCAAGATTCAGTCAGATGTGGAGAGCAGGATTTGCTTCCTTTTCTTTCCTTCTGTGCTGCCTCTGTGCCTCCTCAATAAGACATGGGGTGTGAAAGGCTCATGCAGCTTGATGGGCAAGATGTCTCCATTCTGACCAATGGGCAGGAAGCTCCTCCCAGTCATGAAACAGAGTATCCCTGAAAGATAGCAACTGCGCATGCTTCCCACTGCCCAGTGCTCACAGTACATGTTTCGACTAATGAGGGGGGAAATCTCCTAGAAAAAGCATAACAGGAAAGTTCCAAAAGAATTATAAACAGTTTACAGAGAAATATTCACAGGAAACGTGGGCAACAAGTTGGCAGATAGAGTATAACTTGGGATAAACTGTAGAAAGCTGCACCACAAAGGGACTGGGGGAAAATGAGCAGGAAACACAGAAAGCTAGCACACAGTTACAAAATTGAATCAGGAAGGGGAATGGAATGTTCTCCCTTATTTCAAAGAGTTTGCAATATAAGAATTTGGAGTGTATGCCTTAGGGCAACTAAACAAATGGAGAGTGAGATCCACATCTGGAGTAATGTGAACAGATTTGGTCGCTTTCGTTAACGAAATAGAGCAGTTTATTGGAGGCATTTCAGAGAAGACCCATTGGGATGATCCCTGTTTTGAAGGGATTATCCTGTAAGCAAAGGCTGAATAAGTTGGGAATCTACTCACTGGACTTTGGAAGAATGAGAGGTGATCTCTTTGAAACATACAGGATTCTGTCGAGGTTTGACAGGGTAAATATGGAGAGGATGTGTCCCATTACAGGCGAGTCTTGAACCAAATTCTGCGTCAGTCGCAGAATCAAGGGTTCTGTTTCAGATTTGTCAAGTTAAATGCAACACCGACACAGGTTAGGGTTTCAGTAGCAATGGAGCTGGGGTGAGAAGGAGACAAGCAGCGTTTTAGAGATTGAAATTCTTGATGTTTGTGATTGTGTAGATGTCTGATCAGAAGGTCAACTTGGGGTCAGATACGAGAGCAATACTGGGAAGAATGTAGTTCTGCCTCAGACACTTCCCAGTGAGAGGGACGACACAGCAGTAAGGGAAATGAATTTGGAATAGCAACTGAAGGCAATGGGTTTAAAATTACAGTGTTTCATTGGAGTGAATTGCAGCTAATCGAAGAAGGGCTAATGTCCGAAACGTCGATTCTCCTGTTCCCTAGATGCTGCCTGACCTGCTGCGCTTTTCCAGCAACACATTTCCATCTCTGATCTCCAGCATCTGCAGACCTCACTTTCTCCTGCAGCTAATCGAAGCCTGGTAAGCAGTTTGATAACTGAGTAATAGTGGAGGAATGGAGACGGATGATGGGGAGGGAGAGTTGGACATTGTCAGTGTACATGTGAAACCTAACACAGTGCTTTTGGGCAATGTTACCTCCTGGCAGTATGTAGGTGAGAAACAGGACGGACCAAGGATAGATTCAGGAGGGACACCAGATACAATGAATTCAGAAAGGAAACGGAGAGTGGAGATGGAGCAGGATTTTCCAATGATGGTGAGGTCAAATCTTAGGTTTTAGCAGAATGGGAGAGAAGGACATAACCAGAAAAGACAGACAGACAGATTATGGAACAATATCTGTGAATTGGCAAGGGGGAGGGGGGGGGGGGGCGGTGATAAACAAGAGGATGAGACGGAGATTTGGAATGTCCATGATTTAGCTACACTAGGGTAAATAGTCAAGATGACATCTAATAAGGCTTGACAAGAGACTCTAGGAAATGCAAGTTTAGGACTAAAACGAGGAGCACCTTTGTGAGGCAGTTTAGCTCGGTGGGTTAGTGGAGAGGGAGGAAGGAAGCAGAGGCAGCTGATCGGATTGTCTCAATGTTATTGACAGAGAAACTCCATGTGCTCCTCACTCTTGTTGTTGGAGGGGAGGATGGAGGAGACAGGGTAATGGACTTTGTTTTTATTTCCAAAACAATAAACAAAACCTGTGATAGTGATTCTAAAAATAAGTGTACAAACCTGCCATATTTATCATTTATCAACAATATTAAAATATACAACTGAAGTTCAGGTTTGAATCCCAAATCGGTAGAGGGTGGCTCTGAAGTCAAGAAAATAATAACTGGAATGAAGAATCTACTGTTTGCCATGGAACCATTGGGGATGTTTTTTCTGCTATTGACAATGTCCTTGAGGGAAAGAAACCCGACAGTGGCCCATCAAGTCACTCATTGTATTAATCACTGCACAGTCTCAACAAAGGAATGAAACTGGGTGGACCACATTACATCTACCAATGCACTACCAAATACAACCACACAATCAGCCCTCTTGACCCTGCAACTTCCGCCTCACTGTGGGCCAACAACAGCAGCAGAACTGTACTACAGCCCAATCTGAAATCTCATGGCCTGATATCCCCCACTCAACCATTAACATCAAGCCAGGGGAATCAACACTGGTTCAATGGTAAATGCAGGAGGGCATGCCAGGAGCAGTACCAGGTATACCTAAAAATGAGGTGCCAACCTGGTGCAGCTACCAAACCTGCATGGCCAAACAGCACAAGCAACACCAAATAGAACTAAGTGATCCCATAACCAATAGATTAGATCTGAGTTCTGCAGTTCTGCCACACCTAGTCAATAGTAGTGATGGACAATTAAACAACTCACTGGAGGAAATATCACAGATATCCCCACCCTTACCGATGGAGGGGTCTCACACATTCATGCAACAGATAAGAGGACAGCATTAGCAGCGAGTTTCAGCTAGCAGTGGCAAGTGGATGAACCATCTCCATTGGTCCCTTACATCACAGATATGAATCGACTTGGTTGAAAACTCATTTCAAATCATATCAAGAAATGGATAAGCAGTGTAAAGGTATGGGCCCTGCCAATATTCTGGCAATAATACTGTTGGCTGTGCTGCAGAACCTGCTGCCCACCAAGGCAAGTACTGCTCCAGCACTGGCACCTACTGACTTTGTGGAACATTGCTCAGGAATGTTCCAACACAAAAACACAGGGCAGATCCAACTCAGCCAATTCCCCTCCATGAGTCCACACTCGCTCAGCAGTGAAGTGATGGAAGGTGTCATCAACAGTGCTGTCAAGCACCTGCTCAGCAATAACCTGCTCAGCGATGCCCAGATTGGGTTCTGCCAGGGCCACTCAGCTCCTGAGCTTGTTACGGACTTGATTCACAAACTGACAAACAGCTGAATGAGGCGAGACCAGACCCCACCCCCCCCCACCCCCAAAACCACTATTTCGACTTCAGTGATATCACCTGACCTTACCACAGTCTCAGCTCATTTGCTGAAACTCTCATTCATTCCTTTTGTTAACTCTAGATTTCATTATCTAAAGCCACTCCTGGCCAGCATCCCACATTCACCCTCCCGATAATCTCAAGAATATTGAAAACTCTACTGCCGAAGTGCTCACTTGTACCAAAACTTGCGGATCAATCAAAAGACTCCCATTTATAAGCAACAACAATTTACTTTCGCACCTTTGAATTAATTCCTGGCTGTAAGCATTCCTATCTCCCTGCACCACACACCCTTTCATATCACAATAACTCATTTTAGTTCAGACTCTCAATGATGTGTTTATTTTTGAGTTCACCTGTGTGACTGTTTCTATAGACTCCAAGGGAACATGGTCTGGGATCCCCACTCTAACCCTCTAAGATCTACTTTTTTCCTTTAAGGCATTCTTGAAAAACTGCTTATTTGGCAATGGTTTTGGTCACTGGACACAATATTCTCCATCTGTAGCCTTATGTCAAAAGTTCTCAATAATATTTTTTATGAAATTAAAACCATGATGATTTGTACAGATATCTTCAACTCTTTAATATCGCTAAGTGAATAATCTGTAATGTCTCTTACCCAAACACCTTCACCACACAAATTGCAGCAGTACAAGGAAGTCAAACATCACCCTCTCCACAGCCAACAAGGTTTTGGCATTGATCACTGGTCTCTGTGGAAGGAGAAATATACAGTTGATGTTTCAGGGAGTGCAATATGAATTACAGGGAATGAAAATGGTGCAGAATTTGACTGTCAGAAATTGAAGGAAAATGCACTCGCTTATAGGAAAAAAAGAATTCTTGACTGTCAAAGATATTGTGGAAAAAATAACCTGATAATGGAACATCATATGGTCAGGAGCCGGGCAGCAGTGGACAATTCATTTACATTCCTGAAGAAGGGCTTATGCCCGAAACGTCGATTCTCCTGCTCCTCGTATGCTACCTGGCCTGCTGTGTTTTTCCAGCTCTACATTTTTCAATTCATTTACAAAACAGCTGTGAAAGTAATAGCAAAATACTATACAGAGCAAAAATACACCCATGAGAGACTGAGGAAGCTAGATAATGAACAAGTGGACATCAGAGAGCCCAGACGTGAACCAGAGCAGAGTTCACTTTTATGATCCCACAGTCAAAGATGTCCAGCACAGAAACAGACTTCTTCGGTCCAACCTATGCGAACCAGATATCCTAACCTAATCTATCTAAATTAAATCCTATCTGCCACTCCTCAGCCCATTGGCCCATCTCATCAATATCACATTGTATTCTGAGAAAACCTTCTTCATTGTCCACAACACCAACTGTTGGCTGGAGCTTGCGCACTGCTTCGTGGCTTTTGTTGCTGTTTATCAGTTAAAAGAGTGAGGGACAAAGTTAAAAATCACACAACCACCTGATGAAGGACCAGCAAAGTTGTGCTTCAAAATAAACCTGTTGGACTATAACCTGGTGTTCTGTGAATTATAATTTTGGCCATCCTAATCCAACACCAGCACCTCCAAGTCACGAGTGAGGGAGGAATGCATAACATAAGAACAAAAGAACTAGGAACAGGAGAAGGCCGTCCTGCCCTTCGAGCCTGCTCTACCATTCAATAAAATCATGGCTGATCATTTTGTGGATGCAGAACCATTTACCCACGTTCTCACCGTATTCCTTAATTATTTATTTCTTTTTTTAAAAAACTAACTTAGCTTTAAAAACGTTCATTGAGCTAGCATCAACTACTTCCCTGGGCAATGCACTCCATCGAGGTCAAGACGTTCCTTCTCAATTCATTCCTAAATTTGCTGCCTCTAACCTTGTGGTGATGCCCTCTTGTCCTGGCTTCACCTGCCAGTGGAAACATCCTCTCTACTTCTATTTTATCCATTCCTTTCATTATTTTATATCTTTCCATTCTTCTGAATTCCAATGAATCTAATTCCAATCTACTCAGTCTCTTAAGCCAAACCCCTCACCTCCAGGATCAACATAGTTAACCTCCTCTGCACCCCCTCTCGTTCCAGTACATTCTTGAGCAAGTAAGGAGATAAAAACTACATGCAGTACTCCAGGTGTGGCCTCACCAGCACCCACTATAGTTGGAACATAACCTCTGTTTTTAAACACAATCCCTTCAGCAATGAAGGACAAAATTCCATTTGCCTTCTGAACTGATTGTTGTACCTGGTGACCAACCCTCCTGCAGAAGGATGTTCAGGTGCCTCTGTATAGCAAATAATGCAACTTTTTTAAAATTCAAGTAATAATCTTTTTATTAATGTTACTCCAACCAAAGAGTATGACTTTACATTTATGAACATAATATTCCACTTGCCAAACCATTGCCCACTCACTCAATGTATCTGGGTTCCTCTGCAAAGTTTCACAGTCCTCCGCACACTTTGTTCTGCTACTCATCTTAGTGTCATATGCAAATTTTGTCATCCTACATGTGGTCCCCAACTCCAAATCATCTGTATCAATTGTAAATAATTGCAGTCCCAACACTGATCCGAGAGGCACACTACTAGTTACTGATTGCCAGCCAGAATAAGGTTTATTTATCCCCACTCTTTGCTTCCTGTTAGTTAACCAATCTTCTATCCATGCTGATACTCTATCCCATGCACCCTTATATAATGCAACAGCCTCTGGCTCAGCACCTTGTTGAAGGCCTTTTGGAAATCCAGGTACACCGCATCCACTGAGTCCCCGTTGTCCACCTTGCTCGAAACGTCTTCATAGAATTCCAAACGATTTGTCAAGCATGACATATCCTTCATGAATCCATGCTGTCTGCCCAATGGGACAATTTCTGTCGAGATTCCCTGCTATTTCTTCCTTGATAATAGCATCTTTCCAACCACAGAGAAGAAACTAACTTGTGTAGAATTCCCTATCTTTTGTCCACCGCCTTTTCTTACAGTCCTTCCTTTTCACTGGAATATGCTTTTGCCGACACTTCCTAAAATGTCTTTGAAAATCTTTCATCAACTGTCCCACCATAAACCTTTGCTTCCAGTCTACTTTATCCAGGTTCTCCCTCATTCTATTTTAGTTGCCCGTGTTCAAGCACAGGACCAAGGTATTAGATTTTATCTTCACACTCTCCATATGAATTCTAACTTCAACCAGATAGTGATCATTTCTTCCAAGAGGATCCCTAACTGTGAGGTTATTAATTATTCCTGTGTCATTGCACAGGGGCCAGATCTTGGATAGATTGCTCCTTGTCGGTGCCATTTCATACTGTTCAAAAAAACTATCATGGATACACTTAATGAACTCCTCAAGGTTACCCTAACAGAGCTGGTTTGAAAAATCTACATGTAGATTAAAATCACCCATGATAATAACCGTACCATTTTTACAGGCATAAGTTATTCATTCGTTTATTGCCCATCCCAATGTGATGTTATTATTTGGTGGTCTGTACACTATGCCTATCAGTGACTATCTCGTTAGAATTTTGAATGCATCATTCCTGTTTCTCCTCATGTACAGCAATAACAACAACTACTTGCATTGTATGGAAACTTTCACAATGGCAAATCTCCTAAGTTGCTTCATGGATGATCAAAACATTGATTAAAGAGAATGATTTTAAAATACATCTTAAAGGAGGATAGAGAAGGTTAGGGACGGAATTCCACAAACCTCTGCCGTTGACAGCTCCAAATGTGGAGTGATGCAGGTGGGGTGGGTTGGAAAGGGAACGTGCAAAGTGGAAATGGAGAAGCGCAGGCAGTGCATAATGTCTTAAGGACAGAGGAGGTTCCAGACTGAGTCTGTCTGTCATAGATAGTATGACTGCCTCATGGAATTTGAAGCACCGCAATGGGCCCATGCATGTCATGTTAGTCAAGGATAGTATAACGGTGGCTGACAGAACATTTGATGAGGACTTGTCTACTGAAGTAGTGTGGGCTGAGGTTAGAAACAGGAGAGGAGAGATCACACTGCTTGGATTTTTTATAGGTGCCGCAGAGTTCCAGGGAGGGGGAAGAGAGGATTAGCAAAATTACTCTGGGTAGGAGTGAAAGTAACATGGTGGTCATTATGGGGGACTTTAATTTCCCCAACATTGATTCGAAATGCTATAACTCTAGTACATAGGATGGATCAGTTTTTTTGTCCAATGTGTACAGGAGGGTTTCCTGACACAGTATGTTGAAGGACCGACAAGAGGGGAGGCCACACTGGATCTGGTGCTTGGTCATGAACCGGACTAGGTATTTCATTTAGTTGTAGGTGAGCACTTTGGAGAGAGTGATCATAATTCAGTTATGTTTAGTTTAGCGGTGGAAAGGGATATGTACATGCCACAGGTGAAGACTTACCGATGGGCCAGTGGCAATTACAATGCGATTCGGCTAGAATTAGGGTGCATAGAATGGGGTGGCAAAATGCAGTGGATGCAGACAATGGAAATGTGGAGCTGGTTTAAGAAACAGATATTGCGTGTCCTTGATAGGTATGTCCCTGTCAGGCAGGGAGGAAGTGATAAGGTCAGGGAACCGTGGTTTACCACAGAAATTGCATCTCTTGTTAAGAAGAAGTCAGAGGATTATGTGTTGATGAGGCAAATGGTACAGATGAGGCGATGGAGACTTACAGATCAGCTAGGAAGGATTTAAAGAGAGTTAAGAAGAGCAAAGAGAGGACACGAGCAGTCTTTAGGGAAAAGAATAAAGGAGAACCTTAAAGCTTTCTATAGGTATGTGAGGAATAAAGGATAGCGTAGGAATAGGGCCAATCAAAGATCGAAGTGGGAAGTTGAGTGTGGATACTGTTGCAATCGGAGAGGTGGCAAACGAATATTTCTCATTGGTTTTCACTCAGGAAAATGAGAATATTGCAGATAATAATGAAGTAGAAGATGTTAGACTAGAAAGGATCGAGGTTAGTTACAAACAGGTGTTATCAATTCTAGAAGGATTGAAAGTAGATAAGTCCCCGGGGCTGGATGGGATTTATCCGTGGATTCTCTGGGAAGCTCGGGAGTAGATAGCAAATACATCAGCTTTGATATTGAGTCGTCCTTGCCTACAGGTTCAGTACCAGAGGACTGGATGATTGCAAATGTTATGCCCTTGATCAAGAAGGCCAGTAGAGATGACCCAGGTAATTATATACCAGTGAGCCTTACTTCTGTTGTAGGAAAGGTTTTGGAAAGGATTATAAGAGACAATATTTGTAATCGTTTGGCAAACAACAATATGATTTCAGATCGTCAATATGGTTTTGTGTCTCAGAAAGCTCATTGCGTTTTTTGAGATGGTGACCAAGCATATAGATGTGGGTAGGGCAGTCGACGTGGTCTACATGGACTTCAGTAAAGCTTTGATAGGTTTCCACAAGGTAGGCTGTGAGAGAAAATGCAGCAACATGGAATTGAGTGTGGTTTGGATTAGAAACTGACTTTCTGAAAGAAGGCAGCGAGTGGTGGATGATGGAAAATAATCAGCCTCCAGTGCAGTTATTAGTGGTGTGCCACAAGGACCTGTTTTGGGACCACTGCTGTTTGTCATTTCTATAAAAGTCTTAGATGCAGGCATAGGTGGATGGATTAGTAAGTTTGCAGATGACACGAAAGTCAGTGGAGTAGTGGACAGTGTGGAAGAATGTTACAGGTTACAGGGGGACTTGGATAAACTGCAGAATTGGGCTGAAGGGTGGCAAATGGAGTTCAATGCAGCTAAATGTGAGGTGATGCACGTTGTGAAGAATAACAGGAAGGCAGATTACTGGGTCAATGGAAGGATTATTGGTAGTGCAGATGTGCAGAGGGATGTTGGAGTCCATGTACATAGATGCCTGCAAGTTGCCACCCAGGTGTACAGTACTGTTAAGGCAGCATACATGTGTTAGGTTTCATTCGTAGATGGATTGAGGTCTGGAGCCGCAATATCGTGCTGCAACTATACAAAACACTGGTGCGGCCATATTTGGAATATTGTGTGCAGTTCTGGTGCCCATATTTCGGGAAGGATGTGGAAGCATTGGAAAAGGTGCAAAGGAGATTTACCAGGATGTTGTGTGGTCTGGAGGGAAGGTCTTATGACGAGATGTTGAGAGACTTGAACGTGTTCTCATTGGCAAGAAGAAGGCTAAGAGAGGTTTTGATAGAGACATACAAGATGATCAGAGGCTTAGATAGGGTAGACAGTGAAAGTCCTTTTCCTTGGATGATGTCATCAGTGTGTATGAGGGGGCATAACTACAAATTGAGGAGTGATAGATTTAAGACAGTTGTCAGAGGCAGGTTCTTTACTCAGAGAGTATTTAGGGCATGGAATCCACTATCTACTAATCTAGTTAACTCAGCCATATTAATGAGATTTAAACGATCCTTTAGATAAGCACATGTGTGATTTTGGGATAGTGTAGGGGGACGAGCTGAGAATAGTTAACAGGTCGGCGCAACATCAAGGACCGAAGGGCCTGTTCTGCGCTGAATTGTTCTCTGACTATTGTGCTACATGAGATTTTTACTGTCTTAGAGTGATGGATCTTGTATTGTGGGCTTACGAAGTGTCACTGATCTCTACCAAATGTGTACGCGGTAGAGAATGCTGCCTGGCCTGCTGCGCTTTTCCAGCAACACATTTTTCAGCTCTGATCTCCAGCATCTGCAGTCCTCACTTTCTCCCTGTATGAGGTAGAGTCAGGGCAATAATAAGATGCTGCAACAGGAGGGGGACAAGTAGCTCCATATAAAACCCGACTCCTTCTCAACTGTTTTCAACACAAAAACCGAGCGCCTTCTAGAAAAGCACCTCTATATCCCACCACAACGTTGTGCCCCACAATCGTGGTATCTGGCTGTGCATAAGAGGAGTGCAACAGTCTGTACTGGGACTCTGAAACGCTTGGTAAGAGTCAAATAATCTGAGCATTGAGAGCCCCACCACATTGCATGCATTTTCTCTTGTTTTCACTCTGTTCCTGACTCTTCTTGGTTTTCCTAATGAACCTGCTAAAAGTTGTTTACACACACCTGCACAAGCTGTGAATTGAACCCAGGCCCCTCGGTCCAAGATTAGCGATATTTTCACCGCGTCACAAACATCGACTCTAACTTCCTTTGTCCCTTGCCTGCTAAGTCACGCCTGAATCAACTCTGCAACTGGGAGGAAGAGGCGGAACAGGAGGACCGAGTAGCGGTCTGTCCTCCAACCAGAGTGCGAGAGGAGAGGGGACAAAGCATTCTCAGGAGTGAACGCTTCAAAATTGGTCAGAGAGCAAACTCTTTTGCAGGATTGATCGTTCTCACTCCATAGTGGAGCATTAAACCTCTCTCATAAATCAATGTGAGATTTTAAGAAATACTGTAGTTGAAATGTAAATCTGATAACGTACATATTTCAAATCGATTTGCACAACTCGAGTAAGAAACTTTTTTTTAAACTCCCAGAACGATTGGAAATGTACATACCTGGCCGGTATGGTTGATTTGGACCGGACAATCTATTTGCATGCTAGACATCGTTATGTCTGTAACTCGACAGAGTCATTGTTCATGACTAATATTTTACCCATCAGTCTGTGCAGATATTAATATCCTCTATGAACGCACTGATAACCTCAGACGCACGCGCAGTTTGGTTTCTATGCAGAGCATGCGCAGTGTCACATTGATAAAGACAGAGAGAGAGAGAAACATGGAGCTACTTTCTCCGGCAACGGCTGCGATCGGCTTTAGAGATCGGCGCTCAGAGCCGATCTGTGGGAGCTGCGTAGGGAGAAAGGAGCGGAGAGAATTCACAAGTCCCGGATAAAGTTTAAAACAGACTCAAAAAAGACCCTCCTGGCCCGGGTAAGGAGGTGGCGGTCTCTGATCAAGGAAGGGGCCCAGGGTCACGGCCGCCATTTGTTTGAGGGAAGAGGGAGCGCGGGCCAAAGTGCCGCCATCTTGAGAAGGTCAAGGTGCAGGAGGGCGGGGTATTCGGGGTCTGTAGAACAATCAGAGGAAAGGGAAGACCCATTGTTACTGATTAATCCCCCGGACACAGCGTCACTGGGCAGTCCCGCAGGAATATCCTCTCTCAGTCCTGCTGGGATGGTTCACCCAGTCAGAACCAGCAGCTCTCCTCCTCTCTCAGCTCCCCTTCTGTCCTTCCTGCAGCATCTGTCCCCTGGAACATTGAGCTGCCTGTCCTGTCCCTCCCTCAGCTGTTGTTTCTGTAATACCTGTGATATCCCAGTCCCATCTTAGATTACTTCCCGAAAGACAGGAATGCACCCTATGGATTTTTCTTAACATCAGCAATTGTTTAATACTCATTTACAGGTTTTTAATTACATCGTTTTTGAAGCATTTACTTCACATTCAATCATTTGCAACGGTGGGATCTGAACCTGTGTCCAGAGAAGACTTGCTGAGTTTCTGGATAAATTGTCACACAATAATGTCACTAGGCCATCACTTTGCCTGCTCACTGTTTGTATATCCCAGTGCAACATGAATCGAAACCCTTTCTTCCTGCACAATAGTTTGACCCGGCACTCTGGTGATGTGACTCAGTACCTCTCCATGCGGTATCCCTCACTGTGTGGGTCTAATTGCTGCCTCTGCCAGCGTCTCTCACTCTTGAAGCTACTCCAGATCATCAGCCAACAGAATTCTCCACTCCAGAGAGATGAGGCAGCACAGGTCAGGAATGGAGACTGTGATTTTCCAGATCTCTGTTAGCTCAGTGCCATTCTATATGTGTAACCCTCAAAGCATTAGTCTAATTTCCCATTCTGCCTATTTCTGTGTCTTCTACAGGTACTCATGGAGTTCCTGACTCAATAGACTTGCCAACTGCTGGTTGGGACGATGGTTGGTCAGCCAGAAAGACAAAGTCAGGGAGTCTTCAATAAATCCTGCTGCCAGGTAAGATCATTCCAGTGCACACAGCAGAAAGTAATAAGGGGGATCCAAACATCAGCTAACAAGACATGACATAGAGAAAGTGCTGGAGGGGGAGCACAGTACAAACACACCCAAGGCTCAATCACCACGCCTGCTGCAAGTTTTGTTGTAATGAGACCTCATCGGGAGTTCCCAGTTATCAGTTCAGGCCTGTGCTTTCTTCGGGAGCATCAGAACAACTGAGGGGAAAGCAGGCATCCCACGAGAGGATGGTAATGCTGCCTGCGATCTTTCTGTTCCCTATTCTCTCTCCAACACTATATCTATGGCTTGTATTGAGGACCAGTGTCTTCAATCATTCTAACTCCTATAACAGTTCCTATCTCTGTCATCTCCTCAATTCTCACCAATTATTTCACATATTTGAAACCTCCAGTCCAGATGACCATCCATATCGCTGTAACTTGCTTCAGTCTCTACAACATGCCTTGTCACGATAGTCTCCTCCTCCAATAACCAGAGACATCGAGTCTGTTTCTGTGCGGCATGATTCTTTAGCCAAGGTTTCCTAAATGGAATGAGTCGCGTTTGCCTGTGTTTGGCTCATATCCCTTCCAATCTACTCCTCTCCACGTACCTGCCCGAGTGTCTAATCCATGTTGTAATTGTACTTGTTTTTACCATTTCCTCTAGCGGCCCATTCCGCCTATGCACCATCCTCTGTGGATAATGTTGCCCCTCAGCTCCCTCTTTAAATCCTTGCTCTCTCACCTCACGTTTATGCCTCGAGCTTTGGACTCACCTACCCTTGGCAATTCACCTTACCTAGACCCTAATTGGTTTCATAAACCTTTATAAGGTCACGCCGTGGCCTCCTCTGCCCAGGAGAAATATTGACGACAATATCTCCAACTCATGTACTCAATGCTCTGACCAATGAAGACAAGTGTGCCAATTACTGTTTTCAACACCCTATCGGCTTGTGATGCCAATCCAAGGAACAATGTAACTGCACCCCTTAGTCTCTTCCTTTTCTACAACACTGTCCAGGGCCCAACCATTACCCGTGTTAGTCCTCCCTGGTTTGTCTGAACTAAATCCAACACCTGAATTAAACTCCATCTTTCATTCCTTCGCCCAGTTGATTAACATCCCCTTCGATAACTATATTCCCTGCCCACTCTTCCCCTAATCTTGGTATCCATAAACATTCTAACAGGGACTTCTATCTTTTCACTCAAATTGTTTATTTAAGTAGTGCACAACAGTGGTCCCAGTACTAATCCTTACAGCACGCTGCTGATCAGAGGCCTCCAGTCTGAACAACAACCCTCTCCCACCACCCTCTGTCTCCCACTGTCATCCCATTTTGTATCCAGTTGGCTAGCTCTCCCTGATCCTTTGTGATCTACCCTTACTAACCAATGTATCATGCTACATCCTGAACAAGGGTTTGCGGAAGCCAGATGCAACGTCTGTTGCTCTGCTTTCATCTATCTTTTTGGTCACATCTTGAGCAAACTCCAGTCAAGTTTGTGGGACATGTTTTTCCATGCACAAAGCCATGTTGGCCATCCGTAATCAGGCCTTATCTTTCCAAATGCATGTAAGGCCTACCTCTCAGAATGACCTCCAACAACTGACCCACCCTGATGTCTCGCTCATCAGTCTGTAGTTCCCTGGCTTTTGCTTGCAGCCTTTCTTAATTGATAACGCAACATTATAATCATAGTCAGAGTCATACCACACTGTTTGGTTAACGCAAACCATACTCTAAAACGGATCTCATCCAACCTGCCTGTTACTGGATCATATCCCTTCAAACCTTTCCTATTCATGTACTAATCCAAATGTCTTTTGAACATTGTAATTGTCTCCATGTTCACCCCTTCCTTGGGAAGTTCATTTCACACATAACCCAGCCTCTGTGTAACAATGTGCCTCTCATGTATTTTATTTTATATGTCTCTCCTCTAACTTAAAAATGTAGTGCCTTGTCTTGAAACTCCCCTGTCCATGGGAAAAGACAACTCCCATTAACTCTATCTATCCTCCTCATGATTTTATAAACTTCTATGAGGTCATCTGTCAACATTCAGGTTTCAGTGAAAAATACCAACCTATGCAGCCTTTCTTTATACTGAAGCCTTTCGTACCCAGCCACATCCCAGTAAATCTCCTCCCAACACTTTCCAGCTTAATAATATCCTTCCTGTAACTGGTCGACCAGAACTGGACACAGTATTCCAGAAGAGGACTCACCAATGGCCTGTATAATCTCAATTGGTCTTCACAACTCCTATATCCAAAGGACTGAGCAATGAAAGCAAGTGAGGCAAGCACCTTTTTTTAAACTATCCTGTCTCTCCATGTTGCAAACTTCAAAGAATTATGTAACTGAACCCTGAGGTCCCTCTGTTCTACAACACTACCGAAGGTCTTGCCATTAATTGTATAAGTCCTGCCCGGGTTTGTTGCACCAAATGCATTACCTCACATTTATTCAGATTGAACTCCATCTACAGTTTTTCAGCCATTCACACATTTCTTCAGGATCCCTTTGTAATCTCAGAAAACCTTCTTCACTGTCCACAATGTCACCCTCCAGTCTAACAGCTTATCACACATAGCACTCTATGGTACAAATATCTCTGCTAGGGGCCCGACAATTTCTTCACCAGCTTCCCACAATGTCCTGAGATTCATTTGATCAGGTCCTGGGGATTTATCTACCTTTGTGTATTAAAACCTCCAGCACCTCCGTTTCTATAATGTGGACTCATTTCAAGACATTGAGTCATAGAGATGTACAGCACGGAAAAAGGCCCTTCGGACCAACTCCTGCATTGCGTTTCTAGTCGCAGTTGCAACTATTTTGCCAATATCCCTCTAAAACTTTGCTATTCATACACCCATCCACATGCCTTTTAAATGTATTTCTATCAGCCTCCACTATTTGCTCTGGCAGCTTATTCCATCCACTCTGTGGGAGCCAGTTGTCCTTTAGATCCGTTTGAAAAGTTTCCCTCGCCTGGGGAAATGACCTTGTCTATTGACCCTGTCGATGACCATCATGATTTTAATCACCTTTTATCGGTTAACTCCTCAGCTTCCCATGTTCAACTGAAAACATCCTCAGCCTATTCAGGCTTTTCCCTGAAGCGCAAGCCCTCCAACCCTGGCAACATCTTTGGTCATTTCTTCTGAACCCTTTCATGTTCCACACATCCTTCCGATGGCATTGAGACCAGAATTGCACACAGTATTCCAATAGCAGTCAGGCCAAACACTGTTTAGTTCCCTGAGCGCCCCAGTCTTTATCCACAGTCAGTTCCACAGTGAAATATTTGTTTCGGATCTTGTAGTTTCACACATCGTTGGCTTCATTGATCATTAAGATACCGGGTTTGTCCCGAGCTCTTCTTTTGCTCTTCATACACTTGTAGAGTCTCTTTGGATTCTCCTTAACTTTCTCTGCCAAATCTATCTCATGTCCCCTTTTTACATTCCTGATTTCCATCCAAAGTGTATTTCTACAGCCCCGATGCTCCTGAAGGGATTCCCTTGAGTCAGCCAGTTATATCTGACATGTGACCCCTTTTTTTCTTGACCACAGCCTCGAAACTCAGCCAGTGTTTCCGAATTCAATCAGCATTGAGCTGCACACTAACAGGAACACGCTGGTGCTGAACGCTCCTTTGATTTCGGTTTTAAAATATTCCTACTTGCCAGACTTCCCTTTATCTGCAAATAGCCTCCCCAGATCTACTTTAAAAATTCATGTCTAATACTATCTTGCTCCATTGAATAACTTTAACTTGTGGATCAGGCCTGTCCTTTTCCATCGCTATTTTCAAACTAATACAATTGTGGTAACTTTCCCAAGTGCTCCCCCACTAACACCTCAGTCCCGTTCCCGACCTTGTTTCCCAAGGGCAGGTCAGGTTTAGCCCCATTCTCCAGTTGGGCCACTTACATAATGACTGGGAGTTTTCGGAACACACTTAACAAATTCCTTCCATCCAAATGCTTAACTTAGTAGCAATCCCAGTCCAGGTTTGGAACGGTATAGATCCCCTATCATTACAACCCTATTATTCAAAGAGATATCTAAAATCTCCTGACATATTTGCTCCTTCATCTCCCATTGCCTATCACTGTAGTACGACCATAGAAAGCTAATGACCAATTTTTATTTCTCAGTTCCACAGATATCGCTTAACGGGGCGATCCTGCATGAATACTCCCTCTAGGTACTGCTGGGATGTTTCCCCCAATCAAAACCACCGACTCTCCTCCTGTTTTGCCTCCTGTTCTATCATTCTTGTAGCATCTGTCTCCGGAACATTGAGCTGCTGGTCCTGTTGCTTCCTCAGCTGTGTTTCTGTAATACCTATGGTATCCCAATCCCATGTTCCCATCCATGCTCTGGGTTCATCTTCCTTATCTGTCTGACAATTTGCATTGAAATAACTGCAGTTTAATCCACCAGTTTTCCCTAATTGTCTGCTTTGTTCTTGCCTGCCTTGTCTACTTATATTCCTCTCTTGAACATTTGTACCAGCCACAACTTTCTTTCTGGCCTTACGACTCTTTGGGGTCACACAGCCCTGCCAGACGAGTTTAAATCCTCTCGAGCAGCTCCAGCAACGTTCCCCACCAGGATGTAGTCCCCCTCCTGCTCCCAGGTCAGGTGTATTTCCCACCCTGTCTACCTGTGCTGACACCTTCAGACATCCAGGGACTTGCCCACCAAGTTCCCTGTGTTCCTCAGTACTCCAGGAGGACCTACCATTCAAGATGTATATCATTCGTTTATTAGACCTCCCGCAGTGCATTACCTCACAGTAATCAGAAGTAAACTCTGTCTGACATTACTCTGCTCAGTTTATCATGTGATCGATATCAGATTGTAGCCTGGGACCATCCCCCTCACTGTGGACAACATCCTCACCTTTCATGTCATCTGCAAACCTGCTAATGTTACCTTCTGCTTTCACATCCGAGTGATTAATGTCCATAATGACCAGCAATGGCTCCTGCACAGGTCCCTGTGGTACACCCGCTGGGCAAAGGCTTTCAATCACAAAACCAACCCTCCACCAATTGTGGAGCCAATTTGCCAACTTACCTTGGATCCCATGGGCTCTTCCCTTTTGGACCAGCCTTCCGTGTGGGACCTTGTCAAAGACCTCAATGAACTCCATATAAACCACATCATCTGCACTGCCCTCATCAATATCAGAGGACAGTCGTCTAGCAAATCCATACAGACAATCCCTAATGAAATTGCGGGGTTATCCATTTTTGGCGAATACATTGTATAGGTGTTCTTCTTCCTTTTTTTGCAGTTCTGGTGTACTGCAGTGTGTTGTGGCCCTTTTTAATAGTGTCTTGATGCAACTTCTTTTGCGTGTGTTGGGGTGGTTGCTTTCGTAGTTCAGGACTTGGTCTGTGTGTGTGGCTTTCCTGTATACCTTTGTGGTGAATTCTCCGTTCGGTGTTCTCTGGACCCTCACGTCTAGGAATGGGAGTTGGTTGTCCTTTTCTTCCTCTCCAGTGAATCGGATTCCTGTGAGTGTGGCGTTGATGATCCGGTTTGTGTTCTCTATTTCTGTGTTTTTTAATGATTACAATGGTGTCATCCACATATCTGACCCAGAGTTTGGGTTGAATTTGCAGGAAGACTGTTTGTTCTAATCTTTGCATTACCGCTTCTGCTATGAGTCAAGAGATGGGTGAGCCCATGGGTGTGCCGGTGATTTGTTCATATATTTGGTTGTTGAATGTGAAGTGTGTTGTGAGGCACAGGTCCAGTAGTTTGAGTATGTCGTCTTTGTTGATAGTTCAACGTCCTGTTTTTTGTTCTGTATGTCCAGCAGGCTAGGGTTTCTCTGGCTAGGGTTTTGTCGATAGAGGTGAACAGCGCCGTTACATCGAATGAGACCATGTTTTTTCCTTGTCGATGTGTATATTTCTGATGATGTTCAAGAATTCCTGTGTTGACTGTACAAAGTGTCTGGATCCGCTGATCAGTTGTTTCAGTTTCTGCTGTAGTTCTTTAGCCAGTTTGTGTGATGGTGTCCCGGGTAGTGATACTATGGATATGAGTGGGATGTCTGGTTTGTGCACTTTAGGTAGTCCATAGAATCTGAGGGTGTTGTTGAAAACAGTTTTCATTCTCTGTTGGTCAAACCTGGTTATCTGTACGTTTTTTTTTGTAGGTTTCTCACTGTGTTGTTTATCCTATTGTGAGCTGCTGGGTGGGGTCAAACTCCATGCAATTTTATCCACAGATGCCTCAGGGAAAGAAAACGGAATGAAGACATGTCACGACCCAAAGGACTAGCCACACTACCATACATCAAGAACATTTCCGAACTGACAGCCAGACTACTGCGACCACTAGGACTCATAACTGCACACAAACCAACAGCCACTCTCAGACAACAACTCACCAGGACGAAGGACCTGACACCCAGCATGAGCAAAACCAACATCGTGTACAAAATCCCATGCAAGGACTGCACAAAACACTACATAGGACAAACAGGAAGACAGCTAACGATCCACATCCATGAACATCAACTAGCCACGAAATGACTCGACCAGTTATCCTTAGTAGCCACGCACGCAGATGACAAGCAACGTGAGTTCGACTGGGACAACACTACTATTATAGGACAAGCCAAACCGAGAACAGCCAGGGAATTCCTAGAGGCATGGCACTCATCCACAGTTTCAATCAGTAAGCACATCGACCTGGACCCAATATACCGGCCACTGCAGCGGACAGCTGGAACTGACAACCGGAAACGGCAGATGCAAATCACTATAGTTGCCGGAGGAAAGATAACAGAAGCGCTTCACAGGAGGCTCCCTGAGGATGTGACCTAGACAGGGAATGAAATGTCTGCCACACAAATTCCCAACTTGGCGAACAGAACCACAACAACGAGCACCCGTGCTACAAATCTTCTCCCAAACTTTGAAGACTTTAGACTCTACAAAGCTCCGTCATGAACAACAAGCCACCATCTCTCTATTTCCTTTGCCTTCTTCAGTGTCTGCAACGCTCGCTGTATATTCCAGTAACATTGTTTAGTTACTGCAGGTCTGTCGAGCTCCCCAGACAACCTGTTTCACCCCCTACAGCTCCCACAATCACTGTAACACCCTCTGCTCTGTCTAATCCTCCTCTTTCCCACTGTCTTCCAGGCACAGCGGCGATCCTGTAAGAGAGCAGTGCGGAATGGGATGTTATAAATCTCAGCTGAGGCTTGAGAACTACCATTACCTGGGAGTCACAAGGGGAGAGACCCTGAGCGAGTGCAGCACAGAGCGGGAGAATATACATCAGCAGCGAGGGTCAAGGCCGACTGGGACTTGGATTTGGATAAAAAGCAGAGCAGGAGGCTCGAAATCAGCACCGAGTCACAGAGGGAGTGACCGTGTGAGGGAGCAACTTGGAGCAGGAGCTTGAGGCTGACTCACACCTGGGAGAATATAAATCAGCACTGAGGATCGAGGCCTAGTTGTTCCTGGGAGTCACAGAGACGGTGACCTGTGAGGGAGCACACTGGAGTGAGAGCTGGACGATTACACGTCCGAGGAGACACATCACTGTGTGTGCACGTGTCCCTCCCTTGTTCGGTGTATGTGTGTGTGTCCCCTTCCTTGCTTGTGTGTGAGCATGTCCTTCCCTCACTGTGTGTGTGTGTGTGTATGTCTGCATGTCTTTCTCCCTCACTTTGTGTCTGTGTCCCCTCACTGTGTGTGTGCGTGTGTCCTCTCGCTTTCTGAGCACATGTCCCACCCTCGCTGTGTCGGCGTGTCTCAACCTCGCTGTGTGTGCCCCTCTTGCAGTGTGTGTCCCTCGCTCTGTATGTGTGTGTGCATGTCCCTCTCTCACTGTGTGCGTGTCGCTCTGGCTGTGTGTGTGTCCCTCATCCTGTGTGTGCGTGTGTGTCCCTCCCTCGCTGTGTGTGTGCGTGTGTCCCTCCCTCGCTGTGTGTGTGCGCGTGTGTCCCTCCCTCGCTGTGTGTGTGCGTGTGCGTCCCTCCCTCGCTATGTGTGTGCGTGTGTGTCCCTCCCTCGCTGTGTGTGTGCGTGTGTGTCCCTCCCTCGCTGTGTGTGTGCGTGTGTCCCCCCCTGTGTGTGTGTGTGTCCCTCCCTGTGTGTGTGTGTGCGTGTGCCCCCTCTCGCTGTGTGTGTGCGTGTGTCCCCCCCTCGCTGTGTGTGTGCGTGTGTCCCCCCCTCGCTGTGTGTGTGCGTGTGTCCCCCCCTCGCTGTGTGTGTGCGTGTGTGTCCCCCTCGCTGTGTGTGTGCGTGTGTCTCCCCCTCGCTGTGTGTGTGCGTGTGTCCCTCCCTCGCTGTGTGTGCGTGTGTCCCTCCCTCGCTGTGTGTGTGCGTGTGTCCCTCCCTCGCTGTGTGTGTGCGTGTGTCCCTCCCTCGCTGTGTCTGTGCGTGTCCCTCCCTCGCTGTGTCTGTGCGTGTCCCTCCCTCGCTGTGTCTGTGCGTGCCCCTCCCTCGCTGTGTCTGTACGTGTCCCTCCCTCGCTGTGTCTGTGCGTGTCCCTCCCTCGCTGTGTCTGTGCGTGTCCCCTCTCGCTGTGTGTGTGCGTGTGTCCCTCCCTCGCTGTGTCTGTGCGTGTCTCCCCCTCGCTGTGTCTGTGCGTGTCCCCTCTCGCTGTGTGTGTGCGTGTGTCCCTCCCTCGCTGTGTGTGTGCGTGTGTCCCTCCCTCGCTGTGTGTGTGCGTGTGTCCCTCCCTTGCCGTGTCTGTGCGTATCCCCTCTCGCTGTGTGTTTGTGTATGTCGTTCCCTCGCTGTGTGTGTATGTCGTTCCCTCGCTGTGTGTGTTTGTTGTTCCCTCGCTGTGTGTGTATGTCGTTCCCTCGCTGTGTGTGTGTGTGCGTGTCCCTCCCTCGCTGTGTGTGTGTGTGCGTGTCCCTCCCTCGCTGTGTGTGTGCGTGTCCCTCCCTCGCTGTGTGTGTGCGTGTCACACTGCCACAATATGTATTTGTGTGTCGCCCCTTCGCTGCATGTCCCTCACTTGCTGTTTGTGTGTGTCACTCCCTCGCGATGCCTGTACATGTCTCTCTCTTGCTGTGTGTGCATGTCTCACCCTCGCTGTGTGTGTGTGCATGTCTCACCCTCGCTGTGTGTGTGCGCGCGTCCCCCCTCGCTGTGTGTGTGCGCGCGTCCCCCCTCGCTGTGTGTGCGCACGCGCCCCCCTCGCTGTGTGTGTGCGCGCGTCCCCCCTCGCTGTGTGTGTGCGCGCGTCCCCCCTCGCTGTGTGTGCGCGCGTCCCCCCTCGCTGTGTGTGCGCGCGTCCCCCCTCGCTGTGTGCGCGCGCGCCCCCCTCGCTGTGTGTGCGCGCCCACCTCGCTGTGTGTGTGCGCGTGTCCCCCTCGCTGTGCGCGCGCGCCCCCTCGCTATGTGTGTGCGCGCCCGTCCCCCCTCGCTGTGTGTGCGCGCGCGTTCCTCTCACCTCTGTGTGTGCGCGCGCGCGTCCCTCTCGCTGTGTGTGTGCGCGCGCGTCCCCCTCACTGTGTGTGCGCGCGTGCGTCCCCCTCGCTGTGTGTGCGCGCGCGTCCCCCTCGCTGTGTGCGCGCGCGCGTCCCCCTCGCTGTGTGTGCGCGCGCGCGCGTCCCCTCGCTGTGTGTGTGCGCGCGCGACCCCTCGCTGTGTGCGCGCGCGCGCGTCCCCCTCGCTGTGTGTGCGCGCGCGCGTCCCCCTCGCTGTGTGTGCGCGTGCGCGTCCCCCCCGCTGTGTGTGTGTGTGCCGTCCCACCCTCGCTGTCTGTGTGTGCGTGTACCTCCCTTGCTGTGTATGTGTCAGTTCCCCCCCCGTGTGTGTATGTGTGCCTCTTGCTGTGCATGTGTGAGTGCATGTCCCCCCTTGCTGTGAGTGCGTATCCCTCCCACGCTGTGTGTGCATGTCCTTCTCTCCCTTGCTCTGTGTATGTGTGTGTGTGTGTGCACGCGCGCGCACGTGTCCCTCCCTCACTGAGTGCGCGTGCCCCCCCTTGCTGTGAGTATGTGTCCCTCTTGATGTGTATGTGAGTGTCCCTCCCTCGCTGTGTGTGTGTGTTTTGCTGTGTGTCTGCGTGTATCCCCTTAACTGTGTGTAAGTGTGCGTATCCCTCCCTTGCTTTGTGTGTGTGTCTCTTGCTGTGTGTGCGCATGTCACTCCCTAGCTCTGTGTGTGTTCCTCCCTCACTGTGAAAGTGCATATCCTCCCTTGTTGTTTGTGCGTGTGTCCCTCCCTCGCCGTGTCTGTGCATGTCCCTCTCCCTGTGTGTGCGTGCCCCCCTCACTTTCTGTGCACATGCCCTGCCCCTCGCCGTGTGTGTGCTTGTCCCTCCTTCCCTCTGTGTGTGTGTGTGTGTGCATGTTCCTCCCTCGCTGTGTGAATGTGTGTCCCTCCCTCCCTCGCTCTGTGTGCGTCCCTCCCTTGCTCTGTGTGTGTCCCTTGCTTGATGTGTGTGTGCGTCCCTCCCTCGCTGTGTGTGCGTATCCCTCCCTTGCTGTGCGTGTGCATGTACCTCCCTTGCTACGTGTCTCAGCAAGTCCCTCACTCGCTGTGTGTGTCCCTCGCTCGCTTTGTGTGTCCCTCCCTCGCTCTGTGTGTGTCCCTTGCTTGATGTGTGTGTGCGTCCCTCCCTCACTGTGCGTGTGCATGTCCCTCGCTCGCTGTGTGTGTCCCTCGCTCGCTGTGTGTGTTCCTCCCTCGCTGTGTGTATGTGTGCGCGCATCTCTCGCTTGCTGTGCGTGTATGTTTCCCTTCCTCTCGTGTGTACATGTCACACTCTCTCATTGTGTTTGTGTGTCCCCCCTTTGCTGCGTGTTTCTCACTCGCTGTGTGTGTGCGTATCCCTCCTTCACTCTGTGTGTGTCTGTGTTTGTGTGCTTCCACATGCACGTGTGGCTCTCTCGCTGTCTGTGTCTCCCTCCCTCGGTGTGAGTGTGCGTGTCCCTCCCTCACTGTGCGTGTGTGTGTGTGTGTGTGTGTGTGTGTGTGTGTGTGTGTGTGTGTGCCCCTCCTTCGCTTTGTGTGTGTGTTAGTGTAGTCCCACCCTCGCTGTCTGTATGTGTGAGTTTCCCCCCTTTCCCTGTGTGTGTGTGGCTGTGTGTGTGTTCGTCTTGGTGTGCGTGTGTGCACGTGGCCCTCCCTCGCTGTGTATGCATGTGTCGCCCCCTCGCTATGTGTATGTGTGTGTGTCTCTCCCTCAGTCTCTGTGTGTGTGCTCCCACCCTCACCGTCTGTCTGTGTGTGTGCGTGTCCCTTCCTTGCCGTGTGTTTGTGTGTCTCTCTCTCGCTATGTGCCTGTGTTTGTGTGCTTGCGCATGTGCGTGTCCCTCCCTCGCTGTGTGTGTGTGTCCCCTCTTGCTGTGAATATGTGTGTCACTCTTGCAGTGCATGTGACTGCCCCTCCCTCGCTGTGTGCATTTGTGTATAACCCTCCCTCGCTGTGTGTGTGCGCATGTCTTTCCCTTGCTGTGTATGCGTGTCCCTCCCTCGCTGTGTGTGTGTGTGTATGTGTTTGTGTGTGTCCCCCTTCGCTGCGTGTCCCTCACTCGCTGGTTGCGTGTGTGTCACTCCCTCACGTTGTGTGTATGTGTCTCTCTCTTGCTCTGTGTGTGCATGTCCCCCCTCCCTCTGTGTGTGAGTGTGTGTGTCTTAATCCCTCCCTCTGTGTGTGTGTGTGTGTGCACGTGTCCTTCCCTTGCTGTGTATGTGTGTGTCCTTCCCTCCCTGTGTGCGCATGTCCATCTCTCACTGTGTGTGCACGTGTCACTCCCTTGCTGTGTGTGTGACCCTCCCTTGTGTGTGTGTGTCCCTCCCTTGCTCTTTGTGTATATCCCCCTCACTGTATGTGCGCATCTCCCCTCAGTGAGTGCATATCCCCCCATGCTGTGTGTGTGTGTGTCCCGCCCTCGCTGTGCCTGTGCATATCCTCTCTCGCTGTGTGTGCGTGTGTCCCTCTCAATTTCTGTGCAAATGCCCTCCCCCTCGCCGTGTGGGTGTGTGTCCCTCCCTCGCTGTGTGTGCTTGTCCCTCCCTCGCTGTGTGCGCGCGCGTCCCTCCCTCGCTGTGTGTGCGCGCGTCCCTCCCTCGCTGTGTGTGCACGCATCCCTCCCTCGCTGCATGTCTCAGCAAGTCCCTCGCTCGCTGTGTGTGTGTACGTGTCACATCCTCACTCTGTGTTTGTGTGTCCCCCCTTCACTGCGTGTCCCTCACTCGCTGTTTGAGTGTGTGTCACTCCATCGCGTTGTATGTATATTTCTCTCTCTCGCTGTGTGTGTGCATATCCCTCCCTCGCTCTGTGTGTATGTTTACGTGCGTGTTCCTCCGTGTGTGTGTGTGTCAAAGTGTCTCTCCCTCCCACGCTGAGAGTATGCGGGTCCTCCTCGCTGTGTGTGTGCGTATCCCCCTTCGCTGTATCTATGTGTGTGTGTCCGTCCCTCTCTCGCTGTGTGTGTGTGTGTACGTGCTCCCCCTCACTGTATCTGTGTGTGAGTGTTCGTCCTTCCCTCGCTGTGTGTGTGTGTGTGTGTGTCCCTCCCTGGCTGTGTGTGTGCATTTCCCTCTCTCGCTGTGTGTGTCTCTCTCTCTCACATTGTGTGTTTCTGTTTGTGTGCTTGCGCATGCGCGTGTCCCTCCCTTGCTGTGTGTGTGTGTGTCTCTTGCAGTGTATGCGCATGTCCCACCCTCGCTTTGTGTGTGTGTGTATCCCTCTGGCTGTGTGTGCGCGTGTCACTCCCTCGCTCTTTGTGTGTGTGTGCATCCCTTGTGTGTGTGTGTGTGTGTCCCTCCATTGCACTTTGTGTATATCCCCCTCACTGTGTGATTGCATGTCCCCCCTCGCTGTGTGTGCGTGTCCCTCCCACACTGTGTGAGTGCATGTCCCCTCTCGCTGTGTGTGCGTGTCCTCTCTCAATTCCTGTATCCATGCCCTCCCCCTCGCCGTGTGTGTGCTTGTCCCTCCTTCCGTGTGAGTGTGTGTGTGTAAAAGTGTGTCTCCCTCCCACGTTGAGAGTGTGCGCGTCCTCCTCACTGTGTGTGTGCGTATCCCCCTTCGCTGTATCTGTGTGTGTGTGTGTCCGTCCCTCCCTCGCTGTGTGTGTGTGTGTATACGTGCCCCCTTCACTGTATCTGTGTGTGTGTGTGTGTCCCTCCCTCGCTGTGTATGTGTGAGTTTCCCCTACTTGCTGTGTGTGGGTGGGTGTGTGTCCATCTTGATGTGCGTGGCCTCCCTTGCTGCGTGTGCATGTGTCTCCACCTCGATGTGTGTGCGCGTATCCCTCTCTTGCTCTGTGTGTGTGTTTGTGTCTAACTCTCCCTCGCTGTGTGTGCGCGTGTCCCTCTCTTCCTGTGTGCGTGTGTGTGTGTGTGTGTCCTTCTTGCTGTGCGCGTGCATGCGTGGCCCTCCCTAGCTGTGTGTGCATGTGTCTCACCCTCGCTGTGTTTGCGAGTGACCCTCTCTTGCTCTTTGTGTGTGTGTGTCCCTCCCTCGCTGTGTGTGCATGTCCCTCCCTAGCTGTGTGTGCCCGTGTCTCTCTCTCGCTGTGTGTGTGTGTCTCTCTCTCTCGCTGTGTGTTTCTGTTTGTGTGCTTGTGCATGTGCGTGTCCCTCCCTTCCTCTCTGTGTGTGTGTGTCCCTCTTGCAGTGTATGCGTATGTCCCACCCTCGCTTTGTGTGTGTGTGTCCCTCTGGCTGTGTGTGCGCGTGTCACTCCTCGCTCTTTGTGTGTGTGTGCATCGTGTGTGTGTGTGTTTGTGTCCCTCCATTGCACTTTGTGTATATCCCCCTTACTGTGTGATTGCATGTCCCTCCCTCACTGTGTGAATGCGTGTCCCCTCTCGCTGTGTGCGCGTGTCCCTCCCTTGCTGTGTGTGCGCGTGTCCCTCCCTCGCTGTGTGCATGTCCCCCGTTGCAGTGTGTGTCTGTGTTTGTGTGCTTCCACATGCACATGTGGCTCCCTCGCTGGCTGTGCGTGTGTGTGTGTGTGTGTCTCCCTCCCTCGCTGTGTGTGCGTGTGTGTCCCTCCCTCGCTGTGTGTGTGTGTGTGTGTGTGTACCGCTTGCTGTGCGTGCGTGTCTGTGGCCTTCCCTCGTTGTGTGTGCATGTGTCGCCCCCTCGCTCTGTGTGTGTCCCTCCTTCGCTTTGTGTGTGTGTGTTTGTGTGGTCCCAGCCTTGCTGTCTTTATGTGTGCGTGTCCCTCCCTCACTGTGTATGTGTGAGTTTCCCCCCTTGCCCTGTGTGCGCGTGGCCCTCCCTCGCTGTGTGTGTATGTGTGTGTGTACCGCTTGCTGTGCGTGCATGTCTGTGGCCCTCCCTCGCTGTCTGTATGTGTGCGTGTCCCTCCCTTGCCGTGTATTTGTGTGTCTCTCTCTTGCTGTGTGCCTGTGTTTGCGTGCTTGCGCATGTGAGTGCCCCTCCCTCGTTTTGTGTGTGTGTGTGTGTACATGTTTCACTCTCTCGCTGTGTGTGTCCCTCCCTCGCTGTGTGGGCGTGTCCATCCCTCGCTGTGTGTGCACGTGTCCCTCCCTCTCTCTGCGTGTGCGTGTTTCTCCCTCTCTGCATGTTTCAGCAAGTCCCTCCCTTGCTGTGTGTGTCCCTCGCTCGCTGTGTGTCTCGCTGTGTAATATGTCCCTTCCTCTTTATGTGTGTGTATGTGTCACACCTTCACAGTATGTTTTTGTGTGTGTGTCCCTTCGCTGCTTGTCCCTCACTCGCTGGTTGCGTGTGTGTCACTCCCTCACGTTGTGTGTATGTGTCTCTCTCTCTCGCTCTGTGTGTGCATGTCCCCCCTCGCTGTGTGTGTGTGTGACTTCATCCCTCTCTGTGTGGGTGTGTGTGTGTGTGTAAAAGTGTGTCTCCCTCCCAAGCTGTGAGTGTGCGGGTCCTCCTCGCTGTGTGTGTGCGTATCCCTCTTCGCTGTATCTGTGTGTGTGTGTGTCCGTCCCTCCCTCACTGTGTGTGTGTGTGTGTGTATGTACGTGCCCCCCCTCACTGTATCTGTGTGTGTGTGTGTGTGTGTCTCTTGCAGTGTATGCACATGTCCCACCCTCGCTTTGTGTGTGTGTATCCCTCTGGCTGTGTGAGTGTGTGTCCCTCCCTCGCTGTGTGAGTGCGTGTCCCTCCCTCGCTCTGTGTGTGTGTGTGTGTGTCCCTCCCTCGCTGTGTGAGTGTGTGTCCCTCCCTCGCTGTGTGAGTGTGTGTCCCTCCCTCGCTGTGTGAGTGCGTGTCCCTCCCTCGCTCTGTGTGTGTGTGTGTGTGTGTTTGTCCCTCCCTCGCTGTATGTGTGTGTGTCCCAGCCTTGCTACGTGTGTGCGTGTCTCTCCCTCGCTTTATGTGTGTGTGTCCCTCCCTCACTGCGTGAGTCCCTCCCTCGATTTGCGTGTGTGTCCCTCCCTCTCTGTATGTCTGCGTGTATCCTCCTCAATGTGTGTGTGTGCATGTCCTTTCCTCGCTGTGTGTCTGCGTGTATCCCCCTCACTGTGTGTGTGTGCATGTCCTTCCCTCGCTGTGTGTCTGCGTATATCCCCCTCACTGTGTGTGTATGCATGTCCTTCCCTCGCTGTGTGTCTGTGGGTATCTCCCTCACTGTGTGTGTGTGTGTCCAATATTTGCACCATCAGTGGTTTGGCGATCATAAATTGACTGTGGTATTCATGAATGTGTGGTTTAAGTAAATTCATCCCGAGAAATGCAGGGTTTAATGTACAGGTCAAGGGGTGGGTCTGGGTAGGATGCTCTTCAGAGGTTTGGAATGGACTGGTTGGGCCGAATGGCCTGGTTACACACGATGGCGATTCTATTCAGGTTATTGTCCAGGCCTGTCAACCATCCCCGTCTCTTACACCTGGCCTGATCCCCAATGTTCTCCTTAACACTGTGATCTTCTCCAGACTCTAAAACACTCCTTGGCGATGTAAGCTTCTCCAGTCCTTGCAAAGATCGATATGTCCGTCACCTCTTCCTGCTTTTCGAACCCTCCCTATAACTATTACCATTTGGTACAGCACTCCCAATCATTGTTCCTTCTTGAAACTCCCATAAACATGTGAAAACTCATCTGGACTGTCTCAACTTTATGGGCGGCACGGTGGCATAGTGGTTAGCACTGCTGCTTCACAGCGCTAGAGACCCGGGTTCAATACCCGCCTCAGGCGACTGACTGTGTGGAGTTTGCACGTTCTCCCCGTGTCAGCGTGGATTTCCTCCGGGTGCTCCGGTTTCCTCCCACAGTCCAAAGATGTGCAGGTCAGGTGAATTGGCCATGCTAAATTGCCCATAGTGTTAGGTAAGGGGTAAATGTAGGGGCATGGGTGGGTTGCGCTTCAGTGGGGCGGTGTGGACTTGTTGGGCCAAAGGGCATGTTTCCACACTGTAAGTAATCTAATCTAATCTAATCTAAAATTTCCCTTTGACAGTTACGTGCTGAGACCTGCTCTATATCAGTGAAGTAATTAACTCTTGGCAACACTCACTGTTATAACCTCCCTCCAGCCTTACAGCATTGAGGATCTGAAGAAGCTCTTTTCAACCCGACAGCCATCTCTGTGTCTGTAATCTCCTCCACTCCCCATAATACATTCTCTCTGAGCTCCTCTGTAGTCCACTAAACACTCCCTAACACTGTCTGTATCATTGTAACCTTCTCCAAAAACACAACCTTCTCTATCTGTGTAAATCCCTACACCGGTCCCTATCCCTCTCAGCTCCGTCTAACAATACAACCCTCCATGTCTGTGTATTCACCTTCAGTCCCTACTCACCTCTGTGTAAGATCAAAGTATATCTGTGTAACCTTCTCCATGCATTTTGCTTCAATCTCTTCAACTGTCCCTGTCAGTGTAACCTCTTCCAGACGCGAAAACTCTCCTCTTTTTGACTTACTCAGACCACACAACCCTCACTATCTATAACCTACTCCTGTCTGAGAAACCTACCTCTGCAAATTGCTCCAACTCTTCAACTCTCCATAAGTAATTACATCCCTCCCTATCTACCAAGTCTCTTCCAGTCCCTAAACACCAACAGTCTGTGGAGACTCGACCACCATCCCTATCAGTGTAACCTCTCAGGTCTCTGCAGTAATCCTGATCTGTCGAACTCACTCCATGCCTGTGCCTCTCCTAATCTAGTCCCTACAAAACCTACTATCTATTTAACACCCACCTGTCACTATCACCCCCATGTCAATGTAAGCTCCTCCTGTGTCTCCACCATCTACCCATCTTCATAACCTTGTCCAGCTCTTACACCACTATCTGTTTAAACGTCACCCTCCCTACAACTTCCTCCTGTTTGTGCTATGCTCCCTTATCTGTGAAACTGTTTCTGACCAAAATTGTTATCCCAGTCTCTGAAAAGTAATCCAGATTCCACAGCCTGCATAACCCCCAGAACCTAAGCCTTCCTATGTCTATAAACATCTTCAGTCACGACTACCCTGCATATCTCTGTTTGTTCTTCCAGTCGATACAAACAACTTTATCTCTGTAATCTACTCAGCTCCCTAAAACAGTCCCTGTCTGTGATCCAGCCCTGGTCTACAAACATCGTGATCCCTGTAAACTTCTCCATCCCTCCCAACATTCTCATCTCCATGAGCCCGTCAGCCCTACAGCTCTCTACATTTCTGTAACCTCCTGTGGGTCTATGGTCCTCCATCCCTGTGAAACCACCTCCAGTCCCCACATCCCTCCCAATCTGGGTCCTCTGCTCCAGATCAGACCATTGCTGTCTCTGTAAACACCTCCACTCCTGACAACTCTTCCCATTTGTGTAACCTCGTTCAGACCCCATACTCTCCAGCTTCCTGAATCCTCTTTCTGCATTGCAACCAAAACCACATGTTTATGTAATATTCACCAGTGCTTACACCCTCCCCAACTCAGTAACCACTTGCAGCCCTAACAAAACACCTAAACTGTGAAACCTCTCATTTCCCTACAATACTCCCTCTCTCCCTCCCTCCTCAAATGTCTTCATCACCATGAAACCTCACAATTACTGAAGCCTCCTTTTGGTACTGCAACCCTCCTCCTAATGTCTGCAACATCCTCCTGTCCTGATATCCCTCCCTGACTTTGTAACCCCCACCACCCTGCAGTGCCCTCTGGGGAACATGGCAGAGGAGGGAAGATTTGTAAAGTCAGAGCCATGTTACGGAGGGAGAATTCTGGGAATTACAGATTTGGTCGAATGTCTGTGAAGTGCAGATTATTGGCGAGGACTCTAAAGACAGGATTTATGACTACCTGGAAAAGCATAGTTAAATTAGAGACAGTCAGCATGGGTTTGTGAGGGGTCAGGTCATGCCTCACAAACCTTATTGAATTCTTTGAGGCTATGGCAGAATATGTTGATGGCTCATTCAGAAAAGAAGGAAAATTGGGATACAGGGAAATCTGTCTGTCTGGATACAGGATTGGATGGCCTAGAGAAGACAGAGGGTGGCACCAGATGGACAGTATTGAGCCTGGGGCTCAGTGACCAGTGGTGTTCTGTAACAATCGGCTCTGGGACTCTGCTCTTTGTGATTTTTGTAAATGACTTGGATGTGGATGTTGGAGAGTGGGTTAGTAAGTTTGCCAATCACATGAAGGTTGGTGGAGTGGTGGGGAATGTGGAGGGCTGTTGTAGGTTGCAATGGGACATTGACAGGACGCAGAGCTGGGCTGGAAGTGGCAGATGGAGTCCAATCTGGAAAAGTGTGACGTGATTCATTCTGGAAGGTCGAATTTGAATACAGGGTGAAAGGCAGAATACTTGGCAGTGCGGAGGAACAGAGAGATCATGGGGTCCTTATCCATCGATCCCTCAAAATCGCCACACACGTTGGTGGGGTTGTTAAAAAGGCATATGTTGTGTTAGCTAGCCTGAGAAGGGGATTGACTGGAAGAGCTGTGAGGTTTTACCGCATCTTTATAGCGTCCTGGTGAGACCACACTTGGAATATTGTGTTCAGTTCTGGTCCCCTGTTTACAGGAAGGCTGTGCACGTTTTAGAGAGCGTACACAGGAAATTTACCAGGATGCTGTCTGTAATGGAGGGCAGTTCTTACGAGGAAAGGTTGAGGGAGCTAAGGCCTTTTTCATTGGAGTGAAGAAGGGGGCGGGGTGACTTTGTGGAGGTGAACAAAATGATGAGAGGCACAGAGTGAGTGAATAGTCAGAGACTTTTCCTCCTATGGCATAAATGGCTATTACAAGGGGGTGTAATTTTAAGGTGAAGAGAGGATGGATAAGAGGATAGAGAATGGTAGGTGGTTGGATGGACTGCCAATGGTGGTAGTAACATTAGAGACATTTGGGACATTTAATAGACTCTTGGACAGACACATGGATAATAGTAAAACGAAGGGTATGTAGGTTAGTTTGATCTTACAGTCGGGTAAAAGGTTGGCATGAAATCATTGCTGAAGGGTCTTGGGCTGAACTGTTCTGTGTTCTATGTTCTGTCTGGTAAACTGGGAAATAAGCTCAGATCATTGCAAAAAGGATATGGCATTCAGGAGAAGCTAGTGAACAGGATACAACATTTGCTTGATGGTTGTAGACAGAGAGTGGTGGGAGACATGTTGTTTTTCTGACTGGAGGCATGTGACCAGCGGTGTAGGGGGTCCACTGGTGGTTGTCATTTGGATAAATGGTTTGGATGGGAATATTGGTTTCCTGGTAAGTAAGGTTTGTGGGTGACACTGACATTGGTGGCAATGTGGACAGTGAAGAAGGTTATCTATGATACAACAGGATGAACAGTACTGCTGGGATAGTGGGCTGAAGAATAGCAGATCGAGTTTAATTAGATAAAGGTGAGGTGTTCCATTTTGGTGAAACAAACCAGGGTGGGACTTATAGAGTTAATGATCGGGCCCTGGGTAGTGTTGTCAGTCAGTGACCCAGGTACACAGTTCTTTGAATGTGGTGTCACAGGTAGACAGGCTGGTGAAGCAGGCATTTGGGATGGTTACCTTCATTGGGGAGAGCATTAAGAGTAAGAGCTGGGATGTCATGTTGTGGCTGTAAAAGACATTGGTGGGGCCACCATTAAAACATTGTTGATCAGTAGGAAGAACTCATCTAGTTCACTAACCTCCTTTAGGAGGGACATCAAATATTCTAACCTGGTCTGGCCGACATTTGACTTCAGACCCACAGCAATATGGCTGACTCTGAGCTGCCCTCTCGGTAATTAGCAGAGGGGTCAAAGAACGTTGTTCCAGGCAGTGACACCCACATCCCATGAATGAATAAATAAAAATACCTATGTCCCTCTCTCCCTCTGCAAACCCTTCCAGATGCAGCAATCCGTCCTGGCTTTGTAACACCCTGACCACTCTCTGTAACACTCTCACCACATCCAGCACCTTCCCCTCTCCCTGTTCCTATTGTGTCAATGAACCCTGACCGTGGCTCCCCTTCCCACAGCCCTCCTCCTGCGAGCAGACCCATTGCAATCCATTAACATTTACTCCTAAAACACTCTCTCACTTCAGGATTTTAAGTACTCTTTGGTGATCCTCTCAGCCTCATGACCTAGTATGATTCCTTTTGTCCTGAGTGAGGGACCAGTGGGAATTTCTTGCTGAGGTTTTTACTGTTTCAATGAAATGTCCTTTTGTTGAGTATTTTGCACTGTCCCTTCAAATGTTTTCCACTGTTCATTTACAGGCACATATTTCAGTCTGTTCAGCCTGTTTACTTTGGTCAGTTCTCCTCTCAAATCCATGTAATTGGCTATTTTTGTTTCTAGTTGTAGCTTGTCCTTTCTGTGATTCACTTTAAAACTTTAAATTTATTTAAACTGCACTTTATCACAATTTCCCGAAGGATCTCTGCAGGCGACATTACTCATCCACTCAGTTTCATCACACGGTCGCTCTGAGATAGTTATGTCCCTTAACAGTTGCACAATGTGTTTTTCAAAGGAACACTGAAAAAAAATTAACCAAGATCCTCTTCCAATATTAATATTGACCGTGTGATTGTCCCAGATTATACAAATATAGAAGTTGTCCAAAATTATCACAATGCCTTTGTTAAAAAAATCCAATGAGTTCCTGCTTAATGCAGTGATGAGCAATGAAATGCTGTTCAGTGGCTTAAACTGTTCTGCTGCTTGTGTCCTAAGTAGTAGCCAGAATTTACATTCAGACTGACTCTACTTCATGATCTGAGGCCAAATGCTTTCTCTGTAATGCCTTTGGTAACCATTATTGTTAGTGTTACCCATTTTGCCTGAGTTTGCACAAGATTACGAACCACTGAATATTTCTGTTCACCCTGTATCTATGTCTCCCTGGTGTCTAAATCTCTTTTATCTCTGTGTCACAAATCCATCGACCTTATTGCAGCAACGTTGTCAATTCAAATAAAAACATTATATACTCTCTACCACAATGTTCTGTCACAAATCTATTTGCTGATGTACAGTTTTAGTTAAACTCTGTCCCATCCTGTTCCTTTCTGCTTGTCTTCAGCCACATTCCCGTGCTGTTCCATTGCTTCACCTTTTCCCTTTGGATTTGGAAAGCTTTTTTCACCTGCATCCTCTCTGTCAGTTTAATGCCCTGTCCATAAACCTAGGGACATGATTGGCCAGTACACTGGTCCCAGCACAGTTCCAGGGGGACCATCCTAATAGATGTTTTTTTAAAAATCAGTTATGGCCTGTGGGTGTCTCTGGCTGACCAGCCTTTCTTGCCCAGACCTAGAAGCCCTTGAACTGAGTAACTTGCTCGGCCATTTCAGATGGTTATTGAGAGGCAAACACTTTGCTGTGGGGATGTCGTGCAGGCCACGTCACGATGGGCAGATGTCCTTCTCTAAAGGACAAGTGTTTGGATTTGTTGTACATCAGTCATGGTTTCATACTTATTTGTGGATTGTTAATTATTATTTTTAAAATTATTGATTTCAAATGTCTCCTTTTCAGAAGGCGGGATTCAATCCTCTCTCCCCTGAACATTAGCTGAGGTTTTAGATACATTCTCTCGCAATAATACCACTCGGCCATTACTTCACCTGCTCACTGGGTGCTCATCCCTGAGCACTGATACCAGAGCATCATGAAGCTAAACCCATACTTCCGACAAAATTGTGTGATTCTGACATCTTCCAGCAATCTGGGACTATTACTTAATATCGCTCCATTTTCCAAATCTCTGTGGGACTCAGTGCCATTCTCGATGTGTAACCCTCACTGCATCTGTTTAACTTCCCATTCTGTCTATTTCTCTGTCTCCTGTAGGTACTCAGGAAAGTCCTGACTCAATAGCCTTCCCAGCTGCGTGGTAGATCGTCCATCACCTCATTGAACACAGATGGTCTGCCAGAGACAGACAAAGGGAAAGGAGATCTGGATCCTTCAATAAATCCTGTAGTGAGGTAAGGTCACCCACAGTGCACAGAGCAAAGAACAATGAGAGGGCCCCAAACATCTGTGAACACAACATGACATAGATACAGTGCTGGAGGGGGAGCACAGTACACACACAGACCCCAGGCTCAATCACCACCCCAATGTAAGTTCTGTTATATTAAAACTCACTACTCTGCAACAGTGTATCTATGGCATGTCTTGTGGTCCAGTGTCTTCAATAATTTTTAATTCCTATAACAGATCCTATCGCTGTAACCTCCTCCCTTCCCAGTAGTACCTCCACATATTTGAAATGTACTGCATTCCAGACGACCATCCCTATCCCTGTAACTTGCTTCAGTGTCTACAACATGCCTTATCTCGGTCGTCTCCTCCTCCAATAAGGTAAAAACAAGGACTGCAGAAACCAGAGTCTAGATTAGGGTGGTGCTGGAAAAGCACGGCAGGTCAGGCAGCATCCGAGGAGCAGGAAAGTCGACATTTCGGGCAAAAGCCCTTCATCAGGAACAGAGGCCGGGAGCCTGCAGAGTGGGGAAATAAATGAGAGAGGGGTGGGGATGGGGAGAAAGTAGCATAGAGTAGAATAGGTGAATGGGGTGGGGAAGAAGGTGATAGGTCAGAGTGGAGGATGGGGGAAGGTAGCAAAGAGTACAATGGGTAAATGGGGGTGAGGATCGGCGTGATAGGTCAGAGAGGAGGGTGGAATGGATAGGTGGGAAGGGAGATAGGCCATTAGGACAGGTCATGAGGGCGGTGCTGAGCTGGAAGGCTGGAGGTGGGGGGAGATGGGGGAAGGGGAAATGAGGAAACTGGTGAAGTCCACATTGATGCCCTGGGGTTGAAGTCTTCCGAGGCAGAAGGTGAGGCGTTCTTCCTCCAGGCGTCGGGTGGTGAGGAAGTGGCGGTGGAGGAAGCCCAGGACCTCCATGTCCTCGGCAGAGTGGGAGGGTGAGTTGAAATGTTGGGTCACGGGGCGGTGGGGTTGATTGGTGCGGGTGTACCAGAAATGTTCCCTAAAGTGCTCTGCTAGGAGGTGTCCAGTCTCCCCAATGTAGAGGAGACCGCATCGGGAGCAAAGGATACAATAAATGATATTGGTGGATGTGCAGATAAAACTTTTATGGATGTGGAAGGCTCCTTTGGTGCCTTGGATGGTGGTGAGGGGAGAGGTGTGGGCGCAGGTTTTACAGTTCCTGCGGTGGCAGGGGAAAGTGCCAGGATGGGAGGGTGCGTTTTTGGGGGGCGTGGACCTGACCAGGTAGTCACGGAGGGAATGAGCTTTGCGGAAAGTGGGGAGGGGTGGGGAGGGAAATATATCCCTGGTGGTGGTGTCCGTTTGGAGGTGGCGGAAATGTCGGCGGATGATTTGGTTTATGCGAAGGTTGGTAGGGTGGAAGGTGAGCACCAGGGGCGTTCTGTCCTTGTTACGGTTGGAGGGGTGGGGTCTGAGGGTGGAGGTGCGGGATGTGGACGAGATGGGTTGGAGGGCATCTTTTACCACTTGGGAAGGGAAATTGCGTTCTCTAAAGAAGGAGGTTATCTGGTGTGTTCTGTGGTGGAACTGGCCCTCCTGGGAGCAGGTACGGCGGAGGCGGAGGATTTGGGAATAGGGGTTGGGAATTTTGCAGGCAGTAAGGTGGGAAGATGTGTAATCTAGGTAGCTGTAGGAGTCGGTCGGTTTGTAAAAAAATGTTGGTGTCAAGTCGGTTGTCATTAATGGGGATTGAGAGGTCCAGGAAGGGGAGGGAGGTGTCTGAGATGGTCCAGGTAAATTTAAGGTCAGGGTGGAATGTGTTGGTGAAGTTGATGAATTACTCAAACTCCTCGAGGGAGCTCGAGGTGGTGCCAATACAGTCATCAATGTTGCGGAGGAAGACATGGGGAGAGGTGCTATTGTAACTACGGAAGATGGATTGTTCTACGTAGCCAACAAAGAGACAGGCACAACTGGGACCCATACGGGGGCCCATGGCTACCCCTTTGGTCTGGAAGAAGTGGGAGGATTTGAAGGAAAAATTGTTAAGGGTGAGGGCAAGTTCAGCCAAACGAATGAGAGTATCGGTGTCAGAGTACTGTTGTGAACGTCGGGAGATAAAGAAATGAAGGGCTTGGAGGTCCTGGTCATGGTGGATGGAGGTGTAGAGGGATTGGATATCCATGGTGAAGATGAGGCGTTGGGTGCCAGGGAAACGGAAATCTTGGAGGAGTGGAGGGTGTGAGTGGTGTCTCGAACGTATGTGGGGAGTTCCTGGACTTGGGGGATAGGACAATGTCGAGGTAGGTAGACATGAGTTCGGTGGGGTAAGAGCATGCTGAGACAATGGGTCGGCCAGGGTGGTCAGGCTTGTGGATCTTGGGAAGGAGGTAGAACCGGGCAGTGGGGGATCCCGGACAATGAGGTTGGAAGCTGTGGGTGGGAGATCTCCTCCTGAGGTGATGAGGTTATGTATGCTCTGGGAGATGACGGTTTGGTGATGGGAGGTGGGTCATGGTAGTAGGGGTGGTAGGAGGAAGTGTCTTTGAGTTGGCATCATGGATTCAGCGGTGTAGAGGTCAGTGCACCCGACTACCACTGCACCCCCTTTATCTGCTGGTTTGATGGTGAGGTCGGTATTGGAGCAGAGGAAGTGGAGAGCTGCACGTTGTGAGGGTGACAGGTTGGAGTGTGGGATGGGGTAGATAGGTTGAGGCGGTTAACGTCTCGGTGGAAGTTGGAAATGAAGAAATCGAAGGCAGGTAATAGGCCAGCGCGGGGTGTCCAGGTGGATGGAGTGTATTGGAGGCTGGCAAAGTGGTCCTCAGAAAATAGGCGGGAGTCTTCATTGTAAAAATAAGCTCTGAGGCGGAGGTTGTGGAAGAAGTGTTCGATGTCACGGCGTGTATTAAATTAATTGATGTGTGGACGGACGGGGATAAAGGTGAGGCCTTTGCTGAGGACTGATCATTCGTCCTCATTGAGGGGGAGGTCAGGGGAATAGTGAAAACTCGGCAGGACTGGGAGCTGGGACCAGGCGTAGGTGTGGAGCTGGGGGAGGCGATGGAGCCTGTAACTGGAGTGGTGTGGTGATCGGGGGAATGGGGATGGAGTTATGAGCAGGGGCGGTGTTCCCCTCAGGGTTCTGGGGGCAGGGATGGTGACGGTGGGAACTGGGGTTGGTGTCAGCAGAATGCAGGTGAGTGGCATTGGTGGGGGCGGATGTGATGGCAAACACGGCAGTGGGGTGGGAGTCACTGAGTGAGTGACATCAGCGATGATGTGAGGGGCGGAAGTGATGTCACTTGTGGTGTATGAGGAATTGTGAGGGGCGGAAATGGCATTTACTTTATTTTAACCAATAATTTCCTGTCACAAATCTGTTTGACAATGTAGTATTTTAATTAAACTCAGTCCCTTACTGTTTCTTTCTTTTGGTCTTCATTCACATCTCCATGGTGTTCCAATATTTCAATCTTGGGAATTTCCATTCACCTCAGACCTGTCCCCCTCCTCATCTGTGTCCATTTATAGCACACTGCATACTCTGGTACCAAAGGAGCCTATCCCAATAAAATAGCTCAGTCCTCCCTGAGTACTGGTAGCAGTGCTCACTGGTCAGAACCACTTCTGATGACACTATTGTGTGATTGTGATACATTCCTGCACTCTGCTGATATCACTGTCTCTCTCCATGTGATATCCCTCACTGTGTGGGGATAATTGCTGCCTCTGTCAGTGTCTTTCACTCTTGCAGCTACTCCAGATCCTGAGCCAACAGCATTCTCCACTCCAGAGGGAAGCAACTGCACAGGCCATGGATGGAGACTGGGAATTTCCAGATCTCTGTGGGACCCAGTGCCATTCTCCATGTGTAACCTTCATTGCATTAGTCTAATTTTCCATTCTGTCTACTTCTCTGTCATTGAGAGACAAACACTTTGCTGTGGGTATTTTGTGCAGACCAAGTGAGGATAGGCAGATGTCCTTCTCGAAATGACAAGTGTTTGTACTTTTTGTACATCAGCAATTGTCTCATAGTTATTTATGGATTATTAATTATTATCTTTAAAAGTATTGTTTTCAAATTCGCCCATTTCTGATGGTGGGATTCAAACTTGTCTCCCCTGAACATTAGCTGAGGTTTTGGATACATGCTCTAGCAATAATGCCACTAGGCCATCAATTCGCCTACTGACAGATTGGTCATTCCTGACCAGTTATACCATCATGAAGCAGAACCCCTTCTTCCACACAATTGTTTGATTCTGAAGCCTTCTGACATGATTGTTTGAGCCTGATACCTTCCAGCACTCTGGTGATATCACACAGTATCTCTCCATGTGGTATCCCTCACTGTGTGGGTCTAATTGCTGCCTCTGTCAATGCCCCTCGCTCTTATAGTTACTCCAGATCCTGAGCCAACAGAATTCTCCACTCCAGAGAGACGCAGCTGCACAGGCCAGGGACGGAGTCTGGGACCTTCCAGATCTCTGTTTTACTCAGGACCATTCTCCATGTGTAACTCTCACTACATCAGTATAAATTCCCATTCTGTCTATTTCTCTATCTCCTGTAGGTACTCAGGAAGGTCCTGACTTAAAAAATTTCACAGTTGCTGGGTGTCTCGTCCATCATCACATTGAAGATGGTTGGTCAGCCAGAGAGACAAAGGGCAGGAAGATCTGGAGCCTTCAATAAATCCTGCCGCGAGGTAAGATCACTCACAGTGCAGAGAGCAATGAGAGGGCTCCATATATCGGCTAACAAGACATGACATAGATACAGTGCTGGAGGGGGAGCAGAGTACAGACACACCTCAGGCTCAACCACCACCCCTGCTGTAAGTTTTGTTGTACTGAGACAGTATCGGGAATGTCACAGTTATCAATCCAGGCCTGTGCTGTCTTAGTGAGCATCAGTGCAACAGAGGGGAAGCAGGCTTCCCAAGAGAGGGTGAGAATGCTGCCTGGGATTTCTGTTCTGTATTTTCCTCTCCAACATTGTAACTATGGCATGTCGCATGGACCGGTGTCTTCAATAATTTTTAACTCCTATAACAGTTCCTGAACCTGTAACCTCCTCCCTTCCCTATAGTCCCTCCACATATTTGAAATGTACTGCATTCCAGCCTACCATCCCTATCTCTGTAACTTGCTTCAGTGTCTACAACATGCCTTATCTCGGTAGTCTCCTCCTCCAATGACAGAGTCATGCAGCACGGAAACAGAACCTTTGCTTTGATCCAACTAGTCGATGCTGAACACGGTTCCTGAACGTGTTGCGTTTCCCTGCAATTGGCCCGTATCCCTTCAAACCTTCTCCTCTCCATGTATCCACCCAAAAGTCTTTTCCATGTTGTCATTGTGCTTCTCTCCATCACTTCCCCTGGCAGCTCATTCAATTTGTGCACCATGCTCTCTGTGAAAAATATTCTCCTCTGATCACTCTTAAGTCTTCCCTCTCCCACCTCATATTTCTGCCCTCCAGTTATGGACTCCCCTACCCTGGGGTAGAGACCTTCACTATTCACCTTACCTGTACCCTTCATGGTTTATAAACCTTTATAAGGTCACCCCTCAGCCACCTACGCCCAATGGAAATACGAAGGACAATGCCACTGCCACTACTTTGCTACAATGTTCTGGGATACAGTTGTTCAAGACCTAGGGCTTTTTCTATGTTTGTGTTCTAATACATCCAGCACCACCTCTCCTGTAATGGGGACTCTTTACAAGACATCACTGTTTCTTTCCCTTTGTTTTCTAGTCTTTGTCCACAGTACATTCTGACATAAAATATTCATTTCGGGTCTTGCGCATCTCCTGTGGTTCCACACCTGAGGGGCCTTAGTGTCTCTCTCGTTGCTTTTTTGTAATTGTATGCTGCAGAATTTCCTTGAATTCTCCTTATCCTTATCTGCCAAAGCTATCTAATTCACACTGTTGTGCTTTCCAGCTTATCCACCCTATCCTTGTAAGTCAAACCCTCCAGTATCAGTAACATCTTCGCCAGTCTTTGCTCTGTGTACAGTTTCAGAAAATGCTTCCTAAATCGGGAAAATCAGGATTCTACACACTACTCCAACTGGGACCCAGCAATGTCTTGTAAAGCCGTATCATGATGTACCAACTCAATGCTCTGACCCATGAGGGCAAGTGTACCTAATTTGCTTTCACCACCCTGTCCACCTGTGATGCCACTTAGAATGAACAATGTCACTGCACCCCTTGGTCTCTCTGTGTGTTCGACAGCATTGAATGGGGCCCTACCATTAACAGTGTTAGTCGTCCCTGTTTTGTCTTAACAAAATCCATTAATTAAAATCAATTTTTCATTCCTTGACCCACTTGTCCAGTTGATCAAGAGCCTCTTTAATAACTGTCTTCACTCCCCACTGTAATACTTATTTTACTTACGAACAATGATTCCTATATTCTAGTTTATGTAAATAATGCACATGTGGCCCCAGCACCAATCCTTCTGGTACACCGCTGGTCAGAGCCTCCAGTCCACACAACAACGCTCTCCCACTACCCTCTGTCTCCTACTGTCAAGCCCATGTTGTGTCCGTTTGTCTCGCTCTCCCTGATCCCATGTGATCTAACTTTACTAACCAGTGCACCAGGCTAAACCCTGCCTAAGGCCTTGCTGAAGTCAGGATAGACAGTGTCTACTGCTCTGTCTTCATCTATCTTGTTAATCACCTCTTCAACAAACTCAGTCAAGTTTGCAAGACACTACTTTGTACGCACTAAGCTGTGCTGACTATCCCTAATCAATACTTGCCTTTCCAAATGCATGTAACTCCTGTCCTGCAGAATCGCTTCCAACAACATTCGCACCACTGACATCAAGCTAACTAGTGTTTAGGTCCCTGGCTTCCCCTCGCAGCCTTTCTTAAATACTGGCACAACATTAGTGACCCTCCAGTCTCGCAGCTCATTACGGTCTTTGATAGAAATATCTCTTTAAGGGTACCCGGAATTTCTTCCCTAACCACCCACCCAATGTCATGGGATACACCTGATTAGTTCCGAGAGAGTTGTCTAATTTATATGCGTTTTAAAGCGTTCAGCACTTCCTGTTCGCCAATGTGGACTCTTGTGAAGACATCACTGTTTATTTCCCTGACTTCCCCAGAGTTTCTCCACAGTAAGTTCCGATGTGAAATGTATGTTCAAACTGATAGAAGTGTGGTAATTTTGCCAAAGTGCTCCCCTACAGACACTTCAGTCCCTTTCCCTACTTTTGTTTCCCAAGGGGAGGTCAGGTTTTATCCCTTTCTGCAGTCAGGCCATTTCCATATTGACTGAGACAGTTTTTTTGAACATACTGAATGAATTCCTCCTATCCAAGCTGTATACATTATGGCAGTCCCAGTCTAGGTATGGAAAGTTAAAATCCCGGAGCATTACGACCCTATTATTCTTAGATATCTGAGATCTCCTGATATATTTGCTGCTCTATTTCCCGTTGACTATTGGAGGCCTGCAATACAGTCATATCAAAGTGATGACTCATTCTTATTTCTCAGTTCCACTAAGAGAATTTCACTGGGCGATCTCCAGGCACATCCTCTCTAAGTGCTGCAGTGATTTTTTCACTAATCAAGAACTCCACTCTCCCTCCACTTTTGTTTCCTGTTCTGTCCTTCCTCTAGCATCTGTCTCTGGAACATTGAGCTGCCGGTCCTGTCCCTCCCTCAGCTGTTGTTCTGTAATACCTGTGAATTTTCAGTCCCATGTTCCCATCCATGCCATGCGCTCATCTGCCTTATCTGTCAGGCCTTTTACATCAAAGTAAGTGCAGTTTAATTGATCGGTTTTCCCTCATTGCCTGCTCTGCTCTTGCCTGCCTTATCGATTGAAATGACTCTTTGAAATTCAGTCCCCACCTCAACCTTCAGACTGTAGACTGAGACCATCCCCCTCACTGTGGATAACACCCTCCCCCGTCATGTCATCTGTAAACCTTCTGCCATCACATCCAACTCATTAATGTACATAATAAAGAGCGATGGTTCCTGCACAGATCCCTGTGGTACATTCGATGGTGAAAGGCTTCTCATCACAGAAACAACCCTCCACCAGTTTTGATTCCAATTTGCCAACTTACCTTGGATCCCATGGGCTCTTCCCTTTTGGACCAGCCCTCCATGTGGGACCTTGTCAAAGGCCTTAATGAATTCCATGGAACCCACAACATCTGCACTGCCCTCATCAACATTTTCAATCGTAATTTCAAAGGAAACTCAGCTGAATTCATCAGACAGGATCTTCCTTTACCAAATCCGTGCTGACTATCCCTAATTGTTTCTTGCCTTTCCAGTTATTGCTTCAAATTGTCCCTCAGAATTGTTCCCAATAATTTCCCTCCCCCTGCTGTCAGACTATCTGCTCTGTAATTACCTGGCCTATCCTTTGGGTCCAGTGACCACAACTGTCTTCGTTTTAACATTGTTATGGAAAAAAGATCAGACAGGTTGAGAGATTAAGGTGTGAAACTGGAGCAGGGCCAGATTTGGGGCCATTAGGCAGGATCGAGCAGAGGTAGATTGGGGAAATTAAAAATCACACAACACCAGGTTATAGTCCAACAGGTTTATTTTGAAGCACTAGCTTTCGAAGAGCAGGTGATCATCCTAAAAGATGAAAGGCTTAAACTAAATGTGTTTGATATTACATTCCATGACACTGCAATCCTGTTGCTATAAATTCTGAGCCTTATGATTGTGCTCCACAACTACATGATGAAATAGCGCTCCAAAACCTAGTGCCTCCAGATAAACCTGCTGGACTCTAAGCTGGTGTTGTGTGATTTTTAACTTTGTACACCCCAGTCCAACACCGGCTCCTCTACATTATTACTGCCATCAATTGGGTGAGTCTGTTTGAAGGAAAAGGAATGACTGGCAAACGGGAAGCTTTTAAAAGTGTGATCTCAAGAATCCAGGGCCAGTATGTCCCTGTTAGAGTGAAGGGAAAATCTGGCAGGTTCACGGATCCCTGGCTGATGAGGGATATTGTGGCTCTATTCGGGAAAAAGAAAACAGCATACATATAGTTTAAGCTATTCGTATCTTCTTCCAGTCCGAAAGACATGATCAATCTGTGGAGACGATACAATCCTCTTCGGTCCCTGCAGCACTTCTGTTCTGTAGAACTCACTGCAATGCCTGTGACTATCTGATCCAATTCGGAAAAGACTCACTATCTGTGTAACATCCTCCGTTGCCTTTCACCCATCCTGTCAATGTCAGGTCTTCCAATCTGTCCATCATCTACTCATCTCCGTAACCTTCTCCATCTCTTACACCCCTGTCTGTGCAAATGTCACCTTCCCCTAAAACTTTCCCACTTTGACCAAACTGCAGGACGTTATTAATGCTCCCTTAACTGTGAAACTGTCTCCAACCAAAAACGATGTCCTTATCTCCCGATAAAATTGTCATACACCACACCCTCTATACCTAAATAACCTGCAGAACCTAAGCCTTTCAATAACTATAAACATCTTCAGTCACGACTGTCCTCCACTTATCTGTTTGTTCTTCTAATCTATAAAACCGTCTAGATTTCTGTAATCTGCTCCATATACATAAAACACTCTTGTCTGTGCAAACCACCCCATCCTCCCATCATCCTTATGCCTGTAACTGCTGCATCCCTCCCCACCTCCCCATCTCCATGAACTCCTGTAGACCTTATAGCTCTCCACATTTCTGTAACACCATGTGGCTCTATGCTCCTCCCTCCCTGTGAAACCACCTCTAGTCCCCACACCCCTCCCAGTCTGGGTCGTCTGCTCCAGATCAGACTATTGCTGACAATCCTAGCAATCCATCCTATTTGTGTGTCTTCATTCATATCCCATCTCTCCAGCTTTCTGAAACCTCTGTGTGCCATTGTGAGCCTCCCTATTTAGAATATAGAGCAGTACAGCACAGTGCAGGCCCTTCGGCCTTCGACGTTGCACTGACCTATTATCCGACTCTCAGATTAAACTAAACTACAGACCCTACATTTTACTATCATCTATGTGCCTATCTAAGTGTTGCTTAAATGTTCCTAATGTATTGGACTCCACGACAAATGTTGGCGGTGCATTCCATGCATCTGCCACTCTCTGTGTAAACAAAAACAGTCACATCTCCCGTAAAACTTTCTCCAATCACCTTCCATTTATGTCCCCTCGTTATAACCATTTGAGCAATGGGAAAAGTATCTGGTTATCCTCTCTATCGAGGCCTCAAATCATCTTGTTCACTTCTATCAAGTCACTTCTCATCCTTTTTCATTCCAATGAGAAAAGCCCTCATTCCCTCAACCTTCCTTCATTAGATCTCCACTCCTGGTAAATCTCCTCTGCACCCTCTCTAAAGCTTGCACATCCTTCTGATATTGAGGCAACCAGAACTGAACACAATGTACCAAATCTTCTCTTACCAGGGCTCGATAGAGCTGCATCATAACTTCGTGGAACTTAAACTCAATCCCCCTGCTAATGAAAGCCAACACACCACACACCTTCTGAACAAGGCAATCAACTTGAGTGATCATATTGAGGGATCTATGGACGTGGACTTCAAGATTCTTCTGTTCCTCCACACTGTCAAGAATCCTGCCTTTCACCCTGTAAAGGCTGTCTGTGGAATCCTGCAATCTTAAACCCTCCCTATTTTGGTAACTTCCTCTGAAGAGACGTGGATCCTGCAGGAGGCTAGAGGGAGCGGGATTCATAGAACCTGCAGGATGGGACCAAGAATGGATTGTGGAACCTGAAGGATATAACAATTTGAATGACTGACTCTTTTTGATCGGACTATTGAGCTGATCTCGCTGTCCTATATATGCAGATATTTATCATAATGGCTGTGCACAGCTTCAGATTCCCAGGCTGGGAGATGTGGGCTCAGATGTGAATCTATTTGCCCATTCTGTCTGTGTGCCTGACACTGACCTGGTGCTGCTCAGGTAGAAAGCACTCCCCATATATCTAAGTGAGTGACCAGAGCTCATCACATCAAAGCCTTTGTTTGAAATGTTCTTTATTTTTTTTCATTATTTTCAAGTGGCAATACCGCGAGATGCAGTAATTGGGGAGTTTCCATTTTGAGAGAATGAAACCTTTACCATTGGAAATTGGGAAGCCTTCGAAAATGAGATAATGGCAGTCCAGAGACAGTATACAGTATTCCTGTTAGGGTGAAAGGAAAGACTGGTAAGGTGTAGGGAATGCTGGATGATTAGAAAATTTGAGGTTTTAGTTCAGAAAAAGTAAACATATGTCAGATACAGACAGGAGATCTCCCGACATATGTGTTCCTCAGTCTGCCACAGGTTATTCAGGGTCCGTACACTCGTATCAAATTGATGACCCATTCTTATTTCACAGTTCCACTAACACAGTAGCCGATCCCATAGGAATGTCCTCTCTAAGTATTGTTGTGATGTTTCATGCACTCAAAACCCACCACCACGCGTCCTTCCTCTCTTGTCAACCCTTCTATGCTTCCTGTGGTCTCTCTATCTTGAAACAATGATTTGTTGTTCCTGTGCCTCCCTCAGCAGTGTTTCTGTAATGATTTGATTAGATTAGTTTACTTACAGTGTGGAAACAGGCTCTTTGGTCCAAAAAGTCTACACTGACTGTCCGAAGAGCAACACACCCAGACCCTTTCCCCTACATTTATACCTTCACCTAACATTATGGGCAACTTAGCATGGCCAATTCACCTAAACTGCACATCTTTGTGACTGTGGGAGGAAACCAGAGCACCCGGAGGAAACCCACGCAGACATGGGGAGAATGTGCATATTCCACACAGATAGTAGCACAATGATAACGATAATCTCCCAGTCCCATATTCGCATCCATCCCCGCGTTAATCTTCCTTAGCTGTCAGGCTCCTTGCATTGAAATACATGCAGGTTAATCATCAGTTGTTCCCTATTCCCTGCTTTGTTCTTGCCTGCCTTGTCTATTGAAATTCCTCTCTTTAACTTGTGTACCAGGCTCAACCTTCTTTCTGTCTTTATGGCAGTTTAAGGTCCACTAGTTTATACACTCTCAAGCCGCTCCACTAATTTGCCCACCAGGAACATACATTTCGATCACTACTAAACCCTGATAAAATTATCATCTGAAAGACATTGAACTGTAGATTGAGATCAACCCCGCACTGTGGACAAAACCTCACTTTTCATGTCATTTGCGAGTCACTAATGGTTCATTCTGCATTCACATCCGAGTTGTTAATGCACATTATAAACAGCAATGGTTCCTGCACAGATCCCTGTGGTACACTCACTGCTGAATGAATTTCAAACACGAAGCAGTCTGTCCATCAATTGTGGATCCAATTTACCAACTTGCCTTGGAACCCAATGGCTCCTTACTTTTGGATCAGCCTTCCGTGTGTGAACTTGTCAAAGGCCTTATTCAATTCCATGTAACATCTGCACTGCCCTCATCAATACTTTTAGACACCATTCGAAAAAACTCCACTGAATTTCTCAGACAGCATCTTCCTCTCCCAAATCCGTGAGGATTGAGCCGAGATGACCCTTACCTTTGTAAGTGTTGATTCATCCTCAGAATTGTTTCCAATAATTTCCCTCCGCCTGTTATCAGACTATCTGCTCTGTAATTACCTGGCCTATCCCTGCTGCCCTTCTTCAACAAAGGAAGTACATTAGCTATCCTCCAGTCATTCGGCACTTCACATGTGGCCAGAAAACTATTAAATATATCCACCAGGGTCCCAGCAAACTCCTCCCTTTCCTCCCATAACAGCCTGGGATCATTTTATTGGGCACTGGGGATTTCTCCAGCTTTATGCCTATGAAAACATTTAATACCTCCTCCGTATTGATCTTAACATGTTCTCGAACCTCACCATCCCAACAAAAATCCCTGGCTCCTGTGTGAATACAGATGAGAATTATTCATTGAAGACCTCACCTACTTCCTATGGCTTCATGCACAGATTGTCTCTTTGGTTTCTAACAGGCCTCACTATTTCTTCAGTAATCCTCTTATTCTAAACATACTGATAAAATACCTTGTGACTTTTCCTTAATAGTATCTGATAAGGATATTTTATGGCCATTGTGTGTCCCTCATTTCTAAGGATATCCTTGCAGTCCCTATACTTTTGAATGGCTTCACCTGGTTTTATCGCACTGTGTTTTCTTTATCAAACTCACGATGTCGCTTGATCAGTATTCACTGGATTTGCTGCCTTTACTATTCCCTCGTCAGGAACACACTGGCCCTGAATTCTCATGGTATCACTTTAACATACTCCCACTTTCGAAATATGGACAAAGTGCAGATAGTCTTCCAAGTGTATGTTTGCCAGATCCTCTCTAATGAAAGTGATACTGATAGGAGATTCAGTTGTGAGCGTGACAGACAGGAGACTGTGTGGCTGCAGAAGAGACCCCAGGATGGTGTGCTGCCTCCTGGGAACCAGGGTCAAGGATGTCTCTGAGCGGTTACTGAACATTCTGAAGGGGAGGGGGAATAGCCAGAGGTCATTGTGAACATTGGTCCACATGACAGAGGTAGACAATTTGATGGGGTCCTGTGAAATGAGTATCAGGAGTTAGATAAGAAGTTAAAAAGCAGGACCTCAAGGGAAGTGATCTACAGATTGCTCCCAGTGCCAACTGCCCCAGTGAGGATAGAAATAGAAAGATAGGCCAGATAAATGTGTGGCTGAGGAGCTGGAGGTGGGGGGGGGGGGGTGTGGGGGTAAGGTTTTGAACATTGCGATCTCTTTTGAGGTAGAGGTGACCTATACAAGATGACGGGTTTGACGTGAAGCAGAGGGACGCCTGTATCCTGGCGGGGAGATTTGTTAGTGTTATTCGGGGAGGGTTTAAAAAGGTTTGGCAGGGACTCTCAATAAGGGAGGGCCTATCGACCGGTCAGAGGAAAAATGCATCAGCCATCGAGAACACGTTTGCTATTCAGGATATCCAGGGGCACAGTCAAGGGAGGGAAAAGACTTTTGGTTTAACATGCATTTATTTCAATGCACGAGGCCGGACTGGTAAGGAAGACGAGCTCAGAGCATGGATTTGCTCTGGGGACTGGAATATTATAACCATAACAGAAACATGGCTGAGAGAAGGGCGGGACTGGCAGCTCAGTGTTCCAGGATACAGAAGCTACAGGTGTGACAGAAGGACAAGTAAGTGAGGAGGGGGAGCTGCCCTTTTGATGAGGGAGGTCAGAACAACAGCGCATCGAGAGGATACTCTTTAAGAGTCATCAAATGAGGCCATATGTTGAGACGTTAGAAACAAAAAGGGGATGGGCACAGTGTTCAAGATTCCCAAATAGCCAGCGGATACGAGAGGAGCAGATGTGTCGAGAGATTGCAGGTACCGAATGAAATAATAATGTAGTATTGGTTGTAGATTTTAACTTCCCCTGGATGGACTGGGCCACGCCACAGACTAAAAGGCCCGTAAGGAGTGCAATTTGTCAAATGTGTCCAAGAAATTTTCTTAAATCTAGATGTAACTCGAACAATGCCGAACTCTACTCAGGCGGGTGCAACACTGGACCTCCCCTCAGACGACGTGGTCAGGCAAGTGACTGAATAGTCAATCAGAGAGCACTTTGGGTCCTGTGACCACAACTGTCCTGGTTTTAACATAGTTATGGAAAAAAAAACAGGTCCACAGATTAAGGTGTGAAACTGGAGCAGGGCCAGTTTTGGGGCTAGTTGGCAGAATTGAGCCGAGGTTGATTGGGTGAATTAAAAATCGCACAACAACAGGTTTAAATCCAACAGGTTTATTTTGAAGCACCAACTTTCGAAGCTCAGGTGATCATCCTAAAAGGTGAAAGGCTGAAACTAAATGTGTTTGATATTATATTCCATGACACTGCTATCCTGTTGCTATAAATTCTGTGCCTTATGATTGTCCTCCACAACCACCTGATGAACACACAGCGCTCTGAAACCTAGTGCCTCCGAATAAATCTGCTTGACTGGAACCTGGTGTTGTGTGATTTTAAACATTGTCCACCGCAGTCCAACAATGTCTCCTCCACATTATGATTACAATCGATTGGGTGAGTCTGTTTGAAGGAAAAGGAATGACTGACAAATGTGAGGCTTTTAAAAGTGTGATCTCAGGAATCCAAGGCCAGTGTGGTTGAGTGAAGGGAAAATCTGGCAGGTTCAGAGATCCCTGGCTGATGAGAGATCTTGAGGCTCTGTTCAGGAAAAAGAAAGCAGCATACATTGACTTTAAGCTATTTGTATCTTTTTGCCGTCCGAAAGATACAATCAATCTGTGGAGATCGTACAATCCTCTCAGGTCCGTGCAGCACTCTTGATCTGTAGAACTCACTCCAATGACTGTGACTATCTGATTCACTTCCGAAAAGACTCACTATATGTGTAACATCCTCCCGTGGTTATCTCCCACCCTGTCAACGCAAGCTGTTCCAGTCTCTCCATCAGTCCACTCATCTCCATGACCTTCTCCAGATGTTACATCCCTATCTGTGGAAACGTCACCCTCCCCGACAACCCTTCCCAATTTGACAAAACTGCAGGAGGTTACTTATGCTCCCTTATCCGTGAAACTGTCTCTAACCAAAATTACTGTCCTTTCCTCCTGGTAAAAATGTCCGACTCCACATCCTCTATATATAAATAACCTGCAGAACTTTATTCTTTCTTTAACTATAAACATCTTCAGTCGCGACTGCCCTCCACATAGCTGTGTGTTCTTCTAATCTATAAAACCGTCTTGATTTCCATAATCTGCTCCATTCACCAAAACCACCGCTGTCTGTGAGAAACTCCCCATCCTACCAACTTCCTTCACCTGTAAACTGCTCCATCCCTTCCAATCTCCCCATCTCCATGAACACCTGTAGGCCCTACTTTCGAGGAGCTATGAACCTGCATTCCAAGGATACTTTGTTCAGCAACACTCCCTCGGACCTTACCATGATCTGATCAGGTCTACCCTCGAACTCTGTGGCAAGCCAGGGAAGTGATTGCTGGGCCCCTTGCTGAAATATTTGTATCATCGATAGTCCCTGGTGAGATGCCAGAAGACTGGAGGTTGGCTAATGTGGTGCCTAATAGTTACTAGGGTTATCCCTACTCCGCTTCTTGAATAAGGGAACCACATTTGCTAGCATCCAATCTTCTGGCACTACTCCTGTAGACAACGAGGACATAAAAATCAAGGCCAATGGCTCTGCAATCTCCTCCCTTGCTTCCCAGAGAATCCTAGGATAAATGCCATCAGGCCCGGGGGACTTATCTATTTTCACCCTTTCCAGAATTTCCAACACCTCTTCTCTACATACCTCAAAGCCATCCATTCTACTTAATTGTGACTCAGTACTCACATTGACAACAATGTCCTGTTCCTGATTGAATACTGACGAAAAGTATTCATTCAGTGTCTCCCCAATCTCTTCAGCCTCCACACGCAACTTCCCACTACTATCCTTGACTGGACCTATTCCTACCCTAGTCATTCTTTTATTCCTGACATACCTATAGAAAGCCTTAGGGTTTTCCCTAATCCTACCAACTAAGGACCTTTCATGTCCCCTCCTTGCTGCTCTTAGCTCTCTCGTCAGGCCCTTCCTGGCTACCTTATAACTCTCAATCGCCCCAATTGAACCTTCACGCCTCATCTTTACATAGGCCGCCCTCTTCCCTTTAACAAGGGATTCCAATTTCTTATTAAACCACGGCTCCCTCACACGACCCTTTCCTCCCTGCCTGACGGGTACATACTTGTCAAGGACACTCAATAGTTGCTCCTTGAACAAGCTCCACATATCAATTACGCCCTTGCCTTGAAGCTTACTTTTCCAGGCCACACATCCTAAGTCATGCCTCACCGCATCATAATTTCCCTGCCCCCATCTATAACTCTTGCCCTGTAGTGCACACTTATCCCTCTCCATCACTAGAGTAAAAGTCACCGAATTGTGGTCACTGTCCCCAAAGTGCTCACCTACCTCTAATTCTAACACCTGGCCTGGTTCATTACCCTCTCCTGCGCCCTTTTAAAGGGAAAAAAAACCTACCCGGCTGCCCCTCTGGTCTTCGTCACTTCCCCCTGCTGCTCCCACTCTTTCTGTAAAGAGAGAAAAAAAACACTGCTGCCCGCTACCGGTAAGTAATTTTAAAACAAACTGTCTTACGTTAGCTGCTGCTCGCACTCAAAGTGACCGTTGGCGTCGAAGGGTGAGTATTTATACTCACTGCTTTCCTTCCCGGCTGCCCCTCTGGTCTTTGTCACTTCCCCCTGCTGCTCCCGCTCTTTCTGTAAAGAGAGAAAAAAAAAACCGCTGCCCGCTATTGGTAAGTAATTTTAAAACAAACTGTCTTACCTTAGCTGCTGCTCGCACTCAAAGATTACTCATAATCTGCATTCAGTGGGTCACTGTGTGGGTCTAATTGCTGCCTCTGTCAGCTTCTCTCACTCTTGCAGCTGGTCTGAGATCCTGAGACAAAATAATCCTCTGATCAACAATAGCACAGACCAGGGACAGAGACTGGGATTTTTGTGATCTCTGCTGGACTCAGTGCTACTCTACATGAGTCATCCTCACTGCATCATCTAAATTTCCATTCTGTCTATTTCTCTCTCATGCAGGTAATCAGGATGTTACTAAATCCTGTTTCCATCACCTCATTGAAGATGCTTGGTCAGCCAGAGAGAGATGGAAAGAGAGGTCTGGAGCTTTCAGTAAATCCTGCAGCCGGTACGATCATTCGCAGTAAACAGCACATGGAGGGGTTTGTGGCCTTCTGTATTCAGACACGGAAGACAGGACATAGATACACTGCTGGGCAAGGAACAGCAACATTCTAGGCTTCATTCCCACCATCTTGTAATGGTCCTGCTTTCATCTTTGCTGTACTGGTCCTCACTGAGACAGCACAGAAGCCCCAAGCATCAATCCTGGCCCATGTTGTAGTAGTGATCTCTGTAATATCCTCCAGTCCCGATAATCCTTCCTCTGTTTGGAAGCTTCTCTCGTCCACACAATGCCCTCTGTTTCTGTCAGTTTCTCCAATCCCTAACACCCAATCCCTAAACTTCTCCAGTGGATACTAAATTCCTTCATCCCACAGTCCTGTCGGTCCCTGTAAGCCCCTCCTAACAACACCACTCTCTATGTCAATGTATTTGCCTTTAACCTCTCCATCCGTCCCTACCTGGGTAAACTTCTCCAGCTCCTACAACCCTTCCTTTTCTGTGAAAAAAATCGTAACTTCCTTATCGTTCTCCAAACCTTCAATCTTAATCTATATAAACTTCACCCTGTCTCCACCAACCCGCCTGACCACAGGAACCTCATCCAATTTGTGCAACCCTCCCCATCTGTGTAACTGTCTCCAACCCAGTAACCTGGCATTCTCCATTGCCTGGAGAAAGTGAGGTCTGCAGATGCTGGAGATCAAAGTTGAAACTTTATTGCTGGAACAGCACAGCAGGTCAGGCAGCATCCAGGGAACAGGAGATTCGACGTTTCGGGCAAGAAGGGCCTGTGCCCGAAACGTCGAATCTCCTGTTCCCTGGATGCTGCCTGACCTGCTGTGCTGTTCCAGCAATAAAGTTTCAACATTCTCCATTGCCTTCCTATCTATGTAGCCTTCCTGAATCTAGAAGCCTTCTTATAACTGTAAACGTGTTCAGTCGCTATAACCTTCCATATCTCTGTTAGTACACACAATACTCTTCTCCCTGAAACACCACTGTCTGTGCCTCTCAGACTGCCTGCCTCTCCCTCTATCCATCCCTATCCCTATCTCCAGAAGCTAATCCAGCTCCATCTATCCGTATAAATCCCTCCAATCCCCAAACCCCTTTGTCCCACTGACATTCTTGACCAAATGTTACTCTGTTTAACTCTAACATCCTCCAGCCCCTGTAAGCCTCCCTATCTCTGTAACCTGTACCATCTGTTCAACCCCACACTACTGAGGAATGACTCCCTGCATTCGACATAAGGCAGATGGAATGACAGAGAGCAGATATGATGGAACTGTCATTCTGGAGATGTAAAAACAGAATGATAATCGCTGGGAAGGAAATATTGAAGGTTTGTTGGGATCGAGGCAGGCTATGCAAAAAGCCAACAAGGAGTGAAGAAAGGGTGAGGTTAATGCCTTAATGAAATTGCGACGTGGAACTGAAATCCAAAATTTGGAGGCTATTGGATGGAGCTGGGAATAAACAAGCAGCAACAATCATTGGCCGGAATTCTTTTATAGGGACCAACCAGTGGTGGGAATGCAAATGTGGTTACAGTCAGAACGCTGAATATACTTACATCAAGGGTTGTACAGTAACTGTGTGTGACAGTGGTCTCCATCCCCACGAGATAACTAATAAGTGTCAGTGCTGTATTGGATAGCATCCTGGATTGTGTATGAGATTGTTTTCGATAACATCATTGAACAAGCAGAGAATATAGGGATATGGACCATGTCGGGGCAGATGGCATGTGTTGAGAATATCATCATGGTCGGCACAGCCATGGTGGGCCGAAGGGCCTATTGCTGTGCTGTACTTTCTAATTTCCTACTTCCCAGCATCTACTCGATCAAAGCTCTTCCGAATCTTGAATCTTACATTCAATTTTTCTCTCATGTTTTCTAAACATCAGTTGGTTTCAAACTCAGTCTCATCCACCTCTTATTGGAAAATTCATCCATTTCCAGGATCAGACAAGCGACCCTTCTCTGACCTGCCTCCAAAAGAAGAATATCATTCCTTCGGGCACTCACACTGTTCATAGTATTCTGGGTGTTGTCTGACTCGTATCTTGCATAGTTTTAGCAAGACCTTCCTATTTTTAGACTCCATTCCCTTTCTAATAAGTGGCAGCATTTGATTTGCCTTCTCTATGACCTGCTAACCCTGTAAGTTACCTTTTTCAGATTGATAAACAAGAACTCGCACAACCCTTTCTGCTGTCAGTCTGAAACCAAACAGTGTTTGCCTGACAGTAAGTGAGGAGCATGCTGAAATGAGTGAGAAAGGACATCTCAATAAAAAATAACTGGGCCCTTAGAAACACATTTTATAAAGGAGAATGTGCTTTTGAGCATGTTGGATTTTATTTGTTGGTGTGAATATGAATGGCAGAATCGATAAGGATGTGGTGGGTGGTGGTATGGGGGAAATGTACTATTTGAATTTTCAGAAGCCTTTATGCAAGTTTCAGTAAGGGCTTAAGAATGACTAGGAAGAGAATAGGGTCCCTTCAATATCAATAAGGTCGCCTATGTGTTGAACCAGAAGACATGAGTGAGATCTTAAACAAAAAAAATCTTGCCTGAATTTACTATGTAGAAAGACATGGAGGATCGGGAGCTTGGGAAAATAAATAGTGATGTCTTGGAAAGAATCCTCAACGGACAAGAGAAAGTGCTGGAATCTTAAAACAAATAAAGATAGATCAATCCTCAGTAGCTCATTAGGTTTATCCTCGAATATTATGGGAAGTTAGGGAAGAGACTGCGGTGTCTCTAACAGAGATATTTATATTATCAACAGACACAGTGAGTTACCGGAAGACTGGAGGGTGGCTAATGCTGTTCCATCACTTAAGGGCTGCAGGGAAAAGCCAGGAGTGAGCCCAGTGCTGGGTAAGTTGTTGGAGGAGATTCTGAGAGAAAGTAGCTACGCATATTTGGAAAGGCAAGGGGTGATTAGAGATAGTCAGCATTGCTTTGTGAGTGGGAAACCGTGTTTCACAAACCGGATTGACTCTTCGAGGAGGTGGCCAAGAGATAGATGAAGGCAGAGAGTCAACGTTGTCCACATGGACTTCATTAAAACATTTGACAAGGTTCCAACGTGTAGAACATCTAGTCAAGAGGAAGAAGGAAGCTGACATAAGGTTGAGGACGCAAGGATCGTTAGACCTCTATAGGGTTTTACGGGGGCGGCACAATGCCTGAGTGGTTAGCACGGCTGCCTTATAGGACCCGGGACCCGATTTCAATTCCAGCCCCAGGCGACTGTCCGTGTGGAGTTTGTACATTCTCCCCGTGTCTGCGTGGGGTTCCCCAGGTGCTCCACTTTCCACCCACAGCTCAAATCAGCCATACTAAATTACCCATAGTGTTCAGGGATGTGTAGTATTGAAACGTTAGTTAAGGTACATGGAGAGAAATAGGGTGGGGGAATGGTTTTGGGTGGGATGTTCATCAGAGGGTCAGTATACAGTGGTTGGGTCAAATGGCCTGTTTCCACAATCTGGGGACTCTGAAGGTAGCCAGGAAGGAACTGAAGAATGGACTTAGGACTGCCCGAAGGGGGCATGAAAAAGCTTTGTTGGGAAGGATTTAGGAAAACCGTAAGGCATTATCCACTTATGTGAGGAACAAGAGGATGGCCAGAGTGGGGGTTGGGCCGGTCAGGGATAGTGGATGGAACTTGTGCCTGGCGCTACAGAAGGTAGGGGAGGTCCGAAATGCATACTGTGCTTCAGGATTCACTACTGAGAGGGGCCTTGTCATTTGTGAGGACAGCATGAAAAGGACAGATATATGTGAACAGGTTGATGTTAAGAAGGAGGATGTGCTGTATATTTTCTAAACATAAGGATAGGTATATACCAGATAGGATGTATCCAAAGTTACTGCAGAAATCAAGGGAATGGATTGCTGTGCCTTTGGCGATGACCTTTGCAGCCTCACTGTCCACCGGAGTTGTACCAGATGATTGGAGGGTGTCAAATGTTACTCCCTTGTTCAAGAAAGGGAATGGGGATAATCCTGGTAATTACAAACCTCATGTTCTTATGTCTGTGGTGTGCAGATTATTGCAGAGGATTTATGACTCCTTGGAAAACCATAGTTTGATTAGAGATAGTCAGCATGGCTTTGGTAGGGCCAGATCGTGCCTCACAAATCTTATTGAATCCTTTGAGAATGTGATAAAACACATTTATGGCTCATTCAGAAAGTACAGAGGCATGGGATACAGGAAAACTGTCTGTCTGGATACAGAATTCCTGGCTCATAGAAGACAGAGAGGGATGATAGATGGGAAGCATTCAGCCTGACCAGTGGTATTCTGCAGGGACGGGTTCCAGGACCTCTGCTCTTTGTGACTTTTTTTTTAAAATGACTTGGATGTGGGTGTGGAAGAGTGGGTTAGTAATTTTGCCAATGACATGGAGGTTGGTGGAGTGGTGGATAGTGTGGAGGTCTGTTGTTGGTTGCAGCAGGTTATTGACAGGATGCAGAGCTGGACTGAGAAGTGGTAGATGGAGTTCAATCTGGAAAATTGTGAAATGATTCATTGTGGAAGATCAAACTTGAATGGGCTAAATGCAGAATATTTGGTTGTGTTGTGGAACAGAGGGATCTTGGGTTCCACGTCTATCGATCCCTCAAAGTTGCCACCCAAGCTTACAGGGTTGTTAAGAAGGTATATGTTGTGTTGGCTTTCATTAGCTGGGGGATTTAGTTTTAAGGCTGTGAGGTTATGCTGTAGATCGATAGAGCCCTCGTTAGACCCCACTTGGAATATTGTGTTCAGTTCTGGTCCCCTCATTACAGGAAGGCAGTGGAAGCTTTAGGGAGGGTAAATTGGAGATTTACCAGGATGATGCCTGTGCTGGAGGGCATGTCTTATGAAGAAAGTTTGAGGGAGGTAAGGCTTTTCTCATTGGAGTGAAGAAGGGTGAGAGGCGACTTGGTAGAGGTGAACAACATGATGTGAGGCAGAGAGAGAGTGGATAGTGAGACACTTCTTTATACCATTGCATAAATGGCTATTATGAGCAGGCAGAATTTTAAGGTGATTGGTGGATGGTTAAGGAGAGGTAGGCTCTTTACAAAAAAGCTGTTAGGTGGGTGGAATGCACTGCCAGCAGTGGTAGGAGAGTCAGATACATTCGGGACATTTAATACACTCTTGGATAGACACTGGATGGCAGTAAAATGAAGGGTTTGTAGGTTAGTTTGATCTTACCGCAGGATAAAAGTTGGCATCATGGCTTAGGGGTCTTGTGCTGTACTGTTCTGTGTACTACGTTCCGTATGGTAAACTCAGTAATACGCTCAGGTCAATGTAAAAGGATATGGCATTCAGGAGGAGCTAGTCAACTAGATACAAAATTTGCTTGATGGTAGGAGGCAGAAGGCGGTGGCAGACATGTTGTTTTTCTGACTGGAGATATGGGACCAGCGGTGCAGTGGCTGCAGAGTTGTTGTAATTTGGATAAATGGTTTGGATTGGAGTATTGGTTTCCTGGTAAGTTTTTTTGGGTGGTACTGAAATTGGTGGTAAAGTGGACAGTGAAGGAGGTTATCTGATTAAACAGGATGAACAGTACTGCTGGGATAGTGGGTGAAGAATAGCAGATGGAGTTTAATTAGATAAATGTGAAGTGTTCCATTTTGGTGAAACAAACCAGGGTGGGACATGTACAGTTAATGTGCGGGCCCTGGGTAGTGTTGTCAATCAGTGACCCAGGGATGCAGGTACACAGTTCTTTGAAAGTGGTGTCACAGGTAGACAGGCTGGTGAAGCAGGACTTTGGGGTGGTTACCTTGACGGGGCAGAGCATTGAGAGTAGGAGTTGGGATGTCATGTTGTGACTGTACAAGACATCGGTGAGGCCACTATAAAAGCATTGTTGATCAGTCTGAAGAACTCATCTCGTTCACTTACCTCCTTGAGGGAAGGATATCTGACATTCTAACCTGGTCTGGCTGACATGTGCATCCAGTCCACAGCAATATGGCTGCCTCTTAACTGCAATCTGGACAATTAGCTGTGGGGCAAAGAATGCTGGTCTAATCAATGACACTCTCGTCCCATGAATAAATAAATAAAAATGTATATGCTCCTGACTACCTCTGCAAACACGTCCAGCTGCAGCAATCCATACTGGCTTTGTAACACCGTTCAGGCCCTGACCACTCTCTGTAACACTCTCACCACCTTCAGCAACTTCATTTCTCCCTGTTCCTGTAGTGTGATTAGCTCCTGACAATGATTCCCCTTCCCACTGCTCTCCTCATGTTAGCAGCCCCTTTGCAATACCTTTAACACTTACTGGTTAAACTCTCTCTGATTTCAGGATTTTAAGTACTTTGTAGTGATCTTGTAAGCCTCATAATCTAATATTGTCCTGAGTGAGGGACTGGTGGGAATTTCTTGCTGAGGATTTTCTCTTTCAATAGGATGTCCTTTTGTTCAGTTTTTTTTACACTGTTCCTTCAAATGTTTTCCACTGTTCATGTACAGACAAATATTTCAGTCTGTTTAGCCTGTTTACCTTGGTCAGTTCTCCTCTCACACTCATGTAATTGGCTGTTTTTGTTTCTAGTTGTATCTTGTCCTATTTGTGATTCACTTTAAAACTTTATATTTCTTTAAACTGCACTTTCTCACAATTTCCCAGAGGATCTCTCCAGGTAACATTACTTATTCACTAAGTTTCATGACACAACGGTCGCTCTGAGATAGTTACGTCCCAAGCCAGTTGCACAATGTATTATTCAAAGAAACACTGAAAAAAAATTCTACAATCTCCTCTTCGAATATCACTCTTGTCAGTGAGATTGTCAAGGTTATATGAATATCACAATGCTCTTATTAAAAATTCCAATGAGTTCCTGCTTAATGCAGTGATAAGCAATGCAATGCTGTTCGGTGGCTAAAACTGTTCTGATGCTTGTGGCCTTGGCAAGTAGCAGCCAGAATTACATTCAGACTGACTATACTTCATGATCTGAGACCAAATGCTTTCTCTGTAATACCTTTGTTATCCATTATTGTTAGTGTTGCCCATTTTGACTGAGTTTCCGCAAGCTTGTAAACCATTGAATATTTATGTTACAACTTTTGTTCGCCCTATGACCACGAGTCCCTGGTGTCTAAATCTCTGTGTCACAAATCAGTCTATCTTATCGCAGACAATTTGTCCATTCCAATAAAAAACATCATTTACTCTTTCCCAAAATCTCCTGTCACAAATCGATAAACTGATATACAGATTTAGTTCAACTCTGTCCCATCCTGTTCCTTTCTGCTTGACTTCAGCCACATTCCCATGCTGTTCCAATGCATCACCTTTTCTCTTTGGATTTGGAAAGTTCCTTTCACCTGAACCCTGTCCCTGCATAATCTCTGTCAGTTTAAAGCGCTGTCCATAAACATACTGACATGATTGTCCAGGACACTGCTCCCTGCATGGTTCCAGTGGGACCATCCAAATGGATTTTTTAAAAAAAATCTGGGATGGGGTGTGGGTGTCTCTGGCTGACCAGCCTTTCTTGCCCAGCCCTAGCTGCACTAAAGCTGATTAACTTGCTTGTCCATATCAGAGGGTAATTAAGAGGCAAACACTTTGCTGTGGGTACGTCGTGCAGACTATGGGAGGATGGGCAGATGTCCATCTCGAAAGGAGAAGTGTTTGAATTTATTGTACATCAGTCATGGTATGTATTGACTGTCAATTACTATTTTAAAAATAATTTATTTCAAATTCCATCATTTCAGCTGGTGAGGTTCAAACCTGCCTCCCCTGAACATGAGCTGAGGTTTTGGATACATGCTCTAGCAATAACACCACTTCGCCTGCTCACAAGCTATTCATCCCTGAGCACTGATACCAGTGCATCATGGAGCTAAACCTGTTTTTCCTTCATGATTGTTTGATCCTGATACCTTTCTGCACTCTGGTGATATCACTCAGTATCTCTCCATGTGGTATTCCTCATTGTGGGGGTCCAATCTCTGCCTCTGTCAGTGTATCTCACTCTTACAGCTACTCCAGATCTTGAGCCAACAGAATTCTCCTGTCCAGAGAGACACAACAGCACAGGCCAGGAATTGAGACTGGAATTTTCCAGATCTCTGTGGGACTCAGTGCCATTCTCCACGTGTAATCCTCACTACATCAATCTAATTTCCCATCTTGCCTATTTCTCTGTCTCTTGCAGGTAATCAGGAAAAATAGACTTCCCAACTACTGGGTATCTCGTCCATCGCCACATTGAAGATGGTTGGTCAGACAGAGAGAGACAAAGGGCAGGGAGTTCTGGAGCCTTCAATAAATCCAGCAGTGAGGTAAGATCACTCACAATGCACAGAACAGAGAGAAATGAGAGGGCTCCAAACATCGGCTAACAAGACATCACTTAGATACAGTGCTGGAAGGGGAGCACAGTACAGACACATCCCAGGACAATCACCACCCCTACTGTAAATTTTGTTGTACTGAGACAGCATCGGAATGTCACAGTTATCCGTCCAGGCTGTGATGTCTTAGTGAACATCAGTATAACAGAGGGGAAAGCAGGCTTCCCATGTGGGCGGCATGGCGGCACAGTGGTTAGCACTGCTGCCTCACAGCGCCTGAGACCCGGGTTCAATTCCCGCTTCAGGCAACTGAATGTGTGGAGTTTGCACGTTCTCCCCGTGTCTGCGTGGGTTTCCTCCGGGTGCTCCGGTTTCCTCCCACAGTCCAAAGATGTGCAGGTCAGGTGAAGTGGCCATGTTAAATTGCCCGTAGTGTTAGGTAAGGGGTAAATGTGGGGATATGGGTGGTTTGCGCTTCGGCGGGTCAGTGTGGACTTGTTGGGCCGAAGGGCCTGTTTCCACACTGTAATGTAATCTAATCTAATGTCTGTGTGGGAATGCTGCCTGGAATCTTTCTTTTCTGTGTTCCTCCTCCAACACTGTACATATACCATGTCTCGTGGACCAGTGTCTTCAATAATTTTTAACTCCTATAACAGTTCCTGTCCCTGTAACCTCCTCTCTTTCCGATAGTCCCTCCACATATTTGAAATATACTGCATTCTAGACTACCATTTCCATCGCTGTAACTTACTTCAGTGCCTACAACATGCCTTATCTCAGTCGTCTCCTCCTCCAATAACTAGAGAAAGAACCATGCAGAACAGAAACGGTTCCTTCGATCCAACTAGTCCATGCTGACCACAGTTCCTGAACGAGTCGCATTTGCCTGCGTTTGGTCCCTATCCCATCAAACCTTCTCCTTTCCATGTACCTGCCGAAATGTCTTTTCCATGGTGTAATTGTACTTTTCTTTTCCACTCACTTCCGCAGCAGCTCATTCAGTATGTGCACCATTCTCTGTGTGGAAATGTGCTCCTCTGGTCGCTTTTAAGTATTTCCTCTCCCACCTCATATTTTTGCCCTCTCATTATGGATTCCCCTACCCTGCTGTAGAGACCTTCACTGTTAAATCTACGTATACCTCTCATGTTTTTATAAACCTTTATAAAGTCACCCCTCAGCCACATACACTCATTGGAAATACGAAGGATAATGATACAAATATCTCTGCCACGGTCCCCACTGCGACTTTGCCACAATGTTCTGGGATACACTTGTTCAGAACCTAGAGCTTTCTCTTCCATTGTGTGCTAAGACCTCCAGCACCACCTCTTCTGTAATGGGGACTCTTTTCAAGACATCGCTATTTATTTCCTTTTGTTTCCTAATCTTTGTCCACGGTACGTTCTGACATGAAATATTGATTTCAGGTCGCGCCCATTTCCTGTGGTTCCAGGAATGGATGGTCTTATTGATCTTTGAGGGGCCCTATTGTCTCTCTAGTAGCCTTTTTGTACTTGTATTCTGTAGAATCTCTTTGGATTCTCCTTAACCTTATCTGCCAAATCTATCTCATTCCACCCATGTTGCTTTCCAGCTTATCCAGCCTGTCTGTTTCTGTCAAACGCTCCAGTATCAGTAACATCTTTGTCAATCTTTGCTCCATTTACAGTTTCAGAATATGCTTACTAAAGCAGGAGGATCAGAATTCTACAACTGTAGTCTCAGCAATGTCTGAAACAGCCGTATCATGATGTATCAACTCATGTACTCAATGCTCTGACCCATGAGGGCCAGTGTGCCAAATGTTGCTTTCCCCATCCTGTCCACCTGTGACACCACTTCCAAGGAACAATGTAAATGCAGCCCTTGGTCTCTCTCTGTTAGACAACACTGTTTCGAGCTCTGCCATTAATTGTGTTAGTCGTCCCTGGTTTATCTTAACAAAATCCAATACCTGAATTCTGCTCCATCTTTCATTTCTTGACCCACTGGCTCAATTGGTTAAGAGCACCTTGATAACTGTATTCACTGCCCACTATAACACTTATTTTACAATCCACAAACTTACTAACAATAATTTATATATCTTGTTTATGTCAATAGTGCACATGCGTGACCCCAGCACCAATGCTTATGGCACACCACTGTTCAGAGGCCCCCAGTCTGCACAACAACCCTCTCCCATCATCCTCTGTCTCCTACTGTCAAGCCCATTTTCTGTCCGTTTGTCTTGCTCTCCCTGATCCCATGTGATCTAACCTTACTAACCAGTGCACCACGCTAAACCCTGTCTAAGGCCTTTCTGAAGTCAGCATAGACAACGTCTACAGCTCTGCCTTCATCCATCTTCTTGGTCACCTCGTCAACAAACTCTATCAAATTTGAGAGACACGACTTTGTATGAACAAAGCTGTGCTGACTCTCCCTAATCAAGCGTTGCCTTTCCACATGCATGCAAGTCCTGTCCTGCGGAATTGCTTCCAACAACATTTGCACCACTGACATCAAGCTAATTGGTGTTTATGTCCCTGGTTTTCCATCGCAGCCTTTCCGAAATGCTGGCACAACATTAGGCAACCTCCAGGCTCCCAGCTCACCACCCGTGGCTGTCAGTGATAGAAATATCATTGTAAGTTTCTTCCCTAACTTACCCCAATGTCCTGGGATATACTTGATTGGTTCCCAGGGAGTTGTCTAATTTTAATGTGTTTGAAAACCTTTAGCACCTCCTGTTCTCCAATGTGGACTCGTTTGAAAATATCACTGTTTATTTCCCTGCTTCCCAACTGTGTTTTCCACAGTAAGTTCTGACGTGAAGTGTTTGTTTTGGATCTCGCCCATTTCCTGTGGGTTCACACATAGATGACTTTAAGGGGTCACATTCTGTTCCCGAGTTAATCTTCTATTGTTAATATACTTTTAGAATCTCTCTGGATTTTCCTGAACCTTCTCTACCAAAGCTCTGTCAGTTCCCCTTTAGGCCCTCATGGTTTCCCTCTTCAGAGTGTTACTACACCCACAATGCTCTTCAAGGGATTGACTTAATCCAGCTGGCTATATAGGACATGTGCCCCTTTTTGTCTTGACCAGAAGCTCAATATCCCAAGTCATCCAGTGTATCCCACTTGTGTCAGCATTGTTCTTCACACTAACAGGAATATGCTGGCCCTGAAATATTAATTTATCTCTCTTTTGAAAGAGTCCCACTTGCCCGACGTTCCTTTACTTGCAAATAGCCTCCACGAATCAATTTTTGGACAGTCTTGCCTACTACCTTCTGGACTGGGGCAAGGCCAGTTTTGACCTTTAACTTGTGGACCAGGCTTGTCCTTTTCCATCGCTATTTTCAAACTAAAAGTATTGTGGTGACTTTGCAAAACTGCTGCCCCACCACAAACTCTTCAGCCCCTTTCTCTACCTTGTTTCTCGAAGGGAGGTCAGGTTTTATCCTTTTCTCCAGTTTTCTTGAACACACTGAACAAATCCCTCCCATCCGAACTGTGAAAATAATGACAGTCCCCCAGTCTAGGTTTGGAAAGTTAAAATCCCCTACCGTTACAACCCTATCCTTCTTACAGGTATCTGAGATTTCCGACATATTTGCTGCTCAATTTCCCGCTGCGGGCTTGCAGTATAGTCGTATCAAACTAATAATTCATTCTTATTTCTCAGTTCCATAACAGCTTTACTGGGCGATCCCCAGGAATATTCTGTCTCAGTGCTGCAGTGATGTTTTCACTGATCAAAAACTCCACTCCCTCTCCTCCCTTGACTCCCCTTCTATCCTTCCTGTTGAATCTGTCCTCTGGAACAATGATCTGCGAGCCCAGTCCCTCCATCAGCTGTGTTTCTGTAATTCCTGTGATTATTGATCTTAACATGTTCTGGAACCTTAACAATTCGGTTATATTTACTTTAGCGCTGGAAACGGATGTGCATATACCGCAGGGCAGGAGTTATAGCTGGGGGAAAGGCTATTATGATGTGATTAGGCAAGATTTAGGATGCATAGGATGTGGAAGGACACTGTATAGCATGGCACAATTGAAATATGAAGCTTATTCGAGGAACAGCCACTTGTCCTTGATAAGTATATGACTGTCAGGCAGGGATGAGGGTGTCGAGTGAAGGAACCAAGTTTACTTAAGAAGTTGAATCTCTTGTCAAGAGGAAGAAGAAGGCTTATGTTAGGATGAGATGTGATGTCTCAGTTAGGGTTCTTGAGAAGTACAGGTTAACTAGGAAAGACCTTGATCGAGAGCTGAGGAGATCCAGGAGTGGACATGAGAATCCATTGGCGGATAGTATCAAGCAAAACTCGGAAGGTTTATCAGGAACAAAGGAATGACTCGAGTAAGATTAGGTCCAATCAAGGATAGTAGTAGGAAGTGTGTGTGGAGTCAGAGGAGATAGTTTAAGCACGAAGTGGATATTTTTTATCAGCATTCGTGATGGAAAACGACAATGTTATCGATGAGAATATTGAGATACGGGCTACAAGACTAGATTGGAGTAGGGTTCACAACGAGGTGGTGTTAGCAATTATCGAACGTGTGAAAGTAGATAAGACCGCTGGCACAGATGGGATTTATCCGAGGATTCTCTGGGAAGCCAAGGAGGATATTGCAGAGTCTTTGGTTTTGGTCTTTATTTTGTCATTGTTTACAGGAACAGTGCCAGAAAGCTGGAGGATGGCAAATGTTGCTCCCTTGTTCAAGAAGGGGAGTTGAGACAACTCTAGCAATTATAGGCCAATGAGCCTTACTTCGATTGTGCGCAAAATGTTGGACAGGGTTGTAAGAGATAGGATTTATAACGATTGAGAAAAGAATATGTTAATTAGGGATAGTCAACACGGTTTTGTGAAGGGTAAATCATGCCTCACAAAACTTACTGAGTTATTTGAGAAGGTGATGAAACAGGTGGGTGAGGGTAAAGCGGTTGATGTGATGAACATGGATTTCAGTAAGTCGTTTTATAAAGTTCCCTACGGGAGGCTATTGCACAAAATATGGAGGCATGGGATTGAGTGTCGTTTAGCGGTTCAGGTCAGAACTTGGCGAGCTGAAAGAAGACTAAGAGTTGTTGTTGAATGGAAGTGTTCATCCTGGAGTTCATTAACTCGTGTTGGACCACAAGGATCTCATTCGGGGCCACTGGTGTTTGTCATTTTTACAAGTGATTGGGATCAGGGTGTAGAAGAATGGTTTAGTGAATTTGCGAATGACATGAAGGTCGGTAGAGTTGTGGATAGTGCCAAAAGATGTTGTTGGTTCCAGGAGGACATAGATAAGCTGCAGACCTCGGCTGAGAGGTGGCAAATGGAGTTTAATGTTGAAAACTGTGAGGTGATTCACTTTGGAAGGAGTAACAGGAATACAGAGGACTGGGCTAGTGGTAAGTGTCTTGGTAGTGTAAAGAGACAGAGAGATGTCTGTGTCCATGTACAGAAAGTTGCCATCCAGGTTGATAAAGGTATTAAGACGCCCTACGTTGTTTTGGCTTTTATTAATAGAGGAATTGTGTATCGGAGCCATGACGTCATGCTGCAGCTGTGCAAATCTCTGGTACGGCTGGTATTGGAATATTGCACATACTCCGATTGCTACATTATAGGAAGAATGTGGATGCTTTGGAAAGGGTTCACAAGATATTAACTGGGATGTTTACTGGTATGGAGGGGAGGTCTTACGAAGGAAGGTTGAGGGACTTGTGGCTGTTGTCATTAGAGAGAAGAAGGTTGAGTGGAGTCTTAAGTGAAACATATGAGATGATCAGAGGTTTGGATAGGGTGGACGATGAGAGCCTTTTTCCTCAGATGGTGATGGCTTGCGTGAGGGGACATAGCTTTAAATTCGGGGCGTGATAGAAATAGGACAGATGTCAGAGTTAGTTTATTTACTCAGAGGGTAGTACGGTTGTGGAATGCCCTGCCTGCAACAGTGGTACACACGCCAAATTTAAGGACATTTAAATGGTTATTGGACAGACATATGGATTAAAATGGAATAGTGTCGGGTAGACTGGGCTTCAGATTATTTTGACAGTTTCACGCAACATCGAGGACCGAAGGGCCTGCATTGCACTGCAGTGTTGAATGATCGATTCTCTATTTTCTGTGTATGGAACGAACTGCCAGAGGAAATGTTAGAAACAAGTACAAGGAAAACATGGGGGAGACACTTGAGCAGGTACATGGAGTGGAGAAGGTTTGAAGAGATATGGGCCAAACGCAGGAAAATGCGTTTAGGAAACCTGGTTCGCATGGACGAGATGGATTGCAGAGTCTGTTTCTGTGCTACATGTCTCCAGTTACTGGACGAGAAGGATACCGAGATAAGACATGCAATGGAAACAATCACAATTTACAGAGATAGGGATGATAGTCTGGGTTTGAGTACGTTTCAAATAGGTGGAGAAATAAGCGAGAGACGAGAAGGTTACAATGATGGTAACTGTTATAGGAGTTAGCATGGTCGATAAAATGTGCCACAGATACAGTTTCAGAGAGGGAACACAGAACACAAGGATCCCAGGAAGCATTGCCGCCGTCTCTTGGTAGCGCTGCTTTCACATGTGTTGTACTGATGCCCACTCGACAGTACAGTTCTGGATTGATGACTGTGAACTCCTTATGCCGTCTTATTACAACATACATTAAATTAGGGATGGTGATTAAGCTTGGATTGTGTCCGTACTGTGCTCCACCTCCAGAAATATATCTATGCCACACTTTGTTAGTCGATGATTGGAGCCCTCCTATTGATCCCTGTTCTGTTCACAGTGTGTGATCCTACCTAGCTGCAGGATTTATTGAAAGCTCCAGGCCTCCATTAACGTTTCTCCCCCTGGATAACAAACCATCTTCAATGACGTGATGGGCGAGACACTCAGCAACTGGGAGGTCGATGGAGACAGGAACTTCCTGAATACATACAGGAGACAAGGAGATAGACAGAATGGGGAATTAGACTGATGAAGTAAGGCTGACATATAGAGAATGGCACTGAGTACCACAGGGACCCTGATTGACAGAGGTAAATTGAGAAACAGATTTGTTAAGAGTTATCAGTTATCTGTAAGAATAATAGGATGGTTATGGTAGGGGATTTCCAAACATAGACTGGGACTGCCAGTGTTAAGGGTTTAAATGGAGTGGAATTTCTTAAGTATATATTATGAAAATTTTCTGATTAACTATGTGTGTGCACGTATGGGGCCAGCAATCATAATATTATTAGTTATAATACGGTAAACGGAAAACGGTAGACCAGATCTAAAAGTTGAAGTTCTAAACTGGAGGAAGGCTAATTATGATGATATTGGGCACACACTTTCAAAAGCTGCTTGGGGCAGATATTCTCAGGTGAAAGGATGGCTGGAAAATGAGAAGCCTTCAGAAATGAGATAACGAGATAACGAGAATGCAGAGACAGCATATTCCTGTCAGATTGGGAGGAAAGATTGGTAGGTGAAGGGAATGCTGGATGAGTAAAGAAATCGTGGATTTGGTGAACAAAGCGAAGGTAGCATCTGTCAGGTATAGACAAGATAGATCGAATGAACCCTTGGAAGAGAACAAAGGCAATAGGAGTACACTTAAGAAGGAAATCAGGAGGGCAAAAAGGGGGCATGAGAGAGATTTGGCAAACAGAGTTAAGGAGAATCCAAATGCAAAACATGAAATGTATGCAGTATGAAGCAGAGCGGGCACAGTCTCGGACGAGAAACAGAGTTCAGGTTTCAAATCAAATCAAAAATGTGTTTGATTTTATTTTGCTGGATGTCTATCAAGACGTTTCACACGTCTTCTAGAGGAATGAATTCGCTTGCTCAATTCTCATGGATCAAAATTGGAGTTATCATATCACCCTCTCACCCTGTTAGCAATATCATAGAGCCATGAGATATGGACAGCACGGACAACACAGACTTCAGTCCAACTCGTCCATGTCCAACAGATCTCCGAAACCGATCCTGCCGCGATTGCAAGCACTTGACCCATTTCTCTCTAAACCCTTGCTATTCAAATACACGTCCAGATTCCTTAGAAGTATTGGAATTGTACCAGCCGCTAACAACTCATCTGGTAACTTATTCCAAACCAGCACCACACTCCGCGTGAAGCCGTTGCCCCTCACTGACTTTCGAATTTTCACTCTCCCACACCAGATCTATACCCTCTAGTTCTGCACTGCCCCACCTGAGCGAAAGGAACTTGTGTATTTGCCCTATTTATGTCCCTCATGATTGAAAATCCTCTATAAGAGCAGGTCCCAGCCTCTGACGCGCCCGGAAAATAGTGACAGGCTATTCAGCCTATAAATGTTTCCATCTTTTCCACTTTCAAATGTAGGATGTAGCGCTGTCTGAAGCAATCATCTTAGCAAATGATCTGTCGCTGACAAACACTGCAGGAAGGCGTGATAACTTGCTGAATGTGCTGTCAGGCGAAGATTGCATAAGCAACATGAGCCATTGAACAAAACGCGTAACTGAGTTCTGAGCAGTTGCTGACACCAAAGCAACTGTGTCATTCGGGAGCGAAAAGAATCCCACTGTTAGATTACAATTCAAATGCATTTGGCATAAGGGTCGTAGCAGTTGCTCAGCAGCATATCACCATGACTCCAAAGGTCTGTGAGTACCAAGGAGCACAGTGTGCGATCGTTGAAGGTACGGTTTTCCAGACGATATTTGTCAACACGACAAGCTGCAGCTGGGCTGGTGGCATTGCGATTGAAATTGCATGTGTCTGGACTTTGTGGACAATGCTGGATATCGAGTATGTGCGTTTGGAAATGTAATGTGGAAGCATTGGAAAGGTTGTGGAGGGGATTTACCAGTATGTTGCCTGAGAGATTTGGGGCTGTTCTCATTGGAAAGAAGAAGGCTAAGGGGGATTTGATACAGACGTAAAAGAGGATCAGAGGGTTAGATAGGGTAGACAGTGAAAGCATTTTTCCTAGGATGATGACGTCAGTTTGTATGAGGGGACATAACTACAAATTGAAGGCTGATAGATTTAAGATCATGTCAGATGCAGGTTCATTAAATAGAGAGTGGTAAGTGCATGGAATGCCCTACCTGCCAATGTAGTTAACTCAGCCACATTGGAGAGATTGAAACAATCCTTGGATAAGCACATGGATGATGATGGAATAGTTAGGGAGATGAGCTGAGAATAGTTCACAGGTCGGCGCAACATCGAGGGCCGAAAGGCCTGTTCTGCATTGTATTGTTCTATGTTCTATGTTCTGCAATAGAGCCCCTCAAATATCAACAAGGCCGCCATTGTGTGGCGTTGCTGGCGATGGAGGAAATAATAAACGAGTGTTTTGCATCAGTGTTTATTGTGGAAAAGGACATGGAAGATATAGAATGGGGGGAATTGATGGGGACACCTTGGAAAATGTCCATATGACAGAGGAGGAAGTGCTGGATGTCTTCAAACATATAAAAGTGGATAAAACTCCAGGCCCTGATCAGGTGTACCCTAGAATTCTGTGGGAAGCTAGAGAAGTGATTGCTGGGCCCCTTGCTGAGATATTTATATCATCGATAGTCATAGGTGAGATGCTGGAAGACTGAAGGTTGGCAAACGTCGTGTCACTGTTTTAGTATGGTGTTAAGTACAAACCAGGGAACTATAGACCAGCGGGCCTGACGTCTAAGACAAGAGTAAAGGAGAACAGTTCTGAAAAATATTTTCACACTTAGAATAAACATCTTGATGCAGCATTGGTTGAAATAGTTTCTAATCTAAGGATAGAACTCATGGTGTTTGCGTGGACAGTGTTATTGCTGTAAAATTCCAGATTTTGTCTTTTTCTTATTTCATTATGATGTACTGAGCAATAACATCCTTGACAATTGGCATTAAGTTTATTATTGTAATTAAATTGTTCATTGACAGAAAATTGGAAAACAGCAAAAAGAAGCTGCGAAATAGAGTCATGATGTAACTTCGAGCTCCCCAAGGAGCTTCCACACAGTAATAAGGCAGCATTTCGGGGAATGCATCAGCTCAGAGTTTCAAACAAGGAGCTTGCCAGTTGCATGAAGGGACTGATCATCTCGCATGGAAGAAATGTTTCAACCAATTGATCACCTGGTCTTCTACACCACCCTTGCCTTTGCTGGCATTCCTGGTCAGGCTTCATGACAATTGAATTTGTTTAAATCTGCTGATAATATGCTCTTAACCTTTTGCTGTTTAAGAATAATGTCTCCAGTTCACTACTGGTTAGCCTTATCCAGACACCAGAACAGTGATAGCAATTCACTGAGCAGCATTTTTGGTACAATTCTCCACTGACAGAGATGCCCAACTTCACTGCTGCTGCAGCATTTTCAGATGTCAGTGTTGTATCAACTGTTCCACTTTCACTTGATTCGAAGTTATGCGGAGCGATCAGGCAGGTTAGTTCTGAAGAAGGGTCACTGGACTGGAAACATTAACTCAGCTTTCTCTCATATAGATGTTGTCAGTCCCACTGTGAAATTTCTGCTTTTGTTGTACGAATGAAGCCTGATTTCGCTCGAATTTTGAAGTTTAAGGGATGATCTGAGCGAAATCCTTCAAAATATTAATGGCAAAAAAGAGGAAAGATTAGCTATTTTCATGTCTGGTAGATTCTAGAATGAAGGAGCACAATATGAGTATTGGAGAGAGAAAGTTAATGAGAGATGTTCGGAAGCACTTCTCCACACAAACGATGGGAAAGGTTTGGAACTCTCTTCCGCAAACAGCAGTGGATGCTTCATCAGTTTTGAACTTTAAATCGGATGTCATTTTTTTTTTCTGTAAGTAAAGGAATCGAAGGATACGTGCCGCACTGTAGTTTGCAAAGCTTTATCTAACTAACATATCTTCGGGAAAATCTTTCTTCCTCACTGTCTTTGATCAAGTAATTCCAGTCTTGGGAGATATCCCTCCTTCTGCCTGCATGTTGAGATACTTGTCATGTACATATGTTTAGATTTACAGTGTAAATATATCAGCAGTCCTAACACGCACAAATTGTCCTTAACCAGCCCGTGCATGCTGAGGAATGTTGTCCTGTGTGTCTTGATTGAAATCTTGTGCAGTTTTTGATAATCATTTTTTCCTGATCCTGATGTGACCCTGACCAGAATTTCATTCAGTGCGAAGAGTGGAAAATAAACCAATCAAAGGAGGCTTGAGATTGCTTTATTGACAGTCCAATCACGAGCCCTATGAGTGAGTTGGGGTTCTCCTCTTGTCAGAGTTGGAGCTGATAACTTAAAGTGTCTACTCCAATCATTCAAATAGTTACCTGGAATTCCTTTTGCTCTCCTAGCATGCGCTCAACTTCTGTCAAAACTCCATAATCTCTGAAACGACTGGGCTGGAGGAGCATCTGAGGTGGCTCCAAAAGGCTTAGATTTCAAACCCAGTCAACACCAACCACTTCCACTCACACAGTGCATTGGGTTTCGGTGGTAAAATCTTACTGCTTTTCGTTGGAACAGGAGAAGTAGTTTCTAATCAATCATTCATTGCTTCCTTTCCCATTTGTCTTCCACAGTTAATTTGCTGGTGATTGTTATCCTTTCCCTAGGAAATTGCGGAGTTTCTCGGTCCACTACTCGTTACCTAGTGCTTATGGCAGTTGCCGATCTGATGGTCATTATCTCTGGTGTTATACTGAGGAGATTTACCTATTATTATTACCCACTCTGTTTTTTGGCCATCCCTCCTGTGTGTAGTGTTGCTCGGGTCTTAACGTTTGCTGCTACCGATTGTTCTGTCTGGTTCACCGTCACTTTCTCCTTTGACAGATTTGTAACAATTTGTTGTCAGTAGCTGAGAACAAAATATTGCACTGAGAAAACTGCAACTGTGGTTCTAACAGCAACATGCACCCTGTTCTTTTTGACAAATATCCCCATCTATTTTACAATTGAGCCTCGGTGGATTATCAATAATGTGCCATTCTACTGTAAAAGAAAGTCAAGCTACTATACTGAGACTTGGTGGGTGGCATTCGATTGACTTGACACGGTTTTTACCCCTTTACTACCATTCGTTTTAATTCTGTTGCTCAATGCTCTGACAGTCAGACACATTTTAATAACCAGTCAAGTTCGGAATGGGTTAATGTGTCAGATCAAAGGAGAGAAACGCAGAGACCCAGAGATGGAGAGCAGAAAGAAATCTATGATTTCGCTCTTCGCCATATCTGGGAGCTTCATCCTCCTGTGGCTAATCACTGTTATAGATTTCTTATATTATATCATTCAAGGAATCCATCCAGATGATTACTCGCCTTTTCTATTTCACTTGAGGAAAGTTGATTTCATGTTGCGGAATCTAACTTGCTGCACGAACACATTTATTTATGTCGTAACATTGTCTAGGTTCAGAGCAAAGATCGGTAACACAGTAAACTACCTGGTTACGTGAATTCCTTGTGTTATGAAAAAATAAAACTCATCAAGTAAACGCACAGGAGGGTCATTTTGTTTCCAGACGGATAAATGAGTTTTAAAAGTTCACTTATGGGATATGGGCATCGATGGCTGGGTTAGTTTTTATTACCCTTCCCTAGCTCCCCCGTGGGAAGTTGTTTGTGAGCTGCCTTCTTGAAGTGCTGCTGTGCATGTGCTATATGTCAACCCACATAATTACAAGGGAGGGTAGTCAGGGAATTCAACCCAATTTTACGAAACAAACCGTTCTATATTTGCAAATCAGGAATTTGAGAAACTTGGATGGGAACTTGCTGGGGTGGTGTTCCCATGTATCTATTGGCCTTGTACTTCTGGATGGAAGTGGTCAGTTGCTGTCTGAGGATTTGTGATGAACCTCTACCGTGCACCTTATGGATAGTACGCACCGCTCCTCCTGAGCATTGATTGTGGAGGCATTTGATGCTTGTGGATGTGGTGAGAAAGAAGCGGCTTACTTTGTCCTGCAAGGTACCGAGCGTCTTGAATGTTTGTTGGAGCGAGACCCATCCAGGCAAGTGGGAAGTATTCCATCACACTCCTGACAGAGTGTCTTTATACCAATGCAGGCAAAGCGATGAGCTGAGAACATGCGGATTCCCTATTGTAGCACAACGCAAATGAATTGGCCAGGAAAATAGAATTTCTTTCTGGGTAATTCTTTCAGCTTAGAACCGTCTGTCACCTTCCATCAAAATTACATTATTCAGTGGGTTCCAATGAAACGAAACAGAATGGTTCAACAGAAAATGTTTCACTATTAAATACATAACCTTACTGTTCATTAACAGTTCAGCAAACTCACACAGAGCAACATATGAACTGTTTCGACGCGTGAAGTTGCAGCATGCTATCACAAATCGTTACCAGAACCCAACCACCAAAGGAATGATAACAAATGCCTTAGCTCCCTATTTTTCAACGTCAAGCTGGTCAGTTCCAATGGGCTACTACTCCAATGTGGTCGAATCAGAAATTGTCTGTCCCCGGGAGCAGAGTCGAAACAGTGCAACAAATTTCCCTCTCTGCTGGCCTTCCCACGCCATTGCTTGGAGTTGGTGGCGGGTGAAAACACTGAAGGATTCAGTCAGAGAGGAATGATTTGGAGGTGCCAGTGTTAGACTAGGGTGGACAAAGTTAAAAATCACGCAACGCCTTATCATAGTCCAACAAGTTTATTTAGAAGCCCTAGCTTACAAGGCGCTGCCTCCTCATCAGGTGGCTGTGGAACATGATCGTACAACACAGAATGTACACCAAAATTGTTACAGGACAATGACAACTTTAGTTGTTTAAACAAGAAATCACACAACACCAGGTTATACTTCTTAAACAAATTTAAATTACGCCTATCATCTTTTGAAATGGGATGTGATGGTTTCGGTTCTTTAATATGTAAATATCAGAATTGCATTCTCAAGGTGGCGTCAGTGTATCTAATAATAGAACATATGACATAGAACATAGAAAAGTACAGCACAGAACAGGCCTTTCGGCCCACGATGTTCTGCTGAGGCTTATTCCTAATCTAAAATAAAATAACCTAACATACGCTCTTCTCAATTTACCGCTGTCTATGTGCGTGTCCAGCAGTCACTTAAATGTGCCTAATGACTCTGCTTCCACCACAGCCGCTCGCAATGCAGTCCATGTGCTCACAACTCTCTGTGTAAAGAACCTATTTCTGTAGTCTCCTCTGTATCTTCCTCCCAACACCTGAAAACTATGATTCCTCGTGCAGTCAATCATGCCCTGGGGAAAAGTGTCTGACTATCATCTCGATGTTTGCTTCTCCAGAGAGAAATGTCCGAGCTTTATCAACCTCTCTTCATAAGACAAGCCTTCCAGTCCAGACAGTATCCTGGTAAACCTTCTTTTCACCGTCCTCAAAGCCTCCGTATCATTCCTATAACAGGGCGACCAGAACTGGATGCAGTATTCCAAGTGTGGTCTCACCAGGGCTTTGCAGAATTGCATCAAAACCTCGTGGCTTTGAAACTCAATACCCCGTTAACGAAAGCCAAAACAGAATATCCTTTCTGAACAACCCTATCCACTTGGGTAGCAACTTTGAGGATTCTCTGCATTTGAACACCAAGACCCCGCTGTTCCTCCACACTGCCAAGAATCCTATTTTTAATCCTATATTCTGCATTCAAGTTCGACCTTTCAAAATGCATCACTTCGCATTTATCCAGGTTGAACTCCATCTGCCATTTCACAGCCCAACTCTGCATCCTGTCAATGTCACGCTGCAGCCTACAATAGCCCAGGATATCATCAACGGCACCTCCAACCTTTGTATCATCGGCAAATTTAATTACCCACCCCTCAACCTCCTCATCCAAGTCATTTAAAAAAAAATACCAAGCGCAGAGGCCCAAAAACACAGCTCTACGGGACACCATTCGTCACTGACCTCCAGGCAGAATACTTTGCATCGACAACTACTCTCTGCCTTCTGCCAGCCAAGTAATTCTGAATTCAGGGAGCCATGCCTCCCTGTATCTCATACATGCTGTCTTGAGGAATGAGCCGACCATTGGGAACCTTAACAAATGCCTTGCTGAAGTCCATGTAGACTACATCCACTGCTCGACCTTCGTCAACCGGTCTCGTCACCTCCTCAAATAACTCAACAAGATTTGTGAGGCATGACCGGCTTCTCACAAAGCTATGCTAACTGCCTCTAATCACGCTATGCGTCTCCAAATAATCATAAATCCTATCCCTCAAAATTATTTCTAAAGCCTTGCTGACCACAGACATAAGACTGACTGCTCTGTAATTGCCAAAGATTTCCCCATTACCCATCTTGAAAAGAGAAACAACAAGCGCCTCCCTCCAATCCTCTGTTATGACTTTCGTGGAGAGCGAGGAAGAAAAGGTCTTCGTCAGCAGGTTAGCAACCTCCTGTTTCTCTTCCCAGATCAACCTAGGAGAAATCTGGTCTGGCCCTGGAGGCTTATCAATCTCAATGTTTGCCAAAATTTCCAGCACATCAACTTCCTCAATCTCTATCTGTTCAAGCCTATTTCCCAGCTCCTCAAAGTTCTCATTAAGGCCCCTTTCCTTCGTGAAAACTGAAGCAAAAAAACTCATGTAGGGCTTCCCCTATCTGCTCAGACACCACGCACACAAGTTCCCCATGCTATCCCAGACCGGCCCTACCTTCACCTTGATCCTTCTTGTATTCCTGACGGATGAGCCTTTTCCATTCCAACTCACCCCAGCTCTCCTCATTCCATTTCTGAGCTCTTTTCTACAGCTTGTAATCCTCTGAAGCTGTGCTAGATCCTTGCTTCCTCCACCTTACATAAGCTATCGTCTTTCTTTTGATGAGAATCACCTATGTTCTCGTAATTCAAGGCTCCTTATTCTTACTCCTTCTTGCCTGTTTCAAAGGAATAAATTTATGCATCACTCGCACCAACTGCACCTTAAACTTTCTCCACATGTCTGTTGTGCACTTTCTGTGGAACAATTTCCCAACTCCTGTCTGATAGCGTCATAATTGCCTTTTCCCCAAATAAATACCTTCCCATGGTAACAGCTCCTTTCCCCTTCCATGGCTATGGTAAATGTGAGGCAGTTGTGATCACTGTCACCAAAGTCTTCTCCATTGCTCACTGCCGTCCACCAAATCCAAAATAGCCTCTCCCCTTGTCGGTCTGTCTATATACTGAGTGAGGAAACCCTCCTGAACACAGACAAAAAACGGCTCCATTCAAACCATCTGAATGAAGGAGGTTCCAGACAATATTGGGAAAGTTGAATTCACCCATAACAACAACCCTGCTCCATCTGCATTTTTCCAACATCTGCCGGCCTTTGAGTTTTTTGATCTCCCTCCTGCAATTTGGGGGTCTACAAAAAAAATGAGGTAACTGCTCATTTGCTGTTCCTAACTTCCACCCATACTGACTCAGCAGACAAGCCGTCCTCGACAATCTTCATTTCAGTAGCTGTGACGTATTCACTGATTAGCAATGCTACACCCTCTCCACTTTTTCCACTCTCACTGTTCTTTTTAAAAGTTCTAAATCCTGGAACATGTAGCAATCATTCCTGCCTCTGTGCAACACATGTCTTCGTTATGGCCACAACATCATCGTCCCAAGTACTGATCCATTCTATAAGTTGATCACTCTTATTTCTGACACTCTTTGCGGAAAAGCAGACACACTTTAACCGATCCCTTTGTTTCATTGCATGAAAAACCTTCCCGATAGATTCACTACATCGTGTCACTGCCTCATCTACAATACCCCCCTCTCAGATATGTAACTCTGGTACCCAGTCCCCTCCTGAACTACAAGAGCAAATCGCCTACACAGGAGATGTGTGCCCCTCCGGTTCAGATGCAACTCGTCTTTCAGGTTCATGTCCCAACTTGATGAGAAGGCAACCCAATGGTCTAAATACCTGAAGATCTCTCTGCTCATCGACACTATCAAGAATCTTCCCATTACTGCAGTACATTTTATTCCGAGTACTCAATCCAAACGAAATCACTTCACACGTTTCCCCGTTAAATTCCATTTGCCACCATTCAGCCCATCTCTGCAGGTTATCTAGGTCCCTCTGTAACCCATAACATTCTTCTGTACTACCTACAACTCTACTAACTTTAAATCTGCAAATTTAGTATCCTATCCTTTTAGAGTCTACTCAAGTCGTTCATAAAGATAACAAACATCAGTGAACCCAAAACAGATACTTGAGGTACACCACGAATAACTGAATTCCGGGATGAACATTTTGCATCAACCACCACTCTCTATCTTCTTTTCGCTCGCCGATATCTGACGCAAACCGTTAAATCCCACTCAATCCAATGCCACCAAATTTTGTGCAATAGCCTACCGTGTGGAACTTTACCAACACCTTCCTGAAATCCATATACACCCCATCAACCGCTTTACCCTCATCCACCGGTTGGTCACATTCTCAATGCACTCAATAAATTTTGTGAGGCACGGTTGATATTTCACAAAATCGTGTTGACTGTCCTGAGTCAACTTACTCCTTTCAAGATGATTATAAATCCTGTCTGTTGGAACCGTTTCCAACACTTTACCATAACAGGAGTGAGGCTTAGTGGTCTAACAAAACCAGCATTTTCTCTACTCCCCTTCTGGTACAAGGGGACAACATTTGCTACCCTTCATCCTTCTGCACTGTTCCTGCAGACAATGACGACATAAATTTCAACACCAAAAGCTCTGTGGTCTCCTCCCTTATTTCTCAGAGAATCCGAGGGCAAATCCCAAATGTGCTCCGTGGCCTTATCTATTTTCACACTTTCCAGAATTGCTGACATCTCCTCCTTGTGAACCTCAATCCCATCCAGTCTAGTAGCCAGTATCTCAGTATTCTCCCCGACAACATTTTTCTTTTCCAGGGTGAATGCTGATGAAAATTATTCATTTAGCTATTCCACTGTCTCCTCTGACTTGACACATAATTTCCCACGACTACCCTTGATTGGCTCTAAACTTACTCTGGTCATTCTTTTATTCCTGATAAACAGCCAAGAAACATTGAGGGATTTCCTCCATCCGACCTGCTAACAACTTCTCAAGTTCCCCAAACCCCCCGACTCTTCACAGCTCTCTCTTTAAGTGTTTTCTGGCTAACATGTAACTCTCAAGCGCAGTAACCTAGCCTCCCCGTCTCAGCCTTACATAAGCCTTCTTCTTCCTCTTTCAAGAGATTCAACTTCTTTCATGAACCACTGCTCCCTCGCTCGGCCACTTCCTCCCTGCTTGACAGGTACATAGTTATTAAGTACACACAGTAGCTGTTCCTTGAATTAGCCACAAATTTCAATTCTCTAAAGTTTCCTTCCCCATTCTATCATCCTAAATCTTGCCTAATCAGGTCATGATTGGCTTTACCCAACAATAACTTTTGCTCTGCTGTATATAGTTATCCCTTTCCATCACAAAGATAAACAGAACCAAATTATGGTCACTATCAACAAAGTGCTCACCTGCCTTAAAATCTAAGACTTGGCCAGGTTTAATATCCAGTACCAAATTCAATGTGGCGTCGCACATTCTTGGCCTGTTTTCACACGGTGTCAGCAAACACACCTGCACGCATTGAACAAAAATTGACCGATTTAATGTTTCGAACTATTGTACTTCCAGTCAATATTTGGAATGTTAAAGACTCCCATGACAACTACCCTGTTACTCTCGTCCCGATCCAGAATTATTTTTGCTATCCTCGCCTCTACATCTCTGGAACTATTCGGAGGTCCATAGAAAACCTCCAACAGGGTGAATGCTTCTTTCTTGTTTCTAACCTTAGCCAATACTACCTCAGTAGATGATTCCTCAACCATTCTCTGTACTACTGTAATGTTGTTCTTGACTAACAATGCCACCCCCGCCCCCTTTTACCATCTTCTTTGTTCTTTACAAAACAACGAAACTCTGGAACCTGTTACAGCCATTCCTGTCCCTCTTCGATCCATATCTCTGCAATGGCCACAACATCAAAGTCCCAGTTGAATACCTATACTGCCTGTTTACCCACCTTATCCAGGATGCCCCTGGCGCTGGTGTAGACACACTTTAAACCACTTTCCTTCTTGCCGGTGCACACTTGCAATCTTGAAACCATATTTCTCACATCACTTAAATCATATTTCTCACATCATTTAAAATGAATAGGGAGGGGGGAAGAGGAGGGGGTGTAGCACTACTAATCAGAGAGGGTATCACAGCTACAGAAGCTTCCATTATCGATGAAGATCTGTCTACCGAGTCAGTATGGGTGGAAATTAGGAACAGCAAGGGAGCAGTCCCCTCGTTAGGGGTTTACAACAGGCCCCCCAATAGCAGCAGGGAGATGGAAGAAAGCATAAGACGGTAGATTTTGGAAAAGTGTAGACGTAGTAGGGTTGTTGTAATGGGTGACTTTAACTTTCCCAATATTGATTGGAACCTCCTTCGAGCAGAAGATTTGATTGGACCTGTTTTTGTAAGGTGTGTTCAGGAGGGTTTCCGAAATCAGCACGTTGATAGGCCGATGAGGGGAGAGGCCATTCTAGACTTGGTGCTCGGAAACGAGCCGGGGCAGGTATCAGATCTTGTGGTGGGAGAGCTTTTTGGAGATAGTGACCACAACTACCTCACATTCTACATAGATATGGAGAGGGAGAGGATTAGGCAAAATAGGAGGATATTTAATTGGGGAAGAGGAAACTATGATGCGATTAGACATGAGTTTAGGAAGCATGGATTGGGAGAAGTTGTTCCATGTTACCATGGAACTATAGACATGTGGAGACTGTTTAAGGAACAATTGTTGCAAGTGATGAATAAATATGTCCCTCTGAGACAGGCAAGAAGGGGTAAGACAAAGGAACCTTGGATGACGAGAGCGGTGGAGCTTCTCGTCAAAAGGAAAAAGGTAGCTTACATAAGGTGGAGGATGCTAGGGTCAAGCTCAGCTCTAGAGGATTGCAGGCAGGCGAGGAAGGAGCTCAAAAATGGTCTGAGGAGAGCCAGGAGGGGGCACGAGAAAGGCTTAGCAGAGCGGATTAGGGAGAACACAAAGGCATTTTACACTTTTGTGAGGAATAAGAGAATGGTCAAAGAAAGAGTAGGGCCGATCAGGGATAGCATAGGGAATTTGTGTGTGGAGTCTGAGGAGGTAGGGGAAGCCCTAAATGAGTTTTTTGCTTCTGTCTTTACGAAAGAAACGAACTTTGTAGTGAATGAAACCTTTGAAGAGCAGGTGTGCATGTTGGAATGGATAGTGACAGAGGAAGCTGATGTGCTGAAAGTTTTGTCAAACATTCAGATTGACAAGTCGCCAGGCCCGGACCAGATTTGTACTCGGTTGCTTTTGGAAACTAGAAATGCAATTGCTTCGCCACTTGCGAAGACCTTTGCATCCTCGCTCTCCACTGGAGTTGTACCTGAGGACTGGAGAGAGCCAAATGTAATTCCTCTCTTTAAGAAAGGAAATAGGGAAACCCCAGGCAATTACAGACCAGTAAGTCTAACGTCTGTCATCTGCAAGGTGTTAGAAAGGATTCCGAGTGATAGGATTTATAACCATCTGGAAGAGCATGGCTTGATTAAATACAGTCAACACGGCTTTGTGAGGGGCAGGTCATGCCTCACAAACCTTATCGAGTTCTTTGAGGATGTGACTAGAAAAGATGATGAGGGTCGAGCTGTGGATGTGGTGTATATGGACTTCAGCAAGGCATTTGGTAAGGTTCCCCAAGGTAGGCTCATTCAGAAGGTCAGGTGGAATGAGATACAGGGGAACTTCGCTGTCTGGATACAGAATTGGCTGGCCAACAGAAGACAGCGAGTGGTAGTAGAAGAAAAATATTCTGCCTGGAAGTCAGTGGTGAGTGGTGTTCCACAGTGTTCTGTCCTTGGGCCTCTACTGTTTGTAATTTTTATTAATGACTTGGATGAGGGGATTGAAGGATGGGTCAGCAAGTTTGCAGACGACACAAAGGTTGGAGGTGTCTTTGACAGTATAGAGGGCTGCAGCGGGACATTGACAGGATGCAGAGAAGGGCTGAGATGTTATAGATGGAGTTCAACCTGAATAAATGCGAGGTGATGCATTTTGGAAGGTCGAATTAGAAAGGTGAGTACAGGATTAAGGATAGGATTCTTGGCAGTGTGGAGGAACAGAGGGATCTTGGTGTGCAGGTACATAGAACCCTTAAAATGGTCACCCAAGTGGACAGGGTTGTTAAGAAAGCATATGGTTTTGGCTTTCATTAACATCGGGATTGAGTTTAATAGTCGTGAGATCTTGTTGCAGCTCGAAAAAACTTTGGATGGACTGCACTTGGAATACTGCGTCCAGTTCTGGTCGACCTATTATAGAAAATATGTGGATGCTTTGGAGAGGGTTCAGAGGAGGTTTACCAGGATGCTGCCTGGACTGGAGGGCTTATCTTATGAAGAGAGGTTGACTGAGTTCGGACTTTTTTCATTGGAGAAAAGGAGGAGGAGAGGAGACCTAGTCGAGGTATACAAGATAATGAGAGGCATAGATAGAGTCGACAGCCAGAGACTATTTCCCAGGGCAGAAATGACTAACACGAGGGGTCATAGTTTTAAGCTGGTTGGAGGAAAGTATAGAGGGGATGTCAGAGGCGGGTTCTTTACACAGAGAGTTGTGAGAGAATGGAATGCGTTGCCAGCAGGAGTTGTGGAAGCAAGATCATTGGGGACATTTAAGAGACTGCTGGACATGCATATGGTCACAGAAATTTGAGGGTGCATACATGAGGATCAATGGTCGGCACAACATCGTGGGCTGAAGGGTCTGTTCTATGCTGTCCTGTTCCATGTTCTATGTTCTACTAATTTCAACCTCCTGAACGCTGGAAGAACAATTTACGTTACCATTTCCCTGCTGCAATACTTTAAACCCTCCCAAATAGCATGAGGTTTCTGGACACCAATATGTAAATCCCAGAATTTGTTTTAAGTCACACTCTTGAGACAACTTGAGATTTGAGATGTGAAGTGTTAATAGGGATATGGATCAAATGCAGGCAGTTGGGAGTAGGTGAGTGAGCACCATGATACGCATGGACCAGTTTGAGCTGAAGATTTTGTTTCATATTGTATTACCCGATAACTGGATTGTGTCCTTCAGTTCACCTCTGGAATTCAACCGTTTTTCAGATTGTGAATCAAATTTGTAGCAAACTCAGGATCTGGGTGGTACTGGAAGAACCCAATGTGGCCGTCGCTGAGCGGGTTATTGCTGAGCAGACGCGGCTTGATGGCACTGTTGATGACATCTTTCATCACGTTACTGATGATTGAAAACAGACTGATGGAGTCGAAATTGGCCAAGTTGTATTTGTCCTGTGTTTTTGTGCTGAATATACGTCGGTGATTATCCACACTGTCGGTAGATGCCAGTGCCGTACTGGTACTGAAACATCTTGGCTTGGCAGGTGTCAAGTTCCAGAGCACACGTCGTGAGTATTATTGCCAGAATGTCGGTAGCATCCAGAACCTTTGCACTATTTGTCCATTTCTTTGTTATTATTTGAAGTGATGGCGAGTCAGCGTCAGCTACCTCAGGCGGCAGAGCATAAATCTGAAGGTGTGAAATCGAGCGCCACGCTCGGTACATTCATTTTACAGCTTAGTTTTCCTAGTTGGATCCCAGCTCTCCATTCCACTGGCAATGTCACCAGACGAAACATGCTCTCTCTTTCTCTCTATCTCTCACTCTGTCTCTGTCTCTCTCTCTGCCCCTCACCCCTGTCTCTGGTGCTCGCTCTCTCTCTCTCTCTCTCTCTCTCTCTCGTTATCTCTTTCTCTCTGTCTCCTGTTTCTGAGTGAAAACTGTCCCCGCTTTACTGGAAATGCTAGAGACAAGTTTGTAGGTGTACCCGAATATAAAATGCAAGGTATCCCCTTCAAAGGTGCAAGTTCCACTCCAAAACTGTACCAAGCAGAATGTTCAGAGTCGCAAAATGAGAATGATTACTTCACCACGCTGCCCGCACTACCCCCTATATCTACAGCTTCCCTTGCACTCAACACCTGGTCCCGAAGAAGGGTTACACCCGAAACGTCGACGTCTCCACCTCCTGATGCGGCCTGGTTTAGTGTGTTCTTCCAGCCTCTTGCCTGTCTATTTTGTATTCCATCTTCTGTCGTTTTTGTTTTATTGTGTCTAATGGAATTAGAATGGCCGCTTCCTGAGGGGGACTAACAGTGACGGCTGCATCCCAAATGGAGCTGAACTAGAATTAACTGATTCAGAAGGATCCGAAAGAAAGCTACGGGAACTCTCCCCGAACGTGACGCAGTTCACACGGAAAGTAGTCTTCTTTTGTGACTGTGTAGGTTTACACAATGAACGGTTTATTCTCCGAGACGGAAGGACAGGATTACGAGGTTTCAGTGTGAGGCAGAAGTGACCTGGGGAACGGGGAAATCAAATATTCCCACAGCAGAGAGAGCTGATTGAACCACGAACCCTCTCCCATCTTCTGTTTCTGAAACAAAACCCGTAATTGGTGTAAATTCCCAGCAGGCCTGGCAGCATCTGGGAAAGGAAAGCAGAGTTAACATTTGGGGTCCAGTGATGCTTGTGATTTCACATCCATCTCCCTCTGCCTTTCAGCACCCTCCAATTTTGGTTGAATCTCTTGTGTCTGACACCTTCACACTGAGCTTCTCTTTCATTATTTCCGTTATTTACCTCATAGAAGGTTTTAAAATCACAAGGGCACACGTAGAGACAATAGTCAAGGATGTCTATTTCCTCAGGCAGGTGAGTTCAAAACTAGAGGGTTTAAGGTGAGAAGGTGAAAATTTAAAAGTGATCCTAGGGACTTGTTTCACATGAAGTTTGTGCGTGTGTGGAATAAACTTTCAGAGGAAGTTGCAGAGTCTGGTACACTCACATCATTTCAACATTTGGATGGGTACATGGGTAGGAAGAGTTGAGAGAGATATGGGGCGAGTAATGGCAAATGGGGCTAGAATAATTTCGAACATCTGGACTGCAGGGACTAATTGGACAGGAGGGTCTGTTCCTGTGCTCTGCACCTTTGTGATACTCCAACTGCTGAAGACTGTATTTAATAGATTGTTGGCAGGGGCGTTGGTCACCACTCACTGTGCTGTAATAATTTAGTGTGTTCGGCGGGTTTACCAGAAGGTCGATGTTTCCAAACTGCCCAGAGCCGAAGGCTTTCCTGACTTTTGCTGCTAAAATACCATTCCCCTTGCACATTGTCAACTTCTCAGTGAAAAATGTTGGCTGCAGAAAATACCTCTGACCCAAGTGTGAATGCTGTCTGTGAGACAGTTCGAGTGGTCTGGGTTACGAACTGCTCAGACAAATGGCAGAGAGCCAATTCCAAACCATGCTTCGAAACATACTGAAAGTGTTGAAGTAACATCAGAAAGAATATAATAACAGTGAACCATGAAAAGTGAGGATTATCGATTCCAGTCTCGAATTAGATTAGATCAACAATGTGCTGGTGCTTCCACCGGATCGAGAAGACAAGTCACCAGCCTCGCTCACCAGGACAAATAAGGAGAAAATGAGAGAAATTTAACAAAGTTTCACACCACAATTGCCGTCCTTTCCACCACAGCACCAAATAACAATGAGTAGATTCAATGCAGGATTTGGTTTCACAACAGAGGTGAAATAATGATCTCCATTCACTTTCAAAGATACTGGTGAATATAGAACATAGAACATAGAATATTACAGCGCAGTACAGGTCCTTTGGCCCTCGATGTTGCGCCGCCTGTCATACTAATCTGAAGCCCATCCCACCTATACTATTCCATGTACGTCCATATGTCTGTCCAATGACGAATTAAATGCACTTAAACTTGCTGAATCTACGACCGTTGCAGGCAAAGCATTCTATACCCTTACAACTCTCTGAGTAAAGAAACTATCTCTTATATCTGTTTTATACCGATCTCCCCTCACTTTAAAGTTGTGACCCTCGTGTTTGCCATCCACATACTTAGAAAAAAGGTCTCCCTATCCACCCTATCTAACCCTCTGATTATCTTGTATGTCTCTATTAAGTCGCCTCGCAACCTTCTTCTCCCTAACGAGAACAACCTCAAAGCCCTCAGCCATTCCTTGACCTACCTTGACTGGAATATGAAACAACAGCGCAGCCTGCATGTGCCCGGGATTATGCCAGGGGACTTTCGAGTAGGAGGTGAAAGTGAAAACCACAGCACCAGGGGAACACAGCATGGATACTGACTGTTTGGAGGCTCTGTGCTCTCCCACTTCACAGAATGGTTTGGAGGTAATGATTATGTTTTACTGCATTGGACTTCAACGCAGCCCCCCCTCACTTCCTAATGTTGCCATAATAATCAGTTAGCACAAGTGGGACTCAAGGCCCGATTTTCTTTGAAACTGGACCTGTCCTCAGCGCCTGAGATTGCTCAGGCAGGCTACCAAACACGCAAAGCTCACAAAGCTAAGCAGGTCGGCACCCAGATGATACCCTGCACTATACGGTCATTTCAAGCGCCTGTTCTGCAAAATTAGCGTTTCAAAGGAGGTCCTCCGCCTCAAATCTGAGTTAGCAGCAGAATCCGAGAAGGAGAGATCACATTTCGAGGTTGTTGGATACGGTGCTGGTACAAATTGATATGTTTCAGATCTTTGCCCTTAACCGGACATTTTCCTATGCAGCTTTCCACATCAGAGCACGATCAATTGTGACATGGCTGCCAGCTGAGTTGGAAACCAATATGGGAACCGAAGAGAAGCGAACTCACTGAATGTTACTAAATCCCACGTTGCTCACTGAGAGATGTACAAAAGGCAGTGTCTATGCGTATTGACAGAAGGTAAAAGTCATTGCAAGATCTCAAAGAACTGCAAACTGCACGTGATTGCTCTTTTATTCGAGATGTGAAAAGCTCTCCCGTCTGAGTCACAGCTGAAAATCACACAACGCCATGTTATAGTACAACTGCCTTACTTGGAGGCACTAGCTTTCGAAGTGCTGCTCTTCATCAGGTGACAACTTCCTGATGATGAAGCAGTTGTTTGAAAGCTCGTGATCCCAAATAAAACTGTTGGACTCTAACCTGGTATTGTGTGACTTTTAGCTTGGTGCAAGTGGGTACTGCAGATACTGCAGATTAGAGACAAAATAAGAGTAGTGCTGGAAAAACACAGCAAGTCAGGCAGAATCCGCGGAACAGGAAAATAGACGTTTTGGGCCTGATGAAGGACGTTTGCCTGAAAAGTGACTTTTAAATTTGTCCAGCCCATTCCAACACTGGCACCACAGAATCACGCCTGAGTCACCTTCACGTCTCTTGATGTTGACTGAATCAGAAAAGAGGTATTTCACCAGAGCTTAGATTAGAGTGGTGCTGTAAAAGCACAGCAGGTCAGGCAGCATCCGAGTAGCAGGGCAGGGCTTTTGACTGGAAAGTCGATTTTCCTTTTTCAGCACCACTCTAATCTAGACTCTGGGTTGCAGCATCTGAATACCTGGTTTTTACTTATTTCACCAGAGCTGCATGTGGTCCACTTTCCTATCCCTCTCAGTTTAGACATTCCTGCTCCTCTGTGATGTGAAGGAAAATAAAATGGGTACAATGTCATTCAGCAGCCTGTCTGTCATTTCCTCAGCTTCAGTTCCCACACGGCTTAGATTTCAGAGATGAAAATGTGTGACTGGAACAGCAGGTCAGGCAGCATCCAAGGTGCAGGAAAGTAGACGTTTCAGGCATGAGCCCTTCTTCCGGATTTCAGAGCACATGTTAATATTAGCGATTGTCTGAGAGTTAAGAGGTTCATCTGAGACAGTAAATCCACACATTCAGGTTGTTGACTGAATGAGCTGCAAACAAATCCGGTGCTTAAAAATCTCGAACATGTGAACTGCTCCAAAGCATGATTGAGGATTTCTGGTTTTGATTCACACACGTTGACAAACAACACACAGCATCCCAAAGAGGCCATAGACAGCCTACTTTGGGAAACAGTTGGAAGAGAGTGTATTCCAGTAAGCCAGTATTCACCGCGGATTCTCCTTATCTCTGAACTGGGCCGCTTTTGCACGCATGCAAAATGCAGTATTACTGTTGCAGAAAAGTCAGAGCCCAGCAACTTCACTCTTAAAATAGGATGCCCATCGGTGCCATACACATTGGAGCATATTCAGGACCAGTGAGGAGAGAAATTTAACAAAGTTTCACTCAGCAATTAATCGGAATTGTATTCCTTGTCAGCACTGCAGCAGATATGCGCGAGCAAATTCAAAGCAAGGTTTGCTGATGAGATCCAAGAGAAAGAACGCTCCTTTCACGTCAATCCCAAAAGCTACCACTATTAACAACGGAACATGTGTGTCCCTGTGGGGACTTGAGCCAGATACATTTGCGCATGAGGCAAGCGTGACGACCTCTACACTGTAGTGCAACTGTACTCGCTGTCCGACCCAACTCACTGACATTTGCGGCCATTCAATGCATTAACTTTCTCTTTCAAGTAGATCATTGTCATTCAGCATTATTGAATAATTAAAGAACATCACGTGAAATTACTCAGGAAATGTTAGCAGGGATGTTGTCAGGTTTGCACGGTTTGGCCTGTTGGCGAGGCTGAATAGAACAAAGAACAGAAAACAAATAACCTTACCCCAGTGGAAGAGGCCTTTCGGCCTTCCCAGCCTGTGCCAATCCGGATCCTCTATCTAAACCAGCTGCCTATTTTCTAACGGTCTGTATCCCTTTGCTCCCTGTTTATTCATGTATCTGCCCAGATGAATATTAAATGATGTTATTGTTCCCGCCCTTACCAGCTCCGCCGGCAACGCGTTTCAGGCACTCACCATCCTCTGTGTGAAGAAAGTACCAAACATACCTCCGTTAAATATCGCCCCCTCCTCCCCTCACGTTGAACGCGTGACCCTTCGTAATTGAGTTTCCACTCTGGGAAAAAAAGCTTCTTGCTATCTTCCCTGCAAACCTCTCATGATTTTGTAGACCTTTATCAGGTCCACCCCCAACCTCCGGCTTTTTAATGAAAATGATCTTAATCTACTCAACATCTCCTCACGGCTAGTGTCCTCCATGCCAGGCAACACCCTGGTAAACCTCCCCTGCACCCGCTTCAAAGCTTTCCCGTCCTTTTTGGCAATGTCACCATCAGAACTGTACACAGTGTTCCAAATGTGGCTGAACCAAAGTCTTATACAATTGTAACACGAAATGCCAACTCTTGTACTCAATACTCCGTCCGATGAAGGAATTATTGCCGTATGTATTCTTGACAACTCGACTGACTTGCGTCGCTACCTTCGGGGAACAATGGACATAAACACCCAGATCTCTCTGTCCATCAAGTTTCCCCAGGACATGTCATTTTTCTGAACAGATCGCTATTGAATCGGATGTTCCAAATGCATTACCTTGCATTTGCATGGATTGAACTCCATCTGCCATTTCTCTGCCCAACTTTCCAATATATGTTTATTCTGCTCTATTCTCTGACAGTCCCAATCATTATCTGCTACTCCAGCAACCTTAGTTTCATCTGCAAACTTGCTAATGAGACATCTATACATTCCTCGAAGTCACTTTTATACATCACAAAGAACAGTGGACCCAATACGGATACCTGTGGAACCACTGTCACATTTCTCCATTTTCAGAAAGTCCCTTCCAACTACTACTTTCTGTCTCCTGTTGCCCAGCCAGTTCTCTACCGATCAAGTTCAAGCATTCTGGACTCCATGTGACTTCACCTTCTCCATCTGCGTACTTTATCAAAAGCCTGGCTAAAGTCCATGTCCATGGCATCTGCATCCTTTCCCTCATCAATCAACTTTGTCACCTTTTCAAAAATTTCTATTCCGTTTGTAAGATACGACCTTCCCCGCACAAAACCATGCTGCCTGATTAGCCCATTTTCTTTCAAATGGAAATATATCGTAATCTTCAGTATCTTCTCCAGTAACTTCCCTGTCACTGACAACAGGCTCACAGGTCTGTAATTACTGGATTATTCCTGCTAACCTTCTTAAACAAGGGGACGCCATAAGCAATTCTCCAGTACTCCAGGTCCTCACCCGTGTTCAATGATGTTGCAAAGGTATTTGTTAAAACCCCAGTTATTTCCTCTCTCACGTCCCTCAGAAACCTGGGATAGATCCGATCCAGACCTGGAGACTAACCCACCTTTATGCCTTTTGGAATACCCAACACGTCCTCCCTCCTTTTGCAAACTTGATCTAGTGTAATAAAACATCTAACCTCAACATCCACCATATCGCTATCCTTGGTGAACAGCGATGCCAGGTACTCAATAAGAATTTCACCCATTTTCCCTGACTGCACGCATAAGGTTCCTCCTTTGTCCTGAGTGGGCCAACACTTTCTCTTGTACCCTCTTGCTCATTACATCTGAATAAAGGCACTTTCCTTAACCCTGCTCACTGAGGATATCTCATGACCCCTTTTAGGCCTCTTAACTCATCGTTTCACATTGGCAGTACATTCCTCATGTTCTTTCAAAAGTTCGTCTGTCTTCAGTCACCTGGATCTTAAGTAGGCATACCTTTTCCTCTTAGCTAGACTGGCATTTCACCTGACGTCCATGGTTCCCTTGTCTTGCCATTTCTATCGCTCATTTTCCAGGAACATCCTCTCTCCTGAACGCTAATCAACCTTTCTTTAAAAACCAGGAGGAGAAAGTGAGGTCTGCAGACGCTGGAGATCAAAGCTGAAACTTTATTGCTGGAAAAGCACAGCAGGTCAGGCAGCATCTAGGGAACAGAAGATTCGACGTTTCGGGCACATGCCCTTCTTCTTCTTCAGGATTCCTGAAGAAGGGCATGTGCCCGAAACGTCGAATCTTCTGTTCCCTAGATGCTGCCTGACCTGCTGTGCTGTTCCAGCAATAAAGTTTCAGCTTTCTTTAAAAACCACCCACATATTGAATATGGATATACATTCAAACACCTGTTCCCAATCTACATTTCCCAGCTACAGCCTAATGCTGATATAGTTGGCCTTCCACCAATTTAGTCCTCTTTCTTTAGGACCACCCTTCTCTTTCATGGGAAGTGGACCGCATCTGTCGCATTTACTCTCAATGAAACTGCTTCTGCATTTTTATTTTTGATCTTTTCATCTGCAGAGCAGTCTCTACATGCATTCGAGCATTTACAGATTGCAAAAAGACATTTCAGCCCATCATGCAGTGCGGCTCATCTGGCATCCATCTAGACTAGTCCCAGCTACCAGCTTTGACACATAACCTTGTGTGTTTTGATACTCCCAGTGTAAATGTCAATGAGATTCTCCTTGTGATCTTAAATAATACAGAGTCAGCTTTAGGTGGAACACAAGCCAGTTGCACAGTCAATGAGAGACGTTGAGGTGAGCTGGAATTGAAAGTGGGCAATAGGTCCAGGTGCAACTTTCAAATTCAAAAGCACAGTGATTCAATCGCTGGCTGGAGTGTTTAGAACTGGGCTCATATTCTCTGATTAATGCGTCTGTCCATTCGAACTGAGGTCAGGAGACATTTCTTCCTCAATATATTATTATACTTTTGAAATCAATGTAGAATTCCTAATCCACCAGGAAAAAAAAACACACAATTACACTACAATTATAGGAGCACAATAATGTATTTGCTGTCGGTGTGAAATGAACAAACGGTGAAAGCAGAGAATCAGGGGGGTCGGCTCTTAACGATATGTGCAGTCCTGTAACCACTTGGTCACTAACTTCGAAATGTGTTTTCTGTATCAATGTTGCTCAGTGAGAATTGCAATCAACCTACACTTTTGCAAAAACAGTTCTCAGCTGAACATTCTTCACTGAAAATGGACAGAAAAAAAACACAATCTCCTTTTGCATTGGCTTCAACATGATTCTTTCGATCTGTCTAAACTGACAGGGTAAAGAGGATGCGTTCAACTTATTGGCCTCCCTTAATCATATTAATACACACTCAGGGAACCTCATACCAAGAGGAACGGGGTAATTGAGGTGAATTGGCCAGGTATGGTGTTTGAGTCAGTGTAAACAGTGTGCAGTGAAGACTGACCAATGAACACGGACACTGAGCCTTGTACCACCAGCTCCCCCTCACATCCTGCCTCATGCCTCCCAGTGATCTTTGCTGTTGTCATTAGCCTGGTCCCTTTTTTGCCAAAAGTTGTTCCTTCTCTCAAGCATACTCTGTCCTTGATTTTTTTCAGATGGATAATAAAGCAGGAGAAAGTGAGGTCTGCAGATGCTGGAGATCAGAGCTGAAAATGTGTTGCTTGAAAAGCGCAGCAGGTCAGGCAGCATCCAGGGATCAGGAGAATCGACGTTTCGGGCATAAGCCTGAAGAAAGGATAATAAAGCAGGCCAGGCTTACGATGAGACCGGTTTAGTACAAAGATGAAAAGGGTTTTGAGAAGCCTTTTATTGATATATAAACAGATGAGACTTCAGGCCAAAGTGGTCATGTCTGTGGAAGTGGTGAGCTCTCGCTGAGCAGTTCAGTGAGTCCAGCACTGGTTGGAAGTTCAACAGTGAGCTGTGTGGAAACTCTCTCTCCCTCTCCCCTCCCTCTCTCTTCCACCTCCCTCTCTCTCCGTGTACCCATCTACTTTCTCTCTCCCTGTATCCCCAGCTCTCTTCATCTCTCTCTCTCTCTCTCCCTCCATCTGCCCCTCTCACTCTTTGCACTTTCTCTTCCCTTCTCTAACGCTCTCTCTCTCTAACCCCCTCCCTGTCTCTCTCGATAGCGCTTCCTTCTCTCTCTAACCATCTTCCTCTGTCTTTCTCTGTCCCACCCTGTTCGCTCTCTCTGACCACCTCCTTCCTCTCTGTTCCCTTCTCGATCTCCTCTAGCTGCCGCTATTGCTAAACCCACCTACTCTCCAACTCTTCCTCTCTCTCCTACCTTCCCCTCCCCACAATCTCTCTCACTCATTTTTCTTCCAGTCCTCCCTCAGTCTCTCCCCATTCATCATCTTGCGTCACTCTCCCTCAGTCTCCGCCGTGCATTCTTCATTCACTCTGTCGCCCCCTCTCTCTAGCTCCACAGCTCTCTCTATCTATCTCACTCGGTATGTCCTCTCTCACTCTTTATACTCTCTCTTCTCCCCTTTAACCTCCTCCCTCTCTCTATTGCCCTCAGTCTCTGTCTTTCTTATTACCTACCCTCTCTCTTCTCCCTGCCTCTCTCCCCGCGCCATGACATCCGCTCTCCCTCAACCTCTCCGTCTTTCTACCCCAGCTCTCTCCATCACTCTCTCTCTCGGTCTCTCTCCCTCTGTCGCTCTCTCTCTACTCTCTCGCTCCACTGCTCTTCCCTCCCAGTCTCTCTATCCATCTCCTTCTCTCTCTGCCAGTCCCTGTCCTCTCTCTTTGACACTCCCTCTGTCTCTGTCCCTCTCTGTCTCGTCATGCTGCCTCTTTAGCTCCACCTCCCTCTCTCTCTTTTGCTCTTCCCTCTTTCTCTCCCGCCTCCCTCTCCCAAAAATCTCTCAGCCCTGCCTCTCTTTCATCTCCCTCAACTCCCCCAGTCTCTCTTATCCCTCTCTCTCTCTCAATCCCTCCCCCTCTCCCCTCGTAAACTCCCACTGCTCCTCTCTATCATTGACTACCTCAGGTCCCTCCATCTCTCTCTCTCTACCTGCCTCTCTCGTATCTCACTCGCTACACCCTCTTTCCTGCCTTTTCTCCTCCCTCTCTGTATTGTCCCTCGAAATGTCTCTACCTCTTTCTCATCTCCTCTCATGGTCTACTGCCCTACGTGCTCTTTCCCTCCTGTGACTCCTCTTTTTCACTCCACACTCTCCCTTTGCCCCTTCCACTCTCTCTCACTCTCTGCCACCCCTCCAAGACTCTGCTCTCTCCCCTCTCTCTCCTTCCTCTATCTCCCACTCTTCTGCAACCACACTCACGCATCTCCTTCCCACTCCATCCCTCCCCTCCCTCTGTCACCCCTCACTCTCTGATTCTACCCCTTACTCTTATTTGCCCTTCTGCCTCTTCCCACCACCCTATTTCCTTCTCACCCCTCCCTCCCTCTCTCCCTTACACCTCCCTTGCACTTTCTCTCCTTCCCTCCCTCTCTTCCTCCCTCCCCCTCTGTCATCCCACCCTCTTTTCCCCTCCTTCTCTCACAACTCTTGCTCCCCCACTCGCTGCACCTTCCCTTTTCTTCCTACCCCTTCTCTTTCTCTCTCTATCATTCGCTCCCACCTTAACGTCCACACTTGTCTCCCAGTCTCCACCATTCCCTGTCGCTGCCGTCACCACAATCTCCTTCCCCCACTCTCTGATCACTCACTCTCTCCCCTTCATCCATCTTTCTTCATACTCCCTCTCTCCCTATATTCCACTCCAGTCCCCGTCTCTCCTCCTACCCTCCCGTCTGCCTCAGTCTCACTCCTATTCACTCTTAAGCCCCCCATTTCTCAACCCTCCTCTCTCTCTCTCCCCGTTCGTCTCTCTCCCTCCCTCTCTATGTCTGTACCCCCTCCATCTCTTTATCTCTGCCTCTCTGCCTCTCCCCACCACCGTCGCTCACTCTCACCGCTCCCTCTCTCCCCTCTCCATTTGTGTATCCCTCTCTCTCTCCGCCGCACCACCCTCTCTTTCTCTCTCTCGTTCCACCAACTCTCCTCCTCTCTCCCATCTGCCTTCTCTCCGTCCACAATTCCCTCTCTCTCCTCTCTCTTTCTCGCTCTCCTCCTCTCACTGGCTTTCACTCTCTCTCATCCCTCTCTCTCTACAACCCACCCTCTCTCTCTTCCAGCCTGTATCCCTCTAACTACTCTCTTTCTAAACCCTTCCCTCTCTGTCTGTCCTCCTCCCTCTTCTGTTCCACATGTATTTTTCGCTCTCTGCCCTTCCCACTCTCTCTCTGTCAACATTGGTGCCTGCCTCTCGTTGCTTCCTCATTCTCTCTTCCCTCCATCCCTCTTTCCCTGTTTTCCCTCCCTCTCTTTCTCCTCTCCCACGCCCTGCCACCCCCTGTCTCTCTCTCTCTCCCTTTTTATTTTCCCTCGCTCTCTCCCATCCGGCCTCTCTCTCCCCCTCTCTCCTCTCACTCTCCCAAGCTTCTCTCTCGCTATCTCTACCCTCCTCGCTTTCTCTCCCTGCCATTCGTGCCTCCTTGTAACTCTGCCATTCTCTATCCCTTTCTGATCCGACTCTTCGTTTCCCTCTCTGCCTCTCTCCCGCCTCCCTCTTTATCTATCCATCATCTCTATGGCTTCACTTCTCTCCCTCTCTCACGTCTGCCTGTCTTGCTCTCTCCACTCACTCTCTCTCAACGAACTATCTCTCTCCACTTGTCCCAGCCTCCCAATCTCGCTTTCCCCTTTCCCTCCCTCTTTTTCTCTGCCCTTCCCCTATCTCTTCGCCTTTGCTCTCACTCTCTGCCCTTTCTCGATTTCTCCATTCTCTCTCTCTACCCACTCTCTCACCTACCTGTCTTCCTCCGTGTCTCGTTCGCTATCTTAGTTTTTCTCTCCCTCTCTCTCTCCTCTCTTGCCTCTTTTTCGCTCCACCATTCCTCTGTCCTCCTCTCCCTTTCTCTCTCTTCTGCCCTCATACTCCTCTCCCCAGTCTGTTTCAACCCAATCTCCCTCATACCTCCCTCTCTCTCTACTCCCTCACACCCTATCTCGACCATTCACTCTCCCTCCCCCGTGTCCCTCTCCGTCCCCTCTCTCACCCTCCTGTCCTCCCCCAGTGTCGCATTCTCCCATCTCTCTCCTGTTTGTCTCTCTCTCTCTCGTTCTCTCTCTCTGTCTGCCCCGCAATCACTCTCTCTTCCCGCCTTCAATCTCTAATCCTATCTCCCTCCCTATCTCTACCACTTCCGTCTGTCTTTTTCCACTCTCTTTGTCCCTGTCTCTCTCCCACTCACTTCTACTCAGCCTCTTCCCTCTCTCTCCTTCCCTCTCTCTCCCCTCCCTCTCTCTGCACCTTCTCTCTGTCTTGTCCTCTCTCCTCTTCCATCCCTCCCTCTCTCTTCTCACTTTCACTGTCCCTCTAACCCGTGCCTTCCTCTCTCTCCCTCGCCCTCTACACCTCTCTCTCCCACCCTCTCTTTCCACCTCTCTCACACCTCCACTCTATCTTTCTCTCTCCTTCCATTTTCTGTCCCTCACCCCTCTCTCTCCACCCGCTCCCTCTCTTTACCCCTTCCGTCTCTTCCCACCAACTTCTCTCCCTCTAATCCCTCCCGGTCTCCCTCTGTCACCGCGCATCACTCTCAACAACCCTCTTTTTCTATATCTCTCTTGCCCCACCTCTCTTTTTCTCTCCCCAGCTACCTCTCTTTGTCTCCACAGCTGCCTCTCTCTCCACTCTTTTTTTGTCTGCCCCTACCCCCCTTTCGATGCCCACTGTCTCTCACCACTCATCTCTCTCTTCTCCTCTCTGTCTCAATTTTCTCCCTTCCTGTCTGTCTTCCCTCCATCTCTCCCTGTCTCTTCAAACTCGCTCTCTCTCTCCACGTCCCTTCTCTCTAACTTTTGCTCCATCTATCTCCCAATTCAATGCTCCTCGCTCTCTCTTCATTCTTCTCTCTCTTGACACCCTCCTCCCTATCCTTCCGTCTCACCGTTGAATCCATCTGCCGCTCTCCCATTCCTCCTCTCTTTCTCTCTCACTTGCCTCCCGTTCTCTATCTCTTTCGTCTCCACTATTATCTGTCTCCATCTCTCTCCCTGTCTATCCCACCGTCCATCACTCTCCCGCTCCCTCTCTCGCCCACTTCCCCTTCCAATCATCCCTATCTCTCTCTTTCTTCCATTCCCCCCTCTATTCCTCTGTGTCACTCGTTCCCTCTCTCCACCCTGGAGGCTTCCTGCCACTTTTGCTGATTAAGGGCTTTTGCCCGAAACGTTGACTTTTCTGCTCCTTGAATGCTGCCTGACCTGCTGTGCTTTTCCAGCACCGCTCTAATTCTCTTTGTCAGTTTAGATGAGTTGGTTGCGCAGCTAGTTTGCAATGCAGAATAGTGCGAACCTCAGGGGTTTAAATCCTACACCAGCTGAGATTACTGTGAACGTTGTTACTTATAAAACCAGAGGTCATGTTTTCAAATCTCACTCGTGCGTTTTTCAGTTTCAGTCAAGTGGGTGTCACGGTGGCTCAGTAGTTAGCACTTCTGCCTTACATCACCAGGGCTCTTGGTTGAATTCCAGCCTCGGTATGGAGTTTGCATACTCTCTCCGTGTCTGCTTGGGTTTTTTCCGGGTGCTCTGTTTTCCTCTCACAGTCCAAAGATTTGCAGTTCGCGTGTATTTGCCGTGCTATATTGCCCGTAGTGTTAGCTTCATTAGTCAGAGGGTCGGTATTGACATATTGGGTCGAAGGGTCTGTTTCCACACTGTAAAGAATCTAAACTAATCTGTCCCGCTCCCTCCTACTCTCCACTCTCTCCTTTCTCCCATCTTTCTCTCGCCTCTTTCGCTCACTTTATCTCTCGCCCGTCCCTCTCTCCGTATCCCCAATTACTCTCTCGCTTTCCCACCTCCCTCTCTTTGCTTCCTCCACCTCCGTCTCTCTCTAATTCTCCTGTCTGTCTCTCCCACGGCGCTTTCTCTCTCTCCCACAATATCTCTTTCTCTCTCTGCCCACTATCTCTCTTCCCTCCCCTTTCATTTCCATTTCCCCTGCTCTCCATATCCTTTCTCTCCCTCTTCTCTTACCACACTCTCTCCCCCTCCAGTCGCCCTGTACCGCACTGTCTCCCTCCTGCCTCATGCCATCTCTCAATCTCTCTCCATCTCCTCTTCCTCTCTCACTATCACTGACCACCCTCCCTAACTCACTCCTGTCTCTCTCTCTTCCAATCCCCTCTCTCTCCCTCACCATCTCTCCTACCCTCTCACATTCTGTTTCTGCCATTACCTCTCTCCCCCTCCCCCTTTACCCCAACTCTATCTCTCCCCTTCCCCATATCTCTCTCACTACCTCTGTCTCTGTCCCTCTCCCTCTACCTCTCCTGCCCTCCCTCCCGTGCCACTGTCTCTCTCATATTCTCCCATTTCCCTCTTTCTTTCTCTCTCTCCCAAACTCTCCTTGCCCCACCTCTTCCCACTTTCCACTCTTGTCTCTGAACACCTTGTCTCTTCTCCTGCTCCTCCCCTTTCTCCCGTCTCCCTCGCCCCGTCACACTCTCTCCTCTAGCCATCTCCCCTACACTCTCCAAACCTGTCATACTCTATACTCTCTCTCTTAAAATCTCTCTCCCCATCAACTCTCTCTTCCCCAATCCCCCAGACTCTCTGCCAGCCCTAACTGTCTTTTTCCGTCTCTTTGCCCTCTTTCCCTTTCCCTCTCTCCCCACCTCTCCCCGCCCGCTCTCTCATTCCCGCAATCTCTCTCTCTTTCCCCCTCTACCTCCCTACACTCTCTCTCCCATTCCCTCTCTGCCACACCCATTCCCTCTATTCCTCTGTCTCCCCACTTGCCAATCTCTCCCCACCTCTCCGTCCATCTACCTCCCATCCCACTCTCTCTGCACCCTTCATTACCACTGTCTCTGTTTCCCTCTTCCCACTTTCTGTCACCCACTCTCCCCCCCTCTCTCTTCATCACCTTCCCATTCTCTTCCCATTCTTTCCCGTTCTCTCTATCCTTCCCTCCCTGCCCACTGTCTCTCCCTCCTGCCTTCCCACTTTTTCTCCCGCTTCCATCTCTCTCTCTCCCGATCCCGCTCTCACTCTCTTCCTACACCCTCCCACTCTTTCTTTCTCGCCTCCCCCCCACTCTGTCTCCTTCCTCTTTTGCTCACCCCTCCCTTTCTCTCTCTCTGTTCTCTCGCCACCCTTCCACCTGTTTTCGGCCTCTTTTCCTCTTCGTTCCTCGCTCCTCGCTCCTCGCTGCCTCGCTGCCTCTCTCCCTCTCACTCTCGTAGCCTCTCTCTCTGCACACACTGCGCCCTCTCTCTCCCTCTCCCTCTGTCTGACTTCTTCTCACCTTCTCCCTCTGACTCTCGCATTCTCCCCGCCCTCACTCCGTTTCTCTCTGACTGTGAGGAGGGAGAAAATGGGGGAGGAATATGAAGGTGGTAGTCAGAGTTAGAGAGAAGGTGGTGGAGAGAGAGAAGAGTGGATAAGGGTGGATAAACCGTGAGGGAAGAGAGAACGAGACAAAAAGTGAGCTGGCAAGAGACGGAAGTGAAAGTGAGAGTGGAGAGAAAGGGCGAGTGCACAGAGGGAGTGAGGGAGGAAAATGAGATTAAATAACGGGGGGGATAAATTTGTGACTGTGTGTAAATGAAGGATTCGAGAGGGAGTCAGTGATAGAGAAAGCGAAATACAGATGAGGTTGACTGGAGATAGCGGCAACGGGGTAGAGAGATGAACTGTGCCGAAGACCAGGTCGGTGTTGGGGACCCAGAAGTGAAAGCAATGACAGAGCGACTTAAATCGAACTCTTGAGCTCAGGCCCCGGTCCCCTCCCCTTCCCCAAGGACCAAGACTGTGACTGACTCTGTCTCTGTCCAGCTCAGCTTCTTCAAAACAACAACGACAAACAACAATATCCTTCACTCTGCTGCTCGGTAATTTTTAATGCACATTTTTATTGTTTATACTTTGAAGTGATCGATACAGCCAGTGGGATGGTGCCTTTACTTACTGGCATCTGAGTTGATAGAATCATTGAAATGTCCCTGTAACCTTCCTGTCGGATAAAGATGGACAAACCCGCGCTGCCCACAGGCCGATACGAAAGCGACAGTCTGTTTCATTGCTGAAAAATTCAACTAAAATGTGACACTCCCGGATGGATTGATTTATAAGTGAATCTGATTGATTGATATATTTGGGTGAAGGGATATTTCAGCACATTCTTCAGCTGCTGTCTAAACTTTGTCTGCGTCACAGCATAAATTGCGGTGTTTGTGCAGCAACTGAGCAGCTGCAGCATGAAGCCAAGTTCCTTCAAAAAGCCATGCACAGTCACAGGCCGACGCCCAATCACATCCATCCGGTACCATATGGAACGCATCATTAATATTGACCATAACAGGATGAAATTGCCCGAGATCACAAACAGTAAAATGATAGATCTTTTGCGATTGCTCATTTCTATGTCAAACCGAGCGTCCCCACGAGTGTAAGCCCCGAGTCTCCTGCGGGCTCTGCTGCTCACTAAAATGTGCCTGACGGTGAAAACATTGAGCAGCAGGATCAGGAGAAATGGGAGAGCTGGGGTTAGAATGTGGTGGAGGAACTCGAAAGCCACCCAGAAAGAGGAGACATGAACACCATCTGTTACTTCACAAAACCAGGGCTGGTTCGCTAGCCGATATAGACCTGTGAACATAAAATACCATAAAATATTTTTTAAACAGCTCAGCACAGTCACTGTTACCAGAACAACTTCCGCCATTTTCTCACTGCAATATTTCCTTTTAAGCTCCTGGCAACAAATGGCCGCAAATCGATCAAAGGTGAAAGTGACGGTGAACCAGACTGAACAGTCAGTAGCTGCATAAAGCAGGCCGGCGTGGATATTACACACGGGAATGTCCCGCATGAAATAAAACTGTTCCCGATAAACAATGGGAATGTGTCTCAATATCAGGTCGAGGATAATGACCAGTAGATCCGCCACTGCCATGGCCGCCAGATAACGTCCGACACATGGGGACAATCCACAATCTTTATAAAGCAGGACGTAGGTCGTCACTACGTTAGCTGTGAGGAAGGTAAAAAACACATTGTACATCAACATGGAGGAAAACTGATTTGTTTGATTGAGGACAGATAGAGATTTTCAAATGTGGCACTGAACTCTGGGATTTATTAAAACAGTTGGAGCAGAAATGACAAATGTGAAAATCTGAATTTCTGACAGAAATGTATCATAAACCACAAGAAACATTCCCTCCCCAAACATACTGAGTCACATCCAAAGGAACAGATGATTTAGAGGAAACTCCCAAATACTCGATCGTTGGAGAGCAGACACAGATCACTTTTTTTCCATATTCTCACACGGAGGGTGAAACCTTGCTTTCGTGAAGGATTCTCTTCCAGTTCCTTGAAGACAAATGGAGTTTGGAAATTTCTGACTTTTAGACTCAATTGTGATCGATCATGCTACCTGACCACGTGTAAACGGAGGAAAAATGTATTCACCATTTTAACTGCCTATGGGGACTCCGTAACAGTGTCTCCCTCACCCTGCAACTGGACCCCTTCACTTGGGATCTGATCATTTCTTTCAATTCACTGACGTCCGGCCGTTCCCAACTAATGTCGGGTGTAGAATGTAACAGAGAATGATGGTTAGAGTATTTTCTAGGGAATTCCAGTTCCAGACAGAATGTTTTGTGCAGAATGCCGCGGGAAAACTTCACAGTTACACTGGCAACATTCCCCACCTTTCTTGCCGCTACTTTGATGAATTTATCGGCGCCAATTCGTGCTCCCACGAGATGTTTTACAGTTCATCAACTGCACCAACACGTTCCATCCCAAACTCAAGTTAACCTGTACCATCCCGGACACCATCGTCTAAATCTGCATCTCCATCTCTGGTGATCAACACCCTCTCCCAATCCACAAAGGATATGCAGATCGTGGTCTCCCTCCATCACCAAACTGAACCACCCGATAACTGGAGGAAGAACGTCCCAACTTCAATCATTGGATCCTGCAATCCCACGGTATTAATGTTGATTTCACAAGTTTCCTCATTTCGCCTCCCCCAGCATTATCCGACTCTCAAGTCTCCAACTCGGCACCCCTCTCTTGACAAGTCCATCGCCTTTCCCATCTATCCACTCTACTATATTTCCTAAACTATCAACTACTCCCTCAGATCCAACTTCATATCGAATTCGCAGCTACCTTGCCCCCAGCCACAGCACTCCTCCCATTTATTTCTCGACCTCCCCCCCCCCCCCAAAAAAACGACACACAAGCCTCATTCGTGGTAAAGGGCTTATGCCAGAAATATCGATTCTCCAGCACGTATAATTCTGCATGACGAGCTATGTTTTCTGACCACTGATCAGGAAACAGTCTGATACTGTCATATTCACAGAATCATGCCTGATGGGTGATATTGAATGAAGCTGCATCACCATCCCTGGCTAAACCCTATTGCGTGGGCAGGGCAATCCTCGGGGATAAAGTCAGGAAGGGAGTTACCCTGCAATTCTCCAACATTGATTCCACAACCCGGGAAATCTCATGGTAACAGGTCCAGAAAATCTCCTGATGGTCGGCATCTACTGGTTTCCACAACATTCCTTGGTGGTAACTCAATTCCTCAGAGGAAGCACTGAGGGTGACAAGGAAACAGAACGCACTCAGGGTGTGGGACTTCAATGTCCATTACAAAGTGTGTCTCCACAGATCCACCACTGACTGAGCAGGCAGAAGCCTCAAGTACACAGCAGCCAGTCTGTGGGAAGCGATGGGGGAAACGACAAGAAGGAAGCATTCTCAACATACACCTTGGCACAGATGGATCTGTCTCTGACAACATCTGTAGGAATACCGAGCAGACAGTCCGGATGGAGAGAATGTCTCAGTCTCATTCTGAAGGTACTGCCCAATGTGTCATGTGGCACTACCTCCTGTGAACTAGGACATTCTTCTGAAGGTCTAAGCAAATGGAAACTGGGTATCCATCAGTTAATTTAGTTCATTAGCAGCTGCAGCATCGATGCACTTCCCTCCAACAAAAGGTCAGAAATAGGCTATTCATTAATTGTTCCAAAATATTCACCAACATTCATAACTGTGCATATAGTGAAGCAGGCTATTCAGCCCATCAAGAGTTTTACATGGGAACGGTATGAGGCCATTCACCATTCGAGCCTTTTACTCAGCAATTGGAACAGATCTTTTAACTCTCATGGCTGTTACTCAGGGAATGAAAGGGAATATTCAGCATTCCAAAGTAACTACATGTGAATGGGGAAGGACAGGTCATTGAGCTAGAAATAGGAATAAATTAGGGATAAATCGATTTGTATCATTTTTACACAAATCAACGACTGCAATGACAGAGTGACGAGTGCTGGGCCTCAACTATTTGCAAACGATATCAAAGATTTAGATAAATGCAAAAGATGCATTCGAACTAAGATAGTTATGAACTGAAGTTACCATAAGGTAGTCGAGGCACTCTGATTGGATAAGCATAGGACAATAAATTGGCTGTTGGAAAATAACGTGTTTAAAAGTCAACCTTTGAACTTTTCAGTAAGGATGAAATGCAGTATGCTACTGAAACGGAAAGAGATTATAGGACTCAGCGACACAGTGATTACTGGAGGGTTCACTCTGACCAGTTCTGGCATGGGGAGTGTTACTCCATCTCCCTGATACTCTGCTCCCTAATGTTTCCAGTGGTCGCATTGCTCTCATTACACACTGAATATTTTCATGTGGTTGCTTGGCGGTGTGAAGTAGTGAGGGGGAGCATGTTTTGAACGATGTACCAAGGGGCCGGCCTTTATCCTGGAGGCCATACTTTCTTTCTACGTGAATTCACAAAGACGATGGGAATTGGTGACTGCTTCTGAATAAAGAGACTGTGGCTGCTGCCATAAACAGTGTGAATTCACAAACATGATGTACTGTACATGGGCTCAGTGCAACATTAATAGAGAGAGAGACGGAGTTTCCAAACACAAGAAAGGGAACATAAATAAAACACAGGGTCAGATCAACTCACATGGTTAGTTATATCAAGTTCTCAAGCCACCACAGAGAGCCATTAACCAAGAGGGCCTATCTATCTGGTCAGGACACAGCACTGCATAGATCAAGCTGTGCTCGGTTCAACCAAGAATATTGCCAGGTGTGGAAAACTGTGTCGATGGCAGCAGTGCATTGATCTGTAAATCTGGAAGGGATGTCTGTCCAGCATGGGGAGCTATACCGTAAATTAATCTAAAGAAAATCTGTCCAGCAAGGGGAGCTATGCTGACCACAGCAGTACGATTGCATCCAGGCCACTCTGAGTGAAGCACTTTGGAAGAGGTTGAGATGAAGGTAATATCAATTTATCTAACTTTGAAATGTGTTTTGATGTACTTTTCCAAATTGCAGTCAAAATGGATTATAAAGTCCTGAAATAAAGCCAATATCAGCATACAGGGTAGTAATGGTCATGTTCATCTCCCTCTGTTCATATTTCTGGGACAGCATTGCAAGGAATCGGACAAAACTGCTCTGAATCTCCAAGTTATATGTGGAAGATGGAAATAGCGTGAAATATGCTGCGTGAAACATGAAAGTAAACAGTGTGATGTATGAAGGATGGCGGCAGGGTAGGAACTCATCTGCCTCCACCCACTTTGTGTCTCTCATTTTTATTCTGCTTTCTGGTGTATTTTTCCTTCACAAACTTTTATTTTTTTAAAGTGACTCCAATGGTAATGGTGAAGGTGAGTCTCAGAACAGAGGCTTGCTGAGGGAGTCAAGGCCTCGCGATTTAATGCACAGTGTGGCCTGGAGACTGGGCTTTGTGGATTTTGGAGACTGGGCTGGTGCGTCCTGGTCACTGGCCCTGATGCAGTTTGGAAACTGGGCCTGGTGTGTTCTGGGCACGAGCCCCGGTGCGGTCAAGAAACTCGGTGCTGGCACACACTCGGGTGTAAGGGTCAGTAATTCGAATCCGTTCTTTTTACCTTAATATTCTTCTGCCCCAAATACTGAAGAATGTGTACCGAGATTTCTTGCACCTGAGGTGATGTCATTAACGAAGATATTACTAAAATGTCACTGCTTTCGTTAGTGTGCACGTGACAATGTAGCGAATTTAATTCAAATCTGAGAGAGTCACTCTCTTTGGGACCTTTTCCCAAACAAAGCTGCTGCTTCTGAAATGTCCTGCGGCGGCCAGCAGAGGATACTAATACATCACTTGAAACACAAGAGGATTGACAGAGAGAGAGAAGGGACATTTTGATTCCCATTTCAATGGATTCACAAACATGCACATGCGCACGTCCACAAACAGATGCACCAACACACACACACACACACACACAAACACACACACAAACATACACACACACACACAGACACACACACACAAACACACACACAAACATACACACACACACACACAGACACACACACAAACATACACACACACACATACACAAACAGACACACACACAAACATACACACACACACACACACACACACACAAACAGACACACACACAAACATACACACACACACACACACACACACACACACACACAACCAGAAACATGAAATTATATGGAACTATTCCTATTCCGCCCCTCCTTCTGGCCTCACCTTTATTTCCTCTTGGAAATTAGAGAAGGGCAAGTGACTGTGCTGGTTGAATGCGAGCACTTTCGGACCAGTGACCAGAATTCTATTATAGTTCTAATTTGAAAATAGTTCTGGAAAAGGATATGCCTGTTTCACAAGTTAAAATTGCAAATTGGGACATGGTCAATTGTGATTTTATTGGGCAAGAACTTTCAAAAGATGATTCGGGGGAACCTGTTCTTCGATAAAAGTACATCTGGTAAGTGGGAGTCTTTCAAAAGCGAGATAGTGAGAGCTCAGAGACAGCATGTTCCTGTCACTGTGAAGAGTAGGGAACAAGACATGACAGGGTACATTGATGGTCCAGTCATGGGAAAGCAATAAGGTGTATCTCAGGAATAGGCAGCTGGGATCATGAATCCCTTTAGCTTACGGGGTGTAATAGAACACTTTCCAGGGAAATCAGAAGGGCAAAAAGGAAGCATGACATAGCTGTAGCTGATAAACTTAAGAGAAATGGAGATCGATTATCTAAGTGTGTTAAAGGTAGACGATAAACTAGAGAGAGAATAGGGTCCCCTTTAAATCTCGGCATACCTCGACACGGTCCTGTCCCCATTAGTCCAAGAACTCCCCACCTACGTTCGTGACACCACCCACGCCCTCCACCTCCTCCAGGATTTCCGCTTCCCCGGTCCCCAACGCCTCATCTTCACCATGGACATCCAGTCCCTGTACACCTCCATCACCCATCACGAAGGACTCAAAGCACTCCGCTTCTTCCTTTCCCGCCGTACCACCCAGTACCCTTCCACCGACACCCTACTTCGACTGACCGAACTGGTCCTCACCCTGAACAACTTTTCTTTCCAATCCTCCCACTTTCTCCAAACAAAAGGAGTAGCCATGGGCACCCGCATGGGCCCCAGCTATGTCTGCCTCTTCGTAGGGTATGTGGAACAATCCATCTTCCGCAACTACACTGGCCCCACCCCCCATCTTTTCCTTCGCTACATCGATGACTGTATCGGCGCTACCTCGTGCTCCCACGAGGAGGTTGAACAGTTCATCCACTACACTAACACCTTCCACCCGACCTCAAATTCACCTGGACAGTCTCGGACTCCTCCCTCCCCTTCCTAGACCTTTCTGTTTCTATCTCAGGCGACCGAATCAACACGGACATCTACTACAAACCAACCGACTCCCACAGCTACCTGGACTACACCTCCTCCCATCCTGCCCCCTGTAAAAACGCCATCCCATTCTCCCAATTCCTTCGTCTCCGCCGCATCTGCTCCCAGGAGGACCATTTCAAAATACGTACAACACAGATGGCCTCCTTCTTCAAGGACCGCAATTTCCCCCCCGACGTGGTCGACGGTGCCCTCCACCGCATCTCCTCCACTTCCCGCTCCTCCGTCCTTGAGCCCCGCCCCTCCAACCGCCACCAGGACAGAACCCCACTGGTCCTCACCTACCACCCCACCAATCTCCATGTACAGCGCATCATCCGCCGTCACTTCCGCCACCTCCAAACAGACCCCAGCACCAAGGATATATTTCCCTCCCCTCCCCTATCAGCTTTCCGTAGAGACCACTCCCTCCGCGACTCCCTTGTCAGATCCACACCCCCCACCGACCCAACCTCCACTCCCGGCACCTTCCCTTGCAACCGCAGGAGGTGCAACACTTGCGCCCACACCTCCCCCCTCACTTCTCTCCAAGGCCCCAAAGGAAACTTCCATATCCGCCACAGATTCACTTGCACCTCCACCCACATCATCTACTGGATCCGCTGCAGCCGGTGTGGCCTCCTCTATATTGGGGAAACAGGCCGCCTACTTGCGGAGCGATTCAGAGAGCACCTCTGGGCCACCCGGACGAACCAACCCAACCAACCTGCAGCACAGCATTTCAACTCCCCCTCCCACTCCACCGAGGATATGCAGGTCATTGGACTCATCCACCGCCAAACCACAACAACCCGACGGTCGGAGGAGGAGCGTCTTATCTTCCGACTGGGAACCCTCCAACCGCAGGGGATGAACTTGGACTTCACCAGTTTCTTCATCCCCCCTCCCCCCACCTTGTCTCAGCCGGATCCCTCCAGCGCGGCACCGCCTTCCTGACCTGCAGTCTTCTTCTTGACCTCTCCGCCTCCATCCTACTCCGACCTATCACCCTCACCTTGACCTCTTTCCACCTATCACATTTCCAACGCCCCTCCTCCAAGTCCCTCCTCCCTACCTTTTATCTTCTCCTGCTGAACACTCTCTGCTCATTCCTGAAGAAGGGCCTCTGCCCGAAACGTCGAATCTCCTGTTCCCTGGATGCTGCCTGACCTGCTGTGCTGTTCCAGCAATAAAGTTTCCCCTTTAAATCAAACAGCCATGTACACGCAGTTTCACAGGAGATGAATTAGGTTTATTAGTGTCATTGTCACTCGTACTCACACGAGTACAGTGAAAAGTTTGCATGTCTGAGCATGTGACATAATCGTAAGTACAAAATTCCACACACCCGCCTCTCATGTACAGAATCTTGTTACAAAGCAGAAAATAATGAAAATTGCAACCCTTCCTGTAAAAGAGGAGAAAGCCACAGAAACACAGTTAACAGTTCAACAGCACAGCCCATAAGTTCCTGGCAATGCCAAGCTCACATTCCTCACAAGGAATCGCCCTCCCCCGCTGCCTTATAGCCTGTTACTGTTGCATGGGTGAGATTCCACATGAATATATCACGCCAGTATTTACTGTGGAGAAAGTCATGGAGCGAGGTAACTCGGGGAAATAAAAATAAGTGATTTTTGAAACGTGACCACATTCCAGAAGAAGAAATGCTGGAGGGCTTAAAATGCAGAATCGTAGATAAATACCTGGGATCTGTTCACCTGTATCCCAGGCCTTTGCAGAAAGCTGGGGAAGAAACTGCGGGGTCACCAGCTGAGATATTCATGTCATTCGTCAGAGTTCTGAGGAAGGATCACTAGACCTGAAAATTTAGCTCTGATTTTTCTGCACAGATTCTGCCAGACCTGCTGAGCTTTCACATTGCCTTCTGACTTTGTGTCTAATTTGCAGAATCTGCAGTTCTTTCTAATTAAATTTGTACCACTGACAGCCGCGGGTGAGGTGCTGGAAGACTGGAAAACAGTTAATGTTGTTACATCATATATAAAAAAGTCTGCAAGGAAAAGCCATGGAACTACAGACTGGTGAGTCTGATGTCAGGTGTGGGTAAGTGTTTGTAGAAGATTCTCAGAGGCAGAATTTACATGCATTTCGAAAGGCAATACTGCCATGATAGTAAGCATGTTTTTACTTATGTCTCACAAACTAGATTGCACTTTTTGAAGAGGTGACCTAGAAGAGAGGGGAAGACAAACAGCATCAGTTATCTGCGCACTCCTTAGTGAGGCCGAACAAAAATACGTATGATAGATGGATTAAGAAGGTGAAATCACAGGGAGGGCTAGCCAATCAGATTCAAAAATGGCTTGACAGTAAAACACCGAGGGCGGTGGGAGAGATTAGTTGTTAGAATTAGACGCCTGTGACCAGCGATGTGCTACAGTGACCAGGTTGCTATTGTTCATTGTTTTCGTAAAAGATTTGGATGACAATATAGGAACCATGGATATTTTGCTGAATATACGAAAAACTTTTGTGATAATGGACAGTGAAGAAGTTTATCTAAGAGAACAATGAGATCTTGATCTATTGGGTCAGTCGTCTGAGGTATGGTAGGTGGAGCTTCATGCAGATAAATGTGAGACATTGCATTTTGTTAGACAAAACAGGGCAGGATTTAGTCACTTAACGGCAGTGACCTGGGGAGTGTTATTGAACAGAGAGATACAGGGACCAGCTACTTAGTTCCTTGAAAGTAGAGTCGCAGGTAGACAGGGCTGTGAAGAAGACATTAGCACTGAGTAAAGGAATTGGGCATTATGCTGTGGCTGGACAAGGGCCACATTTGGATCACTGAGTACAATTCTTAAAGGCCTGCTACAGGAAGAATGCTATAAACTGGATGGGGATAAAATATTTAAAATTATGGGGTGGATACTACAGATTATGAGACATATGAATGGCCTGGGATTTTGTTAGTTTTGCATTGGAGGCTGAGGGGTGACTTAATATAGGTTTATAAAATCATGAGGGGCAGAGATAGGATGAATAGCAAAGTCTATTCCCTAGCGTGGAGGGGGGGGGGGGGGGGATCCAAAACCAGAGAGGTTAGGTTGAAGGTGAGAGGGGAGAGATGTAAAATAAATCCATGGGGCAGCTGTTTCTCACAGTGGGTGGTGCAATAATGTAGCGCGCTGTCAGAGGAAGGAGTATTGTTGAGTACAATTTAAAAGACAATTTGATGGGTACCTGAATAGGGAAATGTTTGAGGTGTATTTGCCTAAAAAAGAAAAATAGAACTAGTTCAGATCAGGAAAACTGGTGAGCATGGACGGGTTGGGTCGAATGCTCTGAGAGTCTATGACTTAATTATTCATCACTAATTTTTTACTGCAATCAGTCCATTTAGAAGTCAAACCATCCTCTGTACATGCTTTTAAAGTCTAGCTTTCTGAAATTCCCTAAGGAGAGAATTCGTGACATTGATGTGGTGCTGGAAACTACAACAGCAGCAGAAATAGAATTATATTCAACCACAATCTGAAACCTATTCATGCAGCATAATCAATCATTACATCAAGCTGCTCTATGGTTCAGTAACGAGTGCGGGTGAACATGCCAGAGTCAGAACCATGTGTCGCAAAAACTGATGATAACCCGTTGTAGCTACTTCACTTTTTGCATACGCTCCAAACAACAGGACGAACATCTGATAAACAGAGCGCAACAATCCCAAGATCAACAGACCAACAGTTCTGCAAAATCTAGTCATAAATGATGATGGATGGTTTAACGACTCACTGCAGGAGATTGCTCTGCAATTAACCCCGTGCTAATAAATGTAACAGACCTGTACAGAGTGCAAAAGGCAAGGATGTAGTCTCTGCACCATCCTCAGCCAGAAGCGTTGAGTTAGAGATCCTCTTCACCCTTGGCATGAAGCCCATTGGATCACCCATGGAAGTGTTCAACAAATTCGCCTCGCTGCACATGACATGAAGAAACAGCTGGACACATTAGATATGGCAAAGTCATTGGGCCCGAAACTATTCCTGCAATAGGAATGAAGACTTCTGCTGCACAAAAAGTCGTGTACCTGGGAAAGCTGCTTCATTCCAGCTCCAACTCTGACAGCTCCCTGGCAATGTGGAACATTACTCAACTATTTCCAGTCCGGTAAGAGCGGAATAATTACAATTAAATATATTACTATCCCCTCAGTCTCATTGCGATCGTCAAATCTTTGGACATTCTTTTCGACAGAGCCGTCAATGAGCACCGAAATAACCTGCTCAATGTGGTTTCCGTTGGGTCCCCATGTGGAGGTGGATCTGTCGTGCAAGTGTCACTGGATTGCTCATCTACACAGCGCTAATGTTATGGCAGCTTGCGGAAGTTAAAAACAACTAATAAAATATCGACATCTAAAATCTGGTGTCAGTAATAGAGACCTGAATCCAACGTCGATCCAACGTCAGCTTGCTTCCCCATTATACTTTCAGGAACAAATCTTCCGTGTTTTCCTGGTCTGGCCTAAAAGTGAGTCCAGAAACAGACATGTGATAAGCTTTTCTGCTCCGAGGTCTGAAAGAATAAAACCGGACAGAACACCCGGCACCAGCCTCGGTATCGGAAAAGGGAATGGGAAAAACAATTATGCCGACTCTTCAGAAGCATATGTTCTAACATCTGAGAGCTCGTGACAACATTTACAGAGCTTACCCACAGATTTCACAGAAACATCGGGAAAAGAATAGGTCAATCAACAAATTGAGCCTCCCCCATTCTATTTCACGAGTGAACATCGCTCCAATGCACCTCGCCCCCACAATGCACGCATCCCTTAATATGATTAACCGTTGGACAACATATTAAATATTAACATCAGCAATTGTTTTGTTTGCCAATTCAATAAAGTGATGCCTGATCCAATATCTTCACAACATAGTCCTGTGCTATTTCTATCCCTTTAGTGTCTCAAAATCCTTATTTATAATCAGTGCCTTTTCTTCCACAGCTTGATGTGTGAGGGAGTTTTCCCAGGTTCACCAGTCTCTGAGTGCACACATGTATTCTCATCTCAATGTAGAGTGGCCTTCTGTACCGAATGTTGTGGTATGCTGTTTTATACATCCCAGCCAGGGGAATTGTCACCGCTGCTTCCAATCTGTCTGGCCCTGTCAGAGATTTATATATTTCATTAAGATTTCTACTCACTTTCTGAAACCCAATGAAGCACAGGTCCAATCGAACCAAAGTCTGCTCCCACAACAACCGGTCATCCCAGAGATCAGTCTGGTCATCCTTCACTGCACTCCCTCAATGTCACGTTTATCCGGCATTACTTAAGGAGATCAAAACTGCACACAATACCGCACAATGTTCGAAATTATGTCTCACTATGGCCCTGGACAACTGCAGTAAGACATCCTTAGTCTTGTGCTCAATACCCGTTGAAATGAATTTCAACACAACAATTGTCTTCCTCATTGCTGTCAACTCCGGCAATATTGCTTTCAGTGGCTGATCTGCAAGGAGATCCAGATCCTATTCAGTTACAGCTACCCACTTCGTGTGTCTCTGTACACTGGTCAGTGTGCCACTGCCATTCGTGACATTGTCTTCTGGCTTCAGAACTCGCTGCGCTGTATGAACCCCGGACGTCTGTAAAGAAGGGAATAAAAAAGGAGCACGGTCCCTTTATAGAACCACATTTTTTGTGCAATCCCTTTTTTTTAAAAAAAAAGCTGGTATTCTATTCTTCCCACCAAAGTGCACAACGTCAAGTCTACCCACATTGTTCTCCACCTGCCAAGTATTTGTCCATTCACACCACTTGTCTCAGTCACCTTGGAGCTTGTGTTATGTTCTCCTCACCCACTCACAAGACGACATCGTGTATTGCCATCAGTGGGCTTCGTAATAATATTTTGGACTCCAGCAACCACGGTTTGAAATTTATTGGGAATACCTGAGGTGCAACACCCATTCCCTGTGATCCTGCACGATACATACATCCCAAAAAAGTGCCATTATCGTTTACACTGGTTCCTGTCAACTCTCCCATTTTAAAACCATGTTCATATATTAGCCCACACCCACGAGATTTGATTTTGCAAAGTCGGCTTGGGACTTTATCAACTATCTTTCTGAAAACCGAAGTGCACTGCATCCACTGCTTCTCCATAAAGTGTCGAGCAGTCAATTTCTCAAAGATGACTCTCATTTCATAAATCTATGTTTACTTTATCTCTATTCTTCTAAATCACATCGCCCTATGCCTTCTCTGCTCCAATATAAACAATGTGAGCTGACACTAGCTGATATTCTCCATCGCCAGGAACATCCTGGTGAATCTCCACTGCATCCCTTCCAGTGTAATACTTCATTCCTTAAAGTGGCTCCCAGAAATGCACACATTATTCCATCTTGGCCGAACAAAAGTCCTTGATATCTCTTGTAAACTGTGCTGCGATGAATATAGACAATAGCTATTGTCCACAATGACTTCTTAAAAACTTTGCAGCTTGTGCAATCACATTCCGGGAACTGTGGAAAAGCGCTCTCTGAACTTCCTAGTGTGCTGCCATTCATTGAGTACATGGGGTGAGACGGTGCCTCAGTGGTTAGCATACTTTCTCGCTGTGGAAGCGACCAGAATTTTACTCCCGCCACGGGGAAATGTCTGTGTGGAGTTTGCACATTCTCCAAATGTCTGTGTGGGTTTCCACCAGCTGCTCCGGTTTCCTCCCACAATCCAAAGATGTGCAGGTCAAGTGAAAAGGCCATGATAAATTGCGCAAAGTTTGAGGTGTATTCGTCAGGGATAAATGTCCGTTGCGGGAATGGGACTGTGTGGGTTACTCTTCAGAGGGTCAGTGTGGACTAGTCGGGCCAAAGGACCATTTTCCATACTGTAAGACATCAAATCTATCACCCTGTCTGTTTCCTTCTTCCAAAGTGCATCACCTCATATTTATCAGGGGTACATTCCATTGCCATTGATGTGTTCATCTGACCATTCCACCTGTATCGTCCTGTAACACAAAGTTTTCCTCCTCGCTGTCAAACATGCACTTACTAATGACACTCCTCCAAACTCACGCCTACATCATTTATGAAATCCGTTAATAATACGGGACACAGCACTGATCCCTGTGGTAAACCATCGGACACTGGTCTCCAGTTACATAAATATAATTCTGCCACCACACTTTGTCTCCTACCATTTAAGACAGTTTTGGATATAACTTACCAAGATACCACTGACAACATGAGATTTTCCTTATTTTTTAGTTTTTCATGTGGGGCTTTGTCAAACGCGTGCTGAGAAACCCATTAAATGAATTCCTTGACAATTTCCAACACAATTTCTTTCGGCATCGCTTCGCTCTGATAAAGCCATGCTGACTATCCCTGATCAAATATCGCCGCTCAAATGGAGTTTAATTTTCTCCTTACCAATTTAATCCATAATTATCCCTAACAGTGAACTGATACTCGCTGGTCTGTTGTTCCCTGGTCTATCTGCACTATTCTTCCTTTGAAGTGGAACACATCGGTCCTGTGGCATCACTCCTGCGAACAGATTCTACATTAAGAAAATGATCAGTGACTTTCCTCCCTTGTCTCAAACATCAGCCTGGGGCGGGGGGGGGGGGGGGGGGAGAGATATCGGATCATTTGTCCAATTTTATACGAGCGAAAACCATCAATCCCCGCTCACATCTTAAATCAATCTGCTCAAGAGCTTCCCAGTCTATCTTCTCGAATTTTGTCCCTGAACCCTTCTTCTCTCAAGTAAAACAGACGTGAATTGTTCATGTAACAATCTGTCAATGTTCACGAGCTTCACACACAGATTACCCTCTTGGTTTCTAATTTGTTCTTAATGTTCCCTGGTGATAATATTGTGCTTGATGTCCATGCAGATTATCTTGGGATTTTCTCCAATCTTGCCTGTTCCCACTTATCCATGTACCTGTTTTAGTCAGTCCCCTCCGTGAGATTTTTCTTGTTTTAAGATTACTTCTCATTAGTTGAAACTCGAGGGGACACAGTCAGAATTTCCTCATCAGACAATCTTGTCATCTGAGGGATTAATCTGGAAAATGTCGATTCAGTATATGTTGTCAGTATGTTCTTCCTTAGATCTGCAACCAAAACTGAGCTCAGAACTCCAGGTACACTCTCACCGGCACTCTGTGTCCGTTATGCAGGGCATATTGCCTTTTCCTCGGAGTAAATTACTGCATATGATTTTATCTGCACAGAAATCAACAAATGCTGCAGTTCACAGCGGGTCAGACAGCATCGATGCAGAGTGCGCAAGCTAAGGCTTCCAGTCTGTATGATTCTTCATCATCTACACTCTCATGCCCTTCAAATGAAAACAAGCCTACATTTTATCTTCACAACTGCACATGGTCTTCCCAATATCCTTTGCTTCAATTATTTTCAAATGCCTTACTGTGTGATTTCCTTAAAATATTCTCCTGAATGTGCAATGTATTTCACATACATCGGTTCTCCATTGTTTATATCTATAAACGATATCTTCAATCAATATACTTTTATAAATATGACTTCCTTTCATACGTGCAGAATCATTCTCTTGAAGTGTGCTATTATTTCCCCATCGACCCAAACCACTTTCATTATCATAGATTCCAACAGGTTCTCTCCTGTGGATGACATGTTAACTGGTCAATAGTTCTCCATTCTCCCTCTTCTTCCTATCTTGAGTCATTGAAATACATTAATAACCTTCCAAATTGATTGCAGAAAAGAAATACAGTGATCCTCAATGCAATCCATATGTACCTTGCTGCATTGGTCTATTGGAATACTGGCCATTTTGTATTGTCAGGAGATGATGTATTCAGACGTCATCTAAACTTCAATATTTTAAAAAAACTCTTCCCAAAAGTTATTTTATTGCCTAGTTTTCAATTAGCTGTTCTGATCACATGTCACTAATTCCAAATTGCCTGATCTCTAGCTTGATGCTTAACATATTATTACGAAAACCAGCTCAAAAACACTCATGAAACTCAGCGTTAAAATTAACTTGGGTTAATACAGTTTGGATGCGACTTGAATGTCTCCACCATTACTGCAATACTGACAAAGTTGCATTTCTAATTTCCTGTTTTGTAACATAGCCAATACTTGTATCACAACTTTCACATTGATATGTAATTCCCATCAATGTTTGATTCCTCTTTCTGTTTCTAAGCTGCACAATATCCCATTCTGTGGAATTTGAGTGACGTGTGCTCTGGCGAGATTAATGGTCGATTCAGGCAAAATGTTTCCCGAGGCATACCTCATTATTGACATTATATTGCCACATTTTATCCGTTCTTCTCAAGCATCATTGTAACATTTTCACCAGATCTTCCATTGTGCTGGGAGACTGGACAACGACAATGATCCTTCAGTAATGCAGTACATTTCCCCAGACAGGTGAGGTTGGTCTAACCTTGGTGGGAAACCTACAGCAGTATGGAAAAGTCATGTTGTTGTACAGGATTTTAGTGAGATCACATCAGCAGTAGTGTGTACAGACTTAATCTCCTCACTAAGGAAAGGATATTGCTATTACCTCAGGGATTATTCTCTCAATTAATTTCTGTTACGAAGTTGTTAAGCATAGAATCACTACAGTGTGGAAGCAGGCCATTTGGCCCATCGGCTCCACACTGATCCTCTGAAGGAGACCATTCCATCCAAACGTACTCACACCACCGCTCCCCACACAATTTCTGTCAGCCCGCATTTTCCATGAGTAATGCACCTCACCTGCACATACCGGATAATTTAGCATGGCCAATCCAGTGATCCAATAGATCTGGGGACTGTGGGGGGAAATGGAACACACGATGAAAACCCACGCAGATAAGGAGAAAATATGCAGACTCCACGTAGACAGGAACTTGATGTTGGAATTGAACCTGGATCTTTGGCACTGTGAGGCAGCTCTGCTAACCATGTAGCTACTCAGTGTGAGCAGCACAGCTTGCACATGCAAATAATCAGCGATACAGCCTTGTTTGTGCCAAGGGAACCTTCACATGTGAGGTGAATGCAATAACCACGACACTGCAGAAACGGAGTGTGGCCCCGTCCCGCTGAAGTTCTGTCCTCCTATCGATTACGCTACAACACAGGACCCATAATCGACTGTGCAGCACTTGTATCCTGTTACACAACAATCAGATTACACCGTTCAGCCTTCTAAATGCTGCAACACTAGAGCTGGAAAAGGCCACTGGGTCACTGGATATTTTCACACTTGGTTAAGACCATTCAGCGTAATCCGTCTGTTGCACAAATACAGGAGAAGGACATGAAACCGTTTCAGATGTTTTGATGTGAACGGGAGGAGATAATTCAGCCACTTGTATGTTGTATGGGAACAGGAGACTAAAAATCTCTGTCTCTCGATGCCATTTCACGGATACGGGCAGGAGACTGTTCAGTATCTCAATCGTGTTGTGAAGGTACTTGAGGAGACATTTCAGTCACTCGAAATGTTGCACTGCAGCAGAAAGATTCCATAAGTCATCAAACTGCTCATACATCAGCGTGCAAGAACTTTCGGCCTTGAGCGGCTTGATCTGGAACAGGGGAAGGACATTCAGCCCATTGATACTATAATGTAAGAAGACCAGGAAGACATTCAGCCTATCGACACAATAATGTCGGAGCACCAGGAGGACATTCAGCCCATCGAAACTGTAATGTAGAAACAACGGGAAGGCATTCAGTCCATCGTGACTATAATGTAGGAACACTAAGAAGGACATACAGCCCATCAAGTATGTAAACCTGGAACAGAATTAGACTATTCAGCAACCTATGTCTCTTACACAGCAATCAGAGCAGATCTTTTATAGCTTTGTGCCTGTTACACAGGTATTGAAAGGGAACATAGACGTTATAGAAAGCAATGAACTTAGAATAACCAATTTCACTAGAGAATAAAAGGAAGTGAAACAATATTGAGATTGAATGCAATTTGTTAGGCTAATTTAGTAAGGAACTAATAACAGGAGATTGTCAAGTTCAACCCATAGTCAATCACAGTCAACATGATTTTATGAAGAATAAATCGTGTTTGAATTATTTGCCTGAGGTCTTTTTTTTAAAATGTGGCAATCAAGTTGGAGGATGGGGATCCGACAGACGTATTATACCTGGAATTCCAGACGCATTGCAAAATGTGCCTCATAAAAGATTAATGCGCAAATTAAGAGCACATGGGGTTAGGCAAAGATTATTTGCTTGGAGAGAGGATTGACTAATCAGGATATGAAAGTGCTGGTGTTTGACTGCTTGAACAAGGTCAAAAATCACTCGACAACAGATTATAGTCAAACAGGATTATTTGAAAACCCTAGCTTCTGGAGTGTTGCAACTTAAACAGGTGTTAGTGAGAGAGGATGATGTTCGATACAGAATTTATATGGAAAAGATCAAAGGGTTGTACTACACATACGCTTTAAGTGAACACACTCGATGGTTTTTAGTTCTTTAATTCGTTAGAATGGAGGTGCAGTATTTAATTGATTAAGGTGCAAATCCCAGAATTTCTTTCAATTCATTGCCTGGAGGTAACAGGTGTGTGCGCGCGTGTCCGTGTGTGTGTGTGTGTGTGTGCGAGAGAGAGAGCGACAGAGAAACAGTGAGAGAGAGAAGGGTTGTCTGGGGAGGTGGGGAGAAGGTGAGTGTGTGTAAGGGGGAGAGTGAGAGTGTATGTGTCCAAGTTAAGATATCGACAGATACAGCAGATGCCTTTTCTCACGCATACTCACTCCATGGCTTTCGATCTGCCCCTCTATGCAGCCTCTGTTTCATTTGTTGTGCATGTTGCAGACCCAGACGCTGTAACTACAGTTCCCATGCTCCATCCAGATTTAGACCACTAAATCCTCAGATCTCCCTGAATGTCTGAGGCATTCACAGAACAACCTGCAGCAAAGCATCCCCAGCACCTCCACTAATTCGTTAATATAAACAGTCAGTCAGAAGCCTCTCAGCTACTTGCTAATGCCAATACTTCACAACAATACTCAAGTAGCTTCCTTGTGTTACTAACAACACGATCAACTGACAGGTACAAACATAGTCCATCAGTGAACAGGCACAGACTAAGTTTCAAAGTCACGCATCAAAGCTGCTGGAAACCCCTGTGCAACTTCAAGCATCACATGGGGCGCACCAGGAATTGAACAACAGCCCGACGCACACCATTTCATTGTTTCTGAGCTTCCCACTGGCAGCACTCGACAGACTGGGAGCTAAGAAACCAAGTCCATGGAAAGATACAGAGGGACAGAAACATTCACATTAAGATAGAATCAGGCAATTCATGAACTGAGGACATGGGTAGAAACATTGGGGGGTGGGGGAAGACAGGGGAGTGAGACGTACTGGAAGTGATTCACCTTGAAAGGTCCAAATCACAGGAAAGAGGACATTGAATAAAGGCATTACAAAACCAGTTGAAATGGTTCGTTGCAACAACGTCTGGATCTGTTTCACAGAACCATCCCAGACACTGCAAACTGGGACAAGGCAACAGCCCAGCACAGAGAATTGCGCAGATTATGCTAGTGTATTGCTCAGTAAACCAGACTCCCTGCCCAGTATGGGAAGTACTGCAAACTTTTGCCACTATAATGCTGCTACGCTTGCACGAGCTATCTGCCTAACAGAAGTAAGCTGTAGCATTCTGTAAGGTAAAGCAGGACAAGACTTATGTGTACGGTCTTGTGAAGTGTTGCCACATAAAAAGACCTTAATAGCGATAATAGAACGCCTGCAGTGTGAAAACAGGCCATGTGGCCCATCAACTTCACACTGACCCTCCAAAGAGTGTCCCACCAGACACACCCGTACCCGATCCCCGTAATAATGCAATTCTATAGTTAACCTGCACATCACTGAATAATGCAGTGCAATTCCTCAAATGCCCGTCCAACGAAACTGCGGATGTTTAGAGTGTGGAAGGAAAACGGAACACCTGGAGAAATACACGCAGACACGGAGACAATGTGAAAACCCCACACAGGCAGCCAGCCGAGGGTAGAATCAAAGCCGGTCCAAGGCACAGTTCTGACCACTGAGCCACTATGGCAACTCAATGGTCAACGGAGAGTGACTGCATTCATCCACTTTCCTCTGGATTTGTCACGTGTTCAGATGTTTCTAAATTCCATTCGGGTACCTCAAACATGACATTCTTTTCCTTCACCCGAGGATTTACACACCCCTCACCCCAGCCAAACGCTGATAGGTCTGTCCTCCGGCTGTCACCGCTCCATCACCTGCAGTTTTGCCGTTACCCTTTCCCCTTCTTCCTTGACCAAATCATCCATTTATATCGTACGAACAAAAACTGAAGCTCTTCAACCATGTCGTGTTTTATCTGTTGCTCCCGATGTGCTCTCCTCTACATTGGGGAGACTGGACGCTTCCTAGCAGAGCGTTTTAGGGAACATCTCCAGGACACCCGCAACAATCAACCACACCGCCTCGTGACCCAACATTTCATCTCCCCCTCCCACTCTGCCGAGGACATGGAGGTCCTGGGCCTCCTTCACCGCCGCTCCCGCACCACCAGACGCCTGGAGGAAGAACGCCTCATCTTCCACCTCGGAACACTTCAACCCCAGGGCACCAATGTGGAGTCAAAAGTTTCCTCATTTCCTCTTTCCCCACCTCACCCTAGTTCCAAACTTCCAGGTCAGCACTGTCCCCATGACTTGTCCGGACTTGTCCTACCTGCCTATCTTCTTTTACACCTATCCACTCCACCCTCTCCTCCCTGACCTATCACCTTCATCCCCTCCCCCACTCACATATTGTACTCTATGCTCCTTTCTCCTCACCCCCACCCTCCTCTAGCTTATCTCTCCACGCTTCAGGCTCTCTGCCTTTATTCCTGATGAGGGGCTTTTTCCCGAAACGTCGATTTTACTTCTCCTTGGATGCTGCCTGAACTGCTGTGCTCTTCCAGCACCACTAATCCCGAACAATACTTGTCAATCTAATATAAAACAAATCACTGCAGATGCTGGAGATGGGAAACAAAAACTGTTCTGATGAAGGGTTCCCAGATTTGAAATATTATCTCTACTTTTTTTCCTCCAGCTCCGACCAGACCAACTGACTTTCATCAGCAATGTCTGGAATAGCTAATTTCCTGTTTGAAGTATGCACAAAATTTGCTCCACAGTTTTACCTTCGATATATAATTTCTTGCCTATGTATATTTTTTTTCTGGACCTGGTGTTTCTAAGCCCTGGGCAAAATATTTGTGTGTAATCTGAGCACTGTGGGCTGTGTTGAGATTATTGGTGCAGTCAGTGAGCTGTTTCCTGAAGCCTTCCTTGATCTCATGATAATCTAGCTGCCTCTTATTCATTCTCATCAAGGGGAATGGTGACAATCTCCGTGAGCCGCCCTTAAACTTATGGAGGGTGAAGGACAATGATCTCCCTAAAATGCTGTATATTCCACTCGATGGTTGAGACTGCTGTCACTCAAGGGAAAATTCAGATCAGGCAGGCATGGTCTGGTGCCATGGCCCCCCACACTGGTCTTGGGGGAAGTGCAAGTCCTGCTTGTGACCCTGCCCTCCCAGGAGGAGATCTATGCCCATGTGCACAATCTGGGTTTAGGGAGGGGTATAATGTTTCCATTTAAAGGCTGAATATCAGGGGCTTTGCACGGTAGCTCTACATGGATTGTGCGAGTTCCAGTGCATTATGGGCTTTGAAAGATGGCACAGATTCCCGGGAGGCTGGGTAATTCCAGACTCTTTGCTGAGAGTGGGAGGGGGGCGGTGCTCTGGGAATGTTGTGTCGAAAGAACTAAGGGAAACCCAATTTGACTTGCATTGTGTGGGCTCGAAAACCAAACAATGTGAGGAGTTGGTGAGATCCATTCCACCTCCCAGTGCGAATTTCTACCCAAACTCAAATCAACTGGTACGTTTTACACAAAAACAATAAGATTACTGCAAAGCAAAATAACATAAGAAATAAGACCAGGATTAGACTATCTGCCCCAGCGAACCGGCTGTGCCATTCAATCCAATCATGACTGATATTTTCATAGACTCAGTTCCACCTACAAGCTTCATTTCCTGCAATGTTCAAATTCCTTAATGTAGCCCCGATTGCTTCACTGGGCATTTTATTCCACAGATTCACAATCCTTTGGATTAGTCAATGCGAAATCTGCTCTTCCTTATTTTCAGGCAGTGTTTCCGAAATCGTGTTTCACCCGCCCGTGGGAAAAGCGCTCTCTGTTGCTATCATATTCGTTCTCTTGATGTTTTTCGATAACATTCCCCCTCATGTTTCTAAATTCTGATGAGTATATACCAGTCTACTCAATGTGCACTCATCCGGCAACCCTCTCAACTCCGGAATCCACGCAGTCAACCTCATCTACACGCTACACGCCATCAAGTGCCAGTGCACCATTTCTCAAGTAAGGAGACCAAAGCTATACACAGTACTGCAGGTGTGTACTCACCAACACCATAAGCAATTATAACAAAACCTCCCTGATTTTATCCTGCATCCTTTTGACAATGAAGGACTTTATTACCTTCTAAACCTGCAAACCAACTTTTTGTGATTTATACACGAGGCCCCTCTGCACAACAGCATGATCCAGTTGTTAACCCTTTAAATGATAGTGCATTTGCTATTATTCCGAGCAAAATGCACAACCGCAAATTGACAAACATCATACTCCATCTGCCAGACCCTTGCCAACTTGGTTAACCTATCTATATCACTCTGCAGACTTACATTGTCCTCTGAAAACTGTGGAGTACAACTCATCTTAATATCGTCTGTGAACTTTGACACAGTGCACTTGTTTCTGAACACTAAATCATCTGTGTAATGCCTTGAACCAATTGATTTCAGATCCCCTTTTTCGATCGTAGAGATGCCCTCCTTTACTCGGAGATCTCCCCCACCTCCTTCACAGTTTGGTAGAACACTTCCAGGTGTACATGTTCTCGAAATTCAGTTCCCAATATCAGTCATCCTGTCACCATTTCTTTCTAATGCCATTAAATCACACTCATTTACCTCAATATATACATTAATTTCCTCAATTTCGTTCGATAATACAACACACATTTAGACAGACTGCCTTTCATTCAGCCCTTTACCCGATTATTCCCTGATACATTGTCATCTTTGTTCCTCATATTGACCCAGTCAGGAAATAATCTGGCATCACCATACTCTCAGAATCAGACCCGATATTTGACGTTTTATTAAGCCCCATCACCATCCCTGGGTATATCCTGCCCCAACGGCAGGACAGACCCACCAGTGATGGGGACACCGTGGTATACAGTCAGGAAATGAGTTACGCTGGAATTCCCCAGCATTGATTGTGGAACCCGATAAATCTAATAGTAATAGTTCAGATATTGTCAGGAAACCTCTGGCCGATGCACATCTACTGCGCTCCAAACCACCCCTCGGTGATAACTCAGTTCTCCTCGATGTTGAAAAAATCGGAGGAAGCACTGAAGCAGCTGTCATGGTGCATATCGGCAACCCTGATACAGGTTAAAAAAATGGATGTGGTCATACAAGCAGAATTTAGGGAGTTATGTTGAACTTTAGAGATAGTAATATCAGGATGGCGACCAGTGCTAGTCGTAGTAGGAATGATAGAATAGGCAGGATTAATGCGTGACTTGAGAGATTGTGGAGGAGGAAGAGGATCACATTTTGGCGACATTGGGACTAGTTTTTGGAGAAGAGGGACTATTACAAATTGGACGGTCTTCACCTGCGCTGGACTGGAACCAACGTCCTGAGGGGTGCTTTTGTAAACGCTGTTTTGGAGGATTTAAACTAATGTTGCAGGGGGTGTTGGAACCAAATGGGCAGTTTAGTGGACAGTAAGGGGCTCGTAACTAAAGCCTGTCAGAAACGAGATCATGAAGTCAGCTTGACTAAGGTAAGACGAGGCACGAAGCGGACTATGAACACAAAGCAACAGGTGGTTTCAGGTGTATTTGCTTTAATGTTAGAAGTATAGTAGGTAAGGCAGATGAACGTCGTGCTTGGATGGGTATTTGGGAGCATGATCTTATTGTTATTACTGAGAACTGTTTGAGGCTAAGGTAAGATTGGCAACTAAATGCCCCACGAGAAAGATGCTTCAGGCAGAAAGCGAAGGAGATAAAATAAGTGGAGGAGTTGCTATACTGATCAGAGGGAATATCACGGCTGTGCTGCAGGAGGGCATTATGGAGACTCGATCTGGAGGCAATATGGGCAGAGCTCAGAAATAGGGATGGTGCGGTAGCAATGTTGGGCGTGATTTACAGGCCGCCCAACAGTGAGCGTGAGATCAAGGTACGAATATTTAAACAGAATATGGAACATATACAAGAAACAGAGTGCTGGTGATAGGATATTTTAATTTTCCCAGCATTGACTGGAATTCACATCGTGTTACTGGTTTAATTGGAGTTAATTAAACATCACAATGATTATTTAATATGATGAGATTTGATACTTCTAAAGAGTCATGATTATGACTTCTAAGAGTAAATTTTAAAACTCTGTCACCAGTTATTGATTGGCAGCTGTAAAGGAATGATGGGACTGGCCTAAAGATAAAAGAAATTAGACAATAGTGAAAATGGGGCAATTCTGATAAAATACAATTACGTCTTATTTTGTTGCAAATACATTCAGACTTTTGACAAAAGTTATGACTGAACAGGAAATTGGAGAAAATTCCATTGATACTTTGTGCTGCTACTAGTGCACTTGTGTTCTGAATGTGAAATTGATTGATCCAATGCCGCAAAGCCCAGTCACATTACGTCACCAATTTTAGTGAGTCAACTGGGCAGCCAACTCTTTCCTCCTCAGTTTTGTTTTGTTTGTATTAACTTTAGTTCAAATACCGCAAGGAAATAAGACCACCATTACTTTGTTATTTTGTTTTAAAGACAACTTCCAGGAAGTTGCTGCTTTTGAGGAAACGCTGGTGCTTCAAATGGCAATATTTCCCATGGTTTCTGCTTTAATAGTGCTTTTTTAAAAAGAAAAATGGTTAATTCAGCCTCTAAAGAAAATGATAGTTGTTGCTGTATGAATGCCTTTTTTCGATGGGCAGATATTGGCTTCGCGTTGGTAATCCTACTTGAAGTTGTCTGTTTTATATGAAGTATCATTAGCACTGCACAAGCCTAGAGTAAGTCAGCACAATTGTTAAAGTATGACCACAGTATTGCATAGCATACAATTTCTTGTATGCGTTCTTAATCTCTCAAAATAAAATTTGATTTCCTTTCACAAAATATCACTCAACAACAGGTGTGGTCCAATATGTTTATTTGGAGACGCTAAATTTCGAAGCGCTGCTTCTTCAGCAGTTGGTTAAAGGAGCAATACTTCGAAGGCCAGTGCCTCCAAATCAACATGTTAAAATATAACCTGATGTCATGCGATTTTATAACTTTGTCCACCCCAGTCCAACACCGGCTCCTCAAATCACGTTTAGATGGAGCAGAATTTGTAATGAGCAAAGAGGAGTGTTTTCAAGGGCGGCATGTTAATATCCAAGTCGGGAAGAGTCTATATGGACCTGGTGTTGGGGAATAAGACTGGTCTGGTGGTTAAAGTTTCCGTAAGGGATTACTTTGTCAGTGGTGATCACATTGTTGTAAGTTAGAAAACAGCCATGGACAAAATCGAGAGTAGTCGGATAGGAAGAGTTCTTAATTGTTGGGAGGCCAACCGTGGCAAGATTCGGCTGCTGGGGAATGTGGATTGGGAGCAACCCTTTGAGGATAAATCCAGATTTGATATTAGTGAGGTTTTTAAAGAGAGATTGATTAGAGTCCATGAGAAATATGTTCCTGCGAAAATGAAGAATGGAAATGGCAAGATTATGGAGCCATGGAGGACGGGTGGAATTGAGAGAGGAGCTAAGAAGATAAAAACAACATTTGTTACGTCGAGGCGACTTAAAGCAAATTAAGCTTTGGAAGGATGTCAGTAAAATAGGACTAATTTGAAACGAGGGATTAAGAGATCTGAAAGGGATGATGATATAACTTCAGCAAGCAGGGTTAAGGAAAATTCCAAAAGCTTTTATTCGTATATAGGATTGAGATGGTACCAAGGGAAAGGATAGGCCCACTCATGAACAAAGTAGGAAAGTTATGGGTGGAATTAGAAAAAAATAGCTGAGATTCTGAATGAGTACTGTGAGTCGGTACTGACAGAAGAGAGGGACATAACAAATGTTGAGGTTAAGGATGAATGTTTGATTACTCTAGGTCAAGTCAGCACAAGGACGGAAGAAGTGTTGGATACTTTAAAAGGCACTAAGGTGACATGTCCCCAGGTCCAGATGGGATCTATCCCAATTAGTGAAGGTTAGCGAGAGACGAATTTGTTGCAGCGATACCAGATGTCTTTGCAGCATCCTTGGACATGGATTAGCAAGTTTTCAGATGACACTAAGATTGGTGCCATAGCAGATAGTGAATGGAACTGTCTGAGAATACAGCAGAATACAGATACATTTGGAGTGTTGGGCAGAGAAATGGCAAATAGAGTTCCATCCGAGCAAATGTGAGGTGATGCAGTTTGGAAGACCTAATTCTGGAGTGTACTACATGGTAAACGAGCAAAGTCCTGGGAGAAATTGAAACACAGAGAGATCTGGGTGCAGAGGTCTACTGTTCTCTGAAGGTGGCAACGTAGTGCAATAGCGTAACCAAGAAGGCATACAGAAAACTTTCCTTCATTGAACGGTGTTTTGTGAGTTGTCAAGTCATGTTGCAGTTGTATAGGACTACGGTTTGGCCCCGATTGGAATACTGCGTGCAGTTCTGGTCGCCACATTAGCAAAAGAATTTGGGTATTTTGAAGAGGGTTTAAAGAAAGTTCACCAGTATGTTGCTTGGTATGGAGGGCGCACGCTATGAAGAGAGATTGAATATATTAGAATTATTTTCCTTCGAAAGACATAGATTGAGAGGGACCAGACTGAGATCGAGAAAATCATGGGAGGTGTAGACAGGTTGGAAAGTCAGATGCTTTTTTTTTCCCCAGAGTGGGGACTCCATTACTAGGAGTCACGAATTCCAGGTGAGAGGGGAAAAGTTTAAGGGAGATATGTGTGGAAAATTCTTCATGTGGCGGGCACGTTGCCTGGAATGCATTGCCAGTGGGGGTGACAGAGGAGCATACAATAGCGCCATTTTAGATCTATCAAGACAGATACATGAATCGGCAGTGAGCAGAGGGATACATATCGCTGGAAAATAGGCGACAGGTTTAGTTCGAGGGTGTGAATTGGCACAGGCTTGGAAGGGCGAAGGGCTTGTTCCTATGCTGTGACTTCTTTTTAGCTTTTATTCATTGCTACAATGACAGAGGACGTACCTTTGGTGTGGGACTTCAATGTCAATCACCAAGAGTGTCCCCACAGGCTCACCACTGACTGAGTATGTCGAGACCTCTAATACACAGCAGCCAGACTGTGGGAAGTAATGGAGTAACCAACAAGAGGGACACATTATCAACAAACTACTTTTCAGAGATGTAGGAGCAGCCAGCTCACAGTCCTGGTAGAGGAAAAGGCTCAGCCTTATATATTGAAGATACAACCTCCTGTGCCATGTGGCAACTCCTCCTCTGTAGTACTGACAAATGGAAACTGATTATCCATGAGTCACTGTGGGCTATCAGCAACCGCAGCATCAATGACATTGCCTCCACGATAAAGAAGAAGTGGATTGTTCACTGATGGTTTCAAAATATTCAGCACCATTCAAAACCTGCACCTATCCTGAAGCAGATGATTCAGCCCATCAAGAGTTTTAAAATGGAACAGAATGAGCCTGTTCAGGCATTCGGGGCTGTTATTCAGCAACTGGAGCAGATCTTTTAACGTCTCATGTCTGTTACACACCAAATGGAAGGGAATATTCAGCCTTTGAAAACTGTGACACAGGAATACGGGGAGGATTGGTTACTGAGCAGAAGCAGGGATAAATTCGGGATAAATTAGTCTTTATCAGATTAACACAGATTCACTATGACACAGTGACCGGTGCTGAGAACTCAACTATTTGCAAACTATTTCAATCGTTTTGGTAAATGTAACGAAACAGTAGCTAAATTTGTGGATGAAACTAAAATAGGCTGGAAACTCAGTTATCAAGAGGAGGTAGAGAATCTCTAATTGGATACGCAATTGTCAATAACTGTTCGATAGTATATAATATGGGTAACTGTGAATCTGTGATTTTTCAGGCAGAATAAAAGGTTGAATATTACATAAATGGAGACAGATTACTATATGTTTTGACAGTGTGTACTGGAGGGTTCACTCAGTTCCTTACAGACATGGGAAGGGTTGCTTCATCTCCTTGATGGTCTGCTTCATGCCGTTCACTGTGGCGCCATTGCTGTCGGTATACACGGGATAATTTCATGTCGTCGGTTGACGGTGGGTAGTGATGAGGGGGAGAGTGTTTTAAGCCATGTATCAAAGGGTCTGCCTTTATCTGAGAGTCCATCCTTTCTTTCTCCGTGGAGACCCGAAGACGATGAGAATGGTTGGCTGCTTCCAAATGAAGAGGATGTGGCTGCTGCCAAGACAGTGTGTATACACCAACATGATGAACTGTGCATGGGCACAGTTTAACATTAGTACAGTGAGATACAGAAGGTCCAACCACAAGAATGGAAACATAAAATAAATACATTGTTAGATCAGCTGAAATAGTTACTTATATCAGGTTCTCAATCTCACTTGCACAACCAGCCCATGTACCAGAAATCCCGAGGAGATATGTATTCAGCATTGAGCACTGCGTTGAGCAAGCTCTACTTGATCCACACCATCAGTCCACTCAGAGTGCAACAATGTGCAGACCATGGCCGTGCATTGATCTATAAACCCGGACTAGATATCTGTCCAGCAATGAGAGGTATGCAGACCACATCCATGCATTGACCTATAAAACGGGGTGAGATATCTGTCCTGCACAGGGAGCTATGCAGACCACAGGAGTACATTGGACCATAAATTCAGACTCGATATCTGTCCAGTACGGGGTGATGTGAAGACCACAGCACTGCATTCATCGAGAAACACGGACTAGATATCGAGTCATAGAGATGAACAGCATGGAAACAGATACTTCGGTCCAACCCGTCCATGCCGACTAGATATCTAAACCTAATCTATTCCCACCTGCCATCACCCTACCCATATCCCTCCAAAAACTTCATATTCATATACCCATCCAAATTACTTTTACATTTTGCAATTCTACCAGCCTTCTAGTACCAGGAGTTATGCAGACCACAACACTGCACTGACCTATAAACGTGGACAAGATATGTGTCCAACAAAGGCAAATATGCAGACCAAAACAGTACAGTTGTATCCAGGCATTTTGGAATAATTTGAGACGAATTTTATGACATTTCGTTGATGTACTTTTCCAAATTACAGTGAGAATTGATTGAACTTTCCGGAAACAAGCCCAGTGGTTGTTTTCGGGGCAGCAATGGGTGTGTTGGATTCATACAGACATGGTACTTTGGACGAAACTGATGTATTCCGATGAACATGTACACTCACGTAGTCCCATTTCCCTGTACGTATCCCATATCCTCTGTAACATTGCCTCTCCATGTACTTGTCCAAATGCCTTTGCAATGTTGTTAACAGACCCGTCTCAACCACTTCCGCTCGTAGCTCATTCTGTATGAATACAACCCTCTGTATAAAAACATTGTCCCTCAGGTTCCCTTTTCTCCTTTCCCCTCGATGCTTTCTCATCCTCGCTTTCCCAATCCTGGGGAAAAAAAATGTGTTCATTCACCATATACATGCCTCTTATGACCTTATATTCATCCATAAAATGCACCTCTAGAAGAGACACCACAGTCTCCTTTGCTGGAAAGAAACAAATTCCTACCTTGTCTGAACTCTCTCTGTATATCAGACTGTTGACTTAACGCAACATCCTTGTAAATTTCTTCTTCATCTTTTCCAGTTGAATATCATCCTTCGCTTAGCAATTAGAGAATAAGAGGGCAGATGAACACCCTGTTGCAGTGAAAGCACTTTGAGACCAGTGACCATAATTCTATTAGCTTGAAAATAGTTCTGCAAAAGGATAGTGCCGATCCAGAAGTTTATATTATAAATTGGGGCAAGGACCATTTAGACGGTATTCGGCAGGAACTTTCAAAAATTATTCAGGGAAACTGTTCACAGGTAGAGGAACATCTGGCAAGTGAGACTCTTTCAGAAGCGACAAAATGAGAGTCCAGTGACACTATGTTCCAGTCAGTGTCAAGGGCAATGTTAGCAGGAGTAGGGAACAAAACATGGTAGAGACTCTGGTCAAGGAAAAAAAGAAGGATGCATATGTCAGACCTAGGAAGCGGGGGTCAATTAAACCATTAAGGACCATGGAGGATGTATACTTATGGGAAAAATCGGGAGAGAAAAATGGGGCATGAAACAGCTTTGGCAAATAGTTTTTGCAGAATCAGACAAGATTCTACACGTATATGAATGGCAAAAGTGTAACCAGGGAGAGAATAGAGCCCCTTAAAAATTGAAAAGCCATTTATGTCATAGAGTCATTGGGATGTACAGCACGGAAACGGACCCTACGTCCACCTCGTCCACGCCGACCAGATATCCGAACCCAATCTATTCCCACCTGCCAGCACCTGGCCCATATCTCTCTCAACCCTTACTTTTGATATACCAATCCAGATGCCTTTTAAATGTTGCAACTGTACTAGCCCCCATCATTTCCTCTGGCAGCTCATTCCATACACGCACCACTCTCTGAGTGAAAAGGTTATCTCTTACGTCACTTTTATATCTTTCCCCTCGCACCCTAAACCATCTGCAACCTATTCGCGATTATTCATAGGAGAATAATTAGGTTTATTAGATTTATTATTCTATGCACTCACATGAGGACAGTAAAAATGTTACAAGTCGCCATATGTGATGCGATCTTACAGACAAAGGTACCAGCTCCCCACCCTGCCTTACCCACCCCCATCCGAATCACCCAGGGTCAGAATCCTGGCACAAAGCAGAAAAATAAAGAAAACAACATTACAATATAAAACGTTTCATCGCTTCCTATAAAAGTGGAAAAAAACAGGAACATAGTTGACAGTTCAACAAAACAGTTCATAAGTGTCTGGCCAAGCTGGGTTCACATTCCTCACAACGACTCAACCTTCCCCACTCCTCTGCCTTACAGTCTATTTCTGCCGATGTGTGAGGTCCTATCCAAATATACCTCATGAATATTTACTGTGGGGAAAGACATTCAAGCGAGTGAAATCGGGGAAAGGAATCCATGTAGTGATGTTTTGAAAGGAGGCTACGTTACAAAAGTTGAAGTGCTGGAGGTCTTGAAATGCTTAGCAGTTGATCAATACCCAAGACCTGTTTGTATATGCCAGGTCATTGTGGGAAGCACGGGAAAAAAAATTGCAGTACCACTAGTTAAGATATTTGTATTATTCCTTAGAGATCTGAGGAAGGGTCACTGAACCCGACAAATTAACTCTGATTTCTCCGCACAATATTTTAAATGATGTAATGGAGACGGGAGCTTTGAGATATAACTAGGTTGTGTATTCCATTCTATGTCTACTTATCCATTGATTCCAGCGTTTTACTGGGGTGATTTAGCTTCTGTCTTTAACGTGCTGACTTTCATTTATTTTAATTGGAAGCCCCTCCTCAACTGATGTAATGGTCACAAAAAATCTAGTGCAGAATTTTAACTATTAAACTATTAATTTAAATTAATATTTTTATCCCTTTTCTAATTAAACTACTTTTACTGACATCAAAAAATTCATTGTCTGATTGCAGTGTTCTTGTTGAGTGTAACCTATGGGGGGAGATTGTCCAAGTTGTAAAATCCTGTGTGTTATATTTAATTTTGATAAGGAAGTTTGATTCGGAAGGCATTCTTTTGGTGGTACTTGTCCTACCCCGTGACATGAAGAAACAGCTGATCACAATAGATACGACAAAGGCAATGGGCCCTGACACCATTCCTGCAATAGGAGTGAAGACTTGTGCTGCACAACAAACCGTGTCCCTGGGGAAGCTGTTTCATTCCAGCACAAACTCTGACATCTCCTTGGCGATATGGAAAGTTACTCAACTATGTCCAGTCACCAAAGAGGAGAATAATCACAGGCTGACCAATTAGCACCCCTCGATCTCATCACAACAGTCAAACCTCTGGAAGTTATTTTTTCAGCGCTGTTAAGAAGCACAGAAATATCCCGCTCAGTGTGGCTGGCGGTAGATACACACGTGGAGATTGTGAAAATGTCACTGGAAAATTAATCCTCACCAGGCTAATGCTCTGGCAACTGGTGGAAGTTCAGTACAAGTTAAAAAAATCAAGATCTAAACTCTGGTGTCAGTAATAATCACGTTGAAGCCAATGTCGTTTGTAAACTCTAATCTGCTTCCCCAATGTACTTTCAGGAAACAAATATTCCGTGTTTTCGTGGTCTGACTGAAAAGTGACTGCAGACACACAGACATGTGATAAACCCTACAATGGTGTCTGAAACGGCAAAACAAGAGACTCAACTATAGCAAAGTGCTCCGAGGCCTTAACGGGTTAAGTCGGTCAGAACACCCGTCAACAGCCTTGATATCGGAAAAAGGAATTGGAAATACAGTCCAGTCGACCCTGCAGAGACCTCCTTCCTACATTCGAGAGCTTGTTGCAACATTTACAGAACATTCACATAGACTGCACAGAAACACGAAGAAAGGATTAGGTCGTTCAACAAATTAACTTTCCCCCATTGTAGTACATGACTGAGCATCTTCCCAATGTATTTTTCTCACACAAGACATGTATTACTTGTTGTGATTGCTCTTTGCAAAAATGTGAAGTAGGAACTACAAGTTTCCCTTCAGTCCAAAGAGTTTTCTACCCCATAGATAGCTAATTCTCTATCACAACAAAATATTCCTTCTCCCTCCGTACCCCTTTCGTGTCTGTACGTCTTAATTGATATCAACTGTCTTAGCTTCCATAGCCTTCCATAGCCTTATGTGGGAGAAACTTCACAGTTTGCCCCGTCTCTGAGTGTAGGCATTTATTGTCATCTCAGTGTAGAATGGCCTGCCTGTACCTAACACTCTGGTCCCTTTATGTTAGACGTCCCAGTCAGGGGAATTATTGTCCCTGATTCCAATCTGACTTGTCCTGCCCTGCTTTAGATATTTCACTGATTTCTCCACTCATTTTCCGATACCCATGGAATACAGGCCCAGTCGACTCAAACTCTGCTTACACAAAGAGCCTGTCATCGTAGAGGTCAGACTGGTTATCCTTCGTTGCAATCACTCAATGTCAGATTTGTTCTTTGGTAGATAAGGAGACCAAGACTGCACACAATACTGAACAACGTTCGAGACAAGGTCACACCAAGGCCATGTACCGCTGCAGATAGGCACGCCAACACCTGTCCTCAAATGCCCATGAATTAAAGGTTCACACACCATTTATTTTTTAACTGCTTCGTTTTCCTGGAATATTATTTTCAGCGATTAGCGTGCAGGAAGATTCAGATTCTTTGCAATGTTCCAGCTACACACTTGCTTGGTCTATGTACACGAGTCCACAGATGTGCAGGTCAGGTGAATTAGCCACACTAAATTGTCCATAGTGTTAAGTGCATTAGCCAAAGGGAAACAGGTCTGGGTGGCTTGCTGTTCGGACGGTCGGTGTGGACTTGTTGGTCTGAAGGGCCAGTTTGCACACTTCCAATGCCATTCTCAATATCGACCTCTCACTTTAGAACTCACTGCCCTGCATGGACCTCAGATGTCTCAGAAGGAAACATCAAAGAGCATAATTCACTTTATACAATAACGTTTTTCAACCAACCACTTTCAAAATAGTAGGCTGAAATTTATTGTTCTCACCAATGGGCGCAACGTCACATCTACCCACAGTATTATCCTTCTGCCAAGTAGTTCCACATTCACTCCACTTGCCTCCATCACCATGGAGATTTTTTTAATATCCAGTTCACACACTCACAATCCAACATCCTTTCGTACTGTCAGCAAACTGGGTTATATTACATTTGATTCAATCAACCGTATGCTGAATGTCTATTGTGAGCAGCTGGTGACCAAGCGATGATGGTATTCCCTGACATCTTCTGCCCTTGTCCACCTGGATAGACGTGGTCATGGTTTTGCAAGATGGTGTCTGCGGATCTTTGATGAATCATTTCAGTGCAGCTTGGAGATAGTACAAACTGATGCTGATGAGAGTTGATGCTGGAGAATGATGGGTGAACTGATAGTCAAAACGGCTGCTTTGTCCTGGACGGTGTGAAACATCTTGAGTATTGTTTGGGCTGCACTCATCCAGGCAAGTGAGCAGTATTGCAACACATGCCAGTCAAAGTTAAAATACTTCTGTTAACATCAACTATGATCTACTGCTGACCTGTCTACCCTTATCAGTTTGATGAAAAATACTTGTTCCTTTAGTTTGAGACATCTCATGAGCTACCGTCCAGTTACCATTTTATTTATATTATTGAAATATTTACGGTGCCTTCCGCTGTGAGGAATCATGTAAAGTCCTGGTGTAAATTATCCGCCTGTTCTCTGCACTCAATTCCACGGTCACGACTTTCAAATGTTCTCAATAAATGTTTTCAAACTTTGACTGCTGCCAAAAGTCGCACACTCATGTTGATTTTTTTCTTATATATGCACAGAAATCTCATGATGCTTTTGCAAACATTCATTGCCAATTTACTTCCATAATATTTTCTACCTTTTTTCTCAGCTGTATAGATTCATATACCGCAGAAACTAATTCTGATCCAACTTGTCCATATGGAAAAGTTTTCCAAACGTGGCATTCTCTACAGTGTGGAACAGGCCCTTCGGCCCAGCAGGTCCACACCACCCCTCCGAAGAGAAACCCACCCAAACCCATTCCCATACACCATATTTACCCCTGATTAACACTGTGGGCAGTTTAGCATTGCCAATTCACCTGAACTGCACATCTTTGGATTGTGGGAAGAAACGGGAGCACCCACAGGGAGAATGTGCAAACTCCACACAGATCGGCGGGAATCGAACGCAGGACCGTGGTGCTGTGAGGCATAGTGCTAACCATAGAGCCACCTTGCCGCCCACTTAATTAGTCCCATCTGTTTGCACTTGGCCCAAATGCCTCTCATCGTTCCAATTCATAGGATTGTCCAAATGTCTTTTAAATGTTGTTGCTGCACTTGCATCAATCACTCTTTCTCTGGCAAATCATTCCATACCGACATAAGCTTTTGCGTGAACAAGTTGTCCCTTTGTCCCTTTGTAATCTTTCCCCTCGCAACTTAAGCCTCTTCCCTCTATGTTTGAACACGCCTACAGTGTGGAAAACACTTTGGCTATTTACCCTATCCATGTCCCTCATGATTTTATAAACTTCGAGAATGTCACTCCTCGACCTCCTACATTCCATGTGATAACAACTTCACGAAAAAGCCTTTAAAAGTAAGCACTGCAAATTTGAAACTATATTTAAAATGACAGGTGAACAGCACTCTGCCGAACACATCATACTGTTGTTTGTTTTTCTACATATTGCAATGCTAAGGCAGCATGAGAAGTTTAACAGTGCCAATATGAAGCCAAGGACCTGAGTTCTTTTTCTAAAGGAGCTAATGATCTCTCCAGTGTAAAAGCATTTCTGCCAGATCTATACAAGAAAGGGAATTCTTCCATTACACGGTCAGCCTACACTTGCCTTAAGCAAAGTCAGACGAAGGCTGCATATACATTTTGAAACTTGCATGAAAGTATGAATTCTGTCCAAAGCATGAAAGATGTATTCAATAAGGTTTACTACAAGAAGTAAACTTTCATGAATGAAATGTGAGTGGAAGATGTCAAACAGCATAAATGGAAAGGCTGAACCACACTGAGACCAGAGGTAGAATAGAAGCACAAAACTCAGATTGATGCAAGTGCATGGACGATAGACTTAATTAAGCAGCTCAAGGTGAACTGCGTGACAATCATGTCAAGGAAAGCTCTGTAATTTGAGAAGGAGAACAAGGAATCAGAGGTATTGTTATTAGCATTGAGTAAAGCTTACTACAATGGCACGAGGGAGAGCGAGCCAGAATCAGTTGGAAGTCAGCAGGAAAAAAGGTCGAGCAGCAGGTGCAGGGCCTTCTGGGGATAATTCAGGAAGCACAGCTGAAATTCACGCCTATCACGTGCTTCTGGTCCCAGAAATAGACCCCCTAAATCGGTCCTGACAGTAATGCTCGCCAGTTTGTGATTGAATACTCTCCATGAGAGACTTTATCAACCATGGATGCATCATCTTCTTATAGAGTCTTTCTGTTTGATCAAAAACAATAATTGCTGAGTGTTACTGGGTATATGTTTGTATGTCTGCCCATGCATGCCCACTGACCTTGCTTTCGGTCTTTTTCCACATCCTGCTTCAGAACAGATGTAACCCAGCAATCCTCAATCTCTGTGCCTGATTCATTTCTAACATTCAGGGAAACATCTGCAAGTGGCTGACCACATGATCAGTTGACAGTGACTCAATTCTCCTAGTTTCTGCATCTCTGTCATTTTTGTGTGGTGATACCATATTCCCGTGAGCAGGCTTTGATATGACCTCCTTTTCCTTCAAAATAGAAATCCCCTTAAATCTTGTCGGCTGAGCCTCCAGCTGTGACTGTCCCAACTCCTGGGCTTCTGGTCTCACCCCTTGCCCTCCTTCCTCGAACAATAAAAGAGATCCCTTTGTCCTCACTTCCCACTGCAGTCGAATCCACATTCACAGACTATTCGTCATCTACTTCCACTCCTCCCTGCACGACAGCGCCATCAAACACATGCAATATCGAATATTACAGCGCAGTACAGGCTCTTCGGTCCTCGACGTTGTGCCGAACTGTGAAACCAAGCTGAAGTCCGTCTAAACTACATCATTTTATTTTCATACATATATAAATCCAAAGACAATTTAAATACCATTAATGGTGACCAGTCTACTCCTGTTGCAGGTTCCATGATTCTACTACACTCTGATCAAAGAAAATACCACTGCCATCTGACAGATGTCTGTCACCCCTCAATGTAAAGCTATTTCCCCTCGTGTGAGCAATCACCATCCGAAAAAAAATGCGCTCACTGTCTACGCTATCTAAACATCTTCTTATCTTATATGTCTCAATTAATCACCACTCAACCTTCTCTCCATAACTTTATCAGTCTCAAGTTCCTCAGCCTTTCCACGGAAGACCTTTCCTGCATTCCCGGCAGTATCCTATTAAATCTCTTCTGAACCATTTCGAAAGCCTCACTGTCCTTCTTGTCACACATGGGATTGTATGTACTTTAGTGGTTTGGATCAGAAATTGGCGAGCTGAAAGCAGACATTATTGGTTGGCCGAAAACATTCTTCAGCACGATCCACAACTCTAGCGAAGTCAACCACAAATTTCTGAATCCATCCTTCTCCGCTCTCATCCAGGACATTTATGAAAATGACAAAAAGCAGTGGTCCCTAAAGAGATCCTTGTCTTATACTAAATGCAACTGCACTCCAGGATAAACTTTTCCTCGCAACCTCCACTCTTTGTCATCTTTCAGCTCGCCAATTTATAATCCAAACAGCCAAATCACCCTCCGTATTTTGTGCGATAGCCGACCGTGGGGAACGTTATGAAACGCCACATTAACCGCTTTACCCTCATGCAACTGTTGGTCACCTACTCAAAGAACTCCATGTGGTTTGTGAGGCACGACTTATCCATCACAAAACCGGGTTGATTATCCCTAATCAATTTATTCCTTTCAAGATAATTTTAAATCCTTCCTATTATAACCTTGATCAACACTTTACCCACAACCGAAGTAATGCTCACTGGTCTATAATATCCAGCGTAGCCTCTACTCAGCTTCTTGACCGAGGGAACAACACCCTACCGTCTTCTGGCACTATACCTGAAGACAATGACGACATAGACATCAAAGCCAAAGTCTCTACAATCTCCTCCCTGAATTTCCAAAGAATCCCAGGGTAAATCCCATCCAGGCCAGGGGACTTATCCATTTTCACACTTGCCAGAATATCTAAAAAGTCCTCCTCGTGAACCTCAATCCAATCGCGTCTAGTCGCGTGTATCTCAGTATCCTCGTTTTCATTTTCCAGTGTGAATGCCGACGAAAAATATTCATTCAGCGTTTACACTACCTTCTCTGACTCGAACGCACAGCTTTCCACTACTACTCCACTCCTATTGGCGCTCAACGTTTTCCAGTCATTCTTTTATTTCCTGCCAAACCTATAGAAAGCCTGTGGGTTTTCCTTGATCCTATCCGCCAACGCCAATCCCCTTCATGACTCCTCTGACTTACAGCTTTAGGACTTCACTGGCAAAATTAAAACTGTCAAGCAGCCCAATTGAGCCTTCATGCGTCATCCTTACATAAGCTTTCCTTTTTCTCTGGACAAGAGCTTCTAACAGGGTGACCAGTCCATTCATGTTTCCAACCTAAGTCCATCCTACTTTTGTAGACGATTCCATAAACGTTTTTTCTACCTCTGCCATCTTCCCCTTCGTATCATTGTCCGCATTTCATATAGTTCCTCTCCATTTTTAATATTCTTTATCACTTTGAACACTTTTCGATTTCCCCCATAGCACCTTCCCATGCAATTGCAGGATCTGAAACACTTGCATGAACATCTCTTCCCTCCTCTTTGTCCGAGGCCCCAAACACACCTTCCATATGAAGCAGCATTTCACTTGTCATGTTGCAATCCAGTTTTCTGTTATTGCTGTTCAGAATACAGTCTGCTTTGGACAGGGAAAACCAAACGGAGACTGTTTCGAGTAAAGCTGTCACACCATCTGTTGGAATTATCCTAACGTTCGCATTGCTTCCCACTTCAATAACCCAACTTGCTCTGATGTGAACATTTCGGCCCTGGGCTTCTGCAATGTTTCAGTGAAGCACAACCGAAGGTCGAGTAGCACCTCATTTTATACTTTGGGACTGTATAGCCTATAGGAGATTATGTTCAATTCCATAACTGCACAGCTAGACCTCACCATGACCGTACTCCATTTTCCTTACATTCTCCCTTTTGGCCTCCCTATTATCTTGCCTGGGTCTTGTTTATGTTGGTGCAATAGTGAGAACCCATTTCCCCCATGCACTCCTTAATTTTCACCAAATTTATATCTGTTTGTCTTTCACAACAGCGAAATGCCCATTCTCCTGTGGCATTGTGCCTCCACATCCTCTATTTCCCAGCACCCCCCTCCACTTCTGTCAAGTTCTGAAAAAGCCCATTTTACGGTCCATTTGTACTTCTGAAAAATAGTCCCACTGGACTCGAAAAGTTATCTCTGTTTGACATTCGCCACAGATGTTGCCATATCTTCTGATTTTCTCCAGAAATTGATGTTTTTGAACAATTCAAAAGATGCGTGTTTAACCATGAAGCACCGTACACTGGGGAGTGAATGATAATACAAGGTGTGCACATTCATTTGTTCTGAAACGACATAAGGCTGGAATCACCGACACGACAGAGCTCTTAATCATAGTCGGGCAGAGAAACAGAGGGAAACACATCATTTCAAACAGAGAAGATAACAAAATTTGAATGAAAGGTTTTAAGTGAATATGTTGCATAGTTTTGCGGAACGTGACACCATGGACAGACTCTCAGAGGAATTAGAATATTGAAATGGATGTGTTACCATATCAGACATCAGAGTGGCTAAATGAGTACAGGGGTGATAGTTGTATGGGTCTCCACAGCGGAACAAAACCAGAATTGTAATCAAACACAATCTGTAACTTTTTTGTGGGAATAATCCCTCAGTCTACCATTACCATCAAACCAATCTATGGTTCAGTGAGAGTGTAGGCAAACGTGCCAGGGTCAGGACCAAGTGTACCAAAACTTGATGACAAACCGTGAAAGCTACCACACCTAACTGCTTACATTCCAAATTGCAGAAATAACATCTGAGATAGAGGGCGAAATGATTAAAAAAAATCTGATCGAATTTTTGCATTCCTGCCACAACCAGTCAGAACTGGAGTTGAACTCTGAAACATCTGACGAGACAAAATGACTGCAAAAATATTATTTTTAATCAAACAATTACACTTGGGATTAGGATATGTCTCATTTATTGTCCAGTGGGCAGTTAAGAGTCAACCACATTGCTGTGGGTCTGCAGTCACATGTGGGCCAGAGCAGGTATAAATGGAAGTTTAATTCCCTAAAGGACATTAATGAACCTGATGAGCTTTTCCAACGATCGACAATGGATTCATGAGCATTATTAGACTCTTAATTCCAAACATTTATTGCATTTAAATTCCCCCATCTGCTGTGACAGGATTCGAAGTCATGTCATCAGAGCGTTACCAGGACTGCTAGATTAACACCACTAAACCATTACTTTGGCATTCCCCTGAAGAATGGAACAGCCCTCTATATCGCTATAAAGACAAGGATGCAATGTCTGCAGCATTCTCTGCCAGAGGTGTTACGTGACGACATAAACAGAATTACAGATCCCCGTCTTCAAATAATTCGATTGCTGCACATCAAGAAACAGATGAATACAGTAGGTACGACAAAGGCAGTGGGCCCTGACACCATTCCTGCAATAGACCTGAAGACTTCTGCTGGACCATAAGGCGTGTCCATGGGGACGCTGTTTGATTCCAGCTCCAACTTTGGAATCTCCCTGGCAATTTCGAAAATTTCTTACAAATGGTCACTCCCTTAAGAGGAGAATAATTCCAATCTGCCTAATTGCCACTCCCTCACTTTCATCACGATAGTTAAACTTGTGGGGGTTCTTCTTCACAGAGCTTTCAAGCACCAAAGAAATAACGTGCTCAGTGTGGTTTACGATAGGGGCTGTCATGGAAATGTCACTGAATTTCTAATCCTGACCAGACTAATGTTGTGGCAGGTGGTGGATGTTAAAAACAATTTCAGATCTAATGCCAGTAATATTGACCTTGACACCAATGTCGATGGTAAACATCAATTTCATTCCTCAATGTACTTTCATGAAGGATATCTTCCCTGCTTTCCTGGTTCTGGCCTGAAAACGACCTCAGACACACAGATGTGTGATAAAAATTTCAATGGTCTGTGAAACGACCAAGTAAGATATTCAACTGCATCAAACTGCCCCGATCTCTTAAAATATAAGCGCTGACAGAACACCCGACACCAGACTTGGTATTGGAAAAGGGAACGAGAAACACAGTCCAGGACCTACTTCCAAACATCGGAAAGCTTCTGGCAACATTTAAATATTTTTCCCACAGACTGCATAGAAACATCCGGAAAGGTGGAGGCCATTCAATGCATTGAGCCTGCCCCATTCCAGTTCATGGTCAATCAGCTTCTTCATTTTTTTCCCCATACACTGTGTACTATAACCATTTGAAGTTATTAACTATCGGAAAGATACAAAGTCGGAAATGCAATCGGCCCTTTAGTTCGTCAATTTTACTTCTCCTTCAATATAATGAGGGCTGATCCTTTATCTCCATACCATACACCGAGTGCAAACTCATGCATTTCGTGTCTAGAAATCCTTACTTATATTCAATGTATTGTCTTCCACAGCCTAGTTTCACTAAAATCTGCATGCTGACATTTGTTTGCATCTCAATGCAGCTTGTCTCGCTGTAATTAATATGGTAGCACCTTGGTTTAGACTTCCCACCCAGGAGAATTGTCAGGATTTTATATACTTCACGGAGATCTCCACTCATGTTTCTGAACCCGATGGAATAACGGCCCAGTCGACCCAAACCCTGCTCCCATTTCATCCTGTCATCCCAGAGATCAGTCTGGTCATTCTTCGTTGCGCTCCCTCAATGTCAAGTTTGCCCTTTGTTTGAGAGCAAAACTGCATACAAGACTGCACAATGTCCGAGATGTGGTCTCACCAAGGACTGTACAGCTGTAGAAAGACATCCTTACTCATCCAGTCAAACCCACCTGAAGTGGAGATCAACACATCAATTATCGTCCGAACGGCTTTGTGCTCCTGCAATATTGTTTTCAGTGATGGTATACATTGAAATCAAGATCCCCTTCAATGTTCCAGCTACCGACTTGATAGATCTATGCACACTGGTCAGTGTGCCAATGCCATTCCCAATAATATCTTCTGGTTTCGGAACTGCCATTCATGAGCTTCAGAGTTCGCTGAAGAATTCAACCAACGTCTGCACATAAGAATTTCATAATCCAACATGTTTACATTAATATCTTCAGAAATGATAACCAACCATTCTGTTTTCCCACCAAAGTACTTTCGGCAACGTCCATCATATTGTTCTTCCTCTCCCACGTATTTGCCTATCCAGTTTACTTGTTTCAATTACATTGGAACTTCTTTAAATGTTCTTCACCAACTCAAAATCTCACTTTTATGGCATCAGCAGATTTGAAAAGATTGCATTTAATGTCCTCGAACAAAAGTATGATCTGCTTTCTGAGTATCTTGGTCCCAAATATCAATTTCTGGATTATCCCGCCAGTCCCTGCTTTCCACTCCAAGTTCTGAATCAAATTCTGTAAGTTATCTTAAGCAGGTTTAAGGTCCATATCCCAGGAGAGGTACCGCCAGTCAAACGTTTAATTTTTAACACAACAGTATTTCTTTTCAAGATTATCAAAAGAACCACAAACAAAAGCGGATAGAATTTCGAATAACTTAGCCTATCTGAAAACTGAAGCCATTATCGCAAATTAATGAAGTTTCTCAAAGTATTTGCAACAATCCACATAAACACACATGTCAATAAAAGAAAAAAAAAACATCCAATCACAGGTTTTTGCAGGAGAGATGCCGTAGAGTGGGAGGATCAGCACTGTACTGCTTCTTTGGGTTCAGCATCTTCACAACTGCCTCCCTACTTTCAGTGTTGAGCCACCCTGATAAACGCCAAATCAAACAAACTAAAGCAGAAGAGCAGGTGTAGGCCATCTGACCCTTCCAGCCTGCTCCAACACTCAAAAGGATCACAGAATTTTTTTTTCATGAATTCCCATCCACTTACCTTCGCTCTCACCCTATCCATTAATTACTTTACTGCTCAAAAATATCCATCTTTGCTTTGAAAACGTTTACTGAAGTAGCGCCAACTACTTCACTTCGCAAAGAACTTCGTTCTCAATTCAATCCTAAATCTGCTGTCACTAACCTTGTGGCTATGCACTTTTGTCCTAGCTTCGCCTGCCATTTAAACCATCCTGTCTACTTCTATTAGATTAGATTACAGTGTGGAAACAGGCCCTTCGGCCCAACAAGTCCACACCGACCCGCCGAAGCGAAACCCACCCATACCCCTACATTTACCCCTTACCTAACACTCCGGGCAATTTAGTTTGGCCAATTCACCTAACCTGCACATCTTTGGACTGTGGGAGGAAACCGAAGCACCCGGAGGAAACCCACGCAGACACGGGGAGAACGTGCAAACTCCACACAGTCAGTCGCCTGAGTCGGGAATTGAACCCGGGTCTCTAGCGCTGCGAGGCAGCAGTGCTAACCACTGTGCCACCGTGCCGCCCACTATCTTGTGCCTTCCGTCATAACTTTATATATTTCAACAACATCCCCCCTCGTTGTTCTAAATTCCAATGAATATATTTCCAGACTAATCAGTATCTCTTCTTACATCAACCCCTCAACTCCAGAATCTAAATAGTGAACGTATTCTGCTTTCCCTGCAGTATCAGTATATAGTTTCTCAAGTGAGGAGAACAAAACTGCACACAATACTCCAAGTGCGACTTATCAGCACCCTATTCAGCAGAAACACCACCTTCTTGCTTTTAATCTCAAACTTTGAAACATGATGGACAGCAATTGTTTGCCTTCCTAAGTGCCTGTTGCACCTACAGACCGACCTTCTGTGATTCATTCACAAGGATAGCCAGAGTCCTCTCCATAGCCGCATTCTGCAAAATTTTATCATTCAGGTAATAGTTGTTTTTCCGGTACTCTTATGAAAATGATTGACTTCACGTTTATTACCATTGCATTCCAGCTGCCCGACGTTTGCCCACTCACTTTGGGGATCGATATTACTCGTCATAGTTTCACAGTCCTCTGCACACTTTGCTCTGGCACTCATCTACGGGTCAACCGCAAATTCTGACACCCTACACGTGGTTCACAACTCCTCCTCATCTTTATACAATGTGAATAACTGCAGTTCCATCACCGATTCCTGAGGCACTTTTCGAGTCACTGATTGCCTGCCAGAATAACACTCATTTAGCCCCACTCTCTACTTCCTGTTAGTCATCCAATTCTATGTCCAAGCTAATACTTTACCCCAAACGTCATGCATTCTTATCCTATGCAGCGACCTATTGTGCAGCACTTTGTCAAACATGTTTTGGAAATCTCGGTTCACCACAGCTACCGGGTACCCGGCGCTCTCTTTTCTAGTAATGCCTTCGTAGGTTTCCAGAAGATTTGTTCAGCATGTCGTGTCTTTCATTAAATCCTGCTGTGTCTGCTCAACGGGACAATTTCTCTGGAGGTGCCTTGCACTTATTCCGTGATAATGTCCTCAAGCATCTTCCCCACATCAGTGGTTATACTAATTGGTGTATAATTGCTGATCTTTTCTCCAACTCCCATTTTGAATCGTGATGTCACATTCACTGACTTGCAATCCGCTGGAACTTCCCTAGAATGCAGCTAATTTTGGAAAATTAGCGCAAGTCCACTTGCTATTTCTAACGACATCACTTTTCGTGTCCTGACATGCATTCCATCAGGTCCAGGAGACATGCCTATCCTCAGCTCCATTAGGTTGCCCAACACCACATTTCCGTAATAATGATTGTTTCCAGGTCCTCACCTACCTTCATCTCTTTATCAAATACTGACATGTTATTACTGACACACTTTGAAGACCGTCACAAAATACCTGTTCAATGCCTCTGCCGTTTAATCAGATCCAATTACTAAATGAACCTTCTCTTCCTCGAACCGACCAACGTTCACTTTAGCCATTCCAAATCGTTTAATATATTTATAGAAACTTCTGCTGTCTATTTTTATTTTCTGTGCTTTTTCTCATGTTCTACCTTAACTTTCTCTATCGTACTTTTTGTGGCTTTCTATTGACGTTTAACATTTTCCCAATCTTCCATTTTGTACACACTTTGGTCACTTTGTATGCCTTCTCTTTAAATATGATAGACTTCCTTAATATCCTTAGACATGCATGGCAGACTACCCTTTTCTCAGAATCCTTCCTTTTCATCGGTATATATTTTTGCTTTGGACTTTGAAAAAATTGTTTTATGAGTTCTTCACTGCTCGTCAACTCTCTTACCATAAAGTATTTGGTCCCAGTCTACTTTAGCCTAAGTCCTCCCTCTCACTCTATTATAGTGTTACCTGCTGAAGCACAGGACCATGGAATTGGATTTTATTTTCAGTTTCTCTCTCTATTCTAAATTCAACCAGACTGTGATCACTCCTTCCAAGAGGATATGTAACTATGAAGTCATTAATTATTCCTTTCTCATTACACAGGGCCACATCTAGGACAGCTAGCTCCTCATTGTACAAATTATATTTTGACGTTCAAAACATTCCCTCATCGTCAAACCCAGATGTTTCGGAAACGCTGCTTTTGCGACATCTCTGATTAAAGAAAAACGCCAAGGACAGCTTAACCTTGTTAAAGGAGCAGCTTTGTCACAACACTCGACTTGGGACATCAACAAAAATGTTTTGTGAAAATGAAAATTCACAACATCCATTGTTTCACCCATAATTTATTTACTAGTCTGTTTGTCAAATACGATTCGCCTTTAATAATTCGATATTGCCTTCACCTGTATCATTACGTTTTAATTAATTCAATTTTCAAAGTTCCCTGGTAATGCATTCTGTAGAATAGACCCTTGTATTGTTCTGACTGCTTCTTTGGTGTTCAGCAGACTGCAATTTCCTGCTGTCTCCCTGCCTCATTTGGAAATATTATGGTTATATTTGCTTCTCTCAAATCTGAAACTTCGGTTCCAGAAAACCATCACTTCCTGTCTTAATCTGTTAAGTAGTTGATTTTCCACAATCATACAGTCGGAGAAGTATGGAATCTGTACCTTCAGAAATACAACACCGTCTACGTTAGTCCCACGTTCCGACAAATGACCCGTTGCCGTGAAGGTTATGATACTCTAGGTGCTCGCCCAATTACTTTGTTTTCCATTTTTTGTGACAATTGCACAGCCATGAAGTGCATTCCAAATCCACAACATCATCTGGGTGAAAACAATCCTCTAACCCTCTCTGAACCTCGAAACCTTCACTTTCAAAAGTGTATTCCCTAGTTATCAATCCTTTGACTAAAAGGATTAGCTGCTCTCTATTCACTCTGTCCATTCTCATCGAAAGCTTATCCTTCCGAATCCCAGCACCCCCAGCCTTCTCTGCTCCAAAGCAAATGTCCCGAGCTTATCCAGCCTCTCTTCATAGCTGATATGCTCCATCGCAGGGAACGTCCTTTTGAATCTCCTCTGCACCCCATTCAGTGCAATCACATCCTTCCAGTAAAGTGACTCGCAGAACTGTACACATTACTCCATCTTGGCTGAAACATTTTTTATATCGCTCTTACAATCTGCATCTGGATGAGTAAACGCTATATTTACTACTCCCAGTGGCTTTTTAATAACCGATCACTCTGTTCAGTAACATTCATAGATTTGTGGAGAAACATCCTCTGAGCCTCCTAGTGTGCTGTCACTCCCCGTCTGGTTCCTTCTCCCAAATTACATCACCTCATATTTATCAGGTTTCGAGTCCACGTGTCATTGATCTGCCCATCTGAGCATTCTATCTATATCTTCCTCTAACATAAGACCCTCCCCCTCAGTGCCAACCACCCACGCAATCTTTGTGGCAAGTACAAACTTACTTACCACACTGACCACACTGGTGATTCCACATTCACACCAACGTTATTTATGAATACCACAAGTAATAAGGAGCACAGCAGTGAACTCTGTGTACAGTAGTGCATGTTGGTTTCCAGTCGCACAAAGACTATTCTGCCGCCAGCTATGTACCTTAGTTGCCCTAAAACTGTTGGAATACCCACTGGGCTCTACTTTCCTGGTTTATCTCCACCAGACTTCCCATCAAGGGTATTCTCCAGTCTACTGGCACAACCCCTGTGAACAGATTATATTAAAACGTTTGCATCAGCGCCGTTCCTCCCTTGTCTCCAACAGCAGCTTGAGATACAATTCACCCAAACAGAGGGACTTTTCCAATGTTATACCACCTAAAACCGTCAATCCCTATTCACATCTTATGACAATCTGTACAAGAGTTTTCGAGCCCATCTTCGCGAAGTCCATCTCTGAATCCCCAATGCAATCATTAGGTCAATTGCTGCCTCCTCCGAAATTTCGGTATGAAGGACATCTGGTCCGTCAGACTTAAAAATCCTCAATCCAGCCGTGTTTCTAAATATTACCTCGTTACTAAAATGATTAAATTTTCGTCTTAATTAATAAGGTCCTGTCGTCACTTGGTCTTTCTGGGAGCTTTTCTGGACCTTCCTACATGCAGACAAACGCAATATAACTGTTTAGTTTTACTGTCTGTTTTCTGTTCTCTACAATAAATTATCCTGTCCACATATTCACTGTTCCACATTTGTTTTCATTTTCCTTTCAAATATCAACAAAAGCTTTTTGCGAATATTTGCAAGGAACAAAAAAAAAAGAAAATCTCATCACAGGAACAGGCCCTTCGGGCATTCAAGTCTCCACCGATGTAGATCCTCTACCTAAACCTGTCGCCGATTTTCCAAGGACCTGTTCCCCGTGCTTCCTGTCCATTTATGTATTTGTCTAGATGCGTGTTAAATGACGCTATCGTGCCCAACTCTGCCACTTCCTATGGTAACATATTCCAGGCACTGACCACCTTCTGCTTGAAGAACTTTCTGAGCATATCCTCCAAAACAATATCACCTCTCACCTTGAACTCGTGACCCGTAGTAATTGAGCCCCCACTTAGGGAAAGAAAGCATTTTGCCATCCATCGTGGTTGCACCCCACATGATTTTGTAGACGTCAATAAGGTCCTTTGTCAACCTCCGTCTTTCTCATGAAAACAATCCAAATCTACTCATTCTCTCGTCATAGCAAGCGTCGCCATACAGACAACACCTGGTGAAAATGCTCTGCACCCTCGCCAAACTATCCACATCCTTTTGTTAATGAGATGATCAGAACTGTACACAATATTCCAAATGTGGCCGAAGCAAAGTCTTGCACAAACATGACAAACCCTCCCAACACTTGTACTGAATAAATTCCAACGGATTCCCTCCTGTGGATGACAATTCATCACAGTAGTTCTCCACTTTCTCTTTTCTCCCCTTCTTAAATCCTTGGAATGCAAGAAGGAAACTATACCGTATGCCTTCTTGATCACTTTATGGAACGCGTTGCCACTTTCAGTGTAAAATGGACCTGAACTTCCAGATCTCTCTGTGCATCAATTTTCCGAGGTATTTTCAATTTCTCATATAGTTCGCTCTTGAATTGGATTTTCCTAATTGCACCACCTCACATTTGCCCGGATTGAACTCTGCCTGTCATTTGTCTGCCCAACTGTCCAATCCATGTTATATTCTGCAGCATGTCCAGACAGTCTCCATCATTATCTGTTAAGCCAACAACCTGACTGTCATCTGCAGACTTACTCATCAGACTACCGAGACCGGCCTTCAGATCATTTATGTATATCACTAACAACAGTGGCCCCATCACGGATCCCTGGGAAACACCACTGGTCAGAGTTTTCCATTTTGAGAATCTCCCTAGCACCACTACTCTCTGACTCCTGCTTCCCAGCCAGATCACTATCCAGCTGTCTCGTGCATCCAGGAACCCATGCGACTTTAATTTCTCCATTAGTCTATCTTACCAGACGCCTTGTTAATGTATATGACATTGACCATCTTTTCCGCATATTCAATTTTGTCACTTTGTGCAAGAATTCTACCAAGTTTGCTAAGACCTGCACAAAAAAGGGACGTACTTGTGCAGAGTCAGTCTGTACCTTAACCTGGAGTCAGATTCTTTCTTATTTTCAAAGTAGGACATTAAAAATGCTATATTGACTGCTGGAGGAGAAAGTGAGGTCTGCAGATGCTGGAGATCAGAGCTGGAAATATGTTGCTGGAAAAGCGCAAGAAGGGCTTATGCCCGAAACGTCGATTCTCCTGTTCCCTGGATGCTGCCTGACCTGCTGCGCTTTTCCAGCAACACATTTCCAGCTCTATATTGACTGCTGGTCTACAGAAATGTATGTTTTTGAACAAATGGAACGTTTGCACAAACTTGCAAATGCAAATTCAACAAATAGGTTAGTATGTGTGTGCGTGTTCCTGTGTGAACGTGCGCGCGCACGTGTGTGTGTGAAAGAGAGAGATAAATGGAGAGTGTGAAATGGGGAGACATTGAGAGAGAGTGTGTGTGCATGTATGTGACAGAGAGCTCGGGGAAAATCTGTATGTGTATGTTTGTGTGCTTGTGTGTGTGTAAGGGTGAGAGTGAGTGTATCTGTGTATCTAGGTGAAGACCCAGACAGACATGGCAGATCTCTTTCCCCCCACACAAACTCACTCCGTGTTTTCAGATTTTCCCCTCTCTGCAGCCTCTGCTCCATTCGCTGTTCATTTTGCAGACGCAGATGCTGTAGCTACTGCTGCGTCCAGAGTTGCGACATTAAATCCTCTGCTCTCCCTGAATGCCTGAGGCAATTCAGAGCACAACCGGCAGCAAAGCAAATCAAGCACCTCCACTAAATTTTCAATAACAGGTGTCAGTCAGCAGCCCCTCAGCTACAAGTTCGATGCCTGGTCCTTTACAATAGTACTCGAGATGCTTCCTCGTGTTACTTGCCGCACGATCAGCTGAGAAGGACCAACACAGGCATTCAATGATAGGCAACGACCAAGTTTCAAAGACTTGGCTCAAAGCTGCTGAGCCCACTATCCAATATGGAGCACCACATGATACACGCCAGGAAGTGAACAACAGCCCGACACAAACAATTTCACTGTTTTTGAGCTTGATAATGCCAGCACTCAATGCACGAGGGAGACAGAAACCAAAACCAGTGAAAGGAGAAAGGGGTAGAAGGATTCACATTCAAGACAGAAAGAGACAATTCAGATAAACAAACCACATGTTGTTGAAATAGGGCGAAACAGATAAGAGAGTGGGTCTAAATAGAGTAATGAGACTTTCGAGAGTACAATCACACGAAAGAGAACGTTGAATAAAGGCAATGCCAGATCAGCTGAAATAACTTGTTACTTAAAATTTTGAATCTGCCTCACAGAATCAACTCAGACAGTATAAACTGGGACAAGCCGACAGCTCAACATGGAGAGCTGTGCAGACTATGCCAGTGGACATAGTCATTAAGCTGGAATATGTGCCCAGCATCGGGAGTATTCCCAGCATTTGCCAGTGTAATGCTGCGCCGCTTGCACTCGGGAACTGACAAGCACAGGAAGATTTGCAGCCCATATTGCGAATGACAGTAAAAGGGTCTCCTACAGGTTTGTGTCTCGGCATCTCCATGCATCAGCACAAGGCAAGGGGTTTTAAGTGTACAAGTGTGTGCTTGTGTCCGGAACAGTGATAGATGTGAAAATCATGGTCTGAGAGAAAATGTGCATGGAGGAAATCAGTTAAAAGATGGACTGTTGGAGTTCGATAAATGGACAGAAAGAGATGGAGAGACTTTGCATGGATAGGTGTTATGAGGTGCTTAAGAATATATAAGTAAACCCAATAACAATGTAGATCAGTGTGCACATGAGTAATGGATGAATGTGGATTTTGTTGTGAGTTAAGATACGAGCTGTGGAGTATCGATTCAGATTTGTTTCTGCAGTGTTGAAGCTGGGAGTCTCAGTGGCAGATTATTGCCATCATAAGGACAGGATTTCATAGATCAGCAATCAAGTAGCAGATGGGATGTGACAGTGAAGTATCGTCAGAAGAGGTCAGATATTAACTACGGATGGGATTCAGTCGGAGGAACGAAATAGCGTTTGCAACCACAAGAGACGACAGTGATCTCCATGCTCCCAATATTTAGCTAACAAGGGCAGTGATACAATGAATTGTGCCTCACAGCTGAAACTGGGTAGGTCAATACAGAGACTCATGAGAAACACTGCCAGAAGCAAACAGGGAGAGAGTGCAATATCAAGTTCATTGATGTAGTTAGTAATGGTTTGTGAAGTGAAAATCTAGATTCAGAGTCTTAGCAGGATAAAGAACAGTGGCAAGGATAGTAGAATAAATTAAAAGAACAGTGTTACAGTCAAACATGATTTGTAGGGTTACTGAGTGAACAGCAAAACTTACCAGAGACACCAACGAAAGCCAGGATTGGATAATAAAAATATTGAATAATGTAAAGTGCATACAAGGTCCGCCATGATAATGTTACTTTTTCATCAAATGTAGAAAAAAACCAAACATCCAAAGATAAACTCCTGTTCATTCTTACAATATTTCAATCTCCCTTGCTCAAATCCTTAGTGAATGTTATAATATTCCAATCCCTTGTACTCAGGTTCGGATCTCTCCTCCCCCTCTCTCTGGAGCTGCTAATCCCTGTAAATTCTGTCTGTGATGCTGCCGCACATACAATGCAATAATACATTGTCAGAGCCCATTCATCATTAAACAATTGAAACCAGCCACTGGGGTAATTATAATCCATGGAGACTGAGATTAATCACAGACACCGAACAAACAGTTTCAGTTAACACCTTCCTGGCATCACTTTTTAAATCATAACAAAAGGAAACATGTACTCGATCTCCATTGAATTTATGGCGTTTGCTGAGGGACAAACCATAAATTTTCAAACTTTTTACTCTACCTTTCTTGTATGTGAGCATATTCTCAGACCACTTTCGGGTTATATATGTTCCAACCCGCTTATAAAAGTTGACAAGTATAAAATAACAGATCAGCTGGATAAAATATCTGGTGGGGAAATTTCTTGAGATCATAAACCACGGTTACAATATTTATTGCCCATTGACAATGCGCAATTCTACTCCTGGTTTTAAGTGCTCTGTTATCAAATAGTTCCATAACAATCAGACATTATTCAGAGCATTGAGTCTGTTGGTCAGGAACAGCAGGAATCAATTCTGTCCCCATGTGCCTGTTTCAGATTACTAGAGGAGGCTATTCAACCTCTCAGGCCAGTCACATGGGAACAGGAGGAGGCCATTCAGCCTCTCGAGTCTGCTACTGTTGGCTAGTAGGAGGTCACTTCACCTCTTGTGTCAGCTCCAGAGGGACAGGAGGAGACCATTCAACTTGGGGGAACGTTGCAGAGGGATAGGAGGAGGTAATTCAGCCACTCAAGTCTGTTACAGAGGCACAGTAGGAGACCACTCAGCCTCTCGTGACTGGTACAAAGGGACAGGCAGAGTTTATTCAGCCTCGCAAGTCAGTTACTCCATAAATATTAGTTTTAAAATAGTTAAGGAAAACGACAGACCTGATGTCAACATTACATAGAACATAGAACATAGAACATTACAGCACAGTATAGGTCCTTTGGCCCTCGATGTTGCGCCGACCTGTCATACCAATCTGAAGCCCATCTAAACTACACTATTCGATATGCTTGTTCAGTGACGATTTAAATGTACTTAAAATTGGCGAATCTACTACTGTTGCAGACAAAGCATTCCATACCCTTACGACTCTTTGAGTAAAGAAACTATCTCTGACATCTGTCCGAGATCTATCACCCCTCAATTTAAAGATATGCCCCCTCGTGCTTGCCATCACCATACTTGGAAAAAGGCTTTCTCTGTCCTGCCTATCTAACCCTCTGATTATCTTATATGTCTCTATTAACTCACCTCTCAACCTTCTTCTCTCCAACGAAAACAGCCTCACGTCCCACAGCCTTTCATCGAAAGACCTTCCCTCCATTCCACGCAACATCCGAATAAATCTCGTCTGCACCCTTTCCAAAGCTTCCACATCCTTCTCATAATGCAGTGACAAGAACTGTAATGCGGCCGCACCAGGGTTTTGTACAGCTCATGGTTCCGGTACTCGATCCCTTTATTAATAAAAGCTAAAACACTGTATGCATTCTGAACAACACTGTGGACCAGGGTGACAACTTTCAAGGATCTGTGTACCTGGACACCGAGACGTCTCTGCTCATCTACACCACCAAGAACTTACCATTAGCCCAGTACATTGCATTCCGGTTACTGCGACCAAAGTGAATCACCTCGCACTTGTCTACAGTAAGCTCCATTTGCCGCCTCTCTGCCGAGCTCTGCAACTTACCTATGTCTCTCTGCAACCTACAACATCCTGCTATCCACAACTCCACCGACCTTAGTGTCTTCTGCAAATTTATTAACCCACTCTTCTACGTCCTTTTTCTTAAAATGATGAACATCAGTGGACCCAACACCGACTCTTGCGGTACACCACTAGTAGTAACTGGACGCCAGGATGAATATTCCCATCAATCACCACCCTCTGTCTTCTTTCAGCAAACCAATTACTGATCCAAACTGCTATATCTCCCACAATCCAATTCATCCGCATTTTGTACAACAGCCTGCTGTGGGGAACGTTATCGAATGCCTTGCTGAAATCCATATACACCACTTCAACCGGTTTACTCTCATCTACCTGTTTGGTAACCTTCTCAAAGAACTGAATAAGTTTTGTGAGGCACGAATTACCATTCACAAAACTGTGCTGACGATCCCTAATCAAAGTATTCTTTTCCAGATGATTATAAATCCTATCTCTTCTAAGCTTTCCAACAATTTACCAACAACTGAAGTAAAGCTCACTGGTCTATAATTACCAGGGTTGTCTCTACTACTCTTCTTGAATAGGGAAGCCACATTTGCTATCCTCCAGTCTTCTGGTGCTATTCCTGTAGATAATGACGATTTAAAGATCAATGCCAACGGCTCGAGAATCTCCTCCCTGGCTTCCCAGAGGATCCTAGAATAAATCCCATCCGGCCCAGGGAAGTTATCTATTTTCACACTGTCCAGGATTTCTAATAAATCTTCCTTATGAATCTCAATCCCACCTAGTCTGGTAGCTTGGAGTAAGGCCAATTTTGAAAGTGTCAGGCAAGCCCGTTGAAATGCTGATTGGGAGACCGTATTCACAGGTAAAAGGATGGTTGGAAAATGGAAGGCAATCAAAGTTCTATTCTGCGCTTCCATAGGCAAGGTGTTTCTATCAGTGAGATGGGCAAGGCTGGTAAGTGCAGAGAGTTCTGGATGGCCAGTGATATTCATGTTCTGCTCATGGAAAGGAAAGAGGTATACGTCAGGTAAACAGAGTCGGGAGGGAGTGAATCCCCAGTGGAGTACAAGGGCAGTACGTGGAAAGTCAACAGGACTTTCGGGGCAGAAAATGTTGGACATGAGATGGCTTTGTAAGTAGGGTTAACAAGGTTTTGAAGAAATTCGACAAATATGTAAAAAGATTAACTTGGGAGAGAATAGGGTCCATCAAGGATCAGTAAGACCGTATGTGTGGAACCACAGGAGATGGGTGAAATGCTAAACGAGTATTCACCCTCAATTTTTACTGTGGAGTCGACGACAAGAGCGAGACAACTGGGAAAAATACTTCGTGATACCTTGAAAAGTGGCTAACTTTCAAGAAGTGTTGGACGTTTTAAAAGACATAAAGATGAACAAAACACTCGGACCTGATCAGTTGAATCCCAGAACTTCGTGGAAAGCTCTGGATTGATCTCTATGTCTTTTGCTGATATATGTGTCTCGTCGATTGCCAGAGGTATGGTGTCAAAAGACTAGATGGCTGCTAACATAGCCAAGATTAGAGTGGTGCTGATGGAGGTCTTTTGCCCGAAACTTCGATTTTCCTGCTCCTCGGATATTGCCTGACCTGCTGTGCTTTTCTAGCACCCCTCTAATCTCGACTCTGATCTCCAGCGTCTGCATCCTCACTTTTGCCTGGCTGCTAACATCGTGTCATTATTTAAGAAAGTAAGAAAAAAAAACATGGAATTGTATACTGGTGAGCCTGAAATCAATGATGACGATATTGTAGGAGGGACTATGAGGGAAAGGCTCTATATATATCTGGAAGAGCCAGCAACGAAGAGGGTTTGTCCGTGGGAAATCGCGTTTCAACGACTTGTTGATTTTTTTTGAAGAAGTGATTAAGGTGATTTTTGAAGGCAGGGTTTTCGATATTGTCTTCATGGATATCAGTAAGACATCGACATGGTTTTGCATGCTAGACTAGTTAGCAATTTTAGAATGCTTGAAATCCAGGATGAGCTAGCAAATGAGATACAAAATTTCATGAAGGCTGAAGACAGCACGTGCAGGTTTGTTTATTGAAATTGGAGACCTGTGTCCAATGGCGTGCCACAAGGATGAATAGTTTATATACTGCCATTTATTAATCGACTGGGACAAGTTTTATGTGTTGAGTCTGTGGGATGACCTCTTTGAGTGTTATGCCATCATGAGCGGGATAAATAAGGAAATTTATCAACAGCTTTTTCCCAGTGTGGGAAGGTCAAGAATTAGAAGACAAAGATTTGAGGAAGGGGGGGAAAGATTTAAAAATGGGAAATGAGGCGCAACTTTTTTACACATAAGGTGTTGTACGTGTAGAGTGACCAACCATAAGAGGGTGTGGAAGCAGGTAAAATTCACAATTTAAAAGGCATTCCGATGTGTACATGCATAGAAAGCTTTCAGACATGTATGGGCAATGTGCTGACAAACGGGACGAGATTAATTTCTGATATCGAGTCGGCATGGACAACCTCGACCGAAGAGTTCTTTTTTGCTGTGCTGTACATCTCTGAGACACTATTCTCTCCTGAGTGTGCAACAAATGAACAGGAAGAAATCATTCAGCATCAAAAATCTGTCAGTCAGCTTGCTTGATGAATTACTGAGAGTAAAATACAAAAGTACAACATTTAGATTTTGAAGATGTGTTACAAAAGCAGGAGAAAGGTTTTCAGTCAACAGAAGCTGTGAGGAATGTGAAGAGACCAATTAGTTCATGAATTCCACTCGAAAGGAGCAGCAGGATAGCACAAAGCTGATGGAGCCCGTTATTCAGGAGAAGCAGGAGAGCGAACAGGTATTGGAGCATTTTACTCACGAACTGGAGGAGGACATCTATTTTCACAAGCATGGGGCAGAGGAACAGGAGGCAGTCATTCATCTGCCCAAGACTAGGAGAAGGAACAGGAGGCAGTCATTCAACGGCTCGAGGTTGGGATAATGGAACAGAAGGGAGTCATTCAACTTCTCGACACGGGGACAAAGGACAGCAGGCAATCATTCAACTGCTCGGGACTGGTACAAATGAACAAGAGACATTCATTCAACTGCTCGACACTAGAACACAGGGACAGGAGGCTGTCATTCATCTACGAGAGACTGGTACACGGGGACAGGAGGCAATCCCTCAACTGTTCGAAACTAGTACACAGGAACAGAAAACAGTCATTCAGCTGCACCAAACTGTGTTCCAGGGACAGGAGGCAGTCATTCAAATGTTTGAGTGTGGGGCACCCGGAAATCTCGAAGTCAATGAGGCCCCAGGATACCGATACACAGGAAGGGAAATCAAGGTAGTAGTTTCATGATTAATGCTCGGCCCTAAATGAGTGTAGTGGAGCAGACATACCTTGCATATCAGGTGCATGGTTCTCTGAAAGTGGTGTTGCAGATACACAGGGCAGTGAATAAGGCTTTTGGCACACTGGCCATCATCAGGGCATTGAGTATAGAGTTGGGATGTTTTGTTGCAGATGCACAGGAAGTTGGTAAGGCCTCAGTTGCTCAGGGGAATCTTCGACTTATTGAGCTGAATCTAATAATAATTTAGCTCAGTGACATTTTCACTGAGTTTGACAGAGGAATTGCCTGCATCAAGCTGAGCTAGTTTCCTGGTGCTACCATATTGAACTCACCTCATTAAATGTCTACCCCACCCCATGGTGTTCCTAAATTCAATGCCAGTTGCATCTCCACCCATCATGCTGGAGGTACTCACCATTACCCAGATGGCGCTGGACTTTCTGTGATTCCAGGCACAGGTATCATCTTTAAAAGACAAGTGAGCACACCGTTGAGATTTCTCAGTTCAGAGCTGCCCTGCACAGTTTACCCCGACGATAGTAGATAAGGGGCAATTACACCACTGTTTGTCGACAGGGTTGTGGAGGGCCTGTGGATGGGCTAGTACAGAGGGGACAATTCGCTTACTGGGGGGGGGGGAGTGCGGGAAAACTACAAGACCTATCAGACCCATGGTCTGAGCTCACAACGCAGCTCAGTGCAGTATCTGCGGTCTGAATATATGTCCAGCAATACACGACAAGAATCAGAAAACTTCTCCACTCTGTCAGGATAAATGCCACTATATTCGCTCTGCCCTCTCTAACTCACAGCATGTCTGTCATCGTGCTTAACCCCGAACAAGACCTATGCTCACTGTTGCAGGCAGAACCACTCTCACTGCTGCAGACAGGATGTCCCCTCTCTCTGTCTTGCTTTTGTAATACCCCCTAAACTGTTAGAGAATGTTGTGAAGAGTGCCGATGAGGGAATGCCCCAAATAATGCTCCAATTAATTCCCAGTTTCAGGAAAATGGCAGTGCCCCAGTGTGGAAACATAAGAGGGAGGATCAGATATGTATGTTTTTAAAATCACTTGCACTTCAAATCCATTGTGAGTCCATATAGCCATTCAATTGTGGTTTAGCATTTAATTCGATCACCGCTGATCTGTATGTTTTCTAAGCTCCATGTTACGGGAACTTTCATTCGTTCCACCCCCTGTGTTCCTGTCACTGACCAGATGACACTCAGGCACCTTTACCAAGGTGTTCATCGAGGATGTGTTCGGGAAGCATTTCCCACGAGGACTGACTCTCCAATATATTCGATCAGGTATATCCTTTCAAGTAATAGTAAGCATGCTTTACACAGACCAATCAAAAATCAAAACGTGTTTTATAGTTTTCGAAATCCAATCGCAGTTAGTAATCGTCTCCCACTCAGTTAGCTTGATGGCTGGTTTGTCATGTAGAGACAGGTCAAATTCACAGATTGAATTCCCCAACCTGACTGAGGTTACCATTAACAGGCCGCTTTATCAACCTCATCCCTCCCCCGAAATGTACTGATCGTTAATTTAAACGACCATTTGTGGTCTCTCGAATGAGAGTCCTTCGGGACTCTATCAATGTTAACATTTTAACTTTTAAAATGTTTTTTTATTGAGAAAGATATTTATTAATTTTATAATAAACCAATAACATCACAACTCAAAAACTGTACAAATTGAGCAGCATTACACCAATGGGCATGTACATACAAAGCAGCAAGGTAAACACAGCCATCGGATAGAAGAAAAACAAAAATAAATAAGTGATAAATAAATAATGGAGCTCAGCAAAACGACATGATAGCTCTCGTTCTTCGAGGGCTTTACATAGTGTGCATTCATACGTTCGTAATTCTTCCTATCTGTATATTAAATTCATTAGAAAAGACCGTCATGGCCATACAAAAGCCCTTATTAGAGTGGAAGATAAGCCTGTATCTACTTGTGAGAAAGTCCAAAGTGATATGCTCCATGACCAGCTTACGCCAACCTTACAGATCAGAAGAGTTTCCAGACACCTAACAGAACATAATATTTTTTCTACCACAGAAAGTAATGATGCTATCTTTTTTTCTCCCCAATGCACATCTGCAGAAGGTACCCTGGACAGGCACTGGAAAGGACAAACCGGGTCCTTCTCCAATTCGATCCCCAAGACCCCCTCTATCACACCGAAAACTGCCCTCCAATGTATATGAAGCCTGTGGCAAGGCCACAGGCAATCAATAAGAGTGTCCGGAGTCATTCTGTATTTAGGACATGTTGACGATAACCCCACTTTGAAGTATGAGAACCACTCTTGACCAGATAGACTCGATGAAGCAGCTTTATCTGCATGGAATGGGTCCTATTACATATTAACATCCTTTTAGTATTTTTACAAATATCCTTCCAGGTCTCCCAAGAGATCTGAACACCAACTCGCTTTCTTTGACATCACAAAGCCACACAGTCCACTCTCCAACTTATGATATATTGGACTCGCTGAGAGTGCGATCTAAGCATTAAGCACCCTCTTCTCTGTAAAGGATCTGTCAGGCTCCATTAATGGTGTTGTTCTTTTTTGAAAAAAATCTCAGATGTGCAAAAAAGGAAGAGGTCTGCATAACGTAGTCCATACTTGCCAATTATTTGATAAAAGGACATCATTGTGTCACCCGCAAATACTGCACGGTAGATCAATGGTTAGGACTGCTTATTCACAGCACTAAGAACTCGAGTTTGATTCTTCCCTTGGGGGACTGTCTGTGTTGAGTTTGTAAGTTTTTGCAGTGTCTGTGTGGATTTGATTCAGTTTCCTCCCACAGTCCAAAGATGTGCATGTTAGATGAATTTGCCACGCTAAATTGACCATAATGTTCAGTGATGTATAGGACAGGGACATTAGTCATGGTAAATATAGGATGATACTGGAATCGGTCTGGGTGGGATACTCTTTCGTGTGTGTGTGGACTTGTTGAGCCCATTGGCCTGAATCCACACTGTAGGGTGTTTTCTGATTCTAAATCTGCCATGCAAGATACATGTACGCTGCCCACAGTTTAAACCCAGAATCCATTGTTACTGGTTAAAAACCCTGTATACTAAGTATAGGGGGAAGAAATGTGCTTTTGGGTGTGTTGTCCTAGTGATGACGCATTGCCCTCCATGCTGTAACAGTACTAATAATTATTGAGTAATGACAATACTCCTTAACTTTCATGGTTTTTTTCTAAGAACAACAGACTAAGAATACAGCACTTTACCTGAGATGCTTCAATATCTAACCATATTGACGCCGAGTCCTCTCAGGACCAGTTACTAACATAGGATAAAAAAGGGCTTAACTGTTAGCTTTTAATATGTGGGGGAGCCTCATCCCCCAGTCCGTGGGACAGTTGAAATTTTGTTGTCTCGATAAGGTATCAATTACAAGGCCAAATTAAAGAGCTAAACTAGACATTGAGTTTCCTAAATATTTGCCTGGGAAACATCAAAGGAAGCATTCGCACGGGGGAGAACAAATGAGGAAGGACCATTATTTTAACTGGATCTATCCGACCTAACAAGATATTAGAAGTGCCACCCGTCTTCGAAGGTCTTGTTTCAATTTTGACAAAAAATGGGCAACTTTCACGTAAAATGAATGATCAAAGAGCAATGAATGCACCTAAATAGAGGCTGCCTTTAAAACGAAATCGGCATTCAACCACGGCATCGGGTATTTACCTAAGACCACCAGATGGCATGGCCATCGAAATTGTGAAATTAAACTTACAGCTGGAAAAGGCGCCAAACGAATTGATGCATTGCATCAAGTGAGGTACGAATACTGGGGGATTTGATAAAAAGATAAGAGCATCATCTGCATGCAATGTAATCTTATTTGACTTTTACCCAATGTCTGGGCAGACATGTTGCGGTCCCGACGGGTGTCCTCATCCAATGGCTCTATCAACATTGTAAACAACATAGACGAAAGGATACAATATTATAGATTGCCTATATAAACATTAAAATTAGTGGATCGCTCACCTTTGGTGAGAACAGCGGCCAGAGGAACCTTGTAAAGGACCATCACCCACGTGATAAAAGCTTCGCCTCGACTAATCTGTTGTAATGCATAGAAAACATACCACCACTGAAACCAACCAACTGTCTTCTCTGCATCGAAAAACACCACTAATCGTTGTGGACACTCTTGAATCATATTGAGTAATCGCATAATAATGTTGGAAAATCTGCAGTCCATTGTAAAGCCCTGGTCGGCCTCCACCAGTGACACTATCACCAATGTGAAAAACAATGGTGAATGAGGACAACTTTGTCGACTGCCTCCAGAAATATGGAAATTACTGGGTCGCACATCAATTGTGAGAACCGCTTCCAGAATATCGCTATAAAGCACCCTCACCCACTTCATAAAACTTCACCTGGACCAAACTGTTTTAATGTATAGATGACACGTGACCACTCAGCCCAATCAAATGCCTTCTCTGCATCAAAGCAGACCTTGAAGCCCTTTACAGATTGATGTTGACACGCTTGCATCACATTGAGTAATCTCCTAACATTATTGGAAGAATAGCCATTTGTCGAGTCAGTCTGGTACTCTTTACCAATGGAAGGTAGCACTGTTTCCCGGCTAAATGCAAGGGTCTCAGATAGGATTTTAAAATCGCCAGTTAATCGTGACATGGGCCTATAAAAATCACAGCCCTCTATGGTCTTCCCTTTCTTCAGAATAAGAGATAGATTTTCCTCTTTTTAGGATGGTGATACGCAGAATGATTTTATGAGTGACTGAACATGGCCCTGACAACATTCATTGGGAAGGCGGTCACGATTGGGCGTCTTTCCACTCTGATGTTGGTTCACAGCGTCCTGCAACTTCAGCAGTGGCAATGATGCATTAATGCAGACACTTCTTCAGAGGTTATTCATGGAAGATCCAAGTTCTTGAAAAAATACTCCAACTTAATTAATCTATCATCACAAAGTTCAGTCTTATATCGGTCGGAGTTAAGTGACCGAATTGCTGCATTTATCTTTTTGGAAGGGTCCCCGTACCTTTCCTAATTGAGGTAATGACTTGGGAGGCGCTCCTTTTCCTGGAAAGGTTCGTTAAACACTTGCCCGGCTTATCACCATTCTCAAACAACCTTTGTTTTACAAAAGAAAAATCCTTCTTGGCTCTGTGAGTGAGCATGGAATTCAATGTAGACGGAATCATTGTGATCATCTGTCGCTCAGCCACCGAGGGTTGATCAAAGTCTGCCCTCTCTCCAGCACACAACCTTGTCTCGAGCAACTGCTGCTGCTCCCCATTCTGCAGCTTCCAAAAAAAAAACTATTTCCTTGTCAGAAACCTGAGCTGTTTCCCATAGAGTGGATGGATTACTGGCGAAATCTGAATTAATGCCTCAGGAAGTTCTGGAATCGTTATAGAAATAGACGGTGAACCTATAAACGTTCTGAACAAAGGGATCAGTTTGCCAGTGTCTCTACACTGTTATATTGTCCATACTCTTAGCCAATAAGTATACCACTGCATGGTTAGAAATGGCAATATTCCCAATTGCACAGGACACCCTCGAATCTGAGATTGCTGCAGGGTCTGAGGAAGTGATCAAACTTCCTTTGACATTACTGCAGGTTAGAGAAGAAAATAAAATCTCGACCTGGGGGCTGGAGATTCCTCCAAATATCTGCCTGCTCTAGTTCCACACACAAATTTACGAATTAATTCGTTTGCAAAGAGGGTATTGGGAGCCTTTGGGCGTCTGTCAACCGTGAGGTCCACAAGACTATTGACATCTACTTGTACATTAATGTGTGGCGATGCAAGATTACTTCATTTGAAAATGCATCTACTAGGAATTTAAGGGGGTGTGCCGCAGCAAATAAACTCTCGAAATACCGTATTATTTCCCATTTATCAAGTCTTTGAGGATTATGACCTTTCTCTGAATGTCTTGTACTATCTAACTGTTTAAATGGAAGATTCGTCCTATGAAGTATGGCTTTTCCGCTACTCGTGATATTCAAAGAAGAGAAATAGACTCAATCAAACCCACCCTGCTGTAAATTCAAACGTTCTTGTCATCAAGGTGCGTTTCCCGCAATAGAGCAATATCAACCCTCACCTTTTTAAGAGGAGAGAGTAACTTTTTCCTCTGAACTGGCGAATGGCTCCACTTAATATTCCAGGTACACAATTTCAGTACATCATTGGGAAGAACACACTGTCACAACATTTGAAATTCAGAGAGGAAGAACTCCAACAATAAATCGTCGAGCATCAATGAAAAGAAATAGAGCCCAAAAACTACACAGACTAAATCTACAACAATTAACATGCTCTCAAAACCTGCCAAAACTACTTACATACAAAACCACAAAAAGAAACGCTTCTAGCCACTGCGCACTGGGGACATTCATATACCCCAAAACTTTATCTTCTGCCTCGCTACCAAGGTGGTATCCTGGGCAATTAATTACAAAAAAGGGCTTAAGCACACCATAGGGGGCATTTCGTCATCACAGCCACATTGATAACGGCCACCAGCTTGCGCCACACCCAGAGGAAGATAAAAAAGAAAATGCTCCCCATTCCCGACTATAACATAACGTTGGTTGATAACAGAAAAATCCAGCAAACATTCTTTCAGAATGAAAAACATGGTTATCTGTAATTTTAATTCATCCAACACACCGTAAAGTGTGCACAAAGGTTTCGCTTTCACTGGAGAGTCAAGTAAGTTCGAGGACCTATTGAGGAGAAAGTGAGGTCTGCAGATGCTGGAGATCAGAGCTGAAAATGTGTTGCTGGAAAAGCGCAGCAGGTCAGGCAGCATCCAGGGAACAGGAGAATCGACGTTTCGGGCATAAGCCCTTCTCGAGGACCGACTGAAAGTTATATAGAGCACCGCTCGGTACCTGAAGGAATACTGAATCCCGAGTTCTTTTAGTTCTCTTGATAACATCGATAAACTTCCTTTTTGAATCACCGCCATAGAAAATTCCAGAAAGAACATAATCCTGAAGCTCCCGTGAAGTCAACCCGTCCGAAACTTCCACTGGGTGTTGAAAGCTTCTGTATCTCTTTGTTTGTTCCCGTAACTACGTAATCACACAATGGCAAGGCGAAGGCGCTAATTCGAGCTTGCCTGCGGGCCGTAGCACGATTAGCTGTCTCAATCTTCATCCAGTCCGTTTCAGCATCTAATTGAAGGAATCGTGACAGCCAGTTCTCACACAAAAACTCACTGGCTGACGGCCTTCCATCCTGTCTAGCAGACCAATGATGAGAATTTTTTTTTCATGCTGCCCCTGTAGCCAAGGTCAATTTATTCAGTTTAGTAACTGGCCTGTTTTTCAAGGGTTTTGGATCCGCTCCTCAGAGGGATGGATCTCAGTCTCTGCCGCTTCAATTCTTCGTTTGCCTTTTTCCGTTCTGTTTTCAAGGCTTTCAGTTTGCTGCTCATGTCTTTGGAGCTTGACTGAGAACTGGGTCTAGCCTACTGCTGAACATGTCTTCATTTATGGCTTCAATCATTTCACGCCTCTTTGTGAAGTCCACAATCTAGGCCGGTAAGGGATCGATCCATCGAATAAGCAGAGGCGATTGTCGCTGCAGCTGCAGGTACAACCGATGCTTCTGACGGGTGCCTCGGGCGTTGGGATTTCCTTCATCCTTTGCCGTGTTTTGTCATTTCCACTGAACAAGGTTAAATTGGTAGGTGGAGTGTGTTAGAGCACGTCTTAGCCTGTGCTTTGATTGCGGCTACCTGGGATCACAACCTCCCCCCCAAAAAAATGTTTTATTACCTCTTCGTTTTGCACTGGATGATGTGGAGCCTTCTCATTTGGTACCAATGTCAACATATTCTACAACACTGCACATTTAAGTCCACTCCCCGTAAATGCTTGACTTCTTTACGATTAATGAATCTTGCCTCAAAAATATTCAATAAATCTACCTCCAAGGCTCTGTGAGGAAGACTGTTATAAAGGCTCACAACACTCTGAGAAAACTAAAGTAAACCTACTATTCGGTGTGTGAAGTTATACTTTGTTGTGTGTCCTTACCTGAGAAAGTATATAGTTACATTGAAAGCATTTCAGAGATGTTTCCCTTCACGTATTCTGGATAAGAATGGTTTATATTATGGAGGCTTGAAAACGTTACTCTTGTAATGAGAGGTAATCTTATTCTTCCATACAAGACCGTGAGCAGAGTGGATCAGGTATTTACCCACGGGGTGTTCGTATAGTCAAAATCTATTGTAATTCTAAAAGAACCTATGCAGTGTGGAAGCAGGACAGTCCGCCACATTGAGCCCACAGGGACCCAACGAACAGCATTTCATCCAGAGCTGCTCCTCCACCCTATCTTTGTAACCCTACACTTTCCATGAGTAACCCACCTAAGATACACATCCCTGAGAACTATGGACAATTTATCATGGCCAATTCACTGTAATGTGCATGTCTTTGGACTGCGGAAAGAAACTGAACCATTTGAACGAAAAACCCACAGACACTGATAGATTGTGCAAACTTCACATAGCGGCTCGCCCGATGTTGGAAATGAACTGAACTCCTTGGTGGTATAAGGCAGCAATGCTGACCACAGATCCACAATGCTCCTCCTTTAGGTTCTAACATATACTTGTGGTTGACTATAAAAACCTGCCTGATTGTTCCTTTCACTGAAGCTGACCCAGTCTGAGTCCTTTTTTCATTGGTCACGTCATCAAACTGGTTATAATTAAAATCTATTGTGATCAGTGGAGGAGTGGAATTTGAAAATGAAACAGTGACACTCTGAGTCAGAACAGAGTAGAAATTCAAAAATTGGGAATTCAGTCAGTTGGTAATTCTCCTTCCCAGAAATTTGTGTTGGTCGGAAATTTAAATTCTATCGAAGCTGAGTTCATTTGTTTATTGATAGACAGGTGATTGAGGGACAATGATGTATTGACAGAACGATGCATCAGGGAGTACAAAGAGATGAGCCATGACCATATTTACTGGTAGAGGCGTGTCAAAGGATTAAATTTGATGCCCCTCAATCCCATGTTCTGATGTTCCAATTAGCCCTAAAAACCCGCGACACAGGATTTCGGTCGACAAGACAGTAGACGACACCGATTAGGTATTGTTTGGAAAATGTGCTGAGAATATCTAGGCTGAGGTATGCGTCGGACCACACCTAGAATATCATGAACAGTGTGAACGCCCAAAGGAAAGATATTCTTTCATTGGAGGAGGGTCAGAGAATTTTCACTCGGCTAATCATGGGAATGAAGGGATTTTCTGATGACAAGAGTTGGAACATATTAAGGTTGAACACATTGACATTTGAAAGAATGAGCGACCATCTTTATGAAAGATCCAAGGTTCTGAAGGGCTTTGACAAGGTAGATGCTGGGAAGATAGAATAAAAAACAGGAAAGCACATCAATAGGCCATTTCGTTCACCATAGCTTTACCGACCATGATGTCATTCCAAATTAATCCCATCGGCCTGCACGTGGTCCATACCACTCCATTCTCTGCTCGTTCATGTTTCTGTCTAAGTGACACTTCAAAATGCTGCTAAGATGTCCGCTTCAACCACCTTACCGGTTGCTTCGCCCCACTTAAGACAAAAAAGATCTTTATTCAGTCATTTCGTTTAAAATTTCTCACTCTCATCTTAAACTGATACGTCCTATTATATTACATTTCCACATTGGCAAAGAAATTCCGACTATCCACATTATCCACACCTCTAGTGATGCTATAAACCTGTATAAAGTCGACCCTCCAACTCCGACACTCACGCAAAACATTCAAGTACGTCCAAACTCTCCTTATCTTTAACACATTCTCATCGAGGCAACATACTAGTAAAACTCTTTTGCATCCTCTCCAAAGCCTCCACATCCTTCCGATAGTGGGGCTATGAGAATTGCACACAACATTGCAATAGTGGCCGATTTGAAGTTTTAATATGTCACAACATGACGTGCAAATGTCTGGACTCAACGTTGCGACCGAGGAAGGGAAGCGTGCCATACTGATTCCTTATTATCTATCCTGCTGTGCTGTTATTTTCAGAGAGCTATGGACTTTCATCCATGATCCCACTGTATATGAATGTTCTTTAGAGTCAGGTCATTTGCAGTGCAATTTTCTCTTGTGTTTGACTTCCCAAAATGCATCACCTCACATTTCTGCCGATGAAATAGAATTTTCCATTTCTCTGTCCAGCATTCCATTTGATCAACATATTGCTGAAAACTTCAACATATATCCTCACTGCCCATTATTTCCCTCAAATATCAATAATTAGAACATGCCTTTCCAAATGTCAACGGCAAAATTACCAATCAGGTTCTGGAAATTTCCATCTTACTTACTAATGAAAATAACAAGTAGCAATTACCGCACTGATCCTTGCGAATCACGACTGGCCACTAACCTCCAATTAGAAATGTATCACTCCACTGTCCTTACCCTCAAAAATTAACGTTGCCACTTCCTTTGTTTCCTTGTGCAAAAATATGTAACCGGGGGCATAAAATGCCCAGAAAGAGCTCACTCTTTCAAGATGGAGACGAAGTGTACTTTCTTTATTTCGGAAGGTAAGGAATCTGTGGTAATTCCTCACTGCAAAGGGCTGTCGAGGCTCGGCCTTTAAGTATATTTAATAAGGGGTGGCGTTTATTCACGAAGCAATGTGGGAGGAGGTGTAGTCTTGGTAGCTGTGGGACTCTGTGGATTTGTAATAGATGTATGTGGTTAGTTGGTCGCCGGAGATGGTGATGGAAGGTCCAGGAAAGGGTGGGTGATGGGCGAGATTGGTCAGGTGAACCCCGATCTCTTATTACAAGCCCACCGACTTCCACAGCTGCCTAAGTTACGCCTCCTACCATCCGACCTCCCTTATTCCCAATTCCTCCGCCTCTGCCGCATTTGTTCCCAGGATGACTAATTTTACCTCAGAATGTCCCAGATAACCTCTTTCTTTTGAGATAGTAACTGCCATTTCCACAGGATTAATGATGCGCTCCAGTGCATCTTCTCTACGTCAAGCACCACTGCCATTGAATCCCACCCTTGCAAATGCAACAAGGTCAGTATCCCCGGTCCTCAGCTTCCACTCCATCAACCTCCACATACATTGCATCTTTCTCCATGACTTCCTACACCTCCAAACTGACCCCTTCACCAAAGATATATGTTCCTCGTTGTTCCAATCAGCGTCCCAAAGAGACTTTCCCCTCCGTGACTCTCTTGTCACGTCCACGCCCCCCCCCCCCCCCACCAGCGCGCACACTACTCCTGACACCTTGCCCTGCCACTGCAGGAATTGGAACACTTGTGCCCACGCCACTCGTCTCACCTCAATCCAAACGCAACACAGGGATCCTGTCACCTCCGACAGAAATTTATCTCTACCACTACCAATGTCATCTGCAGCAAGCGTTGCATCCGATGTGGTCTCCTCTACATCGGGGAGAAAGGATGCCTTCTTGCAGATCGTTTCAGAGAACATCTCTGTGGCACTCACACCCACCAACCCCACCACTCCTTGGCTGAACATTTCAACACTCCCTCCGACTCTATCAAGGACACACAGGTCCTGGGCCTCCTCCACTGCCAAACCGACACCAACTGACGCCTGGAGGAGGAACACCTCATATTCCGCCTTGGGACCCTGCAACCACACCGGCTAAATATGGATTTCAACAGCTTCCTCATTTCCCCACGCCCACACGTTATCCGAGTCACAAGCGGCCCATTCGGCACTGCCCTCCTCATCTGCCCACCAATTCATGCTCTGACCAACCACCTTATCGCTCACCTTCATCCACCTATCCCTTTCTCAGCCACCTTGTCCCCAATACCACCCTCTCATTTTCATCTCTCAGCACAATCCTCATTCCTGATAACGGGCTACTGCTGGAAACATAGATTCTCCTGCTCCTCTAATGCTGCCTGAAATGCCTTGCTTCCCCAGCAAACACACTCGCGACTCTGACCTGCACCATCTGCAGTCCTCACTTTCTCCTGTGTTCTCTAAAAGACCTCTTCACTATCTGTTACTCCCTCAGTTCTAATGTCATGTGGAAACTTGCTAGTCAGGCAACTTATATATTTCTCCAAAAAAAGTATGTACATCAAAAAAATGGTCCCAGCACCAATCCCTGTGGGTCGTTATTAGTCGTTTGAGTACCGTTTGGGAGATAATGGTTTGGTGATGGGAGGTGAGGTAGTGGTCGATGGGGCAGTAGTAGGAGGTGTCTTTCAATTCAAACCCGGCTTCAGTCGTGTACAGGCCAGTGCGCTGAACTATTCCTGCAGCCCGCCTGTCCGCTGGATTGAAGGAGAGTTTGGTGTTGGAGTCGTGGGAGTGGATGGTTGCATGCTGTGAAGATGAGATGTTGGAGTGGGGGAGTGGGGTGGACAGATTTAAGCAGTGAATATCTCAGTGGCAGTTGGACATAAAGAGTTTGCGGCCGGGTAACGGACTGCCACGTTGTGTCTGGTAGATGGTGTGTGCTGGAGCCGGACGAGTTTGTCCTCGGAAGGTGGGCGGGAGTGTTGATTGAAAAAGTGAGCTCAGAGTCGGAGACAGCGGAAGAAGTGTTCGATGTCAAAGCATGTATTGAATTCATTGATGCGTGAATGGAGTTGGATGAAGGTAACTGGGGAAGTGTGGTAGAGGCGGTCCAGTGGTGCCACCATTTGTCTTATTGATGACGACCCCCGGTTTCTATGGTGCGGGGCAGTAACACTGAGATCTGTGCTTGGCGGGTTGACGGTGTGCATTGAATTGGGTATGTGGGGTTTAAAGTGGTTGTGACGATGGCAGCTGCGGGGATGGATGTGGTGAAACCCATGGTGTAGGTGATGCTGCTGGTGACAGTAGGGGTTGCAGCAGATTAGAAGCTTGTGTTGGTCTCCGCAGCAGCGGATCTTGTAGCCATTGCAGCGGCAGTTGTCTGGCCCTTGTAATGATTGTGGTGGCAGCTGCGTGGCCTTCATGGTGATCATGGCCGAGGGTGTCTGGCTATCGTGCAAATCTGGGCAGAGTTTATCTGGCCATCCTAGCGATCATGGCAGCGGCTGTCTGGCCCTCGTAACATTTGCATTGGTGGTTCTGTGGCCCTCATCAAGATCGCAGCAGCCGTTGTCTGTCCCTCATAACAATAGCGGTGGCAGTTCTCTCGCCCTCGTTGTGGTCACAGCAGCGGTTTTCTGGACCTCAATACGATCACGACGGCATTTCTCTGGCTCTCATCCCGATCATGGTTGCAATGCTGTGGCTCTGTAGCGATGACGGTGGCAGCTGTCTGGCCCTCGGAATGATGATGGCAGCAGTTTTCTGGCCCTCGTAGCGATTGTGGGGGCGTTTGTCTGCCCTCATAGCGACCATGGCAGTGGTCACCACTGTCAACAACACTGCCCCCAGAACCCCGGGATGAGCATCACTTCCCAAATGTCATGACTCCCGGTACCCCAATACCAAGCCCACCCCAGTTATAGTCTCTGCCCCCTCGCAGATCCAGCCCATTCCAGGATCTGGCCCCCAGCCCTGCCATTTTTCACTTTCTTCCCAGATCTCCACCTCACTGAGAGCAAACAAACAATCATTCGTATCAGCCGTATCTTTATTCTCATCCCTTCACATACCAACGAATTCAATGTGTGTTGTCACATCAAACACTGCTGCCACGTCCGCCTCTGAGCTCACTTAATTCAACGCATAACCCATTCACAAAATACTCCACCTCCCTACTCCAACCATGCCAATCTGTTTCCAGCTCTCGAGCTCTTTACATTGAAATGCCGACGAGATATTCACAGCCTCAACCTGTCCACACACATCCGCACTCCAAGGTCTTACACTCACAAAGCCCAGCCCACCACTTCCTTTGCTCCAATGTTAAACTCATCATCAAACCAGCAGAGACGGAGGTTCAGTGGTAGTTTGGTGCACTGACCTCTACACTGCTGAAGCCAGGCACCAACTTAAAGACACCTCCTCCTACCACCCATTCGACCACGACCTCACTCCCAGAACCAAACGATTATCTCCCAGACCGTATGCAACCTCATCACATCAGGAGATCTCCCAGCTACAGCTTCCAACGCTTCGGGAACTGCTCACCACCCCATTCAAACCCATACGGAAGATCTACAAGCCTGACCACCTCTGGCGAACTGTCATCTCAACCAGGTCGTGCCCCATCAAATTCATCTCCAAACACCTCGATATTGCCGTTCCCACCACACCCCCACCCCCCCCCATTCCGGGACAGGAACTCCCCTCATATGTTTGGGATACCAGCAACGCCCTTTAGCTCCTCCAAGATTTACGTTTCCATGCCCCCAAACGCTTCGTCTTCACCATGGACATACAGTACCTATAAACTTACACCCGCCATGACCAGGACATCAAGCTCTCCATTTCTTCCTCTCCCGACCACTCCACCTGGACCATGTCTGACACCTCTCTCCCCTTAATGGACTTCGCCATCTCCATTAACGGTGACCAATTGAACACTGACATTTTCTGCCAACCCACCAACTTCCACAGCTACCTGGATTACACAACATCCCACCCTGCCTCCTGCAAAAAATGTTATCTTTAAATACAAAACCCTCTGCCTTTTCCGCATTTACTTCCAGGAAGTCCACAAAACATACCAGATGGCCTACTTCTTAAAACAACGCAATTTCCCACTCACGTGGCTGAGGATGCCTTCCCGCGCATCCCATCCACATCCCGCATCTCCGCCCTAGAAACCCACCCTTCCAACCGCTACAGATCCAGAATCCCGTTCCTCACCTTCCATCTCACCGTATAATCCGCATCACCATCCACTATATCTATTACCTACAAACGAACACCACCACGAGAGATATATTTCTCATCCCAGCCCGATCAGCATTCTGTCATGAAAATTCCCTCGAAGGCTACCTCCTCAGAATCATGCACCCTAACATTCTTCCCTCCTCTCCCGACCCCTTCCCCTGCCAACGCAGGAACTGCAAAACCTGTGCCCTCACCTCTCTCTCAACTCCATCTAAGGCCGCACAGAAGCCTTTAGTATTCACCAATGTTCCACCTGTACTTCCACACATGTCATTCACTAAAGCACTTGCTCCCGACGCGGTTTCCTTTATATCGTGTCCGGGACACCCGCAGCAATCAACCTAACCAGCCGTGGCCGAACACTTCACCTCCGACTCCCACTCTGCCAAGAGGATGCAGGTCTTGGACCTCCTCATTCACTTGTCCCTTACCATCCGAGGCCTGAAGAAAAAACGTCTCATTTTCCGCTTCGTGACCCTCCCACCCCAGGACATCAATTTGGATTTGACAAGTTTGCACATTTCCCCTCCACCCGCCTTACTCCCGTACCAACTGCCAGCTCGGCACTGTCCTCAGGACCCCGTCCATTCTGTCCATCTTTGTTCCCATCTATCCGTTCCACCCTCTCCCCCGCCCTATCACCTTTAGCCCCACCTTCAGCCAGCTATTGCACTCTCTAGCTAAATTACCCTCAGCCCCACCCCATCCAATTAATCTGTCCATCCCCGCGTCGGCCAGCCTAATTCCTGATGAATGTTTTATGCCAAAAATATCAACTTTCCTGCTCCTCGGATTCTGCCTGACTTGCTGTGCTTTGCTCAGCAGCATATTCTTGGGCCATTATCTACAGCATCTTCTCTACCCACTTTCTCCTCTTTAACAATGTTTGCATATTCCTCAGCCTTAGTGGCCTTACACAGTTTCCCTTGGTTTTTCTTTCGACCCATTCAAGGTCATCTAAGAACATCTCTAAGCTTGTGCGACTACCATCTTGTGCACATATCTCTATCGCCCTATCACATGCGGAATTCTTTAAACTGGCCAGTAAGGTATTTTTCCATTCTTCAGTTAACAAGGAATGAATGCAACAGCATTTCAAATTCCGCAAGGAGACAGATCACTGACAATGTAAAAAGAAATAAACCAATCAATCCTGCCAAATAATTGTGATTTGTGATTCAGGGCCAGTACAATTGAGTCTTAAAAGAAAATGAAACAAATCATTAACGGTAATTCAGAGGTGGAAACTAAACAAGTGATGAAGACACTTTAAAAGTCACCAATTGAAATTCAATTATTCAAAATTCAATATGAAAATCTAAAACTTGCACAGTTTCCAACACTGCAGTCCATTATAATTATCTAGTGCCAATCCATTAATATAAATCCCAGATGAGAAACCTAAAGTAATTCTGACCAGTAAGTGCTCACTTATAATGTTAAAGGCTGTGAAATGACTACAGCTGCATTAAAACGTGTGTCTGCTTTCGTAGAGTCATAAAGTCATAGAGATGTACAGCATTGAAACACACTCTGCCGTCCAACCCGTCTCTGCTGACCGGATAACCCAACCCAACCTACACCCACCTGTCAGCACCCGTCCCATAGACCTCCAAACTCTTCTTATTCATATACACATCCAAATGCCTTTTAAATCTTGCAATTGTACCATCCACCAACAGTTCCGCTGGAAGCTCATTCCATACACGTACGACCCTCTCCGTAAAAAAGTTAACCGGCAGGTCTCTTTTATACCTTTCCCCTCTCACGCTAAACCCTCTTGTTCTGGACTCCCCGATCCCAGGGAAAGGACTTTGCCAAATTACCCTATCCATGCCTCTCATAATTCTGTAAATCTCTACAAGGTCAACTCTCAGCCTCCGATGCTCCAGGGAAAACAGCCCTAGCCTGTTCAGCCTCTCACTATAGCTGATATCTTCCAACCCAGGCAACATTCTTGTAAATCGTTTCTCAACCCTTTCAAGTTTCACAACACCTTTCCGATAGGAACGAGACAAGAATTGTGTGCAATATTCCAACAGTGCCCTAAACAATGTCCTGTACAGCCGCAACATGACCTCCCAACTCCTGTACTCAATACTCTGACCAATAAAGGAAAGGATACAAACGCCTTCTTCACTAGCCTATCGAACCTGCTACTCCACTTTCAAGGGCAATGAAACTGCACTCTAAGGTCTCGTTGTTCAGCAACACTCCCTCGGAACTTACCATTAAGCGCATAAGTCCTGCAAAGAATTGTTTTTGCAAAATGCAGCATCTCGCATTTATCTGAATTAAATTCCATTAGCAACTTCTCAGCCCATTGACCCATCTGGCCAATGTCTTGTTGTGATCAGAAGTAACCCACTTCGCTGTCCACTGCACCTCCAAATTTTGTGTCATCTGCAAACTTACTAACTGTACCTCTTATGCTCGCATTCAAATCATTTATGTAAATTACAAAAAGTAGAGGACCCAGCTCCGATCATTGTGGCGCTGCACTAGTCACTGGCCTCTACTCTGAAAAGCAAACGTCCAAAACCACCCTGTGTCTTCTACGTTTCAGCCAGTTCTATATCCAAATAGCTATTTCTCCTGTATTCCATGAGATCTAACCTTGCGAATCCGTCTCCCATGGAACGCTTTGCTGAGCGCTTTACTGAAGTCCATATAGATCACATCTACCGCTCTGCCCTCATCAATCATCTTTGTTACTTCCTCAAAACCCTCAATCAAGTTTGTGAGACATGATTGCCCATGCACAAACCCATGTTGAGTATCCCAAATCTGTCCTTGCCTTTCCATATACATATACATCCTGTCCCTCATGATTCCCTCCAACAACTTGCCCACCACCGACTTCAGGCTCATTGGTCGATAGTTCCCAGGCTTGTCCTTATCACCCTTCGTAAACAGTGGCACCACATTAGCCAACCTCCAGTCTTCTGACACCTCATGTGTGACTGTCGATGGTAAGAATTTCTAAGCAAGAGGCGCAGCAATCACTTCTCCAGTTTCCCACATACCTCGAGGGTACACCTGATCAGGTCGTGGGGATTTATCCTCTTTTATGCATTTCAAGACATCCAGCAATTCCTCCTCTGTAATATGGACATTTTGCAAGATGTCACTATCCATTTCTCTATATCGATATCTTCCATATCCTTTTCCACAGTAAATACTGATGCAAAATACTCATTTAGTATCTCCCCCATTTTCTGCGGCTCCACACAAAGGCCGCATTGCTGATCTTTGATGGGCGCTATTCTCTCCCCAGTTACCATTTTGTCCTTTATGTATTTGTAGTAAATTCTTTGGATTCTTCTTAATTCTATTTGCCAAAGCTATTTCATGATCCCCTTTTGCCCACCTGATTTCCCTCTTAAATATACTCCTGTTTTCTTTATGCTCTTCAAATGAATCACTCGATTTCACCTGTGTATAATTTACATTTGCTTGCTTCTTTTTCTTAAACTAACCCTCAATTTCTTTAGGGTTTCCTATACGTACCAGCATTCTCTATACGTACCAGCGTTTCCTTTCACCCCAACAGGAATATACTTTCTCTGGGTTCCCGTTATTTCATTTCTGAAGGCTTCCCATTTTCCAGCAGTCGCTTTACTAGCGAACATTTGCCCCCAATCAGCTTTCGAAAGTTCTTGCCTAATGCCGTCCAAATTTGTCTTTCTCCAATTTAGAACTTCAACTTTTCGACCTGGTCTATCCTTTTCCATTATTATTTTAAATCTAATGATGCTTATAAGGGTAATGAGGCAGTCGCATTCCAGAATATTCAAGTTAGGAAGCTCAGACTCATAAATCATGGCTGTGGCACATGGCTGCTGAACCAAAATCGAAAACCTTCCAGCTGTTTCGTTTGCATTTCTAACAGAATGAGCATGGCAAGTTGTTCGTGCCACTACGTGTGTCCAACACCCAGGGGAAATACAACTGAGCATTTAATAATTGCCCAATGTTGCCCAAAAATTGCACAAATTCATTAAATTTTGGACATCTGAAGGAAGCAACTGGAATTACTGCAGATTTGTAAAGCCAATTAAAAATATTACTGTACACTCTAATGGATCGGGGAATCTCGGAGCATGCTGCGAAGCTTACATTGTGTCCAGGGCTTATCAAATGGGGTTTCGCCTGTCATAACCCTGGATCCACCAAATTTTTAAAAACTAACTTTGAAAAGCCGAAGATGCTCTCAGCATCACTTTCGGTCCGGAAACTAGGACCCCGTTCAATAATCACGCCAATATCTTGTGGCCGATTAGTGAGAATTGTATCAGCATTTCTAGTAGCATTTTGCACTTGGCGAGCTTTCCTTTTTATTTTTGAACGGGACAAAAGAGCAAACGCCCTCTATATTTCATCTCTCAAAGATTATCAGCCTGTGACCTGGAAGGAACACGATATCTATTACCTTGATTGGAGCATATTTACCACGACGTTTCTGTGTTTTCCTCGAGACGCAAATAGACTGTGATCAGCGAGATTGGTTTCATTTGTCCCTGCCGGCAGACATTTTCCTGCATTTAGAATTCAGCGATTCCATTATCCTGGAATGGAAGAAAAGGACAACAGGAAGCAAAGGACAAACACCTAAACAAACAGGCCAAAGCCGAACACACAAACAAGACAAAACCGCAAAGCATGACAAGCAAAAACAGATACAACAGAGAAACACATTCAGACAACAAATATCGGGATCCCTGCCAACAACACAAGGCAAAGTGTGGCGCGGTCTCCTTCAACCCAAGATTGCTTCAGCGATTCAGAACAACCCTTACTTAATTGGGAACCCAGCTCCCTGCTCATGCCAGTTGGCTCAAAGGACAAAATGCTGGAGGAATTTTATGAAACCCTCCAAAAGCAACCGCTCTTGCCACAGGTCGTTGTCCGAAGCTCACTGAATGTAAGAGGAAAAAGAAAATGATCCTGCGGGATCAAAACAAAATGAAAGCAAAAAAGCCTCTGGTGCCACAGCCAAAAGGGAAACACTCTGGCCGGCAACGTAGGGAAACGCCACCAGCGGTGAATTAAACTCTCCTGTGTTGTGGCGAGAAAATAGTTTTTAAAACAACGCAGGACCCCGTACATAAAATGAGGAACCGCGTACGCCTTCTAAACTCAAACCCAACCTCTTATTAGTGAAATAAAAAAGCAGAACATCGTCGGTTCAGGGACAAAACGTCGTTTACCTTCTTCAGTCAAAACACAATCCCGTAATAGTAAAGAAAACACAGAGCAAGGTTTCGTAAGGGAGGAAACTGCGTCTCACTTCTCAACTCAAAACTCAACCGGATTGTTTAAGGGAAGAATTCTCGTCTCCCTTTTCAAGTAAAAACAAAATCGCCGACTCAGGGAGATTGCAAATAAAAAGAAAAAAATAAAAGTTTTAGGTCCAAAAATCTCGTGGAATAGAAGTCCTGCAGATGTCTTCAACTTTAAGAACTGGGATAAAATTATGCTGTGGGTGACTCGCTTGTCGCAGTCCAATTTCTCGGAACAATAACCTGCGCCACACAAATCTTGAGGTATTGACTGCCGTGTGCTCAAGGGGAGAGACGAGTCGATCTTATTGTCAAAAGTCACTCCGACGAGATGGAGAGAGCTGAGTGGTTGTGTAGGTTACAATCATTTTACAATTAACAAACGTTCATTGCCCGACAATGAGCAAGAGGGCACTCAGCCCAGTCACGAGCCCCAGTCACATATCGTCTGGACAGTGCTGCTTAATAGTCGATCAGCAAGAGTTAGTATGGAAATAAATGTCTGTAAGAGAAGAAAATTCCCTTGTGGAACGAGTGCACGATCAGGTGCGACGACATCTGCTGACCATGCATCCATCTCACTGAGCCTGGGAAAGTACAAGCTTGTTGAAGCAGATACTGATACAAACGTTAAAATACTTTCCAGGTTTTGAATATATGAAAAGATGTTTGAACATAGAACATAGAACATAGAAAAATACAGCGCAGTACAGGCTCTTTGGCCCTCGATGTTGCGCCGATCCAAGCCCACCTAACCCACACTAGCCCACTGTCCTCCATATGCCTATCCAATGCCCGTTTAAATGCCCATAAAGAAGGAGAGTCCACCACTGCTACTGGCAGGGCATTCCATGCACTCACGACTCGCTGAGTAAAGAACCTACCCCGAACATTTGTCCTCTACCTACCACCCCTTAATTTAAAGCTACGCCCCCTCATAATAGCTGACTCCATGCGTGGAAAAAGGTTCTCATGGTCGACTCTATCTAAACCCCTAATCATCCTATACACCTCTATCAAGTCACCCCTAAGCCTTCTTTTCTCCAATGAAAACAGCCCCACGTGCCTCAGCCTATCCTCATACGATCTTCCTACCATACCAGGCAACATCCTGGTAAACCTCCTCTGCACCCGTTCCAGTGCCTCCACATCCTTCCTATAGTATGGCGACCAAAACTGCACATAATACCCCAGTTGCGGCCGCACCAGAGTCTTATACAACTGCAACATGACCTCAGGACTCCGGAACACAATTCCTCTAACAATAAAAGCCAGTACGCCATATGCCTTCTTCACGCACTATTTCTTGGGTGGCAACTTTCAGAAATCTGTGTACATGGATACCAAGATCCCTCTGGTCATCCACACTACCAAGTATCCTACCATTAGCCCAGTACCTCATCTTCTTGTTACTCTTACCAAAGTGAGTCACTTCAGACTTACCTACATTGAACTCCATTTGCCACCTTTCTGCCCAGCTCTGCAGCTTATCTATATCCCGCTGTAACCTGCCACATCCTTCCTCACTGTCAACAACTCCACAGGCTTTCGCATCATCCACAAACTTGCTCACCCAACCTTCTCGCCCCTCCTCCAGGTCATTTATATAAATGACAAACAGCAATGGTCCCAAAACAGGTCTTTGCGGAACATCCTTAGTAACTGCACTCCAAGATGAACCTTTACCATCAACTACTACCCTCTGTCTTCTTCCAGCCAGCAAATTCCTAATCCAAACCTCCAACTCACCCTCAATGCCATACCTTCGTATTTTCTGCAGTAGCCTACCATGGGGAAGGCTTATCAAATACCTTCCTAAAATCTATATACACCACATTTACGACTTTACCCTCGTCCACCTCCTTAGTAACCTTCTCACAGAATGCAATAAGGTTTGTGAGGCACGACCTGCCCTTCACAAAACCATGCTGACTATCCTTGATCACATTATTCCTATCCAGATGTTCATAAATCCTATCCCTTACAATTCTCTCTAAGACTTTGCCACAACAGAACTGAGACTCACCGGCCTACAGTTACAAGGTTTATCCCTACTCCCCTTCTTGAACAAGGGAACCACATTTGCTATCCTCCAGTCTTCTGGCACTAATCTTGTAGACAACGAGGACATAAAAATCAAGGCCAATGGCTCTGCAATCTCCTCCCTTGCTTCCCAGAGAATCCTAGGATAAATGCCATCAGGTCCAGGGGACTTATCTATTTTCACCCTTTCCAGAATTTCCAACGCCTCTTCCCGACATACCTCAACGCCATCCATTCTAATTAATTGTGACTCAGTATTCACATCGGCAACAATGTTCTGTTCCTGAGTGAATACTGACGAAAAGTATTCATTCATTGTCTCTCCAATCTCTTCAGCCTCCACACGCACCTTCCCACAACTATCCTTGACTGGACCTATTCCTACCCTAGTCATTTTTTTAAATTCCAGACATCCATATAGAAAGCCTTAGGGTTTTTCCTAATCTTACCAACTAAGGACTTTTCATGTCCCCTCCTTTCTGCTTTTAGTTCTCTCTTCAGATCCTTCCTGGCAACCTTATAACAAACAATCACCCCAATTGAACCTTCACGCCTCATCTTTACATAGTCTGCCCTCTTCCCATTAACAAGGGATTCCAATTCCTTATTAAACCATGACTCCCTCACATGACCCTTTCCTCTCTGCCTGACAGGTACATACTTATCAAGGACACTCAATAGTTGCTCCTTGAACAAGCTCCACATATCAATTGCGCCCTTCCCTTGAAGCCTACTTTTCCAAGCGAAGCATCCAAAGTCGTGCCTCACCGCATCATAATTTCCCTGCCCCCAGCTATAACTCTTGCCCTGCAGTGCACACTTATCCCTCTCCATCACTAGAGTAAAAGTCACCGAATTGTGGTCACTGTCCCCAAAGTGCTCACCTACCTCCAATTCTAACACCTGGCCTGGTTCGTTACCCAGAACCGAATCCAGTATGGCCTCACCTCTTGTTGGCCTGTCTACATATTGTGTCAGGAAACCCTCCTGCACACATTGGACAAACACCGACCCATCTAACAAACTCGAGATAAAGCTTTCCCAGTCAATATCTGGAAAGTTAAAGTCCCGCATAACAACCACCCTATTACTTTCACTCTTCTCCTGAATCATCCTCGCAATCCTTTCTTCAACGTCTCTAGGACTATTAGGAGGCCTGTAGAAAACTCCTAACAGGGTGACCTCACCTTTCCTATTCCGAACCTCAGCCCAAACTACCTCAGATGGCGAGTCTTCATCCATCGTCCTTTCCACTTCTGCAATGCTATCTTTGACAAGCAGTGCCACACATGCTCCTCTTTTACCCCCACCTCTGACCCTACTAAAATATTTAAAGCCTGGAACATGCAACAGCCAATCCTGTCCCTGTTCTACCCATGTCTCCGTAATAGCCACAACATCGATATCCCAGGTACCAACCCACGCAAGTTCACCTACCTTATTTCGTATACTTCTTGCATTGAAGTATACACACTTCAAGCCACTTTCCTGTTTACAGGCACCCTCATTTGAGATTGATGCCATGTTCCTAACCTCCCTACACTCCAGGTCTTGCACCCTAAAGCTACAGTCTAGGTTCCCATGCCCCTGCAGAGTTAGATTAAACAACCACGAAGAGCACTAGCAAACCTCCCCCCAAGGATACTGGTGCCCCTTAGGTTCACGTTTAGACAATCCTCTTTATAGAGGTCCCACCTTCCACAGAGAGAACGCCAGTTATCCAGATGCCGGAGTCCCTCCCTCATGCACCATCCCTGTAACCACGCATTTAACTGTTCTCTCTCCCTATTCCTCGACTCTCTATCACGTGGCACGGGTAACAAACCAGAGACAACAACTCTGTTTGTTCTAACTCTGAGCTTCCAACTTAGCTCTCTGAAAACCTGCCTAATATCCTCAGCCCTATTCCTACCTATGTCGTTGGTGCCAATGTGGACCACGACTTCGGGCTGCTCCCCCTCTCCCTTAAGGACCACAAAAACACGATCACCTTTGCACCTGGGAGGCATCATACCAAACGTGAGTCTCTCTCGCCCCCAGAAAACCGCCTATCTGTGCCCCGAACTATCGAGTCCCCAATAACTATTGCTCTGCTCTTCTCCACCCTTCCCTTCTGAGCAACGGGGACAGGCTCCGTGCCAGAGGCCTGAACTCCATTGCTTACCTCTGGTAAGTCCCCCCCCCCCCCCACAAGTATGTGGCACGGTGGGTTATGCGTGGGTTTTGACACGTCTCTCAGAGAAGGATACAGAAAATCTCTCGGAAATACCACAGGATCATGCGACATGTGCAGCGAAACACGGAAAGCATGCATTTCAGTGGCATGTTCGTATCCGGAAGACTGAGTATTGATGGGTCTGATGGACCAGCTGTCGTTCATACCAGAATTTCGCAGGAAGATCTATCGATTGTGTTGCCAATCAATTTATTCTTCCCTATTCACTTTCAAAGATCATAAATGCATTCCATTGATGCAAAAAAGGAAGAAGAGGGACAATGGAGACTACAGACCATAAAACCTTTCATCAACGAGAAGGAATTTATTATAAAGAATGTGATATTTGATACTCAGAAAGTAAGGGCATTCGGAGCAGCACCTGAAAATAGGAAGTTTAAAATTATATCTGAATTTATTTCAAGCATGCAGGTGATGATTGCAATGTTAGTTTTCTCTCTTTCCATGGATGCTATCTGACCGGCTGTGATCCCGACTATTTGTTGTTTTCAGTACAGATATCAGCATCTGATCCGACTCAAAGTAAGGACATATTGCAACACTTACACCGTGTTCATGAGACTGTATCTGGTGACTGTGTACAGTTTTGGTGTCGTGATGCAAAGCATCATATATTGACTATATTTGCTGTATGGAATTCTCCAGATTAATTCCTCAGATGCCAAGATTGTCTGATGAGTGAACTCGGTCTTTGTTGTCAACAGTTTCAAGGAATGAGAGGTGATCGCAGTGAAACTTAGGAAAATCACATGGAGGAGATTGTCCACCACAGGACCCGGAGAACTGTTGGCAAGCAAGCTTAGGGAGAATCCCAGGATATTCCATGCATACATCATATGTAACAAAATAGCCACGGGACCTGCCAGAGAAACAAACAACAATTAATGTGGTTCCACTGGATGGGAAATATATCAGGGATGTAATAGATAACCATAGAGAAGTCAGTATCAAATCATTGCTCAGGAATGTATTGGAGAAACTACAGAAAGGAGATAAAAGATTTCCATTTCGAGGCAATATTTGAACAACAATAGTGATGATAACGTTAACGGAATTTAGCTATGTGCAACAACTTTGATTAAATTTGTTTGAGATACTCGCCTCATTAGTTCGTTCAAAACCCCAAATAGGAAACTGATTAAAAAAAGCAAAATATTATTATAATATGACCATTTTAACATATTACATTCGAAAATATTTTAGTGCAGGAGACAGTGGGTCATATTTGAAGCCATTTTTCAGCAGGAGAACAAGGCCTCCTGGTCTGCTACAGGGATCAGCGCTGTGTTGCGCATTATGTGTGGTATTTCTGAATGATGTAGAGAGGAATATGAATGGGGGGTGTAATAAGTACATTCGCGCATTCCCTGCAAAGGGAGTTGTCACGGATATCCACACAGCCATTATGCTACAGGAATATATGGATGCAATGGTCAGACTGGCAGTTCAATGGCGGATGAAATATAACTCCATTAAATATGAAGTTATCCACCGAGGAAGAAGGAACGAGGCGGCGAGTACTCAAAGATTGGCAGCGCATTACCCAGCTGAAGAGGCGATTCTCCACGGATTCCTGAAGTTAATGGACAGGCTAATGGACAAGTTAAAGAAGGTGTAAGGTACCGTAGGCATCGTGTTTATTCATGAAGCCATTGATTAAAAGGCCAATACAGGACATTGTTTATGCCAAAATGGCATACTGTGTCTCGTTCTTCTCGTCGCATCACAGGAAGGATGTGATTGTGTTGTAGGGGTGATTAACCAGGATGTTCCCTGGGTTGGAGCATATCAGCTATTAAGAGAGGCTGGATAAGACCTTGTTGTTTCCTTTGGAGCAGAGAAGTCTAAGGGGGGCGTGCTTCAGAGTTACCAATTTATAAGTGAAATGGTTATGATGGATAGACAGCAGTTGATGGTTCAAGACAGAGGGCGAGGAACAAGGGAGAACACTTTGGAAATGAAGTGTTTGATGTTAAAAGAGGACTGGAAGATCTATTTTCTTTCAAATTCTATTGGAGTCTGGAATGTACTTCCTGAGAGAGGCGATGTCACAGGTAAGCTCACAACTGTCAAAACGTACTTGCACGAGCACCTGAAGTGTGATAACATTCTCGGCTAAGGCCCTCATCTTTGAATGTCGGTCTAATGATGATCGTTTTGTATTTCCGTCTGGTATCTGTGATTATGGAAGATCAATCATTGTGTAGGTTGAGTCTAAACTGATGGATTTCTAAAGAGTGTTTGAGCATTGTGCAAAAGCGTGGACTTTAACAGCTTCTAAAAGTGTTCCAATGGCAAAGGCTGGAGAAAGCAACTGCACCCTTGTTACAGTCTGAAACCAATGAATTGAGATTGGAGAACAGGGAAATGGCTGAACAATGAAACAGCCACTTCCGTTCTGTCTTCGAAGAAGGAAAAATCAAAACAAAACGGTTCCCAGCAATACTGGGAAATCTACGTCTGGTGTGCAAAAATAAAACGAATTTATTGAATAAACACTTTTGGAGAAATTATTGGAACTGAAAGTAATCAACAGAGACAAAGTCAAGATAGATTGATGAAGCAGAAATTCCATTTGAAAAACCGGCTTACCGATAAATTACAGAAAACTAGTTTGCAATATGTTTGGATTTTAAAAAGGATCATTGTTAATGTCTTTATCTTATTGGCAAAGATCAAATCCTATTGGATTGGGGCTAATATAAAGAAATGTTTGAAGAATAGTTGAGTTGGCATGGAACAGTGGGTAGAATTTTCATTTTCTTGACACATGTATTTTGCAATAACAATACAATAAAATAGGGCGAATGTTTTCATTTGTTAACGGGAAATCTGTCATTTTGAGCAGTATAAAAACAAAGAAATAGGGAGAGTTTAGACTGGCGGGAGTCCATCAATCCTGCGACAAGTCATGAACATTGATGATTCTTGCACCGCCACCCTTCAAGCAACACCTCCGTTCCATCTACATTGGAGACCATTGCTGTCAAATTTGCTAATCCACGTGGGCCATCTTGTGCCACTGATCTGGTCTCTCCGACCATGCAGCAGCCATGTTCCACCTCAGCGAGCAAACCTACAACCATAAACTCAACCTGAGGTACAAGTCTTACGAAAACTCGGCAGCAGCTAATGATTGTACGTTTGCTGCCGTTTTCACAAAAGCCAGTAATGACTCACTCTCCTGTGCGCTGGGTCGAGTCAAGGTTCGCACTCTGCGCCCTCCTGAAGAACAGCCCATTGGCCCATCTCGAAGTCCACACCTGTGCCCATTTCCAGGTCCACAGTGTGGACACATCTCGAAGACTACAACCTGGGCCAATCTCGAAGTTCTCAAAATGGATCTATCCCTCTGTGCACACTCCATGCCGTGGTCTAGGCCTACTCGTTGACCCCAGCTCAAAACAACTTGATGTGCACTTTTTCAGATAAGATTCCCAATAGTTTGGAAACAGGCTCTTCAGCCTAACATGTACACACTGACCCTCCGAAGAGTCACCAACCAGACTTGTTTACCTCTGATTAATGCACAAAAAACAGTCAAGCAGCCATGAACAATACATCTAACTTTGGACTTTGGGAGGAAACTGGAACACCCAGAGGAAACCCACGCAGGCACGTGAAGAATGTGCAAACTGCACGCAGACAGTTTTGGGCGATCGCCACCATCCAAGTGATGGCAGAGCTGAGATTTAACTAAGTAAACGACAAAAAAACAAGAAACTGGAGAAAAAAATGCAAGGCAGTCAGAGTGGCCAACCTGCAGCACAGGACTCCTCCACGACCACTATCTTCCATTAGAAACACAAGAATAAAGGAATATTCATTTTGGAGTGAAAGGCTCATGGGATGTCATACAGTTTGGTGCTTGGGCGCTACCTATTCGTAATACATATCAACATTCTTTTGAGAGAATCAAATGCATTGTTTCCAAGTCTGCAGAGAGGATGTATTGCTGAACAGAGAGATATAGAACATAGAATAAAAAACAATATAGCGCAGAACAGACCCTTCGGCCCTCAATGTTCCTGCAACCTGTGAACTCTTCCCAGCTCGTCCCCCTACACTGTCCAAAAATCAGCTGTGTCCTTATCTCCCTAATGTGACTGAGTCGACTACCTTAGCAGGTAGGGCATTTCACGCCCTGAGACTCTCTGCATGAAGAACCTGCCTCTGACATCTGTCTTAAATCTATCACTCCTCCATTTGTAGTTGGGCCATCTCGTACAAGCTGACGTCATCATCCTAGGAAAACGTCTTTCACTGTCTGCGCTATCTAATCCTCTGATAATCTTGTACGTCTTGGAGTGCTGGTTCACACTCGTTGCAATTCGAGACGCAGGTGGATAACATAGTGAAGACGGCGTTTGCTATGCTTACCTTTATTGGTCAGAGCATTGCGTATAGGAATTGGGAGGTCATGTTTTGGCCAATTTTGGAATGTTTTGTGCAATTCTGATTTTTTCTGTTGGAAATATTTCGTGGAACTTGAAATGGTTTGAAAAAGAAATGCAAAGTCGTTGTGAGGGTTGGAAGATTAGATCGACAGGGAGAGGCTTCAAAGGCTGGAGCTGTTTGAAACATATTGCTCGAAAAAGAGACTTAGGCTCCTTGTTCTATTTATTTCTGCACAGACCTCTGAATTCCAGTGGAGTGAGTTCTGAAGACAGACGTCAATACTGGGAACGGCAATTTCACGCTGATCAGTGTACATAGACCAAGATGGGGCTAGCTATAACATTGAACTGGTCTTGAATCTCCTTGTACAGCGGTCATTGTTGGCATCATTACAGGACAGAACGTAGTAAGGAAGATAAATGTTGTTTTGACTTCGATTTTGGGGATCTGAGTTCAGGAGTAAGAGTGTCTTACCGTAACTGTGCACAGTCTTGGTGAAATGCATCGCGAAGATTGTGCAGTATATGTGCAATTCTGGTTGCCTTACCGAATAAGGGACAAACCGGGCATTGCACAAGTGCACTGAAGGAGGTCCATCTGATCACTGTGTTGAGAAGCTTATTGTGTGAGCACGGTTTGGGCCTACTGGGTCAGTCTTATATGAGATTGCAGAAAATGAGTGGAGATCTCACGAAAATATATAAATATCTGACGAGGTGAGACAGATTGGAAACAGGGCTGATAAGTCCCCTGCCTGGGACGTCTCAAACAAGGGACCACATTCTTAAGTTTAAGCAGGACACTCTGCGTTGAAATGAGGATAAAGGTTTGCACACAGAGACTGGTGGACCTGGAGAATTCTCCCCCACATCATGCTGTGGAAGCCAAGATACTGACTATAAATGAGGAGATCTCAACTCTCAATTAATGTGGAGAGGACATGTCTGGTTTTGGGATAAAGGCGTATTCATCACTTTATTTCCTGGGGAAGCAAAATTGATGGACAGAAGTGATAACTAAAGACCCTATTTTACATTTTTTCCGATAGCTAATCACAAGGGATATGAGCGTGTTGTGGGATAAGTACACTGAAGAGAAATTCGGTCATGAAATTGAATGGGCGAATACACAATGGGTTTGATGACCTGATCCTTCTCCTTTCACCGTGCAGTCTTTAAATTTTGTCATGAGTTCTCAGATGTGACGAAGACGTCTCTGCAGTGTCGCCAGAACTGTAACTCCCATCCCCTTTTCTGATACTGAGGCTGTTGCCGTGTGTTCTACCTGGTTTGATCTTTTCATACATTGCACCAGTTTAGGTGTCTTGATTGGCCATTTCAGACACCATTGAAGAGTTTATCACATACCTGTTTCCTGAAAGTACACTGGTAAATTAAATTGGTATTTGCAATGGATATTGGCTTCACGTGCACAATAACTGCCAGGAGATTTTAAATCTCTAAATTTTGTTACTTGTTTTTAACATCCAACAGCTGCCAGAGCGTCATTCTCTATCAACGCCTACTCACTACCCCTCTACCTGCCTGACCCTCTCCTCCTTCATCCACTTTCCCTCTCCATCCACACTCTCTCCCACATCCAATTTCTCTCCTTCTCCCCTCTCTCTCCTCCCCTCTCTCCCCTTTCTCTCCCTCTCTCATACCTCCAGCGCTCTCCCCTTCCTTACAATCATCTGTCTCCCTCTCCCGCTCTCTCTCCCATTCCTTTCTTTCTCTCCCCATCCCCCATTGCTCTGTCTATCCCCCTCTGTATCTTTCATCTCCCTGGATTTCTCAATTCTCCATCCCACTCTCCTTTCCTCCTCCTCCGTCTCTCTTCCCCCCATGGCTGCTATGTATTCCTATATCTCCCTCCCCATCTCTCTACCCCTGCCAACTCCATCTCTTTCTCCCCGCCGATATCTCTGTCACCCTCTCTCTCTCGCTTTCTCCTACCCACGTCCCTCTATCGTTCTTACTTCCTCTCCTTTCCCTCTCTCGCCCTAGCCCTCATTCTCTATCACTCTGCCTCCTGCCTCTCTCTTTATCGCAGCCCAGCTTCTCCGCCTCTCTCTCTGTCACTCTCTCTTTTCCTCTCTCTACTACATCCGTCTCTCTAACTGTCCTCTCTCTCCCCCTCCACTCCCGCTCTTTTTCGGTCTTTGATTTCCCCACCTCTTTCTCGCACATCTCATCAAACTCTGTCTCGCTCTTTCCATCCCTCCCTCTGTCTACCCGTTCCCTCATATTCCCACCTCCTTACCACGACACCCTTTCCTCTCGACTCCCTCAATCCCAACTCTCCCTTTATTCAACTCCATCCACCCTCGGTCTCTCTCGTGGCAGCCTTACTGTCGCTATACCCATCAGTCTCATTCTCTTCCTCTCTTCCTCTTTCGTTCTCCCTATCTGTGTCCTCTTCTCTCTCCCCGCCACCCTCCCTATCCTTCTGTCTCTCTCATTCTTCTCTCCATCTCTTTCTCCCTCCCTATTCACTCTCTCTACCCCGCTTTCTGTAGCCCGCATCCTCCCTTATCTTACTCACTCTCTTTCTCTCCCCATATCTCTGTCTCGAACTTCCGTCTCTCTCTGTCAGCCCCTTCATCTCTCTTCAGCATCCTCCCTCTCTTCAGCCCAGGCCTACTTCTCTCCATCACCTTACTTTTCTTTCCCCTCCCCCTCACTCGTCCTCTCCTTCTCTCTCCACCCTCCCTCTTTCTCTTCTCTCCCTCAGTCTCCCCCTCTCTGAATCCCACTGCTGTCTCGCCCAACAATCTGTGTGGCCTTCTCTGTCTCCAAACCGCTCTGCCTCTTTTGCTGTCGTTCCCTCCACCCTCTCCCCCTCGTCCCTCCCTATCTCATGCTGTACCTCTCCCTCTCTGTCCCTTTCCTCGCTCTCTCCTCCTCACTCTCTCTCTGCCACCGCCCAATCTCACTTTACCCTCCCTTTCTCTTTCTTCCTCCCCCTCTCTCAACGTCTCTCTTGCTCCTTTGTCTCTTGTCCTCTCACTCTTTCCATTCCCTCCTCCCTGCCTCCATTTCTACTCCTCCCTCTCTCTCTTCTACTCTGTCCTGTCTGCCTCTTTCTCCCTCATCCTTCCCGGTCTCTTTCTGCACCATCACCCCTCTCTCTGTCTCTCCACTTCTCTCTCTCTTCCCCCAGCTTTCCTCTCCCTCTTCCCCTATCTCCCCACATCACTCTCTCAACATACTCAAACTCTTTCGCTCCGTCTCTCCCACTACCACTATCTTTGTCTCCCACTCCCTCTCTTCTCTCTGACCCAGCTCGCTTTCTATCACCCCTCCTCTCTGTCTCTCCCCAGAGCGCTCAATCTCTTACCCGCCTCTCTCTTTCACTCCTCCCATTCCTCGCTCTCTTACTCCCTCTCTCTGTCTCCCCTTCTCTCTCTCCCACCTCTCGAAACCCCAATTTATCTTTCACTCACGCGTTCACTTCCGCTATCCCCTTCGCTCTCTCTCTCTCCCACGCTATATCTTTAGCTTGGTCACTTCCCCCTCACTCTCTCTCCCTCCCCATCCCTTTCTCCCTCCTCACCCGGCCTCTCCTTCTCTGCCTCCCCTCCCTTTGGCTCCTCCACCCCTACTCCTCTCCCTTCTCCCTATCTCTCCCCTTCCCATTCGTTGAAAATCTATTTCTCCATCTGTTTTCATCCCCTCCCATGCAGTCTCAACCCTCCCATTTGCCCTCTCTCAAACCTCCCCTTGGCCCTCTCTCAACCACCCTGTGGCCCTCTCTGTGTCTCTGTACCCTCTTTCTTTCTGTTTCAATCCTCCCTCACTCCCCTTCCTCCCACTAACACTTTCTTATATTTTTCTATCACTTCTCTCCTCCCTCTCTGCCTTCCTGCTCCTCTCTCTCTACCCCACACGGCGGCCATGTCTACCCCTATCTCCCTCATACATCTCTCTATCCATGCCTACTCGTTCTCTCTCTTCCCGCCTCTATCTCTGTACTCATCTCTCTCTCTCTCCCTCCTGCCCACCTCGCTCTCTCGCTCTCACTTCCTCCCCTTCCCTCCACCACTCTATCTCCATCTCTCTCTCCTTCTGCCTCTCTTTTTCTCAGCCCTCCCTCTCTGATTCTCACACTCTTAGTCTTGCTCTCTTCCTCTCCGGCCCATCTCCCTCTCTCTTAACTCTCCCTCTCTCCTCATGCCCTCCCTCTCTTCCTCCCACCCCGATTTCCCCCACCCCTCTCTTGCTCTCCCCAATTTACTCTCTCTCACCACACCTTCTTTTCTATACCTAGTTCCTCTGAATCCTGCCTCCCTATCTCGACGCCCCTCCCTCTATCCTCCCTCACTCTCAACCCTCCCTCTCTCCCTAACCGCCCTCGCTCTCTCTTGCCCCCTGCCTTAATGTCGCTATCCCCACAACTCTCAGTTTCTTATTCTGCATCTCATTCACTCTCCCACCTTGTCTCCCCTCCTCTCTCTCCACCATTCCTCTCTGTATCCTCCTCTTCTCTGTCCCTCAACCGTCCATCTCTTTCTTGCTCCCTCTTTGCTCTCTCCACCCGCGCTCTCTGTCTCACTTGCTCTCCCCTCTTCCGTTACTCGCTCTCCCCATCCCTCTCCCTCTACCCCCTCTCTGTCTGTGCCACCATCTCCATCTCTCTCTTAACCACCCTCCCTCTCTCTCAGCACCGCCCTTATACTCTCCCTCATCTTCCCCTTCTTTTCCCCTCTCGCTCCTCCTCTCCTTGTCTTTCCACCCTCTCTCTCTCCCTGTGCCTCTATATCCCAACTCCCTCCGTCTCTCTAACTCCCACTGTTCGTTCTCTCACCCTCACTCTTCCTTGTCTCTCTCCAATCTCCTCTGTATCTCACTTTATCTTCCCTCCTCCCTCTCTACCTCTCTCACTCCCTCTCTCCCACCATCCATATCTTTTTTGCCCCGTCGTGCTCTCTCTCCCACTGTCTCCAATGCCTCCTTTTCCCATGTCTCTCTTCTCTTCTCATGCTTTCCATTCCCTCCTCTCTGTCTCCTTTCCGACTTCCTCTCTTTCTTTCCCTAATCACTCCCGCTCTCTCTCTGCCTCACCACCACTCTCTCTGTCTTTCCCCCTCTCTCTTCCTACAGATTTCCCCTCTCTCCTCCACTCCTCTCCATCCCACTCTCTCACCACACTCAATCTTTCTCACACTGTCTCTTCACACTTCCTCTCTCTTTGTCTCCCACTCCCTCTCCGCATCGCTGTTTCCTCTCCATCTCTGCCTCCTCCTCCTCTCTGTCTCTCTCCAGAACTCAAACCGTTTTGCCCGTCCCTCTCTATCACTCCTCACATTCCTCTCTCTCATTTCCCCTTTCTGTTTCCAAATCCCTCTCTCCCTAACTAAACTATATCTCTCTCTCCTTCACCCTTACTCTCTTTCTCTCGCCTCTTCACGCTCTCTCCCAGCGCTCTCTCGCTTGTTCTCCACTCACCCCGCACTCTGTCTCTCCCCATCCCTCTCTCTCCTGCCTCTCTCTCCCTCCCTGTCTCTCCTCCCTCTATCTATCCTCTTCCCTCTCTCCCTCACATATCGCTTTCCCCGTCTCTCCCCTTCCATTTTTGCCACCACCGCCTTGCTCCTCCTCACCTTTTGCCTTCATCCCTCCTGCGCTCTCTCAACACATTCTCTGGCGGCCTCTCTCTCCACCCCACTCTCTCTCTCGCGCTCTCATACCTCCTCCCTTTCTTTATGTGCTTATACCTCTCTCTCCCATCCTCCCGCTCTCTCTCAACTATTTTCCCGCCCTCTCCCCCGCCTCTCTGTCACTTTGTACAGATCTTTCACTCTTTGTCTCGCAACATGCCTCTGTTTTGTCGTTCCTGTCAATCTCTCTCTCCGCCCTCTCACTGTCTCTCCCACCAAACTCTTTCCCTCTACCTCGCTCTTTCTCTCCTCCTTCTCTTTCTCCCTCCTCACCCTCTCTCTTGCTTTCTGTTCCCTCCTCCCTATCTTTCTTATACCCCTCTCTCCCATTCTACCATCCTTTCTCTCACCTCCTCCATTTCTCTCTCTTCCCCTTACTCATTCTCCCCTGTACCTCTGTCTCACTCGCTGTACCAGTCTTTCTTTCTCTAGTTATCCCTCGACACCTTTCTATTACACCAGCCTCTCTCGTTCTGTCTCTCACAAATCTCTCTCTTTATTGCTCCTTCCTCCTTCCACCTCTCCCTCATTCAATCGATCTCCCAACATCCTTATCTCTCTTCCCGTCCCTCACACTCTCACTCTCCCGCTCCCTCTCAATCTCTGCCTTTCCCCACTCTCTTCCCACACTCTCGCTCTGTCCCTTCCCCATCCGTCTCATCTCCCATTCCTCCCACTCTCTCTTCTCCTCCAGCCTGAATCCCTCTCTCTCCCCACTCTCTTTCTCTTCCCAACCTCTCCTCACCACGCTCTCTTCTTTCTCTCTTGCTCGCTCGGTCTGCTCCTCTCCCTCTCCATCTCTCCCTCAACCGGTCTGTCTCTCCCTTTCCAACTCAGTTCCCACTCCCGAACGGCCGCCATCACTCTCCCTTCTCTGTCTATCTCCCCCTCTCATTCCACCACCTGTCTCTCTCTTCTCATCTGCATTTTTCCCTCTCTACATTCCTCTCTCTCGCTCTCTTACTCTCGCTCATTCTCCATCACTCTGTCTCTCTCTCCCCAAATCTCCCTAGAATATACACCCTCCACACTCCTTACCTTTCCCGCCTCACACACTCTACATCGTCTCTCTCCCTCTCATTCCCTCACTCTTGCACTTACGCTCCTCTCTTTCAAACTGTCTCTCACTCCACCCTCTCTCTCCATGCCTCTCTTTATCTCCCCCCTCTGTCTGTCTCTATGTCTGTCTCTCTCACTTTCGCCTCCGTCTCCCTCTCTCCTGCCACCCTCTGTCTAACTGCATGGCACTCTCTTCCCTCACTCTCTTTCTACCGTTGCCGTTCTACCCACCTCTGTCTCTTCACTCCCCGTTCTCTCTCCCCGCCTCCCTCTCTCCACACCACATCCTCTCTGCTAACTCTATTCCTGTCTCTCTCCTCCCTCTCTCTCTCCCTCAGCCCCTACAACACTTTCTCTCCCCCTCACTTCATCCTCGAGCGTCCCTTTCACTTTCTTTCTTCCCCTCTCTCTTCCATCTCTCTCCCACTCAGACCACTACCTCTCCCTCTTCTCCTGCCATTTCTCAGTTCCTTCACCCTCCATCCTCCTCTCTTTCTGTCTCTCCTGCTTCATCTCTTCCACTCTCTCCCTTTTCCGTCCCACAATCATTCTCCGCCTCCCTTCCCACTCTCTCTCTCTCCACTTCCCTACGTCTGTGTTCTTCCTCACTCTCTCTCTCCTGTCGCTCTCTCTCTCGCACACACCCCGCCGCTCGCGCTCTCCTGTCCTCTTCAATCTCTGTCTTCTCGTTCACGGTCTCTCCCGCACACACTACCTCCCCTTTCTCTTCCCCACCAATTTCTCTCCTTCATCCCTCTCCTCCCTCTCTCTTCCCTGCGCGCTCTCCTCTCACAATCTTTCCCACGCCACACTCTCTCTCTCTCCCTACTCCCTCTCACTCTGTCTCTCTCCTGCCCCTTCATATCTCTCCCTCCCCTCTCTCCCTCTCTCCCTCCAATTTATCACTCTCTTCCATTTCCCTCCCTTTCTCCCTCCCTCTCCATCTCTCCCAAACCTTCCTTTCCCCATCACCTTCTCTCTCCTCTCTCTCTACGTCCTCCCACTTTCTCTCCCCTCTCCAACCGCCCTCACCCCTCAGCATTTCCCTCTTTTCCCTTCTCTCTCACACTGTTTCAATGCCTGTCTCTACCCTCCCCAAATCTACCCCTCCCTCCACCAATATTTTCTCTCCAGTACCCTACCACCCTCATAATCTTCCACCCGCCAATCTCCCAACCCCAACTCTCTACCATCTCTCTCTCTTTCCTGTCCCTCTCTCTCTCTCACACACACACACACCTTCCGTCCCTCTCACAGACAGAGAAGACTGCATTCCGGTGGAGAAACTGGCATGTACGACAGAAAAAGAGACAGATTTGAAGACGGCAAGTGAAAGGGAGAGAGGAAGAGAAAGAGAGATTGTGCAGAGAGAGAGAGAGAGAGAGAAATAGGGTATAAGAAGCTGGGAAGGGAGAGAACGAGTGATCGAGCGAGAGAGAGACACACACACAAAGAGAAAGAGAGACGGACTTTGTTGAGTGGAGATTGGGAAAACGGGGTCGATGGATGATCTGTGCCGTAGTCCATGTATTGGTGGGGATACCCAGTGGTGATAGCAAGGATTGGGTGAATTAAACTCAACTCCTGAGATCAGGCCCAATCTCCTCTTCTTCCCTGAAGATCACTTCAGCTTCGTCAACACAAAGTCAAACAACAATATTGTTCACTCTGCTGCTCGGTGCTTCTTAATGAAGATTTTTATTGTTTACCAATTTATGTGATCGATACAGAAAGTGGGATGGTTCCTTTCATAACTGGCCCCTGGGCTCGGAAAGATATTGAAATGTGTCCCCATAACACTGCTGTGCGATAAGGTTGGATAAACCAGCCTGTTGCCATAGCAACGTGCGACTTCACCACTGAAATGTTGAACTGAAATTCGAAAATCCAGGATGGATTGATTAATGAGTGAATTTGATCGATTGATAAATTTGGGTAAGGGGGTACTTCAGCACGTTCTTCAACTGCTTTCTGAACTTAGACTGTGTCAAGGCATAAATCGCAGTGTTTGTGCAGCAACTGAGGAGCTGCAGCATGAAGCCCAATTCACGCACAAAGTCATGTAGATACACAGGGATATCTGCAATATACCAAATACGGTACCATACAAAATATACCATTAACATTGACCATAACAGAATGAAATTGGCTGAGATAACAAACAGTAAAATCATGGATTTTTTTCGATTTCTCATTTCTGTGTCAGAACGAGGGTCCATATTTGTGTGAGCCCGGAGTCTTCTGCGGGCTTTGCTGGTCACTACAATGTATCTGACGGTGAAAACATTGAGCAACAGAATCAGGAAAAATGGCAGAGCCGGGGTGAGAATATTGTGGACGAACTCAATTGTGATCCAGACACGGGAATCATAAACACCGATTGCTCCCACACAAAACCAGGGTGTGTGCCCCAGCCGATACCGAGTTGCGAGCATAAAATACCAGAAAATATTCTTTAAACAACTCAGTACAGTCACTGTTCCCAGAACCACAGCCGCCGTGTTCTCACTGCAATATTTACTTTTCAGATTCTGGCAACAAATGGCCACAAATCGATCAAAAGTGAAAGTGACGGTGAACCAGACAGAGCAGTCAGTGGCTGCATAAAGCAGGACGGCGTGGATATTACACACGGGGATGGACTCCAGGAAATAAAACTTTTCATTATAAACAATGGGAATGTGTCTCATTATAAGGTCGAGGATAATGACCAGTAGATCCGCCACTGCCATGGCCCCCAGGTAACGTCTGACACATGGAGACAATTCACAATCTTTATAAAGCAGAACGTAGGTGGTCACTACGTTAACTGTGAGGAAGAAAAACAAACACATTATACATTAGCCTGGAGACAAAGTGACCAGTTTGACAGAGGGGCCAGTGAAATTTTCAAATGTGTCACCGTATTTAGAGATTTATGAAAATAATTTGAGGTGGAATAACAATACGGAAAGTCTGAATTGCTAGCAAAAATACATCGTAAAAAACAAAATGTCCTCCCTCCCCAAACACACAGAGACATATCCATAACAACAGGTGTTTTTTGGTATATTCCCACACAATCAATCACTCGAAAGCAGACACAAGTCACTTCCTTCCAGTTCCGAAAACGGTAAGTGAAAACGTTTCTGTTCTGCATGCTCTCTCGAAGCTCCTTGAAGACAAATGGAGTTCGGAAAATTCTGTCTTTTCGGCTAAATTGTGGGAAAATGTATGAAACGCTTTAACTGCCTGAGTGTACTTCGGAACATTATCTCCTTCTCCCTGGAACGGGATCTATTCCCTCGAGATCTTATCGTTTGTTCAATTCACTGAAGTCCAGCCGTTCACAAGTAATGCCAGGGACAAATTGTTCCAGGCAACGAGAGTTAAAAAATGACGGGTTTAGAATATGACGGGGAATGTCAGTTTTCGAATGTTTAGTACAGAATATTCCGGGAAATGTCAGTTGTAGAATGTTGGGTACAAAATATTCCAGGGAATGTCAGTTATGCAATGTTGGGTAGAGAATGTTCCGGGGAATATCAGTGATAGAATATCGGGTGCAGGATATTCCTCGCAATGGCAGTTATACAACGTTCTTCACAGACTTTTCTGGGAAAATTCCTTTTTAGAATGTTGAGTACAGAATGTTCTGGGGAATGTCAGTTATACAATGTCCGGTACATAATATTCCAGGAAATCCTCTGAAGGCATAGCAGCACACTTCCCAACCATTCCCTCCGCTATCTGGATGACTTTATCGGCCACACAGTTCATAAACATTAACATCATGTTTATTGCACCCCGACCTCAAATTCACTTGGACCATCTCAGACACCTTTCCCCACTCACTTCCTGGACCTCTCCAACTCCATCCAAGGGGACAGACTCAACTTTGCATCTTGTAGCTCACTGACACCCACAGCTCCCTGGAATATACACGCACCCACCCTCTTATTCTGAATTCATTCACTTCCAAAGCGTCTGCTCCCAGGATGACCAATTTCAATAAGAAAATCCCAGAGGGCCTCCTTATTCAAAGATCACATTTTCCTCTCGAAAATGGTGGATAATGCCTTCAAGCGCATCGCCTCTCGATCTCTCCACTCTTGAAAACCCAAACCCCCTCTCCCACCAAAACAATGTCAGGGCGCCCTGGTCCTCACCATCCACCGCAACAAACAGCAGGCACCACACATCATCCTTCACCGTTTCTTCCACCTACAGTCGGATACCACCATCAGGGACATATTTCCCGGCCCATAACTATCAGCTTTCCAGAGAGACCATTTCCTCTGCTGCTCCCCTGTCAGGTCCCGCCGCCCCCCTCCCCACTCCCCCACCAGTCTACCCACCACTCCTGGCACATTCCAATACCACCACAGGAAGTGCAAAACCGACAGCCATATTTCCCCCGCACCTCCGTCCAAGGCCCTAAAGGATCGTTTCACATCTGGAATAAATTTTTGCAGCTCCACACATTTGTGCCCATCGATCCCGATGTGGACTCCTCGACATTTCGGAGACAGGATGGTAACTGATGGATCGTTTCAGAGAATATCTCTGGGACAAAAGGATCAACTAAACCAACCGCCCAATGGTTTTAAACTACATATCTCCCTCGGTTGGTATGGTGGCTCAGTGGTTATCATTGCTGCCTCACGGTGCCAGGGACCGTGGTTCAATTCCAGCTTTCAGTGACTGCCTGAATGCGGTTTTCCTGTTTTCCTCCAGGTGTTCCGGTTTTCTCCCACAACCTGAAGATGTGCAGGTTAGGTCAATTGGCCATGTTAATTTGTCCGTAGTTTTAAGGGATGTGCAGGCATGCTGCATTAGTCAGTTTTAAATAAAGCTTACGGGAATGGGTTTCCATGGGGTCCGGTTCGAAGTGATGGTGTGGACTTGTTGGACCGAAGACCCGTTTCCAAACTGTAGGAATTCAAAGTCAAACTCTCCCACGCCATCAAGGATATGCAGGTCCTTGGCCTCCTCCACTGCCAAAATGTGACCACCCGACTCCTGGAGAAAGAACTCCTCACATTCCACCTTGGGAAGAGATGTACATGTATTTGCAAACGAAAGGACTGATTAGGGATCGTCAAAATGGGTTTGTGCGTGGGAAATCATGTCTCATAAACATGATCGAGTTTTTTTGAAGAAGTAACAAAGGGGATTCTTGAGGAAAGAGCGTTAGATGTGATCTATACGGACTTCAGTCAGGCGTTCGACAAGATTCTCCATGGGCGACTGGTGAGCAAGGTTCGATCTCACGGAATACAGGGAGAACTAGCCATTTAGGACAGAACTGAGTCAAAGGTAGAAGACAGAGCATGGAGGTGGAGTGTTGTTTTTAAGACTGAAGGCCTATGACTGTTGGAGTGGCACAGGGATCGGTGCTAGGTCTACGAATGTTCGTCATTTATATAAATGATTTGGATGTGTGAATATATGGTACAGTTAGGAGCTTGTAGAAGACACCAGAATTGGCAGTGTAGTGGACTGGGAAGAGGGTTACCTTATGATCTTGACCAGATGGTCCAATGGGCTGTGATGTGGCAGATAGAGTTTATTTCAGATAAATGCGACGTGCTGCTTTTTGGGAAAGCAAATCTTCGCAGCACCTATACACCTGTATGTCTATTCGTGGCGATTAAGCCAGAGAGCGATAAGTTCAGTGAGCGATTCACTCGCCCTGGAAGCAAGCAGCAAAGTTAATCCCATCAACACCGATATTATTGATGGGGACATGCTGCACTGCAAAGCACCTATACACTGCGATGACCATGATGAACCATATGAGAAGAAGTGGTTCACGAGATTGGTTAAACCAGATCAGTTGTTATTGTGCGAGTATTTCTTGGAGTAATCACAGATGTGCAGTCAGTGTGAACTGATGCAAAATATCTGTAATGGCAAGTAGACCCCAATCATTTTGATGTGGAAGGGTTCGCTCCTCACGTGACATTGGCACAGGCGTCCGGTGACAGGTGGCAGGATTTGAGACCATGGGCGCTAAATACACAAAGAACGAAATACTGGATCTTCAGGGATGATGTGGGTATCTGGTTCAATGCAGATATGCGAACAAAAAAGAAGAAACTTATTTGGCTAAATCAGGCACATAGGTAACACCCGCTAGACCTTAAAAGCTAGGAGCGTAGCCTGGCGTTTCCCTAACATAGAAGTCTCTGACCCAAGATTAAAAACGGTCCGTACTGAGTTGTGGGCAAAAGGCAATAATAACTTTCGGCTCATACGGGGCTGTAAGCCCATAATGATAAATCTGAAGCCTGAGTATCGTCCTTGCTGAACTCAATAACCGTTAAAACCCGAGGCCATAGAAGGAATTACGCCAGTCTTTGAATTCCTCCTGAAGGCTGGAGTGATAATCCCCTTGGAAAACTCACCAGTGAGAACCCCCACCGTTCCAGTCAAAAAGGCAAACTTTCCCGGTGAATGAGAGGAATGGAGATTTGTTCAAGACTTACAGGCAGTCAATAATGCTGTTGTCACACACACCTCAAATGTTCCCAACCCCTATACTATATGAGCTCAAATTCCAGCGGACAGTAAATTGTTTTCTGCTGTTGATTTAGCAAATGCCTTCTTCTGTGTACTGGTGCACCCAGATAATCAATTCTGGTTCACCTTTTCATTCAAAGGGAAATCATATACTTTCAGCCGACTTTGCCAAGGTTAGTGTGAGTCCCCCACAATATATATAATGAGGCTCTACATTGGGATTTGGTCACTCATGCTTCTGCAGTATGGAGACGACAGAGGAACAATGTGAGAAGGATACCCTTGCGTTGCTCTGCCCTCTAGCGAGGGAAGGGCACAAAGTCAGTCTCACAAAGCTAACATTTGGGAAACAACAGGTGAAGTTCTTCGGTCACTTAATACCTGAGCAAGGGAAGGCCATTGGGCAAGACAGTTCAAGCAATCCAGCAAATTCCAAAGCCGCACACGAAGAAACAATTACTATCCGTTTGGGGCATGTGCTCCTACTGTCGAATGTTTAGTCCACATTACGCAACCCTTGAGGCACCCCGAAGTGACATAGCCCATGGCAAAGGGTTACAGAACCAGAGTCCGTTGCAGTGGACCCCAGCGGCAGGGGATGCCTTTGTTGAATGAAAAAAGCGCTCCAAATTACATGTCTGCAGCTGAAAAGGCTATTGTCGCGTCCAGGGATATATTCGGCTATGGTGAATTAACACTCCTGGCAGATGCGGTATCTTCAATGCATTGCGAGCAAAAGACCGTACACATGTCGCCAGCACGTTGGCTCAGATGTCATACTGTGTCATTGGAGATGCCTAACATTACAATAAAGCGATGTAACGACCTTAATCCTGCTAGCCTTCTCCCACAGAAGAAGATGGAAACCCACGTGCTTGTGTCGCTGTAACTCTGAACTTTTCAGCCCTAGACTAGATTTTCAGGATTCGCCACTTTCAAATCCAGATATCGAGTCTTTTTTTGTGGATGGGTCAGCATGGCGCAAGGAGACAGGCAGAAATTGTGTTGGATATGCTGCCGTGACTGCCCACGACAAAGCAAACGGGGATCATTCCCTTCTCATCTGTCAGGGCAAGCAGAGGAGCTGATTGCCTTGACTGAGTCATGTAAATTGGCTAAAGGAAGGACAGTGAATATTTACACCGATATTAGTTATGCATTCAGAGTTGTACAAGATTTTTGGCACTCTGTGGATACACAGGGACTTCTTGACCTCCACCGGGAAGCCCATCACACAACGCAGCTTGATTTCTGACCTCCTGGAAGTGGTCCTGTTGCCTCAATCAATGTTAGTGTGTAAATGTGTAGCACACCGAAAAATAATGATTCGTTTTATCAAGGCAATGCGAGGACAGCCTCAGCGGCAAGACCGACAGCCCAGCAGCTGATAGATATGTGTACGTCAAAAATCTGTACCACAACAGCAGACGTACAGGAGTTACAGTCCCAGGCCATGCCAGAAGAAAAGCGTGAGTGGATGAAAGCAGAATGCAGTGTGAGCGAAGGAGTATGGTGTGGGTCTAATGGTAAACCCTTTCTACCACGATCATTATTCCCATTTCATGCCAAACTGACACACGGTAAGGACCATGTGTCAAAAGGAGGGACGTATGGTACTATTTCGGCACACTCGTACACGAAGAGATTTACTCATTACTCCCAGAAATATAGTGAAAGTTGTGTTATCTGTGCCACTAATAATGTGGGGAGGGGAATACAGATGGGTCAGGCAGCACAACCCCAATCCCCAAAACCCTATGAACATTTGCAGATGGATTTGATTGAACTTAAGCCCAACGAAGGGAAAAGGTATTTTCTGGGAATAGTTGATACGTTTTCCAAATGGGTGGAACCGGATGCCAGTGTAGCAGCCAACGCTTTGATAAGTGAGATAATTCCCAGATGGGGCATCCCTGAAAGGCTTACGAGCGACAATGGGAGTATGAATGGGATAATGAATATTTATGCAGGGATCCTTACGGACACTTAGTAGCATCCAGCACGGCCAATGGGGCACCTGACACTGGAAATAGGTATTCTACGATCAAGGTAGGAGGTACCAGGGCATGAGTGATAATATGCAAAACTCAGAAGAGCAATGAGGGATTCTGGTGGTGTGCTTTAGATAGAGCCTTCTCCGACATCCCGAGGCAGATGAATTTCACATCCTACACACGGATGTTAAAAACCACCATTTCGACTATGACAATACATCTATTCTGGGACAAGCTAAGCAAACACATGCCAGAGAATTCCTAGAGGCCTGCCACTCCAACCACAATGCCATAAACAAACACATTGCTCTAGATACCATCTATCAACCCCTCAGAAAACGAACAGGAAATGACATCACCACAAACCCCAGGAACACCATCTAGGAAAAAGATATAAATAGAAATCAGGAGACAACAGCTTCGCTTCACTTGGAGGTCGCCACTGATGATGCTACCTCGCTAGGTAATGAAATATCTGGATATCAAACCTCCAGCTCAGCGAGCAAACCTACACACTAAACCTCAACCTGAGCTACAAACCTTCACAAACCTTGCAGGTGAATATAGTGTTACAGTCGCCCCCGCTGAAGATGCAGTACAGAGGATATAAGCATCCGGACATGGCAACCAACAAACCAGATCATGACCAACCCCAAGCAGAGTCGAGGGCATTAATGTCATGCCCAAACCTGAAGGGAGTCGGCCGAGGCTCGAGAGCGAGTCTAACTCAGTATTCGAATTGGCCCCGCAGGAGATAAAGGACGTAAATGCGCCATTAGGTTCGGAGGTGCGAGGAACCATTGCAAGATGTGAAGGGAACAGAGCATGTGATTTCGCCTTAATACAACACCAGAGATGGGACGTTGGATATCCTTGTTGGATATGTTTGCACACAGCCCAACGGTAGACTGCCAAACCAATCACAGAGGTCCTGGTGAGAAATGCTGGCTGCCTGCTTCTGCGGCAGTGACTACCCTGGTCCTGATAGGGGGAGAAATTAGGCCAAATCTCGCGCCACCACACGAACTCCAGGCTACCTGCAGTCCCAAGGCTGACAGTCTCCCGACCACAGCCTTTTGCACCAATCTGGCGAGACTACACTTGGGGATCACTCAATGTACTACGACGTTGTGCTTGAACAATGATTCTTGCTCAGCAATCTATGTAAATGGTACCATCATAAATATTGCTTGTTCCTTTATCAATAATGAGACCATGATGGAGGGCATAATATGGCCCTGTGGAGAGAAAGGGTACCATCAACTTCCACTGGGATGGAAGGGGTGCTGCTATCCCGCGATACTGTCCACCGTCCACTGGCACAATAGTGCTCGTCACAAGGGCCGATAATAGACGCACCCGAAGAGAACATCCCACGGCATTGCAATGAGTACACATTCGCAGACCTTGGACTACACCCTGAGCAAACATTGTGTGGTCCATTCTCTTGGCAGCAGGGACAACGGTGGCAATAAAAAAGATTAATGGTCTCGAATATAGTGTATTACTGTCAGCAAATGAGATGGAGGAAGGCCAAGCACTCATTAACACTGAGATAACTGTGGTTAGGGAAGCAGTGACGCAAAATCGACGATTGCTGGACGTACTGACGGCAGAGATCGGAGCGTCTGCAAAATGTTATGCACCTCATGCTGTTCGAATATTCCTGATGAGTCCCAAAATATCACGAGTGTAATAAATCATGTGAAGGCAGCAATAAGGTCGCCTCCCCCAGCAGGTGACTCCTGGTTGCGTTGGCTCACTCCTTTGGGGAGGATAGGATTTATTGGATCCTACATGTTCTTCTATTTGTAGGACTGGTCTTACTCATCGTGCTTTTATCGGATACGGCTTGTGTACCTGCCTACGTCGTTTGCTATGAGTGCAGTAGGACAGGAAATGGTACAATTAGCGCTGGCCCCACGGCAGGACGATCCGATTGCATGGATCCCACACTACCGTGATATTGACGAGTGGACGTGTGAACATGGGCTGTGGACAGGGCACACTTGAAGCAATGTGACGATACCGCCACAAAGCTGTGTTACAGGAAGGTGGTGTATGAGGAAAGGCCTGGTGTTCCCTCAGCATTTTTGACGCATAGCTATTCTGGCTCTGTATTTTTTATTATTGTTGTCCTTGTTGTCATAAAATGACAAAAATGGGGGAAAACGTAATAGAAAATGAGCAAATTTAACATTTATTGTGAAGTCTGAAAGAGAATGCTTTGCTAAATTTAATACTTTTCTGAACTTTGCAAATACTTTGCTGAGTTCCTCAGTCGAGGAGAGAGCTTGTGTTTGTTGAACTTCGTAGACATTCAACCTGACCTCGCAAGCAGTCGACTTCAGCGAAAAGCTAAGGGAAAACATAAGAACAGTTATGTCCACGGCTAGGAAATGAGAAAATAACAACTCGAGTCTTCCCAAGCCTTGTCCCTGAGCCCGTGATAAGAATGGTATAAGAAGAATGCGTGAATTATCTGCGCTGCCCTTACACAACATATTTTTGCCAAGTGTACAGCCCTGCATGCAGGTTTTAAAATGAAGCTTTTTCTTAACCTGAAGTCAGATCGGCTTTAGTTTGTGTGCTGTCTCAACAAAATAGTATGTCTCTGCAAATACAAATACGCAAATGAAATTTCGCTCCATAAATTTATATATACGCACATATGTGTGTGAGTAAAAGAGAATGCATACGTGTGTATGTATGTCAGGAAGTGCACGTATGAAAGGGAGGATGCGTTGAGAGAGAAAGGTTTGATTATGATGGAGTATATGTGTGTGACGGAGTGTGAATGAATGTGTGCATGCATGAGGGTGTGTGTAAGAGTGAAAGTCTGTGAGAAAGTCTGAGCATTTGTGTGCATGTGTTTGAGTCGCTGCATGACAGTATATACTGTGGTGGGCTACATGTCGTGTGACATGAACTCAAGATCTCGGTTGATGCACTCCTCATGGATACTGATTTACTGAATATGGCTATCAGCCACTGCTCAGCGACTTAGCATTCTTGTGTATCTAGAATTCCAACTTGGAGGATGTTCACCCGAAGTTGCACGGCGGGCTCGTCATTATAACAGTGTTTTGCGAGACTGGGAGGGAATATCCCTGTCTGGCGCCTGTTGTACGGTGTCCATTCATCCGTTGTCGCAGGGTCGGGTGGTCTCGACAATATACATTGCCTTTGGGCAAATTTGCAGAGTGTGAAATAGACAACGTTGGCCGAGTCACATTAGTACCTGCTGCCCTCGTGGTACGTGCTGTCCTCACGTGTAAAGGCAGCATCTGTGTTGATGCTCTGTCTTGTCTTACAAAGTTTGCCGTGGCACAGTGTGTGGTATTATGGTCTACCATTACCTGATGGCTGGACAATTTATTTGAAGGTTTGGCAATTGTTTAATGGCAAGAAGTGGAGATACAGGGAAGATCTTGGCGAGATGCTCATCATCATTGACAATATGTTGCAGCCTGCAAAGTACATGGCATGATCCCTCCACTCCCGGGATGTACTGGACGACAAAGTGGACCCTATCAGTCATATCCTGGATCTGTTTTCTTCAGGGACCATCTCAGTTTTCCATTGCTGCATACCAGAACCTGTGATCAGTATCATGTCCAGCTCTTACGTCGGCTTCCTGCAGCACCTTCAGGTGTTCGCCACTTTCCTCCTCACCTGAACAGATCTGTGTGTTCATAGGGCTTGCCTATGAAAAGCACTCAGCCATTGTCCTTCTGAATGGGTCAGACAGGAACAGGTAGAGAGCATTAGGATCTCATGCCTGCTACAAAGGAAGAGGAGGAGCCCATTAAGGCTTTGGTTCTATTATAAGCAGCATTCGGTGGCCGGTAAGACACTTAGGTCTTTTATACAGGAACTGGAGGAAGTCATTTACAAATACATAGCAGGAGGAAATTCAACGTCACAAACCTGTTGCGCAAGAACAGGAGGAAGTTGTTCAGCCTCTCGAGCTATTTACATCGGTAGAGAATGAGGCGATTCGGCTTCTATAGTCCATTATAACGGCTCAAAATATGGCCATTCAAACTCTCGGGTGTACTACTCAGGAACAGGAGGAGGTCATTCAGCCTTTCGAGCCTTGGATATAACACGACAGCAAGTTATTAGCACCACAGGCCTGTACTGAAAGGACCGCAAGAGTGAATTCAATTGCAAAATGCGGCACATGGAAATATTGCGGATTCATCAACGTATTGGTTGAATCATAACAAAAAGCAAGGAAGTCAAACAGACGCTTGAAAATGTTATCTGAAACCAGGAACAAGCATTATGCCCTATGGAGATTAAAGAGTGAGAAAAGCTGGAGGTCTTGCTGCCTCTCACTGCCATTACACAGGAGCAGCAGGAGACTATTTATTTTCTCAAACTTGGTTGAAATCAGCGGAGGTGCATACTTCAACAAATTTAACTGAATTCATAAGGAAACGTAGAGATCATTCATCCTTGGAATTGTGACTCCAGGCAAGAACATGCCAGTCAGGTCACACTGGTATCTTACAACCTGTGATGATGCTCCTTCAACAAGGTTCGTCTTTTTCCAGAGAAGTCATAAACGCAGCTTTGCCAAGCAGACTGTTTGGGAGTGTTTTAAGGTCAATGAGGGTATAGCTAAAAGATACTTCATCAGGCATCGAGCATTCAGGTTGTCTTTTTCTAACAAAAACCGAATATACTTGTATACTGAAATGTGAGTTGACAGGTCTCCCCAGCTCAGCTTTTATGGCATGGTTTACTCAGGGGTTTGGCAGTCTGGCTGCTCACTGAAGCTGCTTGTCTCAAAGAAGCAAGTCCATCCCAACCCTTTCTCTCTCTCTCTGAGATCTCTCCTGAAGCGCCTATGTTTGTTTGTTTTTTTCATTTTTTTCCCCAAGGGTTGATTATGGGGATTGTTGCAATTGCTTGGAACTGCATCATTAAACTGAGTTAAAATGTTGAGTTTCCAGATTTTCAGTCATTTTATATTCGGCTCTCTTTTGTTGGTGTTCCATTGCATCATGCTGTAAATAAATCCTTTTCTGCTTTTAACAAAGTGATTTGACCAACTGCATCACGCCAGGAATATCCACTGCACACCCACTTAAAACAATTCGCAAAGTTAGGGTCTGGGCATCCTTGAAATGTTTTGAGCGGGCCATCAATAGAAACAAGAGAACTGTTTGCATGTGGCAAATATATGAACACGCCAATAACGTACATGAGTAGGTTTTTTTTCTGGTCCTTGACCTTGCTCCACTATTCAAGAAGTGAATGGAGGAAATATTTTTCGTGTCAGTTCCAAATTTCTCCACCCCATAGCGATAACCTTTGACCCGAGTGAAAATCATGTAACTCTCTGCCTCTGCCTCAGGAATATTCAGTGTTGTTTTCACCGTTCTCTGGCAAAAGTGTTTCAAACATTCATAACCTTCCGGGAGAGGAAGAAGTCGTCACCTCCAACTTAAATGGAAAATCCTTTTTTTTCCTTTCAAGTGTCACATAAGTCGAGTCTCAGTCTCAGTCTCAGTATTAATTTCTGCTGCATTTTGGGAAAGCAAATCTTAGCTGGACTTTTACACTTAATGGTAAGGTCCGAGGGAGTGTTGCTGAACCAAGAAACCTTGGACAGCTGGTTCATAACTCCTTGACAGTGGAGCCGCAGGTAGATAGGATAGTGAAGAAGGCGTTTGATATGCTTTATTTTGTTAGTCAGAGTATTGAGTACCGGAGTTGGGAGTTGAAACATCTTCAGGGCTTCTGCCTGAAACGTCGATTTTCCTGCTCCTCGGATGATGTCTGGCCTGCTGTATTTTTCCAGCACCACATTTTTCAACTCTGGTACTCTAGCATTTACAGTGCTCACTTTCTTACAGGAGTTGGGAGGTCATGTTGCGTGTGTGCAGGACATTGGTTTGGCCACTTTTTGAACATTGCGTGCAATTCTAGTCTCCTTTCTATTGGAAAGATGTTGTGAAACTTGAAAGGGTTCAGAAAAGATTTACAAGGATGTTGCCAGGTTTGGAGGATTTGAGCTATAGGGAGAGGCTGAACAGGCTGGAGCTGTATTCCCTGGAGTGTCAGAGGCTGAGGGGTGACCTTATAGTTTTTTACAAACTTATGAGGAGCGGGGATAGGGTAAATAGACAAAGTCTTTTCCTGGGATCGTAGAGTCCAGAACTAGAGGGCATAGGTTTAGGATGAGAGGGGAAAGATATAAAAGAGACCTAAGGCTCAACTTTATCACGCAGAGGGTGGAATGCGTATGGAATGAGCTGCCAGAGAATGTGGTACAATTGTAACATTGAAGAGGCATTTGGATGGGTTTATGTTTTGGAAGGGTTTGGAGCGCTATGGGCCGGATGGTGGCAGATGGGACTAGATTGTTTGGGGATATCTGATCGGCGTGGACAGGTTGGACCGAAGGGTCTGTTTCCATGCTGTACAGCTCTATGACTCTATGACTAAGTGGGAACAAGTATTACATTTAGAAAGTATTGCTTTGGCTGTACAGTATTTCTGTGAGCTCTCATGCAGGGCACATTACACAGTTGTGTTTCCTCTTTGATGACGCTAAATTGTTGCTCAACAATGTTTCACTTGACTGACTTCAATGATTGAAGTGTTTACGTATGAGGAAAAGATAAACAGTTTGACCCAAAACGCATTTGGGGTTTATAAGAATGAAAAATGATATTCTTGCAACATGGCCCTGAAGCCGATTACAATAGGGTAGGGGATGCAGCGCCAATACCGTGTTATGGAATAACAGATTGAGTCCAATTAGCTTGCTCATTTATATAACACAGGAAATAGTAGAGGCTACAAAGTCACTAGGGATTTTTGCACTCGAATTACAGCACGCCATTCAGACCACTTAGCCTTTAGAATAGGACTTGGAGGATGATATGCAGGCACATTATAGATTTTTCAAGGAACGAAGTAAATATTTTATACCAAGGTTTCTGTTGTATGGGAACAGGAGAATACAATCACTTTCTCCATCCAATGTCTGGGACGTGAGAGGAGACGGTTCAGTATCACGAGCTGATTATGCAGGATTATGACAAAGCCCTTCAGCCCATCAATGTGTTATATAGCAAAAAAAAACAGATTCCACATTTCTTGCGCCTCTTCATCATGGACAAGAAAGAGATAATCGCACACGAAGGACAAGGCTGTAGGAATATGAGGAGGACATGCAGCTCCACAATGCCCTAAAACAAGAACAAAATGAGACGATACGGCGAGAGAAACCTCTTACATTGCAATGAGAGCAGACCTTTTACCTCATTTGTCCGCAACATAGGAATTGGAATGGATTGCAGAGGTTATAAAAAGCAAGAATGTAAGAATAAACAAGATAATGAGGGATTTTTTTAATAAAACGACAAACTATTGGGATTGACAGCAAAGTTCTAGTATCCATTTATAAGGGATTAATGCCAGGGCATTTTCTAATCAAACTGCAATCTTTCAGAGCCAGCAAGGTATTTGAAGTGCATATCTTGCTCGAGTAAAATGTTCGATTTGCTTAAGTATGTGTCAAGCCCACAGGATAATGGCAATCCTCCAGATACAGTCTTACTGATTTTTCAGAAGGTATTGGATAATATACTACGCAACGAATATTATGAAAGGTAAGATGACATAATCGGTTTGGATAGAGAACTAGCTAACCAACAAAATGCAGTGAAAAATGCAGGGAAATATGAGTATTCTGTTTGGCAAGATGTAGCTCGTGGGGTGTTATGGGGATTGATCCTTAGGCCGCAAGTATTTCAAATTTAAATTAATGATTTGCATAAGGGGTCAGAAAATGATGTAACGAAATTTTCCGATGTCTCTGAATAGCTAAGTTGCAAGGAAGTAATCAGGATTCTACAAATTCGGTGAAGGAGTCAAAATTTCGCAGACGAAATTTAATTCATTGCAGCATTATGTCATCTATATTATTCAGATGAATAGAAAGGAAGCGTGTTATCAAAATGAAGTGAAAATTAAGACACCGCCGTTCCAGAAGGATCTGAATGTCCTCGTCCATGAATTATAGGAAACTAGCATGCTGGCTCAGAAATAACAAAAAAGGAAGGCAAACACAATTGTCACATTCATTCAGAAAGAAAAAAAAAATGCAGTAGGGAAGTCGGTTCAAATATACAAGGAATGAAGGAGACTGAAGCGGGAGTACTATGTACAGCCTTGATGAGGAGGGACCTAGTCGCATTGCAGATAGTAGAGAGATCGGTTTCAGGGGTAAGGGGCTGTTTTATGAGGAGAGATGGAGCAGTTCAATCCTGTACTCTACGGAGTATTGAAGATTGTGAGCAGACATAACTGAGGTATGTAATGTTATGAAGTTGAAGGCGTATACTGTGTGTTTAAGAGAGAGTGAATGCAGTTGTGAACGAAACGATAACACTCACCTGTGGTATGACTGGATGACATATTTTCCAGTGTACTGGAAAATTGGAAGTTCGTAACACTTCACTAGGAAACGGATACCTGAGTTTGCCGCTGTCTTGACTACCGTAAGTTTGCATAATTTAAATATATGTCTTATTGGAATAGCATATTGTTATCAAGTTGAGGGCAGGCAATAAAATGTTAAGAGAAAGGGATTGAGAGTTCTACGTAGTTGCTGTTTAATGGTCAATTTTTGAGATAAAGCATACATTTCATTAAACAGTGTAAATTGAGAGTTCTCCGTCACTCATATTTTAACAGATTACGAGGCGAGGTGAGCTTTCTTGGGCGTTTGGATTAACTCGCAGGAAGTTTCCCCGCCATGCCGTAAAACTGGCGGCTCAAGTCCGAAATTTGAACGGCTTTCGACACGTGCAGTTTAAAATGTGGACAGATTTGAGTAGATGCGTGGTACGGCACTCCCCAGCATATTTAAACAATTGCCTGTTGGTGCTCTACTTGTTTAAATAAGATGGAGGTGAGACAGTTGGTTTAATTTCGGTATCCCTGTGGTTATAAATTAAAATTGAGGGAAATGGCTCTTAAGATTGTGAAGGAGGGTCTGTGGTTTGAAGATGCTGCCAAAATCTTCCAAGAAATTTTAGAAAATCAGAGAAAGGGCAAATATTTAGAATAAGCAAATCGGTTAGAATTGGTTTTAATCAAGGATGAAAGAAAAGCTGAAGTTGTAATAATTTTGATCAAGTACATAGATATGTCAAAGGAAGAGACACATACAGTGGAATTAGAATGAAACCCTTCAATAATAATTGATGCATAAGGAGTTAGAAGGTTAAGATATAGAAAGAGAGACAGAAGGTACAGAAAGAGAGAGAAGCAGAGAAGCAAGACAGAGAAAATAAGACGGGAGAAAGAGAGAGCAAGGCAAAATAAAGGGAGAAAGGTTCTTACCTTAACAAAGAGAGAGAGAAAGAAGGCAGGGAGAAAGAGAGAATTTCAAGTTAGTCAGTAAAGTAAAGCGTACATGGTGGAGATAAAAACAGGATATAGTGATACATCCAAATATGTCATAACGTTGACAAATGCTGATGAATAAATGCCGAATCGTGTTTTATTTAATTTGACAAGGAGCAGGGCAGATGGAGTGCTCACAAAAATTGTGCGTAATCCTAATTGAGACTAATCTGGTAGACAGAGAAAATGGGATATACGCACCGCTGACAGGTGGACAGTCAAGAGATTATGCATTTGTCAAACAGGCTATTTTGTGTGCTTGTGAATTTGTACCAGAAACGCATAAACAGCAGTTCAGACACAGAAAGAATGGACCAAGTCTCAATTATGTTGTGTTTGAAAGGATGAACCACAGTATCTTTGACAGAAGAGAGCGGAATATAAAAATTGATGAGACCTACGAGGTTCTAAGAGAGATCATTTGGCTGGAGACTCATTCCCAAAGATGATGCGAATTCATTTGGATGAACTGAAAGCACAAGAAGTGAGATGAGCGGCAGAGTTGTCCGATGAATATGCATTGATGAATATGGAAAAACTTATCTTCCGAAAATAATTTCATCTCAACTGACATTGGGAAAAGGGAGATCCTACAGTACAAATCAAATTGAAAATAACACAGGTAATAGTTTCCCACAGGTGGAAAAAGAAGCCCGAAAGTGTAGAAAGAAGGTGAACGAGAACACAGTTTTCATTGTAACTGAGTGAAGCTCAGAATAGTACATTGCCGGAAATGCAATAAAGATACAGGGAAAAGTTGTTTTCACTATGAGAAGTTGTGACACATAAGGCCACAGTGCTGGTAGCTGAGGAAAGGCACAGTGGGAAAATACGTGGTAAAAGAACCTCAGCTAATGGGCTTGTGAAAGTAGTAAAGGAGACCCAAGAAAAATAGAAGAACTGAAGGAGAGTGCACAGTCCAGGTAGAAGCTAGGTACTGAGTTAATGCATGATCTCTAGAAAGACTTTCGCTCTGTAGGTAAATGTTAGCAGGAAGAACGGGGTAGACGGGAAATATGTTACAATTTTGACAAATGCGTGACGTAGACGGTGTCCAGAAGTATGAGATGAACCGTTTTGCATTCGTTCTGACATGTTACCAGACCGAGTGTTAATTTGTAGACTAGATGGACAGACATTTAGCTTTCCACTGGAAATTTCAAATTGAAGTGCCAACTCAAGACTACGGAAGTCACAGTGCGAGTTATTGACAGAGTGTCAGTTCCAGGAATACAGTTTGTCCTTGCGAGCTTTTTAGTAGTATCCAAAGTGGGAGTGACACCCCTTGTTGTGGAGAAGCCAAAGAAAGAACAGGAAATGGAGTTGTTCAAATTTGATTTTTTTCCAGATTGAGCATTAACAAGATCCCATCGTCACTAGTCACAGCCAGAAGCAAAGTGTAAGAAAGAGATATGAAGGAATCGAGTTTCACTTCTTTGACATCCTGCATAACATAATGGTACAGGAAAAAAAAGATTCCTGAATCAGTAGAGAGTGAGGCAGAAGCGTTTAGTCGTGAAAGTCTCGTGGACTTACAACAAAAATAAGAGACAATAAAATATATATTGATACACACTCAGAAAAGGCATACGAATGCATCCCTGGGGGTTATTATCAAAAAGATAAAATCCAAAGGTGAATATGGAGAACATGGCAGGTTTGTGTACAGCAGAAATGGGCAGAAATGCACCAGTTTGTACTTCCCACGAAATACAGACAGGGATTCTTCTGATTTGAACGTAAATTACCGGTGGAAGGTCACCTGGGTGTGCGGAAGACTCAGGCTAAGGTGCAAAGGTCGTTTCTTGGCCTGATAAGAATGTTGTTACATTTTTCCATTCATGTCGTAATTGTCAAATGGTAGATACGTCACTGGCACTTGTACATCCAGCTCTTTTGTTGCCAACTCCCACATTCGAACAAACTTACACGTGGGTTTTTATTGATTGTGTATTTCCCCTTCCGGAAACTAAAAGTCGGAACCAATACTTGCTAACCGTAATGGATGCATCCAGCAGATTTCCGGAGGGAATTCCATGATGGAATATCATGATAAAAAATGTGGTGGAGGAGTTAGTTGCTTTCTTTACGTGATATGGCCTACCCAGAGAGACTCAGTCAAACCAACGGTTTAAATTTCCTGTGAGAGTTTTTGAGGAAGGCATGGGCAGCTCTGGCATACAGCACGTTAAAGGAAATGCGTACGATCCTGAAATTCAGGGTGCTTTGGAAAAGTGGCATCAGACTCTTAAGGTCATCTTAAGAGCGTACTGTCAGGATTACCCCGAAACATTTGGATAAAGGTATCTTATTTGTATTGGTTGACATGAGACATGTTCTAATGAATTTACTCAGTTTATTCCATTTTAGTTAATTTTCGAACAGAAAGTGAGAGGCTTTTTGAAATTAAGTCAGAAATCTCACATTCAGATAATGTATCTGAAACGTGGGAGAGATTAAATCGAGTCGGTGAGTCAGCTAAATAGCATCTGAAGAGAACAAAACATAAATTGAAACAGGTTGCAGGTAAAAATTCAAAAACTTGGATGTATTCCAGTGGGGAAAATGTCTTATTGTTGTTACCAATGTTAGTAATCCCTACGAAGCCAAGGTTAGTGGTCCCTATCAATTTGAGAAAAAAAAGTTATTTCAGGTAAACTGTCTGTAAAGTTGCAGAATAGAAAATGAAAACTGTATCAGTTATGTCATATGAATGTGTTGATACCTTACTATAATAGAGACAGGGAACTGAAGGAACAGATATTTATTATTGACCTGCAGAGTGTGGAATCAGATCCAGATGTCGTGGAGTTCGATGTATCTCAAAATAAGTCAAATAATGTGTATGTTCTTGGGTACTGGGTTCGGTTAGCGAACTGTCTGTGTCCTGACCAAAGACCGCAGTTGAAAGGTATTTAACAGCAGAGTGAGGACATATGCAGGAATAAGATAAGAGATCCACTAGTGTTGTGCATGAGATGGAAGTAGAGAAAATTACAACCCGACAGACTTATACCGTTCAATATCACACAGATCCAGAAGGAGTGGCTACCATACTCAACAGAGAATTCTTCGAAGCGAGTCGGAGTGAGTGGAGTACGCCGATCTTGTTGGTTCCCAAATCCGACGGGACTGAACGATATTATGGGGACTACCGGAAGGTCAACGCCATAACAAATTTTGAGTCAGACCTAACACCAAGACTGGAGGACAGCAGAGAGAAAGTTGGACAATCCAGTTACATCACAAAGTTGGACATACTGTGTAGCTATTGGCAGGGAAATTTATCAGAAAAAAGTGAAAGATTTTTCTGCGTTTGTCACCCCAAATGAATTTTATCAATTCAAAGTGATGCCTTTTACAAAGAAAAACACAGAAGCAATATTCAAAAGACTCATGAACGGAGTTGCGACATGATTAACAAATTGTCCACTTCATCTGTTTGATTCATTGATCTTTAGCGAGGCATGTAATGATCGCATGTTACAATTGGCAGCACTCTTTGAACGATTACGAATAAATAAACCAAATTAGAGAAAACAGATTTGTGAAGACAGAAGTGATGTTCGTGGGAAATGCATTCAATCATGGAATGTTGAACACATCGAAACACGACAAAAAATGCAGTTTGGAATGTCCACGATGAAACCTCGAAGAAAGAGATACTTTGATTTTTTTTATTATTAGACAGATTTTACCAGGTGTTCATTCGAAACTTCCGCATAACGTTGTAACTGCTGACAGGTTCATTAAAGAAAAACACAAAAACATAAAGAACAGAACTATGACAAGAGGCATTTGAGAATTTAAAAGCAATATAAACCACAGCAACAGTTTGAGCTATAGCAAGTTTTGAAACGCTTCAAAGTTGAAATTGATACGAGAGATATATCAGTGTAGCTATACCGCTCCAGGAATATATTAATGGATTTCACCGATCACTTGGCTATTTTTAAAAGAAACACAACGCCCACAAGAGAAAATGCTGTACCATCGAAACAGACTTTTACAGTTTGGTACTGGTCTGCCATCAATTTGATGTTTATGTGACGAAACCTGTTAGAGAGAGTTGTGCACGCTGAACACAATCCTCTTACATTCATGGAAACACTTAAACAGAAAAATATGAGACTATATTGCTGGCAACGTTTCTTACAAACGTTTAATTTAGAAGTTGTACATGTTGTGATTAGTACAAATGAGACAGAAGATGCATTATAGTGGATTTAAAGAAAGAATATATGGATAAGATTGGACAGACTCCAACGTCAGTATGTAGAAACGATTATGAACTTGGATAAAAGACAGATATATTTCATGTAATGGGATTAGGACTTAGAAGAGAACTAAAAACATCTTTTCATTATAATGGTTCATTTTCCTCTTAAGGTGTGGGGTGTTATGAAGTTGAAGTCGTAAACTGTACTTAAGAGAAAATGAATGTTTTTCCAAGCCGAAGATTACAAGCCCCTGTGATATGACTAGTGCACAGTCTCAGAATGTACTGGAGCTTTGAAAATATGCAATATTTGGCTGTGAAATAGACACCAGAGTCGCTTGCTGTTGTGCCAACAATTTGCGTTTATATCAATAAGTTTAACTTATGTCTCAGGATACTAAATTCCAAACGAGTTTGAATTTATTGTTCTGCCAAAATTAAACCAATGTGACAATCCGATGCTGGCCATACAATAATGAAGGCATTTTGAAAATTGAACAGAAGACTCAAGAAATTAGGAAACATTCCACCAAAGATACATTTTCACATAAAACATGTTGGCAGCAAAACGAAAGAAGACGGCCCAAAGAGATCCCAAGGTTTAAGCCAAAAGTCACTGAAGGCAACAGCCACAGATTGGTTTTGAAATTAAGCTGATCCAATTTTAGTGAGTGTGTTATTGGAATAGCAATTTATTATAGAGCAGGATGATGATAATCAGCAGTTAACCAAACGGCGCTTACAGCTATGAATACTTGTAGATTACTGTTCACTTTTCATGTTAAATCGTGGAATTTAGGAGTTCTATATCGCTCATACTTTAACAGATTATAAGACGAGGTGAACTTCTCTGGGTGATTGGTTTAATTAACAGAAGAGTTCACCCCCGTGTTGTAACAGTATGATGCAAAAGAAGACTGATAATGCAGACATACAGAGAATGTTTCTCAACGTGGGGTAATCTAGAACAAGAGATGGCAGTTTTTGGATAAAGTATAGCAGATTTAATACAGGGTGAGTAGAAATTACTTCTGTGAAATATGGATGAATCTGTGGAATTTACTGCGGTCGGGATCAGGGCCTGCTAGGACACTAAATATTTGAAGGTTCTGGACAAATAGCAGCAACGTGGTGTTGAAACTGACATGAGCTCAAGCATGATTGCATCAAATGGGGGAGCAGGCTCGAGGTGCTGAATAGCTCATCATTCTTATTTTCAGATATCTTTTTCTGGAGCATGCAGTCCATCAAATGTGCTTTACAGGAATTGGGATAAGATTTTTATTAAACCAGGAGCAGCCATTGGGCTAATTCATTCTTTGTCGGTTTGACAGAACATACATCAGTGCAGTCAGATATTGATCATCATGTGGTCTCCACGCATTTGCCATCTGTATCAATAATTTGAAAGAGCAGAAGCAAATTGTATAGCAACTAAATTTGGCGAAGACACCACAGGAAGTATTAAATTAAATTATCAGGAGGAGGTAGAGAGTTTTTAAATGGATAGATACAGGTTCAGTTGATGAGCAGCAAGTTGGCATATGGAACACGAAGTGAATTAATGTGAACCTGTCAATTTTTCATCAATAATGGCAAGCAGAAGGTCACAAAATTGAGAACTAAATTACAGGACTTAGTGTAACAATGTGTGCTTAAGCGTCTATTCTAACCAGTTCAGACATTGGAAGTGTTGTTCCACCTTCCTGATGGTCTGTTCACTGATGTTCCCAGTGGCCCCTTCGCTCTCAGTGAACACAGGAAATTTTGAAGTTGTTGAGGAGGTGGTAAGTGCTGACGTGGGAGGTTGTTTTGATTTGTGCATCAAAGGGTTGGTCTTTATCCGAGATGCTATCATTTATTTCTACATGGAGGCCTGAAGATGGGAACGGCTGACTGCTTCACACGAAAGAGATTGTGGCTGCTGCCAGGACAGATTGTATTCATCAAATTGATTGTTGTGCATTGTCGCTGTCCAACAATAATAGCGTGAGACGTCCTTCCTCAATCACTCCACATTGATATGGGGACCTGCGAAGCCTTGCACAGGATTGAAAATCCCACTAAACTTGGAAATAAAGTATACATTCGGCAGTTCCCTCCTGAGGGAGCACCAACTGTTAGAAATGTCCTTCATCACAATAATTAATACATCATCGTTGACGTACTAGAAGATGAGGATATGTAACCGTCTCCTACCTGGGAAATTCAGGATCATCGATGATGAATAATGCAGTGATCTTAACAAAACTGGAACCACGTCGTACCCCGGGTGTGAAGCTGCAGGTTGCATCGAAGGAATTGACACTGTTCTGTGTTCAGGGTCACCTCACACAATGTGCACACTTTGGTGTCGTCAGTAATCTGACCTTGGCAAACTCTTATATCTGAAATGGTCAGAGTAACCCCTCCAGTGCAACATATCCTGCAATCTATCTGCATACATGTACTTTTCATGGAAAGTTTACAGTTTCTGATTAACCATTTTCTGGGAAAACCAGATTTGGTTGCGGCACATTCCTCAGTCCTTTCCCTCACTCATCCCTTAAATGCACTCACTCCGTGGATGCACAGCTTTCCCTCTGATGCCTCTGCTCCATTTGTTCTTCGTAGTGAAATCCCAGATGCTGTCACTACTGTCCCCATGCTCTGTCCTGAATAAGGTCACAAACCCTCAGTTATAGCCGAATGTCTGAAGCAGTTCACTGTGCAAACTCTAGCAAAACATTCCCTATATTTCCCCTAATGTTTCAATACCAGGAGTCGGTTAGAAGGTGCTACGTGGAATGTTAGATGCCTCGCCATTTACAAGAACGCACGAGAAGCTTCCACGTGTTCCTGACTGCACGATGAACTGAGAGGGACAAGCACAGGCATGCAGTTTACAGACACAGACAAAGCTACAGAAAGATGTGAGACAAAGCTACTGAAACGTCCTTGTTGAAGATGCTAAACACATGGGAAACACGAGGAAGTGTCTCAACAGCCTGAAACGCACCATTGCATTGTTTCTGAGCTTCACAACTCCAGTACCCAATGTAATAATGAGGTAAAAGCCAATCCAATGTAAAGATGCAGAGGGATATTCACAATAAAGATGCAAATAGACAATTCACCAACCGATAATTTGTTGTGGAAAATTAGGAAAAGAGACAGGGAAGTAAGAATAACTGAGGAAGTGAAGCCGTTGGAGGGTCACAATGATAAGAACGCAAAGTTGAATAAAAACATTGCACGATCAGTTGAAATGGTCCGTTACGTCAAGTTCTCAAGAGGCCTCATAGAAACACCACAGACACCATCAATAAATCAGTTTAAACTTAACAACTGGCAGGGTTTTGGACAAGCGAAAGAGATTGCGTGAGGTTGTTTAATTGATAGATTGAATGACAGCCCAGCATACGCAGCGTTTGACACTATGCCAATGCTTTCGTCAGTTAAAAGGACTATATAGCCAGGATGTGGAGCATTGGAAGTCTTTGCCAGTGATTTGTGATCATACTTTCAAATAATGACTGCCGTCCAGGGAAAACTTGTTTCCCATACTGCAGGCGCCACTAAATAGAGCTTATGAACATTTATGTATTTTTATCTGCATTGCACCCGTTCAAGGCAGAAGAGAGAGAGAGAGAGAGAGAGAGAGAGATAGATAGAGAGAGAGAGAGACAGAGAGAGAGTGTATGTGTGTGTGTGTGTGTGTGTGTGCCCGCGAGTGTGTGTAGCGTGTGATGGATTGGTTCGATGTGAAAGTCATTGTTTGAAAGAAAACACACATGTAAGAAATCAGTTTAAACTTAACAACTGGCAAGGTTTTGGACAAGCGAAAGAGATTGAGTGAGGGTTGTTTCATTGATAGATTGAATGATTTGCTTCAGAATATTAAAATAAGGTCATTGTTAGTCTGAAAAATAATATAAAAACATCGGTGTGGACATTAACGATGGATTGATGGGATTTATTTTTGTGAGTTCGGATACGTTCCATGAAGTATTGCATCAAAATTCTTTCTGCAGATTTAGAGTTGGGAATGTCAACAACGGCAGATTATTGGCATCGTGAATCGTGAGCGCTTCCTGAAGGGTCTTACTCATGTCCTGCAAATCAGCGCCGCACCTTTTCACTTTCCCCACCCAAAACAGAGGAAGACTTCTCCTTGTCGCTATGCAATGCCAACAGCAACCACTTCCAGAGGATTATTCGCTGCTATTTCTGTCACTGCCACCACCTGATACGCGCTCCTCTTCCCTCCCTTGTCTATTTTCCGCAGAGATCATTCCCTCTGCGACACCTTGGTCCACGTGGCCTTTAATTCGAACAACGTAACCACCACCCCAACAGCCTCACGACACTTGCCCCCGCAATCGACGAAGTTGAAATATCTGTCCATTTACATCCTCAATACTCAGTATTCAAGGGTCAAAACGTACCTTACAGGTGAAGCAGAAATTTACCAACACATCAGTTAATCGTGTGAACTGCATCCTCTGCTCACAATGTTATTTCCTCCACTTTGGGGAAACGAAATAGAGATTGGGTGACAGCTTTGCAGATAATCTACGTTCTGCCCACAAAAGAGACATTTACCTTCCAGTTGCCTGCCATTTTAACATGCTATCACCTTGCCTGGTCATCATCGCTGTCTAAGGCTTGTTGCAGTGCTCCAGCTCAGCTCAGTACAATTTGGATGAACAACACCTCATTTTCTGCTTGGGGACACTGCAGGCCGGCACTTCAATATTAACTGGGACGATGTTAAAGATAAAAACCTCCCATGCACAGACCCAACCCACCAGACCAGGCCTTGTTACCAAATAGCCTGCCGTTACACATTAAATATTGACAGTAAGGAACATTCTACCTGAACAGCTATTCACCATCCTAGCCAAATCATTTTCTACTCATTAGTCGATTCAAATATCTTCTCTCTGTTCTCCATAAAAATTGACAATTGCCTTGCTATGATAAGTTCAGAGGAAGGGTCACTAGGTGCTACACAGATGCTGCCAGCTTTACTGAGCCTTGCCAGTAACAAATGTCTTTGTGCGTGTGGAATGCAGAAGGTTTGCAGAGGAATGGAACATAACTTTTCAAATGCTTTTAATATGCTTTCTTATATGTGGAAGTAGCGCCAGATTTATGAGTTAGAGCTGTACTGCTACAGAAAGTTGATGCTGGAATCGGACTGCCAATAAGTTACTTCTACATAAACCTCAACACCCTGCAGAGGAAATACTCTATGGTGAAAAACAGGCAATGAGTTTGGTACTGGCCTTAAAATGTCTTAACGTTTATGTAACAAACAGTGTGTCAGAGACGGATGTGAACACAGACTACAATCTGCTGAGATTCTTAGAACGCTTTAAAATCAATAATACGACAGCATTTCGTTGAGGCCTTTTATTAAAGACGTTTAGTTACAAATCGTATGTCTTGCGGGTTGTACCAATATAACAGTAAATGCATTATTTTACTGATCAATTATGGATGAGATTCGTGTCTATTCAATGTTTTATATGTACGTGGGAAGAAGTTAATATCAACTTAGACTAAAGTCATATGTATGACATGCTAATATCATTAAGGAATAGAAAAAAATGAAGACATCTTTTCGTTATGATGGGAGGTGTTATGAATTTGAAGGTGAGTACTGTACTTCAAGGAGAGTGAAAGCTGGCACAGTCCACGAAAAGCACAGCGTGCACTGAAACATTAAAAATGTATGATATGGTTCTGAAACAAATTGCTGAGCTGAGTTGATATGTTACACAACAAATTCAAATCCGGCCAGACAGTATAGATTATGTCCCAAGATACACAACTGTAATTGAATTTGAATATTACTGTTTAATGACACCAAACCAACGAGCCTGTTAAATGTTATTGGGGTATAAAATCAGGCATTTTGGATAGTTAGATAGAGCGGCAAAGAGCACAAACAGACTGTGCCCGCAGAACGACTCTCTGAAAGATAAGTGTTCATATGAAATCTGTGAAGCAGAAGACAGACGAAAATGAGACATGAAAAACTACAGAGCAAGACACAAAGGGACGACCGAAAGCTAGCTGGGTTTGAATGTTGATTTTTTTTTTTTGCTAAAATTTATCGGGGTTGAGAACTTTCTTGCTTCATAATATTGTTGCAGTTTGGGAGGTAGGTAAATATATCAAAGGAGGTTTACAATGTCGTAAGCCTTTTTTAACTTGGAGTTAAAGAATAAATTATTACTTTTTCTTTAATGCGTGGGATTTCGGTAGTTCTTTGTCACTCAATCTTTGACAGATTACGAGGCGAGGTGAGCTTTGCTGTGTATCTTGTTCAAATTAACCGAAGATTTTACGCTGAGTCGTAGTACTATTGATAATTGTCCCTTGTCAAATAATTTCAAAACCTTGCGGCATCATTCAGAGCATTGAGACTGCTGTTGAGAAATAGAAAGAAGCAATTTCGTATCTATGTGCCTGGCACAGAAAGATTACAGAAGGCCATTCAGCCCAAACTATCCTGTTACCATTTGAAGAGGTGGAATTATCGGATGTTGGCATGTTTTGCAAAGGTACTTGTTCAATCCACCGAGTTACGGCAGCTGTACGACGTTTTACTGTGAGGACACCTGGAGGACATTGTGCTGTTTACGTTTCTGTAACTGAGAACGGAGAAATCTCCTTCACATGATTTTAATGTCTGCTCATTATCTACGGATTGTTGTGTTAGTCAATGTATTCAGATCTTTTGAAGGGGAGAGGCGGAGATGTTTCAGCCTCTGTATTGGGTTGCACAGGGACAAGAAAAGATCATTCACCTTCTGGAGCATGTAACTGGCGCACAGGAGAAAGTCATTCCACCTCTCGAGCCTGTTTTACGGGAACTGTAGGAGGCCATTCAAACTCGTGATTCTAGTAAACGGAGACATGCTTAGATTGTCAGGCCTCTGCAGTTTGTAACAGTGCAACAAGAAAAGGGTTACACTCAGTAGGAGGAAGTGGATATTCATCCTCTCACATCTCGATATAATGATGCTGGACAGGCATAGCAGTCCAGAACCATCCGAGGAGCAGGACTGTCGCCTTTTTGGGCAAGAGCCATTCATCAGAAACTTCGACTCTACTACTCCTTGGATGCTGCCTGACCTGCTATGCTTCTCCGGCAACGCACACTCGACTCTGACGCCTAGTGCCGGCAGACAAACTTTCTCCTGGCCTCGCAAATCTGTCATCCAAAAGTGCAGCCAATCACCTTGCTTGCAGAATTACAGAGAGGGAAAGAAAACACAAATTTATTGTTCAGATTTTTCGAATGCTTCACACAAAGAGGAGAAAGGCTGTCAGTCAAAAGAGGCTCAAAGCTACGAGAAAAGGCCAATGAGACCCTAAATTCAATTCCACAAGATCAGAAGGAGGTACACAGTTATTCGAGCCTGTTCTTCATGAAGAGCAGAACGAGGACATCTATTTTCACAAACTTGTTACACAGGAGCAGGAGGCAGTAATTCAACTGATTAAGACTGAAACACAGGAAAGTCAGAAGGCAAGTAAGAATTATATTAACCTGAAAATGGAAGAGGCGAATCATTCCCAACCAGTATGGGACTACGGCAGATGAGGGGCATTGCTTTGCTAAAAGCAGAAATATATGAACATCTTGCAGCTGCAGGTGTTTCTATCCCGCTCCACTATCCAATAAAACTATGGCTGATCTGAAGCCGATACTTCATTGCATTTCCCAGAGACTCCCTTCTCTGCAGATTCTGTTTGATTTATTTATTAAGTTGCAGACACAGAAGTTGTAAAGCCAGTCACCATTACTCATCCATAATTGGTCACAAAAGCCCTTGGTCTTCGACAATATCTATATCAATTTCTACAATACTACTTTCAGGAAACCATTCCAGCATCACCAACAATTTACCAAGACCAGAATTAAGTCAAACCCGACTCAAATACAGGTGAGAAGCATAGTCTAAATCAATACAGATGAGGAGAATCCCCAATTTGCTGAACAAGGGATCAGCCGACAGTGCTGAAAATGTGTTGCTGGAAAAGCGCAGCAGGGCAGGCAGCATCCAAAGAGCTGGAGAATCGACGTTTCGGGCATAAGCCCTTCTTCAGGAATGAAGAGAGTGTGCCAAGCAGACTAAGATAAAAGGTAGGGAGCAGGAACTTGAGGGAGGGGATTAGGAAATGCGATAGGTGGAAGTAAGTTAAGGTGAGGGTGATAAGGTGAGGGTGATAGGCCGGAGTGGGGATGTGGGCGGAGACGTCTGGAAGAAGATTGCAAGTTCGGAAGGTGGTGCTGACTTCGTGGGTTGGGACTGGGATAAGGTGGGGGAAGGGGAAATGAGGAAGCTAGAGAAATCTGAGTTCATCCCTTGTGGTTGGAGGGTTTCTAGGCGGAAGCTGAGGCGCTCTTCCTCCAGCCGTCGTATTGCTATGGTCTGGCGATGGAGGAGTCCAAGGAAGTGCATGCCCTTGGTGGAGTGGGAGGGGGAGTTGAAGTGTTGAGCTACGGGGTGGTTGGGTTGGTTGGTCCGAGTGTCCGAGAGGTGTTCTCTGAAATGTTCCGCAAGTCGGCGGCCTGTCTCCCCAAGAGAGAGGCCACATTCGGTGCAGCGGATGCAGCGGATGTGTGTGGAGGTGTAGGTGAATTTGTGGCAGATATGGAAGGATCCCTTGGGGCCTTGGAGAGAAGTAAGGGGGGAGGTGTGGGCGCAAGTTTTGCATTTCTTGCGGTTGCAGGGGAAGACACCGGGTGTGGAGGTTGGTTTGGTGGGGGGTGTGGACCTGACGAGGGAGTCACGGAGGGAGTGTTCTTTTCGGAACGCCCTCCTTCGACTGACTGAACTGGTCCCCACTCTGAACAACTTCTCTTTCCAATCCTCCCACTTCCTCCAAACCAAAGCAGTAGCAATGAGCACCCGCATGGGTCCCAGCTATGCCTGCCTCTTTGTAGGATATGTGGAACAGTCCATCTTCCGCAGCTACACTGGCACCAACCCCAACCTTTCCTCAGCTACATTGATGACTGTATCGGCGCTGCCTCGTGCTCCCACGAGGAGGTTGAACAGTTCATCCACTTTACCAACACCTTCTATCCCGACCTCAAATTTACCTAGACCATCTCCGACTCCTCCGTCCCCTTCCTAGACCTCTCCACTTCTATCTCGGGTGGCCGAATCAACACGGACATTTACTATAAACCGACCAACTCCCATAGCTACCTAGACTATATCTCCTGCCACCCTGCCCCCTGCAAAAACGCCATCCCATATTCCCAAATTCCTTCGTCTCCGCCGTATCTGCTCCCAACAGGACCAGTTTCAATACCCAACAAACCAGATGGCCTCCTTCAAAGAACGGAATGTCTCCCCAAACGTGGTCGACGATGCTCTCCACAGCATCTCCTCCACTTCCCGCTACTCCACCCTTGAGCCCCGCCACTCCAATCGCCACCAGGACAGAACCCCACTGGTCCTCACTTACCACCCCACCAACCTCCATATACAACGTGTCATCCGTCGTCATTTCCGCCACCTCCAAACAGACCCCACCACCAAGGATATATTTCCCTCCCCTCCCCAATCAGCGTTCGGAAAAGACCACTCCTTCTGTGACTCCCTCGTCAGGTCCACACCCCCCACCAACACAACCTCCACTCCCGGTACCTTCCCCTGCAACCGCTAGAAATGCAAAACTTGTGCCCACGCACCTCCCCACTTACATCTCTCCAAGGCCCTAAGCGATCCTTCCATATCCGCCACAAGTTCACCTGCACCTCCACATACATCCTTTACTGCATCCGCTGCACCCGATGTGGCCGCCTCTATACTGGGGAGACAGGCTGCCTACTTGCGGAATATTTCAGAGAACACCTCTCGGACACCCTGACCAACAAACCCAACCATCCCGTAGCTCAACACTTCACCTCCCCCTCACATTCCACCAAGGACATGCAGGTCCTTGGACTCCTCCATCGCCAGAACATAGCAACATGACGGCTGGAGGAAGAGCACGTCATCTTCCGCCTAGGAACCATCCAAGCACAAGGGATGAACTCAGATTTATCTAGCTTCCTCATTTCCCTTCCTCCCACCTTATCCCAGCCCCAACCCTCGAACTCAGCAGCACCTTCCTAACTTGCAATCTTCTTCCTGAACTCTCCGCCCCCACCCCCATTCCGGCCTATCACTCTCATCTTATCACCCTCCTTCCACCTGTTGCATTTCCTATGCCCCTCTCCCAAGTCCCTCCTCCATCCCTTTTATCTTAGCCTGCTTGGCACACTCCTCATTCCTGAAGAAGGGCTCATGCCCGAAACATCGGTTCTCCTGCTCCTTGGATGCTGCCTGACTTGCTGTGCTTTTCCAGCAACACATTTTCAGCTCTGCTAACTCCAGCGTCTGCAGTCCTCACTCTCTCCATCAGCAGACAGTGACGACCACAGGCGTTGAACGGAATGGCACAGAATATGCTACATAAACGTGTCTCAAAGCTGCTGAATTCCCCTTGCACAACGTGCACCCGCAGGACAATGGGAAGCGAGCTGTCCCTTTCAAAATAATTTCTGAGCAGCTTAATGATGAAAACCGGCGCAATAACAAGTGCGAAACTTCGGGGAAGGGTACACAGCACTTGTTTGCGTTAGTTACTGGACAATTGCCGAATAGATAACAAGTTTCAGAATTATGTGTTTAGACAGAAGGATACAACTTGCTCCAGGCGTCAGACTTGAGAGGGCTCAATCGCAAAAATAAGTATCTAAAATTAAAACATTGCCAGACCAACTGAAATGTTTAGTTACATCAGATGAGATATCTATTCCGCATTGCACACTGTACAGGCCAGGTCAGGTTCAATACAACCTAGAAATCTTTCCAGATTGTATCATTGTGCTGACCAGTGAATTGTTTTGTGAACTACATATCTGTCTATGACTGGCAGAGGCATGGCCAAGCAGTGCATTGATCTATAAACCCGGGCTAGTGATCTGTCCAGCACAGAAAGCTGTGCAGTGAACACCAATGAAGTGATCTGTCAAGCTGGGCGATTTTTATCTCAGGATGCAGAGCTGTGCAGACCAGTCTAATGCTTTGCTCGATAACAATGTGTTTGGAAGACGCCCGGAGTCAGCAAATTTGCAGCCAGTGTTAAAAGTAACAGAATACACAGCTTCCATCAAGTTACAGCTCCATATCTCCATTGTGCTATGACAAGGAGTGCTGTAGGTTTGAAAATACTTGCAGAGAGAGATATTGAAAGAATCAATTAAGTACAAAAAGTGGGCGGGTTTTAGGATATTCAAAGCGAAATGGAGATTGATAGACAGCGTCAAGGAGGCTTGATATCCGATGTTTCAGAATGATCAAATGGAATACATCTTGTAATATGGACCAGTGTTCCATGAATTATGTGCGAATGCGATATTGGTGGGAGTTTAAATGATGGAGATTTTTCGGTGAGGATTTGTTCTGCAGCATTGAAAGTGGGAGTGATGTCAAAATCACTGATATGAATCGAATAATAATTTATCTCAGTGTCATATTAATTAAGTATGGGTGAGGAATCGTCTGCACGAGGCGGAGCTAATTTCGTGGTATTAGCTTATGGATCCCACGTCATTTACTAAACACCCGGCTCCATGGTGTTCCTCCATTTAATGCCAGGCCGATTCTCCACCCATCATGACTGGAGGTACGCACCATTGCCCGGATGCCCCTGGATATTTCTTGATCACTGGTACTGCTGCCATTGTTAATAAGCCAATAGGGACACGCTTGAGATTTCTCAGTTCGGATCTTCCCTGCAAAGTTTACCCTGAACATGGCAGGCTAGTTGAAATAGTACGACGTTTTGTCGACAGTGGCACGAAGGCTCTGCTGGATGGGTTAGTGCAGAGGAGGACATTCTGTTCCCAGAGAACGCTGCATCACCAGACGTACCGATCTCACCACCAAATTCAGTGCAATTTCTGCGGTCTGAAGACATGTCCAATCGTAGAAGAGCAGCATCAGTAACTTTCCCCGCTCTGGCAGGATACGTGCTATTGTGTTTTCTCTGCTCCCTCACATTTACAGTACATCAGTTGGAACACCTACCTCTGAACAAGGTTCATGCTCAACCTACCACACCACTGCATGCAGCACTTTCCTTACCCCTCCAACTATCTCTCACTCTCTCTCTCTTACACACACACACACACACACACACACACCTTCACCATACTCCCACGTGAGTACAGACGGTTTCAGAGAATGTTGCTTTTCGAATTTTCAGAATCATGCCACTTCTAAAGTATTGTGCATGTGTTTGATTATGCAATGTCGCAGATAATGTTCCAATCAATTCACAGTTTCTGTAAAATGTCAGTTCCCGGCATGAAAATCAAGGGGAAGGAACAGAGTCGTTTTTTTTTTCAAATAGCAAATGATGTTCATCCATCATGAGGCTCGTCAGCCCGTCAAAGATGCCGTCATCCAACAAGATAAGGACAAATCTGATGATGTCCTGTCTTCCATATTATTTTGTGATCATGAGTATAAAATCACAATTCGTACTTCTGATTATTTCGCTTGCCTAAACCTATTGTATTCATCTAAAGACAACATCTAAACACTTGTCTTATTATGGAATACAATTTCAAGCAGAGAACATTAATTTTGTCCTCAGCCATTATCTTGAACGTTATTTAAATTGGATCTACTACTCTGTTTTCAAATTTTCTATTTTGCTCTGTCATTGACTATTTCTGTCCAGAGCAGCTTCATGGTCTACCATGCTGAACAGCAGATTTATGATGCAGAGGGTGGCCAAAAGCGCAGATTCAATTTTCCTCCAGTGATAGCGGTTACGAGGAAGGGTATGCTAGCTCAACCTCACCTACCACGTGAGGTTTGGTGACTCTCAAGTTAAACAACAACGAGTGGTTTCTCTTTAATGAGATACCAGGCCCTTTGGGTCTCTAATGTATCTCAGTTCGCACTGCTAAACTTTCTCAACATTATCATTTCATTTTTCTTTGTATTCCTGCATGTTCTCTTCATCCACAGTGAAATGTTGTACCACTGCAAGCATTTCACCCGTATTGCGCATTCATGTGTACTACCTGATAATTCCAAACTCCATTATTATTCCTGATTCTATCTGTCTGTGCCTCAAAAATATTAAATATCTCTGCCTCCAATGGTCTCTGGGGAAGAGCGTTCCAAAGTCTCACAACACTCTGAGAAAAGGAAATAAAACTCCTCAGCTGTGTGTGAACATACTTCTTTTGTATTTTTAAATGACAAAGCTTATAATTAATAAAAGACGATAAAAGAAAGTTTCTGCGGATGCTGGAATCTGAAAGCAAAGGAGAAAATGCAGGACAATCTCAGCAGGTAACCCAGTATCTGTAAAGAGAGAAAAGAGCTGACATTTCGATCTTAACTGACCCTTTCTCAGAGCTTTGACAAAGGGTCAGTTAGACTCGAAACGTCATCTCTTTTCTCTCCTTATAGATGCTGCCAGACCGGCTGAGATTGTCCAAGGTTATAATTAAACGTGAAATAGTCCAAAGAGGTTTCAATTCAATTATTCCTCAGATAAAAGACTTATGTTGTGAAGGTTTAACAGGTTACGTTTGGAATGAGAGGTGATCTTAATAAAACACCGAAGGTCTTGAGGAGAGGTTGGTCAGTTCAATACCCAATGGATGCTTCTTTCGTCAAAACTAGACATTGAACTTCTACAGTGTGGAAGCAGGCCATTCGGGCGATCGTGTACACAACGACCCTCGCACTCTCATGTCTCTGAATTTCCCATTACGAATGCACATAGACACTATGGGCAATTTAACGTTGCCAATACACCCTAAAGTGCATATTGTGGACAATGAGAGGAAATTGAAGCTCAGGGAGCAAATACTCAAACAAGCACGGGGAGATTATGCAAACTCCACAATCATGGTCGCCTGAGGTTGGAATTGAGACTGGCTCCTTGTTGCCGTGAAATAGCAATGCTGAGCACTATGCCACCACGCCACTTGACAAATCTCTGCTCGTTATTTGTGGCTGGCTAAAGGAATTCTCCTGAATTGTTTCTGTCACTGAATCCGATACAGTCTGAGAGCTTTGTCATTGGTCATATCACCAAGCTGGTTTCATTTATAATCTGCTGTGAAACGAAGTGGAGGGTGAAGAGGAAATGAAACAGCGACACTTAAATCTCGTTTAGAATAGGGATGATAAGAAATTCAACCCGATGTAATTTATTCAAGTGGGAAATCCCTTGCCCAGGGGTTGGTGTGACCTTTATCGAGGCTGAATTCATTCGAAATTCGATAGACAAAGGAATGATAGAAAATTGTGTATTCATAGTAAAGTGTAGCTGTGGCCATAAAAAGATGAACCATGATCTTACGCACTTGTCGTTTGGTGTCAAAGGGGCAAGTGAACCAGTTGTGCTCCTCAGTGCTATGACCAAATGTTCCACTCAACGTTTCGAATCTGCAACAAAGGAGCAGATAGAGGCAACTTTGATGATTCGGTGTACTTTGAAAAATATTTTTGGAAAATCCAGCGAGGTCCAGAAGAGACTCGCACCTCACCCCGCCCGTTCCCATACGCACACGCCGTGGCCCACATCGTTCTTTCCAAGCTTCCCGTCTTAGCTGCTTTTGCTTCAGATGTCGGTCATGCGGCAGACCGACATTCACTGTTATTTGAGCCCGCATACCCATGCTTCAAACAAAACCTCTACTCTCCTTCAACGCAACCTTGCACAACATGATCCTCGGGTAACTAACCAGTTAATTTCCAATACTAAAAGAAAAGAACATAAGAAAAGAGAACAGGAAAATCCGATTCCAACACGCAAGTCTGACCTTTACTTCAATGCGGTCTGTTCCAGGGCTCAACTCCAATTTCATCTCACCTCCTTTAATCCCTGAACTCGCTCATATGTCAAACTCAACCATCTCAAGTGTAAATATATTCGTTGATCTATACTCCATAACGATCTGCACTACTGAATTCCAGACTTTCGCTGTCTTATGATAGTAGGCATTTCTTTGCAATCTGATTTAAATCGACGTCCTTATTCTGTCTCAGTGTCCTCAAGTTCGATACTCTGCCCAGAAGTGGAAACAGCCTTCTCAACATTCTTCTTGTCAATCATCTTTTGTATCGTGTATGATTCCAGACTATCAACCGTCATCAGTTTAAACTACAATGCATATTCACCTTACTATTGTTGACAACGTCAGTTAGTGATTCCATTCTAGGAATAAGCGTCATGTCCTAACGTCGTTACTTGCTGCACCAGCATGCTGATGTTATGTTTCAGACACAGGAACACCCCAATCTCTTCTCCGTTTTTGAAGTCTCTCGATATACGTGATTGCATGAAACTGTTTTTCAATTGGCTGACCACATACTTGCTTGGAATGAACTCAGCTCTCAATTTTTAATACAATCAATTATCTTAACTGGAGGCCCTTTCAGATTTCTCATATCCTTATTCCAGCATGAGATCCCACCCACCTTTGTGTGAACCACAATTTCAGATCTGTACTGCGCATAGCCTTCTCCATCAAGTCATCGGTACAGAGTGTAAATAATTGATGCCATAAGACTGATATATGTAGTACTACAGCAGATGCATCTATCAATCCAATAAAGAGCCATTAATCCCTACTGTCATTCTTCGTGTCTTACTAGTCTACATTGCATAACTGTACATTATCCTTCAAAAAAAAAGCTCCTGTCTTATATAATAGCTGACTGGCCTGTATTTCCCAGGGATTTCCATATTTCGTTTCTTGAACAGAGGAACAACATTGAAGTGCATATAATCATCCCGTAGTGCTCCCGTGGAGATTGAGGATGCAAAGGTCACTAGGATAGGACCAGCAATCTCATTCTTTGCTTCTCATGGCAACCTTGTAAAGTGTACATATCGTGTCAGACCCTGGAGATTAATCTATCATGATACCAGAATTTCCAGTGCATCCAATTTCTTAATAACAATCTGTGCAAGCCTATTAGCCTCGTCCAATGTGTTTTCACTGTCAATAAGATCGATCTCTCGATATTGAAACAAAAACAAACATACATTCAGGGAATCCTCTATCTCTTCAGATTCCAGGCACAGATTATCTCCAATATCTCTGATCAGCCTTACCCTGACGTTGATCGTTCTCTTCTTCCACACAGTAGAGAAGAACGCCTTTGGATTATCCCTAATCCTTCCCATCAAGGATTTTTCGACTCCTCCTCGCTCCCGTCATGCCATTTTTGAGTTCTTTCCTAGCTACCCTGTGCCAGATCCTTGTTTCATCACCTTTGCATACACTTCCTTCTTTCTGTTCACGTGTAGCTTATCTTCTCTTACCATCAAAGGTGCCATCATCTTACCATACCTTATCTGTCACAGGGGGAAAAAGCTATCCAACAATCGCAGCAAATGCTCCTTAAATAATCTCCACATTTCTGCCTTGCATTCCCAGGAGAACAAATGTTACCAAATTATACTCTACAGCTCCTGTCTGAAGTCAGTTCAATTCTAAACCCCCACTCCAATTAAATAACTTCCATTCCTGTCCGTTCCTATTCCTCTCCATGGCTATGGCAATGGTGAAGCATTTGTGGTCACAATCGCTGAAATGCTCTCCCACGATATATCTGACACTTGGCTTGGCTTGTTCCCTCGCACCAAATCCAAAATGGCCTTCCTCCTACTCAGCCTATCTACACATTTAGTCAGGAAACCCTGCTGGAACTATCTGGCATAATTGACTCCATCCAGACAATCTGCAATCAGGAGGTTCCAATCCATATTGTAGTCACCCGGAACAACAACTCTCTTATATCTGTACCTTTCCAAGATCTACTATCCAATCTGCTCTTCCATCTCTCTGCTGCTATTTGTTTTTTTTTGCAGAAAACAACCAACAAAGTGACTTCTCCTTTCCTGTTCGTGACTTCCAGCAATACTGACTCAGTAGACAAACCGTCCTAAACAGTCTCCTTTTCTGCAGCTGCAATGCACTCTCTAATTAGCAATGCTACTTCTTGAACTTAACTGAACTGATACAATTACTTAACGAAGGAGCTCTTCGAATCCTATACCACCTAATTAACACACCAATTGGCTAATAGGTAAATGATATACAGGTAAAAATGAATAAATTCCAAAAAATATTTCGAGAGAAATGTTAGTCAGAATCATTTGCTGAAGTTTCCAACCTGTCCTGGACTCCAGCATGTTCTGACTGCGACAGCTAAACTAAAGTGGAGAAAACACCTGAAATTGGAGAAATAGCTACTCCCCCGTAATCGTTAACGTGGACAAGGCCATTACGATCTCACTTGAAGAAAAAAAAATGACAAAATAACTTGGGTCTACTTTCACACTCTGCTTTCAATATTTTATCATACAACAAACTGCAATATAGATATATATATATTTCAAGTATTTGGGGGTAGCGGGTGAGGAATTCTGCATGTGACTGAAAACATGATTAGCAGAGAATGATTCCATTCTCCCAGTTTCTTTAACTTCATCATATCAGTTCGATAATGTTTCCTACACTCCAGAGGGAAGCCTCCGTAATGACATTATTTTCCTTGAATCGAGATTAGCCTCTACATCTAACGGACAACGTCTTCAGCTGTGACTGACCCATCTGCCAGGCGTCTGCTCTCACCCCTATCCATGCTTTACTGCTGAATGATAGATATTCCTTTGTCCTCACTTAGCACTGCACGAGAATCCTCATTAAAAGAGCCACCCTCCGCCACATCCACCAACTCCAACAGGAGCGCACCATCAATCATGTCTTCCCCTCCTCACAGCTGTCCGGACTTCACAGGAACCGGTCCCTCTGTGACACCTTACATCACCCCGAACACTTGCCCATTCTCTTATGACATCTTCCAATACAATTCCAAAAGCTGCAGCACTTCCCTATTCACCTCGGCCCTCCAGAATGACCAAGACCCCAATCAAAACTTCCAGGTTAATCAGGATTTCACTTGTACTCTTTCATTCTAGTCTACTGCCAGTGCTGCTCACAATACAGTCTCCATTATCCTGACGAGACCAAGCACAGACGGCTTTGAGAAAAACTTCCACGTTGTAGGAATAACTCTGACCTTCTAATTGCTTCCTATTATAAGAACCTGTCTTCACGCTTTGGTATTTTACAGCTGTCGACATTGACATTCAATGCCATAACTTCACAGCCGAGCCCCATTATGACTGTGCTCAATCTTTCATGCATTCTTCCTGCCAGTCTTATGATGACCTTGTTTGTATCTTGCATAACTTTCACTCAACAGAGACAGTCCTTTTCACACATTCACACTTTAATTTATACTTATTTCACTGTTGTTTCTTTTTCACCACACTGGGCCTCAAAACACTCTGTTTCTGATCACCCCTCCTCCAATTCTGTCAAAGTATTAAAAAGCTCATTTTCTAATTTCATTTATGGAAACGTGTCACCAAATAACTCGAAATGTTAACTCTGCGTCTTTATCTTCGTAGATGCTGCCAGACCTGCTGAATTTCTCCAGAAAAGAACGGCATGGGATGAATGAAACGAAGAGGTTTGTATGCTGTAAATTTGAACCAAATGCAAATATTTCTGGAGAAACGGGAGGGCTTTGAAGAACATCACTTGTTCCGAATCGATAACTCTACTTATTTCTGCTGATGTTCCTCGACCTGCTTAGTTTGTTGATCGATTTCTGTTTTTGAATATGTTCCAGAGGTTGTATCCAACATGTAGTGCTATATGCCGGCAAGTGAACAACCGCTTCTGCTCTCGAATTTTCTTGTTTCTGAACAACGTCAGTCTGACATCATTGACTGTACTAACCTCATGGCCAGGGACACAAACACCGGAAAACTCATTCGTTATAAGCACGGAATATGACAATACTGGAAAAGAAAACATTCAAATGAACATGTAAAAAGAACTTTGGAGAATGTGACAAATTGGAGGAGTGATGTGATGGACAGACTCTCTCAAGAATACAAACATTAAAATTGAAGTGTAATCACATCAGAAATCAGAGTATGTCACGGAGTCCAGGGCTGATAGCTGAATGGGATTCGGTGCAAGTTGGGGAATAGGTAGCAGAACATCATTGCAGAAAGTTCAGCTCACAACCGGGCATCCATATGAAGTATGGACCACAGCAGGAGCAGAACTGTGTGAAATCACATTCTGTCGTGTGGTACCGAGGAAAACCCTCCACTCTACCATTGCCCTCCAGACAAACAATGGTGGAGTGACTGGTGTGAGTGAATGTCGGACCCAAATAAACAGAGATCACACAAGCGCCGACCGGGTGAAATTGAGAAGCTGCTTATTTCAATCGAAGTCGCTGGAAGAGAAATTGACTGGGCTGACGCAGAACTGCCATTCTGCACACATAGAAGAATAGTTCTCATCCTCGAGCAGTCGGCAGAGACAGTTGTATTGGGTTACAGTATTAAGTTGTGAATTACAGGATAATCAAGAATAAAACGCAATCAATGGGAGGATAATCAAAGGTCCGATAGCAATGATCACTCCATGGCTGAGCTAGGAGATAAAGTTTGATCCTCTTTTAGAGTAGGTGTCCATGTTTCTCATCCTGGAATCAGTCGGATTCCCATCGTGGATATTCTGCAAGAAAGTTACCTTGATGCCATTACTATGAGCATTCTTTGTGGAGTTCCAGTATTTGTAAGGAGTGAGGCTGCCCTTAGCACGTGGGAGCAGTTGTGCTTATTGAGTGCTAGGAAGTCTATTGTCAGGCTGTCTCCGGAAGTGTATTACCCAGTCTGAAAGTGGCTTGATTCATCTCCTTTTGCCTTGTGTCTTATTTAGCCTGTTTGGTCAAAGCTGATACACTCTGGTCAGTGTCTGTTTTGGCTTAAGCAGGTATTGTTCCTTATGTACTTTGTGTCCATGCTATGGGTGGACAAGGAAGCGGATTTTCTCCAAAGATTCCTCTTTTTTTGTTTGGTTTAAAGGTGTGATGCAAAGGGGCAATGTTTCTGGAGACCGGGGAGGGTTTCCAGGTGGGGGCCGTGGTTGGGGGGCGTTCAGAAGTGGAGGGATAGCCATCCGTGTCGAAGTCCGAAACAGCAGAGTGCGCTCTTGTGGCAGGGATATTTGGCAAGCTCACATGAATCAGGCCATCCCCTCCAAGTTGAGTGTAAACGAGACAGTTGTGAAAATCCGCCTTGAATAAAGTCCAAACTAAAAACAGAATACACTCTGTCATGCATCACTCTTCTCCTAAATCAGAAACTTGGATAAGGGCAGTTATATAATTAATAAAACTGACGAGACTTGCATCCTTGCAGAGATGCTTCACATGGAAGACACCAGCATATCTGAGCGGGAAGTGTAGCAGCTGCAGGTTTAGCTGTATACTCGGTGAACACAGAATTCTTTGCTGCTTCTGCTCCAGCTCTTCCTTTAAATCTAACAAAGCCGACTTGCTGTTGTGATGGTTAGCTTGATCAGTGAAAATACATATCCCTCAAATGATCGAAAGACAAGGTAAGGCACATGTGATTTAATGTCCATAGGAAAGTTACTGACAAAAGCGGATTGATCCCTTCTTCATTGTTGTTTGCTTCGACACTTTTCAAGCTGATTACTGCGGAGCTGATTGAATCCATTGGATCAGGTTGTGAAGTGATGGGAGGTGATTGGAAGGCATGCTTTACATGTGAATAGCGAAGTTCTAGAGACGATGTTAACTGCTGAAAGTAAAGTTGCATTTCCTCTCTCATTTCTCCAATGCCAAGTGGTTATCAATATGAAGACACTCGCACATGTATCTACACTAAATTGTGCCTGCCTATTTCAACATGCTCAATCTTCTTGAAGTGTGTTACTCTGTTCACTATTTATGACATCATCAAGTTTTACATAATCAGTAGACTTCTAAATTGTACTGCCGAAACAATTCAGTCGATCATAAACAACAAGGAATGGTCCGAAAATCAAGCCCTCCAATGACGTCGAATGAAAGCTGTCAGGAAAAGTATTTCAATATCTGGAACAGCAAGAAAATAACAAAATGTTTCCTCAGCTTATGCATTTGAAGAGGCAGTTTCAGTTCACATTTAAATTTCAAATATTCGTCGGAAACAAATGCAGAATTGTATTCAATGTGTTCTCCCAATAAAAGTTCCCAAGTAAAACAATCGGAATTACAGCGGCACTTACGGTCGAGATCAATATTCTTTGAAATTGCAGTATGAAGGGGCAATGAAGTCGTAACAATAATCAATAGAAGTGAAATAGCTCCGCTACAAGCTCTAATGTTCACTAAAATCTTATGAAAACTTCACACTCAAAATGCACTCTTATTCTTGTGAACACTGCATTAAAACACAGCGGCAAAAATGTTTTGATACAATTCTGCCATCTGGCTAAAACATGACCATTGACCCCAACTTTTTTTTTTTAAATAGGCATTGTAGAATTTCAAACAAATCAGGAACTCAAGGCACTCAAACAATTTGTTTCAAGATTAAAAATTCGATAATATTTAAATATAACATGATGCTGTACAATGCAAAAACAAAACGTGTCCCATTGCATAGACCACAAAATATATGGAATTGAGGTCCTGATTCAAAACAAGGCAAAACGGTGACTAACAAGGATTTTCCAAACCCAGTACTTCAACAATCCAATTGTTTAAAATAATAAAACAATCTCAACATAGTGCAGTTTACAAGAAAGCTTTCCTTGTTCAACCCAAGTATTAGTCCAACTATAATTTCAGCGTTTCCCGTTTATATTTTTTCTGCATCCTCTCACTGAAATTGCACGTATTAAAAAGAGAATGGCACTGTAATCCGAGCCACTCTCTTTCCCCAAAGCAAAGACTCGATGAGCTTCAAATGTCGCTACGAGGGGTCTTCAAACCCTTTCTCACTTTACTCCTCACGGGGACTCAATCCCCAACAAAACATAGAGGACTCGAATCACAGTTAAACACAGGGGAGGAGAATCTCTTTTCAATGCACAGAATTCGAATGCCAAGAAAGAATAATGATTGTAGTCTCGAGGACAGTGATGGGCCCTCTGGTGAAGTCGACAGTGTCAGGAAGCTCGACCATGGTTACTCCATAACCCCTGGTTGCAGCAGCAGGCCTAAAATCATGTGGACACCAAAACAAAATTTACATGCGCCAATATAATTTTCTGAAAACATTAGTGGTGGTTTGGAAGATATCAAACTGTCATTAGACTCTCGGTTTTACAGTTCTATTTTGTATTTTAATTAAGCCATGTACAGACTTGTCCCGGTTCTTCTCCCGAGGTTTCGGGTTCCTTCAACATCATTGACCTCTAGGTCGAGCTGGAAATAGCGAACAGGCTGTCGCACAGACAAACGCAGAAACAAACGGGACAACTACCGGACAAACACAAGACAGACGAAAAAAACAGCAGGGCTCCTGTCAATTATCTCCATTCACAGGAACTCCCAATGCAATAAATCTAAATAGCAGTCTTTCCTTCTGTCCCGCCAGGCAACCTCTGTCATTCCATCTTACGCTCACTGGGCCAGAACCTCGGCTTGTGCTCTGGCTCATGTCGGATCACGCGCCTGCCTAAATGGGCAATAATTTAGCGTAGAATTTGGGAATTCACCGCCCTCCATCACTCCAGCAGGGAAAACAGCTCAGTGTCGAAATGCTGCCGCAGTAGATCAGAATTTTGGCTACTCCCTCCAGACGTCAAATCGGTTGTAGTTGTGACTTGCTGGGATAGAACTCGCTGCCAGGTCCGAATCGTTTTAAAATGCTGTGCAAGTCTGAGTCCCTTTCTAATTTAAGACCGTTCCAGACTATCTGAAACTGTCAGAGAAATTATCCATTTAAACAGAAACTAAACAAGCGTTGACCGGGTGAAATTGACAAGCTTCTTTGTACAACCGATATCACTGGAAGAGAAATTGAATAGGCTGACACAGAACTGACAGTCTGTACATGTCGATCAATGATTCTCTTCCCCGATTAGTGTACGCCGTCAATTTTATAGGCTACAGTAATATGGTGTTACTTACAATACGATCAAGTGTAAAATGCAATCAATGCGAGTACAATCAGCCGTCCGATAGCCACAATTAGTCCATGATTGAGTTATGAGATTCTGATCCTCTCTGACAGTAGGTGCTACCGTTCCACATCCTGGCATGAATGGGTTTCTATTGTGATGAGTTCGGAAGCAAGTTAGCTTGATGCCTTTCAGTCTGAGCATCATTTATGCAGTTCAAGTAAGGACCAAAGCTATCCATTGGGCTTCGGGAGCAGTTTTGCTTCCTGAGGGCAAGGAAGTCTATTGTCGGGTTGTCTCAGGAAGTACATGCCCAGTCTGGAAGTGGCCTGAGTTATCTCCTGTTGCCGGGTAGTGTCTTAGTTAGCCTGTTTGATCAAGGCTGAGCCACTCTGGTTAGTTTCTGTTGTGGCTTAGGCAGATAGGGTTCCTTTTGTTCTTTGTGTCCATGCTGTGGGTGGACTAGGAAGCAGATTTTCTCTCACAGCGAACAACACCAGGTTCAGCATCATGTGCACCTAACAATTGTGACGACACGGTGTAAATTGTCTGCTTGCATTTAAACGACAGCACTAACATCGATAGAGAGGGAAGGGGAAAAACTCCCAAGACAAAGGGTTTGGATCTAACATCTGCAGTCCTGCCATTTCCAACCATAAGCGATGATAGCATACTAAACAATTCAGTGGAGTTAAATTTTCCACAAATGTCGCCAACACGATGAAGTAACAGTGCAGCACATGAGTGCAACCGACAAAGTGCAAGTTTCTCCAGAATCTTTCGTGAGACGTTATAACTGGATGATACATCTTATCCCCGTCATATTGTCCACAGAATCACAGATGCCAGTCTTTAAGAAATTCGATCCGGTGCACGCCACCTTAACAAATAACTGAGTTCAATGGACATAGAAATACAACCATTTCTGCAATAGACTCAACACTTCTGCTGCACATTGATACATAGACCTGGGGAAGCTGTTTCATTCCATCTTCACCTCTGTCACCTTCCTGGCAATGTGAAAATGGCCTCAACTATTTCCAGTACTGATGAGGAGTACAATGGCAATCTGCCCAACTGCACAAGTCAAATTGCAGTCGTCAATATGATGAAAGTTCCGTTTGGCAGAACTGTCGAAGAATACTGACATGGAAATAACTTGCTCAATGTGGTTCCCGATAGGTCGCCATATGGAATTGCTGCTGCAATGAAAGAATCACTAGCGTACTAATCTAGACCAGGCTAATGCTCTGGCATCTGGGGGAATTAAGTAAAAACAAGTAATGAAATATTTGGATTGTCATCTGGAGTCAGAAGTAGCGACCTTGAAGCCAAAATCCATTGTAAACTCTAATTGGCTTCAACAACTTGCTTCACCAAGTACTTTCAGAAATTGAAAACCGGCTGTCTTTTCCAGGTCTGCCTTAATAGTAACTCTACACATAGAGACTTGTGAGTAACTTGTAAATACTCACTGAAACGGCCAGCCAAAACATTCAATGATTTCAACCAACTCCTGGGTCACAAACGTAAAAACTGTGTAGAAAACTCATTCACAGACGAGGTATCCGAAAAGAGAACATGAACAACAGCCCTGTTGAGAGCAGAAATTCCATGTCCACTTTTGCAACGGGAGTCGGAACAGTGATAGCGAGAGTCAGGAGGCTGCCAGGAAGTTAAACTAACGTATCAAAAAGTTACACTGTGAGTCAGCAGCCTCCACTTTTCCAGTGTGACCGGGAGCTGTGAGAATGAGGTCCAAGGGGCAGTCGGGAAGTTCAATTAACTCTACAACTCGCTTACGTCGTGAATAGACAGAGACAGGATGAGGAGGAGAGGACACAAGTCTGCTGAGTATGTGAGGTTAGATATTTGGGCAGTTGATTTACCCCAAACACGGGACAGTTAATGTCTCCCGCTCATCCTCCTCCTCTAATCAAAAATAAATATTGCTGTTCATCGATTTTGTAAGGTTACTACTTTACTTTCAACAGTTTTTCTCTGGGATTCCAGAGCAGGACTAATTGATATTAGAACAGTTGAATGATCCTCCTATAGTATGTCAGGCATTGGTCACCACGAGTGTCGGTGCTTACTCGGTATACGGGAATTGTACAAAACTCCAGCTCCTCTGAAACAACGCTACGGAAGTCGAGCTGAACCAGGGTCCATGATGCCAGGTCCATGTGTCATGATCCATGATATGTCGGATCATGTTTTTAGGATAGATTAGATTCCCTGCAGTATGGAAACAGGACCTTCGGCCCAGCAAGTCTACAAAGATCCTCCAAAGAGCAACCCTACCAGAACCATTTCCGTCTGACTATTGCACCTCTCACTCTGGGTAATTTCGCATAACCAATTCACTTGACGTGCACATGCTTGTTACGTGGGAGGAAATCTGAGCATCCAGAGGAAAGATACGCACATGCGGGGATAATGTGAAAAGTCCATACAGACAGGCGCCCGAGGCCGGACTCAAACCTTGGCCACTTGTGCTGCAAGGCAGCAGTGATAACTGAGCCACCATGGCGTCCCAGAGGGATCCTTAAGGGGAAAGAGGAACAGTTCTAATTTGGACTTATTTTGGGTAGGTGGGACAACTACAAACAGGATGGTCTACAGGAGTCAGAGTGGTACAAGTGTCCACTGTGGGAGGTTTGCTAATGCTCTTCTGAAGGATAGAAACTAATACAGCAGGGGCCTGCGAACCTGAATTGTATCTCCAATATTCAAGAGCATGAGAGTAGCGAAGTCATGAATAAAGCTTGAACGTCGCAGGAGTTTACTGGCAGGTGGGAAGGTGGTTGGAAGGGTGACTAGTTCAACGCTAGGTACATCTTGAATAAAGTCGTGAACCTGCAGCATGGATTGGTACCTGATATTCGGATGGTGTGGTCATTTCAGAGACATGGATAAAGCAGGAACAGGAATACCTGTTGCAGGTTCCAGGATTTCGATGTTCCAGTACGATCAGGGTAGGTGATCAAAGAGGAGGAGACGTGGCATTATTACTTAAGAATTAATACTTAAGGACACGATTGCAGTGGAAGAAAGGACATTTGATGAGGAATCGTCTACCGAGGTGGTTTGGACTGCGGTGAGAAACAAGATAGGAGAGGTCACCCTGTCGGATGGTTTCTATCGGCATCGCAAAGTTTGCAGACATGTAGAGCAAATAATTGCAAAGATGATTCTGGATAGGAGCGGAAGTACAATGGTAGTTGTTGCCGGGTAATTTAACGTTCCAATTAATGATCGGAAAGGCTAATTTTCGAATTCCTTCGATCGGTAAGGTTTTGTCCAAAGTGTACGGGAGGGTTTCCTGCCAAAGTATGTAAATAGGCGAACAAGAAGCGAGGACACATTGGATTTGGCACCGGGTAATGCATCAGGCCAGGTGTTAGATTTGGAGGTACGGGAGCACTGTGGTGATAGTGACCAAAATTCAGTTACGTGCACTTTAGCGATCGAAGGGATAGGGATGTACCACAGGGTTAATATTTTATCTGGGGGAAAGGCAATTATGATGTGAATTGCAAGATGGAGGATGCATAGGATGGGAAAGGAACTTGCAGAGGATGGTCACAATTGAAATGTGGAGCTTGTTCAAGGAACAGCAAATACGAGTCATTGATAAGTATGTTCCTGTCAGATAGAGAAGAAGTGGTGGAGCGAGCGAACCGTGGTGCACTAAAGAAGTTGAATCTCTTATCATATGAAGAAGGACGTTCATGTAAAAGTGAGACCAGAAGGCTCAGTTATGGCTCTCGAGTGTTACAAGTTAGCCAACAAGATCTAATGAGGCAGCTAAGAAGAGCCAAGAGGGGACATGAGAGGCAAATGGCAGGTAGACTTAAAGGAAAATCCTAAAGCTTTCTATCGCTAAGTCGGTTCAAAAATAAAACGCCTAGTGACATTTTAGGGACTATCAAGGAAGTAATGAAAATGTGTGAGTGGAGTCTGAACAGTTGGTAGAGGCGATAAATGAATATTTTTCGTCACTATACAAGCATTAAGAAGGCGATGTGTGTTGTCAATGAGAATACTGAGGCTCAGACTATTAGATTAGATTGGATTGAATTTCATAAGGATGAGGTGTTAGCGACTCTGAGCGTGTGACAATAGATAATCCCCCTTGCCGAATGGGATTTTACTTCGGATTTTCTGCAAAGCTGTGGGGAGGGGGAGATTGTAGAGCCTTTGGATTTAATCCTAACGCAATAAATATCGGCAGGAATAGCGCCACATGCCAGGGGATAGCAAATATTTTCCCCTTGTTCAAGAAGGGGAGTAAAGGCAGCCCTGGTAATGATAAACCAGTGAGCCTGACTTCATTTGTGGGTAAATTTCTGGAAAGGATCATATGAGATTGGATTTATAGTCACCTAGAAATGAATCATCTGATTAGGGAAAACCAACACCGCTTTGTGAAGGGTAGGTCGTGCCTTATACAACTTATTGAGTTATTTGAGACGGTTACCAAACAGTCGGATTAGAGTAAAGCACTTGATGCAGTATATGTGGATTTCAGTAAAGCGTTTGATAAGTTTCAACACGTTAGGCTATTTCATAAAGTACAGAGGCATGTGGTTCAGGATCAGTTAACGATGGGAACGGAAATTGACTAGCTGATTAGAAATGTTCATCCTGGAGTTCAGTTACTTGGGGTGGACCGCACACATCTCTTTTTTTTGCCACAGCTGTTCGTCATTTCTGATAACTGACGTTGTTGATGGTGTGGAAGGATGGGTTATGAAATTTTTAGATGATACTCAGTTCGGTGGAGTTGTGAACAATGCGGAAGGATGTTGCAGCTTGCAGAGGGACATAGATAAGATGCAGAGCTGGCGCCAGAAATTGGTAAAAGTAGAGTAATACGAAAATGTATGAGTTAATTTACTTTGGAAGGAGCTGAAAATGTGTTGCTGGAAAAGCACAGCAGGTCAGGCAGCATCCAAGGCACAGGAGAATCGACGTTTCGGGCATAAGCCCTTCTTCAGGAATGAGGAAAGTGTGAAGAAGGGCTTATGCATTGTCTTTTTCTCAACAGACTTGGTTTCTTACTATTTCTAGAAAGGTTCAGTTTAAATGTTTTCTTCTGCGAAGACAAAACTGAAGTAGTTCCGTCATAGTTCTACAATTTCATTGTTTTCCATTCTCTATGCTCCAGTTTTATACTGAAGGAAGCTGCACTTGTTTTCTCTTACGGTCCTCATTAGCATTCATTCAGAAGGTATTACAGTTCATTCGTATAGCCATTGTTAATGTACTCTCCAGAAACTCAATAATTCCCGTCTTAAACGGCTAAATGATTGTCCTTTTAATGTTATACAATCACAGATGCATAGATACTGCAATGACAGATATACAGCACGATCTGCATTCGTCCTATTGTCCATTATGAAGCCAGCAGCCGTGAATGTTTTAACGTTTCAAATGTACACATAATTACGTTTTAATGGTGTGAGGCGACCCACAACAATTATTCTCTCAGGAAGTGAATTGCAGACGCTAACACCCTCTGCGTGAATTACTATCACCAAATTTTCTTTAAATCCCAATCACGTCATTTGAAAAGGATGCTTCCGTGTTCTTGGCCCTTTGTCTAAAAGCAACAACTGCTGTCTATCCACCCTGTCGATGTTCCTCATAATCTTATTGGTTTGAATCACGTCCCCATTAGCCTTCCCTGCTCGAAAGTACATAAGTCGAGATTGTGGTACTGGATAAGCACAGGAGGTCAGGCAGAATCAGAGAAGCAGGAGAGTCGACGTTTTGGGCAAAAGCCCTTCATGAGAAAGGGCTTCATTAGCCTCCATCAGGCTTTTGCGTGAAACGACGACTCTCCTGCTCCTCGGATGCTGTCTGACCTACTGTTCTTTTCCAGCATCTGCATTCCGCACTTTTTCCAAAGTACATAATCGGAGTTTATCCAGCCACTCTTCATAGCTGATATGCTCCACCTTTTCGAACATCCTGGTGAATCTCGTCTGCACCCGCGCCAGTGCAATTGTACATATTGTGTAATTTGATGCCCAGAACTGTACATTGTATTTCATCTGCGTCATAACCATCTCCTGTGCAGCTCATTTAATCTATTACTGTACGAATGAAGGCTCCGCCTATGGTACCGGATGCCTTCTTAACCTATCCAGTTACATTTTGGCATATGTGGAGAAGCACCTTCTGAGCTGCCCCGTGTTCTGCCATTCATTGAATACTTCCCTGTCTGATTCCTTCTTACAAAGTTCATCTACTAATTTTTATCAGGTTTCAATTCCATCTGCCATTGATCTGCCGATGTGATCATCCCATCTATGGCTCCCTGAAAAATAAGATATACCGGCTCACTGCCAACCACCCGGCAAATTAGTGTGTCAAACGCAAACTTAGGTTTCACACTGCCCATTCCCTCTCCCATTCACAGCTATATCATTGATAAATGCCACAATTATTCAGGGCCACAACACTGATCCTTGCAGTACCCATTGATCACAGGTGTGCAGTCATACAAACAGCCATTTATTACCATTGTCAGTCTTCTGTTGATACTGGATGCTACTTGCCAAGTCACGAATGTTTCCGTCCTGTTCTCTGGTTATTCTGTTTCATTTGATGTTCTTCAGGAATAGCTGAATATTCTACATAATTTTGCCCGTGAGCAGGTTTCCATACCTCCGTGTTCGTCTATCCCTTCCGAATTTCCTTCTCATTGCAATCTTACATGTCCACCCCCAATCCCACCATGATTTAACTTGAATGTCGAGTAAACAGACAAATAAGCATTTGGTTAATTTCCACCATGTCAAACGTTTTGTTAATTTTCTAAACTTCAGTGTGATCATGACACATTCTTTGAAACTAAAGAGTCCGAGTTTCGTCATTACACAATCTTGCCATCTAAAGGATTTATCTGTCCGTTGCACTTTCGCTGTGGATACTATATACTTTCTCAGATTGGGGAACTAAAAAGATACCCCTGGTGCAATCGCAGCTACATTCCGTGTAACTCCTTCATAATGTCTTTACATCTATATTCTGATTCCCTAACATGAGGACAAACTTAACTTTAACTTTCTGCTTACTTGCATTCCTCTAAATACTCTTTGCGTTAATTTCACTTATGAATTCCTTGCATGAGGTCTTGTGGAAAGCCTTCTGGAAATCCAAATATACCACTTCCATTAGTTCTCCGTAGTCTTTGTTGCAAGAAGCAAATTGAAACAATTCTGTAGTTTGTCAAGAATAATTTCTCTTTCAGAAATTCATGCTGTTTTTTTCCAAAGTTTGTAATAATGTCTAAATATCCAACTCCATGTCCTATCTCGGAAATTCCAACAATTTCTAGAGAGATGTCAAGTTAATTGGAGTTTTCCGCATGATCTCTTCTCTTTGTAAACGGCGGATGACGTTTACCGTATTGCATTAGAAAGCTTGGCTTGCCTTTGCAAAAAGTACTGGAATCTAAAACGCAGTCATTGACAGTGCAACTAATATCTCTATTGTTTATTTTTCTAACATGTTGGTAACAAGTACACCTGGTCCGTCAGACTTAGCAATCGTCAAGCCAGCTATATTTTGATACTTATATAAATTAACTGTACCTCTTTCCGTCTACAAGCTCCATACGAACACATGGTATTTCTCAGAGATTTTCTGGACTTTTCTCCATGAAGACAAGTGCAAAATAACTGGTTAGTTTCTCTACCATGCCCCTATTCTCCACAACAAATTCTACAATCCTGCTTACAACTTTCCACATTTGACCTTGGTTCGATGTTGTTCTATTTTGAAATACAGATCGGAGGTTTAGGCAGCCTTTGTGTTTCCTGTTCGTTTACACTCATGTTCTCTGTTTGGTTTGTTTGGCAGCTTCTTCATCCACCTATTCTGTATCGTAAATTTGTCAGCGTTCTAAGTTTTCCACAATATGTGGAATTGTTCTGAAGCCACTTCCATTGATTTAATACAGTCTTTAATTTGTTATGTTAACCATCGTTGAGTCACCTTCTCTTCCTTTACTGCGTATGCCTTAGAGTAAGGTACATATCATTCAGACGTGCAGTATTTCTGTAAGTAACAACCACTGCTTGTCTACAAATCAATATTATAATGAACTTTCGGTGCAGCCAACTTGACCTCTCGTTTCGGAGCTTCCACGATGTTTGGTAGTAATGTTCAAAAAATTCTATGTTGTATGCAGAAATCATGTAAAGTCAACATGTTGTTGACACTATTCCTCAGCAACTGCTTTGAGCCAAGTTGTTAACTCGTGTTTCTGACGTCAAAACACGAAATACGAATAATGTGGTCTATCTATTGGTTCACAACATGCTATTCACCCTACCTCACATGCAGTTATGGAATTTATTTTTCACAGCATTATCAGGCACTTAATTAATGCAGTATTAACGCTACTTAACATCATCCTTTATTACTGCAGCACCCACAATACTGGCGTAGCTCATATCCAGAGCATAAGTTGTGCAAAATTTGTACAACAGTTTTGGTTTAACTTTATAAATCACCAATGCTTGCTACTCCTTGGTAATTGTATTGTCCACTGAAGCCGATTCTGTGGAACCTGTTGGACATGGTCTGTGATGGTAACTTGGACATGATATTCGGTGAAGCCTACCTCGACACTGTGGCGATCTGAAAAAAAAAACATGTTGGGCAATAGAAGAAAAGCACGAATGACCTTCCCACTCTGCGACGATAAGTTCCACTGTATTCCGTCTGCTTCCTCAAGCTCACTGTATATCTTTTATAGCACATACCATTGAACAGGTCTTATGCTCTACCACTCTCACTCCTGCATACAGCACCTATCTTTGCTTATTCCCTCTGCCTGCTTCACCATAACCCTTACACTAATAACACTGCATAGCTTCAACAGTATGGACTCACTCACTTTTGACACCTCAACATTTACACACACCTATTACATCACTAATACCATGCCACACATTCATATAATCACAGCGTCCCTCCCTTTCTCTCGTTTCAGGAGAAACTGACAAAACAGTACAGAAAGACCCAAGTCGGACGGTGGATTGTCCGATATACATTCCCACACAAAACTTTCCCCGCTCTTTTCAAAGAACCATCGCACGAGTTGCAGGAGACAAGAACAACTCCTATGGAGATTTGGAAACTTCTACGCCCTACCAAATAAGAAGCAATGTTCAATGAATAGTAATTTTCACGTTAATCCCACTGTCTGTTCTGGCATCGGTTCTCTCATTCCCAAAACAGCACCTACTTCATTTCACAGACACAGAAATCGACACAAGTGTCTTTAAACACTCCGCTATATTAACATACGCTTTAACAGATGAAGATAGACGCACACACATACACGCACACACTCACACACACACACACGCGTAGTGACACACAGAGATACGTATGTCACGCACAAATTGAAGCAAACACATATAGAAACACACAAGTTGGTACACAGACAGACAGCAGTAGGCACAAGCACATAGACAGAGAGACACGCTAGATAATGTCTGTAGGACCATTTTAGATACGTTTATTGAATATTAAGAACATCTGGGGTTGCAGGGTAAAGGCATGAGAACGATGTTGAGAGATATTAACACATTATTAAATGGCATATCAGACTCGATTAGCCAATGGACTTTATGATCTTATGGTGTTATTGCTATCTGATATCTCTTCTGTAAAGAACAATCGAGGTTGTGTTTGACACATATCAGATTCGAGAGAGTGAGTGGTAAAGTTGGACATATTTCTTGTAGTGAATGGTTTATGTCTGTTCACAATTCATGTGCCCTTACATTTCAAAAGAGATGACGATTGATGTCAGATAGATATCGTTTTAAAATAAAGGAACAGCATTGAAATAAGGATATCCATTTGTCTTTGGTGTTGTATTATCTGTGGTGTCCACATCGTCATGCAACAGTTAAGAGATCTTTATTGAGAAACTTCAAGGTATCCTGGACTGGTATTTGTTGGAGAGGAGAGTCAGTGTTTATTGGGAACAGATAAGCAATGGCCACACACAATCGGATTAGCCATTAATATTCTGAATGGTGCCATCGAATGGCTCACTGCTGCCCCAATTCGTGCATAATTCGCCCAATCAACTCCTTGAGGCTGCTACAGAGGTAAAGGAATACACCATGCCACCAGTCAGGATCATTACAACGAGACGGGCGGAGACGGGTCTTTCTCTCTAAACTGTTATGGAAAAGAGAATGAAATAATTTACTTCAATGAGTAAATTATGCAGCACAGAGGAGGCCATGCATACCGCCTGAGCTCCTACACAGGTTCAGCGACGTTGTCTCTCACAGGAAATATGCAACAGAGATAAATGCTTACTTTCAGATAGCTAAGCTGTAACTAGTAGAGTGCATCAGAGATCAGCGTGGGTCAGGAGTTCATAACAACTAGAAGCAGGAGGACGCTGTTGGGCCTTCGAGCCTGCTGCGCCATTCAATAAGATCGTGTTTGATGTTGGCATGGAATTGGATCTACTTACCCGTGGTCTTACAGTATCCCTTAATTCATCTGACCATACCCCTTATTGTTAAAAAAAATCATTAGCTTTGAAAAATACTGAAGTCGTATTAATTAATTTTACTCAGCAAGGAACTGCATGGATTAACAACCCTCTTGGGAAAGTCGTTCCTTATCAATTCATAAAAGACCAATAATCTGTACCAGAGATTTCGATGAAGGGAACTCTATAGATTGAAGCTCATAGACCTTCAATAAGTCGTCAAATGGATGTAGTGAATGCACAATGTGATTTTAGGCCATGGAGTTTAGTGAGCAAGCCTTCAGCAGAAATAACACAGAGTGAGTTATCTCTTGTGATAGGAAGCATAAAACAGCAGTAAACAGTTTAAATGGAAGACCTCTGCAGAACTCTTCGAGACAGGTTGTTTTCGTATTCCTGGTACATGAATCATATTTCGTTAGCCTGCAGATGCAGCAAGTGATTTGGATGGTCAATGGAATGATGGTGTTTCCCGAAAGAGTGTCACTTTTAATCGTAGGGATAGTTTACTGCATCTTTAAAGGGCTTTACTGAGAACACCCCTGGAGCAATGTGTGCAGGTAAGATGCCCTAAACTTTGAAAATAAATACATAATTTCTGAATAAACGATTGTTTTCGAAGGTTTTGAAATATGTTTCCCTTTACTCGTTGAGATTAGATTAGATTAGATTATGTTAGATTACTTACAGTATGGAAACAGGCCCTTCGGCCCAACAAATCCACACCGACTTGCCGAAGCGCAACCCACCCTTCTAGAAGGAAGGTCTCATCTTAAGAAGAAAGCTCAGTTTAGATTGTGGATGAGAGATTTTGTTGAAACACACTCGATTTTCAGAAAAGTATATCCGTTGGAAACATATTTTCGCTTGTTAAAGCGACTGAAACACGTGAATGTGTTTAAAGAATAAGATCAATTGATATTAACGCAGTTATTATGAAGACATTAACCAATTGTTTAAGAAATGCAGACGGATGCAAACATGTTCTCCATTTAGAATGCGAGGACATGTTTTGCTGATGAAAGCTACTGTGTACGACAACAGCAATGATGCACCTACATACGAACCACAATAATGTTCCACAGAATGTTCAAGTATATCACATATATACAGGTTGGTGTTCAGGTGATATCATTGCATGTTTCAATACAGAGCGGGAGAAGAATATTCCCTGCCTGAGAAGCAGCAGCCTATTGCACCATCTGTCTTATTTTGGTCCCACTGACAAACACGTGTGAGAAGAAAACCTCACAGGCATCTTTCCCACTTGTGGAGGATTCCTGATGCAGGAGTCATTAGAATGGATCGACTGCCTGTCGCAAAGTGAATTTAGTTAAATCCACATTTTCTGGGAAGAAATCCCATTACAAGCAGCTTATGCGATCAGAACAACATCAGACACAGAATAATATTTGGGACCGGCTATCATTTTTTCAATTAGTCATAGAGTCATAGATATGTGCAGCATGGAACCAGACCCTTCAATCCAACCCATCATGCCGACCAGATATCCCAAACCAATCTAGTCCCAACTACCAACACCGGCCCATATCCCTCCAAACCCTTCATTTCATATACCCATTCAAGTGCCTCTTAAATGTTGCAATTATACTAGCCTCCACCACATCCTCCTGCAGTTCATTCCATACACGTACCACCCTCTGCGTGAAAACAATTGCCCCTTAGGTCTCTTTCATATCTTTCCCCTCTCACCCTAAACCGATGCCCTGCAGTTCTGGACTCCCCGACCCCAGGGAAAAAATACTTTGTCCCTTATAATTTTGTAAACATCTATAAGGTCACCCCTCAGTCTCCGACCCTCCAGAAAAAAACAGCCCCAACCTCTTCAGCCTCACCCTGTACCTCAGATCCTCCAACCCTGGCAATATCCTTATAAACCTTTTCTGAACGCTTAAGTTTCACAACTTCTTTCCGATAGGAAGGAGACCAAAGTTGCATGCAATATTCCAAAAGTGGCCTCACCAATGTCCTGTACAGCCGCAACATGACCTCTCAACTCCTGTGCTCAATACTCTGACCAATAAAGGGAAGCAGATCAAAAGCCTTCTTCACTATCCTATCTACCTGCGACTCCACTTTCAAGGAGGTATGAAGCTGCACTCCAAGCTCTCTTTGTTCAGCAACACTCCCTAGGACCTTACCATTAAGTGTATAAGTCCTGCTAAGATTTGCTTTCGCAAAATGCAGCACCTTTCAATTATCTGTATTAAACTCCATCTGCCACTTCTCAGCCCATATGGTCCAGATCATGTTGTAATCTGAGGTAACGCTCTTCGCTGTCAACTGCACCTCCAATTTTGGTGTCATCGGCAAACTTACTAACTGTACCTCTTATGCTCGCATCCAAATCATTTATGTATATGACAGAAAGTGGAGGGCCCATCACCGATCCTTGTGGCACTCCACTGGTCACAGGCCTCCAGTCTGAAAAACAACCTTCAACACCCCATTCTGTCTTCTACCTTTGAGCCAGTTCTGCATCTAAATGGCTATTTGTCATGAGTTCTGCAATTATGCAACGATCGAGAGCTTTCATTTTTTTTTCTGTTTGCCTTAAGAAATTGCATTTGTGTATGCGTCTACGTGTGTGCTTCTGTATATCTCATTTTACGGGGAAGTGACCCAGTCTGAGACCTATTTCATTGGCAATATACTGAACTTGTTACCTTTAAAATTCGTTGTAACCAGTGGAGTAGTGGGACTGGAAATGGCATCGGTCACCATCCAACATTGTTCAGAACATGAATGAAAAATTCTCAAAGGGCTGTTCAAGTGGGAATTCTATTCACCAGAAGTTAGTGGTGCCTGGGTGTTTACACTAATTCAAATTTGTCTTTGTTAACCATTTGACAGCCAAGTAAATGAAGGAAAACGGTGAACAGAGAGAAAAGTGGCGTTGAAAACATTGCCATTTAAGTCATGATCTTAGTTCCTTGTGGAACTGTAAAGAAGTGTCTAATCGCCCATCCCTGATACTCAGTACACGGTCTTTATATTCTATTCGACCTCTCAATCCTCTTGCACATGAGCAGATAGAGCCCAATTGGTCGAAACAGCTAGTCCACAGTATCACATGGTCTCATGCAGTTCCCCAAGACTGTCACACGCAATTTGGTGTGGGAGCAAAATGTTGTTGAGAGATCAGGTTCGGGTACAGAAGATGCCTGTCTGATTTTGTCCTCTTTGAAACTTGTGCTTCATTTGTTTGTCGTTTTCGAGACCAAGATTCACTATAAATACAGGCCACATACCTTTCCCAGAAATAGCTCATAAAATCATGTGGTCTCCCTGACTGTAGCATCGAGTAACAGAACGTCCAGGTAAATCACAATCATTCATTTTGCAATTACAGAATATGAAGACATAAAAAACAGGAGTAGGCATTTCGGACGATCAAGTTGCCTTGCCAATTTTTTAAGATCATGGCTGATCTACTGTTGGCATCAAACCCACTGTAATGCCTAATTCTTCACATCTCACAACTCTCTGATTGTCAAAGATCCATCCGTCTCCTCTTTAATGCTTGCAATGATCTACCTCCATGAATTGTCTAGAAAAGCCAACTCTGGACATGCGCTACCCTCTGTGAGATGAAAACAATCCCTGGACATGCATCATTACCTTTTGATATGAAAAAAGAGCTGCACACAGGAGCTCATATGAGAGTGACTGGCCCTAATATCAAGACAACATTTGATTGAGGATGTCACGAAGGAAGACCAACTGAATTGAATTTAATAGGAACCACGTGTAACACCCCCACTGGTTGGGGTCAGTGAGCGCACAAATGAAGATGTTTGTGGTTGTTTGAATTCAATCCTCTCAGTCCTGTTCATCTCTGCAAAACAGCCGCAGGATAGTTCCACGGCCACAAACTTCTTCAGCCGCTTTATCTATTTCTTCCCCCATCATTTGGCCACAATAGAGAAGACGACCCAATGTTCAGAACAATTTTTCACCTCTTAGTTCCTGAACCAGCCTTTTTCCATGTGGAACAAGATATGACAAAGGACAAATTTGTGTTGTTAAAGTGTCAGTAACATTCGTGAAACAGCATTGCCAGACAGCACACATGTCTACAATGGAAAAAAAAAAGAGCTCATTCTGAATCTCAAGCTGTTTTGCACACAAATGAAGTTCCACTATTCAGGCCATCGAAACTATTGCAAAAGAAGAAGGACAATGCGTTCAATATTCCTGCCTATTACACAGGAAGAGAAGGAATCTGGTCAGTACACCGATCTTTTAAGCAGGAACGGGCACAGACCAACAAGGCACTTAAAAATGCTCCATAGGACTAGCACGAGCCTATTCAGCCCCAACAGATACGTATACAGGAACAGCAGGATATCACTGACGTTCCTTAATGGCAAGCCAATGATGCAGGGACTGCACTTATGGACGGCTACATAATGTTCCACTTGGCTCCAAGCTGTACATTAACGTGAGGCGAGTTTTCTCAAAGCCTTGTGTTCTCTGTCTTTCAATGGACACAGCGAGTGATGTGGTTGGTAGTGGCGGGACGTTCTCAGAGGCATTTAAACTGCCCATAATCATGCATGCCGTTTAAAAGAAAAACATTCTAATGTATCACTGCGTCAGTGACTGTTCACAATATAATGAGAATTTGATCAGCACCCTCGAAGTTCAATGTAACCACGTCTTATTCTGTCACAGCTCTACAGATTAATCTTCACCCCGTTCTCATTGCATCATCATCGCAGGGATTAGCCGGGTGGCACTCCTGTCACTCTGTCTGACGTGAGGAAACAATTCCTTATTATGGACAGAAACTCTGTCCACAATAGCCCAAATACTGCTTCAGATTTGATCTCACTAGTTCTTTTTCCTCATTTAGCCGTCTCCGTTTCTTTCTTATGGCATAAAAAAACTATTGCTTCTCTATGCGCTGCAACTGATGTATTTTTTTTTAAATCTTGCATCTGTATACCAGCATTACTAAAGTCAGGACCAGAGGTTCTAATGGGAATGAGTATCACTCTCAGCGAGACAGTCAATGAGGAAGAACTTACCTGGAGTAAGGAATGGCCACTACGTGAATGGAAATTTGTTGTTGGAATATGGGAAAGTGGCAGAAGAAACGCGCTTGCTAAACTTTTCCATTTTTTCTCTCATGGGATATGTGTAGCCCTGGTCAGCCGGCATATTTTGCTGATCTTGAACTCGGTGTCATTTTGGGCTGCTCCACAGAAGGGTAAACAGTAAAACGGATTGTTGTGGCTTTGCAGTCACGCAGACACCTGACCAAGGAGGAAAGACACATTTCTTCCTCTAAAAAAAAACATTCGGCGTGCAGATGCGCTTTTAAATACCAAATGGAGGAGGTTTAAATTAAATTCCACCAATTTACTTCGTCGGATATCAACAGATTATTACTCTCTGCCTTAAATGATGTTTGAATGAATTGAACACCATTCATTGACTTCCCATTTGACAGCATCTGTGGAAATAACTAGCTAATGTCTTAGGTGCAAATATTTTGTAGACGGAAGTGTAGTTGGAAGGTACTGCACATATTTTTATCTGGATTTAGCAAGGGCACAAGTCATATTTTTCGAGAAGTTGCACTGAGTCTGAAGTGGAGACTGGGATATGATAATTGGAAGAATTGGTGAATAGGCAAGACATGTAGAAGTTAATCGGTGCACGAGAATAAGGGTCTTGGGGTTTGAGAATGGTATGATTCTTCGTCATATATTTTTAAGTTACGTGTAAATAATTATATGAAGTTAAGGTATTTTTGATTGGAACTGTAAACGTTGACTTCCACCTTTCCAACTTTTAAATATCCTGAGCAGCAGTTCAATTCAATGCAGTTTAATCGAAAGATAGATTGACTTACGAGGAACACCAACTATTGCGAGGATCGGATAGTAAACACCTTGAATAATGAAAAGGATATCTTCAATCCTCGAAGCAAGTGATATCCAAGGCTGAGAAAGCCAGTAAAGACCACCGAAAAAACTCTTGTTCATTGTTGCAACATTCCAGTCTAATGTTTTCAAATTCTGATCCATTGTTAGTACATAGAGCCTATTGCTGTCAGATTCTGATCTATTGTTAGAACATTACAATCGCTTAATCTCCGACTCTGTTTTCTCCTCTCCTCTTTCTGGATTTGCTGATCCCTGTTCGTGCTGTTCCCTTCACATTAAGTGGAAGTACATTGACAGGAATCCCTTATTCATAGAAGTGCCTAAAACTCGAGTGACACTTTTAAGATCCACTGGGACTGACGTAAATCACAGTCACTGAACAAATCGCTCCAATTAACCCCTTTCAGTTCAATAATGTTTTATTAAAATTAAAACTCATTTAAAAATTACACATTACAGTTGGATATATGAGGGTGACTGATGGAAGGAATGTTGAAGAAGTTGAATCGATTGTGTATAACCATTCAATCTGGCTTGGGCATGCAGATAATGCCTGAGAAATGCCGGAATATAAATATATTTCTGTTCATAGATGTAAACATTCATTCTGTAACTATCGATCAGTCATTACAATATCAGTGATACATTGAAAAATCTTTTTATACTCCATAATCCGCGATAAACACAATTCAGGTTTTTATTCCAGGATCAGAGAGAACAGACGAGGTCCATGCTGCTGATGTTATCGATGTCAATGAACTGTGATGAAAAATCATTTACTGGGCTTCAATTAAATAGTGATCATGACACTGGAAACGATACAGGAGAGAGAATTATAGGACATGGTTGTTCAGGCCGGTGGCAAGTACAATAGTATTCTCTAATCATCATTACAGTAAAGTTACTTTTCAAAACTTATACAAAGAGCAGATTCAAGGAAACATCTACAATGATGAATGAGGAGAAACAATATTAATGAAATTCAGCTCGAAATGCAGGGACAAAATGATTTCCTTCACATACTAATATACCGAAAGTACGAATGGATAAGATAAGAAAAATTCACTCGTAATATTGAGCTGTATAAATTAAAAATTTAGATTTCCAAACCCAGGGAGTGGTAAGCAAATTTTAACAAGAGTTGTTTTGAACACAGATGAGATACTGATTTGCCCTCTGTCAGTGACCCTCCTTACTGAGATTCTCGACTCAAGTCTGTCACACAGTGTGAATGTTATCAGTTTTGCTGCTGTTAGACCAGTCAATTTAAATGAATCCATCTTACTGATGTCACTGAGCACATACGCAGCCAAGAGTCATTAACGGAGACGATCGGTTAATAGGCACTGAGCAAGTTACAAAGGCGTGTCTCAAAGTTGTTTAAACCCCCTGTCCAACATGGAGCTCCACACTGGAACTGAAATAACGCAAGTGCCACATTTTTTTTTTAATGTTTCAGAGCTTTTTTAATGATGGAACTCAATGTTCCAGCGGAGTAACATTGATGGCCAGGGAAAGATGTAGGACAGTTATTCACCAACAAACTGGGCAATTACTTAATAGAAAACAAGTTGCACAAATATGCGAGTATAGAGGAATAGGACGAGCTGGAGCAGTCAGACATCGGCGGATCCAATCATAAGAACGAGAACATAAATGAAGGCATTGCCAGATCAGCTGAAGTGGTTAGTTCTATTACATTGTCAATCCCTCTAACAGAACTAGATCAGAAACCATAAAGCCAGATGAGATATGTGTTCAACATGGTCCACTGGGCACAACATGCTCGTGTCCAGTTCAATACAATCGTGCAATCTGTGCAGAATGGAACACTGAGCAGAACTTTCAAGTGGTTTGGAACACATACTGATACTATGTAAGTGTCCAGCAGCGGGGAGCACCAAGACATAACTCAGCTAGTGGCGAGCAGGGCTCTACCTGTGAGATTCTGTATAAATGCCCGGTGAGTCTGCCCCACTGCACGCTGGCCACGAACCAGCTGCAAGCGGGTAGAAACTGTCAGATATCTCCGTCTGAAATCTGACTCTGCAAATTAAGTCATATGAATGACGTTACTCTTTTTTGTGGAGGTTTGTCACAAGGAATTCTGTGACACTGGACTGCGTGTTTCATCCATTGCACGGATGCACACCGAGACAAACATCAACTGCACGTGAAGGACAATGAATTTGGTGAAAGACAGTCTGCACAAAACTTGTTTTTCTTCCAGAAATAAGAATTTACAAGTCCAAATATTGCTGAATGGCTCATTCCAAGGTTCAGGACTACCTCCTGAGGGAAGCAGTAAAGCTTAGGCAGTTGCTATCATGGTCCAGTTGGACCGACAACAGTCCAAAGTATTTCGCCCGAAGCTAAATAGGATTGCTTTACTTTTCAGATGCCCCAATTATCTCAAGGCCCGTAAATATAGTCCTGTATGCGCCAGAGATGGCCTTAGCTTTTTTGGATACCGTCAAACTGCAAAATTTGTTTGTTTCCTTGGTATGCTGCAAGACAGAACCAAAACAGTTAAAATGAAAAAAAATCACTGAAGAGCACAGTAATGCACTGATCTCTAACACCAGACTAGATATTTTTTAACCTCGGGTCCTTCAGTCTTTGATTGGAGAGAGTTAGATGCATCTTCGTTCCGTCTATAAACCGTGCTGTCCCTGGCCTGATCGTGTTTGATGGGAACAGTGTCGAGAATGGTTCAAGTTGCATATGATTCCATGCGGTGCCTCTCCTGGGAGTGTTTGTGGGGGACACTGTGGGGAAAAATTTACTTTACCTGTAACCCCGTGCTGTTCCGGGCCGAGGAGTGTTTGCAGGTTACAGTGTGGGGAGTGACTTCATCAATATCGAACCCAAGCTGACCGTGTTTTATTTTTTTTCTTTGACAAGGACCAGTTTAGATGAAGTTTTATTTGGTAACTAAGCCCATCTGTCTGGATCATGGCAATGATTGATCGCAAAAGTGTAGATGTAGGTTTTAAACTGTATCTGACCAGTTATTATGCCTTTCCGTCTGCGGTTCTATGGACACAGTGGGTTGTGAATTTTCAGAATATGCAATACCATGTGAAAATGGCTGTACATTTGATAAATTATGTGTTAAACGATTTATCATCCTGGATATGTTTCTTAAGGACGGTGGGGCAGTGGTTTAATCAATATCAGACTCCATACTGAGAATGGAATTTCTATTTGGATTGTGCCTCTGTAGGAGGACCTTTCCTCTGTGTGTAACTTTCCGTAGTACTGGTCTTGGAGCGTTTGATGGGGACTCTTCTAGCATTGGTGCGGTCTTCTAGCATCGGTGAAGCAAAAGCGGAATTCAGGTTCTGGAGAAGGGTCAGTGGACTCAAAACATTAACTCTAAGTTTTGGCCACACATCCTGCCAGATATGCTAAAGTTTTCCAGCAATCTCGACTTTTGTTTCGGAGTTCCTGCATCCGCAGTTCTTTCCATTTTTATCAATCTTTAAATTTACTTCCAGTTCGAAATAGTAGAGGAGGCAGGATATCATATCTAATTCCTTGATGTTTCTAACATGGGGGCAACATGAAAGGTTTTTTTCTTTCACTTTAAAGGAGTACAGTGAGAGATCGTCTCTATAGGCCCTGTGCTATACCTGTACTGGGAATGTGTGTTGGAGACAGTTTATGGTGTGCTATAATGAGCATCTAACTTCATGTTTGACATGGCCTAGGAAGTCGAAAGGGGTATTGCAGAGAGAGCTTTATGCTGTGTCTGAACACATGGACTACATGTTCTGGGGTGTTTGATCGTCTCAATGATAAGGGAGAATTATTTTATCTTTAGTTTTGGATTCGATTCCCTCCAGAGTGAAAACAGTCCATTCGACCCAACAAGTCCACACCGACCCTCTGAAGAGCAACTCAACCAGACCCATTTCCCTCTAACTAATGCACCTAACACTGTGGGAAATTTAGCATGACCAATTCACCTGATCAGTACACATTTGGATCATGGGAGCACCCAGTGGAAACTCACACAGATTCGGGGAGAATGTGCAAAATGCACACAGACAGTCGGACAAGGCAGGAATCGAACCCGAGTCCCTGGTGCAGTGAGGCAATAGTGCTTACCCCTGAGCCACAGAAAAAGTAATTTGGAAAAGAAAGGTATTCACTCTAGATCTAATCGTGTGCTATCCCTGACGTGTCGGTGCTTGATATACAACAGTGTAGTTTCAATTTCAAATTGTAACTAACCCTTTCGCTACCTGTCTGGAGACTGTTTCATGTAGGCAATGCAAAGTGAGATTTATTCCATATTCAACCCATGGTATTACTGCCGTTCAGTGTTTGATGAGTACATCGCAATAGCGAGTTTTAATCTGTGTCTGATGTTGGAATTAACATGGACTGGGAATTCATGATGTAGGGCAGTTTTGATAGTGCTTTAATTAGTATATTATCCCGTGCTGCACTTGTCCTGGTAGTGTTTGATGCAGACAGTGTCTGCCTGAAATACTCAGCAACTAACCCCATGCTGAATGGGGCCTGGAAATTCAAAATTACTGGTGTAGTGAAATCTTCCCTCTCTATCTAACCCATGCTTTACCCTGTCCTTCTGTGGTTGATGGGAACAGTGCGGAGAATCATGTAATTCAAATCTAACCCCATGCTATAATTGATCAGGAAATCTTGGACATGGATCACATAAAATTATAGCACAGAAGAAGCCCTTCGGCCTACGATGTTGTCCCGAGGATTATTGCTAATCGTAAATAAAATAACCTACCTAACGCACCCCTCAATTCACTGCTGTCCATGTGCATGTGTAGCAGTCCCTTAAACTTCCGTAATGACTATGCTTCCACCACCACCGCTGGCAACGCATTCCATACATTCAGAAATCACGGTAAAATAAACCTACCTGTGGTGTCTCCTCTACACATCCCCCCTAATATCCTCCATAACTCTAATTCACTGAACTTCAGGAGCAGCAATGTTCCCTGTCTACAAGGCGTTCTACAGGAGTTTTTTCAAGTCTCCTTCCCCGGCACCTTGTAAAATCATGGCAATCTAGAAGGACCAGGGAAGCAGATGCATGGGAATACCAGTATCTTCAAGTTCTTTTGCAAACCACTCATCGTCGTTATTTGGAAATATGTCCCCGTTTGTTTGGTATCATTGTTTCAAGATCATCTCGTCGTAAAAGGTTCTATAGAAGATGAAAGACAACAGTTCATGAAGACAACTCGCCAACACTTTCACAATGGAAACGCCGAAATGTGCAAGGAATACTTGTCAATTTGGCGATTTCGACACCACATGAATGAATTGAGTTTAAAAATACTGTTCAAACATGACCACTGCTGGTTGCTGAGTTTGGATTTTGTGAGTGTAGTGTGGTGGGGTTCAGTTAAGAATGTATTTGTTATGCGCAGCTGGAGGGATATTACATTTGAAACTATATATTCATCTTTCAGAAGCATGGCCTCCATTGATATTATTCCCATGGACACTGATATTCACGTGCCTCACGATTCACTCGCGAGATAGACGCAATAAAAATGTACTAGTATCTAGATTGTCCAGCATTTAGATACTGTTACTTTATTGTCATGAAAATGAATGCATATTAATATTAGCATGCAATTTGAAGAGAATTGTCCGCTCATTTCTAATGCCAGTGCACTTAATAATTTGATGTTGGATGCTTTATCAGGAACATTGCTTCAAAGAATCCTCTTGTGATTTGTGCACTGTATTCATCATATTCTAGTGATGAAGTTGAACAAAATTAATGGGTGGATCTTTCCGAATTGAGCAATAAAAAAGTGGCTATTATCAAATGATTTATGACGTCCAGGAATGGATCTTTGTTTTTAATAGTCAGAGCAATGGTGAGACTATTTACAATGAAGTTTCTGTCTCTAGATACACACAAAGAGGATGGTTTGGGATTATAGAACTTAGAACATATCAGCGCAGTACTGGCCCTTCGGCCCTCGATGTTCCGCCGACCTGTCATACCAATCTGAAGCCCATCTAACTTACACTATTTCATGTTCGGGCATATGCTTGTTCAATGACGACTTAAATGCACTTAAAGTTGTCAAATCTACTATCGTTGCAGGCAAAGTTTGTCATCAATGTAGATTCCCTTTACTTTTGGCAATGACCTTATGGAGCAGACCTACGCTGGAATTGTTTAATGTGGGATTCATTGTTAGACTCCAAGTGCTGCGGGAGTCAATCACCTTTGTAAAGCCTTCATTCAGGAATGATTCCAAGCTGCAGAATTTCAAAGCCTGTATTACACACCAGAAGTCATCATCAGAGACAATCTTGCGAGGCATTTTTGTCGGCAGGTTATTTGTATGAATTTCAAATTGTGTTTGGACTCGCACTGAGCCCTCTGCTCGTCCATTGACCGGTCTACCCATACATTGTATTGTTCCTCAGGGACATCTCGAACTGGTATTGTTGCAAACAATTGGCCGAATAATTGTCCAGTTTAGGCTTAGGAGCTCCCTGGACAGATTATAGACGTGGTCAGTATTTTGGAGGTAATGGAGAAACTCAAAGGCACTGTGTTTATATTCAAGCTTTTCTGAAGCCATTTTTGTCAGGTTTGATGACTGCAAGATGTTGTGTTCACTGATCTGAATATAAAATCAGATGTTTACTGCAGTCACTAAATTGTGCAATAAGTAGATGGAACTCTGTAATTTATATATTGTTCATTTCTATTACCCTCAAACGAAGACAGTGACGTTTGGTTTATTTTTACGCACCTAAGAAGAAAAGTGATGTTGACTCTTCATTGTAGAACATATAAAATTGGGCTGAAATACATTTCTCACAGAGTAGTCAAACAAAAGTTGGACATTTATTGTAACGTAGCATTCTGTCAGCATGATTGTGTCCCAACAGCATCATCATCTTAGAGTATCAGAGGTCTACAGCATGGAAATAAACCCATCAGCTAACCTGTCAATTTTTCACAATTAAACTAGATCTCCATGCTTGCGTTTATTTTCCGCACTACTCCTTCGGTATTCCATTCATGGACGTGACTGAATGATTTATAAATGACAACATTGTCCTCGGTTCCACCAGTACCTCTGGCAACCTCTTACATAATCTCCACACTGTCTGTAAGAAAAATAATGCCGCTTTTAATTCTTTTGTATTTTGCCCTGTCGCTTGAAACGTATGCTCTCTAGTTTCAGATTCCCCTATCACAGAGAAAAACCGTTTTCCATCTAAATTATATTTGCTTCTCATGATTTTATAGATATCTAAAACGTCACCACTCGGTCTTATATGCTCCAGGGGAATGAAATCCAGCCTATGCAACCTCTTCTCAAAACAGAAAGCTTTCAATCCAGGTGGAAGCTTTTTACATCTTTCATGAATTAGTTCTAGTTTAATCATATCATTGCTATACTGGATTGCACACAGAATTCGAAATTTGGCGTCTTTTACATCTGCCAAAAACAACTCTTAAACTCAATGCTGTGCCCAATGAAATATAGCATACTGGAAGACTTTTCACGAGTCTGCTTGCATTTGGTTCCACTTTTAAGGAAATACGTGGCTGCAGCCTGAGGTCTTTTTGTTCCGTAACACTTCCCAATGCCTTACCATTTACTGTATTCATACTACCCTGATTAAACCTACCAGACTGCAGCACCTTGCATATACCTAAACTAATCTTCATCTGCCATTCTTCAACACGCTAGTCGAGGTGAGCAAGATTTCGCTGCAATCCAATATAATCTTTTTTACTGTTCATTATGACACACTCTTGGTATCATCCGCAAGCTAACTAATCATAGCTCCTGAAATCTCATTCAAATCATTTATGTAAATGACGAACAGCAATGGACGCAGCAACAATCCCATGGCACGCCACTTGTCACGGGTCTTCTGTCTGAAAAATACCCCTCGACGAACATCTTCTGTCTTCTCATGTCAAGCCAATTTTGTGTTCACTGGGTGAGCTGACCCTGGATTCCACGAGATGTAACCTACTCAACAACATACTAATTTGTACCCTGTCAAAGTCCTTACTAGAGTCCGCATACATACTTCCCTCATCTACGTTGTTGGTCACCCCTTCAAAAACCTTAACCAAATTCGTGAGACATAATTTCCCACCGACAAATCTACGCTGACCATCCCAAATGAGTCCTTGCCTCTTCAAATGCATGCTGCTCCTGTTTCTCAGAATGCCCTCGAACAAGATACCCAAGATAAATGTTACACTCACCAGTCTGTAGTTCCTATACAATTTCCTGCAGCCTTTCTTAAATAATGGCACAACATTAGCCAAAGACCACTCTTCAGGCACTTCAGCAGTGTCTGTCGATGATGCAGCTATATCTCTGATAGACCTTGTTCCACCGGAAAGAAGGAACCAGACAGAGGAGGCATCTCCTTGGTATATAGTCATGTAGTGATCAGTATTGGTGCTAGGTCCCAAGCTGTCTCAAGTCATTCGGTTAAAATGGGCAGGATACCTGCCACTAAATACTCTATACCATATCACCAAATTAAATATTTCATTTTAATATAGTATGGAGTGTGGAAAGGCCCGAGAATGTACTCTTGTTTAGTGCCTTCATCACCAAGACAGGCTCCACAACACCAACAGGCGTCAATGAGATCTAGCAATTGACTTCGAAGTGTCCATGAAGCTCAGTCAAACATTAGCAGCAGCAAAATCATACTTTGCACAATCAGCAATCTCACACTCCCGTGTATATCCCAACATAGTCATTCGTAGGATGACGTATCCTGTTCAATGGACAGTGCAGAAGGACATGCCCAGAATCTGCACAAACCAGAGCTGGATTATGAGTTGACAGGGACATTTCATGGCCAAACAGTATGCGTTGCAAGTGATGGACAAAACCATCCCTCAATCAATTGGTCAGATCAATCCCTACGGTCCTATCACATTTAGTTGGACACTTTGCTGGAAAATGAAACAGAGCCATTTCAGGAGGAGGCTTCTCCCCAACAAATGAATCCTCAGTTATGTGAGATCCATGCACATCCTGGTAAATCAAATAAAGCTGGAAAATTTGTAACAATCCTCATCTAGGAGTGCCAATGTGATGATGTATTTCAACCTCTTCAAGCTGTCCACAGCTTCGCAATGGCTAATGTTCAGACAATTTAATTAAATCTACACGATATAAGTGAAAGGCCGGAGGTTTCGAAGCAGCGTATGCTGTCGACTCTGACAACTTTAATCTGCAGAAATTGTCCAAAGTCGCATGACACCTGTATATAGTCACCAGGTGACCAAACAAATAAGCACTGCTCCGAATGCGTGTAATTTAATCTAAACCTAGTGCACGATAATCTGTTTTCGATGACTTCTGATCTTTCCACTCTCGTCCAACACCTCCGCATTCAGGAATTGTGGCACTCCTCGCAAAGCTATTCAAGTACACCAAGAATCATGACTTTTACCAACAATGTGGTTAATTGTCTATGTATTTCCTGTAGTAGAAAGCAGGACAATTTCATTGCAGACAGTCATTGTCTGGTCTGTGTAGACTCAACTATGCAAACGCTAAGGAAGCTGTCAACGATATTCTGAGCAATCAGCAACAACATTTTCAGCGACGTTTAGCTGGTCTTCCGTCAGGATTACTGAGTTCCAGATCTCATTACAAGATTTGGTCAAAAGTATGGAACTCAAGAAGAGTAATTCCTGCATTGAGAGTAAGTACTCTTACTATCACGGCATCATTTGACAGAGTGTAACAAGAGGACCCGAGCAAGATTATAATTAATCAAAATCTGACGGAAATACTCTGCTGATGGAGTAATCATTTGTGAAAAATAAAGTTGCTAGTGCCAGTAATTCAAAGTCCACATTATCTCTACAGGCATTCCTCAAAAGAGAGAGAGAGAGGGAGAGTCCACAGCTGAACGAACTTCAGATTCTTCAATGATCTTCCCTCCATCCTAAGTTCGGATGTGTTCACTAATTTTATCCTTCGGCAGATACTGAAGTAGTCAATTTTCAAATGCATATGCATATGGAAAATATTCATTCGGAGAAGTTGCCAAGTATAATTCGCACAATACAAATAAAGAATATAACCTTAGCTTTTCATAAAATAACCATCATGGAGTTCCTAAAAAAATGTTTAAGAGCATCCCGGTGCTAACATTGCCCATACATTGAACTGGTCTTGTCGCATAAAGAAAAAAAAACTCAGTATTTAAGAGCAAGTTAGAGGCTTGGAATTCTGCAGATATGAACTCACCTTCCGCATCCCCAAAACGTAGCCATCATCTGTGAGAACGGACAACTGTACGTTCCAGAATGACAAAAAATAAACAAAACCTCTAGATTGCTATCATATCCACAGACATCGGTCCCTCGCCCGCCCACCATGAAGAGTCAGTAGTAGCAGAGCATAGTTTGTACAAGATGAACGAGATGAGAGGAACGTGATTTGACTGTTGTTGTTACGGGGAGATTTAACAGGATGTTGCCTGGGCTGGAGAGGAACAGTTATGAAAACAGACTTGAGAGATTGAGTACGCTTTCCTCAAGGCAGAGGAAATTGAGACGGGAACATGAAAGAGATGTATACAATTCTGAGATTTTAGACGTATAGATTAGAAGAAAGCTTTCCTCTTGATCCAGGGATCAGTGACATGGAGCATAAATCTCACATCGGGGCACAAGCCGTAGAGGATCTTTGAGGAAAAACCTTGTCATGATGTTGATTGTGGGAATATGTAACTTACTGACTGTAAAGCTGACTGGACAATTTTTGTCTTATTGTCTGAGAGGGACTTGATAAGGTGAAGTTCATTTTCTTTCTAAGTTATACATTGCTGTCACTCAATGTCTGCCCGTTCACTGTGTCCTCTGTGCGTCTAGCATATGAAAAGCTGTCGTCTTCTGTGTGTCTAGCATATGAAAAGCTATCGTCTTCTGTGCGTCTAGCATATGAAAAGCTTTCGTTGAATGTTCTTTGGGCCGGTTGGCTGATTTGTTACATAGAGTGAAGCCAACCAGCACATACATTCATTTCTCGTAATAGCTGTTTTTGTTATGGCGTCATTGCAACCCTGTCCTCAGTGAGCTTTCAGCTCTCATTGCCTGTTCCCTTGCAAATGTAGAGTTACGGGGGCAGGCACAGGAGAGGAAACACCAGTCCCAACCAGTTTCATTAGCATCCCGTCCAGTAAATTTATTCAATTTGACAATGTGGTAGTTTGAGAAATGCGGCAATGCACATTTTCCTGTGGGTGCACACGAAAGGAGATAGAAATTCTGATTGTATTGAACCGTTCTGAGTAACACTGATACACAGAAAATCACAGCCACGCACAAAATCACAGAATCAGAGAGAAAGAGAAAGTGATGGGGTGGAGAGAGGAGACAGAGGACGAGAAATGATGGAATGCACAACGGAAAAACTCAGGAAGTCGGAAGGACAGATCGAGAAGGGCCATGCTCCATTGAGATATAAAGGGGATTTCAGTAAATGGGAGACAGAGAATTGGAAGACGACAATTTAGAAGCAAATTATTTAAGGCAAAGTGAAACAAGGAGTAAAATTCGTTCAGCCGAATTCTCTTGAGGTTGTCATACGGGAAAAGGAAGCCATTGCGTCCACCATTCGCCCATCGTGCCGGTTGCAGTGGGACCGGCGGTTTTTCAGACCCTTGCTCTCTCGAAGAAAGTTTTTTTTATTTATATAAACAATTTCAAAGAAAAAAAAACGGAAATAGTTAGCCGGTTGGCGGACAACTCAAAAATAGTTGGCATTTTGGACACGAAGAAGGGTTTATGAAGGGGTCATGATCAATTCATTTATTGCTCCGAGGAGTAGCGGATGGAATTTAATTTGAACAATTGCGAGGTATTGCGTTTTGTAAAACAAACAAGGTAGGACATATATATTAATAGTAGGGCCCTGAGTGCTGTTGAGAAACAACGAGACGTCTGGTTCAAGTACATCAATCTTTAAAATTTGTGTCAAGTATACAGGCATGATTAAGAAATTATTTAGCATGCTTGTATTCACTGTTCAGTCCTCTGAGTACAGGAAATGGACATCATGTTGAGGCTGCACTGGCCGGTGTGATGTGCCTTATTGACCATGTCTGCAATTCTGGTCGGACTACATTTGCAAGGATATTATTACATTGGATAGGATTGCGAACTGATTCACTGAGATGTTGCGGGGACATGGGGTGTGTTAGTTACAAAATTTAGGCTGGAGCGCTTGGGACTCATTTCACTGTGTCGGGGAAAGTTGATGGATGACTTTATAGAGCTTTATGAAATCATGACAGACATGAACCATATGAAAAGCCGACTTTTTTTCCTAATTTCTGGAAATTCAATATTAGATTGCACATTTTTACGGTGTGAGGAGAATTTTGGGGGCAATGTTTTCACACAGAGAGTGGTTTGCATGTCGAACAAAATACCAGAATAATTGTTGTTTGTAACTGATGTTGCAGCATTTAAAAACATTTGGATAATGGCATGAATAAGCAATGTTTGGAAGGAACAAAAACAGATATTGCTGTAAAAGCAGCAACTCTGTAAATAAATCAGAGTTTATGTTTCGCACAGATTGACCCTTCGTCCGAGAGTGAGACAGACAGAAGGAGACGGATGAAGCGAAGAAATAAAGGACAATAAGACTGTTTTAATATGATGCAGTAAAGATCGAACGAGATCAATCTATGCAAGGTGGGGTAAGGAAGAGAGGAACAAAAGCAAAGAGATAAAAAGGTTGCTTGTGAAATGACGAGAGACAGAGAGCATGCACTCAGAAAAAGCAGGCTTAAAGACAGAGAGGGAGACACACATAGAGACAGAGAGACAGACAGTCGACGAGTGTGAGAACAACGGGCACAGAGGGAGATGGAGACAGGTAGAGAGAGAGAAAGGCACAGAAAGACAAACAGAGAGGGTGATATACAGAGAGAGAGAGAGAGAGAGAGAGAAACGCATAGAGCGAGACAGATAGAGATATAAACGTACAAAAAGCGTGAGGGACATTCAGAGATAGATGAATTCAGAAAAAGAGGCAAACAGAGAGAGAGATTGATTAAACGGGACACAGACAGTCAAAGACATATAGAAAGAGACAGAGATGACAGCAGATAAGAATAGCAACAAAAGAGGGAAAGTGTTGGTCTGAGCTTAAGAGACTGAATTTCCCTCGTGCAAGTCAGTTATCTTTGATTTCCTGTCCACGTTCAGAAACATTCTGTGTGGCGAAATACCTTCCAGAATGGGGCAAAATAGAGACTGAGGTAAATACTGTCGGGTATCGAGAGCAGATGAGGCAGAATAGAGTGCAAATTCCTATCCATCATCCATTGATTCACTGAGTTATTGCCATCTCATGAAGAGGAGAACTGAAGGGGAAGTGTGAGGTTATGGAGGGAGCATTTCGTGTCGTCCAGATGTTTTAGGAAATGGTATAATTCTATATTTATCAACGATGTCGTCCTCTATGCAACGTGGAGGCAGGAGCTAATATAGTCAATTGATCAACTTTCTTTTTGGAACAGAGACCTGGCACTTGCAACAGTTCAATGTGCTTGGGGTGTTGTGCTGGTGGGGATAGTGGAATCCGACTTCTGAAGTTCCAAAGGTCAGAACAAAGCTACAGGCTTCATACAGGGCACACAATTGACTAGTAATATCGGCAGAGTCCCCTCCGTCACGGCAGTCCACTACTCCTCAGTCTCTCCAGCCTAATCCCCTTCAATCACCTCACCCCACTTCCCTCTGTCACTACATGCTACTACATTCCAGTCATTACAGCCCAATTCCTTCAGTCACTGCATTCCACTTCCTCAGTATCTACATCCTACACCACATTGTGCAATATGTGCAAATAAGAGAGAAGTGGAAACGAGTTTGATACTGTGATTGTGTGCTCACAAATCTCAGAAATGTAAAACTTCTGAATGGATGGCAATGTCCATTTCACTTCACTGATTAGCATGCACTGGGTTTCACGGTGAATCGGATGGGGCTGGGGTGGTGATTCTGAAGCAGAAGTGCCAGTAATTGAACAGGAAAAATATGCTATAGAAGTATTAGCCTATCGGTTAGCACTGGATCAGTCAAGATAGAAGGGATGCCTCGAGGTGCACTAGCTGACCAAATTCATGTTTTAATATAAATTTCATTTTTTTCTGTATTTATATGTGAAATCTGGGCGTCGCTGGCTGGCCAGAATTGATAAATCATCCCTATTGGCCCTTGACAAAGTGGTCTTCAGCTGACTCCTTGAATTGCTGCAGTCCACTTGCTGTGGTCTGACCGATAACGCTGGTATGGAAGAACTTAAAATATTTCGACCCAACGCCTGTGAAGGAACGGCTGAATATTTCCAAGTCAATGCGGTGAGTACCTTGAAGGGGGAACATTAAGGTTGTGGTACTCCCAAGTACTTGCTGCCTTTGTCCTTCGAAGTGGAAGCAGTCACGTGTTTAAAATCTGCTGTCGAAGAATCTTTGATGAATTCTGGAGAGCATCTTGTAGATATAATACACTGCTGCTATTGAGCGTCGGTCATGAAGTGAATGTATGTTTCTAGATGTCCTGCCAATCAAGCGGTTTGCTTTTACCTGGATGTTGTCAAGTTTCTTGAGTGTTGTTGCAGCTGCACCCATTCAGTCAAGTCTGGAGTATTCACCACCCCCCTGACTTGTGCTTTGAAGGTGGTGACTAGACTTTGGAGTGTCAGGAGGTGAGATAATGGTTGCAGTATCCTTTGTGTCTGACCTGTTCATGTTGTCTTTGTGTTTATTTGGTGAGTTCAGTTGAGTGTCTGTTAAGTACTTTGACAGTGGGGATTGAGTCATTGTAACACCGTTGAATGTCAAGGGGCAGCGGTAAGAGAATCTCTTATTGGTGATAGTCATCGTCTGGCATTATGTGGCGCAAATGTTAATTTTTACTTCGCTACCAGAGTCTAGATATTGTCCCGACCTTGTTGTAGTTGAGCACAGACCGGTTTAATGCCTGATAAGTCGCCAATGATGTTGAAAACTGCAATTATTGGCGAACATCCCCTCTGCTGAAATGATGACAGCGGGAAGGTCATTTATGAAGCAGCTGAGGATTGTTGAGCCTCAGACGCTACCCTGAGGGACTCCTGCAGAGATCTCCTGACACTGGGATGACTGCCCCTCTACAGCCACTACCGTCTTTGTTTGTGCCAGGTATAACTCTAACCCCCGATCCCCATTGATACTGGTTTTGCCAGGGCCCCTTAATGCTACAGTCGGTCAAAAGCGGCCTTGATGTCATTGGCTGTAAATCTCACCTCACATCTGGAATTCAGCTCTTTTGTCCATGTTTGAATCCAGGCTGTAAAGAAATCAGGAGCTGAGTGACGCTAACGAAACACAAACTAGGCATCACTGAGCAGGTTATTGCTGAACAGATGCTGCTTGATAACACTGTTGATGATCCCTTCCATTTCTGGACTGATGATCCTGACATCCCTGTTTCATATGATCCTGCCCTACGAGTTGCCTACTAATCGCAGTGTTCTGAAAGCATGTCCTTTCAAATGAACCTGTTTGACTCTAACCTGGCATTCTTTTTTTTTTCAGTTTGACCCTGAAAGAGACACTTACTCTAAGACTCTTACAGACTCAGGCACGAATCCACACTGTCATTAGAGAACTGCCACTAACTGAAAAAAGAACACGTATACAGCCACTGACAGGAATTGGTTTTCTGACACTGATGTGAAAACAGACACTGCCATCAATAGACAGCTTGGCACTGACAGAGACGCTGATACAGATGCAGACACTGACATAAACGTTGAACCTGACACAGAGAGAGTGACTCTGACGCTAATACAGACATTGATACTAAGAGACCGGAGGACACTAACAACGACATTAACAATAATTGAGACAATATCACTAATCCAGACGCTGTTTCTGATACATATCCTGCTTCTAATAGCAATCATGTCTTCAGCATAGACACTGACATTAATACAGACTGTATCACTAACAGAGACATTGACAGTAACACTAACAGAGATACGCACAGTAATAGAGACATGTTCAGTAGTAGAAACTCTGACACTTAAGGAAACTCTGACACAAGTAGACACACTGAAACTGACAGACACACTCAATCATAGAGACGCTGATGAAATAAGTGACACTATTAGAGATTCGGAGATAAATATATTTCTGACCCTGTGTCGATACTTCGAATTATAGAGTATTTGCAGTCAGCAGAAACATTGACATTAATAGAGTCTCCGACACGGATGGAGAATCCGATTCTAACTGAGAAATGGACATTAACAGATTCTAGCTGAAAATGTGTTGCTGGAAAAGTGCAGCAGGTCAGGCAGCATCCAAGGAGCAGGTGAATCGACGTTTCGGGCATGAAACGTTGGGGAGGACAACAATTAGTGAGAGAGTTAGAGCAGGATACTTGTAAATGGGAGAATTGGGCGAGGGCACCCGTCAATTCTCAGACAATCCGGTTGTACTGACTGTCTATCACGTCACTGATTAATCTCATTGGATTCAAAAAGCTAATCTTAGGCATATCCGAGAATTCGCAGGGTGCGAATATCAGCACGTACCAGCTCGCCAATACAGGCTCAAGTGCTGGTCGGAAGAGGCAGATGATCATTTGTGGGCGGCACGGTGGCACAGTGGTTAGCATTGCTGCCTCACAGCGTCAGAGACCCGGGTTCAATTCCCGCCTCAGGCGACTGACTGTGTGGAGTTTGCACATTCTCCCCGTGTCTGCGTGGGTTTCCTCCGGGTGCTCCGGTTTCCTCCCACAGTCCAAAGATGTGCAGGTCAGGTGAATCCGTAGTTTTAGGTACGGGGTGGTTTGCGCTTCGGCGGGTCGGTGTGGACTTGTTGGGCCGAAGGGCCTGTTTCCACACTGTAAAGTAATCTAATCTAATCTACGGTACTGTTTGGAATCGGCTGATTGGGCTGAAAGGAAAGCCTGGATGTATCACGACACACAGGAACCTGCTAAAAAAAACAGGGCATAAGGCTTCAGATCGGGATACCCATTCAAATATAATTAATCCAAGTATGACTTTCGCAGAGCCATTAAGACATCCAAGGACCAATACCAATCCAAACTATAGACACAGACAGACAGCCGACGACTGTGGCAAGGGGTGAATGACATCACAGGTCTAAAAAGAGACAGTGAAAGGAATCAGACGATGACACGTCCCTCCCAGATCGTCCAATCACCTTCTAAGGTCGCTTTGAGCAGAATGTCGGCAGAGAGGCCTGATGAAACTATCCCAACAGTCACTGAATCATTTTCCCTTTGTGTGAATCCAAGGAAAGTGATGTGATCAAATGGAGTACCAGGCCGTGCACTCGGACCATGCGCAGACCAACTTTCAGACGTCTTCTGGGACATCTTATAAGTCTCCCAGCATCGGTCCACTGTCCCTGTCTGTTTCAACAGGGCTGACATCATCACTCTCTCGAAGAAAGCTCATGCTACATGTCTCAATGACTACCGTCCAGTGACCGTACTGTCGCTGGTCATGAAGTGCTTTGAAAGTCTGGTCATGTCATCAATTAACTCCAATCTGCCAAATACTCTTGATCCACTCCAATTTGCCTATCTGACCAACAGATTCAGGCTAGGTACCATAACACTTACCCTTCATTCCTCCCTCGAACATCTGGACACCAAGAGCAGCGACGTAAGAATCCTATTCATTGACTACAGTTCAGCCTTCAACACTACTATCCCCTCGAGACTGATTTCTCAACATATCGATTTCGGACTAAGCCCCATTCTCTGCAACTGGATCTTCGGTTTCCTGACCCACAGGCCACTATCAATGAAGATTAGAGACAATATTTCATTCTCCATAAAACTCAACACTGGAGCCTCCCGGGAGGTGATTACTCAGCCCCCTACTCTGCTCACTGTATTCACTGTATACCCATGAGAACGTTCCCAAATACGAGACTATTGCCATTCACAAGTTAACTGATAACAGCACCATAGTCCTTATGATGACAGACAGCGACAACCCGGACAACAGACGGGAGGCGGAAGACCTGGAAAATGGAGCACTGAGAACAACCTTGCCCTCAATGACTGCAAAAGGAACTCATAATTGACTTTCGGCGGGATGTTTCTCATGCACCTCCACTCCCACTCCCCAAACACACATATCAGCAGCACGATGTGGAACAAGTGGAGAGTGTCAACTTGTCAACTTCCTGGGAGTGGTCATCCACAACAAGCTTTCTTGGACTGTTCACGTGGATGCACTGGTTACAAAGACACAATAACGTCTCTTCTTCCTCAGGCAGCTGAGGAAATTTGGCATGACGGCGTATATAACTTTGCCAACTTTTATAGGTGCGCCATCGAGGGCATTCTATCTGGATGTATCATTACCTGACACGGCAACTGTACTATTCAAGATTGGATACAGTTGCAGAGAGTGGTGAACTTGTCCTGGATAATCACAAAGGCCACACTCTATTCTAATGAATCCATCTGCCAGGGTCGCTGTCTCGGAAAGCCTGCTAGTATTTTGAAAGATCCATCCCAGTCTGGCAATGTTTTTTCGACAAACTCTACCAAAAAGGAGGTATTGGGAGAAGCTATTAAAGCCTGATCACACGCACTGGCCGGTTTTGCAGCAGTTTCTACCCTACTGCTGTTAGAATGCTGAATGGACACACAATCTCGTCAAATTCGCCTATACCTGTGTTTTTCCGTTTGCTGCTGTTCATCTGTTATTTAATATCTATGCTCCTTAACTATGTGATATGCCTGTATTGCCGGCAAGACAAAGATTTTCCCTGTGCCTCGGTACACATGACAATAAATCCAATTCAATTCAGGAACATCTCTGAATGTTCTGACATACAGTAAATGTGTGCCAGACATTTGGATGGTCAGTCCTGACACTTTGCACCACTGTCTGTTCCGAATGTTGCCTCTGTCTTCGACGCATGTCCTGAGACTTTGCATTTTTGTCAGACGATTAGTACTCAGGGACTGCATCAATGCCAGATAGTCAACACAGAGACAATGCTCATCTTCATACGGTTACACTTGAACGAGTGCACATTATCAATAGGCCGTCTAAAGGTAGCCTATCTTTGTCAGTATTGAGCGTATAAGCAAAACAGGGTCATATTGAGCTGGTGCCTCATTGAAGTGGGGTCAGAACTGAGTCGGTGCAGCACCATTATTGGTCAGTAATGATTCATTGCCAGGTGAGCGGGTCGCTGAATAGGCAGCATTTATTGCTCATCCCTAAATTTCACAGAGGCTGGTTAAGAGTTAACAACACTACTGTGGTCTGAATGCACAGTTAGGATTGACCAGGTAAGGATGACAGGTTCCTTCCATGAAGGGCATTAGTAATCCAGACAGGATTTTACGAGCGATGGATAATGGATTAATGCTTACCATTGGACTCTTAATTTCATATGTTTTATTGAATTCAAACTGTACAGCTTACTATGATGTGATGAGAACCCAGCTCGCCAGGACATTATGTGGGCCTCGAGATAGACAGTCTAGCGATAATGCCATTAGGCGATCTCAGCTCTTTCAGAAGTTACGTACTGAGGTAGAATCTTGTTATCGGAGATGTAGTCCTATGTGTGTGTGTCTCATTGTCAGTGGGTCTATTCTGAGGCGAACAATCCAATTCTACTCGGTAAGAGGGAGTGCTCCTGGATAAGAGGGTATGTACTGCATTCTTAGAACTGGCGGAATGTCAGAACTGAGTGGGTATCTGATTTCTGGACAGTCAACCTTGAGGAATTCGTTCATTGTCAGAGAACGAGTACTGAAGCCGGGCCTGATCATCGCAGGGTCATTTCTGATGCAGGTACTCAATGCAGGTACTCAATGCAACACAATTAAGATAGTGGAGGGTCAGTGCTGAGCTATTACAGTATTGTCAGAGGATCAGAACTGAGGGAATGCTTCATTGTCATGATTTGGAGATGGCGGTGTTGGACTGGGGTGTACAAAATTAAAAATCACGTTTTATACTCCAACAGGTTGAATTGAAAGCACGCTAACCTTCGGAGAGCTGGTCCTTCGTCAGTTGGGTTTTGAAGGAGCAGCGCTACAAAGCTAGCGTCTGTAAACTGGTGTTGGGTGAGTTTTCACCTTGCTTAATTGTTGGATGCCAGTTCTAAGGCAGTATTTATTGTCGGAATTTCAGTCCTGAGTATGTGCTCAGACGTCCTCATTGTTCGGAGAACATCTGTCAGGATTGAGGAATGGCCTCACCATCACCGGGTCAGTACACAGGGAGGGCCTCATTATTACAGGGACACTGCTGAGCGAGGGTCAAAAATTTGGACAGTTCGTTCTGAAAATTTAACCAATTTCAGTGGATCAGTTCAGAGGGAGTGCCTCACTGCCAGAGGTCACGCTCTCAATGCTGAACTAACTGACTACTGATGAAAAGAGAATTTGAAGCAGGAATTGGAAATGAAAGAATTGGTGCAAAGCAGTGGAGCCCGAATGGGAGAATAGTTGCAGGAACGGCAAAATGGAAAACCTGTACAATGAACTACATCAGAAAATTGGTATATGGCACCACAATTTCAGAGAATGGCAACAATATCTGGGGGAATTGAGCTCAGGTTTCAGTAAATGTTGAACATGTTAAATTGCCCACAGTGTTCATGGATGTGTAGGTTAGATTACTTACAGTGTGGAAACAGGTCCTTCGGCCCAAACAACGACACACCGACCCGTCACTCACCCATACCCCTACATTTACTACGGACAATTTAGCCTGGCCAATTCACCTGACCTGCACATCTTTGGACTGTGGGAGGAAACCGGAGACCTGGAGGAAACCCACGCAGACACGGGGAGAATGTGCAAACTCCACACAGTCAGTCGCCTGAGGCGGGAATTGAAGCCAGGTCTCTGGCGCTGTGAGGCAGCAGTGCTAACCACTGTGCCACCGTGCCGCCCAGGTTAGTTGCATACATCAGTGGTAGACGCAGACTAATGAGTTAGGGGAATAGGTCTGTGTAGATTACTCTTTAGATGGTCGGTGAGGACGTGGAGGGCTGATGGGCCTGTTTACACACTGCAGGTTCACTGTATTATGTGCTTTATATTTCAAAATATTAAGAGGAAAATTGGTGGAGGGCAAACTAAATGGTAGATTTGAGTTAGGACATCAGCAAATAGGAAAATTGGTGTCAGGTTAACAGTAATTGGTAGAATGGGTGGCCATCGCTAAATGGGAGATGTGCTGCACAATGCCAGTACATTAGAAATGTGGTAAAAAATCCCAAATATATGAAGAATTAAGCAGAACAAATAGGAGAGTTGGTGCGTTTCATCACTAAAGGTAGGATTTGTGCAGGTCTATTACTGTGGAAATTCGATGCATGGCATGCCGAAATACAGGCATTCTTGCTGCGGACAGCTAAATGGGATAATTGTTGTCCAGAAATACTAAATGGAAGAATTGGTGCACATGTAACTGAATTAGTGAACTTGGGCATGGCACCAGTAATTGTGAGAATTGGACGAGGGCATCCCTATGTGGTAGAATTGGGTTAGGAAATCAGTAAATGGATAAATAAGCATAGTGGTATGCGTCAGTGTGATAATTGATGGGCATCAGCAAATGGGTGTTTTTGAGCACACTGCCAGCACAGTACAGTAGAAAATGCAGATGCTCTAATATATTAGTGAACTGAAGCAGAGCATGTCTAAATGGAAGAATAAGAACTTGGAATAAATAAAAAGGAAAAATGTTGCTAACATTTGTAAACTGGAGATTCGCTTCAGCGCACCAGTAAACGAAAAATAAATGTTGAGCTGGATACCAATACGTGGAAGAAGTGTATCAGAGAACTATTGAAATGAACACAACACCAAAAGAATGAGATGCAGGGCATTTATAATTGGAGATGTGGTGCAGGTGCCATTTAACTCGAAGTGGGATATTTGGGGAACAATAATTCTCAAAAGAAGAGTTGGTGCAATTCAGAGATTTGTGCAGGTTTGGTAAATGGGAGGATTGGTGAGGATCAGTGGAGCATTAAATCAAGTCACAGAGGTGTACAGCATGGAAACAGACCATTCCGTCTAACTCAGACATGCCTAAATTTAAGAGGTTTGGCAGCACACCACTAAATTGGAGAATTATTGCAAGGAACTACTGAATGGAATAATTGGACTACAGCTTATTTAAATAAGAAAAATTGGCCCAGAGTATTAGATAATTGGAGAATTCCTGCATTGTAGCAGGCCATTTTGAGTGCGAGCGGCAGCGGAGGTAAGACGAACCTGAGAGACTGCAGCTAAGGTGAGGCAGCGGAGGAAGTGACGAGGACCAGAGGGGCAGGCGGGAAGGAAAGCAGTGACCATATATATCAGCAAGGCGGCTAAACCCGAGACTCTACAACGGAAGTGTCTCCCACCCGTCCGCCTCCTCTAACTTAGTTATTAAGGTAAGTTTCATTCTAAACTTCCTCCATTGAATATAAGTTTGTTATTAATTTTATAGCAACTTGAACTAAGCTTTCTATTTTAGTACTGAGTGGGTGTTCAGATAATTCGGGTATGGACTCTAGTGCAGTTGCTTGCTCCTTCTGTAGAATGTGGCAGGTGTGTGACATGGCACACGTCTCCGCTGGCTACATCTGCGGGAAGTGCACCCAACTCCAGCTCCTTCAAAACCGTGTTAGGGAATTGGAGCTGGAACTGAATGAACTACGGATCATTCAGGAGGCTGAGGGGGTAATTGAGAGGAATTACCGGGAGTTCATCACTACTAAGGCTCAGGACTAGGAGAGATAGGTTACAGTTAGGGGGAGGAAAGGGGACAGACAGACAGTGCAGAGATTCCCTGTGGACATTCCCCTTAGTAATAAGTAAACCGTTTTGGATACTGCTGGGGAGGGGGGGGGGGGATGGAAATGACCTACCAGAGGAAAGCCATAGCAGTACGTTCTCTGGCACTTAGCCTGACACTGTGGCAAAGAAGAGAAGGTGGCAGAATAGAAAAATACTTGTGGTAAGGGACTCGATAGTTAGGGGAATCGACAGGAGATTTTGTGGTCAGGATCGGGATTCCCGGAAGGTATCGTCAAAACGAGAAGGTGCCAGGGTCCAGGACGTCTGCGATCGGGTATATAAGGTTCTAAAAGGGGAAGGCGAACAGCCAGAATTCGTGTTACATATTGGCACGAATGATATAGCCAGAAAAAGGATCGAGGATGTAAAAAGTGATTTCAGGTAGTTAGGATGGAAGCTGCAAAGCAGGACGAACAGATTAGTTTTCTTTAGTTACTACCGGTGCCACGAGATATCGAGGCGAGGAACAGGGAGCGGGCGCAGCTTAACACGTGGCTGCACAGCTGGTGTAGGAGGGAGGGCTTCAGATACGTACATAATAGGGATGCCTTCTGGGGAATGTGGGACCTGTACAAGAAGGACGGGTTGCCTCTGAACTGGAAGGGGACCAATGTTCTGGGTGGAAGGTTTGCTCGAGTATTTAGAGAGGGTTTAAACTAGTATGGCAGGGGGGTGGGAACCTGAGCTGTATACCGGTGATGAGAGTTGATGCAGATGAGACAATAGCAAAAGGTAGACCAGCTAGTGGGAAGGATTTTCCTGGGAAGAAACCAGGGGATTAGTTAAAGCGTGTTTGCTTTAAAGCAAGGAATATCAGGACAAAAGTGATGAACTTAGAGCATGGATCAGTAACTGGTGCTATGTTGTTGTGGCATGAACAGAGACATGGGTTACTCACTGGCAGGAAAGGTTGCTGGATGTCCCAGGATTTAAAGCATTTACAAAAATAGGGAGGGGGGAAAAGAGGAGGGGTTGTAGCACTACTAATCAGAGAGGGAATCACAGCTACAGAAGCTTCCATTGCCGAGGAAAATCTGCCACCGAGTCAGTATGGTTTGAAATTAGGAACAGCAAGGGAACAGTCATCTCTTTAGGGGTTTACTACAGGCCCCCCAATAGCAGCAGGGAGATGGAAGAAAGCATAGGTCGGCAGATTTTGGAAAAGTGTGGATGTAGTAGGGTTATTGTACTGGGTAACTTTAACTTTCCCAAAATTCATTGGAACTTCCTTCGAGCAGAAGATTTGAATGGAGATGTTTTTGTAAGGTGTGTTCAGGAGGGTTTCCTAACTCAGTACGTTGACAGACCGACAAGGGGAGAGGCCATTCTAGACTTAGTGCTCGGAAACGAGAGTCGGGGCAGGTATCAGATCTTGTGGTGGGAGAGCATTTTGGTGATAGTGACCACAACTGCCTCACATTCTACATAGCTATGGAGAAGGAGAGGATGAGGCAAAATGGGAAGATATTTAATTAGGGAAGAGGAAACTATGATGCGATAAGACATGAGTTAGGAAGCATGGATTGGGAGCAATCTTTCCATGATAAAGGCCCTATAGACATGTGGAGACTGTTAAGGAACAATTGTTGCAAGTGATGAATAAATATATCCCTCTGAGATCGGCAAGAAGTTGCAAGATAAACGAACCTTAGATGACAAGAGCGGTGGAGCTTCTCGTCAAAATGAAGAAGGTAGCTTACATAAGGTGGAGGAAGCTCGGGTCAATCTCAGCTCTACAGGATTATAGGCAGGCGAGGAAGGAGCTCAGCAATGGTCTGAGGAGAGCGAGGAGGGGGCACGAGAAAGTCTTGGCAGAACGGATTAGGGAGAACACAAAGACGTTTTACACTGCTATGAGGAAGAAGAGAATGGTCAAAGAAAGAGTAGGGCCAATCAGGGATAGCATAGGGAATTTGTGTGTGGAGTCCGAGGAGGTAGGGGAAGACATAAATGAGTTTTTTTTTGCTTCTGTCTTTACGAAAGAAACCAACTTTGTAGTGAATGAGACCTTTGCAGAGCAGGTGTGCATGCTGGAATGGATAGAGATAGAGGAAGCTGATGTGCTGAAAAGTTTGTCATACGTTAAGATTGACAAGTCGCCAAGCCCGGGTCAGATTTGTCCTCAAATGCTTTGGGAAACGAGAGCTGCAATTGCTTCGCCATTTGCGAAGATCTTTGCAACCTCGCTCTCCACTGGAGTCATACCTGAGGACTGGAGAGAGGCAAATGTAATTCCTCTCTTCAAGAAAGGAAATAGGGAAATTCCGGGCAATTACATACCAGTAAGTCTCACGCCTGTCGTCTGCAAGCTGTTAGAAAGGATTCTGAGGGATAGGATTTATGACCATGGCTTAAATAAACGCAGTCAACATGGCTTTGTGAGGGGCAGGTCTTGCTCACAAACCTTATCGAGTTCTTTGATGATGCGACTAGTAAAGTTTACGAGGGTCGAGGTGTGGACGTGGTATATATGGACTTCAGCAAGACATTTAATAAGGTTCCCCATGGTAGGCTCATTCAGAAGATCAGGAAGAATGGGATTTTGGGGAAGTTAGCTGTCTGGATAAAGTTTTGGCTGGCCAACAGAAGACAGCGAGTGGTAGTGGAAGGAAAATATTCTGCCTGTAAGTCTGTGTTGGAGGTGTCGATGACAGTATAGAGGGCTGATGTAGGCTGCAGCGGGACATTGACAGGATGCAGAGATGGGCTGAGAGATAGCAGATGGAGTTCAACATGGATAAATGCGAAGTGATGCATTTTGGAAGGTCGAATTTGAAAGCTGCGTACAGGATTAAGAATCGGATTCTTGGCAGTATGGAAGAACAGAGGGATCATGGTGTGCAGGCACATAGATCCCTTAAAATGGCCACCCAAGTGGACAGGGTTGTTAAGAAAGCATATGGTGTTTTGGCTTTCATTAACAGGGGGATTGAATAAAGAGTCGTGAGATCTTGTTGTACCTCTATAAAACTTTGGTTAGACTGCACTTGAAATACTGCGTCCAGTTTTGGTCGCCCTATTATAGGAAAGATGTGGATGCTTTGGAGACTGTTCAGACGAGGTTTAATAAGATGCTGCCTGGACTGGAGGGCTTATCTTATGAGGAGAGGTTGACTGAGCTCGGACCTTTTTCATTGGAGAAAAGGAGGAGATGAGGGGACCTAATTGATGTATACAAGATAATGAGAGGCATAGATATAGTCGATATTCAGAGACTATTTCTCAGGGCAGAAATGACTAACACGAGGGGTCATTGTTTTAAGCTGGTTGGAGGAAAGTATAGAGGGGATGACAGAGGCAGGTTCTTTACACAGAGAGTTATGAGAGAATGGAATGTGTTGCCAGCAGCAGTTGTGCGAACAAGGTCACTGGGAACATTTAAGAGACGACTGGACATGCATATGGTCACAGAACTTTAAGGGTGCATACATGAGGATCAGTGGTCGGCACAACATCGTGTGCTGAAGGGCCTGTTGTGTGCTGTACTATTCTATGTTCTATGTTCTAACTGGGAAAATTGGAGAAGAACAATACTGTAAGGGAGAATTAGAGTGGTGGGTCTGAATGGGGCAATTTGGCTAGGGCACTCTCTCAGTTCTCAGGCAATCCCGCATCACGGACTTCTGACAAGTAACTCCCACAGAACTGAATCTCAGACAATAAGACAATCCTTCACTTCTGACCCTCTGACAAAGATACACTCTCTCAGCATTAATCCTCTGGCAGTGGTTCAGAACCTCAGTACTGAAACTCGAATTGTGTAGCACCCCCTCATTTCTGACCCTATTACAAATTGGAACTGACTGAGCATTAACCTGCATTTATTAATGTACTCACTCAGTGCCTCAGTGTAATCAGGTCAGAGTTGAGGACTGCTACAGCTTTCGGGAGTGAGAACGGAGGCAGTACTGAAGCACTGTCATGGAGTGCTTCCTTTTCAGAGAGTCAAACCTAAGGAAGTGTCTAATTTGCAGAGTTTCTCTCTGGAACCAGCACTGTAAGTATTTCCGCTCGATCGTAGGGTCTGTCCCGGGGAGTACTGGAATGCCACTCCTGAGGCATTCACTGTTTGTTAGAGGGTCAGAAGTAACTGAGTGCATCATTATCAGAGGGTAAGTTTGAGGCAGTATCTCTGCCAGAGGGTCAATATTTCGGGATGTTCTCAGAGTCATAAGGTCAGAATGGAGGGATTTCATTAGTGACAAAGCGTAAATACTCAGCCAGTACCTCTTTATAGAATTCCTGCACTGTGAAACAGGCCATTAAGCCCAAAAAAGTCCACAAGGACCCTTTGAAGAATAAACCATCTAGTCCTTTAGGCAAGCACATTTCGCTATGTTAACCCCTCACTATTACTGTTGAAAAATGTGGAAAAACACAGCAGGCCAGGCAGCATCTGAGGAGAAGGAGAATCGACATTTCGGGTCTCAGTCCTTCTTCGGGAATGAGGCTGGTGTGCCAAGCGGGCTGAGATAAAATGTCGGGGGGAGCGATTTTTGGGGAGGCGCGCTGGGAATACGATAGGTGGAAGAAGGTGAGGGTGAGGGTGATAGGCCAGAGAGGTGGTGGGGGCGGAGAGGTCGGGAAGAAGATTGCAGGTCAAGAGGGCGGTGCTGGATCCGGGGGTTGGGATTGAGATGAGGTGGGGGAGGGGAAATGGGGAAGCTGGAGAAATCTACAATCATCCCGCAGGGTTGGAGAGTTCCTAGGCGGAAGATCAGGCGCTCTTCCTCCAGGCATCGTGTGGTCACGGTTTGGCGATGGAGGAGGTCATTGACCTTCATGTCCTTGGTGGACTGGGAGGGGGAGTTAAAGTGTTCAACCACGGGGCGGTTGGGTCGGTTGGTGCGGGTGTCCCATAGGTGTTCCCTGAAAGGTTCCGAAAGTAGGCGGCCAGTCTCTTCAATGTTGAAGAGACCATATCGGGTGTAACGGACACAGTAAATGATGTGCGTGGAGGTGCAGGTGAATTTGCGACGGATATGTAAAGATCCATTGGGGTCTTTTAGGAAGGTGAGGGGGAGGTGTGGGCGCAAGTTTTGCACTTCTTGCGGTTGCAGGGGTAGGTGCCGGAACTGGAGGTGTGGTTGGTGGGGTGTCTCTCCAGAACGCTGATAAGGGTGGGGATCGAAATATATCCCTGGTGGTGGGGTCTGTTTGGAGGTGGCAGAAATGATGGTGTATGATACGATGTATCCGGAGCTTGGTGGGGTGTAATGTGAGGACCAGTGGGGTTCTGTCCTGGTGGTGATTGGAGGTGCGGGATTCAAGGGCGGAGATGCGGGAAGTGGAGGAGATGCGGTGGAGAGCATCGTCAACCACGTCAGAGGGGAAATTGCGGTCTTTGAAGAAGGAGGCCATTTGGGTTGTTCGGTCGTGTAATTCCCTCACTATTACACCTAATTACCACGTCCCACAAATAATGTTTAATTTAGCATGGACAATTCATTTAACTTGTATATCTTTCGATTGTAGGAGGAAACCGGAGCTCCCAGAGGTAACCTATGCAGACACGGGAGAATGTGCAGAACTCCACAGTCATTCGCCTGAGCCTGGAACCGAACCAGGGCCTCTGGCGCTGTGAGACAGCAATGCTAACCACTGAGGGCCAGTGTCGAATAATTGCGGCACTGCCAGAGGATCTTGTCTGAGGGAAGGCTTTATTGTGAACATGACAATGATGTGGAGCAAGAAACGTTTAGTCAGATGATCAACACTGATGAAATGCCTTGTGGTAATAGGATTAAAATAAAGTATTTGATCATGATTAAAGGTCAGCACTGAGATATTTCAGTTCTGTCAGAGGTCAGTACTGAGGGAGGGCCTTTTCCTCAGATGATCAAGTTGATCTATTGCCTCGTTTGAACAGGGGCAGAATTGAGTGAGTTTTCAGAATTGAGACATTTCTAGGTCATGCAGCACTTTCAGACAGCCAATAGTAAATGAATGTCTTTTGGTCAAACGCTCGACTTGTGGCAGCGTTCTTTGGCAGAAGCTGAACACCCATGGTGTTGACCCACAGACAGGACGACAATCCCATATAATCGGTCCTTCAACAGTGCAGAGCTCCCTCAGTGATGACACTGTGAAAATGCAACACTACGACCCTTCAGAACCATCTCACGATTGTCCCTCTGACAGTGCAGCACTCTCGTAATGTTGCAACAGTGCAGCTCTCCCTCAGTACTGATGATCGAATAGGTTGGCAGTTCCTCAGTCTTGCCCCTCCGACAGTAGAACGCTCCATCCATCTCCGAAAATGCACTACCCCAAATCTTGACACTGTCAGTGAACAGAATTGTCAGTGCTGAGTAGCAGCATTGCATTTCGACTAGCGGGTCAGTGCTGGATTGAGGACCTCATTGTCAGAGGGTGAACATTGAGATATTGAAGCAATGTCAGAGCACCAGTACTCAGGCACTGCAGCACTTACATTGAGTTAAAGCCGTGGCACTGCTAACTGTGAGAGCTTCAATACTGAGGCAATTCCTCATTTTATGGCTAACAGAATTAACTGAATGCCAAACCAGTACAGGATCAGTACTGACATGCTACATCACCGTCGGCAGGTCAATTATTGAGCAGTGCCACCGTGTCAGAGGATCAAAAAGAGGCAGTGCCTCTTTGTCAGAGATTTAACAGTGAGGCAGTGTCCCATTGTAAGAGGAACAGAACTAAGGGGGTGTAATATGTTTACAGCATGCCTACTGAGGGAGAGTAGGACTGTCAGTCCAGAATAAGAGACTCATTATCAGAGCATCCAGACTGTGGAACGTCTTTATATCGAAGATGTCTTTGTAAGAGTGTGCCTCTCAGCATTTATTAAGATTTTACGCCTCCATCAGACACTTCGCAAGGTGGAGGAAAGTTTCAAGACTAGAGTCGAATAATAATTTGTTGGTTAATCGGGTAGAACAATGGCAGATTATCACACAATGGCTGACTACCTCAAGACTGAACCTCTTAATGTGTGTTCCTTACTCATTTCTGACGCACGTATTGGAGGAGAGCCTCATTTTCAGAAAGTCAAATTTGTGGAAGTGCCTGATTGTCAGGCAATCAGAATGTAGTGAGGGCCACGTATTTCGACGGTCACTCCTGGGATTTTGCACCACCGTTAGTTGGTCAATTCAGAGGAAATGCCGCAATGTTAGAGATCAGTCCTCAGGTGATGCCTTTTTGTCAGAGAGTCAGTGCTGTGGGATTGCATCACTGGTGGAGGGTAAACACTGACAGGATGCTCATCTTAATACGGTCAGATGTGAGCGAGTGCCAAATTGTTAAAGGGCAGTCCTGAGGCAGCCTATCTTTGTTTGTTCTGAATATAATCCTAATAATGGGTCTGACTGAACCGGTTCCTCATTATATTGGATTAACAACTAAGAGGGTGAATCACAACTATAGGGGCGGTAAATATTATTGTGGTTCTATCAGACAGTATGTCCTGATGGAATAAGCTAAAAACAATGTCTGCAGATGCTGGAAACCAGATTCTGGATCAGTGGTGCTGGAAGAGCACATCAATTCAGGCAGCATCCGAGGACAGGCAAAATCGTCGTTCCGTGCAAAAGCCTTTTATTACTGATGAAGGGCTTTTGCCCGAAAGGTCGATTTTGCCTGTCCTCGGATGCTGCCTGAATTGCTGTACTCTTCCAGCACCACTGTCCTGATGGAATGCCGAATTGTCAGAGATTTAGTACTGAGAGTGCTCTCATCATTAGAGGTCTGTTCTGAGAGAATACCTCATTGTAATGGAGCCAGAATTAAGGCAGTGCTACTCAATTAGAGGGCCAGTACTGCGGTATCGCAGCGCAGTCAAAGGATCAGATTTGAGGCATCGTGTCATTGTCAGGACCTCAGTTTGCGGACGTACTTCTGAATGGGGGTCAAAAATTAGGTAATGATTCATAATCAGAGGGTGGGTTCTGAGGCAACATTCAGTCCTGAGAATGTGTGGTTACTGTTCCGAGGGAGAGTATCATTATGAGAGCATAAAATTAAGCCGATACTTCACTTTAACTGGGTCAGAATTGAGTGAGCGACACACTTTAAAAGGTTAAATACTGAGGCGGTGGTGCTCTCTTTAGCAGGCAGTACTGAGCAAAGCTAAATTTTCAGAGTGACAATACTGAGAGAAGGCTTATCAGTCAGAGGGTCAGTACTGATGGAGTAGCATTTTGTCAGTTGGTCAGACCTGAAGGTGTACCATATTGTTGGAGTTTCGGTTTGAAACGTTGATAGTAAGATAAGTTCGGTACTGTGAAATTGCCTGTTGCGGGGTGGAATGTTTGGGTGGCTAGAATGGTGGGTGGGGATAGACATCGGCCGGTAGTCCGGTATTGCAGCTCCTTCAGAGGGTCAGTACTGAGGTGTTGCAGCATTGGCGCATGCTCAGAACTGTAAGAGTGCATTACTTTCCGTGAGTCAATACTCAGGAAGCATTGTGGTATTCAAGCTCTATTACAGGGTTAGTCCTGAGTTGTTGCAGCACAGTCAGAAGGTCAGAACTCTGGAAGTGCACTATTGTCAGAGGATTATTGCTCAGACAGCACTGAGGTATTCCAGTTCTATCAGAATGTTAGTATTGAGTTGTTGCAAAACAGCCAGATGGTCAGAACTGTGGCAATGAATTATTGTCAGTCAGTACTCCGGCAGTTCCTCATTAGAATATGATCAGAATTGAGGGAGTGACACATGATCACAAGGTCAACAAACAGGTATATCAGCATGAGCGTCAGTCTGAGGGACTCCTTCATTTACAGACAGGCAACACTGAGCCAGTGCGTCATTGTCCTGAGGTGGTGCAGCCCTCTGAGGGGAACCGTAGAGAGCAAGTGCTGCACTTTCAGAAGTTCAGTCCTTAGGGAGAAATTAATTTCAGAGCTTCAGCTTTGAAGCAGTAACTGTAGCCACGTGCCGCAGGGACAATACTGAGGCAGTGCCTCATTCGAATTGGTTAAAATCGAGGTTTTGGCACACATTCAGGGTCAGTTCTGAAAAACAACAAGGAACAAAGGACAAAGGAAATTTGCAGTTCAGGTTCAGGCCCTCTGGTTCTCCAATCCTGAGCCAATACAAATGTACTGTCAAAACCTGTCGGTCAATTCCTCAGTATCTGGATCCCTCTGCTCCCCACCTACTCATGCATCTGTCCAGACGCATCTTAAATGAATCTACCGTGCCTGCCTCTGCCACCTCTGCTGGCAAATCATTCCAAATGCCAACGATCCTATGTGTGAAATGTTCGCCGCGTGTATCCTCCTTAAATTTTCTACCTCTCACCTTGAAAGTGTGACCTCTCGTTACTGAATCCTTCACGCTGCGAAAAAGCTTATCTGTATCCACTCTGTCTATACCCTTTATGATTTTATAAACCTCAATCAGGATCCAATCCCCGGCAATCTCCTTTTTTAAATGAAAATAAACGTAATCTACTCAACCTTTCTTCATACATAACACCTTCTGTTCCAGGCAACATCCGCGTAAACCTTCTCTGCACCTTCTCCAAAGTGTCCGCATCCTTCAGGAAATGTGTGCATCAGAAAAGTGCACAATATTATAAATGAGGCCGAATCAATGTCTTGGACAAATTTAACATGACTTGCCAGCTTTTATACTCAATACCCCGTCCACTCTATCCACATTGTATCTTTAGGGTACAATGGATCTGCACTCCCAGATCTCTCTGTCGATCAACTTTTCCCAAGGCTCTTCCGTTTATTGTATAATTCGATCTAGAATTAATCTTGCCTAAATGCATCACGTCATATTTGTCTGGATTGAAATCCATCTGACACTTTTCCGCCCAAGTCTCCAGTCTACCTATATCCTCCTGCATTCTCTGACAGTCCATTATGCTTTCTGCTACTCCACCGATCTTCGTGTATTCTGCAAACTTGCTGATCATACAAACAATGCCCTCTTCTAGATCATTTATGTGCGTTATGGACAACAGTGGCCGAACACTGACTCCTGTGGATCACCACTGTTCACCTTTCTTCATTTCGAGAATCTCCCTTCAACTTTTCCTCTCTGTTTCCTTTTGCTCCGTCAGTTTCTTCATTCACCTTACTAGAACACGCTGCACACCATATGACTTCATTTCCTCCATTATTCCACCATAGGGAACCTTATCAAACGCCTTACACAAGTCCATGTATATAACAGCCCTTCCTTCATCTATCAACATGGTCACTTCCTCGAAGAAATCTGTTAAGTTAGTCAGGTTCGATCTCCCCAGCATAAAACCATGTTGCCTAGCACTGATAAACCATTTGTTTTCTAAATATAAATACATCCTATCCCTAAGTACCCTCTCCAGCAACATTCCCACCACCGACGTCCGGCTCACTGGACTGGCTTTACCCAAAATATCCCTACTACCCTTCTTGTACAGAGGGACAACATGAGCTAACTACCAGTCCTCCAGCTCTTCACCTATATTTAAGAATGCCACAAAGATATCTGTCAGGGCCCTAGCTATTTCATCTTGACACTGCCTCAGCAACCTGGCACATATCCTATCCGGTCCTGGGGATTTGTCTACCTTAATAACCTCAAGCCTCCCCATCTTTCCTACTTATATATACGTGAGCTAGACTAACCAAACTTCCATCTCTCATCTTAAGATTCTTCATGTTCCTCTCCTCAGTGAACACTGATGCAAAGTCATCTTTCAGAATCTCACCCATTCTCTCAGTTTCGACACACAGTCTTCCTTCATTAACCTTTCGTGGACCTATTCTTTCTCTACTTGCCGGTTTGCTTCATATTTAAGAATAAAATGCTTTGGTATTCTTCTTCATTCTGCTTCCAAAACTATTTCATGACCACTTTTAGCCCGTTTGATTCTTCGTTTAAGACTTGTGCAACTCTTCCGATATTACTCCAGGGCCCGTTCTGTTATTGGCTGCCGAGACCTTATGTATGCTTCCCCTTTCCTCTTGGCTCGTCGTAAAATTCCTCCTGCAATCCACTGTTCATGAATCTTGCCCTTTTGATACTTTGCTTTCAACAAGTCGTGTCTATCCTGCACAATCTTTAATCTATATTTAAAAACATCTGACATCACAAATGTGGACTTCCCTTCAAATAGCTGCATCCAATACACACTTCCGAAGGCCTGCCTAATTTTCATATAATTGGCCTTGGCCAAGTTTAGTAATCTTCCCTTCGGACGACTCTCTCATTTATCTACGAGTATGCTAAAATACACAGAATTGTGGTCACTGTCCTCAAGGAAATCCCACGACACAAATTCTACAACCTGTCCTGGCTCACTCCCCAGTCCCAGGTCCAATATGGCTTCTTCCCTCGTCGGCTATTGACATACTGCCATAGAAAACTCTCCTAGACGCCTCTTACAATTCTACACCATCCAGATCTCTGGCGCTAAGTTTTTTCCAGTTAATGTTGGAAGAACAAAATCTCCCATAACCACTACACTATTGCCTCAACATCTTTCCATAACCTGTTTTCGTATTTGCTCTTCTACCTCACGCTCACTGTTGGGATGCCTGTACTACAGCCTTTTTTTATTACTAAGTGCTCTTGTTGATTGGGTCAGCACTGAGGGAGTACATTATTGTCAGCTGTTCAGTACGAAAGGAAAGCCTCATTTTCGGGGGTTCAATACTGAGCGAATGCCTGACTATTATGCAACGCAGGTCTGTAGCAGTATTCGTTATTGAAGTTCCAGTCCGGTTGGAATCCCAGATTGTCAGGTACTCAGTACTGACGGAGGGCCTCATTATGTCAACATGAGAGAGTGGCACACATTTGCTCAGTAAGTACTGAGAATGTGCACATAGTCAATGGGTCAGTTGAGAGGCAGTGCCTCATTTTCAGAGGTCACCCCATCAGTCTGACACTGTGACAGTGCTTCTCAGTACTAACCTGTCATCGTGTTGCACTTACACAATTAAGACTCTTTCACAATGGAGCAGTGCCTCAGTATTGGTCATCTGACAATGATGAATTCCCTCAGTACTAACCGTCTGGCAATGATGTTATTCCACAATTCTGACCATCTGGCATTCCTGACGCTCGAAACATTTGAGGAGAAAGTGAGGATTGCAGATGTTAGAGATCAGAGCTGAAAATGTGTTGCTGGAAAAGCACAGCAGGTCAGGCAGCATCCAAGGAGCAGGAGAATCGAAATTCCGGGCATAAGCCCTTCTTCAGGAATGAGGAAAGTGTGTCCAGCAGGCTAAGATAAAAGGTAGGGAGGAGGGACATGGGGCAGGGGCGTTGGAAACGTGATAGATGGAAGGAGGTCAAGGTGAGGGTGATAGGCCGGAGTAGGGGTGGGGGCGGTGAGGTCAGGAAGAAGATTGCAGGTTAGGAAGGCGGTGCTGAGTTCGAGGGAGTTGACTGAGACATGGTGGGGGAGGGGAAATGAGGAAACTGGAAAAATCTAAGTTCATCCCTTGTGGTTGTAGGGTTCCGAGGCGGAAGATGAGGCGTTCTTCAGCCAAGCTTCGTGCTTCTATGGTTTGGCGATGGAGGAGTCCAAGGACCTTCATGTCCTTGGTGGAGTGGGAGGGGGAGTCAAAGTGTTGAGCTACGGGGTGGTTCGGTTGGTTGGTCCGGGTGTCCCAGAGGTGTTCTCTAAAACGTTCCGCAAGTAGGCAGCCTGTCTCCGCAATATAGAGGAGGCCACATCGGGTGCAGCGGATGCAATAAATGATGTGTGTGGAGGTGCAGGTGAATTTGTGGCGGATATGGAAGGATCCCTTGGGACCTTGGGGGAAGTAAGGGGGGAGGTGTGGGCGCAAGTTTTGCATTTTTTACGGTTGCAGGGGAAGGTGCCAGGAGTGGAGGTTGGGTTGGTGGGGGGTGTGGACCTGACGAGGGAGTCACGGAGGGAGTGTTCTTTTCTGAACGCTGATAGGGAAGGGGAGGGAAATATATCCTTGGTGGTGGGGTCCATTTGGAGGTGGCGGAAATGACGACGGATGATACGATGTATATGGAGGTTGGTGGGGTATTAGGTGAGGACCAGTGGGGTTTTGTCCTGATGGCGATTGGAGGGGCGGGGCTCAAGGGCGGAGGAGCGGGAAGTGGAAGAGATGCGATGGAGGACATCGTTGATCACGTCTGGATGGAAATTGCGGTCTTTGAAGAAAGGGGCCATCTGGGTTGTACGATATTTGAACTGGTCCTCCTGGGAGCAAATGCGGCGGAGACGAAGGAATTGGGAATATGGGATGGCGTTTTTACAGGGGGCAGGCTGGGAGGAGGTGTAGTCTAGGTAGCTTTGGGAGCCGGTCGATTTATAGTAAATGTCCGTGATGATTCGGTCGCCCGAGGTAGAAATGGAAAGGTCTAGGAAAGGGAGGGAGGAGTCTGAGACGTTCCAGGTGAATTTGAGGTCGGGGTGGAAGGTGTTGGTAAGGTGGATGAACTGTTCAACCTCCTCATGGGAGCACGAGGCAGCGCCGATACAATCATCGATGTAACATAGGAAAATGTGGGAGTGGGGTGCCAGTTTAGCTGTGGAAGATGGACTGTTCAACATCTCCTACGAAGAGGCAGGCATAGCTGGGGCCCATACGGTTGCCCATGGCCGCTCCTTTGGTTTGGAGGAAGTGGGAGGATTGGAAAAAGAAGTTGTTCAGGGTGAGGACCAGTTCAGTCAGTCGAAGGAGGGTGTCAGTGGAAGGGTACTGGGTGGTACGGCGGGAAAGGAAGAAGCGGAGAGCTTTGAGTCCTTCGTGATGGGGTATGGAGGTGTACAGGTACTGGATGTCCATGGTGAAGATAAGGCGTTGGGGACCAGGGAAGCGAAAATCATGGAGGAGGTGTAGGGCATGGGTGGTGTCCCGAACGTAGGTGTGGAGTTCTTGGACTAAGGGGGACAGGACCGTGTCGAGGTATGCAGAGATGAGTTCGTTGGGGCAGGAGCTGTCTGAGACAATGGGTGGGCCGGGGCAGTCAGGTTTGTGGATTTTGGGCAGGAGGGAGAATCGGGAGGTGCGGGGTTGTGGGACTGTGAGGTTGGAGGCGGTGGATGGGAGATTCCCTGAGGTGATCAAGTAATGGATGGTCTAAGAGATGATGGTTTGGTGGTGGAAGGTTGCGTCATGGTCAAGGGGGCAGTAGGAGGCGGTGTTCACGAGCTGGCGTTTCGTCTAAGCGGTGTAAAGGTCGGTGCGCCAAACTACTACCGTGCCTCTCCTGTCTGCCAGTTTGATAGTGAGGTTGGGGTTGGAACGGAGGGAGTGGAGAGCTGCACGTTCCGAGGGTAAGAGGTTGGAGTGGGTAAGAGGGGTGGAGAGGCTGAGGTGGTTAATGTCGCGGCGGCAGTTGAATATGAAGAGATCGAGAACTGGGCCATGCCACCACTAAATGCAGTTAATATTTGAACTGTAAACAGTGAACAATAAGTGGGAGAATTGTTGCAGAGAGATATTCAAAGGAAGAATTGGAGCAGGACGTCTGGAAATACTGTAGGAAATATGATGCATGATATCAGTCAGTTACATTTCTTTGTTCCATGTGGTGCAAGGGGCGAATAATTTACAGCAACAGAACAGAACGAAGTGGAACAGATGCGGAACATTATTGCAGGGCATCAGTAAATGGAAGACTGTCACAGTGCCGTCCTGCAATTCTGATTGTTTGACAGTGCTGCAAAACCACATTACTGACCTTCTCAATACAAACACGGCCACAACTCTAATACCTGAGGCACTGCAACAGTATTGAACCTCTACCAATTGAGACACTCCTTCACAACTGAACCTCCAGCAATTAGTCGCTGCCTCAGAACCTAACCAGTGACAGTAACGCACTCTCACATATCTATCCATCTGACTCCGAAGCACTAACCTCCGTGTTGAAGATCTGATAGTGCAGAAAAAACATCCTCTAATTTGGTAGCACTCGCTCAATTCTGAACTCTTATAAAATGGCCAGTGCCTCAGCAATGACACTCTCATAAGGGTACTGCCTCAGAACTGAATCTCTGACACTGTCGCAATCCCTCACTTTGACTCTATTTAAATGAGACTCATGGGTCAGTATTAACCGTCTACCACTGATCCTAAAATCGTGCCCAATTCTGACCATGTTATATTGAGACAGCAGTTCATATTGACCACGGTTAGTAACGCTATCCCTCATTTCTGACCGTCTGACAATGAGACGCCATTTCTAAACGTGTGGCAACAACTCAATTTTGACCCCTTACAATAAGAAACTGCCTCAGAACGGACCTTCTGACAATGAGGCTCTGCTTCAGTCCTACCCATCTGATAATGAGGACTTTACACAGAACTGACCCTCTGACAGTGCAGCATACCTTAGGACTGACTTTTTATTGTGGAACTCCTTCAATTCTTGACACACTTATAATAAGGCACTGTGTCGGTATTGTCCCTCCGATAATAAAACATTCCCAAATCTCCCAGTCTGTGATAGAGCTTCAATACCTCAGCCCTCACCTTCTAATCATATTACTCTCCCTCAGTTCTGACCACAATTCATTGAGGTACTGCCTCTGACATAATCTGATAACAAAGTGGAATGCTTCGGAATGAATGCATGACAAGAAGGCACATCGTCGTTTTGAACCTCTGCTAATGAGGCCTTGCAAAACCCAATACTGACCATGTAATTTTGATGCACATTCTCAACTTTCCCTCACAGTGAGGCAATGCGTGACGGCTGACCTTCTAAAACTGTGGCGGTCCCTCAGAAAAGATTCTCTGACAATGGGCCACTGCCACATTGCGGAAACTTTGACAATAACTCAGACAATCCGGACTGACCCTAAGATAGAACTGCATGTTTGTAACACAACGACGTACTGCCTCTGTGTTTATCAATTTTAACTTACACTGCACGGGTTTTCCCATTATCTGAGATATTGAAGCAATGATATTCAGAACTGTGGGAATGCATCATTGTCAAATGTTCAATACTGAGGTATTGCCGTTTTATCAGAGTTTAAAAACTGAGGGAGTGTCTCATTATTTCGGGGGATGTAATGTCGTACTGCAACAATAAATGAGAGGACTGGCAACTCTAAATAGGAGCTTTTGGACAGGATAATACTGAATGGGAGAATTAGAGCAGAGCACACCCAAATGGGAGATCAGTAAATGGGAGAATTGTGTAGGGCAGCAGTTAGTGCGGATCTTTTTCACGTTGTCGAAAAAAGTGGAAAATTTGTGTGGGATGCCAGTAACAGAGAGGATTGGAGCAGAGCATGTGGTTTGGGAGAACACGAGCAGGTAATCAGTGAATAAGAGGAATGTTGCAAAAGAAGTAATGAAGTGGAGATTTTAATACATGATTTTTTTAAAAAATGTGAGAAGTGCACGATTACCTGCAAGATGTGCATCAGGGAGCAAATAATGGGGTAATTTTGCAGTTCACCAGGTGGAGGATTTGTGCAGGATTGGTGAATGTGAGAATTGGTGGAAAGCAAGAGAGCCCGAAGTAGAGTCATGGAGATGTACAGCACGAAACTACTATTCATTTCAACTCGTCCGTATCTAAACTTAAAAATTCTGGCAGCGTACCACTGAAAGGGAGTGTCGTTGCAGGGAATTGCTAAATGAAAACATTGTGCTCGAGCTTTCTGAATTTGAGAATTTGGAGCAGGACATCAGATAATGGGAGGAGTGTTACAGTATAACAATAAATGAGATAATTGGGATAAGGCAATAATGGAAATTTGGAGTAGAGCATCTCTGAATGGAAGAATTGGGCTGTGGTAAACTCAGTGAATCCTGAAACAATTCCATAACACTCACTCTGTGAAAAGTCACTGCCATAGGACTGAAATACTTCTTCATTTCTGACTATCTGGCAAAGAAATATTCCTTCGGTCCGAACATTCTCGCAGAGTTTCCGTATCTTAACAGTAATCCTCGAATTATGTTGCACTTCCTCGTTTCCGAACCCTTACAAAGAGGCACTGGCTGAGGATTGACGCTCTCTTATTAACGCACACACGCATTTCATCAGTGTAATGATGTCAGAATTGAAGGCTGCTTCATGAAGACAGAGGCAGTACTGAAGAAAGTAATTAGCTGAGCGAGTATTTAGGAATTTTGGCATTGGTGCTTTGAAATGCAGGTATTCGCTCACTACAAATCCTCTCACGAGGTACTGCCTCTGTCCTCATCCTCTCATCATGTATTCTTACCTCATTCCAATGAGGAACTGAGGGAGTGCACGGGTAACAAAGCGTCAATAATCAGACATTGTTTATTTAAACAGTGTCAGAAATGAGGGAGTACTTCACAATTGAAACAATAATACTGAGGTATTGGAGCCCTGTCAGAGGTTTAACGGTGAGGGAGTGCTTCATTGTCAGAGGGACACAAGTGAAGAACTGTGTATTGTCTGAGTTCATTCCTGACTTGCCAGAGATGCTAAGTGATTCTCTGAAAAATGACAGGTTCCCAAGCCCAAGTTTCCTATTTAGGGGTGTTCAGCTCGAATTCTCCTGACAAGTATTGCCCTGTCCCAGTTCTCCCATTTACTGCTACACTGCTCCAACTTTCCTAACTGACCTGCTGCAAATTCTCATATTCTTCCCTTATGGTGTCGCGCTGGTAGAATTCTTCTATTTAGGCATGGATGAGTCGGACCAAAAGATCTGTTTCCGTGTTCTACATCTCTGTGACTTGATATGGGCTTAACCGCTCTGCACTAATTCTTTCATTTACCATGTCAGCAAAATTTGGATAAACATATGGATGAAAGTAGAATATTGTCGGACAGATACGTTTCAGATTGGTTCCACAGATCGGAACAACTTCGCGGGCAGAAAAGCCTGTTCTGGGCTGTAATGTTCTATGTTCTAATATATCGAAATGCAACAACTTTCCCATTGAGTGGTATCCTGCCCCATTTCACCCACTTGGAATTTAATTATATTTCCATGAATTCTCCAATTATTGATATCCTGCATCACTTTTTCCATCTAGTTGCTCCGTGATACACCTTTCACTTAATAGTGCCCTAATCATTTTTGTACAAAGTTAAAAATCACACAACACCAGGTGGTTGTAGGAGCGGCGCTCCGAAAACTAATGCTTCCAATTAAGACAGTTGGACTATAACCTGGTGTTGTTGATTTTTAACAGGTTAGCTGAAATGGCCATGCTAAATTACCTATCGTTTTCGGTATTTTGTACATGAGGTGCATTAATTAGGGGTAATTATAGGATAATAGAGAAGGAGATTGAGTAGGGAGGGTTACTCTTCAGAGGATCGGTGTGCACCTGCTGGGCCACGCGTTCTATGTCCACACTGTAGGGATTATATGATTTTATAAAAAGGACATAGGGCAGTATTGAGCAAAATCAATAATATTGGAAAATTTTCTGTGGCTTTCTGCGTCATTTATATCATTTGTTCGTTCGGCTTAGGCGAGAGTATTGTGAGCAGTTCTAAAATTCACATCACTGCAGGAATGTGACAGCACCTGGAACCGTGCAGAAGAGATTTATCAGGATAATGTATAATTGAAAAGCTTCAGTTATAAAGAGAGTTTAGGCAGGTGGGATTGTTTTTCTTTGCGCAGAGGGGATTGAAAGGATACAAGATTGAGATGTACAAAATAATGAGGCAGACTGAAAGAAACGTTTCTCGTTGATGAATATATCAATCACTGGGGAGCATAGATTTGAGTTAAGAGGCAGTAAGGTTTGAGTAACGTTTTGAGCTATGGTGTGTTTGGAACCTGGAACTAACATCAAGGGTCAGAAGCCCTCCTAAATTTAAGAACCGTTCAGATGGGAATTTGTGATGCCAAATTATACAGGACTCTCGGGTAAGTGACTTAAATGACAAGTGTGGATACTTTAGCGGTTGTTATTGTTTAGTACCAACACAGAGGCTGAGGGAAATCTTTCTGCATAGAAGTCCTGTGTCGTACCTCTGCCTGTTACCGCGCGAGTCAGAGGTTTATTTCCCCATCAGGAAAACCGTTTGCTTTTTGGGGCAACTCTGTCGTTAACGCTGTTGTATTTCAGCGCCAGGAGCCAGGATTCGAATTCAGCCTTGAGAGACTAAATGTGTGGAGGTTGCACGTTCTCGCGCGCGGGTTCCTTCCAGCTACTCCAGCTTCGTCATCCAGTCTAAGCGTATGCACGTTAGATTAATGTAAATAAACCCTCAATTAAATTTAAGTGCTGTAAATCAGAGACAAAATTAAGAATTACAGCACAAGAGGATTCGGAGTTAATGTTTTGGATTGAGTGAGCCTTCCTATGTATAGCTCTCTACTGAAGCTTTGACACTGCTTTCTCTCCACTGACGATGTCAGACCGCAGAGCTGTCCTACTAATTTCTATTTTCGTCAGTGAATACTCAATCCGGTTTTGGAAAGAAAGGGTAGGGGATTTTGTTGCTCTTCGGTGGCACGGTACAGGTTCAATGGGCCAAACGGTCATTGTCTGCACTGTAGGGATTCTAACATCTTTTACTCTCTGAGCTTATGTCTTTTGTTTGCATTTTTGAAAAATCCCTCTAAAATCTGAATTGCAAAAGTGCACGCAATATTCTACCTGCAGCTGAATGAATAAACGAGATATGTTAAAGATTTGGAAATTGGACACTTCGTTCCTAAGTTCGGGTTATTAATATCTGTCCATCCATTATTGATGTGACATGTCACAGGAAGGACAATGCTGTCTGAATAAGAATGGGGATGGACTGCACCTCCTGGGGACAGAGTGTCAGTGTCCGTGAAATTTGCAAACTGCACCTTGTGCCCATGTTGGAATGAAAAGCATTTCGTAGATTTGTGTCGGATTGAAATGTTTACTGGAAGCAGGAACCTGAGGAAGATATTCATTCTACCCCACTTCCCAATATCCAATATCCAATCTCACCTTTTGCCCGCACAATGCAGGAAACTTTCTCTCCGGACATCTGGTCGAATATTCCTTGAATCCCAGCACTTTCCTGAACAGCACCGTTCCGTAAAATCACATAAGACATAATACCTGCCAGTTTGCAATATTCCACATAACTGTCCAAGGTTCCACACCTATCCTCCAGTGATTTATCTGCACTTTCCTCCACCTAGGGTTTATATCCTGCCCACAATGTGATCTCTCTACACTAGAGAGAGGTAAACAGAGTGGAAAATAAATTTATGAACACCTATGTTCTGTCTGAAAAAAAAATGACCCCATGCTTCCAGTTTCCAGACACTTGAACAATCCACTATGATGACATGCCATCATCTCATTCTCCAGGCTGCTGCAGTTCTCCCGCAATGTGCAGCTGGAAGAGCAGCACCCCATATTCTAGTAAGCGATCATTCAGGCTTCAGTACCAAAATCGAGTTTTATCATTTGAGAAACTGACGCCTACTTTCACCTTCCTGATCCACCCGCACATCCCATCAGTTGCGAAAATGGATTGCTGGACTCGAAACGATATCGCTCCTTTCTCTGCACAGATGTACAAGACCATCTGCTTTTGTTCAGACTCTTCTGCTTTTCTTCAGAGAACTTTGTTCCGTTCTGCAGGAATCGTCTGCTTTCAGGAGAGGATGTTCAGCGGAGTCTGTAGATGTTGCTCGCCTGGACCATTCCCAATGAGAAGATAGGAGAGCTAGGTTGGCGCTGTTTATCTGAGTGCAGAGAAGACTGATTGAGGAACCGAGTAATCGGCACATATTGTGAAGAGGGTAGACACCTGTGACAGGAATAAGGTGTTATCGGAAGGATTAATGAGGAGGGACACAGATTAAAAGCAAGAGAGAAGAGCTTTAGAAAAGATTTCGCAAGAATGCTTTCACCAGAGTTTGCTGTTTACATGGAATTTATTGACTGAATTGGTATTGCTCAGTCAACAGAATATTTCAGCGGTATGTAGTCGAGCACGTGAAGAGTCACGCACACGTGGATAAGACCAGGTATTGGAAAGTCGGGCGAGAGCAAACAGATATTGGGTGGGAGTCCGGAACACAATATGTCAAGGGTGACTTTGTGTGCTATAAAACGGTAGCTGGTGTTGCTCTGTGGCGCAAGGAAAAGCGGTTTGGATTTTTGCGTCATTGTTAAGGTTGATGTTCAAAGCCAGTAGGTTCCAGTCCCACCAGAGTCGGGTTTTAGCTCATGGTTTGAAATGTGATGAGACTAGCATCGCTTGCTCACCTTCAAGATTCGTGCAGAAAACCAACTGTCTCGAACCACAACGTTTCCCTCCCACAGACGCATATTTTCGATATCTATTAAAGGTAGAGCTCGATAAATGTCTGCTACCCAGTTGGGAACAGGATGATGTGTATTGGTTGGAAAAAGACATTGAGTTATTTGGTCAGCCATGACGATATCGAATGGCAGGGCCAGTTGGGTGAATGGCCTCCTCTTTTTCCTCTCTGTCTGGGTTGTTTCTGTCAGAGGGTTTTAAACAATAACATAATGAGGACAAAGTGAATCTACACCACGGAATCTTATGGTCGTCACCGTTGCCTCGCCAGTCTAACAACTGGAATAGACAGCTGGTGTTGCAGCTTTAATTCAGACAGTGAAGGATTCTCACAGCCGTCCTGTGAGACTGCACGCTCATTCACACATGTTCCCAATTGGACACTTGGAACAAATGATCGCGTGGATATTGGGGGATCAACGAGAAATTTCCGATTTGCTGGTCTGTCCAGCCACTGTAGCGAACATGAATTTCTGCCATTCTGAATCTTACTCTGGATTCTTGCTACTTTGCAATTGAAGCTCAAAATCAATTTATCTTGCATAGCAATCATAAGTCTTCAATATTCATAAAAGAACATTGCACTGATCACTTGTATGTAGTAATGGTGAAGATTGTTGACGGTGGGTATCGTGTGGGTCATGCTGTCTGGATGATCTTTCGAAAGGAAGTTGGTGAAGTGTCAGTGAATCGAATTCTGTGGCGAATTGAAGCCGATGGAATGAAAAGGCCCTTGACAGCGGAGGTGTAATATTGTCTGTAATCAACAAAGGAAGCCACACTAAGCTCATTTTCAAAAAAGTATGTTTTTCACAACATGTTTCTATGTCCTTTTCCTGAACCTGATTCTCCATAATCGATGGTCCATTGTTAGGATAACCTCCTCTGCCTTAGATTTCATTTCAGAGTCACAGCAAGAATTGTGCATTTGGATTGAAGGGCCGAGTGTTAAAATCAGAACCCCAGGCAGGCTGATTACCCGTGGCTCGAATGGCTCAATTGGTTAGTGGGTGGCATCTATATGACAGTATAGAAAGGCGTGATGTGCTGCGGTTTTGATTTCGATCTTTGCCTGGAGCAGTTTTTACTGACAAAGACCAGAGATTATGGAACATCAGGCTAAGGAACAGTTAAAACATAGAACATTGCAGCGCAACACAGGCCCTTTGGCACCTGATGTTGTGCCGTCTTGTAATTCAAATCTGAAGTCCGTCTTAACTACGTTATTCCAGTACAATCCATGGGTTTATCCAAAGATGATTTAAAAACCCTAAACGTTGCTGCATTTACGAATGTTGAAGGCAAGGCGTTCCACACCCTTACCACTCTCTGAGTAAAGAACCTACCACTGACGTCTGACCTATATCAATCACCACTGAATTAAAAGCTATGTCCGCTTCTGCTAGATATCATTCATCCAAAGAAAAAAAGGCCTTCAATCTCCACCTTACCGGAACTTCTGATTATCATTTACGTCGCTATTAAGTCACCTCTAAAAGTCTTCTCCGAGCAAGAACAGTCTCAAATCCCTCAGCATTTGCTCGTTAGTCCTTCGTACTATACTAGGCAACATCCTAGTAAATCTCCTCTTCATACTTTCCAATCCATCCACATCATTCCGATAACACGGAGACCAGAACTGTATGCAAATCTCCAAGTGCGGCCAAATTAGAAGACTTCTAGAACTGCAACTTGATCTCTTGCCTCCGAAACTCAATCCCTCCACCAATAAAACCTCACACACCGTGCTCCTTTGAAACAAAATTATCAACCTAGTGGAAACATTCAGTAGCACTTCCTACAAATGAACCTCAATTCCATCTACTCGAATAGGTTTTATCTCAATATTCTTATCGACAACATTGTCTTTGTCATGTGTAACACTGAAGGAACATTTTCCTTCAACGCCTCCCCTATCCTCGGACTCGACGTATAAATTCCTACTGCTGTCCATAACTGGCCCTCATCTTACCTTCGTCACTCTTTTATTCATGACATACCAATCGAAAGCTTTAGGTTTTTCATTGATTCTACTCGGCAAGACATCTCACGTCCCCTCCTGGCTCTCCTTAACTATCTCTTTAGGTCCAATCTGGACAACTTTTAACTCTCGAGCAGCCTTATAATGCCTTCAAGTCTCATCCTTACAGAAGACTCGTTCTTCCCTTCGACGAGAGATTCAACTTCTTTGGTAAATCAAAGCTCGCTTTCTCGACCACTACCTCACTGACTGTTGCATACATAGTTATCAAGGACAGACAGTAGCTATTCCTTGAACAAGCTCCAAAGCCGTATTGTGACCAACCCCTGCAGTTTCATTCCCCAAACTCTGCATCCTATATCTTGCCTGATCGCATTGTAATTGCCTTTCCTCCAGCTATAACTCTTGTGATGTGGTATATACCTATCCTTATCCATCACTAAACTAAATATAAACGAATTGTGTTCACGATCATCAAAGAGCTCACTTACCTCCAAATCGAACACCTGGCCGGGTTCATTACAAAGTACCAAAACCAATTTGACATCGCTTCTTTTGGCCTATGTACAAACTGTGTCACGTAACCCCCTGCACACATGGCAAAAACTGACCCGTCTAAGTTACTCGAACTATAGCGTTTCCAGCCAATATTAGGAAAGTTAAAGTTCTGCATAACAACTGCCCTGTTATTTTCGCTCCTCTCCAGAATCGTTTTTGAAATCCTTTCCTCGACATCTTCGGATCTTTTTGGTGTCCCATCGAAAACTCACCATCAAGTGACCTCTCCTTTCCTGATTATGATCTCAGACAATGTCGGCTCAGTAGACGAGTCCTCAGCAAATCTTTTCTGCCACCGTAATACTGTGCTTGACTAACAATGCCACATCTCTTCTACTATTACCATCTTCCCTGTTCTTACTGAAATCTCTAAATCTTGGAACCTACAATAACCATTCCTGTGCCTGCTCTATCCAAATCTCCGAAATGGTCACAACATCGAAATGCCAGGTACCAACCCATGTAACAAGTTCATCCACCATATTTTGGATGCTCCTGGCATTGGTGTCGATACACTTCAAACCACCTTGCTGCTTGCTGGAGCACTGTTGCGACCTTGAAACCTTATTTATGAACGCACTAATCACAACCTCCAGTAAACTGACGCTACAATACATGTTCCCTCTGAATTCATTTAAACCCTCCCGAAGGGCATCAGCAAATTCCCCCTTCCTCTACCAGAATATTGGTTCTTCTAGGGTTCAGGTGAAGACCATCCTTTGAGTTGAGTTCCCATCTACCCTAGAATGAGCACCAATTATGCAAGTACCAGAATCCCTCCCTCCCGCAAAATCACTGTAGCAACCTGTTCAACTCCTCACTCCCTATTCCTCACTTCACTGGCACATAGCATGGGCAAGCAATCAGCGATAATAACTTTGTGTGTTCTGGCTCTAAATTTCCACCTTAGCTTCCGGAATTTTTGCCTCCGGTTTTTACTACCTATGTCAGAGGTACGTATATGGACCACAACTTGGGGCAGCTCCCCTATCCCGAAAACGATACAAGACATCAGGAATGCTGGCACCTGGGAGGGAACACACCAGCACGAGTCAGTCTCATTCCCACAGAATCTCATATCTGTCCCCAATGACGAACGCTCCACTACTCCTCTCTCCCCTTCGAGTCTGAGCAACAGCGACAATCTCTGTTCCAGACACCTGTACCCCGTGGCTTACCCCAGCTAAAACATCTCCCCCAACAGTATCCAAAAAAGTTGCATTGTTATTGAAGGAGACAATCACATTGGATCCCTGTACTGCCTCTCGGTCCCCCTTTCCTCCGACGTCTGTAACCCATCTATCTTTCCCCTGGACCTAACGTGTTACTGTCTCCCTGTAACTACTCTCAATTACGCCCTTAGACTCCCGAATGATCCAAACTCCAGCTCCAGTCCCCTAAAGCTCTTTCCGAGGAGGTAGAGTTGTCTACACTACCTGCAGATGCAGACAGCAGAGACACTAGTAGTGACACTTCCCTCCCTCATTTTACAGGAGCAACATTCAAGTCACCACAATGCATCCCCATTGATCTGATTTCCCAGACACATTATACACATATAAAAAAGATGCAAAACAATGCTGAGTAAAGCAACATTTATAAGAGAAGTCCAGATTATGATTCTGATGAGTGTTCTGCCCTTGGAACACACCTCAATTCTGAAAGAACAGCTACAAACAGAGAACAAACTTTGTTACGATCTAAAAGCAACGAAGATGAGCTTTCGTTAAGAACCGTGTACCAGACAAAATTTAAATATGAAATCTCCTGATCTGAAATCAGACGTGCTAAAATTATACCTTAAGCTTACAAACAGGAACTCCCTTCAGGATTTGATTAAGAGAAGTGATTCTCCTGCAAAAGTTTTAAAATATGACTCACAACGGAGATTACAATTAATGCCTTTCTGTCTCTCTTCCTCTTGTTTCCTCTGTGTCAATAAACAACTTCTCCTTTGGCGAGTTTTGAGAAGATTTGAAGCTTATTATGAGGTTCTGGATGTAGGTTTGCTCGCTGCGCTGGCAGGTTCGTTTTCAGACGTTTCGTCAACATACACGGTATCATCCTCAGCCAGCCTCCAGATGAAACATTGCTGATGATTCTTGCTTACTCTTTATAAGCTTGGGTTAATTTGCGTTATTGATATCATTTCCTGTGGTGATGTCATTTTCCATGATGATGTCATTTCCTGTTCTTTTTCATAGAGAGTGGTAAATCGTGTCGAAGTCAATGTGTTTGTTGATAGGTAAGAGTTCTCAAGTTGAAGGGTCGGGCCTATCACCACTTGTCGGTAAGTGTTGGCATCTGCAAGTAGTGTGTTCACTTTTCAATGTATTCTCTGGGTTAAAATGATTGTCAAGCGTCTTTTTTTCTGCAGTTAGGAAGCCATGCTTTTATCTTTCTTTTGGTCTTTCTAGTGCTTTCCCTTCTGGTGTACTGACTCTGTTTCCTTCCGTTTTTTCTGCTTACCGTTAGTGCGACTAACTGTCTGATAGTTTGCTAAGTTTCTTCAAAGAGATGGTTGCCTTTCAGTGTTGTTTCTAATGACACGAAGAAATCTTTCTTGCTCGCATCCTGGAAGCTGCAATTTAATCTTCTTACTAAGATGGCTTTTTCAGTGACTGTTAACGGTTGGACCGATACGGTTTTTATCAATGTTTCTGCGTTTTCAGTGTTGTTACTCTGTGTAAGTTTGCCTAGGATTTTTTGGAAGTTCTTTTTTTTTATTTTCTCTGAGTTTGTCGCTGTCTAATACATATGACTTGTTGCGGTGTGTCTGTACATTCATGCTCTGTTGCATTAGTGAACAAAGAATTTTGGTGCAAGATTTCCCAGTTGTATTCACGGAGTCTGTTGTGGGCATCATTAAAATATTCGCTAAGCATTCTGCGACCTTTTGCTCTGCTAGTCTTTTAGCTAGTTGTCTGTTAAGGGGAAGTTTGTAATGAAGACATTTAGGTAGTACCTGTTTTCTTAGGCATTCGTGCAGGAAATACAGCTGTTCGTAGGTAGCACTCTGTCGGATGGCATTCATTTCCCATTTTCGGGCAATTTTTAGTGTATTGTGTCCATATGTGTTAGCGAGGTTTGGGATGATTTGCAGCTCAGACTGAGGTTCTAGATGTAGGTTTGCTCGCTGAGCAGGAAGGTTTTTCAGACGTTTCATCACCATACAAGTTAAACTTACAGTAAACTTCCAGACGAAACATAGCTTTGATTCCTGCTTTCTATTTATACGTTTAGATTTCTTTGGGCCTGAGGTGATGTCATCTCCTGTTCGTTTTCACGGCGGTGGTAAGTAAGGTCCAAGTTAATGTGTTTGTTGATAGATTACCCGTTAGAATGCCATTCTTCGAGGAATTCTTTGGTTGAGCTTGCCCGAAGATGGCTGTTTTTTTCCCCGAATGGAAGTGGTGTCCTTCCTTATTGTATGTACGGATATTAATGAGAACGAGTCATGTCAGTTTGTGGCTAGTTGATGTTCATATATTCTGGTGGCTAGTCTTCTGCCTGTTTGTTCAATGTAGTATTTGTTACAGTCCTTGCACTGCATTTTGTAAATAAAATTAGTTTTGCTTGTTATTTGTACACGGACTGTCAAGTTCATTGCCTGCAGTCTTTGTGTGTTGGTGGGTTTGTGTACTATCATGATGCCAAGGGGGCAATCATATCCGAGATGTTTTTGATGTCGGGGAGAGTGACTAGGGTTTCTGGACGTGTTTTGTCTGCTTGTTTGAGTTTGTCGCTGAGAAATCTGCGAACTGTGGTCATTGTGGAGCCATTCTCTTTTAATACATTCTCTTTGTTTTTCCTTTGTTCTGCATTGCTTCTCTGTGCTGAAGTGTGTGTTTGGTCGTTGGAACAATGTTCTGACGCAGCTTCGTTTGTGGATGTTGGGATGAATGGTTCTGTAGTTCAATATTTGGTCAATATGTTTTCCTGGAGACGCTGATGTGATGTCACCATTGGCTGTTCACTCTACTGTGACATCTAGTAATGACAGTTTCTTCTTGCTTCCCTCCTCTTTGGTGAGTTTTATATCAGTAAGGGTATTATTACAGGTCTTGAAGGTTTCCTCTAACTTGTTTTATTTAGTAATATCAAAGTTTTCATCCACGTACCGGAACCAAAGTTTGTGTTACTTGGTTGGCAGAGCTTTATGTTCGAGTCTCAGTATTACTGCCTTTGCTAACAACCCTGATATCGGCGATTACATTGGTGTTCCATTGATTTATCTGTCGGTTTTGTTGTTGAAGATGAAGTGAGTGGGAAGGCATGGGTCCACAATCTTGACGATACTGTCCTTGCTGATGCAGTTGGTGTTGTTTGATGTATGTGTCTTTCGGTCTTCTCATAGCGTCGTCAGTGTTTCCTTGGCCAGGTTTATTTTGATTGGTGTGAACAGGGCTGTTACATCCTCTTCTCTCTTCACGTTTTGATGGTCTTCAGAAATTCTTGGGTGGAGTGGATGGTGTGGCGTGAGGCTTCTACTAAGTGTTTTAGACTCTGATGTGGCCCCTTGGCCAATCTTTTCCAGGGAGCGAGACAATGGGTCTAAGGGGGGGGGGGGGGGGGGGGGCGGGGGGCGGCTGCAGGTTTGTGAATTTTGGGTAATCCGTCGAAGCGTGGTGTGTTGGATCTGTTTGCTTTTTTTTTGAAATCGGTCTTATTTATTTCTACAGCTTTCTTGAAGTTTTTTTGTTAAGGGCTGTGATTCGGTTCACTAGTTGTGGGGTCGGGTCCATAGCCACTTGCTAATCAATTTGATATCTGCAAGTCGTGCTTTTGCTTTGACAATGTAGTCTCTTTGGTTTAAAATGACTGTCAAGCGTCCTTCGTCTGCAGGTTGGATAACAATGCTTTTTTCTTCGTTTTTTTTTGTCTTTCTACTGCTTTTCTTTCACGTGTAGTCAGTGCGTTTCCTTCCTTATTTTGGTTTACGCTGGTGCGTCTAACTATCTGGCAGTTAGCTGGATGTTTTGTCTGTGAATTAATTGTCTTTCAGTGTTGTTTCTCATGCTGTGAAGAAACTTTCTTGTCCGCATTCGGGAAGATGAAATTTAAACCTTTTACTCAGACGGATTTTTCAGTGTCCATTAAGGGTCGGACAGGTAAGGGTTTTTTTTTTAATGCTTCTGTGTTGTCAATGTTGTTACTTTGTGTAAGTTTGCGAGGTTTTTTCGCAGGTCTAGTTTTTTTTTCACTTTCTGCGTTTATCGATGTCTAATATCTATAGCTTGTTGTACTGTATCTACCCATTAATGGTCTGTTGCATGAGTGAGTAGTGATTTTGGGTGCAAAATTTCCCATTTGTATTTATGGAGTCTGTTGTGGGCCTCATTAAGAATTTCGCTAAGCATTCTCCGGCCGCTTTTTTTCTGTTATTCCTTTAGCTGGTGGGGTGTTAAGGGGAGGTTAGCATTTAAGGCATTTAGGAAGCACGTGTCTTCTTAAGTATTCTTGCAGGAAGTACAGATATTCGCTGGTGGCGCTTGTTTCCCGCTTTCGGGCCAGTTTTAGCATAACGCGCCCCTAGTTGTTAGCGTGATTTGAGAAGGTTTGTACCTCAGTTTGAAGTTCTGGACGGAAGTTTATTCGCTGAGCTGGACGGTTCATTTTCAGATGTTTCGTCAGCATACTACGTAACATTTTCAGTGAGCCATCGCACGAAGCATTGCTGATGATTCCTGCTTTCTATTGATATGTTTGGGTTTTTTGGGGTTGGTCATGTCATTTACTGTTGTAATATCATTACCTGCGGTGATGTCATTTCATCTTCTTTTTCTCAGGAGTTTGTAAATCGGGACCAAGTCAATATGTTTGTTAATACAGTTCTGGTTGGAATGCCATGCTTCTCGGAATTCTTTTGAGTGTCTCTGTTTGGCTTGTCCTAAGATGGATGTGCTGTCCCAGACGATGTGGTGTCCTTCATTATCTGTATGTATGGATATCCGTAAGAGAGGGTCATGTCGTTTTGTGGCTAGTTGATGTTCATGCATCCTGGTGACTAGCTTTCTGTCCGTTTGTACAACGTAGTGTTTGAATGGCATTTTGTAAATGACATTAGCTTTGCTTGTTGTCTGCACAGCGTCTTTCAAGTTCATTAGCTGTAGTTTTAGATTTTTTGGTATGTTTGTGGGCTACCATGATGTCAAGGGGTCTGAGTAGTTTCGCAGTCATTTCTGAGAAGTGTGTGATGTACGGGGGAGTGGATAGGGATTTGGGACGTGTTTTGTCTGCTTGTTTCTGTTTGTTGCAGAGCAATTTGCGAACTGCCTTCATTGAATTAGCATCCTTTTTGAACACATGGTATAGGCGAGTTTCGTCTACTCTGCGTAGTTCCTCTGTGCTGCAGTCTGTGGTTGCTGGTGGAATATGGTTCAGATGCAGCTTCGTTTGCAAATATTGGGATTATTGGTTTCCAACCCAAAGTTTGGGTTGGATGTTTGGCAGAGCTATTTGTTCCTTACAATGAAACATCCCGTATGAACCAAATATTGAACTACGGAAGCAGTCATCCCAACATTCACAAATGATACTGCATCATTCAGGACATTTCCCAGAACAAGTATACCGTTTCAGATACTTACTAGGGGTAAGCCATGTGGTACGGGTCTCTGGCACAGATTCTGTCCCTGTTGCTCGGAATGGAAGGGAGTGAGGAGCAGAGCATTAGTCATTAGGGGCTTCATAGTTAGGGAGGCACATAGAGTGTTCTGTGGGAACGAGAGAGACACACGGTTCGTATGTTGCCTCACAGGTCCTCGGTTTGTGATGCTTCAGATCGTGTTTTGAGGATCCTTATTTGGGAAGGGGACTAGCGCCAAGTCATGATTACATAGCCACCAACAAAATAGGTAGGAAATGTGATGGGGATTTAATACCGACATTCAGGGAGGTATGGTGAAAGCTCAGAGCCAGAACAAAATAATTATTATGTCTGATTTGTTTCCCGTGCCCCGTGCTAACGAGGGGAGGAATAGGGAGAGTGGAGTGAACGAATGTCTGCAGGGATGGTGAAGGAGGAAGGGATTCAGATACCAGCACAGTTGGGCTCATTCTGGGATAAGCAGGAACAAAACAAAATGATGGCCAATACCTCAACCGGAAGGGTAAAAATGTCCTCGTTGAAAATGTTCAAATGGTCTTCCTCAGGTTCAAACGAGGTATACAGGGGATTGTGAACTTAAATTTAACACCAGTGTCGAGGAGGGTGAGAATAGTGCGGTCATAAATAAGGTTTTTAGTTCGCAAGAGTGCAATGAAAGCTGAAGGGTGGTTTGAAGTGTGCCATCTTCAATGCTATGAATATTTAAAATAAGGTGAGTGAACTTGCAGCATGGTTGGTATCTTAGATTTCGATGTTGTTGCCATTTCTGTGACATGGATAGACCTTGGCCACCAATGGTTGTTACAGCTTCCGGGATATAGATGTTTCAAAAAGAACAGGCAAGGTGGTAAAAAAGTGGGAGGTGTGGTATTGCTACTCAATGACTGTATCAGAGTGGCAGAAATGGAATTTGATAACACATCTACTGAGGTAATATAGGCTGAGAATGGTAACAGGAAAGGAGAAGACACACTATTGGTAGTTTTCTCTCAGCCTCCGAAAAATTCCAGAGATGTAAAGGGAAGGATAGCAAAAAGCATTATGGGTAGGCGCGATAGTAGCACGATAGTTGTTATGAGGGACTTTAACTTTCAAAATACGATAGTTCAAGTACTTTAAATTGGTCAGTTTTTTTTGTCCAATGCGTGCAGGAAGGTTTCCTAACACAGTATGTGGAAAGGGATACAAGGACCGAAGCCACTTTGGATTTGGTACTGAGTCATGAACCAGGCCAGGTGTGAGAATCGGAGGTAGGTGAGTGCTTCGGTGATAATGACCATAATTCGCTTCTGTTTATTTTACCGTTGGAAAGGGATAGGTATATACTGTAGGGCAGTATGTATAAAACATAGAACAATACATCGCAGAACAGTCTTCGGAAGTGCACTGTCAACTTTAGTGGCAACTTTCAGGAATCTAAAAAAGTGGACACCAAGATCACTCTGCAGATCCACACTCCAAAAAATCTTTCCATTGACCCAATATTCTGCTTTTCTGTTATTCTTCTCCAAGTGAATCACCTCAGATTTATCCGATTTGATTTCCATTTGCCAATTTGAACCTCAGTTCTGCAGTTTATCCAAGTCTTCCTGCAACCTGCAACAATCTTCCACAGTCTCCACCACTCCACCGACTTGAATATCATCTACAAACTTGCTAAAACATCCACTTATGCTAGCGTCCAAGTCTTTAGAAAAGTTACAAACTGAAAAGCTGCCAAAAGAGATCCTTGTTGCACAGCATAGGGAACCAGGCGTCAGGCTGCATATTTTCCCTCAACCAACTCTCGTTGCCTTCGTACAGAAAGCCAGTTTCTAATTCAAACTGCTAGATCACATTCAATCCCATGCCTCCACATTTTGTCCAGAAGCCTTGCATGCAGAATATTTAAAAAGGCTTTGTTGAAGTCCATGCACACCATGTCAACTGCCCTACCCTCATCCACATGCTCAATCACCTCAAAAATCCCAATGAGGTTTGTGAGACACGACCTGCCCTTGACGAATCCATGTTGACTATTTCTAATCAAGTTGTTGCTTGCTGGATGATTATATATCCTATCCCTTATAATCCTTTCCAAAACATTTCCTACAACAAACATAAGGCTCACTGGTCTATAATTACCTGGGTTATTTCCACTGCCCTTCTTGAATAAGGGCACAGAATTTGCAATCCTCCAGTCCTCTGATACTAAACCTGTAGACAATGATAGCTCAAAGATAAAGGCCAAAGTCTCGGCCAAATTCTTTCTAGCTACCCATAGAATTCCCTGAAAAAATCCATTCAGCCCAGATGACTTATCTCCTTTCACACCTTCTAAAATGACAACGCCTCCTCCTTATTAACCTCAATCTTTTCAAGTCTACTAGCCCATAACTAAGGTTTCTCCTCTACAATACTCTCCTTTTCCTGACTGAAAGCAGATGAGAAATATTCGTTTAGCACCATTCTGATCTTCACAGTGTCCAGACGCAACTTCCAACTTCTGTTTTTGACAGGCTCTATTCCTATCTTCGTCATGCTTTTATTCTTTACATATCTATGGAAAGCTTTCGGGATCTCCTTTATTCGACATGCTGAAGACTCCTCATGTCCATTCCTTGCTCTTCTTAACTCTCTCTTTAAATAATTTCTAGATACTCTGTAACTCGTCATCGCCTTAACCGAACCATCTCGCCTGAATGTCACATAAGCCTCCCTCTGCCGCTGAACAAGAGATAAAATTTCTTTAGTAAACCATGGTTCCCTTGTGCCTTGCCTGACGGGGACATACTTTTCAAAGACATGTAGTATCTGTTCTTTAAACCGGCTCCACATTTCGATTGTCCCTATCCCCTGCATTTTGCTGCCCCATTCTATGCTTCCTCAGTCTTTCTTATGGCATTATAATAACCCTTCCTCCATCCATTACACTTCCCATGTGGCATGTTCATACCCTTCTCTATCACTCCAAAGTGCTCACCTAAAACTAAATTAGACTCCTGGCCTGGTTCATTTCCAAATACCACATACGTTGTGGCCTCCTCTCTTGTCAGACCGTCGATATATTGAGTCAGGAAACCCTCCTACACACATTGGACAAAAAGTGATCCATCCGACGTACAAGAGATATAGCATTTCCAGTCAATGTTGGGGAAGCTAATTTCCCCCATAATGACCAGCCTGTTCCATTCGCTTCGGCCCAGAATCCATTTGCCTATCCTTTCGTTCACATCCCTGGAGCTTTTTGGATGCTTGTGAAAACTCCCAGCAGTGTGACCACTCCTCTCCTGTTTGTGAACTCAACCGATACCACGTCAGCACATGAGTCCTTGTCAAGTGTTCTTTCAGTCACCGTTATACCATCCTTGACGAACAAAGCCACACCTACCCCCACCCCGCATTTACCACCATCCCTGATATTGATGAAAACCCAAAACCTGGAACCTGCACCTTCAATTCCTGACTTTGCTCAATCCATGTCTCAGTAATGACCACATGATGGAAGTTCACCTATGTTTTTCCGGATACTCCTGGCGTTGACGTTGACACACTTCAAGCCAGCTTGTTGTTTGCCAGCACACTCCTGTGACCCTGACATCCAGTACATGTCCTGCCTACTCTCATCCGCTTGTGTACAGGAACTTGAACATAGGTTCCCACAATCCTGCTGAGCGAGTTGAAACCCACGCAAATAGCAAAAGCAAATTTCACACCCATGATTTTCATACCATTCTGGTTCAAGTGAAGACCGTCCCGCTTGTAGAGGTCGCACCTTCCCCAGAATGAGCCCCAATCATCCATAATTCTGAAATCCACACACCCTGCACCACCCTTTGCCGCCATGTATTAAGCTGGTATCTCTCTCTGCTTTTCACTTCACTATTATATGGCACAGATAAAATACAGAGATAACAATCCTCTTCTAAGTTTCCACACTAGCTCCCTGAAATCCTGCCTTTCCACCCCGTCCCTCTTTCTATCTGTGTATTTGGTCCACTACTTGGAGATGGTCACCCACTCCCTTCAGGACCCCAAAGAGAAGATACTAGGTATCACGGAACCTAACAACTGCGAGGCAACACTCCAACCGTGAGTCTATTTCATTCCCAACATACCTTCTATCTGACCTTTCCAATACTGAGTCCCAATTGATTAACACGCTCCTTCTTTCCCCACTTCCCTTCAGTGCAACAGGAAAAGACTGTGTGCCAAAGACCTGCACCCCAGTGCATGCCATCGGTAAGTCGTTGCCTACCCAAATTTATCCAAAACGTTATACTTGATTTCCAGGGAAAAGACCACAGGAGATCCCTGTACTGACTGTTATACCCTCTTCTAAAATTTACCCAGCTTTCTTCATGCCTAGGAGCCTGTAACTCTTATCTGTCACACACCCTGCCTCCAGAATGATCTGAAGTTCATGCAGCTTCCGCTACAGTTCCCTAACGTGGTCTTGGACGAGCAAGAGTTGTGTGCACTTTCTCCAGATGTACTTGAATGGGACAATAATGGCATACCTAGCCTCGAACATTATGCAGGAGGTACATTCCTCTCCTTGCACTGTCAGTCCTGCTAGTTACCTTACCAGAAAGCTTAGGAGATCTGTCCATGGTGTAAAGGTGAAAGAACGTGGATGGGTGGGAGGCCCTACGTGGGTGGGATATCGGGTTTAGAAAACACTTACTTTTATGGCTGAGGGGCAATAAACTTCCCTCATTTCCCATAAATCTCTTCTCTCCGATGTGATTCCGCTGCTGACGCTCGAGGTAAGCTTTTAAAGAATAAATTAGTGACTCAAATTCCCGACAGTCACCTGTTTCAAGCTCCCGCTATTTCTGCTGCTGGCAACTGACATACAGGGCCCCGACGCTCGAGATAAGCTTTTAAAGTTTTTAATCAGTGAAGCGCTTTTCCCGACAGACCTCCAGTTGAACTTCCCACTGCTCCTGCTGCTGTCAACTGAATTTAAGGCCTCTGAAGCTCCTGGCGAGCTTTAAAGTTTCAAAACAGGGACTTATCTTTCCCGACACACTCCTTGTCCAAGCTTCCGCTCTTCCTGCTGTGTGAACTGAAATGTGGCAAAGACAATTGCAATGCTATTCGGAAAAGTTTCGGATGGAATGGGGAAGCGAACTGCAGGGGATAGGCACGATTGAAATGTGGAGTTTATTCAAGGAACATTTACTGCATATCATTGACAAGTATGTGCTTGTCAGACACGCAGGAAGTGCTCGAGCCATAGTTTCGTGGTTTACTAAAAAAAAGTTGAATCTCACGTCAAGAAGAAGAAGACGACTTATGGAGGGAGGAAATTTGAAGGCTCAGTTAGGGCGCTTGAGGGTGATAAGTTCACCAGAAAGGAGGTAAATAGAGCGCGAAGAAGAACGAGGAAGGGACATCCGGTGTCTTTGGCGGATCCGATCAAGGAAAAACCTAAAGTTACGTAAGGGTAAATCAGGTATAACGGAATGACTGGAGTAAGATTCGGACCAATCAAGGACAGTCGGGGGAAGGTGTGTGTGGAGTCAGAGGAGATATGAAAAGCGCTAAATGAACATTTATGTCAGTATTCACACGGGAAAAGCACATTTCCATCGAGGAGTATAATGTGATACAGGTTCCTAGATTATGTTGGGTTGAGGCTGCCAAAGCGGAGGTGTTAGCATTTCTGGAAAGCGTGAAAATAAATTAGTCCCATTGGCCGAATTGGATTTATCCTAGGATTCTCTGGGAAGCCAGGGATGAGATTGTAGAGCCTTTGGCTTTGATTTGTACGTCGTCAGTGTCTCCAGCAATTTGGCCAGATGACTGGAGTATAGCAAATGTTTCCCTTGTTCAAGAAGAGGAATAGAGACAACTATGCTAATTATAGACCAGTGAGCCTGACTTTGTTGGTAAAGGTTTTGAAAGTGTTACCAGAATTACGATTTACAATCATCCAGAAATGAATAGGTTGATTAGGGCTATTCAAAACGGTTTTTTGAAGGGCAGGTCATACCTCACAAACCTTATTGAGTTTTTTCAGAAGGTGACCAAACAAGTACTAGACGAAAAAGCGGTTGATCTGTTGAATATGGATTTCAATGAAGTGTATGACAATGTTCCTCGTGATAGGCTTAAGCACTAAATGCAGAAGGATTTGAGTTAGGGTTATTTGGAATTTTGGATCGAAAGTTGTCTGGCTGAACGAAGACAGAGGATGGTGATTTAAGGGACATATTCATCCTGTAGATCAGTTACAGTGGTGTACCGCAAGGATATGCTTTGGGGCTACTGCTGTTTGTCGTTTTAATAAATGTTCTGGATCAGGGTATGGAAGGATGGGTGATAGAAGTTGCGGTTGACATGAAGCTCGGTGGATTTGTGGGTAGTGCGGAAGGATATTGCAGGTTACAGAGCGACATAGGTACACTGTGGAGGTGGGCTAGTAGACAGCAAATGGAGTTTAATGTGCAAAAATCTGCGCTGATTTAATTTGAACGGAGCAAAAGGAGGATCATGTACGAGGCTAATAGTAAGATTCTTAAAAATCACACAACACCAGGTTATAGTCCAACAGGTTTAATTGGAAGCACACTAGTTTTCGGAGCGACGCTCCTTCATCAGGTGATAGTGGAGGGCTTTACATCACACTGTCAATTTTTGCTATAAATTCTGTGTTACAATCGAGCCCTCCACTATCACCTGATGAAGGATTGTCACTCCGAAAGCTAGTGTGCTTCCAATTAAACCTGTTGGACTATAACCTGGTATTGTGTTATTTTTAAATTTGTACACCCCAGTCCAATACCGGCATCTCCAAAGTAAGATTCTTGTTAGTGAAGATTAGCAGAGATATCATGGTGTCCATGTGCAATGATCCCCGAAATGTGCCCCAGGTTGACAGGGTTGTTGAGAAGGCATGCGTATGTTGGCTTTTATTGGTAGAGGAATTGAGTTTTGGAGCCACGAAGTCATGTTACAGCTCTACAAAACTCTGCTGCAGCCACACTTGTGGGTATTGAGTGCATGTCTGGTCACCACATTACAGTAAGGTTTTTTAAGGCTTTCGTAAAGGTTCAGAGGAAATTTTCTAAAAAGTTGCCTGGTATGGAGGGAAGGTCTAATGAGGGAAGGTTGAGGAACTTGAGGCTGTTATCATGATCGAGAAGAAGGTGTATATGTGACTAAGTTGAGACATATGAGAAAATCAGAGGTTTAGTGAGAGCCTTTATCCTCGGGTGGTGGTGGCCATCACTAGGTCACATAGTTTTAAACTACAGAGTTATAGAGGACATATTTCAGAGGTCGCTTCTTTACTCAGTGAGTAGTAGGTACGTGGAATGCCCTGTCTGCAACAGTCGTAGACTCACCAACTTTAAGGTCATTTAAATGGCCATTATATAAACATATGGATGAAACTGGAGTAGTTTAATTAGGGTGAGCTTCAGATTGGTTTCACAGTTGGGCACAACATCAATGGCCGAAGGGCCTATAATGCACTGTAATGTTCTATGTTTTTATTCAATGTTGTCTGATATAACCACTTTACTTCCTTATCTCTCTGTTAAGAAAACCTGTAAAACCTCTGTACTGTTCAAGAAATGTCTTTGGAACCAGCTGTCTTCAGATAGTTTTCATGCGGTAGTTGTGTTCCCGTGGGACATCATGTTATCAAAAATCACGCAATATAATAAATGTGGCCTAATCAGGGGGAAAGAAATAGGTTATGGCAAACCATCAAAAGCATCACTAATAATCGAACTAAAAACAGCACTTTGGCGAACACAAATGATAGCAGATTATACGTAAACATTTTCATCATATATTTTACTGAAATAGTACAATAATTATAACACTTTAACACGACAATGACTGCCTTCAGCAGTGTACAGTTCACGAACCTCTCCGCCTGAAGGCGTGCAAATCAACTGACTGCATGGATCCAACTCGGAATTCTTTCATTAAGGAATGGGGTAGGCTGATGGACTATCTGTCTCAGGAGCAAAGAGCAGATGTGAAAATTTTGTTTCAGGATATACGCAGGAATAAGGTGGGAGGACAAACTCTATTGCGCATGAGTCGAGGTAGGGAATGCTGTTGTGATGAAACAGCACCACCACGGGCTTAATTCTCTCAAAGCCAGACAGGTATAAAAGGAAGTGAATGTGATTCTCAATGAAGATATCACCGAACCGATTCAGAGTGAGTGGAGTTACCCCATCGCGATAGTCCCTAAACCTGACGGACTCACTGATATTTTGTGGACTATTGGAAGATCGACGCCATATCAGAATCGGACTCATACCGGATACTATGATTTGAGGACTATACAGAGAAAGTAGGATAAGCCAATTACTTCAAAACGTTTGACTTACTGTGTGGTTATTGGCATGTATCTTTTTCAGAGAAAGCAAAAGGAGTTTCTGATGTTGGAACAGAAAATGGGCTACAACGTGATGCACTTTGGAATGAAGACCACACCAGCAGTATTCCAATGACTCATGAACAGAGTTGTGGCTGCGTTAAGAAAATACACACTTTATCTGGGTAAAGTAGTGATCTTTAGCGAAACATGGAAATAATACATAGTAAAGTTAGCAGAGATCTATGATCGATGTGAGAAACAAAATTGGTAATAAACTGAAAATAAACAAAAGTCGCAAAAGCAGAGGTGACGTTCTTGGTACATAACATCGGTTATGGAATTGTGACCTCAGGAAATGCCAAGGTAAAGATCATCGAATAATTTCCGCAACCATCCTTAAAGAAAGAGCTGTTTAAAATTTTGGGACTAAGCGGATTCTACTTGAAGAATGTAAAATCTTCAGAGATGTCATGGCACAATAAGCAGATTTACTGAGAAAAACCACAAAAAACTTGGTGGACAGAACAATGCGAGGAACTACTTGAGAATTTAAAAGCAGTATGAAACACCGCACCAGTTTGAATTAAACCAATTATTTTGAAATCCTTAAATTTTGCAATTGCTGCTAGCGATATAGGAATCAGAGGTTTCTTGCTACTCGAAGATGATAATGCAATCGAACGGTCAATTGGCTACTATTTAGAGCAAATACTCCATCATCGAAAAGGAATTGTTGAATTGGTACTGGCCTTACATTTTAATAATTATGTGATAATAAATGTGTCAGAGACAGTTGTAAACCATGACCAGAATCCTCTTACATTCTTGGAGCGATTTAAAGACAAGAACATGAGACTATTCCAATGGAGTCAAATATTACAGAATTTTAATTTCCAAATTGTACATGTTGCGCGACGTAAAATAGTGATGGCCGAGGCAGTATCGTGGATTTAACGGATAAAATATCGATAATAATGAACAGATCCCAATATTTTATGTATGTATGCAAAAATTAATATGAACTTTGATTAATGTTCAATGTAAGTCATGGTAGTGGAATTAAGAATTAAAACAAAAATAAAAGTTTTTTTTACTTAAAATGGTTCGTTATTTTCTGAAGATGGGGGTGCTTTAATTTGAGGGCGTGTACTGTACATTTAAGGGACTGTTTGCAAGCAAATGTAATATGACTAGCATTTTCAGAGTGCAATAGAAAACTGAAGGCATGCATCGTCTGGCTGAAATAGATGCATGCGTTTTTTTGCAGTTTTGACATCAATTCAAATTTAACGAATCAGTTTCCATTATCCCACAGAATACTAAAACACAATTGATTTTGAATATATTATTTTTGCCAAACTCTAACCAATGAGCCGGTAGGATGTTTGGCGCATCAATAAAAAATCAACATTGGAGAACACAACGTTGAATTTTCCGGCTGTAGGCTGCCCAGGCAGAAGAGATGTTCCTGTGGTTTGGTTCGTTGTGACAATAGAGCAGGCAAAGAATGGTAGTATCGGAAACAGAGTGGGACGAGGAATTAAAATGGACGGCAACTCGGAGGTCCAGCCGACCCCCGTGTGCCCAGCTGAAACGTTCAGGAAAACATTCGCTTTTAACATGTTTGGTCTCCCCGATGGAGACAAGACCACATTGCAAGCAGTTGATGAATTAATGAGATTTAAAGAGAGACATCTGAACCTCTGTGTCATCTGCAAGGGTTGTCTGGGGCCCTCGCTGTCGCCCTGGTTCTTGGTGTACCGACAGGTATTACATCTTTTGCGGTAACAGGTGATGGTACTTGGGAGTTCGGTGGGGGAATGGAACAGTGGTTGTTGGGGAAAGTGGTGCAAAGCAAGGAATGAACATTGTGGAAGGCACATCGGAGTGGTGGGGGGGAGATGTACTTAGTGGAAGGGTGTAGTTAGAGTTGGCAGACGTGTTAGCAGGATACCGTACTGGTCGCAGATATTGTTGGGATGATTGGAGAGGACAAGTGGTCTCTGCCATTATTACATTTCGAGTGGGGGATTAGAGCATCGGGACAGGAATTGATGTGGTGTGATGGATCGCCGTCTGGATGATATCGCAGAGTGATCTCGGTTTTCCAAATAGGTTGACATCTCGCCCTATCTCGACTCCATCGTAGCTCACTAAGTCAGGCAAATCTCACCTACATCTGAGACACCAAAGTCGCCCTCCATCTCTTCAGTAACTTTCAGTTCCCCAGTCGCTGGCGTTTTAACGTCATAATGGACGTGCACTCCTTATAAAGTCGATATGACACGAGGATGGCCTTCAGCTTCTTCTTCTCCAACAGACGCCTCCAGCCCCACTCCACTAGCATCATCCGCCATTCCGTTGAAATAGTCCTCACCCTTAATAACCTTTCCATTATCTCCTCCCATTTTCTCAAATCGAAGGGGGTGATCATGGACTCCCGGATATGCCTAGCTTTGTCTAACTCATTGTCAGGTATATCGAACAGTCCCTCTTCTGTTCCGATACCAACAGTGTACCCCACTCTTCCGCCGTTACATTGATGACTGCATCGGTGCCGCACCATACACGCAGGGTGATATGGAGCAGTTCATCCACATCGCCCGCAAATTCCACCCTCCCTTCAAATAAATATGGTCCTTCTTGGACACTACCCTCCGATTTCTTGTTCCCTCCCTTTCCATCTTTGCCAACAGTCTCCATGCAGAAGTTTACTACAAACACACAGATTTTTACAACTACCTGGAGTACAGTTCCTTTCTGACAATACCCTGCAAGATCTCCATCCCGTTCTTCCAATTCCTCCAACTCTGTCGCATCTGCTCGAATCAATCGGGAGATTATTCATATACTCCAGGATACTTAGTCTTTGAAATGCTCGTGAAACCATCGTATTTATGTTGTGAATTAAGCTCACCTTCTGGTCAATGGCAACGCTCGATATGTTGTTTGCGAGCAATTTACTGATTGCATTGTTTTTGAATGTCAAGGCGCCAGAGTCGCTTTCAACAGAGATGGCTATTGCTCGCACCATTTGTGATGCAAATGTTACTTGACCCTTTTCAGGCCAAGCCTGGCTGGCTGTCAAGACTTGATGCATTTGGACCTGGACTGACTTGTGATTGAGGAATTGAGAATTGTAATTCACACATACTTGCATATCACAACTGACCGTGAGAGGGAGGGAGCTTACAAATTGTGTTTTTCTTTCGTTTCCCTGCTGCCTTTGCCTATCTAGATGGGTTTGGAAGCTGCTGTGGAATATGCCGTGGTAATCTTCTGAAGTGTTTCTTTGAGATGGTAGTCACTGCAAAAAAGAAGCATAAGTGGTGGAAGGGTTTGATTTCCGTGAATGTAATGTCAATCAAATGGCCTGTTTGTGTGTGGGTATTTTCTGCAGGATATTCCAACATACTTTTGATACCCATGTTACAGATGGTGGACAGGCTTTGAAGAGTCAGGAGATGGGTTGGATTGCAAAACTCTTACTTAGCCCTGAAGCTACATTTATGTATATGACTCGTTAATACAGTTTCTGGTTAATGGTTATTTCTCCAGTATACTGTAAGAAACCTGTTGGGGATGCAGTAATGATAATCGCATTGAATATTAAGGGAGAGGTGGTTTGATTCTTAATTTGCTTGGCTTTTGTCTAACCTGTTATTTATCACTTGTTGTATTAGCCTGAATATGGTCCAGGTTTTGTTGCATTCGAACCGGGACTGTTTCAGGATCTGTTGAATCATATTATTATCATTCCCATGTCTGACCTGATGATGGAAGGGAGATCACTAAAGCAGTTGAGGATGGTTGAGGCACGGACACTCTGTCTCCTGAGGAATGGCTGCAGAGATGCAATGGATTATGAATTACTGACACTAACAACAACCTTTTTATCGCAATGATTTCTCCAACCAGCAGACTTTTTTCCCAGATTCCAATTAAATATAATTTTACTCAACTTCCCATTGTCTGAGTCTATCAATTGATGCCTTAATATTCAGAGTAATTACTGTCACTTCGCTTTGGGAATTGCACTCGTTTGAATTGAGCTCGTAATATGACCAGGAGATGCGTGACCCTGACTGAACACTAATTGAGCGTCACTCAGCAAGTTATTGCTGAATGATCACATTATTGTTGACAACTTGCTTCTCATTTATGTGGCAGGCTGTACACCGACCAGTCGGTGACGGACAGTAAAGTGATACTTCTTACTGTGTACAAGATATATTTTGGTAATTAATAATGTTGTTGGTAAATGGCTGTGCTCTTGATGTACTGGACCAGCTTGGCGAGGCATGTGCCAATTTCTAGTGTTGGATGCTACGAAGGCCGACAGCCATCACAGTTTCCAATGTTTCCAGCCATTTCTTTATACCGCGTGGAGTAAATCTAATTGTCAAAAATTGGCATCTGTGATGCTCGTGTTATGGACTAGACCAGACGACTCAAAATATTTTAAGCAGATAGCCCATAGATAGCAGATAGATTTATTTAGCTAGGTGTACCGTGGATATTCCCAGTGTAAATTAGCTGGGTCTTCTGCCGGGTTTGAAACAAACAAGATGCATTTATAAAATTATGGAATGAGTGACAAAGAACAGAAAACAAAATTCGACCTCACTTATCCGATGATTAGCCATGATCATAATGAATGGTGGTGCAGGCTCGAAGGGCAGAAATGCCTACTCATGCATCTATTGTCTATTGTCTGTATTGTCGATCCAAACCAGGGTTAATTATGCTGTTCCAAAAAAACGTGCAGCAGACCCAATAAACAATCCACTTAAACAAAAATGGAAAATACAGGTTCGAACTTCGAACTTACAGGTCGAATTTAGAAGGGCAGAAGGAAACAGAGAAGTTCCAGGCTCAATTGTGAATCACTCCCGCAGCCTTTGTTCACACTCACAGCTGCTGACCTTCCCAAAAAACTCTCAGCTGCCACGATTGGCCAGTCCTCTTTGAGTATTCAAGCTAATTCCATAACGTGAATGTTTTTTGCCTGCGGTGTCATCTGCTCAGGGGCAAACAACGAGGGCCCCAATAAACCATTCATCTCTGCACCAATGCAGCCGTTTCGGAGCTTTGGCTGTTTCAAAAAAAATCAAGGGCATAGTAACCTTGGAAGGGAACCACTATGTTGACAGTGAGACCACAAGAAGATATTGAAATGAGTCCGTGTTCCAAATGCTTCAACATTAATCTTGCTCTGAAGTTTTGTTTTCCTCCATAACTGAGGATGTCGTTTTTTGTAGAAGCCTCCTCCTCCAGTAAGTCTGTTTCATGGTCCACCCTCTTTTACGAATAAATATGGGAGGACCACAGAGCTTGCGTTGATTGCAAGATCACTCAGCTCTGCCAATCACTTGCTAATCTTACAGTTTGACAGGCGAGACGGCCTGTTTTGTTTCTGACGACAGTTTCTCTGGGCAATCACCTCCTAATTGGTTCTGACTTGTTCTGCTCCTGACATGGCCTCCTGCACTCTTCATTGAACCAGTGTGGATTCCCGACTCGATGATAAATGGAAAGTGGGAGATATACGAGGCTGTAAAGTTGCAGACTGTGTAAGTTGTAAAGAACATGAATCTACAGATACTGATGCACCACTGCGCCTCACAGGTGCCTCGTCGTTAATTGATCGATCCGTTTTAATTCTGTCTCATACAGCACACGGGAGCTATTTGACTACTCGATCACGGGAGGATGGCCTTTACTACCCACAAGGACTATGCTGTTCGCGCATGATGTCTTAAATTAAGATCAGCATCAGCAGCAGGCAGATTGGTGACGATGTGGTCAAGTGTGTTTTCCTGCTATTGATTCTCCCATAATCTACCACACAGGAATATCGCAGCCACAGGATCCAGCATCAATGTCCAGCACGAAATTGACTATTTACCAAGCAGCAATAGCTTCTGCCTCACACAGTCCTGTCAGTGGGATAAGACCTACCAGAGAGGATGGTGATGTCGCCTGGAACATTTTCTGTAAAACAGAATTCTGTGAGCAGGATTTTATCTAACTGCTGTTCGATTAGACTGCAAGAAACATCGTGTAGGTCACCTTTATGATCTTTCTTTAACAAGGAAGATTTAACATAACCTTAGTTCTTACATATTTAAAAATAAAACAGGCGTTCTCGTTTTTCAGTTGCGAATTATTAAACAGTAATTAAGTCACCAGAGTACAAATGGGCTTATTACACAACGTACACACTGTAGTAAACAGCTGATTCATGTTCAGATCGGTGGACATGCCATTTTGCAGTCAGCACAGCCGTTGAAAATGACTTTCAAAAAAATCTGAATTCAGGCGCAACGCTCGTGCACCTCACCATTGCCCCTCAAATATTGGCCTTCTCCTGAAGTTGACCAGACATATTCCAGTTATTCTCATGATCACTCGCAACGCATCAGTTAGAGTCCATCGCTGAAAAATCCTCATGCTGCACTGACTCATCAAACAATGAAGGGCAGATACATCATGGGATGTAGCACAGAATATAGCTTCTCGATGCTTGCCCGTTCAAATGCCTAGGCTGTGGGTTTCGATATTCATTAAAGAACCACCCCATATTGTCGCCATCAATTTACTTACATCACCATATACAGATTCCAACTCATTCTGCACTGTCCTCATCAAGCCCTGAAGGGCAGCATGGTCACAGGGTCACAAAGCAAAACCTTCCCCACATTGCCATCCATCAGACATTGCCAGAAAAGATAAAGCACAGCGTTGAATACAAGTGTAGCTTACTGTGCGAGTAAAAACATCGCACAGGATTATACAGGAAGCAAAAATCCTCCCAAAATTACCCTTGTCAAATAAACAGATCATATTGATTAAGTCGTCCGCACACTGTCTCGGTCAAACCTTGTGAGGAGAGGGACAGCCCGGTGTTAGACACAGGATTAATTCAGTCTGCACCGACAACTCATTTTGAATAGTTGCCAGGCAGGTTTAAATGCAGAGTAATGATCCTGCCACACTGGCCATGGGCTTGATATTGATTAAATCATCAATGACTGCGTCCCCTGCCAACAATCCCAGGACAGATACAGCACAGATTTAGTTACAGAATGATTCTCACTCTGCACTGTCCTGATCAAACACCCCAAGACCAGGGACAGCTCAGCGTTTTACGCCCATGAAATGTTGAAGAATCCAAGTCACCCATCTCCTCCTCCCGTCATTGCCCTGTCTCAATTCTGTACAAAACTGTACCCCCACCCCCACCCCATTGCTGCAGAATTGCGCACTCATGTGTATGAAGCCCCTTGGAATCTCATCCGTTTACACTGACCTTCATACCTCGCTCACACCCTGGTTCGGAGGACACATTGAACGTACTCAGTGACAATTTTGGGCGACTGTCTGTTGGAGTTTACACGTCCTCTCGTGTCTGCGTGGGTTTCCTCCAGGTTCTTCGATTTCTTTCCACAGTCCTAGGATATGCAGGTCAGGTGAATTGGCCATGCTAAATTGCCCATACTGTTAGTTGCATTAATCGGAGGGAAATGTATCTGGGTGGGTTACTCTTCGGAGGGTCGTTCCGGATTGGGTGGGCCAAAGGGCCTGTTTCCACACTGTAGCGAATCTCATCTCATCTAATGTCCCACTCCTTAGAAAACGCCTGCATATCCTTCATTGAGAAAGAGTTTATCTGTACGACCCATCGTTGTTCAGTTTGGAAAGCTTAGGTATCAAATTCAAGAGTATTTGTGAACAGGAAGATCCCACTGTTAACAGTACAGACATCCTGTGACAATCAGTCCATATTTACAACGGTTAATGGGACAGAGCAGACAGATTCACGGCAAAAGACATAACGGGCGCTTAGAAAATACCTGCGTATATAAAAATGCAAACATAGAGGGAAAAAGAAAGAAAGACTGAGTGAAAACCAAACAGAATCAGAAGGTTCGAAATGTCGGTAGAGAAGGACAGCACGGCGATGGAGTGGTTAACACTGCGGCCTCACCGCGCCACGTACCCGTCTTAAATTCCAGACTCGGGCGAATGTCTGTGTGGAATTTGCTCATTCTCCCTGTTTCTGCGCGGGTATTCCCCAGGTGCACTAATTTCATCCCACAGTCGAAGAATGTGTATGCCATATTTCCCTTGGTGCATAGGTTACATGTATTCGCCATGGGACTGCAGGTTTGCACATGAGTGTGGGTAGCTTGGACAATTGAACTTTATTGGGCAGAATAGCCTGTTTCCACACTTTGGAATTCTATTCCTTTCAAAAATTCCAAGTAGAGGGAAAGCTCAATTACCCTGTGAGATTCCAATTCCATGTTACTTCGCCTCTTGTACTATCGCTCCTCGCTCACAATCGCTCTCTCGCTCTGTCTCTGTCACTCCCATAACATTACTGTGAATTCTCTTTCAAATAATCACTTCCTCAGGAATAGGAACGTGCCACTATCTAATTGGCCTCTCTGTGCGTCTTCACCACCCACTGAAATACCACACTCTCTGGCCCCTCCAATGCGAACCAATGTGTGTAATGGCCCCTCTCTATCTCCATCCGTGTACAACCGGGGGTCTGCGGTATAGATGTTCCTGGTCTCCCATGTACGTCACAGAAAAGGAGAATTAGAAATCCAAAAGAGAAAAACAGCTCCTGGCTAATAATATCTGCCTAATGCTCCTGAAGGGCCTAATCTGTTTTACTTGAAGACAGAAACAACAACATCCTGCCCTATTCACAGTACCTTCCCCTCAGACTCTCTCCCGTTCTCCTGCGCCCCTGATATATTCCCTTTATCTTTCCATTTCTCTCTTCCAAACCCGCCTCAGTCTTTTCCATGTGCTCCATGTCAAGCTTCGCAGCCTGTCACATGACATCGTGTCAATCTCTCTCACCCTCTCCGTTATTTTCCCGTCAATCTCTTCCCTGTGAATGAAGGAAGCATTATCGTTGTAATATTATTTCTCTCGCTCGTTCGCTCTCTATATCCCCGTCTCCCTTTCTCTCGGACCCTGTCAGTCTCTAACAGTCTCTCTCTCCCTTTATCTGTGTCTCGCTTTGCTCAGTCTCTCTCTGCCCCTGTCTGTTTCTATCTTTCAATCTTATCACCACCCCATCTTCACTCCCTAGTCCCTCTCTGTCCGTGCCTCTCTATTGACTGCCAGTCCGCCCATCTCTTCCCACACAACTACCGTGGCTCCTACATTGTTCAGCCTTCTCTCTGAATCATTTCTCATTGTAGGGAGAACAACAAAAAGCAAAATAGTCACACCCAGAGCCTGAGTGTCCTGTTCTATCTGTAACCAAACTTCACTCTCTCATCAATTCCCCAGGAAAGAGACATAAACTGTGGAATTCAAGAAGGCTGCTCATTACCATCGTTCGAAGAGAAAGTAGGGACAGACAATAAGTACTGGCCCAGCCAGCAACGTTCATATCCCGGGAGGAAATTTAATGAACAAGAAATCGCAACTTCTGTGAAAACGCTTGATGATTATTCATTATTTTTATAGTTTTCTTTATTATGAGGTGGGGATGATTGGTGCCAGTTTGCGTTAAAAAGGAAGGAACAGCCCAAACAAGCTTTGTTTGTCTGAGAGACCAGGACAGTTGTAAACACGGAAGCATTGAATTAGAGAATGTTAAAGTAACGGTAATGGGCTATTCAACACAACGTGTCCTTCCTGTTCCAGATAGCTCTAACCAGCTGCTCCCATTCTCCAGCCCTACCTCTGATGCTAAATAAACATCTAGTTATCCTTTGAAACCTCCTTTGCATTCCACTTCCACCACCCTGCCTGGCAGCACATTTCAAATCCTAAACAGTTTCTGCCTGAAGACGATGCACCTCATTTTGTTCCTAGCTCGCGCTATCTTGCTGACAATCCAAAAGTTTTGACCATGATTACTGACAAACGAACCAGTCTAAATAGAATATTCAAATTAGCCTATCACATTTGTTGATAGTTTAAAACATGTAGTGCACTTCTTCATCTCTCCTGCTCTGAGAAGAGGAAGTCCAACTTCTCGAATCTTTCCTTGTGTCTGAAATACATCATTCCGATTTTCATTCTCGTCAAACCATTTCCATATCTCTCGGGATTTAAAATTCATCCTCATGTAAAGTTTCCATAGTTGTGCACGATACGCCAAATATAGTTTGACCAATTATTTGTAAATATGCAGCATCGTTTCCGCTGGTTTACATGATTTATAAACCCACGGATCCATTTAACCTTCTTATCAACTTGTGTACCTTGCCTGGCCACCTTTAATTTCCTACCTACTCTGTCCCTCGCTCGTTAAACTGGGATGATATCTTTTCCAATTCTTTCTGAACGTTCTGATTGTAGTGATTTCTGAATAATCGCCAACAATGCCTGAACAATCTCCTCCGCTATCTCCATCGAACTATGAGGGGTAACCATCTGGTCTTGGAGGTTTATTTATCTTTTGTCCTTTCAGATTCTCCTGTCACTTCTGCCCTCTGACTCTCTTGAAGTTCTGGCGAGCTGCTGTTGTCTGCCACCATGAAAACTGATGCAAAGTAGCTATTTAATTCCTCTACACTTTCTTTGTTTCCCATAATGACTTCGTCAGTTTCATTTTCCAACATTCAAATGTTTGCACTTGCCTCTCTCTAATATTACAACACGGTGGTTAATACTTCTGCTAAGTAACACAACACCCAGAAAAGCTCACCTCGCCTCGTAATCTGCTCAAGTATGAGGGACAGAAAACTCCCCAAATTCCAACTACTTAACGGAAAAATAAGCATATTTTTCTTTAATTCCAAAAGTGAAAATGAAACAACAACTACTTGCACCTCGAAGCCTCCTTTCTCTTCAAGGTATTTATTTTGATCTGCCTGCCACTCTATAACAAGATTCCGATCAATTAAAAACAGCTGTCGTCCTTGGTCTGTGTTCCTTCAGATGAATATCTCCCTGGGTGGTCTTTGATCTTGTGCTGCAAGATGGCAGTTGGTCACTGTCTGACTAACTGTCAAAATATTAACTTCTTTCGACAATAATGTCAAGTTCTATTGGGTTTTCGTATTCTGGGGCATAACTTGAAGTTACTGTTTGAAGTCAAAATTGTGGAAAATAGAAAAATGTTACATAATTTCAACAATTCACTCAGAGCCAGGCAATCAGTAACAAGATAATTGCTTGCAAGTGTTCAATGCAAATATCATTCATTCTCTCTTACACGATTACAACTTCATGACACCTCACACCGAAGGATAAAATGAACCTTCAGAATGGAAAGATAGCTTCATTTACTTTTTTTTATTCTAATGCAGAAGGCTGTAGCATAATCTCGTGCTCTTGCCTTTAAATAGTTTCAAGACGTAAAATGATTGTGATTCGTGTACAGAACTTTCTTGAACACATTATTCATGACGTAAACATTAGTAATTACCTACCTATCACAGAGCATTTTCCCTGCTGAGTTTTGAGTTTCTTTGAAAAATTGTCAATTGGCAGTTCAAATCTTTCATCATCTTCCTGCAGCAGTACAGGTCCAACTCCTATGTCGCTTGCTTCGATTGCAAGTTTGAAGGCATTTTAAAAAGTTTGGGGTAGCTAAAGTTGGTGCGGTGATTAATGCTGTTTTTAAATTCTCAAATGCCTACTGGCATTGTTCTGACCACCGAAATTTTGTGTTGTTCTGAGTAAATCTGTTTGCTGTTGGGAACAACCCTCTGGTAGAATCTGCTCAGCTGCCAAAAAGTGAAGCACATCCTTCTTTGACTTCATTCATGAAAATTCCTCAATGGCCTTCCTCTTGGTGTTCTTTGTGGTCAACATTCCTTGACGGATGTTATGTCCCAAGAGAATCACTTCTGCTTTCACTAATTCTGTTTTCTTCAACTTTATGACCAGTTTTGCTTCTCTTAATCATGCAAGGAATTCTGCCAAGGAAACCAACAGATCTTTCCAGGGCTCACGAAATATCACTACATCATGCAATCAGAGGGCACAGTTTGTTAACCCAGCCATAACTGTGTTCATGAGTCTTTGGAATGTGGGTGGTCCATTCTTCATTCCAAAGGCATCTGTCAGAATTAATATAGCCCATTTCTGGTTACAACTACAAAATTTACTCTCGCTTTCTCTGATAACGATACTTGCCAATAACCACGCAGTAAGACCAACTTTCTGATGTAACTGGATTAACCAACTTTCTCTCTACAGTCCTCCAATCTTGATATTGGGTATGAGTCCGACTTTTTTGATGCGCTGACCTTTCGATAGTCCACAAAATCTTTGACTCCCACCATTTTTAGAAACTAACGGGATCTGCGAACTCCACTCACTTTGACTCGGTTTGATCATATCTTTGTTACGCTTCACATTCGCTTGCTTCTGGGTCTGTAAGGGTTTTGTTTTATCAGACCAGCATTCCCTACATCGATCTCAAGGGTAATAGTATTAGTCCTCACGACCTCAGTCCTGAATATGTGCTCATACAAAAGGTTTCATTGGATTCTTTGCTCCTCAGACACATATTTCACAAACCTAACCCAAGCCTCAAGATTTCCTCATTGTTTAACTTATATAGTGAGGCTCATCCAATGCCCCAAAATCTAGATTGATTGCTGAACATTCTGGCATCAAAGTCTGGTGCATTTCTGCCAATTTCTCCTCTGCAATAACCTGCCTTGGTCTCCATTTTCGTCGTTGGATTCTATCTTTAAACGATCAATCCTGTGGAATATTCACTGCTTTCTTTTCAGACTACCCATCAGCATAAATATGTTTTATGTTCTCATTTATCTGTTTTCCGTCCATGTTGACATTCAGGATTAAAGACCACTGCTTGACCGTCCGCCTGTTCAGGGCTTTCCTGCACTGCTACGTTGAACAGTTCAACCCCGAACTGAAGTTTGACTCCTTAATCTTTATCTTTAGTTTTTGTGTCGAAATGTGACTTATAATGGTTCGACATTGTTACTACACAGTCTTCGAAAATTCCATAGCAATTTTCTTTTAACTCCTCATTTCCCTGGTCTTCCCTGGGTACTCCACTAGAGAGGGTCTCACTCCATCCTTGGATCCTGCTGGATTTCACCTAAGAACAAACTGTATTCCTTTAATTGACATTCTGTTCATCATTCCCATTGTTACTTCTCCTCATTTGAGTTGGCACTTACTCATTATCTGACACAGGGGAAAGCTAAATAACTGTCCATCTATTCCACAAATTCCCACTCTCTCGGGTAACAAGCCAGAAAGAGTGCAAATACGGTCATCTATTATTATGAGAGCCTGGTTTACCCTGTATTTCTGAAAATTAAACCTACTTTCCCTTCTGCTCCTTTTCATCCGAGTAATGAAGTCCGTAAGTTCTTCATAGAGATCAGGACGTAACGCCAGACCGAACACCGTCCAGGCTGTGCACTCTCCTGCATCTCCTCGGCTTTGTTTGCTCCTTTCACTAATTCCACTGGTTTCATTTCTTCTATCGCATCTTTCAGAACAGTCGCTATCTTTAACGAAAAGCACTTGAGTTTTATATCCCACTTTACCTCAATGGAAACAATTGAGGCCTTATACCTCTCTTTAACCGAATTATCCTTATTTTTAAGGTAAGTAATCACCGATTCCCCCATCTTCCTTGATTTTTGGTGTGTCATGCCCACTTCTCCTAATTTCTATCCTTCTCAGGATTACATGTTTGCCTAAAGCTCAACATTGCCGTTTGCAATCATGTATGTTCATCTGCGATCTTGCTGCTCTTCTCACTTCTGAAAGTTCCACGTGAATTATTATCATCTCCAAAAGTGAGATTTTGAACTCTTTCAGCAGAATCAACTCTCTTAGAACGTGAAAGGCATGATATATTTATAAGGCTGCACCCATCTATCAAAATTACTGCTTAGTTTTTTCGAACTCAAAATATGTCTGACCTGTTTCCTTCTTTATGTTTCTGTACCTCTATCATTTCGCTTCTGGTGAAATTTATAAACTCTGGTAAAATCCAAAATAGCCAGTTTGACCTCAACATTATCTCTTAACCGCTCATCTGACAGAAATGCAAATATCTCACTTGCTCTGCCTACTAGTTTCGCCTGAAGTATATTTACCCGGTCATCTGACCACTCTATCTAAATTAGATTCCTTAAGTTGTGGAACAGGCCCTTCAGCCTAACCGGTCCACACCGACCTTCCGAAGACTAACCCACCCAGATCCATTTCCCTCTCACTAATGCACCTAACATTATGGGCAATTTCGCGTGGCCGAATTCACCTAACCTGTACATCTTTGGACTGTGGGAGGAAACCGGAGCACACGGACGAAACCCATGCAGACACAGGGAAAGAGTGAAAACTCCACACAGACAGTCACCCGGGACTGGAATCAAACCTGGGACACTGGTGCTGTGCGGCAGCAGTGCTAACCACTGAGCAACTGTACCGCTCCAAGCTAATTTTTCAAATGAAATACAGAAGGCATCGACATCTTTCTCTTCAATATGTAATAGCGTCAGCTAAATCTGCTTCCTGTGACCTTTAATTTCGTTATTAAGTCGCATCTAATGAAATTCAAACTCTCTCTCTTCCCCTCTCTTTCCTCTGTCTCTCTCTATGTGCTCATCAAAGAATCTTCTCTCTCTTAGTTTTCATTGCCTTCAATCTGTTACGACACGGTGGTGAAATCTTCTGCGAATTGAAGCAAATACCCAAGAAAACTCACCTCGCCTCGTCATCTGTTTAAGTATGAGTGAGAGACCACTCCACAAATTCCACCATTTAAAGGAAAAAATCAATGCATTTTTCAACTCTAAAAATTAACATTAGACAACAACTGTTTCAACTCTAAGCCTACTTTCTCATAATTTTTCTTATCTCCCTCCCACTGTGGAACAATATGATAAACCAATAAAAAACCCTATTAAAATTCCATCAACTACATCTTCTAAACTGCCCACCGATGTCATCGGTCTGTTTTCTTTCAGCTTCAAGTCTCCCTGGTCATCTTTAGTGTTTTGCTGCATAGATGTTTCCTTTGAAAAAAAGACGTTTCATCGAGAGTGTTAGCTTGGCACATACTCAGATGATGGCAGTTGGTCGCTTTATGTTTGACCCAAAATGCCGACTATGGTAGACAGCAAACATTGGATTGTCTCGTTCGTTCGATGCTGTAAGAAACAATAAATTCAAATTTGTTGTACCCTGGAGCATAATGTAAATTCGAGAGTGTAATGCTGGAAAAACACAGCAGGTCGGGCAGAATCTGAGAACCAGAATAATCGAAGTTTCGGCCGTCAGACCTTCATGAGGGCCGAGGCTTGTGTGTTAGAGATGAGAGATAAATAATTGGAGGGGTTTGGTTTGGAAGCAGCTATCTGGGAACGCAATAATTATAAGAAGGTATGGGAGAAGGTGAAAGGTCAGGGGGGAGAGTGATGGACGGGTCCGCAGGGCGGTGCCGAGTGGGGGACTTGGGACTGGCATATTGTGTCGGGTGGGGAAATGAGGAAAATGTTGAAATCCACATTTATCCCGTGTGGTTTCAGGGTAACAAAGGCGAAAATGAGGCGCTCTTCCTCCAGGCATCGGGTCGTAACTTTTAGGAAACAGCACAAATGCTAACGATAGGCCAGCTTGATATCATTTTTGTGGAAAATATTAGAATCTTCACAACAGAATGTCATCACTACAGACTTGGGGAGTCAGGCGAGATTCAGAGAGAATTTAACTTTGGTAACTCTGCTGCAAGTTGGGTTAGTCAAAACATCTGCAAGTACGTGCCAGTGGGAGTGGTGCATTTGAATTTTTAGAAGACTTTTGATCCGTCAGAAATTTACCTGTACCTCTACCAATGTCATTTACTGCATCCGTCTCACCCTATGTGATCTCCTCTACATTGAGGAGACAAGACACCTTCTTGCCGACTATTTTCAGAGACCATCTATGGGACACAAACAAACACCAAGCACTCTCCATTGGTGGAACATTTCAACTCCCCCTCCCACTCCGTCAGGGACAACAGCCATAAGCATAATTTAAGTTGATCAGTTAAATTCAAACTATTGTGAAAAAAGCCCAAAGTTACTTATATTAAATTTTCCAGTACACTCTGAGACATCTTGTCAGTCCCTTGAACTGTGCTTGCAAACTCGCGGTGCAAAACAAATGTCGCTCTCTCTTAAAGGTACAGAACACGCCTTTAACTTCATAACACTAGCCCGTTCAGTATTTAGAAACGTCTTGCAGTCTTTTTAATGCTCGTAACAAACTTGCTATCATATTTAGCCTTCTCCTCGCTATTGAGGTGTTTTGTTTGATGTTCAGTGGCTTTTAACGGCTTCTCAATCCTTTGGATTCCCAACAATTTCACGACATTGTATGTTTCCTCTTTTGTTTTAATCCTGTCCATTACTGTGGTTATAAGGAATTGTTGTGTCGTCCTCACTTCAGTATGGTTATTGTTCCTTGAGATGAATTTCAGCTGGACCACCGAATCATCCGAGAAACTCCTGTCAATACTGCTCCATAGTCTTCCTTGCTCGGCTTCCCATTCCGTCAACTCTGACCAAGTCCTCCTTCATGTCTTTGTAGTTACGTTATTTAATTATAATTGTGTCACATCCAAATGTAAGCAATAGAGGTGAACGGAAAAATCGTGATATTGAGATGTGGAACATGAAAAACCATTGGGGAGAAAGAGAGTGAGACAATATGGATGAGGAGAAGAATAAAATAGAAAAGAACATACATTGAAGACAGAAGAAGACATATTTCCCTTTTATGGGTCAATTCCCATGTGCTTTGGTCCTTTCTACTGTCTGTGCATAACAGAGCAATATATTCACATTCAAGGTGTTATGAAAAACTTATAACTCTAATAAAATGACAGGCACTAGCTATTGGCAGAACCTAGCAGGTCAAGTTATTTATTTACTGGTAAAAAGTGGATTCATTGAAATAAGGCGAGATAACAAATACAGGAATTTATAACACACATCCAGATACGAATGAGAGGCTTGAGCAAAGAATCCCAAAAAGGCGCTGTAGGAGGATCGTTGTTGAAAAACGAGATTTACTGAGGATCAAATAATACTTCATGTTCTTGTACAGTACATGCATTACTTTGTGAACTGTGTCTCTGTTGATAATTCTTGTTTCTTGTGCACACATGAATAATATTTTCCGCCTTCAGGAACACACTGATTAAACAATGTGTATGAAATCATTTTTCTACCAAACATTTACATTATCCTGTTTTATTGACATTGTCACTCGTAGTTTCTTCTTCCAAATGCATTCGGTTGCACTTACCTTTACTCTGTCTGTGAAATAAACAATATTCGTGGCTGGCGTCACTATGCAGTTATTTTTTTTTTCGTTTCTTAACCAAATACAAATGTGCCCTGTCTCTGATCCTTTAATCGATGATTTCAATAAAGAAGGTAATTGTAAATGGATCATATACGAATGGACTAAGGCCAAAGAAAAAGGCAGACAAATTATAAATTTAAATCACGAAAACTGTGCAAAACGTTTTCAGCTTTGGTTTATAAAAATTGAACTGCTTTGTGTTGCAGATAAATGTTGTCTTATTAGAGCAGGGAGAGGAAATTCTGAAGAAATCCACATTTCTTCCATGCTGTCAGATTTTCAATTTTTAGTTTGGCAGTTGGTTCCAGAGACTTCAGTGGCGTAAGACGCTCTCGATTATCTCAATGGAACGTGGTTACGGAGAGCATTGCATGTGAAGAACACAGCACAATCATTAAGCCTGTGAAGTGGAGCATTAACTTTCTCCTTCACCCCTAACATTGATAGATTAATTGCCGATGGGCGATAAGGCCAATAGCAGGCGATGTCAACATTCCAGCCAGAAGAAGTGCTATTGTAACATATAAAGGCTGTCGTGAAAGGAGTTAACAGGACATGTTTGTTCAGAGACTGAATAATGTCAGTCTCCATGGATCCGAACTGAGTCAACAGAGGGTTTCTTTTGTTGCGTGGATAAACAACTTCTTTCAATGTGTTGTATCATTGTCTCAGCGGTTGCGTCATCATCATCATGATCAGGATTAGCCGAGAGGGAAAGATCAGAATCTCAGAACAACAATTGGGATGTTCAAATAATCTATCAGAATCTGACAATAATAGAGTAGAACATTACAATAATGGATCAGAATGTGAGAACGACAGATTGGAATATTACAACAATGGATCAGAATCTGAGAACCATGGACTGGAATGTTCCAAATATGGATCAGGATCTCAATGTCAAACAATCGACAGAAGCTTATCCTATGGTTTATTTTTGGTTTCTCATTTTTGGAAATGGATCGTGTCGCGGATAGAAGGTGTACTCATAATTATTCAGGCAGGTTACTATCCAATCCTCGCTATTGTTGGCGTTCCTGGTAAGTTTGTCTCTGTCCATTTGTTAATTCTCTAAACCATTGTGAACAAAATCTCGTTTTCTGTTATCTATAGTTGTGGAAGACGTGAACCATTGTATTCACTTACATTCACAAACTTCATTTTTATTCCTTTGATTTCATACCTTTCACTAGCAAATATATGAGGAGGAACAAAACATTTTATAACAACGGAAGCCCCATTTTACCCGACGCTGATTTATATTTCAATATTCCTTTTCTTACTAAACCTGTCCACGACCACCTCTATAATACATTCAGTCTTCACTTCTGTTTCAGTGCTTTTTCAGAATAAACTATCGTCTTGACCGTTGAGTTTACAGTGCTCTTCCAATCACTCCTCTAGCTCCAAGTAATTTGATAATAAACTTATTATTCTCTTTACCTGCGATTGTGCTGGTACAAAATGTGAAGCCGCCTTGACTCTAAACTAAGATGTTACAGATTTCTGTCACCTCTTTCAGCATAACCGGGAAAATCACACTTGGGTACAGGACTGTGCTATCGTTGCCCATGAAATGACGGTTCTACGGAACTTTTTTATGCTCGAACGTGTGATTCCTAGAGTGGGTGTCGTGTCCATCATCTCCCAAGTGCAGTGACCCGATGTATTCACACGGTGACGGAGGCTGTCTCTGTCCCCACTGAAGGGAATCTTTGCAGAAGTATTTAGGGGACAGAGTAACTGATAAAAGTGAGAAACGTTGTGAAATCAGAATTAATAAAGAGAAATTACTCGAAAAACCTAATTCAATGGAAGGTTGATAGGATTCTGCACCAGACTAGTCCATTCCATAGTATTCAGGAAGGTGGCAAAAGAGCTAGTGAAATAGTTATAGAGTCATCCAGGATGGAAGCATACCCTTTGGTCCATGCCAAACATCACCCAGTCTAAACTAGTTCCAACTGCCTGATCTTCCTCCAAATCCCTCCAAACATTCCCTCTTCATATATTTATCCAAATGTATGCAGAAGATTGTAACTACAAGAAAGAATTGTAAATTATCCTCCAAAGTTGTTACTAATCTGAAAAATCGAGAAAGTAGTACGCCGGGAAAGAAAAACAAAATAGGACAACTTGATTTCATTTTTGCGGAAATATTAGAATCATTACAAAGAAACGTTATCATTAGATACTTGGGGAAATACTGTCAGGCGAGAATTAGGGAAGATAAATCATCTTTGATAACTGTGCCACAAGTTATGGTCATTAACGCATCTGCAAGTAAGTGCCAGTTGAAGTGGTGTATTTGAGTGTGCAGAAGACTTTTGACATGTTGTTCAATAATGAGAGAAAGAAGTCAGAATCCAAGGGTTAGAGGCGAAAATACTCCATGGATTAAGAATTGGTTCGTGGAAACAATAATGGAAGTGGCACCCTTTTCTAGATTGAATGCCGTTACTCATGGAGTATCATTTGTGTCAGTATTTGGACCATGGAAACGTGCAATACATATTAATGAATTGGAGGTTGGACCAAATAGTACACATCTCACTTGGTATTTATTAAATGGTGCGAGGTTCAGAAGTATTGCTTAAAATAAACTGATTGCCCTTGATCGTGTGTGTGTCTGCGTTGCACAGTGCTGCTGTCCTTCGGAATATTGCTTTTAGTAATACACCTCCTGACACAACAAAGCCTATTCACTATCCACATGTCAAATGTCAGGAGCGTGACGGAATATGACCCATTAACGGGATGGTTATGTCATGATGGTGACCCTTTAACAAAGTTATTTTCACATTTACATCTTTTTCAGATTTGTCGCAAATACTGAGGTCTCACAGTGTCTAGTCAGGATGGGTTTTCGGGGCCAATTTGATGATAGCTATAAGAAACTAACTCAGGCAAAAAGCTTTCACGATTACACAAACATCTTGTATTATGAAAGGGGAATGGCGAGTTCCCCGACCTCAGCTTAAATTTGGTTTGACCAAGCAGTCGGTTTCTGAGGCTGCTGATCAAAGAGACAAATGGATGGAAGAAGATGTTCCATGCTAAATCTCTGCATCTCTCGCTCCCCTCTACGACACAGACCTTTTTGTTTAAGGGGTGTTTATGGGGCTTGTTGCAGGCATTTGGATCAATATCGTTAAGTTGGGATAGTCTTGTTTATTTTCGGACACGTTAAGTTATTCTGCATTATTTTCGCTTTTGTTTGTGCTTCATTCTGTCGTCTGTAAATAAATTATGTTTTGTTTGAAGCTGAGAGATTTTGAACAGCGGTATCACTCCTGAAATTTCCACTGTACACCTGATGAAAACAACTGGAACATTCAGCATCAGTGCTGCCTTGTTGAAATGCATTGAGGGTACCTGACATGATCCATAACAGATTGGAGGCTGTTTCGAGGATTTGTCCATAATACCAATTTGGGATTAGCGTTGCTGATCTCAAAGGCAACGAGTGACAGGTGTTAATGTCATTTGTTGTGTTGAATTCGTTTGGCATCAGCATTGCTCGGATAGCAATGCCTGTTTCAGATACTAAGAGTTTTCTGGCTATTGAAGAAATGATTCCGGGTACTTTACAAAAGGTGAATAAGGTCAAGCTACTGGAAATAGCGGACAATTTGGAGTTTGAGTTATCTCCTTCCGTGAGAAAGTAAGAGATATTTTCACCAAATCTCATCATATAAAATTGCTGGAAACGTGATCAGAATGTTTAGAGACGACGATAATTCAATTGAAAATAAATTGTGTTAGAGGAAAATAGAAGGAAAGTGGGGAAAAAATGGAACTGTTTGAATTCTGATTAAACGCAGAGGAAAGAGAACAAGAATGAATCGCTTTTGAAGATTCAAAAGAAAAAGGAAGAGAGAGAGAGAGAGACAGGAAGAAAGAGAGAAGAGAGAGAAAAGCAGACCGAGAAAAGGAAGAAAGCAAGGGAGTTTGAGCGTCAGGAATTGCCAGATGGGAAATTCATTTTAAAAGAATGGTAGACGAAGGCTGAATGTAAACTTAGTGAGGAAAAGCGTGAGAATGAACACACCTACAGTAGCGAAAGGCCGAGTGAGAATCTATTTGAATATATTTACGCATTGCATAAATTTGTCAAGAGGAACGGAGAAAACCTCTTTTTTGAGAAGGTGGTTAAACAGATGCACTGGCTCAAGACCACGCAGGTTCTGTTGATCCACACAAAACCTGTAGGTAGATCTCGTGAGGTATTTGCATCATTGCGGAGGAATAATCTGAGGCGTATAAGGAGATGAAGGAAACCATTTAAAGTGCACATGAGCCTGTGCCAGAAGCCAACAGACAATGTTTCAGAAATCTATGCCAAACATACATTGGGTTTGAGAGGCTCAAGCGAAGTGATTTTGACAGTTTGACAAGCGCATTAAAAATAAAGCACACTTATAACGTTCTTACAGAGAATATTAATTTGAAAGAGTTCAAAAATACACTTCATGAATTAATAAGAACTCATGTGAGAGGATACAGAGTGAAAATGACAAGATTAGCAGCTGAAAGGGCTGATGATTAGCAGTTAGCTCATAAATCAAGTTTTCGCTTCAAACATCACTTTAAATCTCTAAGGGATAGAAATTGGAGAACAGATAAATCCTCACGTTGAAAGGGAAAGAACGATATTGGTGAAAAACATAGGACATCTTACCAAAGGGCGAAAAGGATGTCTTTGAAGCAGATGTAGATGTTAATAAGCTCGGGTGTTTTCACTACAATAAACTAGGTCACGAATAATCACAATGTTGACGTGTAAAGAAAATACATGGGACGCCTGATGTCGGAAAACAAGTGAATTCGGTGGGACGAAACACAGTGGCGGCTAAAATGCTACACGGAGATTAGTTAAAGAGGGACTGCCAAATCTGCTTAAACCTCACGCAGAGATGAAATTTGCTTGCATAGGCCAGCAACCTAAGTATTTTACACTACCTAGAGACACAAGATCCTATGATGTTGATTCTTTGATGTTGAAAAATGAGTAGATAGGTACCTCTGACGGAGTATTGTCAAGAAAAGGTAGTCGTAATGGGAATTTACGGTGAGAGAAAAAAATCTTAAAATTATGTCGACTGATTTCAGAGTCTCCAGCAAAGAGTGGAGATGTCATGATAGGAGTACTGGGAAAACTCTCAGTTCCACGAATAAAATTTGTCCATACTGATATAGGGGGTTCACAGATAGGAGTGCTACCGAATGTGGTTGAAAAGCCATTGGAAACTCAGGCAATCTAAATATTGAGGGACATATATGCTTTTTTTTTTTGCGGACTCTGGGGTTACAAGGTCTAAATGTCAACAGTTAAAACACCAAAGGTCAAAGAGTATAGATAACAAAGTTGATTTTGTCATGGCCTATCCCAGAACCCTCAGAACAAATCCAAGAAAGTAGCTCGGACCCTAAGTTTGATAATTATTTTAAGCCAAAGTACATTTGATGTTCCAGGAGTAATGAAACTGGCGCAATCATATAGTTTTAAACAAAGCAGAACTTGATTGCACGATTGCCGAATGAAACACAAGCAAAAGAGAACACAATGCAGAACACCTTAACCAAACCGAAAAGGCAACAAGTTATCCCGGCCAACTAATGCTGTTCTAAATGCATGCAACAATCCCCAGAAACACCCCTTGGTACAAAAGGGAAAATCAAAAAAAATCTTATATCAGAGATGCAGAGGTAGAATCAGCATAGACCTGATTATTTGTCGCCCAGCAACTGCCGCACAATGTTTGCTAATGCCGAACCAAACAAGAAAACTAGCCACTACCCTTTTATTGGACAGTGTACTTAGTTTGTCAAATTTGAAAGCCTTTTGTCTGAGGGTCTATCTGTTGTCTATCATCAAACTGGCACGAAACCCATCAAACCTAGATCTTTGGAGTCTCTAGGTTTACAAACACTCTGAAAAAAACACCAAGGGTAACAATACTGTGATACATCATCTCAAAGTGAAATTAGCTGAGACCCTGATACTCAAACATTTGAGTCAAACAAGGAGCAGATTCATGACAAAGCAGACATCTTTATTTCAGAGAAAATACCTGTGTTACAGCAGAAAATGAGAAACTAAAACAGTTGTCCCAAATCAAAACACACAGAATCTATATGAATCCTCGAAAGCTACTATCTTAAAATGATATCATAATGAAGTAGTGGATACCTTCACATATTCAGGCATATTTGAAATGGATAAACGTTCATCAAGCCGTACTGTCGGTGATTTATAGATAGGACGTATTACGAGTAGTGAACCGACTACTAGTAGATGCTCATTTTGTGGTGAGATAATGTCGCGCTAATATGCCAAAGCATTTTTCTAACATCGACTGCACAGGGATGCAAATGTTTTTTTTTTCCAAGCATGTGAAACGTGTCAGGTCATTGGAAAACCACAGGCAACAATAAACCCATAGATATAAAACGCATTGTTGCATTTGAGGGTCTTTTACAAGACTCCAAATTCGTTGCGTCGAACCGCGACCTTAAACAATAATATGGGAATCAGTTATTGTTAACAATAATGGATGTGCTCATGAGAATTCCACAGACCATTCTTTTTTTCAATATCACCACTAAATCCATTGTAGACGAGTTCCTGTTTTATTTTACGGTATACGCAGTAGTTTTAATCAGAACAAGGATCAAACTTCACAACACGATTATTCAAGGAAGTTATGGATACCGGCATGAATCGCAGGGAACGATAAAAATGTGGCATCAGACACTAAAGAACGTGTCGAGAGCTTACAGTCAAGAATATCCAAATAATTGGGATAAATGAATTCCGTTTCGACTTTTTGCGACCTGACGTGCAGCAAATGAAGCGAACAAGTTCAGTCCATTTGTATTCGTTTCGGGGCATGAAGTGACAGAACTGCTAATATTGATTGAGGAGACATTGATAAGTCATAATTCAGAAACCACATACGTGGACTATATGTCATATTTTTGGTAGTGATCAATTAGTGGCGAGGAGTTGACTTCACAGTATTTAAACGTATCACAACGCACAATGAAAAAGGGAGGTGACAAGAAATCAAAAACGTGCAAATTTGCCATTGGCGATAAAGTATTGGTGCTAAAACAGTGATAGGTGAGCCTTTAAAAGCAAGGGTTTGTCGATCTTATCAATTCGAAAGGAAATTCAGTGAGGTGAATCATTTCGTAAGAACTCCAAACATCAATAAATCTTACGTGGTTAGTCATACGAATATGGCCTAAAGGCATTTTGATAGGGAATGAAGGCAAAAGGAGAATGTATTATTGGTTACCAGCAACACACTCTCAACTTTTGATGACAATAAAGAGTGAAGAGCCAAGTTCAGGGGATAGTGAATTTGATATGCATAAGTCCCCTGGGCAAGCCGGGATATAGCTGAGGTTATTGCAGGACACGAGGAAAGAGATTGCTACCCCTTTGGCAATGATATTTGCGTACTCACTATTCACTAGAGGATTTCCAGATGATTGGAGGGTGGAAAATTACATCTCTTGTTCAAGAAAGGGATCAGAGTATTCTGAGAATGACAGACCAATCACCCATATGCATGTGGTGGGCAAATTAATAGAGATGATTTTGAGAGAAAGAATTTCTGATTATTTAGAAAGCCATAACTTGATTTGATATAGTCGCCATGGGCTTCTGAGGGGCAGGTTGTGCCTCACAAACCTTATTGAATTCTTTGAGGATGTGGCAAAACACATTGACGAAGGTAGGGCAGTGGATGTGGCGTCCACTGATTTTAAGAAGGCGTGTGGAAAGGTTCCCATTCGTTGGATCATTCAGAAAGTAAGGAGGCATGCGATGTAGGGAATTCAGCATTGGCTGTTTCATAGTAGACAGTGTGGTAGTAAATTGAAAGTATTCAGCCTTAGAGTTGGTAACCAGTGGTGTTCTTCAGGAGTCATTTCTGGGACCTCTGCTGATTATGATTTTTACAAATGACTTGGACAAGTAATTGAAAAATTGAGTTAGCCAGGATTCCGAAGAAACGATGGTTGTTGGAATGGTTGATTGTCTGAAAACCTCTTGTCGGTTGCAACGGGACATTGACAGGATCCAGAGCTGGTTTGATAAGTGCCATTTGGAGTTCAACCTGGATAAGTATGAAGTGATTAATTTTGGAAGGACGAATTTGAATGCTGAATTTACGGTTAAGGGTAGGATATTTGACAGTGTGGTGAAACAGTGAGACGTTGGTATCTATGTCAAAGTTGCTAGTCAAGTTGATCGAGTTGCAAATAAGGCATATCGTGTGTTGGCTTTCATTAGCGAGAGGGACCGGGTTTAAGTGACATGAGGTTATTCCTCAGCTCTGTAAAGCCCTGGTTAGACCACATTAACAATATTGGGTTAAGTTCTGCTCGCTGCATTATAGTAAGGATGTGGAAGCTTTAACGTTGGTGCAGAGAAGTTTTGCCGGAACGCTGTCCAGACTGTAGTGCATGTCTTATGAAGAAAGTTTCAGGAAACTGGATCTTTTGTCACTAGATTGAAGAAGGATGAGCGTTGGCCAATGGAAGTGTGTAAGATGATGAGAATCATAGATAAAACTGATAGTCAGAGATTTCCTTCTCCGGGCGGAAATGTCTATCACTGGAGGAAATAACTTAAGGTCATTGCAGAGATGTTTACAGGAGATGTCAGATGTAGGTTCTTTATACAAGGAGTGGTGGGTGCATTGAATCCACTACTAGTTGTATTCTTAGTGTCAGATACTCTTGGATACGCACATGGACGAAAGTACAATGAAGCGTATGTAAGCTACTTTGATCTGCTAGTAAGAGAAAAGGTCGTCATAACATCGATGACCGAAAGCCCTGTATTGTGCTGTACTGTTCTATGTTCGGTGTTCTATACCTCAAATTAAATTGGGCAATAAGGAAGATGTCAAAACTTAGAAAAAAAATTTGAGTTACTTTCCAGAGCAAAAATTTGAAATGCCCGCAAGAGTACATTGCGTCGCATAGGGAGATGTTGAAATAAGTTTGGATGTACGAACCTGATTATGTCTGGTGTGGATGTAGGAGATACTGTTCCAATTCAGCATAATCAACTAAATATGGCACAGTTTCATAAAGAGATCGAACTCATGCTCCAAGACGGAATAATCCAATTGAGTTAAAGTGATTGTAACTCATCCATATTAATAGTGTCGAAATCAGATGGTATCTGACTGTAATAAGTGAACGATCGCAATGTCAATGCAGTTCCGAAGACTGTTCGATGTCCGAATCTGTGTTTGGAAGACAGGGTTGAAAAGGTTGGACAAACATATTTCTCAGATGGACTTGGTCAAAGGACATTGACAAGTACCTTTTCCAAAAGACTGAATGAAGTTTCAGGTTTTGTAATGTTGAATAGACTACATCAATTTAAAGTCATGCTATTTGGTACCAAATAATGTGCCTGACATATTTCATGGATTAACCAATAAGGTCGTTTCTGGTGACCAAATTGTGCCGCATACATATAGATAATGTGGTAACTTTTCGTCAGACATGGAAGAATCATTTGTAACATTTACCAAAATTGTTCGATTGACTTCATTAGGTACGCTTGGTTTTCACCTTGGAGAAAGTGACGACTGCAGATGCTGGGGATCAGAGCTTAAAAATGCGTTGCTGGAAAAGCGCAGCAGGTCAGGCAGCATCGAAGGAGAAGGAGAATCGACGTTTCGGGCATAAGCCCTTCTTCAGGAAGGAGGAGCATTCTCCTGCTCCTTTGGTTTTCACCTTGGTAAAAATGATTTTTTTTCAAAGCCCAAAGCATTTTCCTAGGCCATGTTATTGTTAATTGACAAATGGACTCACAGGATGAAAAATAAAGGTAAGTGGGGAGTTTTCCATCCCATCGAGTAATGAAACTGATTGGATTTCATTGAAAATATATATCAAATTTTAGCAGTGTGGCTGCTCCACTCACTGAATTGCAAAAGAAAGGCAATGGGTTTCAGCGAAATGTGGACTGTTAGAAGGCATTTGACAGCCTAAAAGGTGTGTGAACCTCTGCCCCAGTTTGAGACAGACAAATTAATGCAAAGCCGTTCAAGGTAGCTATTGATGCGGGTGATGTGGGTTTCAGTGCTGTGCTCACGACAGAAGACAACGGGAAGAAAGAAAAGGCCTATCAGGTATTTCTGAAGAAGTTGAACATTCATCAGCAGAAATATTCGACAGTCGAGAAGGAGACTTTGAGCTTGGGGTTGGCATTATAACATTTTAAATGTTTATGCGACGAGTAATGCATCTGAGACAATCATATACACGAATCATAACTCATTGGATTTTGTGGAGAAACGTAAGGACAAACAGTACAGAATGGTTATTTGGAGCTTGTCGTTACAGTCATTCAATTCGAAGATTATACATGTGGAGGACTAGAAAACGTGAATGGCGACGTGTTTCCGAGACTTGGATGAGAATGAGACTTCGTTGACAGGAGTATAGCAGATTGCAAGCGGATTTAGTGTGTATGTTTGCATGTTTGAAGCCAATATCATCTATATGAATGTTGCAGTGCAATGGGAAGATAAGATTAAAGTGTTTTAAAATGACGATATCTTTAGATATTGTTGTTGTGTTTTATCAGGGAGGAGCTGTAATAATGCTACTCCTTTAACAAGGTTATGTTGTCATTGGGTTTTGTTTCAGAGAGGTCGTACTGGAAGAGGTCCTGGATTTCAAGTCTGGATAGATTTTAGGGCCAGTTTGATTATAGCTAATAGATGCTGCCTACGAAAAAAGGCTTTCAAGTATAAAGAAAATCACTTTTGCACGGAAAGGGGAGCAGCCAGTCCTCTCAGCTCAACTTTTCTTCGATCTGGTTTGCTTTTCGCAAGCAGTCAGTTTTGTGTGGCTGCTGGTTAAAGGAACAGTGACATGAAATAAGGTGTTCCATACTGAATCTCTCTGACATCTCTCTCCTGCAATATTCTGTGTTTGATTTTACCTGAAGGGCTGTTTATTCGGAATACTGCACCGATTTGAGGGAAAAAGAAGTATTAAGTTGAAGTAGTCTGTTGGATTTTCGGATAGGTTAAGTCATTCTGCATTGCGTTCTCGTTTGTTTGTGTTTCATTGAGTACTCTGGAAAGAATTTTGTTTTGTATAAAACTGAGGGAATTTACCAGATGTGCCACTTCTGAAATATTCACTATAGATATCGTGAAAATAACTCGAAAAGCTATGGTATGGGCTAACTTCGTGAAATATTGCGATGTTTCCTGACATGGTCCATAACAGGTTCAAATTCAACAACACTCTTGAAGCTCAACACCATCCATGAATAAGTAAGCGGATCGACGGGTGTTACATACACATGTATGCACCCCCTCCACAACCAACATTATTAGCAACAGTCTCTAACATCTTCAAGATTCATTCCAGAAATTCACCAAAAATCCTCATATTTCACCTTCGAAAGCGAGGACCACAATATTTCACTTCTACACAACAACTCATCATCCTAACTCTGAAATATATCAGCACTCTCTCACTGTTGCTGGAATTCCCTCAATAGGAGCAATCATGATCAAAGTACTGGGGAAGTGATTGCTGGGACTCTTGCTGAGATATTTTCATCATCGATAATGTCTTGTGAGATGCCAGAAGATTGGAGTTGGCATGCGTGGTACAAGTATTTAAGAAAGGTGGTAAGGACAAGCTAGGGAACGATAGACCTGACGTCGGTGATGGGTAAGTTGTTAGAGGGAATACTGAGGGACAAGGTTTATAAGTGTTTGGAAAGGAAAGGACGTATAAGGAATCGATGACTTGGCTTTGTGCGTTTGAAATCATGTCTCAGATACTTGATTCTTTGAAGAAGGAACAAAGTGGATTGATGAGGGCAGTGTGGTGGACGTGATCGTTTTGGACTTCAGTAAATCGTTCGACAGGGTTCGACATGGGGTACTGGCTATTAAGGTTAGATCTCACGAAATACAAGGAGAACTAGCCATTTAGATAAAGAATTATTAGAAGTCAGAGTGTGATGGTGGTGGTGGATTGTTGCTTTTCAGACTGGAGGCCTGTGACTAGTGGCGTGCCACAAGGATCAGTTATGGATCAAGGATCGTCTCAAGGATCCTCTATATTTCATCATTTATAGAAATGATTTGGATGAGAACATCAGAGGTACAGTTAGTAAGTTTGCCGATGACACTGTAATTGGAGGTGTAGCGGACAATGAAGCATGTTACCTCAAATTACAAGGGGATCTGGATCAGATGGGCCAATGGGCTGATGAGTAGCTGATGTATCTTTAAATTTACATAAATGCCATTTGTTGCATTTTGGAAAAAATAAATCAAAGCAGGACATATACACTTGATGTTAAGTTCTTAGAAAATGTTGCCAAACAAAGAGACCTTGGAGTGCAGGTTCATTGTTCCTTGAAATTAGAGTCGCTTATACATAGGGTGGTGAAGAAGGCGTTTGTTGTGATTTCTTTATTGGTCAGAGTATTTAGTATTGGAATTGGGAGGTCATGTTCCAGCTCTACATGACGTTGGTTAGTTCAATATTGGAATATTGTGTGCCGTTCTTGTCCCCTTCCGATCTGAAGAATGTTTTGATAGTTGAAAGGTTTCAAAAGAGATTCATGAGGATATTGCCAGGGTTGGAGGATTTGAGTTACAGGGAGAGGTTGAATAGGCTGGGGCTGCTTTTCCTGAAACATGGAAGGACGAGGGGTGACCTTCTGGACGTTTATAAAATCATGAGTGGCCTAGATAGAGTAAATAGACAAAGTATTTTCCTTAGGGTGGGGGAGTGCAGAACTAGAGGGAATAGGTTTCGCGTGCGAGGGGAAAAACAGAAAGTCGCTAAGGGGCAAAGTGTTCACGCAGATAATGGTGCGTGCATGGAATGATTTGCCACATGAAGTGGTGGATGCTGATTCAATTGCAAATTTTAAAAGGCATCTGGATGGGAATATGAATAGAAAGAGTTGAAGGCAATATGACCTATGACTGGCAAATGGTTTTCGAGTACATTGATGGGCATGGACGCGTTGGACCTGGTCGAAACAAAATCAATAAAATTTTGACGAGACAACCAAAACCAGAAACAAGACAATTTATTCTACGATCTTATAAGAAAGGGCATCAATTGCAGAAGCAAATGAGAAATGAACATTCAAACCAGTACACAGATATACGTTTGAGCTGCGTGAGGTCAACTCTTCTGACTTCTAAATTACCCAATCAAATTTACTCTCTGACTAACTTGCGATCTGGTCTTGCTATTTCCCCACCAACCCCTTCTCCAAGTTGGCGACCCTTCCCTCTGTAAGTGCTGACATAAGGAAGATTCTGCTAAACTTGGATGTTGATGTTCTTTTTACATTGCTTGTAACATCTTCCATTATTCATAGGTACATTCCATTCTTGAACATACGTTTTAACAATGTATCTTTTCGTGCCTCGTTTATGCGTTTCAGCGATCTCAGCTATTTTGCTGAGACTATTATTTAAAACATTTTGATGAAAGAAATTATTTGCTTTAATAATTCTGCACTAAAGTCAGTACTCAAATATCCACAATTTTACATTAAAGATAAAGACACATTTCCCTAATGCTTGCTTAACTGATATATTTCTTGTACCACTTTTTCTGCACATACACACTCTTGCTTTTCTATTTCTACAAAAGCAACACACTTCCCCATTTCTTACAACTCCCCCATTTATTTTGTTTTTTACCATTTGTTATTTTTGCATTTTTTCTGCCCTCTTTTCACCCTATGGTGCCGAGGTTCACAATCTTGCCATTTCTGTCCATCTAAGTCTGTCTTTTTTCAAACTCTAGGAGTAATCTGCTACTCTCTCTTTCTTGCACTTTTGCTATTGTCATAACCATTATTGATTGTTGTCCTCCCAAAGACATTACCAGCTTAGTCATTATCCACTTCAACACATTAAATCCTATCAGTAGACCTACAATTATTAATAATGCATAAGTGCCTAAGTTAACTAACCATTTTCCCCAACCGGTCAGTCTCCAGTCACCCCATCCCCATCCTTCATCTTTTCGGAGTTCATCCCCAATTTCTTTTATATTGCTTATATTTTTCTTTATTATTTCTGCCTTATCTTCCACTATGGAGGAGGTGTCTGGGATGAAGGTGCAGCATTCCTTACCAATCAGAGCACAGCTTCCCCCTTTTTCGGCCAAAAAATATTCTAAAGCCATTCGATTCTGTAAAGCTTTTGGTCTTGTGGCAATCATTTCAGCGGTCATTGCCGATATTTAGGATTCAGTTTCTCCCATTGCGCCGGCGGTATCATTAATTAAATTTTCAAGGGCAGCCACCAGTTTCTGTATTTCCACCCCAGCCCTTGTTGTGCCGTAGTTTGGGAGTCGTGTCCACAGCAGACCGTCTCCTTCAAAGACCTCTCGGGTCTGACGTCTTACCCCCTCCCCCACCTTCCCCCCCCCCCCCGCCCACTTTCTCAAGTTGGGCTCATGTTTTTCTATTCGGAGGTGAGGGATTATCTAAGTGAGGTAACAGCAGCCACTCCAGCCTTTCTGGTCTTGAGGCAGTGTTTCATCAACTTCATAACATGCATGTATTGCTACACATTCGGTCATGCGAACGTATTTTTCCCCGGGAATACATAGATAGGCCTTCAGACCGCATACCCAATATGTTCCATTTAATATTCTTGGAGTGATCGTGGCAGTGGCTTGGCTGGTGTAGACACAAGGTGATTTTCCTAATTGGAAGGGTGCGGCGTCATTCTGATTACAGAAACAGATGGTATTCACTGCTCCTTTCGGTGGGGAAATTCGAAGGCTATCGATAACTCCCTGGGTTTTCGGGGCTGGCCTTGGGAAACATCCCGCAAAGTTATACTTGCTCCTTACAGATACAAATAATACTTTGTATTATTTGAACCCAAGTCAAATTGTTGTACACCGTATACTTCTTTTTTAATAAGCGGTATTACCGAGGTGGGGATTCCAGATTCGCCATGGTGTGGAATTTCTGCACAGACCCAACAGTCGGCAAGTCCCTCTTGTTTAGCATAAGTTTGGCATAGTGTAGTGAAGAGATTTTTCCCGCTTCCTTGAACAGTTACTACTACTAACATCACAATATTATACCAGTACCCACCCATCACTGAACCCTGCCTACCGCCTTGTCTTAACCTTTTAGGCGCCAGGGAGAAGTGAGTTAACGCAACCCTTTGAATCAATAACAATATATAGATCATCAAACGTTAAAAGAGTCAATTATCTAAGTTCATTACTCCTTTCTCAGCTTAACTTTCAGAGGGTTGTCTGTAGGATGAGAGTGCTACTCCACCAATGGGACGTTCAAAGGACCTTTAACGCGATGTGACGACTCCACCCTTTCTCAGCAGTCCGCTTCGCTGTCTCAGTAGTGAGAAAGGTTAGGAATGGTCCATCCCAGCTCGGGTGGAGTTTGGTATCTTTCCAGGTCTTGATCAGGACCCAATCACATGGCTGTATACGATGTGCTGCAAATTCGAGTGGCAGTGTCTGTACCAACAGGCCTTTATTCCAAAGAATAGATAATGAAGAGCCAAATGCCATAATGTATTTTTTCAAAAACTTGACATTAAACTCAGCTAGGCACTTCTCCTCTCCCTCCTACGATTGGTAGCCCAAACATAATTTCATAAGGATAAAGTCCGATATCGCACCTTGGGGCACTCCGAATGTGCAATAGCGCAATAGGCAAATATTTGGTCCATGGTAATCGAGTCTCTCGGACTATCGTAGACAATCGCTTCTTTAAGGTTTGATTCATTTGTTCCACCCATCCAGAGGAAGGCAGGTGCCAAGGAGTGTGGAATTCCCAAGAGATTTCTAATCCTGCCATTACGTCTTGTTGGATCTTAGAGGTAAAATAGCTACCTTGGTCTGAATCTATACTTTCCACCACTCCATATCGAGGGATTATATGTTTTAAAAGAGTTTTCACTACTCATTTCGAGGTAGCTGAGCACATTTAATTTTTTTCCACCCACCCAGTTAGGTGATCTATTCGGACTAATACTTATTTTTGCTTCCCTGCTGGGATTAGTTCGGTGTAATCCACCTGTATACTTTGGAAGGGTCTCACCCCGGGTTCCTTCTTCCTCTTGCCCCTGCATTACTTTCTTGTTAATCTTTTGGCAAGTTGTACAGCTTGCGCATATCTGTTTTGCCAACGCATATAATCTCTTACATCCATATTTCCTTACGACTAAATCACACATTGCTCGCACTCCCCAGTGACTCCCCTGATGTAGGACAGCTATAATCTCGCATCACCATTTTATTCAACACTTTCCTCCCTTCGGGTAACAACCAGCGCCCATCTGCTGTCTTTGCAGCTTCTAAATCTTTTAGTCCCTTTTCCTACTTTGTAGTAAACAATGGGGCACCCTGAAGATCTGAAATTGTAGGTATTAGGAAGGCTATCTCTGCTCTTTGTGGATTCAGGGTCGCTTCTTCAGCTACTTCATCGGCCAGTCTATTTCCTCTTACCTCTTGTTCATTCCCCTTCTGATGTCCGTTTATATTAACTATCGCTATTTCTCTCGAGAGTAACAGGGATTCCAGCACTTGTTTTATCAATTCCTCATGAGCTAGTTCTTTTCCTGTGCTATTTTTCAGTCCTATTTATTGCCATTTTTTCCAATGGTAATAACCACTCCAAACGCATATTTGGAGTCTGTACATACCGTTCCTTTTTTTATTTTCTAAGGTCCTGAGAGCTCTTTCTAGGGCATAGAGTTCACAAGTTTGGGCTGACCAGCCTTTAGGCAGTCTTTCAGACTCGAAACGTTTCCCTCTATCCCGTCTACTATAGCATATCCATTGTGCCTTTTACCCTCAATCATCCGGGAGTACCCGTCTATGAACTACCGACCTCCCACATGCAACGGTACGTCTCTTACGTTCATTCACACTTTAGGCTGATATCAAGGCAGTCATGTTCTGGATTGCCAAAGGCAACCCCCCTCTCCCCGCCAGAGAAATGCAGCTGGATTCAAGCAATTGTCTGTGACTAACACAAGGTCATCCTGTTCTATTAAGATTGTCTCATATTTCAAGATCCATGAGTCTGTGAGCCATTGTCGTGCTTTCTGATTTAGTATGGTCCGTACCTGGTGTGGGGTGCTGACTATTAAGTCTCCCCCAAAAGTACGTTTCCGACTCTCCTCTACAATAAGGTTGTTGTTGACAATACCTGCACACACTCCAGCCAGTAATGTAGCTTTCCATTCATTAACTAACAATTAATTAATGCAGTCATGCTTTAAATTAAGCATGAATCAATATGACAGGTCACTGAGAATATATTAAGGAATCCTGCCAATTAATATTGATTCAGGCTAACACAATTGATTTATTATAAATATTAATTATTAATTGTATATATTATATAAGTCAGGGTGGAAACGCAACAAGTGACTAAAACATTTTAAAAACTGTAACCGCGCACTTTTGTTTGTTTACCAGTCACGTGTGACTTCTCATTCTGTTTCTGTAATTGTTTTGCTCGAGCGCATTCAAATGTAAGAACCTGAAAAGATTCCGTCGCACCATTTACAGTTAATTCAATCCCCAATTTGGTGGCAATAACTCGTCATGAGCGCAAAACTGATTCTTCGTGCCTCTCATCACAAAACTGTTGCCATAAACCAATTAACTGTTTCGTTCCCGCTTTCTTGGGCTTAGAATTTAAGGATGATCTTGCTGCCCCCGTATCGACTAGGAAAACTACGTCCTCTTTGTAAGGTCCCACCTTTAAATTTATCAACTGTTCCTGGTGGATCCCCGGGGGCAGGAACTCCTGACACCACTTTTTTTTTCACCATGGTTCATAAACGGCACTGCCTTTACTTGCTTTTTTGGATCTGGACACTCTCTCTTAAAGTGACCTGTCTTTCCATAGTAATAACATCCCGCCTGTGAGGATTTCCACTTTGATCCTTGTTCCTGTCTACCAGACCCCTTAACATCTCCTTCCCCTCCTTTTATTTTCAACATACTGCCAGCCACTCTTCCGGTTTCCTTTTCCTTTTAGGTTTGTCCTTTTTCTTTATGACCTCATCAACTGTGGCTTATCATTATTTTTGCCTTCTGTTTCTGCTTCTCATGTTACGTTGCCAGATCAATTACTGAGCCGATTTAACCAACTGAACAGCTTTAGGGCCATCTCATGGCCATTCATCATCACTCAATGTTTTGTTTAGACCTTGACTTTTTAAAAGAATTATTGCAATATTTCTTGCTATCTATAAACTCAAATATAATTTATCAATTTATGCCTGTCCAACTTCAAACCACGTTCCCAAATATACATTTAGGAATCCTACCTGTAAACATACATTTATATATCATAAATTCATTTATTCAGTGTTTAATATTTAAAATGTGAAATGCATACAGCTCGCAACCTTGAAATCCACCACAACTGCCCGGTTTTAGTCCCCCAATTCAAATCCAAAACTAGTTATCCCAAGTAGTCCCGACCATCCTCCGCTCAACTACAATGCTATAGGTTGGTAAAAAAAAACTTCTAATACATGAACAATGGACAAATCCAAGGTCACCGATCCCCAACCATAGGATTATTTTTGTTTATTGCAATCTAATGTTGAACCAAAACCCCAACTGTCCTCCATAAGTCGCTTTTACGTAAGGACATAAGAGACCAGCCAGAAACCGACAGTAAGGCAATCACAATCTGCAAAAATAGCAAAAGCCAACACTCCACTTCACAATCTGCAAAATTCTTAACCCCAAAAGAAATCATGTCAAAATTTCCATAATAGAAATCAGACTCAAAACAGTCCCGGATTTCAAGCTCCAGGGAACAAAGCACAAACATTCAATCACCAACAAACAAATGTGAATTCTAATTGAATTCCAAAGGGTTAAACTTTCTGTTAGCTGTACATTTCTTCTTCTCTCTCTCTCTCTCTCTCTCTCACACACACACACACACACACACACACACACACACACACACACACACACACACACACACACACACACACACACACACACACACACACACACACACACACACACACACACACACACACACACACACATACACACACCATATCTCACAGACACTTTGAGCTTCCTCTAGGTTTTGAATATTTTTTCTAGATGTCTGGCTATAAGTTAGTTACAAAGTGTAACCTCAGTGGCCCTTCAGCGACTAGCCCTTCTGATACGAAGCATAATCTGATTCCTTCTGACTGTAAGGCTGTTTTCCATTGACATTTTATCTTTTTTTCTCCTTTCCTCGCATCCGAGGATTGTACTTCCAATTTCTTAACCTTTTTCCTAACGGACTGTCCGTTGGGATGTGGTACCCGGACGTCCCTCTAATGTCTCCTTCTAAACTTAAATCACTATTCTTGTTTCCCATTTCAATACTCGGCCGTTTCTTTATGTAATTTAATTAACTTTACTGAGGTCCGGTGTCACCTTCTTCAGCACCCATTTCAGGGTACTGGCATTTTCGTGGGCGATTACCCCTCTTTACATCCGGACAAAGGCTGGGTGGTCCGATCAGGTAGACACCTTACTCGTCAGATCCATTCAGCCAATTAAATATTTTATTTTATGTGTTGCCAATTCCCTGTACTTCTTGTACGCGCCCGACTACCAAGGCAATACTTAAAGGCCCATTTTCATACCTTGGTCTGTGCACAAGAGTTACCTGGTCGAATCAGCGTGCCCCATCCGGTGGCAATATCTGGCAACTACCGCTGCCTATCCCGATCGCCGGGATATATATCTTACCTGGGTCTTGTATACCAAAGAGTTGCACGACCAAACCCGCCGCGTGTCAGCGCGCCGTGTCCCATGACAATACTTGGCAGCAACCACCGTTGCTTACCCCGGTCGGCCAGAGATATATATCTTACCCGGGTTTTGTGTACAAAAGAGTTATCCGACAAAACCCGCCGCGTGTCATCGCGCCCTGTCCCACGGCAATGCCTGGCAGCAAATACCGTTACCTATCCCGGTCGCCCGGATAATACTTATAAGATCTTTTCTTACCCGGGTCTTGTGTACAAGTGTTACATGACCGAACCCGACACATCTCAGTGTGTTTTGTTTCCAGGGTAAACCAGTCCGGATCACGCTCGCCTGAGCTGCCACAGCAAGTAGGGAAACTAGAGACAGCCGAAATCAGCGAGGTGCACTTCTCCGTTTTCCCAAAAATTGCTGAGCGACCAGAACTTGGGATCCCGGACGAGTTCCCAACTCTGTTCGAAACAAAACCAATACAATTTAGACGAGACAACCAAAACCGAAAACAAGACAATTTATTCTACGATCTTTTAAAAAAGAGCATCAATTTCTGAAGCAAATGAGCAATGAACATTCAATCTTGTACACAGTTATACTTTTGAGCTGCCTGAGGTCACCTCTTCTGACTCCTACATTACCCAATCAACTTTATTCTCTGACTAACTTGCGATGTGGTCTTATTAATTCCCCCCTTTCTCCAAGTTGGCGACCTTTCCCTCTGTACGTGCTGACATAAGGAAGATTCTGCTAAACTTGGATCTTGGTGTTCTTTTTGCATTGCTTGTAACATCTTCCATTGTTCACAGGTACATACCATTCTTGAACATACGTTTTAACAATGTATCTTTTCTTGCCTAGTTTATGTGTTTCAACTATCTCAGCTATTTTGCTGAGACTATTATTTAAAACATTATGATGAAATAAATTATTTGCTTTAATAAATGTGGACTAAAGCTAGTACCCAAATATAAAGACACATTTCCCTCATGCTTTCTTCACTGATATTTTTCTTGTACCCCTTTTCTGCACATATACATGCTTGCTTTTCTATTTCTGCAAGAACAACACATTCCCCCATTTCTGACAGACCGAAGGGTCTGTTTGCGTGTACATCTCTGTGACTTTATGATTCTATACTGCATGTCGACTGTGAGGTAATCGTAGAATCCCTTCAGCGTGTAAACAGTATCTTCAAAAGAATGGGTCACTAATGAACATAATCCGCCGATTTCTCAGCAACACTCCCAACTAGGATAGAAAACACGTCCAGAAGCCAAGCCACTCGCCATTACAGCGAAGACATCTCGAAAGTCACTGCCAGACTACTTAAACCTCTTGGTATCATATAAACCCAGAAACACAGCAACACAGGAATACAGTTGCTCAAATATTTGTAAGGCTCCATACAGACAACAAGGAAAACTGATGTCATTTACAAAATACCTTCCAAGTACTGTAACAAATACTACTTGATCAAACAGGCAGAAAGCCATGATACCAAGAGGTTGTATCAACATCAACGAGCCACAAAAACACATGACCCAATCTCACTAGTATCTTTTTGTACAGATGGGGAAGGACACTACCTTGACTGGGACAGGACATGCAGTCTACGACAAGCCAAACAAAAACACGCATGAGAATTCCTAAAAAAACATAACATTCCAAGCGGAACTCTACCAATAAACACATTGACTTCGATTACATTTACTACCCCATGAGAAAATTAACAAGAAATGACAGCACCACATGAAATTCCGTCACCACAGGACATGACGTCACAAACTTAAGGAAACATGACCACTAAATAAAATTCTCGCCATGCCACCAGTCTTTCTTCCAGACGCTCACTGATGGTTTTTCTTAGTATGATGACAAAAAGTCTGAAAATTAACCTTCCAGCTGAGCGAGAAAACCGACATCCAGAGTGGAAACAGGCTATTCGGCACACCAATCCACACTGAACATCTGGAGAGTATCCCAAACTGAGACATCCCCTACCCTGTTCGTATCACCCTGTATTTACCATGGCTAATACACCTAACATAAATATCCCTGAACACTGTGGACAATGTTAGCACGACCAATTCACCTAACTGCGTAGTTTTGGCTTGGGAGGAAACCAGAGGATCCGGAACAATCCCACGCAGACACGGGAAGAAGATGCAACTCCACACGGACAGTTTCCCAAGAATGGAGTTGAATCCAGGTCCTTGGCACTGTAGGGTAGCAGTGTTAATCACTAAAGCAACTTACAGCCTCTGAATGTTCAAGAAATGACGACATCAACACCACCACACGTTCACCTTGGAACAGGCTATAAATGGCCACATCCCGTGAATACATGAAAAGAAGCGAAATCCCTACTGTTTTTCACCCTGTTCCGTAGCCATATGGGCTGTCTTACAGAAGGCCAGAAGAGAGTGGCATTGCATAATGTGCGTCACCACACGAACTACCAATCAGTTGCATGCATAAATGTAGAGAGGTATCAAGAAACAAACACATTAATCCGCAGACAGAGCAACATGCACTTTCGCTCTGACACACACAGAAACGCACACTCACAAAAGGTCAATCATAACCAAGCCCACCCAAATACAGACACAAAAGCATCAACAAAAATGCAGAGACAGGGAGGTTGTCAGTATTTCCCTTGCTCTGTGGAGGGCTTTTCACTATTTCACTTGTTCTAGAAAGTGTGTGTTAGCATTTCTGTTGCTTATTTTGCATGGTGTCATTATTTTATTAGCTCCAATAGCAGTGTGTCAATAGTTCAGTCCCTCCATGTGCAGTTTTCCAGTATTTCACTTGCTTATATTAATGGTTGTGCCAATTTGTCACTTCTTGTGTGCGCATCTTGACACTCAGAAAATGCCAATGCTTACAGATGTCACCAAACCTAGAAGAATTGTAAGATTTGTAGAGGACAGAGTGGAACACCAACAAGACAGTGACAAGTTGGTGACGTATTCGAGTATATGACACCTGAGGTTCCATGCAGAGCAGTGTGATGTGATGCACTTTGGTATGAAGCACATTGAAAGACAATATAAAGTAGTCTGCAGAGTTATTAATGGGGGATGAGGGAATAGAGGACTGAGTGTATATCAGCACGGATTGTTGAAGAATTCAGGACAAGTGGAGAGAGCATAAAATATGACAGATTAGTTTCATTTTCTGAGTTGTTTACAGGAGGGGGTGTTGGAGGGGTCCTCCATGCTCCCTTCCTGGGAGATGGTGGAGACGATATGTTTTCCACCCACCGTCAGCCCAACGATACCCTGGAGATTTCATTTGAACCAGCTCAACACAAAAGGGAAATGGCACCAGGGTCACGGCTTTGTGGTTGCTCTGAGGGAACGGAACTGACAGTGGGTTGAAAGTGAGAATTACCATTCCCTGAACATTGTTCCTTACCTGGTTGGTGGGATGTGCTCGTGCGGGGGGAGGGTGTGTGAGGGAACGGATATTGGCCACTCAATGACCCAGCTTGACCATGTCTCTGTCCTCTTCGAGGCTGTTTAATTTTCTTGCAATAGTAGAAAAGGAGGGATGAGTGAGCGTGGTAATATATGACGCTGCTGTTCGTCCTGGTGTTGGTGGTGGGGTCATGGTGTGTTTAATGAAGGGAGTCAGTCCACAATGTTGCATCCAAGCCGTGTTATTAGTGTGTTGGGGGGCGGGCTAAAGTAGAGGTGAATGGTGGGGGAGGTACTGCATGCAGTAATGAGAGAGGAAAATCATGAGCCTTGTTTTGGGTTATGTGCAAGAACAAATAGACAGTGAGTGTGAGGGAGCAGAGAATATACAGCAACACTTATCCTGACAGAGCGGGAAAGGTTATTGGTTCTTGTCCTGTATTGCTGGACATATTTTAAGATCACTGGCTTTGCAATGAGCTTGGTGGTGAACCCAGACTATGCTCGGTTGATCTGCACTGTGGCCACCTTTGGGAACAGAATGGTTTCCTCTGTACTAGCCCATCTACCAGGAACTCCGTGCCCTGTCGACAAATGATGATATAATTGCCCCTACCTGCCATGCTCTGAGTTATCTATATAGGACAACTCTACACTGAGAAACCTCAAACGTGTCCCCCTTGGTCTTTTAACGAATAAACCACTGCCAGGGATCAAGGAATATCCAGGGGCATCCGGGTGTTGGTGACTACCTCCAGACATAATGGGTGGGAGAAATGGACTGGCATTGAATGAGAGGATCACCTTCGGGATGGGTACTGGTTAATGAGGTGGGTTCGATAAGATAGCACCAGGAAACTAAGTCAGCCTCGTGCAGAAGATCCCTCCGTCACAAAGAAAATGTCACTGAGACCAGTTATTGTTTGATTTAGGCCAGTGAGACGAAGTATCTGCTGTCCCCAGCCACAGTTACAAAGCTGTAGAAAAAATCGTCACCAAAAAGTCTCCCTCATCTGGACTCAGAATAATATCCCACCCATCCATCATTACTGGGAACACTATCTCATGTTGTAGAATGTACTGAAATGTCTACATTGCAGCATTCAGAAACCTGTGAACACATTCTTCGATGTCACTGTCTCTTTGTCTCCCCTTCTCTGTCTATTTCCCAAACCAGTTACGTTTGTTGGTACATCAACTGATACCGCCTACTATTTTTTCTCTGTCTGTGAGAATCTAGGATGGTTATGTGAGGTGAATTGAGAATCTGGCAATATATTTTTTGTTCTCATTCTTGTGATTGGCCCCTCCAAGTTCTAATTCCTTCAGCTAGTCCCATTCGCCAATCTACCTCCATAGTTCAGCATTGTTGTCCAAAATGCACTTGTCCATTTTTAACGTGAACAGCTGTCCTGTATAATTTAGTGGCCTTCGGTGTTACTCACCCAAGGTTATCGGGATACACCACTAAAAAACCGCTCTGGTCACTCCTCAGCCTCAACACTCCAGGGATTATAGCCCCAGCCTACTTAACGTTCCCTGTAGCTCAACCCCACTAAGCCACCCCCATCAAAATGCCAGCAACATACTTGTGAAACTTTTATATTAGCTTTCAAGTTTATCAATGTCCTTCCAGAAGCAGAGAGACAAGGATTAAAGGCACTATTACAAAACTGGCCGAACCAATGTCCATACAGATGCAACGCGTCATCCAAGCACTTTAACTCAAAGCACTGTCCAACAACGGTAATTGCAGAAACTTCCTATTTTACCACCCTGCCTTGCCGTACCAAATGCAACACATCACATTTATGTGAAATAAATTCCATCTTCCAATGCTCAGCACAATCTCGTTCGTCCTTGCTTTTCCAAATGCATATACATTCGACCAATTTTCGAGAACATGTGCCGTTCAAGTTGAGGTTTTGAATGTTAGTTTGCCCACTGAGCTGGAAGATTTGGTTTCAAACCTTTCGTCACGAAGTTAGGGAACATCATAATTTTTTTTTCTTTCACGTTTAGTCACCATACTGCTAGTGTTACCCCGTATGCTGACGAATCAAACGAATGCAAAACCTCCAGCTCAGCGAAAAAATTCACATCCACAAATCAACCCTTCCCTCGAAATTCTCCATGAAAAACTGAGTCAAAGTTAAAGTCAGGCTCAGCGGACTATAGTTCCTTACTTTCATAAGTAGTGGCATCACATGAACAAATCTCCAATCTTTTGGCACCGACCTTGTGGCAATAATGACATAAATGTATCAGCAAGGTGCATGGCAATCACTTTCCTAGCGTCCAACAAAGTTCTTGGGGACAACTGATCATGTCCCAGAGATGAATTCACTTTTATGCCCCTATGAAGGTTTAGAGGTGTACTGTATTTTTAATAGAGTTCAAAAGCTCGCAAGAACCGACAAAACGCGGAGTCTTGAAAAAGGTAACAAGATGACTCTTGGACGAAACAATTGCAGCATCTTGTTTACCATGAAACATGATGAAATTCAAATTCTGCCCATCAGTTTGAATTATGTCCCAACACAACAAAATCCAATTAATTTGAATTTAGTATTTTGAAAATATCAAAATCAATGATCCAATGTTGTATGTTATCAATCGGAAATTTTGAACACTTAGAAGGAGAACTGCCAAAGACCAACAAATGTAGATTGCTCGCTGAAGAACTTCCTGAAACGTTCCTGTGGATAAGAAGTTTGCAGAGCAGAACGTCGAAACTCACCTGGAGAGAATCTAAAGAGGAAAATCTGCAAAGGAGAAATACGGAAAGCTGACTGGTTTTGAAAAATGTATTTTGTTTTGTAAGTATTAATCGGGATGTTTGATGGGACTGTTTTTGGAGAGTGAGAGTTAAAAGGTAGCTTTCAGGAAATGAAGATGCAAATATGTGTTAGTTATAATATTCTCTCTTGGATTTAAACAAGAAAGTTGAATATTTTTACTGAACGTAGTCATCTCTGGGATTGTTCTTTGCCTCTTGAACTTTGACAAATTACAAAATGAGTTAAACTTTTTCTGTGTTCGTGCTGTAAATTAGTAGAGGGGGTTACCGCGTGTCGTAACAGTTTGGGAGCTTTTGTCTGTGATTTGAATAATTTCGAACAAATGCAGTCTGAGATTTGGACGGATGTGAACAGATTTGGGTTACAGAAAAGCCCAGTAAATTTAATCACTTGCTGGTCAGTATCCTCGAGCTTCAAGATACAAAGGTGAAGCAATTTGTTTAATTTTGGTGACTAGTGGTGGGACAAATTAAAGGTGAAAGAAATGGCTGTTAAAATTGCCAAAGCAGTACAGTGTTTTAAGAGTGTCTCTCAAATTTGCTAAAGACGTTTAGAAGGAAAGAAAAAAGACGTAATCTTAGAATTAGCAAATAAGTTAGATTTGTGATTAACCAGAGGCAAATTAAAGCTAAAATTTAAAGGGAATTAGCAAATCACTGAAGAGTCTTGGACAGACAAGTGCAGTACAGTTTGCAAAACTTAAAGTAAAATTTAGAAAAATGGCTTTTGCTGCTGAAGAAAGGGAGAGAGAAAAAGAAAGAGTGAGAGAGAACGAAAGAGCAAAAAGAGAGGATTCTTAGCTGTGCAAAGAGAGAGCAGGAAGGGAGAGAGAAAGAGAGAGAAGAAAAGAATTGAGAGAAAAAAGAGACGAAAAAGAGAAAGAAGGCTCTTAAATGAGAAAAAAAAGGGAAATTCATTCTTGATAGATTGCGACTTAGCCAACTTAAGGTAGCAGAATTGAGTTAAAATGAGAATGTCGTGATATATGCAAACATGTCAAGTCTCTGCCACAAAGAAGGCTCTTAAATGAGAAAAAAAGAGAGAAATTTTATCTTGATAAGTTGCGACTTAGCCAACTTAAGGTAGCAGAATTGAGTTAAAATGAGAATGTCGTGATATATGCAAACATGTCAAGTCTCTGCCACATTTTGATGAGAAAAGTGTGGAAGCCTTCCTTATTTCATTTGAAAAATTAGCTAAGCAAATGGAGCGGTTCGAGGAATTATGGGTAATACCAGTTCAAGCTAAACCTGCCGGCAGAACACGTGAACACCATGCTGTCCGATGAGGGGTCAAGAGATTATGGGGAGGTCAAACAGGCTATTTTAATTACTTATGAATTGGTGCCAAAAGCATACGGGCAGCGTTCAGAAACGCAAGAGGAATGAGGTTTGCTTTTTGTTGAGTTTGAAAGAATTATGCAGAGTTGTTTGATGGATGGGTGCGACCGATAAAGACAGATACGACCTATGAATCTCTAACAGAGATGATTCTGTTGGAGGAGTTTGAAAACTCACTTCTAGAGATTAGAAGAATTCGCATCGAGGAAGAGAAATTCCACGAAAAGAGAAGAGCTGCAGAAATAGCAGATGGTGCAAACGAAAATCTTTCCACCAGAAATTCGTTCTGTCAGAAATAAACGTCGGGAGAAGGGGAGATCCCACACTACGAACAAAAAGAGTAGTGCACACTTTTAGGAATTTACCAAAGGTTCAAGAAGCCCAAGAGGGTGGAAAAGAGGTGACATGCTTTGGGTGTTTTCACTCCAATGGACTGGGACAAAGAAAATTACTGTGCCAGTGTTTTCAGAAGGGCTCTGGTGAAAGATGTTTTCATTGCCAGAAAGTCGGACATGTGATGTCACAGTGCTCTTCGTTAAAGTAACGTATTGTGGGGAACGATGGGGTAAAAGTTCAAGCCAGTGGCATTACTGAACGTAGTAAAGGAAGCCCCCAAAAGAGGTGAGGAGCTGCAGGATAGTACACAGCCGAGGCCGAAGCTGGGTATGGAGTTAGTGCCTGAGGTCTATCAAGAAATTGCTACTGCGGTAAAGTTCAGCGAGCACAGCGTGATGAAGGGAAAGAGGCTATGATTTTGAGAGAAACATGGTTTAAACTGTCACTGTTAGTAAGTGATGACGAATTCGAACTCTTACTGATCTGTTACCCGAGAGTGTGACAATTTGTGCGACAGAAATTTACATTCACCAATGTAAGTTCAGTTTGGAGTGTCATCTCAAGACTGCTGAAACAACAGTGGGAGTGATTGACAGAGTGTCAGTTCCAGGAATCTGGTTTGTAGTTTCGAATGATTTAGCAGGGTCCACGGTGTGAGTGACACCCCTTGATGTGTAGAAGCCGAAGGAAGAACAAGAAACTGACGATTTAAAACAGAAACATCCTGTATCTTTCCAACATGCTTCACAATCAGATTCCACTATCAGTAATCACAGCACGAGGCAGGAACTAAAGGGAAAGATGAAGGAGCTGAGGTTCAAAGAGTGGACACACCGTTTCACGTAATAACACAGGAACAACGTAAAGAGGCAGCGGGTCAGACAGAAGGTTTTAGTCCTTAAAGGCTAAAGGATTGAAACAGAAAATCAAGATGGTTGAAGATGTATATGTGAATGCATACACTGAAAATGAGGCAGGGGAAACTCTTGATTGTTACAATCTGAAATATGGACTCCTAAGATGGAAATGAATACCAAGGCACGTGGTGCAGAGGAGAAATGGGCCGAAGTGAAACAGATTGTTTTGCCGGCAGCATACGGACAGGAAGTGTGATGGCTAGCATATGAACCATCGGTAGAAGGTCACATAGGGGAATTTGTTGGACTGAAATGCGCAAGGATGTCGTTAACTTTTACAGTACGTGTCATTACATGCTAAATGCTAGTTAAGCTACAGGCGGAAATAAAGCCAGCACCTTTGTTGGAAATTCTCATATTTGAAGAACCTTTCACGTGGATTAGAAATGTGTGTCTCGGTTCCTTCCTGAGTACTAGAAAAGAGACGTACCTGGAGAAATGGGTGCTGCTTACTGCCAACGGAGTGAAGAATCAAATCCAATGATTTGAATTTTGATGTGTCTCAAAATATATTAAAAAGTGAAGAAACCCTTTTCGAGTTAACTATCTGTCTCAAGAGCATAAAACTCAGTTGAAAGGTCTGTTCCTAAAGTAGGAGGACATGTACAAGGATCAGATAGGAAGGACTAAAGCTATTGCACACGAATTAGACGTAGGGAATACTGCTGCGATAAAATAATACCCTTGTCATCTTAATCTTTTCAAAGCCAGACAGGTCCAGAAGAAGGTGGAAGCGCTGCTCCACGAGGGTATCATAGAACCGAGCCGGAGTGAGTGTGGTTCGCTGATCATCATAGTTCCTAGTCTGGACAAGACACAACGATTTTGCGTGGATCATCAGAATGTCCACGCTATTATAAAATTGGACTCGTATCCAATACTGAGATTGGAGTACTATATCGAGACAAGGCAGATACATCACCAAGTTGGACTTACTGCGTAATTAGTGCCAGAATTATATTGAACAGAGATGGCGAAGGAACTTTTTGCATTATACCCCCAAATGGGCTACATCAATTCAATGTCATGCTCTTTGGAATGACGAACACATCAACCAAATTTCGAAGACTGATGAACAGATTTATGTTTGGGTTAACAAACTGAGCATTCTCTTTCGTTGATGTAGTGATCTTTAGTAAGTCCTTGAAAGATCACATGGTACAGTTGCAGAGCTCCTGAAATGACGACGTGAAGCAAACTGGTCAGGAATTTAAAGAAAACTGAATTCATGAAAGTAGGGGTGAAGTACTTCGGAGCAAGTGAGGACTGCAGATGCTGGAGATCGGAGCTGAAAAAGTGTGTTGTTGGAAAAGCGCAGCGGGTCAGGCAGCATCAAAGGAGCAGGAGAATCAACGTTTCGCGCATAAGCCCTTCTTCACGAATGGGGCGGCGGGAAAGGAAGAAGTGGAGGGCTTTGAGGTCTTCGTCATGGGGATGGAGTTGTATCGGGACTGGATGTCCATGGTGAAGATAAGGCGTTGGGTCTGGGGAAGCAAAACTCATGGAGGAGGTGGAGGGCGTGGGTGCTGTCCCGCACGTAGGTGGAGATGTTCTTCAGACATAGCATCGATCGTGGAAGGTTGACCCCAAGGAACGCAAAGACGAATGCCATCGAGGTATTTCCAGGAACAAACTGGAAGCCAAGGAGCTCCAATTCTTAAGAATAAATGGAATCTACCGGAAGTTCGTTCCAATCTCTAGCGGTGTAGTGGCAACATTAACCGATTTGCTGAAAAACAAGACAATGTTCGGTGTCAGAACAATGTAAGTGGCATTCGACCATTTGTAATCAATATTAATCACCACACCAGTTTATATCCACCAAAAAAATGAAACAAGTGGGGAGACGAGAATCAGAAGAAGTAAAGTGTTCAGAGCGGACAAGCTCCAGGACAGGAGACTTTGAACTGGAAGGACTGGAATAAAGGAATCCTTTTTTTGAGATAAATGCTCGTGCGTTGTCAGAGGAATTGGGGCTTGGCTCCACCTGTTCCAAATGCACAATTAATGTTTCTTTGAAAGAATCAAAGGTAACATTTCCAAGCCTGCTGAAGAGCGAGATGATGTTGGTTTGTGAGTGGGTGTAAAGAAGGATGTAAAGAAGCTCCAACTGATTGAGACAAGTGGAGTGAATCGGCAAATACGCGGCAGATGTAGCGCAATGTGGGTAGATGTGACGATATGCACTTTGGTGCCTATCATTTGATAAGGATTACTTGCAAAATGCTGACCTTCAAAGGAATTTGCACTCCTTCATTTCCGTACTTCTTCACAAACCCCCGAGATCCATGCTGGGTAGTGAGTTCTGAAGGCAGAAGTCAACACTGCGAATGACATTGTCACCCTGACCAGTATACATTGATCCACGAAGTGCCGAGCTGCAACACTGAAAAAAATGGTCTGGATCTCCTTGTGCACCAGTCACTGGCAGCAATATTGCAGAAACAGAAAGCATTTAGGAAGCTAAATGATTTGTTAACCTTCATATCAGGGGGACTTGAGTACAGGAGTAAGGGTGTGTTACTACACCTGTACAGGGTCTTGGTGAGACCTCATCTCGAACAGAGTGCAGCGTTGTTTTGGTCTCCTTACCTAATAAGGGGAAAGAAATGACATGAAGGGAGTGCAGCAGATATGACCAGATTGATAATCGGGATCACAGCCTTGTTGTGTGAACAAAGTGTGGATCGACTGAGCCAGGGAAATGAGTGGCGATCTCAGTGAAATATATAAAACTCTGACAGAGCGAGACAGATTGGGCGCAGGTATGATAAGTCCACTGGCTGGGAACACTAAAACAGGGTACCACAGTAATCGATACATGCAGGCTGTTCTGCATTGACATGAGAATAAACGTCTGCACTCAGAGACTGTTGAACCTGGGGAATTCTCTGCAATGTAATGCTGTGGAAGTCAGGCACCGAATAAATTTAAGGAATTATAGATACAAATGGTATGGGAAGACAGCAAGAAAATTCTGTGGGAACAGTGGAACAGCCACATTGCACGGAGTTCTCCAGTAATACGTTGGCTGCGTTTCTGTGAACACTTTGTGGAGAAATCCGAACAAATCCCTTTGATGGCAAAAAAAAGGGTGAACAGCCAAAAATATGAGTCAAATCCAAAAATTAAAGTTAGCCGGACACACAAAATAGTACATTCTAATTAAATCTTTAAATCATATACAATAATGAAACGCTACAGTAAACAAAACCCTTTAACACGACAATCACTGCCACAAGCACTGTACTTTTCACGTAACTCTGCACTGGAAAGTGCGTGAGCCGACTGACCAGGCGAAGCCAAAGCAGAATTTCAGTTCTCTCCAAGATACTTTCCCTGTTTTGAAATAGTGTACCTTCTAAATGGAGAATACATTTTGCAGTTTCAGGCTCAGTCTCAAGGCTGGTCGAGCTGATGGCATTCCTGTTTTAACTGAACACTGTGTGTACATTTTGCAGACAGATGATCATGAGACTGGGTTTTGCGTTGGAGCTGTTGAACGGCATGGATTTGTGTAACAGTGAATGGGAGCTCGCGTTATTAAAAAAAGTTTGCAATTCACTAATCGCGTGCCATCCTGTAAGCAATCTAATCTCATCTAAATTAAATCAAACTGTTTTTGGTAAACTTGTTTTTTTTTATGAGAACTGAATGAATATTGATTGGGAGAGCAAAATCAATGGATCGAACCGAGTACTGCAATTCCTACTTTATATTTCACGGTAGTTAATCACGTTAAGGGATATCTACACAGTGTGGGAGACAAGCGTTGTGGAGATGTTCGGCAATGAGCTAGAATAGGGCAGCTCAAAGTGTTGAATGCCCTACTCCTTTCCCAATTTTTTGGTGCTGTCTGTGGGAAAGCTCTGTTAATCTTGTCACAAGCTCTCAGATGTTCTGAAGGAGGTCGCTGCAGGAGAACACTGTTTCCCATTTCGTTTTCCAATACCGATGTTGGTGCCGAGTACTTATCCTTTTAGTCCTCGGGGCAGTTTGATACAAACGAGTCTGTTGTTTGGACGTTTCAGAGATCATTGAAGGGTCTAGTCTCCAGACCACATCAGGCCCAAACTCCAGCCCATGTCAGACCAAAACTTTCGACTTTACTGGGCCCAGACTCCAGATCAAATATGGTCGAGTCTCCAGATCGCACCAGGCCCAGTCTCCAGACATGCACCGACCCCATTCTCCAAACCATACTGGCAACAATATGTAAAACGCACCATGCACAGTCTACATATTGCACCGGGTCTAATCACCAGACTGGACCGGGCTCTGCCTCGAGGCCACACTGGACCAGTTTCCAGACTGCACTAGGCCCTGTCTCCACACTGCATCAGGTTTAGTGTCCAGACTGCACTGTGCAGTCTCCAGACAGCGCCAGGCCCAGTCGCCATACATGACTAGGCCCACTCTCCAGACCACACGTGGCCCATTCTGTGGACTGCACTGGGCCCAGTCTCCTGACCAGACTGAACCCACTCTTCAGACCACACCAGGACCAATCTCCAAACCACACAGGGCCGAGTCTGCAGACCACATTCGGCTCAGTCTTCAGACGGCACTGATCAAGTCTCCATATTACACTGGTCCTAATCACCAGACGAGACCAGTCCATTTGCAATACCGCACGGGGACCAGTCTCCAGCCCGCATTCAGCCCTGTGTCCAGACCACATTGGGTCCAGTCTTCAGACTGTGCTGAACCAAGTCTCCAGACCGCACTGGACCCCTTTTCCAGTCAGCACAAGGCCTAGTCTCAAGGCGTCATCCAATTGAGTCTCCAATCCACACTAAGCCCAGTCTCAAGACCGTGCTGGTCCGAGGATCCAATTAAAACTTGAAAACCTATCCGTATTGTTATGAACCAGGCGGGTGTCGCCAAAATACGTGGAGGAGGCAACCTCGACACGAACATTTTCTTAGTTTAAAGGCAAATGTGAAATGCTCTGTTTCAATTACAATTCGCTCGGTCAAAGTATTCCGCATTCAGCAAAACACTTAAAACGTATTCTAACATTGTGGATCAAATAAGACAAAGTTAAGAGGAACCTGTAGTAACGTTATTCCATTGGGAAACTTAACAGAATAAAATGTTGTTTAACTACTGAACAGCAACTGCTCTAACATGGCAACATGCCATAAAAACACTTTTGTCATAAAGCAAATTCAGAAAATAGATTCTCTCACATGCAGTTTTCCAATCCAGGAGGAAAGAACATTAAAAGACAATTCAGAGAGAAATCACAGAGAGAGAGAGAGAGAGAGAGAGAAAGAGAGTAAAGCAGATGGGAGAGATTTACTGCCTTTCAACACTGCTGAGAATGCAGAAATAAGTGACCAAAGGTAAAACGACAAATATTGGCTCTATGAGAGTTTGACAAAAGCTCCACCGAAACAGACCAGCTCTCCACAGGAGCAGGACGGGGCCACAATGCCCACAAAGAACAGACCATGCCCACAACGCCTACGCCACATTAGCAGCCTCTCAAGAAAGGCCGAAGCTAATTCCAGCATTTAAATGATAGCAAGATCAATTTTGAAGTTACGCATCAATTTTAAAAAAGGATGAAGCAGACTGGTGAACTGCCGCAGACGGCCTTGGGAGCCCTGCACTTCCTACTCTGCCAAAACACAGTACAATAATTCGGATCATGCAGAGAAAGCATTGTCTCTCTCTTTCACCTCTAAGTTTGCGATTGGAGTTTTGTTACTAGTCCAATAGTCATGGATGTCGAGATAAAGTAGTATGGTTAGGTATAAAGGTTGTTGTGAAAGGAGTTAATAAGAACTGTTCGTTCAGTTATTGTGACTGATGTTAGTCTCCATGTATTATAACAGTGGTACTGGAAGATTTCCTCTTTTATTAATAAGGAACCTCCTTCAACCTGTTATCACTTAATATCAGTGGCAGCGTCATTGTCAACATGATTGGGTTCAGCAGCGACAGGGAGGGACTGGAAGTTAGTCTTAGAAAAGTAATCTGGAATGTTCCAGCAATGGAGCGGAATCTGAGTGCATTACACTGAAATATTCCAACAGCCGATCGGAATCTAAAAACATTAGACTGGAAGGAACCAACAATGGCTCAGAATCTGCGAACAATAGAACTGACAAGTCACAACAATCGACAGAGTTCCTCCTTCCGTGTTTATCATCTTTCTCTGGATTGGACATAATTAGCGTTGCGGATCGAAGCTGTACTGATGAGTATTCAGGTGGATATTATCCCATCATCGTTATTGTTGGTCTTCCTGCCAAGCATATCTCTGTCAATTTTTTAAAATATCGAAAACGTTATTGATATTTTGAATATTTCGCAAATAAATAAACTGTTGTCTTCAGCTTCAGTCACAAACTCCATTTCTTTTAAATGCATTTCAAATTCATGTAAGGAGGAACAAAACTGTTTCGACCCTTAAGTCTCCCTTTTCCCCTGAACTGTTGTCTGTCTCTGTAATTCTCTTTGTCATCATAACTGTCCACACCCACCTCTACAATATCCCCAGTCTCCTGCATTGCCTCATTTGGTTGCTCTATTAGCCACCATCTACCCCTACATTAATTTCAGATTTTACAGCTCCCGTTCTCTTCTGACCACTCTTCCAATTACACTATTTTTTAAACAGAACCGTGCTCTTAATTCTACAGTTATTTCACTGTAGGGACGCCATATCAAAGTAATAATGCTACAGGACGTGCAATTCAGAAGCACACGTTATGACTCTAAATGTATTGCTTCAAATTCTACCATATCCGATGATAGAAGTTCAATTCGATTGACAAAAATTGGAATGAAAAGTATTTTAACTAATTACAACAATAAACCACTAAGATTTCTTTTATTACTCACTTATATCCTTCGATAAATAAATTATCGTGATTGCCCAGTTTTGGATATAGTCTAACAACAGACCCAGAACAATATGTTTGGCTCCTTCCTATCTTGACAAATGTCTTCACAGTCAAGTGCAAATAGGATGGAGAACAAATGCCCCCGTTTTCAGCGATGCTAACATTCCGTGAAACCACAATATTAACTGTGAAATAAACCAAGTTACTGTGGATACTGAAAATCGGATTTTTTTCCAATTCAGCGTCTGAGATTGTTGGAGAATATCTGTAGTTATCGTCGTCTCTGTCAGGAGAAAAAACAGACAACGATTTGGTCCAGTGACCCTATATCAGAACTGAAAGCAACTGGGAAGTAATATTAATTATGCTGGTCTTAGGGATGTTTGGGTTGGAGGGTTGGGTGGAGGTTTAAATTTTTGAATTAAATGGATGGCGAAACAGCTGGAAAGAGAGAGAGGGTTAAAGGAAAAGCTAACAAAGGGATTATTTTTGACGAACTCGAATCAAAATAAAAGGGAAGATATTCTAACATTTTCCCTTTTCCCATATTCCTAAATATCATGTAAATTTAGGTATGTCCCTGTTTAATTTGAATTATGTTCCCTCAGTCCCTCTCCTCTGAGTGTGGTGATTAACTCCATCGGCAATACTGGTGCTGCCGTTATAGTTGCTGAGAAGCAGAGAAACGTAATGTTACTTTGTCAACTGCTTCTTTGGAGAGAGGAACTGTTACTGAGGGAATGTGTGGAGACGTAAAAGCTTTTTCCATGAGGAAACTAAATTGAGGAGAGTAAGGCATTTTCGACACTGAATGGGTGCACTGTGTTCTCCTGTCATTGGAAATTCAGGCAAGACTCTGTAGACGCAATCCACAGGTTTATATTATCAGCTGCTGGTTTCATTCTGGTTACTCACGGATCTGCTGACCCAATTCTGGACGCTGCATTTACAGAGTGCCTGCGTCCATGGAAAACAAAAACAGCTGAGACTACCTAGAAGGGAAACTTTGCAAACAGGGAGGGGCAGAGCACTGCACTTTCCTCCCTGGGATTTCCAGTAACATTTTTTGTACAATGGACCCATTGAGGTGGCATGAGTGAAATCAGCTTGTTTCAAAAATGAAGCTCTTGCACTTGCTTTAGTATAATCTGTACTCTCAGACTATGGATGGGACTGTGCTGACACTCACCATGAAGTGAACTGCATTGATTTTGGAACGTTTCAGGCAGGTGTGGGTAACATATCCACCATGTCTGGAGTGTAGTCCTTGGATGTTTTCACTCGCTGAGAGAAGCCACCTGCCACTGAGGGGAATACATTGTTTCTATCTTCCCCAAAAAGTTATAGAAACTACCTTCCAAAAATGGGAGAAAACAAGGGGGCTGGTTTAAATGATGAATTATAGGAAATTAGAAATAATAAAGAGTACGTTTTTGAAAATCTAATTGAATTGAAGATTGGTAAATTGCTGCATGTGATTATCTACATTCCATATTATTGAGTAGTTGGTAGTAGAGCTAGTGAAAAAATCACTGATTATTCTTCAGAACTGATTCTAGAAATTGTTCTACAGACAGGAAAGGAGCTATTGCAAAATATTCGAACAGGAAAATAGACAAATCAGAAACTAAATCGGTTGTTGCCAACTGTGAGAAAAAAATTGGCGCATTTTGTGAAGAATGTGACACCTAGGCACGTGGAAAATAATGTTATGATTTGGTAGAGTCGGCCTAGATTTAGGAAAAGGAAATGATCTTTGTTTAAACCGCTGGATTAAACCACCAATTGTCCGTGGTCACATCGACAATTGAGATACGATGGGAGTAGAGTATTGGAAACTTCAAAAGTTTGACACGGTCGAATGCAGGTGAGTGGTGTTCGAATCCATGGATATGTAAGTGTAGAAAATAGTCCGAATGGATTAAAAATTCCATCATAGGCAAAATGAAGAAAGTCGTGATTTTCCATGGACGGAATGCTGTGGGGTATCAAAAATCAGTGTTTTGTAAAAACAGTTCGCAATGTATATAAAGTATTCAGTTGTGAATAACAAATGTAATAATTCTCATTTATGTTTCTTAAAAAGGGAGATGTTGGGAAGTGTTGTCTCTAAAATTATCTTGGTTATACGTCACCTTCAGAATCCATAGGGGACAATAAGTAATTATAACTGTAAATGACATGTGAAATGCGAAATAAGAAATGTACCAGAGTAAATATATACTACTCAAGGTTGTCTTTTGTTGAAACAGTATTTGGAGTATTGCGTACAAACTGAGTCTAGTTTATAAATAATTACCTCCATGTCATCGACACAATACGAAGGAGTTGCACCAGACCATAACCTGTCCTAATGTTACCATAAGTAGAGAATGCAGTAACTAAGGGTTAAATCTGTAGCGCTTTGAGAGTCTAAGAATTTAAAACTTGGTTATGGACAAACGTTCCTTATGTCGCAGACAACCATTGATAAGGGGAGACATGCCATACTTTCCATCGAATGTCCAAGTCCAGATAGTTTACATGCCTATGCAGAGATCTCACATAGATTTGCAGAGAGGTAAAGGCTCTAAATGAACTCTGAACACTTTAATTCAGAGTTATTGTGTATCTCTGCACACAAAGTTATATTGTTCAAAATCCTGTCAGCACCCACGATATCTTCATTCTGAAATAGTCAGCCATTTCCCACCAGCTTGTGACCTCAAGAGAGAACATGGGTCTGCTCTCTCACAGTTGGAAAATGCCTTTGTGACCAGTTTAAAAGAAGGCTTCTGCCTCGTGCCAGAACATCATGCTAAATAATACGTATGAACTGAGTAATGAAGCCACGAGGAACAAGTGGGGAAGTCCATCTGTGCAATCCTTACTCCATTTCTTTCGTGATGTTGGAACATTTTGACACCTGTGTAAGTAATTTGAGAAGCGGAATGACCTCTTCCTGTTCCTTTGTAAATGATTTCAGGTTTGAAATAGTCTCTTTCTGATGCGTGTATTAGACGTGTAGCCCTGAGCAGACTGCTTGTCTTCCTACATTATAAGCAGAGGTACTGAATAAGCTGTCCCTTTTCTTGCACAGTAATTTTGATGTGCTGAATAAGGTGCTCACATTCTTGTGAAAACGAGGTTGAGGTACTAAATGAGCTCCTGCGTTTACTGTGAAATTGAACAGTGTGTGGCAGTGCTGTTACATGAATGCTACTCACGCATTAACAGCACGATATTGAATGATGTCCAGGTATTGTTTCAATAGACATAGACTGCTTCAAGTGTGGAGGGTAGACAAACAGTCTGAACATCATGTGATCATCAGTGAACACCTCACTTTGGCTCAGTGTAGACTAAATGGGCTGAATGGCCTCCTTGCACACTTCCTAACACAAGCTGGAGATGTCTGGACCGGGACAGGAACTCTGACGATCTCTTGCAGAGATGCCGTAGGGCTGAAATGATTGATGTGCACAAACCATAAACATCTTCTCTTGCGATATGAATGACTCCAAACAGTGGAGGATTTGCAAATGATTCTCATGAAGTTCAATTTTGTTCAGACCCCTTGATGTCACCCTCAGTTAAATACAAATTCCAGACATCACACAACACCAGATTATAACCAAAGACGTTTATTTGGCAGGACTAGCTTTCGGAGTGCTGTTCTTTTTCAGGTGGTTGTGCTGCGATCTTCTTGGAGATACTCTCTAATTTCAGCTGGCAGTTCGTGGTGTCGATGATGATGAAGCAGATATCAAGTTTCAGCAGAAATTCCTTCAATAACAGACAACATCATGCTGTTATCTGACTTTCTGTGCATCTGCATTGCCAAGAATTTTACCATTAACCTCGTTCTCTGCATTCCTGTTACTTCTTCCAAAGTGAACAACTTCACATTTTTCCACATTAACCTCTATTTGCCACCACTCTGCATCTTATCTATGTCCCCATATCAATCGCAAAGTCCTTTGGCGCTATACAACTCTGCCTACCTTAGTGTCATCCACAAATGTACTAGCCCATCCTTCTACGCCTAAATCCTGATCATTTATAAAAATCACAAACGGCTGTGGCCCCAAAACAGATGCTTGCAGCACATCACTGGTAACTTAGCGCCAGGATGATAACTTTCTGTCAACCATAACCCTCTTCCTTTATTCAGCTAGCCAATTTCTGATCCAAATTGCCGAATCACCTTCAATCCCGAAACACTGCAATTTGTGCAGTAGCCTACTGTGTGTAACCCTATCAAACGCCTTACTGAACTCCATGTACACCACAGCAACCGTTTTACCTTCATCCCACTGTTTTGTAAACGTCAAGAACTCAATAATGTTAGTCAGGCACGACCTACCCTTCACTAAACCGTGTTGGCTATTCCTAAAAAAAATGTTCCTTTCTAGATGATTATAATGACTGTCTCTTATTTTCTAACATCTCACACACAACCGAAGTATGGCTCACTGAGCTATAATTACCAGGTTTGTCCCGACTCCCCTTCTCAAAAAAAGGAACAACATTTGCTATCCCTGGCACTACTCCTTTCGCCAATGATGACATAAAGTTCGAAGCCATTGACTCTGTAATTTCCTCCCTGGCTTCCCAGAGAATACAAGAATAAGTCCCACCTGGCCCAGGTGTCTTACACATTTTCAGATCTTCCAAAATTCCTAAAACGTCCTCTTTGTCAATACGAATCCCATCTAATCCTGTAGCGTGCATCTTCGTATTCTCACTAATATTACCCTTTTCCAATGTGAACGCTGATGAAAGGTATTCATTAAGCGCTTCCCCGATGTCCTTAGATTCCACACACAACTCTCCACTTCTACCTTTGACTGGCCTTAATCTTAATCAGTCTTTTCTTGCTGATATACAGATAGAAGTCCCTGCGAATTTCCTTGATTCTATCTGCCAACAACTATTCATGATCCTCCTGGGTATTCTTCGTCTTATGTTTAGTTATTTCCCGGCTAACATATAACTCGCAATCCCCTTAACTGAGCCTTCACACCTCATCCTCACATAAGCATTTTTCTTCCTCTTGCCAAGAGGTTCAACTTCTTTAAAGAACCATTTCTCCCTCTCTAGACAACCATCTCCCTGCCTGATAGGTACATACTTATCAAGGATCCACAGTACCTGTTCCTTAAATAAGTTCAACGTTTCAAGTTTGTCCATCCCCTGCATTACTATCACCCTTCCATGGATGCTAAACCTTGCCTAATCTCGCCATTATGCCTTTCCCACAATTATATCTCTTTCCCTGGGATTTATACGTATCCCTGCCCATTACTCAAGTAAATATAACCGAATCATGGTCACTATCGCCAAGTGCTCATCTACCTCCAAATCTAACAGTTCGCCGGTGTCAAATCCAATATGGCATCTCCCCTTGTTAGACAGTCTGCGTACTGTACACATTGAACAAAAACTGACCGATGCAAACTACCTGAACACTAGTATTCCCAGTCCATATTGGGGAGGTTAAAGAGCCCGTAACAACTATCCTGTTACTCTTGCTCTTATCGAGAATCATCGTTGCTATCCTTTCCTCTACATCCCTGGAACAATTCGGAGGTGTATAGAAAACTCCCAACAGGGTGACATGTCCATTCCTGTTTCGACCCAAAGCCCAAACTACTTAAGTGGATAAGTCCTCCAATGTTATCCATTTGTTGTAACAGTACCCGTGATTAAGAATGCTACACATTCTCCTCTTTTACCATCACCTCTGTTCATGCTGAAACACATAAATTCCGGTATCTGCAACAACCATTCCTGTCGCTCGTCTAGCCATGTCTCCGAAATGTCCACAACATTGAAATTCCAGGTCCTAACCCATGCTGCAAGTTCACACACCTTCTTCCGGATGTTCCGGGCATTGCAGTACACACATTTGAAATCAAAATCCTGGTTGCCGGTGCACTTTCATGATCTTTTAAACCTATCCATGACCTCACTACCCTGTCCCTCTTGTACACTAGAAATACAATTTAGGTTCTCATACCCCTACTGCATTTGTTTAACAATCCTGCCCTCCCTCAAAGAGAATTAGCAAATTTCCCTCCCAGGACATTGGTGACCCTCTGATTCAGGTGAAGACCATCCTGTTTGTAGAAGTCCCACCTTCCACAGAAAGAACTCCAATTATCCCAGAACGCAAAACCCTCCTTCCTGCACCATCCCTGCATCCACATGTTCAGCTCCACTCTCTCTGTTCCTCGATTTGATGGCTTGCGGCATGGTCAACAATCCAGAGATAGCAACTCTGTTATAACTCTAAGCGTCCACCCAACTCCCGGAATTTCTACTTTAGGTCCCCATCTTTCTTCTTACCTATATCGTCGGTGGATCACGACTTGGGGCTGGTCCGCCTCCGCTTCCAGGATCCCGAAAACCCGATGAGAGACATCATGACCACTGTCACCTGGGAGGCATCACAGCGCTCATGAATGTCTCTAGTTCCCATAAAGCCTCCTATCGTTCCCTCATTTGTGTAGTCTCCAATGTCTAAAGCTCTGCTCCTCTTCTCCCTTCCCATCTGAGAAACCGGAACAGACTCTGCGCAAGAGACCTATGCCCCATTCCTGATCCTTGCTAAGCCGTTCCCCGAACAATATCCAAAACGGTTTATTTGTTGTTGAGGGGAACCACTACAAGAGATCCCTGCAGTAACTACGAGTTCCCTTTCCTACTCGTGATGGCAAACCATTTACCTTCATTATGTGGCAAAGGAGCAAATTCCTCCCTGCAACTCCTGTCAATAACCCATCCAGCCTCCCGAATGATTGGAAGTTCATCCAGCAGCAGCTCCAGTTCGCTAACGTTGTTCTAGAGGAGCTGACGTTGGGTGCACTTGAAACAAATTAAATGAACAGGGACACGAGGGGCGAACCGTAACTACCACGTACTGCAGGAAGGACGTGCAACTGCCTTAACCATGATTATCACTGTTCTACATTCGCAAATAGACCACTGAAAATAATGAAACACGAAAGAAAACACGTGTCATCTTACCAAACGACGCACAGTTTTTGTTTGGTTAGGGGAGGAGGACGGGTGGGAGACATTACCCGAGTAATGTTACAGTTAAAACAAACGCTCAAATTTGTAACATGGTTAACTCTCCAACAGTCTCCTGCTCGACGCTGCCGCACTTTCTGCTGCTTGAACACCAACGGTGGGACCCGACGCTCGAGGTGAGTTTTTAACTTTTTTGCTCACATTCCCTACAGACGTCTGCTTGATGCTCCCACACGTACTGCTGTTAGAACAACAATTTGCTGCCAATTAAACTGATTCACCTACGTCCAAATTTAATTGCCGAGTTTTGATGTGAATAACTCTCCTGTATCTTTCCCTGTACCTTACTGTTACTCATCCTACAGCATCTGTTTCTCCCATTACAAAGCTTAGAAAAAACATTTAAATGTATAGTTTGCGTCTTTTCACTTCCTGATGTCCTGCCCTGAGCTTCATTTTGGAGAGTGGTGTTTCAGTGGCTTTGAGACGTGTTTTTCGCAACTTGTTCTGTGCCTATCCACTGAACGCTTGTCATTTTCACTCTCTGCTGATCATGTGCGCAGTGACATGAGCGATCCCCTCAACTGTTATTGATTCATACCAGGCTTTCACATGGAGTTGTGTGGCGTTTGACTTAATTCTGTTTTTGGAAATAACTGAGGATAGTTTGCCGGAGGTTGTATTTTAAACTGCTGTGAACAGTCAAGAAGACAAAACGCTTTGGCGACCAATCTCGATGAGTCATGGTCACTGCAGTGACTGCATTTGGGCCGACAACATGATCAACACTTGGAGCAGAGCCTGCCAAGAGGGGAATCACCGTAAAATGGAATGAGGAGTCATAATCAGATCAGCCATAGTCGAAATGAGTTTTGGGACTCGCTCAAATGACACACTCCTGCAACATATTCATATATTTCTGATCGTAACAAGCCAATTCACCTTCTCTCCCACTGCCACTTACTTGTAGAGATTGAGCCTCTTCTCCTGATCCTGGGTAACAGTATCGGCTCACTCGACGCTAGATTTCCCTGTGCCCGATTCTCGTGTAGTTGAATATTTGCCTCCAGTTCCTGTATCCCGGTCTCAAACAGTGAAATGTTTGCCTACTGTTCCTGTGTCCCAGTCTCAAGGAGTTCAGGGACTGCCTCCTGTTCCTATGTCCCAATCTTGAGCAGTTGAATGACTGCCTACTGTATCTGTGTATTAGATTTGTGGAAACAAGTGTCATCCTCCTGTTCCTGAGTAACAGGCTACAATAGCTGTTTGCTCTCCTTTTGCTCCTATGGAACAGAATTGAGGGACTGAATGGCCTGTTCACATTCCTGACATCTTCGATTGACTGAAAAACGTTCTCCTGCTTCTGTAAAACATCCTTTAAATCTGAATAATGTAGCTGTGTTCTTTTTTACTGTAAGTAAGTGAGCAAACAAGATGACTGGCTGTATTTTTGTGTGGCAGGTTTGGGAAGCTCAATGTGTAATAGGCTTCAGAGTCTTAGAGTCATAGAGATGTACAGCACGGAAATACACCCTTCAGTCGAACTAGTCCATTCTGATCAGATAACCTATCCTAATCTGTTCACGTTTGCCAGCATTTTGACTTTATCCCTCCAAACCCTTCCTAGTCATAGACCTATACAGATGCCTTTTAAATGCAGCAATTGCATCAGTCTCCACGACTTCCCCTGGCAACACATTGCACACATACACACAACAATCCCATTTATATATTTCCCCTCTCACCCTAAACCTATGCCCTCTCGTTCTGGGCTACCATACACAAGGGAAAAGACTGTCTCTAATTATCCTATCCAAGACGCTGAAGATTTTGCACACCTCTATTACATCAACCTTCAGCTTCGGACGCTCCAGGGAAAACAGCCCAGCATATCCAGCATCTCCGTTTCGCTCAAATCCGTCAACCCAGGCAATATACTTGTAAATCTTTTCTGAAGCCTTCCACGTTTCACACGATCCAATGATATGAAGGAGACTAGAACGACACGCAATATTCCAAAAGTGGCCTAACCAATGTTCTGTCGCGACCTGACTCCCAATTCCAACACTCAAATTTATGATCAATAAGGAACACATACCAAATGCATTCTTCACTCTCGTATCAAACTGATATTCTACTTCCAAGGAAATACAAACATGCGCTCCAAGGTCTCTTTGCTCACGAGCACTCCGTAGGACCCTACCATTAAGTGTACAAGTCCTGCTAAGATGTGCTTTTTCCAAAGTGCAGCACCTCACACTTATCTAAATTAAACTCGACTGCCACTCTTCAGCCTTTTGGCTGATTTGATAATGATCCCCTTGTCCTCTGAGGTAACTCTGCTACACCTCCAATTTTGGTATCATCTGCATTCTTAGTAAATATACCTCCTTTGTTCACATTCAAATTATTTTTATAAATGACGAAAGATAGTGGTCCCAACACCGATTCTTGTGACACTCCACTGGTCACAGATATCAGTCTGAAAGGCAACCCTCCAGCCCCACACACTATTTTCTACCTTCGGGACAGTTCTCATTGAAATGGCTAGTTCTCCCCGTGTTCCAAGACGTCCACGCTTGCTGAACAGTATCCCATGGAAAACCTTGTCGAAGGCCTTACTGAATTCCAAGTAGATCATGTACACCACTCTTCTCTCATCATGTGAGTGAATGGCTTCCACCTTTTCCTGTATGACAAGTTTCAGTGTCTGAATTGCCTCCTCTTGCTTCCAAAAATACTCTCGAATGAATAAATGATCGCCTCCTGTGTCTATGCAGCAGAGCCGGGAAGCTCAGTAGCGTCCCTGCTTTTCGTACCTCGGCAGTTACAGCACCTGGGTCTGCAAAATGAACAACAAATGGAGCAGAGGCTGCAGACAGGGTAGCTCTGAAACCACGGAGTAAGTGTTTGTCTGGGGATAGGGATCTGCTATATCCAACCCGTGGTTTTCAGGAACAGCTTCCCAAGCAATACTTAGCCCAGGATAAAAATATAAGATGACCCTTAGGGAACAAGGACCTTTTCACAGAGCGTTGTCGCCTCCTTCAACACGATCTGCAGCTTCACACAAGGGGGAGAACGGCGCTGCCAGTGGTTGTTATGGTCATAATTTCAGACAGCTTCTAGGAGCAGGCACTTTCCAGGAATGCGTAGGTGACATAGAACATAGAACAATACAGCACAGAACAGGCCCTTCGGCCCACGATGTTGTGCCGAACATTTGTCCTAGCTTAAGCACCCATCCATGTACCTATCCAATTGCCGCTTAAAGGTCACCAAAGATTCTGACTCTACCTCTCCCACAGGCAGCGCATTCCATGCCCCCACCACTCTCTGGGTAAAGAGCCCACCCCTGACATCTCCCCTATACCTTCCACCCTTCACCTTAAATTTATGTCCCCTTGTAACACTCTATTGTACCCGGGGAAAAAGTTTCTGACTGTCTACTCTATCTATTCCTCTGATCATCTTATAAACCTCTATCAAGTCACCCCTCATCCTTCGCCGTTTCAATGAGAAAAGGCCTAGCACTCTCAACCTATCCTCGTACGGCCTATTCTCCATTCCAGGCAACGTCCTGGTAAATCTTCTCTGCACCCTCTCCAAAGCTTCCACATCTTTCCTAAAGTGAGGCGACCAGAACTGCACACAGTACTCCAAATGTGGCCTAACCAAAGACCTGTTCAGTTGCGACATCACTTCACGACTCTTGAATTCAATCCCTCTGCTAATGAACGCTAATACACCATAGGCCTTCTTACAAGCTCTATCCACCTGAGTGGCAACTTTCAAAGGCCCAAGAACATAGACCCCAAGATCCCTCTGTTCCTCCACCTCACTAAGAACCCTACCGTTAACCCTGTATTCCGCATTCTTATTTGTCTTTCCTAATTGGACAACCTCACACTTGGCAGGGTTGAACTCCTCAGCCCAGCTGTGCATCATATCCAAGTCCCTTTGCAGCCGACAAGAGCCCTCCTCACTATCCACAACTCCAACAATCTTCGTATCATCTGCAAATTTACTGACCCACCCTTCGACTCCCTCTTCCAAGTCATTAATAAACATTACGAACAGCAGAGGACCCAGAACTGATCCCTGCGGAACTCCACTTGTAACTGGGCTCCAGGCTGAATATTTACCATCTACCACCACTCTCTGACTTCGACCGGTTAGCCAGTTTTCTATCCAATTGGCCAAATTTCCCTCTATCCCATGCCTCCTGACTTTCCGCATAAGCCTACCATGGGGAACCTTATCAAATGCCTTACTAAAATCCATGTATACTACATCCACTGCTCTACCCTCACCCACATGCTTGGTCACCTCCTCAAAGAATTCAATCAGACTTGTAAGGCAAGACCTACCCTTCACAAATCCGTGCTGGCTGTCGCTAATCAAGCAGTGCCTTTCCAGATACTCATAAGTTCTATCCCTCAGTACCTTTTCCATTACTTTAACTACCACCGAAGTAAGACTAACTGGCCTGTAATTCCCGGGGTTATCCCTATTCCCTTTTTTGAACAGGGGCACAACATTCGCCACTCTCTAGTCCCCTGGTACCTCCCCCGTTGACAGTGAAGATGAAAACATCATTGCCAACGGTACTGCAATTTCCTCTCCTGCTTCCCACATAATCCTAGGAAATGTCCCATCAGGCCCGGGGACATATCCATCATCTCATCGTATGTCGCCATCAGTGTCACCATTAGTTGACAGAGGATACATATGGTGGATGAGATGAATACAATATTTTCTCCCTCACAAGGGATTGCCGGATGTTTTCCCAGTACAGCGGGTGTCGCGATGGTGCACATGGCTCGGCAGAGTCCCCATATCAATCGGGAGACGCAGAGGTATTTATTCAAAACTTACTCTATTAATCTTGAAGTGTACACACGCCCAGTGCATCATATTAATTAAGACCCACTGTCCTGGCCCACTGCAGCCACAGCCTCTTCATTCAGAAGCAGGCAGCCACTCTCATCGTCTTCAGGTTTCCAAGTGGAAAGATAGCATGACAGCTCGGATAAAGGCGGTCACGTTGATAGACTTCTCAATGCACCATCCTCATCACCATTTCTCACTGCCAACAACCACAACAAAATATACTGTGTTTACTGAAAGCAATGTTGCCACTGGGAAATTCAGAGAGCAGGCAATCAGGGAGATGGAGCAACATGTCTGATGTCTGAATAGGTGATAGTGAGCCCTCCAGTGCACACTGTATCACTAACTCCAATAATCGCTTTCCATTTCAGTAACATACTGTCTTCCAATCTTCCAGAAAACAAAAGGCAGATGCTATAACATGTTACATTCCACCTGCCAAACAATAATCCATTGATTTTACTGGCTGTATCCATTCGCAGCACCTCCACTTTGTCTAGACAATATCATTTCCTTTTTATCTAAGAGTCATCAGCAAGCTCAACAGCTGTACATTTTTCCACTCCTGATCACTGAGATTGAATGTAAATAGTCATGGCCGCAGCACTCGTCACTGAGTCACTGCAGTTAATTTGTGTTAAACTGACAAAAAAATCAACAATTCCTCACCCTGTAACCAATCCTCACCGTATTCCTGTGTAGCAGCCCTGAAAGGCTGAATGTTCCCTTCCATTTGACGTGTAACAGGTTTGAGAGATTAAAAGATCGACTCCAATTGTGAGTAACAGCGTCGAATAACTGGAACGACTCATTCTGCTCCTGTTTGAAACTCTTGACGTGTTGAAGAGCCTGTTTCAGTGTAGGTGCAGTTTTGATTGATGTACAACCTTTTTCGAACAATCAATGAACAACCCACTCCTGACGTTTTGATGGAGGAAAGCCACTGATGCTGCAGCTGCTGATAGACCATCATGGCTCATGGATGCGCAGTTTCCAATTGTTCGGTCGGCGGGATGTATGTCTTACGTCAAAGGATGTAGTGCCACATTACACAGAGGGCATTATCTTCAAAATGAGGCTGAGAATTTCCTTCCAACAGGACTCTATGCTGATTGCTCTGACCGATACTTTTCTGGATAGAGCGATCTGTGACATGTGGGTTAATGCACATGTTTCCGTCTTCATGGTTCCACTGTCATTTCCCACAGTCTGGCTGCTGTGTACTGAGGCTTCGCCCTGCTCAGTCAGCCGTGAGCCTGTGGAGACATCTTGGTGATGGACATTGAAGTACCTCACCCAGAGTAGGTTCTGTGCCCTTGTGACTGTCAGTGCTTCCTCCCATTTGTTTTCAACATCGAGGGGATCTGAGTTATAACCGCGGTGTGGTGTGGATGGCACACTACCAGGAGATTTCCTTGTCCATCTCTAACCTGTTCCTATGAGATTTCCCGTGTTCTGTAATCAACCTTGGGGAATTCCAGGATAACTCCTTTCCTGATTGTATCCTCCCGTGCCACCACTACTGTTGAGTTTGTCCTGCCAGTGGGATAGGATATAACCGCGGATGGTGGTTGGGGCTTCATGAAACATTAACAATCAAGTTTGAATATGTGTGTATGAAGGCATCATCGAATACAGGTTACAATGTGTCAGGGAATAATGGGTTAAAAAGCTGAATGAAAGGCACTCGACCTGAATTTCTTCTATATTCTCAAAACAGACTGAGGAAATTACTGAATACATTGAGGGAAATGGATACGATTTAATGGCATCAGAAACACATGGCTACAGGAGTCACCAATATTGGGAACTGAATAGCAGAACATTTTATATCCGGGAGTGTTTGACAGAACTGAAAACGAGATGGGGGAGAATAGCTGAATAAGCGTTGACATCTACACAGACATTAAAGACGACCTTGCATCACGTTGTTGAGCTTTATCTTTGTCTTATTCATTTTGTGAACAAAGCACGAAGTTGAGTTCTTTGGGGGAAGGATTCCCACCGTGAGCCTGAGTGGGTCTCACCAAAGTTAGTGGGTAGAAGGGTCTTTCTGATGAAGGTATTTATGACTCTATCAAATTCTGTACCCGACATTCCCTGGAACATTCTATACCGGCCAATCCCCGGAATAATACATTGCCCACGTTTCCTGGAACATTCTGTACCCGACATTCCCTTCAAATTTATTTACTCAACATTTCCTGGAGCATTCTATAGCCGAAATTACCCAGAATATTACTTCCCTGATTTTACTTGTCAACGGCCGGACGTCAGCGGATTGAGTGAAAGATACGATCCTGAGGGAAGAGATCCCATCCCAGGGACATAGAGACACTGTTCCGAAGTCCCCTCAAGCATCTAAAGGGGTTAATACGTTTTCTCTGCATTTACATGTCTTCACGACACAGGATCGACCACAATTTACACGAAAAGTCAGAAATTTCCAAACTCCGTTTGTTTTCATGGAACTGGGAGGGAATCCTTCAGGAGAGTAACGTTTACACACGAGGTATTAGGAACTTGAAAGAAGTGAACTGTGTCTGTTCTCAACTGATCGAATGTGTTGAAATTGTTGTAAAAACCGTCTGTTCTTATGAATGTGTCTCTCTGTGTTTGGGGAGGGATGGTTTCTTGTGTTTTGTGACACTTTTCTCATTAATTCAGACCATCCATTTATTATTTCCTTTCGAATTATTTTAATAAATCCATGAATACAGTGACACATCTAAACATCTCACTGGGCCCTCTGTCAAACTGTTCAATTTCGCTCCAGTCTAATGTACAATTTGTTTGTTTTCCTTCCTCACAGTTAATATAGTGACGGTCTACGTTCTGCTTCATAAAGATTGTGGATTGTCTCCATGCGTCACACGTTACCTGGAGGCGATGGCAGTGACGATCTACTGGTCATTATCCTCGACCTGACACTAAGACACATTCCCATTGTTTATATGGAACAGTTTTCTTTTCTGAGGAACATTTCCGTGTGTAATATCCACGCCGTCCTGCTTTATACAGCCACTGACTGCTCTGTCTGGTTCACCGTCACTTTCACCTTTGATCGGTTCGTGGCCATTTGTTGCCAGAAGCTGAGAAGTAAATTTTGCAGTGAGAAAAAGGCGGCTGTGGTTCTGGGAGCAGTGACTGTGCTGAGCTGTTTAAAGAACATTTTTTGGTATTTTATGCTTACAGCACGGTATGGGCTGTCCAACGCCCCCTGGTTTTGTGATGTAACATTCGCTGTGCATTTCTCCCGTGACTGGGCCACAATCGAGTTCCTCCACCACATTCTAACCCCAGCTCTCCCATTTCTCCTGATTCTGCTGCTTAATGTTTTCACAGTCAGACACATTTTAGTGACCAGCAGAGCCCGCACGAGACTCCGGGCTCACACCAATGGGGCAGCTCAGTCTGACACAGAAATAAGAAATCGAAAAAAATCTCTCGTTTTACTGTTTGTCATCTCGGCTAATTTCATCTTGTTATGGTCAATGTTAATGGTGTTTTCTATATGGAAACGGATGTATTATATTGGGTATCAGTCTGTTTATCTGCATCCCTTTGTGCGAGAATTGGGCTTCATGCTGCAGCTCCTCAGTTGCTGCACAAACACGGCGATTTATGCCGTGACCCAGACTAAGTTCAGACAGCAGGTGAAGAATGTGCTGAAATATCCCTTTATCAAAATCCATCAGTCAATTAAGTTCACACATTAATCCATCCATCTCAGATTTTTAAATTTCAGTATAATGCTTCAGCAATAAAGCTGCCTATCGCTATGGTAACACACTGCTTGTAGTGCTGGTTTGTCCAAGCTTATCCCAGTAGGGACTTCGGAACCACATTTCATTGCTTCTCACAGTTCAGGGGTCAATGAGAAAAGGCACCATCCCATTGACTGAATCGATCACTTCAATTTGTAAACAATAAAGTTGTATATTAAAAAGTCCCGAGCAGCAGAGTGTGTGGTATGTTTGTTTGTCTTTGCGTTGAGGAAGCTGATGTGAGCAGAGACAGACTCAGCCCCAAGTCCTGGTCCTCAGGGACGGGGACGGTATCGGGCCTGAGCTCAGGAATTGGTTTTAAATCACTCTGTCCTGACTTTCAACTCTGTGTCCCCTAATTCGATCTGGACACTGTACGATTAATCTGTCTCCGTTTTTCTTCCTCCCTACGTATCTCTCTCCTAATGTCATACTGTCCCTCTGTCTCTCTCTCTCGTGCACCTATTTACTAATTATATTTCATTTTCCCTCCCTTTCCCATTTTCTTTCACTGTCTTTCCGTCATGTACTCCCTCCCTCCAAATCTCCTCTCTTCCTCGAGTCCTGTCTCACCTGTCATTGCAAGTGGAGCAGAGGAAGTGTGCGGATATTCAGACCGATCCTACACGAACAGAGATTGGTGCGGCGCTTTAGACGAAAGGTATTTTAACAATAACAGGCCTGGGCCAATAGCCATTGTTCTGAGACACAGTAGGTTTGAGCGAGTGAGCATTGGTGGGAAAGACCGAGTGAATGATTGAGACCGGAGGGCAGGGAATAAGCCATCCCTGGAGAAACAGTGAGTTAACGAGTGAGGTTGGGAGGATGGGATCGAACGAGAGAGTTCCACAGGGAACGAGTAATAAAGAAATAGCGAACCTGGTGGAGGAAGAGTGCGAGTGAATGAACGAGGCGAGGAGGAAGGGCAGTAGTGAGCCTGGATGTGAAACAGCGAGCAAACAAGTGATGCCGGAATGGAGGGGGTAAAGAGATAGTGCCTGAGAGTGCTAACAAACAAGCGAACATCATTCCCGAGAGTGAGGTAGGAAGCGACTCTGTGTGGAAGAGAGAGAGCAAACTCATGAGACCGGGTTGGGACGGAATGGGCAAGCCTATCTGGGAGAGAGAAAGCAAACGGGTGAGGCGGTGAGGGAGGAACAAAAAAAGCCTGGGTGAGAGAGAGTGAGCAAACGAGCAATGTGCAGAGTGAGGAAACAAGTGAGCTTGGATGGGCGAGCGCGAGCAAGCCTGGTGGGAGAAACAGCGAGTGAATCAACGGGACCAGAATGAGGACGTTGCTAGCCTGGATGTGAGACAGCGAGCAATCAAGTAAAGCAGGAAGGACGGACCAAGCAAGAAAGCGTTGTAGAGTGCTAACAGACAAGAGATGGGGAGGGAGGGAGAGAGAGATCGAACCTGCCTGGAAGAGAGCAAAAGAGCATGCGACATGGGGCGGGCGGGAGATCGCGAGCATGTGTGGAAGAGAGCGATTGAACGAGTGAGACCCGGAGGGCGGGAGAGAGCGAACATGGAGGGAAGGAAGTAAGAGAGCCTGGGTGGAAGAGTTAAACGAGGAAGGAAATAGGTATAGAAACAGGGTGGGAGAAAATGAGCAAACGAGTGAGATCAGGAGAGTGGGAGGCAGTGAGCCTGGCTGGAAGAGAGCGAGTGAAAAATGAGACCAGGAAAACGAGAGGGAATGAGACTGGGTTGGAAAGGCCGAGTGGATGAGCCCAGGAGGAAGGAAAACAGCAAGAATGGGTGGGGAAGAGCGAGTGAACAAGTCTCACTTGGAGTGAGTTAGAGAACAAGCGGGATTGGCAGGGAGGGACCGAGCGTGGGGTGGTTGAGAGACAGCGAGTCTGGGGCTGGTATAAAGGCCGTACAAATGAAATCAAGAGGAAGGGCTGCAGCGAGCCTCTGTGGGGTAATTCAGCAAAAGAGTGAGACCGTGATGGAAGAAACAAGCAACAGTGTCTGGGGGATCGTGAGAGAACAGGCGAGAAAAAGAGGGAGAAAGCTTGCAAAGCTGGATGGAACATAGCGAGCAAATAAGTGAGACTGGAAGGAAGGGAGGAAGAGAGCCTGAGTGGGAGAGAGCGAAGGAATGAACTTGAATAGGATGGAGGAAGCAAGCGAGGCTTTGTAGAAGATAGTGAGCGAACGATCGAGATTAGGACAGAGTGAGAGAGCGAAGATGGGGTGTAGAGTAAGTAAACATCAAGACCAGGAGGGATGGAGGAAGCGAACCTGGGTGGAAGAGAGAGAGCGAAGCAGTGTGATCTTGAGGGAGGGAGGGAGCTTTCCTGTATGGGAGAAAGCGAGTTAATGAGTCAGGTGGGGAGGCAGGGAGTGAACATGCCTGGGTGGGAGAGACCGAGCAAACAAGGGGGAGTCGGAGGGAGAGAACGAACGAACCTTGTTGGGAGAGAGTGATCGAACCAGTGAGATGGGGAGCGAGGAAGCGAGTGAGCCTGAGTGGGAGGGTACGAGTGATCGAGTGAGATCGAGAGGGAGGGAGGGAGTGACACTTGGTGAGAGAGAGCGAGCAAATGAATATGACCGGGAGGGAGGGATTCCATGAGAGATACGGGAGGGATAGAACAAAAAATCCTGGTGAGAGAAATGAGTAGTGAAGTAAGACTGGGTTGGAGTGAGTGACTGACCAAATCAGACCAGGAGGTTAATAGCATTTGAACCTGTTTAGGAGAGAGTGAGCGAATGAATGGGATGGGGAGAAAGTGAGCGAGTGCGCCTGACTGGAAGACAGTGAGTGAACAATAGATATCAGGACGATGGGAGCAATCATGCCTGGGTGGGAGAGAGTGAGCAATCGACTGAGACTGAGAGGTACGCAGCGAGCAACTGAAGAAAACCGGAGGGAGAGAGTGAATGACCCTCGGTAGGAGATAATGACTGAGACGAGGAGGGAGGGATCGATCGAAAGGGAGAGTCTGATAGGAAGAGAGTGAGCAAGCCTCTGTGGGAGAGAATAAGCGAACATGTGGGAGCAGCTGGGAGGGATAGAGTGTGCCTTGGCGACTGTGAGCATGCAAACGAGTCATACCAGGAGGGAAGATGGTGCAAGCCTGCTTGGGAGAGACCAAATGAACGGGTGAGACGGGGAGAGAGGGAGGGAGGGAGCCTGTGTGGGATAATGCGAGCAAATAGGCGAGACCAAGAGGGAGAGAGCGAGCCAGCCTGGGTGAAAGACAACCAGTGAGACTGTGAGGAGGGAGCAAATGATTCTTGGTAGGCATCACCAGTTGAACAAATCAGACCAGGAGGAAGGGAGTGTGCGAGCCAGTTTGGGAGAGAGTGAACGAGCGTGTGTGATGTGGAGGAAGGGAGGGAACGAGCCTGCATGAGAGAGAATGAGTAAACAAGCGAGACCAGGAGGGAGAGAGCGAAATTAGTTTGAAGAGAGCGAGCGAACGAGTCACATCAGGAGGCAGGGTTCGAATCTGGGTGGGAGAGAGCGAACGAGCGAGTGAAACAAGGATGGAGGGAGGGAGAGTGTGAGCGAGACGGCGAATTATCAAGAGGGCCTCGGTTGGAGAGACTGAGCTAACGAGTGACATTGGAAGGGAGGGAGGGAGCGGGAATTTCAGGTTGGTTCCTCCCCCAGGGGCATTTTGGTCCGAATGAACTTTGCCAGGGCTGGCACACAGCGTTTGCAATCGCGAAGGCGTTGATATGTACGATTTCACTTGCTAGCTGGATTGTGTTTCAGTCTGGTTCTGGCCATTCAATAGGAAACTATCGTTATCCTCATGTGCGAATATAAATTCCGAACGTACCTCATACTTTTTTTTCTGAATTATGTCAGTGAAATCAGAAGGAATACATAGCAAAAACATAGGATAAAACAAAAGTAAGTAAGCTTTTCGATTACTTTTCACTCGTGTTCTGTATACCATTTCTGTCAGAGAGATGGTCACTTATTTCAACTTTATAACGCAAGCCATTCGTGTTCAGGTCACGAGAGAATTTTGCTGTCTGCACATCTATATCATCCTTTGAACATATTGAGCAAATTGGGCCAGTTTGTTCTTGTGGTCGGGGCATGCTTCATTCACATTACTCTGATTCACGGGGTGGCCCCTAGTTTAGGATGGTTCAGGCCACACAGCCGCAATATATCGGCTTTGAAGACTGGACGTTTCATTTTCAAAATAAGGAAAAGTTTCTAATGAAATGGTTTGCTGGTGAGAATCAGAAAGTGTAAGGGGCTGAATGGGTATCCTGGAATAAAACCCACTTCAGTGTCATCCCCATCCTCAAATAGGATAGGTGTGCCAGACCAAGGCTCAGGATTTTGAGGAATATCTGAATTCATTTTTTAAAGTGTTGTTGCTTTCACGCTTATGCACATTCCTCAGCCGTAGTGGCCTTCCACTGTTTCTCCAGTTCCCTTTCGTTTTCATCTGGCCATTTGCACTCAGGTTTTAACTTCTCCCAGCTTTGGCGAGTTCCATCTGGTGTACAAACCTTTATTACCCTATCACATGCTGAATTCCTTGAACTGGTAAGGAAGCTTTTTTTTTCGTTTACTATCCGCTTTATCTTTCACTTTTTAAAAATTAATAATTAATCAATGCAACCATGCTTCATGGTAACCCCGAGGCAATGACACAGGTCAATACCAATGTGAAAAGGTATAAAACCAATCAATCTGCCAATGATTTCTGGTTTTGTGATTCAGGGCTAATACAATTGGGTATTTAAAAATAATAATTAGGTGTAACTCAGAGGTGGAAACTGAGCCAGTGAATATTACATTTCTGAAGTGATCAATAAAAAGTGGAAAATCATTTATAAAAACTATTACAATTACTTGGTTCTAGTCCCATAATTTCAACCCCAGATAAGGCACCTTAAGCGGTTTTGACCAGTCATTGCACATTTACAATGTTAAAAAGCTGTGAAATGACTGCAGCTGCATAAAGACGTTGTGTCCACTCACGTGGCAACAAAACACTTCTCTTACACAAATAATGGTCGAATCCAAAGACAAAGATATTAAAAATATGGTATTAAGTTTTGTTAGTGATTTTCATAACACAATGATCAAACAAAACGTCAATTCTCAGTGACGGAGAGGAATTGATATAAAACAAGGCTATAAATGGCACTCCATAATCACGAATGAGATGCAACAGTCTTAAGATTGAGTGGAGACATACGAGTCTGAAACAAACAAACAAAACATTCTGCCAGTATCATTTTCTGAAAACAATATTGGTCAGTTGGGATATTTTAGATCTATCGTTATACTTTCAGCTCCATGTTTTTTAAGTAAACTAAATTCTATAACGCTCATGTAATTCCTCCAATCAATGAATAAATCTTAAAGTCTAAGGTGATTTTTCTCAATGTTACTTCTGGATTATTATCTATGAAAAAAGAGCAGGCACCTGTGACGCCAAGGTTTACAGGGCTACTGCGTTTCCTGCATTTAGTCAAATCTTTGATGAATCCAATGAGATCAAAAATGGGTGAACTTCAAATTTGGCAGTCGCTTGACACAAACTGTGTTTTTAGAGCAGGTTCATACCAGTGGCTAATCGGAAAGTCGTCGCCCTCTATATTGAACTGATTCAAATTTAAATAAGGTTGGCTTTCATGTAAACATAAACTGTGACCAGTTAGAAATTAACAGTACAGCAGTCACGGTCTGTAAGAAGAAATGGTGGGTTAATATTTCATTAATATTACTTTATCTTCCATTTTTGTATTTCATAATCACCCATGGTTAGTGAAAATAAACGTTAAAAAGATACCGCCTTAAATTCCCAAAGTGCAAATTAAATTCAAAACACTCCTGAATCTCGAGCTCCAGTAAATAAATCACAAACATTCAATCACCAACAAACAAATGTGCATTCTAACTAGAGCGCAAAGGGTTAAACATTCGCCAAGCTGCAGGGAATCAACGCTGAGTCAGTCTTTCTGTCTCTCTGTCTCTCGCATACATACAAAAACATTTTCCAAAGTTTATTCCGTTCTTCACAAGATTTAATACAGTTCCCTGCACCCTCATGTATCCTGGGCAATGCATTGCTCAGCCAGTCCAGATCCTGGGACCCCAGCAAATATATTGCGATTGTCTGACACACTCCCAACTATCTTATGAACGAAAGCATCATTCTTTTTACATGTGGGAGCTCTTTGTCCCTGCTATCATCCTCACCCAGGAAGTTCCCTTCGGATCCTGATCCTGATTCCATCTCCATTTCATCTGACCAGTCTCCTGCTGATCGCCTAATGGTCCTCCTCTGAACACGCTGTTATACTTCATTTTGCCACTTCTATGGGTCACTTTTCCTCTGACACCATTCAACACTCTGTTCATTGTTGAGAAACTCCTCATACTGTTTTTGTTCATGTACTGTCCGAAGTAACCTGAGTTCTACTTCCAATTACTCCCTTTGTGTTTATGTTTTTTTTTTCCACTGACTCTCGTAATATCTTACACTCCTTTTGCCATTCCTTGATTAACCCCTTCACTTCCTCCTTTCTGTGGTGCAGTTTATCCTTATCATTGCCGTCCTTAATTCCTGCAATTGAGGTTTCTTTTTGGGACCGTTGTGTATATTCAGAACAGCATAATTAAGTCCAGATTGGGTAGAGTGAGTTCTGTATGGGGTCATTTATTCTGTTCTTTGTGTTTGATTGTGTAATTTTGGGAATACATTTTGTCTATTTTAATATCTAGACTACAACCTCGCTGACTTACTCAATGTAATTTTCACTGTACACTTGACGAAACAAATTGCAAAGTAATGGCCTGGGGCTGCCGACTAAAGAATGTTTCGAATGGTCTGGACTAGTCCATGACTCTTCCTAGGGCTCCTCCCTGAGCGTGGTAGATGCTAGAGTTATTATTTCAGGTTTTGGTTCGGTTGGGTAGATAGAGCTTGGGATAGTAATGGATCTTTTAGTCCCCAGAATTTTTCTGTATATGGATGCGGTGATAACAACGAGTTGGAAGAATTAACAGAGAAGCTGCAATTGAAACTGCCTGCTTTTGTGGGGAAACGAGAGATAATTACAGCAGCACCATAGCATTAAACTTGCTGAGCAACCAAGAGAATCCATAGATTTGGCAAGAATTCAATTGTAAATGTAACAGTTTGAGTCAGAGATGAGAGATAAGGAAAAAGGGGTAGAAAGAAAACAAGTTCAGTTACAGTTAAAAGCAGAAGGAAGGGAATAAGAGAGAGCAGCAGTAGAACAGAGAGAAAAAGAGACCAGCTGAATCAGGGGAGAAGAGAGAACAGAGAAAGAAGAAGACAGAGCTTTTGAACATCAAAAACTGATACTTAAAAACAAAGTCAGCTTAAACGGCTGGAGGTTAAGGCTAGTGGTAGGCTTACTGAGGAAAAGAGTGAGGATGAACAAACCCCTGGTAGTCAGAAGCCTCGTAAGTAAGTGTTCAGGTATGTTCAAGCGTGGTCTAAATTTGGTGAGAAGGACGTAGGCACCATTTTCACTTCAATTTAAAAGATGGCTAAACAAATGTAGTGGCCGTGGCAATGCGGGTTTTGTTGATCCAAAAGAATCTTGCATGTAGGGTTAGTGATGTAATCGCAGAACTATTAGAAGAAGTATCTGGGGATTATAAGGAGATGAAAAAAAGCCATTTTAAGTGCAGATAAGTTTGTACTAGAAGCTGGTAAGCAACGCTTCAGGAATCTAAGTAGGGACCCAGGTCAAACATACATTGTGTTTGAAAGAATCAAACAGTAGTTTCGATTGATGGATAAGAGTTTTAAAGATCCATGATGCCCTGAGAATGGTAATTCTTTTGGAGGAATTAAAATTATTTACTGTCTGAAGTGGTGCGAACTCATGGGAAACAGCACAACTTTATAACAGCAAGATTAGCAGCTGAAGAGGTTGATGATTATGAACTGGTCTATAAAACTCGGTTTGGCAAACAGAAACATCTTCGGCCAATGCAAGATAGTAATTGGGGCAAAGAGACATTCTCACGTGGAAAGGGTAAGGTAGGTATCAGTGAAAATCATAATGATTACTTACCACAGGGTAATAAAGAATGCCTTGAGGGGGACAAATAAATTAGAAATCTCCTGTGTTTTCATTGTAATAAAGTGGACCACACGAAATTGCAGTATTAGTGGGCGAGGAGTGGATTGTAGAACCTGAAAGATGTCACAAATTCAATAAAGGACTTTTGTTTCTTTTGATTAGACTGTGGGTGCGATCTTGATGACATAATTTTGGAGATGTTCAGCAGAACGGTTATGCATAGCTTCATATTCTCAGACTTGAGTTCAGATATGAATATATTTACACATTCTGTATCTGTGCCCAATATTGACCTAGCGCTGCTCTGGTAGAAAGCAGTCTTCGTACATCTGTTGATCACCATTTCTACCTGACTGTTCAGAGTGCGCCTCACCAAAGCCTTTGTTTGTCATGTTATTTATTATTTCATTATTTTGAATTGTCAGTTTTACGAGACACAACAATTGGCTTGTTTCCATTTTGAGAGAATAAAACATTTATCATTCACCCTGCGCCATGCAATGGAGTTTTGTGGATTCTGATGTTCTCTGCAGACTATCACTCAGAGGTTTGTATAATCAGGGAATCTGAGTGCAGATTGTCTTTGCTTGGTAGAATCTGAATTTATCGGTTTATGTCTGCTTGGACAGTGTTTCTGGAAAGTTGATAACCGTGCAAATACCTTACTACCGATTAAGGCATGTGTTCACTGGGTCCTGAGGGTCCTAGGTCCTGGAATTTGGAAGCCTCACATTTTTTGTATGTTGGGCTTTGCACCAGGCTCGGTAAGAGCAGCTCACTGAGTAAATGAGAGGGAGCTTGGGAACATTCTGTTGTGTATGACCTTCTTCCATTTCATTATCTCCCTCTTACAAGTGAGCCTGACTAGTTCTCCAGTCCTGATAGTGTATGATCCCTGTAAACCCCTACCGCTGTTGATCATATCCTTTTTTTCTAACTACCTCCAGCCCTTACAACCTGCCCTTCGTCTCAGATCTCCTGCAGTCCCAAATGATCTTGTTCTTTGTTATCTCATTGCATTCCTTTGAGCTGTGTGAAAACAAACCTGAAGTCGGTTTGGGCCACTGAACAAAAGACAAACCCCCTACTTCATCTTTGTCAAATGGAGACTCCATTTTGCTTTTGTCCCAGAGGGGAAGGAAACATCCTTTATGATTCCAGCCTATCAAATCCTCTGAGGATCTGAGTATTTTAAAGAGAACAACTCTCCTCTGATGACCCTCAGCTGCACAGTACTGAATATGTTGATATCCATTTATTTTCCGCAACCATTTCCAGACGTTTTATCACTCCCTAATTCTGAAACCACCCGCAGTCTGAACAGTCTTCCAAGCCACTAATTATGCGGAATGCCACAGCCTCACTACCTGTTCAAACGCCTCACATACCTACAATCCTCCTTGTCTGTGTGATCCCCTCCCGTCTCTTCAGTGCTCCAAATTTCTAGTTTCTCCTACAGTCCTCACCATCACTGGAAACTATAGTCGCTACATTTCTCGCTGCCTCTGTGAACCGCTCCAGGCCCTTCGAATCCCCTCATCTTTGTACGGTCCGACAGCTCCAACAGCAATCCCTGCAGGTGGAAATTCCACCAGATATCACAACCCTCCATACGTCTGGAGTCCCCAACTGTTCTCTCTACCTCTGTTCCCACCTTCAATCCCAACAGCAGTACTCGGATGTCCAACATCATCAAGTCCCTACACTCATTTTTATCAGTGTATTCTCCTCCAGACCTTAGAATTTCCTCTCTGAACGACTGCAGTGATTTCAAGTCGGCAATTCTCCGTAATTTTGCAGCATCTCCTTTCTCTATACTCCTCTATATCATGGTGAGCTGCTCCTATCCCATACCTTTTTTCCTGGCTTTGTGCAACATTACGTTGATGCAAACCTCGACATTTCTGTAGTGTTCTGACCTCTTGCAATCCTCCCCATTCTTGTAAATTCTGCTTAACACGAGTACTCTCCATACCATTGCAAATCTTTCCAGTCACTAAAACCTCCATTTTGGAGAGGCCCCGTACAAACTGTACAGTCATCATTAAGTGTATAACTTTCTTCAGGCCTATATCCTGCAACTTGATGAAACCTGTTCTCACCATTGCAACCCTGTTTTTTTTTTATTTCCTAACATCGTTCAGTCCCGACAACCATCCCTTTCAGTGTAATTTCCTCCAGTTCCTACAACAGTCTCCATCTCTGTAACCTCTTCAACTCCCCACAGTCCACCTTACGTGTGTAAACTCGTTCATTTGCTATGTACCTCCGCATCAGCGTGACTGTTTTGAGGCTATTGCATCGTCTTTATATCTGCAAACCGCTTCTTTCCCTGTAGCACATCCTATGTTCATAAGTGACTCTAGTCTCTCACAACCCCTTCCATGGCTGTAACCTCCTCCAGCCTCAACCAGCCTCCTCATCCGTCACACCATGCAGCATGCACATTACTCCCTCTCTCTGAAATATCTTCCAGTGCATTAAAGCATCTCTATCTCTAACGGTCTCCAGTCCATACCAACTTCCCTATCACTTTAATTATCTCTAGTCCAGGCCATCCTCCAAAGCCCTGTAACATTCTCCAATCCAGTCCACATTCCCTAAAGCTGCAACATTCTCCTGTCCATACCATACTCTCCAAACCTGTAACATACTGAGGTCCATCACATCCTCCCTATCACTGTAATATTCTCCAGTCCATACCATCCTGCCTATTCGTGTAATATTCTCCAGACACCACGACTGCTGGAAATCTATCACATTCTCGATTACACCGAAGATTCCGACAGCCTGCTCAGTTTGGTCACTGTAATTTTCCACAGCCTTACACCTCTCCCTATCTCTGGAATCTAATCCAGACTCTCTGTAATCTCAAGCATGTCTCAAACACAAAATATGACTGAAACACTCCTGGCATTTATAACAAAGCTGTCGATGTAATCCTTCTTTCACTGACTAATCTAAATTTGATAATCTCTATTGTAAATATGCTTCATGACCCAGACTCGACAGTGCTCTATAGTAAGGAAATCCACAGTTTCATTATCATTTGAGAGCCTAAAATCCTCCTCATTTGTTTATTAAATTAGTGAGCTCTTGTTCGAATGTGATTGTTTCTGGTCACAGACTCTCACACAAGGTAAAACAAAGCGAAGTGACAAAAATACATGTTCAACGTAAGGCGATGGAGATTGTTCACGTTGCCATTACTGAAGCACTTGACAATAGCAGGTTGATCTGCAAGATTAAATCACAATCTATGGATTTCATGGTATTTATTCAGTTGGTTGCAGAGTTTTATTTCTCATAGTAGCAGAGATTTGCGGAGGATTTATTTCTGATTGGATGTCTGTGGCCAGTGATGTTTCTCGAGAATCAGTGCTGCGATCATTATTTGCAATTTATATCCGTAATTAAGAGTAAAATGTCAGCGTTCTGATTAGTAATTTTACAGATGACATTTGGAAAGGCATTTACGTCTTGGGCTAGCTGGGGGAATTGTGGATAATGAAGAATGCACAATAATGCAGCAGTATGTCGGTCAGCTGGAACTTTGTGTGTAGAAATGGAAAATACATTTCATCGTGACAAGAATGAGGTAAAGCATTTTGGGAAGTCAAATGGCAGAGAAAAATACATTATAAATAGCTGGACACTTGAGTACTTTGATAAGCTGTTGGATCTCAGATTCAAATCCATAGCTTCCTGAAAATAACAACACAGCAGGATGTGATGAGAAAGAAGGTGTATGGCATGCTTGCCTCCATCGATCACAGCCTTAATTTCAGACGTTTGCATATCATTCTGTAGCTGAATAAACCTTCAATCGGCTCAGTTTGTAATGGTATGTGTAGCTCTCATCGCCACACTTTAGGAAGGACATGGAGACTTTGGAGAAGGTAGAAAAGAGGTTTACCAGATGTTGCCAGGATGAGATTGTGATAACTGTAAGTAGAAGTGTTACCTGTATGAACATGTGTTAACTATGAGGAGAGGCTGTTCACAGTTGCATTGTTTTTCTAGAGTGGAGGAAGCTTGAGAGGCGACTTGATCCTGGTATATACCATTAGGCGAGGCGTGAATAGCATGGACGGTCAGAAACTCTTTTCCCTCAGGGCACTTGTTCACAATGATCTGGGTTTCATCCGATTTGTTACTTGTATAGTTTTAGACAGACTTCCCCCATTTTTACACTCCATTCCCTTTGTCATAAATGACAGCATCTTGTTTGCTTTCTCTATTACATGGTGACCTGTACGCTGCCTGTTCCAAATTTCTAACCGCCCAGTATAAACCCTGGCACAAGCACTGAGAATCTTGGATTCTCAGAACTCTATGTGCAGTCAGTCTGAAAACAAATGGTGCTAGTCTAGCAGTAGAGCTGGATTGTGTTAAAAAGGATATATAATATAAATAACTGTACACTTAGAAACAGTGGGATACGCATGATTTAATAAAAGAGGAATATTTAAAAACCTGCTGGATTTTACTTTTGGCGTGACCATTAATGGCACAATTGATAGGGGTGGGATAGAGGATTGCAGGTTAGGGGATATTTGAATTTCCAGGTGCATTTTGAACAGTTTAGAAAGGGATAAATATTAGCGAGTGAGAAACTAAGGCCACTTAACGTTCAATGAACCTGTTGCTGTGGAGCCACTGTTGATGGCGTAGGTCTGAAACAAATGTTTTGTGTTAGGACTTCCTCTGGAGAAAGTCAGGGAAGCTCGGGAACTTAGGTAACTCATGGTAATATCTTGAAAGTTGTTCACATTGTGGAACAGGATGTGCTGGATGTCTTGAAATGCAAAGAAAGGTTTATTAAAAATCGGGACACGAGCAGATGTGTCCCAATATCTTGTGAGACTCTCAAGAAACAAATTGTGCGGTCACACGCAATATATTTGTATCATTGTCAGCCACTAAAGACCAATACGACTAAGGAATGCGTTGCATCCGTTGTTGGAGCAGATTCTGAGAGAAAAAGATTATCATGCATTTGGAAAAGCAATACAGAATAAGCAATAGTCACCATGGCCTGGTGCATGGAAAGTCATTTCTGACAAATCTGAATAGCTTTTGAGGAGGTGACAGATCATGGCAGAGCAGTCGACGTTATCGACATGGACTGTAGCAAGGCTTTTGACAAGGTTCTGCATGGCAAAAGTAAAGAACGTAAGAACTACGAGCAGGGGTAGGCCGTCCGACCCTTCATGCCTGCTGCACCATTCAATAAGGTCATGGTTTGCCTTTCCCTGGACATACCCGCGCACACACCGTATCCCTGCATTCATTTTGTTTTCAAAAATATGTCGTCCTTAGCTTTAAAAACATTGACTGAAGTAAAGTAGCGCTTGACTGCGCTAGGAATTACATAGATTAAAAGCGCTCTGGGTGTAAAACTTTCTTCTCAATTCAGTCCGAACTCTGCTCCCTATAATCTTGTTGCTATACCCTCTTGTCCTAGCCTTCCTTGGCAGTGGAACATTCTCTCTACGTCTATCTTATCTATTCCATTCATAATTTCTTATGTTTCTCTGAGATTACTCCGATTCGTTCGAATTCTGATGAATATAGTCCCAATCTACTCTTTGTACTCCGCATAAGCAAACACTCTCAACACGGAAATCAAGCTTGTTAACGTCCGCTGCACACTCTCCAGTGGCAATACATCCTTTCCCAAGGAAGGAGACCAAACCTCACACAGTAATCTCGTTGTGGATTCACCAGGAACTTGTACAGTCGCAATATAAAACTCTGAGCTTTTAATCTCAGTCCCTTCACCAAAGAAGGACAATATTTAAGTTGCCTTCCTAATTAATGATCGCACCTTCAGACCAAGCTTCTGTGATTCATGCACAAGGGCACCCAGGTCCCCCTGCACAGTAGTGTGCTGCAACGTTTTTGCCATGCAAGTAATAATCGTTTCTACTGTTATTCCTGAAAAAAAATTGAATGTGCCGGTGTTGGACATGGGGTGGACAAAGTTAAAAATCACACAAAACCAGGTTATAAATCAACAGTTTTGTTTGCAAGCAACAGGTTTCCGAACACCGCTCTTCTTACCTACGTTCGTCTCATTGTCAATTTCTGACATGTTAATAGTGCCCTCCATTGTGAAGAGAGATGCAAAACACCTGTCTAATGCCTCAGACATTTTATCATGTTCCATAACGAAATGCCTCAGCCAATTATTCGTGTTCCATAACTAACTGCCCATCCTCATCATCTAAATAACTAACATTTACTTTAGCTACTCTTTTGCGTTGTTTATATTTATAGAAAAATTTGTGAACTTTCTTTGTCTTCTGTGAAAGTTTATCACGTGTTCTACCTTACTATTCTTCATAATGCATTTTGTGACTTTGCCTTGACGTTTGAAGTTTTCCCAATCTTTTCGTTCCCTGCTGTTTTTGGAAATAAATTTGTATCTATTCTCTTTCAATTTGTTATACTCCCTTATTTCCTTAAATACCCATTGCAGATTACACCTTTTCTGACATTCCTTCCTTTTCACTGGAATATGCTTTGGCTGAGCACTTTGAAAAATAATACTTTGAATGTTCTCCGTTGGTAGTCAACATGATCACATTATACTCTTTGTTTCCAGTCTATTTGAGCCAAGTCCTCGATCAATCTATTGGCGACTCCTATGTTTAAGCACGTGATACTTGTATTGGATTTTATGTTAACACACTCCATCTGTACTCTAAATTGAAAATACTGTGATCACTCCTTCCAAGAAGATTTCTAACGAACAGGTCATTAAATATTCCTGTCTCATCACGCAGGATCAGATCTCGGATAGCTTGCTCCTTCATTGCTTATGTTCCATACTGTTCAAGTCAACAATCACGGAAACACAGAACGAACTGCTGTTCAAGTCGACTCTGACCAAGCTGGTTCCACCAGTTTACACATAGATGAAAGTTCCCCATGATAATTGCCATACCAGTTTCACAGACGTTATTTATTTCTTTGTTTATTGCCCACCCCAGACTGGTTAATACGTTTCGACCACACACGACCAAGGAGTGCCTACCAATTGGTTTCAACATGTAATTGACCGTCAGAGACAGAGCGTGTTCATAGTTGTTTTTTGCACAAAGTGCAGCCCTGTGACCAATGGTGTGCTGTGAAGTTCGATACCGATCCACTGTTGTGCATCATTTATATAAACGCTTTGTATGAGAGTGCAGGTGTTATGTTTAACAAGTTTATAAGAGACAATGAAATTGGCAGTGCAGTCGATGGTGAAGTGGATTTTCGAAGAGTAAAACGAAATCAACAGTGCTGATACAGTGTTGAGGTATAGCAAGTGGAGAACTAAACGACGTTACATTTTGCTAAAACAAATCAGAGCAGGACTAGACTAGTTGATCTTCGTGCCCTGGGAAGTTTTGTCAAACAGAGAAACCGAGGAATGTAACAACAGTTCTTCAAAAGTTGTGTTGAAGGTAATCAGGCTGGTGTTGCTTGCTCTCATTGGTCAGAACATTGAGAATAGGAGTTGGGATGTCATTTTCTGGCTGTACAAGACATTAGTGGAACGGCCATAAAATTATTGTTGATTATCTGATTTATGCATGTCCTTTAGGGAAGGACATCTAACATTCTTACCTGTTCTGGCTCACAGGAGACCCCAGACCCACAGAAATATGGCTGACTCTGAGCGGCCTCGGGCAAGTAGCAGTGAACAATGTATGCAAGTAGCAGTGGACAGTGGGTCCAGCCAGTGACATCCTCAGTGACATGCATAAACTAAAATGCATACTTCCATCGCTACAGTTACAAACTCCTCCAGCTACAGAAATGCATACTGCCTCCGTAATATTCTTCAGGACCTTGCCACTCTCTGTAGCACTCTCAACATCTCCATCGTCCTGAACCCTCCCTGTTCCTATCTTCTTATTAAACTCTGATAATGATTCCCCTTCCCATTGGCCTCCTCCTCCTGGAGACTCTGTGCTATCCCTTTATCAAATACTTCCATATTTCTAAACCGTTCGTTTCTTCGGGACTGTTAGAGTTTTTTCTTGTCTTCTAAGCATTCTTAATTAAATTTGATCCTTTCCGTCCTGTGAGAAGCACAGTTGGGAATGTCGTGTTGAGTTTTGTCTATTTGTTGAATATTTTACACAGTTCCCTCGAATGTTTTCCACTGTTCACTTCCAATAGTACCTTTCAGTCTGTGTGCCCTGTTTACTTTGGACAGTTCTCCAATGAAACTCATGTTATCGCCTTTGTTTCTGGTTGTTGGGTGTGCCTACTGGTCATTTTTAAAATGCATCATCTATTTGAATTCCGATATATTACAATTTCGCTGAGGATCGCTCAGTGTGATATCATTCATGCACTCACATTCATCACCTCATCGATCTGAGATAGCTACGTCCATGACCACTGCACAATATGTTATTCAATGAAATATTGCCAAACAGCATTCTTCAAACTCCTCTTTGATTATCACTCTTGCTAGTGTGACTGCCCCAAATTGTCGAAAGTTAGAGGTCTCCCAAAATTATCACAATACATTTTGTTACAAATTCCAATAATTCCTGGTAAACGCCGTGCTGAGTAATTGAATGTTGCTCGGTAGCCAAATACCTGTTCTCCTGCTCGTGCTTTTGACACGTAGTACATAGAATTTGCATTCAGGCGGATTCCACTGTATAATCTTCGGTCAAATGATTCCTTTGTATTGCCTTTGTCAGGGTTAGCCATCCAGCTTTTCCATTCTGTTTGAGCCTCCATAAAGTTGTGTACCGTTGAATATTTATGTCCCACAAAATGTTAACTCTGCAACTACGTCTGTCTAGTGTCTGAATCTAATTTATGTCTGTGTCCAGCTATCTTATTGCAGATAATTTGTCTTATCCAAAACAAGGGCATTATAATTTACATGGTCTCACAATTTCCTCTAACTAACCTATCAGTTGATGTGCAGTTTCATATCAACTCTGTCCCTTCTAGTTCCATTCTCCTTGTCTTCAGCCATGCCCCAAATGCTTTTCCAACACTTCACAATTTGTCTTTGAATTCGGAAAGCTCCTTTCGCCTTAACCCTATCCCTGCGCCTTCTCTGACAGGTTAAAAACCTTTGAATAATCCTACCAAGGTGATTGGCCTGGACACGTGTCCCAGCAGAGTTCTGTTTATTTGACGTCTGCGATGTTGATGTTTCTTGCTGCTCAGTGTTTCTTGCCCTAGCTCGCCTCGAACTTAGTGGATTGCTAGACAATTTCAGAGATCAGTTGAGACTCAAACACATTGTTCTGGGTCTGGATGATATGTACGACAGACAGCTGCCTTTAACAAATTTCCTTACCTGAAAGATATTAATCTATCAGATGCATATCCCTTGCTGATCGGTCTTGTGAATAACACTCGGCCATCGTATGTCCACTAATATCTCACTCACCCCTGAGTACTGATACAATTCTACAATGAATCAACCACCTTCGTCGTGAACATTGTTTGATCCTGATACCTTGCTGAACTCTGGTGCTTTCACTCAGTAGCTCACCATGTGTGTCTAACTGTCTCTGGCTTCACCTTTTCCAGCTACTGTAGATCCGGAGTGTACGAAATTCTCTGCTCCATGGAATTGAGGCATCACAGGCCACTCTGGGATATTGCAGGTCTCCAGGGGACTCACTGCCATTCCCCAAGTGTAACACTCACTGTGACACTCTACTTTCCGAATCTCTCTATTTCTCTGTCTGCAGTAGCTAGGCAGGAAATGCATGACTCAGTAGACTTCACAAAAGCTTCGAGTCTCACTCATCACCTCTTTTAAAGCAATTGGTGAGATAGAGGGAAGGAAGATCCGGAGACTTCAATAAATCCTGCAACGAGGTAAGATCACTCACAGTGAACGGAGCAGACAGCATAAGGCATGACGTATTTGCAGTTCAAGTTGTCAACTTGCTCGCTGTGCTGGAAGATTTATTATCAGACGTTTCGTCACGATGCTAGGTAACATCATCAGTGAGCCTTCGCTGAATTGCTGGTGTACTGTCCCGCTTTCTGTTTATTAGTCTTGGTCGGTTATGACCCGTGATAACAGTTCTGGTGTCTTCTTTAAGAGGTTGGCGAATTGGTGCCAAACCAATGTGTTAATTGATGGATTATCGTTTTGAAACCAGGACTCCAAGAATTCCTGTACCCATCTTTTTTTAAGCCTGTCCTGGGATGAATGTATTGTCCCAGTCGAAGTGGTGTCCTTCTTCGAATGTCCGTAAAGATGCTAGTGAGTTGGTTATGTCTTTTGGTGGCTATTTGGTACTTGTGTATCCTGGCCGCTAGTTTCCTGCCTGTGTGACATATGCAGTATTAGTCAAAGGGAAGGGGGCAAAGCGAATTTCGAGTAGCACTGCAATCCAATCCAACAGAAAATGGTCTTATGGAAGAAACTCTGCAGACCATCAGACAGGCACTAAAACCAATAATAAACAGGAGGAAAAAGCGAACACGCTCAACACACAAGAAAGGAATGCCCTGGAAGGACTCAGAAAATATTAAAATATTGTAATACTACCCGACTAAAAATGGCACATGACTGTCATCCTAAACAGAATATGAAAAGCCCAACTCACAACTCGCCGAAATCTACACTTACCGACGGGTGGCAACGGACCTGATTCCAACGCAAGATAACCGGATCACAGCTCACCTGAATAAACTCTACAAAACAGACGAAATGAATACGACTGACAGCCAAAGAATGAAACCTGTTGGATCCTATGCATCCATTTTCTCGGAATTATCGAAGGTACAAAAACCAGGAGGGCACTTCAGACCCAGAGTCATACCGCACCGACATGCAGACTAGCAAAGGAACTTCAACAAAAACTGAAACACCTATTAGAAGCTATTGCATCCACTCCACCTGACAATTCTTGTTCATAATCCAAAACACCAAGCTTGGTGAAGACGAAGTCATGGTTACCTTCAATGTAACGGCCCTATTCAAATAAATTAACATTTGCCTGATCAAAGAAACACTGACTGCACTTCGAGACGACCCAAGGACGCAATTATCAGACAGCACCAACTCCATCAGCAAGAACAGCATCTTCAAGGTAGTAGACCTGTGCCAAACTACTCATTTCACCTTCAACGACAGGACATACAAACAAAGCAACTGTACATGCATGGGACCACCAATACCAGGATTCTTAGCAGAAGTAGTTACGCAGTGATTCTCACGAAAAACGCTTCCCACGATCCAAATCAGTCTTTACGTACGCTATTTGGATGACACGTTTGTTATCACGAAATGGAACAAATTCGAAGAAACCTGCAACCTCAGAAAGAACATTCGCCAAAGAGGAAGAGAGCAAAAACAGACTCATGTTCCCAGATGAATGGCGTTTGTCCGAAACGTCGATTTTCCTGATCATCGGATGCTGCCTGACTTGCTGTGCTTTTCCAGCAACAATCTGATCTCCAGCATCTGCAGGACCCACATTCCCCTAACTTGATGTCACAATGAAAACATTGAGAGTCGGAGTTGGGATAGCATGTTGTAGTAGTCCAGGACATTGCTGAGGTCACCATGTTGATCAGTATTTTTGAACAACATTGTTAATCAAATCTCCTCTCAGAATCGTCTGTTCCAAACTTTCCACTTTACTGTAAGTTCACTTTCACAGATTAGCGAATTTCCTCTGTACTCTCTCCAGTCCAATTCCATCTTTTCCTGTGGCAGGGCGACCAGAATTGCACACAGTATATAAGCTGCGACTGAACACATTATTTGCTCATTTCCAGCATAAACATCCTACTCTTATATTTTGCAGTTTGACTGACAGAGGAAATGAAGCCATTCTATCACTTACCGAGATGGTTGAAGTGTCCATTTAACTTCTGTGTTTTGAACATACTGTCTATCCTCTCACTTACTGTGCATTCTTCTCTTCTGTTGATGTCCCCAAATGCCTTACCTTGCTCTTCTCTTGGTTGTTTGCTTCTTCCACCTGTGCCCATTAGTTTCTGTTTTTAAATAGTATACCATGTGTTCTCTTGCCAAATCCAAGTACATCGCATCAAGTTGCAAGTTACTGTGTCAAACCAAAGCAGTCAGCTTAATTCTGCGTGATCGTCCCTGAACAAATCTAGGCCGACTGCTCGGGAGTCTTTGGCTGGAAACATGGCAAACAACAAATTTGCAATAATGCTTGAATTCCAAGCCTTTTGAGAAAAATAATAAAGGAATATAATTAGGAAATAAATTGTTTCAGAGAAAAAGTTGGGAGTGATAGCCAAAATAGATTTATGAACTGGGAATCATGTCTGAGAATCGGACTGGTAGATATATTATGGAGAAACAATCGACTCAACACATTTAGGTTATCAGATAAAGTATCAATACAGACCCAAGCTGACAAGGAAAAATCAAATCTTATGGACTGCTGGCTAATATGTTGGCATGTTTTAAGAATTTGAGAACTGACAGAAAATAATATGCTTTTGGATCAGACGTCTCATGTGGTATTGCATGGATCGGTGCTTGCGCCCCAACCTGGCGATACACATCAAACATTTGTTTTTTTTTCACACGCCTGCTGCTGTCACGAAACAATGTCAGGTGAGTATGAAGTTTAAAAAACGCTCCAAGTTGACTGAGACAAGTGGAGTGAACGGGGAAATACATGGCAACAGAAGAGCAATTTTGTATTCGTGCACTTTGGTGATAGATAGAGAACAGTAGCCTATATTTGAAGAAGGATTGTGTAAAAATTATTGATCTATGAAGTGATTTATGCTCATTTTATTGTTTTCTTCAGCGCAGACCTCTGAGGTCAATGCAGGACATTGTGCCCTGAAACCAGGCATCAGTACGGGAATGATATTGGCATGCTGAGCAACGTAAATCGACCGAACAGGTGGGTAGCTGTAACATTGAAAAGGATCTGGATATCCTTGTCCACCAGTCACTGAAAGCAATATTGCAGGAGCAATGAGCAGTAAGGATGATAAATGGCATGCTGACCTTTATTTCAGGGGGATTCAAGTACAGGAGTAAGGGTGTCTCACTGCAGCAAAATAGGACGATGATGAATCCTTATCTCGAACATTTTGCAGTATTGTGCTCAGTTTTGTCTTCCTTACCTTATAAAGTCCAATATTGATATTGTCCCTGATATTGAGGGAGAGCAGGAAAGGCTGACCATACTAATAACTAGGACGACCGCCTTGTTGTGGTAGCAAATTTTGTGTCGAAATGACCTGTATTCTATGCATTTTAGAAAAATGACTGGAGATCTCAATGAAATAGTTAAAGCACTGACAATACGAAAAGGATTTGTAGGAGATATGATAATTTCTCTGGCTGGCATGTCTAAAACAAGGGGCCACAGCATTTGGTATGGACAGGCCTCTCTGCATTGAGATGAGGATAAAGGTTTCCACTCAGTGACTGGTGAACCTGGAAAACTTTCCAACACATAAGACTGCCATTTCTTTGCCCACTCTCCTACTGTGTCCAAATCCTTATGCAGCCCTGCATGTCTCCTTCATGCTCCCTCTCCATCTTCCAATATTTGTATCGTTCTGCAAATAAGGCCAGAAATCCTTCAGTTCCTTCTTCCGGACAGTTAATGTATAAAGTGAATTGTTGTGGTCCATACAATCAGCCTTGCAGCGCACCATTTGTCATCGGCTACCATCCTGAAAACGACTGTTTTATCCCAACTCGCTGCCTTCTGCCACACAGCCAAATTTAGATACAGTTCGAAACATTCAGAAATCTCATTCTTCACCGTGGATTCCAGGATATTAACTACAACCGAGGTTAGGCTACTCCTTTTCCTTTTTACCAACTTGTGCCTTATTCCCTTTTTATACCGGGATTGCAAATTAGCGATTTTCTTCAGGGACTCTCACGATTCGTTTGTTGATACTGATCAAAAATGAACAGACTACTTTAGTTCTGTAATAAGATTGATAAAAGATGCTTAAATCCAATTAATTCGCAGGTAACACTGTGCAGCTGGCAAACGTTACTTGAATACAGTATTAATTTTGAAAAGCCTCAGGAAGAGAGTTAAGAGTCTGGAAAATATCATATGGGGGTGGGACGCGGGGTGGAAAACATTCATGTCGATCTCAGTAATGAGCAAGCTTGAACTGTTGAAGGTACTGTACGTGAGAGCCAATTACAGAGGGACTTTTCAGCACACCTCCAAGAGTAATCAAAGGGGGTTGTAGGGGGTATATGTGCTCAAAGCTGGAAGTGTATCAGTTACGCCATTCTGAAAGATTTTATGTGTCTTTCTGCCTTTTTGCTGTGTGTTCGACCTGAGCTGTAACTCGCTGATAATGGGCACATAAGTGTGACCCATAATGTGGACTCTCACTGAAAATCTGAGACAGAGCGACCTTGCGGAATCTGGCAGGATGGCTGAAGGAATCCAGTCTTCACTGTCGACCAGGGACACATCACAGCGTCCATAGAAGTAAGGAACGCACCTTTATTAAAGATTTGGTTACATGAGGAAAGGCTAGGGTCCTTGAGTCTGGTTTCGTTAGAGGGAAGAATTTGGGAGAAAATTTGTTTGAGACAAACAAGAAAATCGGAAGGGTATATAAAGTGGATAGTGAGAGCATTTTCCCTTGGATGTTGATTGCTTGCGCGAGGGGACGTAGCTAAAACTTGAAGGATGACAGATGCAGGAAGATAGCAGAGGTAGTTTCTTTACTCAGAGGATAGTATGGGCGTGGAATGTATGACCTGCAACCGTCGTAGACTCACCAAGTTTAAGAGCGTTTAAATAGTCATTGGTTAAACATATGGATGTAAATGGAATCGTGTCGGAATAGATAGGGTTCAGATTGGTTCCACAGGTCGGTGCAAAATCGAGTGCAGAAAGGCCTGTCCTGTGGTGCGATGTTCTAACTGACATGTTCTCCTGTGGAAGTCAAGGCACTGAATTTAATAACGGTATCTAGGCGTTAAAAAGGTTGATGGTCTGGCGATAAATGATCATCGATGACTATATTGAATGAGATAGATATCGATGGCCCAAAGAATCCATTGGAGTTCAATTCCTACATATGTTTTTCTGGTGGTCAGTCAGGATACGTGGTATATACAATATTTGGAAAAAGTGCACTGAGGTGATATTCAACCATAGACTAGGATGAGAGAGACTATATGGGTTTAATGGACTGCTCGTGTCCTGACGCCATGTGTGGGAAAGCTCTGTAAATGTTTTTGCAAGTTCTTAGATGTCAGGAAGGCTGTGTCAACAGGAATGTGCTTCCCATTGTGTTTTCCAATACCGAGGTTGGTACACCGTGTGCAGGACAGTTTTATACTTGATGACATTGCAATTGAAGGTCCTGTTTGGTTGCTTCAGAGACCATTGACGGTTTTATCACTTTCTATGCGTCTGGAGTTACACGTCGGGCAGACCAGGAATTCATGGGAGATTTGTTTCCTGAAAGTACATTGGGGAACTAACTTGATCTATTAAATCGACATTGGCTTCAAGGTCTCTATTATAGACACCAGATTTCAGATCATGATATTTTATTAATTGCTTTTAATTTCCAGCAACTGCCAGATGAATAACCTGGTGTTATCAGTAATCTAGCGACTTTTCCACAACAACACCATCTCCACATTGAGACCCCTCGGAAGCCAAACTGGACATGGTATTTCTGTGTCTGCTTGACGGCTCTGTCAAAAAGAATTTCGACCATTTTGTCTTTCGTGATGAGACTGGTGGTGTGGTAATTGGTCAGATTGTAATGATTCTCCTATTAAAGAACTGGACATAATGAATAATTTTCCACATAGGCAGATAGATATCAGAGTTACAGCTGGAATGTAAAAGCTTCCGCAGAGACACGGCTTGTGGTTCAGCACAACTCTTCAGTCCTATTCCTGGAATGGTGTCATGGCCCATTGCCTTTGCCATATCTCCTGTCATATCCTCTTTTTCTTCATCTCACGTGCAGTGAATCGAATTGGTTGAACACGGACATCTATGATTCTGTAAGCATCTTGACGGGTGTCAGATGGATAACAGACACGACATATCTGGCTGATAATGGTACAGATACTACATCCGAGTTTTTACATCGATGTCCAGACCTTTTCCGTTATTTTGAGTAGATACATTGTGGAGCTATATCCTTCAATGTGTTGTTTTATCGTCCATCATCATTTACGACTCGATGGACAGGACAGCAGAGCTTCGATCTGTTCTGTTAGTCTAGTGATCTTTTCACCCTGACCAGTGGATTTTATTTCTGCTGTTTGGAACGTAGCTGGAAATGTGTTGCTGGAAAAGTGCAGCAGGTCAGGAAGAAGGGCTTATGCCCGAAACGTTGATTCTCCTGTTCCCTGGATGCTGCCTGACCTGCTGCACTTTTCCAGCAACACATTTCCAGCTCTGATCTCCAGCATCTGCAGACCTCACTTTCTCCTGTTTGGAACGTAAGCAGTCAAGTGCCGTCCGGTTAGGAGGTTGTGTTCGGATTTAGATAGACGTGGTTCTGACCCTGGCAGGTTCATCCATACTCATTACTGAACCATAGGTTGGCTTGATGCTAACGATAGAATCAGAGAATATGCCGGGCAAAGAGTTACACATTATGGTTGAATATAAGTCTGCTCCTGCTGCTGCGGTGGTCTACAGCACCACATAAATATCCAGTTGGAGCTGCACTGTACGCATTAAAATTTTTCTGCCTGCCCCCAAAATTCACGCAAAGACCCATTGACCCATCACCCCGTTCAACGCGACATAGTCTAGTTTCTGTTGTTGTAAGATTTTCATTTTATTATTCTCATTCTTTGCCACATTCTTCAAAGCATCATTAGCAATTCATTTTTTTCCAATCCCGCAGTGTCATCTTCTGTGATTCAGTGAATGTGTTTCACACTGTTGTTCTCTCTCTATTTAGAGTTCCATGGTGCCAGTAATGCCAATCTTGTACATTTATTGAAGCAATTACTTTGTGCACCTGATTTGATCATTCACTTCCCCTTGTATGACACTCCATGTTGGACAGGGCATTTGAGCAGATTTGACACACTCTTTGGAAGTTTTTCAAATACAGAAATTGTTGGAGAAACGATACAGGTCTGGCAGCATCTGTGGAGTGAAAGGAGAGCTCATCTTTTGCGTCCAGTGACCCTTCTTAAAACTTCTCAATTTCTCCTACAGTTTTTATTCATGTTAAAGATTTCCAGTATCCACAATCCTTTGTTTTTCTTTTGAAAACGAAATGTTTTGCCTCTGTTCATTTGTGGAAAAACGCAAAACATCTAACAGCGTCTGCAGAGACAAAGAAAGAGAGTGACGTTTCATTTTCAGTTTGACAATTCTTCAGAATGGGTGGAGGATGGGTGACGGGAAACAGAGTGTGTAGTCATACAATGCAAAAAGCTAACGAGCTTTTCATTTTGGTGAAAGAGAGACTGAAGCAAAATGAGTGTAAATTAATGTGTGAAATGGGGAAATCGGTTTTCCGTATTGAGTGCAAGATAAAGGAGGGATGACCATATACGTTCATAGGGAGATCAGGAGGGATAGTGTATGAAAAACGGAAAACAGTCATAATGGGGACTGATTGTGAAGTTATGGAATTGAATGCATACTCCTAACGGCTGGAACGTATCAAAGTTTAAAGTAAGATTTTACTCGATCTTGGGCTGTGCTTCATTGGAACAGTACACAAGCCCAGGACAGAAATGTTAGCCTGGCAGTAAAGTAGATTATTCAAATGGGAATCAATGAGAAGGCCATGCTTATTCCAACAGAGAGTGCTCCTCAATGCAGTTTCTGGTCTCGCAAATGTGAAGGAGACTGCATTGTGAGCAGTGAAAGAGTACAAGTGAAATGTTGCTTCACGAGGAAGGTGTGTTTGGGACTTTGGACAATGAGGAAGGAAGAGTTGAATGGGCAAGTGTTGCATCTTCTTCAGTTGCATAAGAAGGTGCCATGGAGGACTGGGGAATTGTACAGCTTGATGGAATGTGTCACAGAGGAAACGGTCCCAGCGGAATGCTGATAGTGGAAGGAAGGGCAAGACCTATTTGGTAACGTTATCATGCTGGCAAAAATGGAATTGGCGGAAAAATATTACTTGAATATAGATTCGAGCAAAGTTTGATGGGAGGACAAAGGGATCTCTATCATTGTTTTGGGAAAGAGGAAAAGGAATGGGGCAGAAACGCAGGAGTGGGACAGCCACAGCTAAACGTCCTGTCCACGACAGTTAGGTGATCTCTTGTTGACAGAAAAGGAGGTCTTGTCGGAGGCTTCCACTAGACTGTGGTATCATCGATCAGAAATGATAAAGAGCTAGAAACTGGAAGAGTTTTGTCACCCTCAGCTAGTCGTGTATTCAGCAACACATTCAAAAGATTGAAAATAATAGGACATCTAAATTATAGCTTTCTGTCTTAAATATATTCTAAATCAGGATGCGACAGTCGATCCAGTGGAAGTTCAGTGAGTGCACGGGCCAGATTCTTAACCAGAGATTTCATAACGCCTGGTAATTCTCGTTCTGTTTAAACGAAAGGACTCGCCAAGAAATTAAACTGCACACTGTTCAGTTCAGCTGTCATGAATACTACTCAACCACAAATTCATAATCGCTACTGTAGGCCAGATTTGAACGTTTTCTTTGTTTACAAAGATTGTCTTGTTGTTTGTCATTGATGGTTTCCGTCCAATAGCAGTTTCATATTTTCCCTTTATTTCGGTGGATAGATGGTTCATGATTTGGGCGGATGAGATGCAGGGAAAATTAGAATAATTGGGGGTGGCAGATTTTATGGAAACATATAAAATTATGAAAGGGAAAGACATGAATTCGAAGCACGGAGGTCCGTTCGACTGTTGGTTGAAGTTAGAACTAATCTGAAAATGAAGGAGAGTAGATTTATGACTGAGTTGAGCAGAAACCTCTTCACCCAAAGTGTTGTTACTTTGTGGAATTTCCTGCTGATTGAAGCAGTTGAGGTTACCTCGTTAAATATTTTACCGGCAAATAAAGATGATTTTTTTGTATGGGAAAGGAATCATAATTTTTTATGAGAGGGCGGGTAAGTGGAGTTGAGTCTATTGACATGGACAGCCCTGATCTTTCTGAATCCAAATGCCCAGATGGCCGACTCCTGCTTCGGGTTCTTATGTTCATATGCATTGTTTTTATTTAATGGAAGTGCCAGTTAAGTTGATTTTGCGGAGAGACTCCCACCGTGAGTCTGAGTGGGTTTCAACAACTCCCCACTTTAATAGGTTTCCGACCCCTCACGCTGAGAATAAGGTTAGGTTTCTCCCAATTCTTATTCCACATCATCCCCAGCGCAACTCCACATTCAGCTGAGATCCTGGAATTAACCAACATCCCAGGAATCAGTACCATCTTTGAAAGCCCATAGTGCACTGGGACAAGCAAAGGCTGTTCAGAGCTACTCTGCTCAGCCCCTGATATTGATTTTGCACGTGGAAAGCAGGGGTAAATTGCTGCGCTTCCCAAACACGTAATGTCAACATGGGCATGAACCTCCTTCTCGGCGGGGATGGTCACAAGCAGGATTCCTATTCCAGATGGATAATGAGTGGAGGCCATGACACCAAACCATGCTGATCTGATCTCAAGTTAACCCCCTCCCCGGTTACAGCAATCTCAGCCACCGAGAGGAAAGTATTGACGGGAAAATATTGTCGTTCTCCACTCTATCAGCGTAAAGGGAGACCCAGGGAGAATCTCGCCATCCCATTTGAGAAGACTAAACAAGAGGCAGCGAAATTACCTTCACATCACGAATGGTCTCAGGAAACACCGCGCTGAATCTACCACGAATGTCACCACAGCCCAAGGCACCCAGGTTCACAAACACATTTTGCTGGAGTTCAGAAATTGCAAAGAGAAGCATATATGTTGGGAGTTGTATTTCGAAGGCAATACTGCAGTGACAATTGCGTTCATGTTATAAACATGAAATTACATATTACAGAAATTGGCGATGAAACTCAACAGGTGTGGTAGCATGTTTGGGAAGAAATCTTAGATGGCTTTTCATCAGAACAGTTTTTTGTTTCCGAGCTCCAGTGCCTGCATTTCGTTTTTTTTTAGATCGGCAAGTATTGTTCATACAATATTAATGAACGACATGATCAAGAAAGAAGGGTAAGTGGTGAGGGAATCAGTGCAGGAGAAGTCAGACACCGCTGAAGTTACTGCTCGTCAGAGTCTGGGGGTCGGCTGTGAATCCTCGGGGAGCAGAAGAGAACGTCATCTCAGAGGTACCCCCACTGAACTGATGTGACAGATCCGAAGAAAGTGGAAACTCAGAGTTACTCTCATCTGGTTATTGGGGTGGCTCAGTGGCTCAGGGGTTATCACTGTGCCTAGGGCGGGGTTTGATTTCACCCTGTGCTGGCTGCCTATAATGAGTTTTAACATTGTCCCCGTGTCTGCGTGTATTTCTTCCAGGTGCTCAGTTTTCCATCTCACAGTCGAAAAACCCACTGATTTGGTGGATTGTCCATGGTAAATTGTATTGTGGAATCAAATGATGTGCTCGTTAGCTATGGGAATGCAGAGCTATAGGGATAGGTTTCCCGTGTGTCTGGTGTGATGCTCTTTGAGGAGCCAGTGTTGTTTCGATGGATCATATGGCCTTTGATCCATGAGGCGGAATGCTGGCAATAAGCCTGAATTTCAAACAACAAAACTCCAACAACAACCCAGTTTCTTCCACTCCAGCTAATTATATCCAGTTCTCACCAGATTCCATATTATCTAACTTTGCTAACAGATTACCCGATGGAAAATTGTCGAACACCTTACTGAGGGTCATGTAGGCAACATCCACTGCTGTGCCTTCATCAATTTTCTTCACAATTTCGTTAAAACATTCAGTCAAGTTAATGAGACACGATTTCCCACGCACAAAGCCATGCTGACTACCCCATATCAGATGCTGCATTCCCAAATACAAGTAATTCCATTCTCTCAGAATACTGTCGAAGACCTTGCCCACCACTGACGTCTCGTTCACTGGTGTGCCATTCCCTGGCATTTCATTACCACCTTTCCGAAATAATTTTACTTATATTTGCCAACCTTTAATCTTCTGGCACGTCATCTGTAGCTCTCCATGATGCAAACATCTCATTAACGGGCTCAAGCCGTTATATCTCAACGGGGCTATATCTGCCTTTGTGCATTTTAAGACTTCCATTCTTCCTCTTCTCTAGTATAGACACTTCTCAAGTTATTATTTATTGCCACAAGTTCTCTAGATTCCGTAAGCGTCTCCACAGCAAATACTGATATGAATTAGTCAGACAGCATGTCAGCCAACAACTGTGCTTCCACAGATAGCCTGCCCGTAATTCTTTAAGGTCACCTGTTCTCTCCCCAGTTACTGTCTTGCACTTACTGCATTTATAGAATGCCTTTAGATTCTCCCTGAGCCTATTTACTGAAGCATTCTCTTGTTCCCATTTTTCCCTACTGATTTCCCTTTTGAGTATACATCTGCTGTCCTTGTATTCCTTGATGGCTTCATCCCTGCTGTCCAAACCTATCATTTGCTTCCTTCTGTTTGTTGACCAGAGTCTCAATTACTAGCTGTACAGCATACTCTGCACCTGACAATCTTTCCCTCCTTATGAACAGGAATAAACTGTTGCTAGATGTAGGTTTGCTCTCTGAACAGAAAGGTTCTGTTAGCGCGGATGAAATGATATCAGTCCGAGCCGAGAGTGAGGTTCAACAATCGGTAACGTTTATTGCTACAGTAACGCCGATGGAGACCAAACGAGGTCCGAATCTCTGCTGCTTTCCTGTTCCCGCGCGCTGCTACATATTATATACTTTTAGTTGTCAGGATGTGTTGAATTTGAGGATGAATGGGATGATAGTTCCCCATCATCACTGGAGTAGGTGCAAATAGTATGTTTCCTGCCGTCCCAAGAGAGTTGAAAATGTGTTGCTGGTAAAGCACAGTAGGTCAGTCAGCATCCAAGGAACAGGAGAATCGACGTTTCGGGCATACGCCTGTTCCTTGGATGCTGACTGACCTGCTGTGCTTTACCAGCAACACATTTTCAGCTGTGATCTCCAGCATCTGCAGACCTCACTTTCTCCTCGTCCCAGGAGAGTTGCAGGGCACGCACAATAGGGTGCTAATTGGTTTATGTCAAACGGGTCCGGGTATTATCTGCTTGTCTCTCTTTGTGAGGGCAGGGGCTAGCACCCCCCTTTGTTCCCTTGGGGTGCTGGTGTGTATTGGTCTGTCTGTTCCTGTCTGGTGGATGCCTGTCCTTTGTGTCAGGATGGTTCTGTATCGATGAGTATGGGTGTGTTTCAGTCAGTCTCTTCATGTGATTAGGAGATGGGTTTCCATATTAATTAATTCCGGAGTTTTGGTTTATGAGTCATGGGTAGTGTTGGTCTAGTGTGGATTTGATCTGTCCTCTGTCTCCTATAGCCCGGTCACGTGGGCGGACCGGCAGCTGCTGAGATCTGTAGGTTTAAAGCTGCGACTGCTGTTTAAAACACAAAATGAATTCTTATAGTTTCCTGATATAGACATAGTCCCGTGGCAAAAGCAGGGCGGCTCTGATGCCCGCTTGCAGTCCCCCCTTTCGGCAAGGGGTTGGACACGTCCACACCCACGATGCTGATATTTTAAAAGTCGGCTCCTCGCCTGGTACATTCTGCCGGCCGTCATGCTGCAGTCATGGGGCCTTTGGATAGTCCTGGGAGATGGTCACATTAACTTAAGCCCTGTGAGCTCACGGTGCCTGATCGCCCGCCAGGAGTCGATGGCGTGGAGCATGGTCTTCCTGGCCTTTCGTTTCTTGTGCTGGCGGCATGAATGACACGCTAGCAGGAGCCAGGCCAGAGCCAGCAGTAACTGTTTGCCTACAATGGTGTGCAAGATGATTCGGATCCAGGGATGGATGTTTCCGTTCAGGCCCCAATCCCACACCCTCTGTGCCCACCCCTGGGACTACAGAGCTGTGTCTGAGTCCTCCTCTAGGTCCTTTACATGCGACTGCAACTGGTGATACAATTTCACTGAGTGTCCTACCCGGGTCCTAAGCTCCCGTAAGACCTCAGCCAAATGTGGGATGGGGGCTTGTTCACGCTCCTGATATTCTCTGAGGGTGTCCCTGAATTTATCAGTAGTTTGTATGGACTCGGGGTTCCGTCGTCGGACCTCTGAGATGTGAGCTTGCCCAATCGTGACTGGGCGCCTGGGGGTGAAGCAGAACTCGATTTCAAGGGTACAGCCCTGTGTCCGGTTGAACCCGCATTCCGCTGTTTCACTCCTTCGTAAGGGGTGAGGGCAGATGGTAATTGCCCCCCGCTGCTTGCAGCCTGTAAGCGGCACCCCGGACAAAGCGCCGTTTCGAGATATGGCTGTGTGGTGAGCTAATCGAAATTTGAGGGAAGCGTTTTCCCGTATGACTCCGATGTTCTCAATGTGAAACAGGGGAAATGGCCCCGACTCTGGGGTGACCACGGGGATCAGGAGGACAATCCCGACTCCTGTCGCCTCACTGACCTCACAGTCGGGAACCACTGGGTATACTCTGCTCATACCCTTCAGAGTCCGGCTGTCGAGCGGCCCGGAGCGCCCCGCGAGTGAGGCCAGTTTGGCGCTGTCGATCCAGTCGGGCAGCTCCCCACTTTGGACCTGGTCAAGGTTATGCCAGATCTGGGCTACCATCCACAGGCCATACGCATGGCACAGCTGTCCCTCGTGGATATGGGCCGTGTTTTCCCTTTCCCGGTCTACAAGGCGGTTAATGGTGTTGGCGTGTGTCTCCAGGACTGCAATGCCGTCGAGCTGGATGTTTGCTCCTCTTCCCCCAGGCGTGCCTGGTCTGCCTGATTTGTGAGAGACCTCTGTAGCAGGTCCCCCATTACCCCTTTTAGTTGCTCGACCTTTTCCTTAAGGCCCTGAATGTCGAGGGAGTTTACTACGGATGTCCCCATGTTGAGTCCTGTGAGAGCATCGTTGACTATGTCCCGTCTGTGTCGTTGTGTGTGCGTGTTATGTATGTAAATTCGGTAGTGGGTTGCCCCCATGGCGTCTATGGCCCTCTCTATAACCTCCTTCCCCGTCATGGCGTATAGGTTGCATACCTGTGTTGTGCAATAGTCCGGTACCCAGATGCCCGATATATTGACCAGCACAGGCACGACCACGTGTCGGACGTTGTCATGAAGGGCCTCTCCCTCATCCCACAATACTAGTCCCCCCGCGGGCCCCGGTCCCAGGGAGGGGCATGGCAATATCTCGGGAGTCGTGGTCGGGGGCGGTGTGGTCGGGGCGGGTGGAAAGCACAAATACAAAGAGACTACCGCGGCATCAGTCGGCTCGGAATATCCGCAAACAAACAAATCCCATACTGTAAAGGCATCAAATACCGGGGCAGAGGAGAGGTCCTCTGGCATGGCACACATTGTCCCGAACATGCAACCCCCCAAGTCCATCGCCTCAGCACGCCTGAGGCAGGTCGGCCGCGGGGGGCCCCAGAGTGTCTGTGCGCCCGGGAGGACCTCCAGCCAGGCGTTGTAGAACACGTCGATCACATCAGGCTTGTCCCTTGCAGGAATACAGATGGCGTAGGACGCGTTGAAGGCAACACCGTGGCGGTAGAAGTTGTCATGTATTTCGGGGAAGGAAGGCGCCAGTCGTAGGGCGAAGAGGAGAGCAGGGAGGAGAGCGGTGCACCGGAGAAGCATGATCTGTGGGAAGAGAGTGAGAGAGGCACCCTTACCAAGGGTGTAGGGTTAGTGTGTGTAGGAGCAGGTCTCCCTGGAACCGGTCCACCCGTTGCACTGTAAGGAGAAAGGGGGCGGTTAGAGTCAAGTCGGGGGTGGGGGAGGTGTCTGCCCGGTCGGGGCTTAAGTGTAGGGCTTAAGCTGGGACCAGTGTTTCCACCTGCCCTTTCCCTTCATGTCGACACAGGCGCACGTGTCGCTGGTGAGGATGATTTCGTGCGGTCCGAGCCACCGGGAGGCGAAGCCGGGTCGGTCGGGGGCGGTCCTGACTAGGACTTTGTCCCCAACGCCGAGAAGGGGTTGGGCGGGCAGATGCGGTTGCAGATTTGCCTGGTCCCTGATGTCCTGCTGGTCGCGCGCAGTTTGTCTAAGGGCCCGCAGCTGCGTATCCAGCTGCCTGATATAGCGCGTCATCGTGTCCCTCAGGGGGGCCATGTATTCCCCCCCGACCATGACGTTCTCTGGTAGTCGCATGGCCCTACCCGTCTTGAGCGCGAAGGGAGTGAGGCCTTCGCGATCGCCGCTTTGAGGGTCCGGTTCATGCACTCGACCATCCCGGAGCTCTGGGGATGGAACAGGACGTGGAAGCGCTGTCCGATGCCTTGGAGGCGACAGGCCAGTTTCATTGCGCGTCCGGTGAAGTGCGTGCCCTGATCTGGAGTTTGACCCCCTAGCCAGGGAAGATGTCGAAGGCCAGCACTCTGGCCACGGTGGCGGATGTACAGTCCCGTGTAGGGAAAGCTTCTATCCAGTACGTGAAATGGTCAACGATCACCAGGCAATACTTCTTGCCACCACTGGGGGGTAGGGATCCTGTGAAATCAACTTGGATTTTCTCCCAGGGCCCCTTGGGCCATGGCTGGTGCGCCAGGGGAATGCGCAGGGGCCGCCCCGGGTTGTGCTGGGCGCAGACAACGCATCGGCGGCAGTGTTTGGCCACGTGGCGGCCGAGGCCGGGCCACTACCAGTCAGTCTGGAGCCTAGCAAGCATTCCGTCGCGGCCCGCATGGTCCGGCTCGTGGTCGTTCTGATAGCCGCGGGTGCCGTGCCGCCACACCCCATCGGGGCCGCGGCTGCGCCCTTTGCCAGCCAGTCCTCAAACTCACCGGGCTGCACGCAATTGATTTTTATCACCGCAGCGAGCAGGGGGAGGCGTGCGGCCGCCACCAGGATGCCAACCGTATTTTCGTGTTTAATCTGACCACCGCTGGCCGTGATAAAGCCCCCGCGGCTCCATGCTGCCATGTAATCATGGACTACCCCGAAAGCGTACTGGCTGTCGGTAAAGATGTCCACCCGCTTGCCTGCTCCCAGGCGGAGTGCGGCGGTGAGGGCAACCAACTCCGCGACCTGGGCGGAGGTGTCGTCCCCCATCTTTCCCTGTGCTCGGGTGGTCCGGGATGGTCGACCACCGCCCATCCCGTTTGGTAGGACCCATCGACAAGCCTACGTGAGCCGTCCACATACATGGTCAGGTCGGGAGCAGTGACCGGGCTCTCGGCCACGCAGTCCCCCTCCGCCGAATCGATGGCGGCCTGGCAATGGTGGGGTTCCCCCACCGCGGTAATCCCGTCGGCGGGGTTTGGTCCTGTGTCCCTAACGATCTGAATAGACTCGTCCCGGGGGAGGAGAACCGCCTCCCAAGTTGCCCTGCGGGCATGCGAGACCGTCCGGAGGCGGCCCGTGTTCAGGAGTTCAACTATCGTGTGTCTAGTGTGTAGTATTATCTGTCCAGACATAGTGACCGGCTCACAGACCCGGACCACCCATGCGGCGCAATCCAGCGCCGCCACGCAGCGGTGCATGCCCTTCACGACAGGGGACTCCTTTGTGGAGTAGTAACCGACTGGTCTCATGTGGTCGCCTGAGGTTTGCGTGATCACAGCGCTGTAAAACCCCCCCTCGAGACCGTAGAAGATGTGGAAGGGCTTGGATAGGTCGGGGAGGCGCAGGGCTGGGGCGCTGAGGAGATTGGACTTTAACATAGAATAAGCATCATCCTGTTCGGGTCCCCATACCACCCTCTCCGCTCCCGGCCTGCCCCCCTTCACCAGGCGCTGAATGGGTTCGGCGATAGTGGCGAAATGTGCAATGAAGGGACGGCAGGAGTTAAAAAGCCCCAAGATGCGGCGGATTCCCCTGACTGTGCCCGGCCACGGCATGTCGTCAATGGCCTAATTGCGGTCGGCGGGTTAGGTCTTGCTCCCCTGGCTGATGTCGTGTCCCAGGTAGCGGACTTTAGCAAGTCCGACCTGAGACTTCGTGGGACTTATTTTGAATCCTGCCCGGGCCAGTGTCTGCTGGACGGCGGCCAGGGCCCCCAGGTGTTGGCGCAAGTCCACGGACGCGATCAACAGGTCGTCTACATATTGAAGGAGGGTGCTCGAGAAGGGGAAGAGGTCGCACCCCTCCAGGGTCCGGCTCATGACCCTGTGGAAAATGTTAGGGCTATTGTGGAAGCCCTGTGGCAGGCGGGTCCATGTGTACTGCCTGTCCCACAGCGTGAAGGCAAACTTGTCCTGTGAGTCACGGTGCAGGGGAATGGACCAAACGCCATTCGCCACGTCCAGGTCCGTAAATATCCGATGTGAGGGTTCAAGGCCGTTGAAGATGGTGGTCGGGCTGGCTACGATAGGGTGTTCTTTGGGTGTGACCCTATTAAGTGCCGTGTAGTCGATGGTGAGCCTGTAGCTGCCATCCGGCTTCCGGACTGGCCATATAGGGGAGTTGGTGGTGGACACTGTCGGGCGCAGGGCGCCGTGTCGGGTGAGTTCGGCAACGATTGCCTCAGTGGCGTGCAGCGCCTCATGTTTAATCGGGTATTGTCGGTGCGGGGCGTTTACGGGCCCGGGTATCCACTCAGGAGGAAAACGGACCAGGCCGCAGTCCTGCTTGCTCGTGGCCCACTCCTCCGGGACTAGTTGGCAGACGTCTCCGAAGGCACCGTCCTTGGCCCAGTCCCGGGCGACGGGCACACTGGGTGCAAGTGTAGCGACGGATTGAGTGGGCACCCATCTCCCCTCGTGGGAGCTCTTGTGAATATCGCGGGATGTCCACAGGAGGCGACGGTGGAACGCATCCACCACCGACCCCAGCTCTCCCAGGAGTTCGATACCCATGATCGTCCCCTCCGAGTTTGGGCAAACCCAGAAATGTACGGGGAGTAAAATGTTGTCTACCTCTAAGAGGACAGCCTCGATTCGGCGTGCAATAACCGAGCTGCCTCCAACCCCTTTAATGGAAATGGAGTGGTGGGTTGAGGGAACGTCGAGGTCGGTGAGGGAGACCGACACCCCCGTATCAATCAAAATCTTGCATCGCCGGCCCCTAACGATGCGGAAACCCAGATACGGGGGTCGGCTCCCGGGATGGGGGCCGACGCTACTTAGTCTTTGCGTCGAGCAAGCTGTTCAGTGGTGGTGGCCCGAGCGAGCATCTGTAAAAGCCCAAAATACGTGGTGTTGTTTACAGTGAAGAAGATTATCTCTGAATATGACAGTACCTTGAGTCAGATCATCTACTGGGTGGTGGAGTGGAAAAATAGAGATTACATTAATTACATGCATAGTAATACATTTGGAAAAAAAAATCACCCAAACATGCACACTTTGTAATGAAGGACCTTGACCGAAACGTCCATTCCCCTCCTCCTCGGATGCTGGCTGACCAGATGTGCTTTTCCAGCATCACACTCTCGACTGTAACCTTCAGCATCATCAGTCCACAGTTTTTTATATAAACCTAAAGGTAGAACCTAGCTCGCATTACTCTGAAAATAGACCTTGGGGTGTAGATTCATAGTTTGTTGAAAGTGCAGTCATTGGTAGACAGGATGCCACAGACGGTGATTTGTGTCCCTGCATTTATTTATCAGGGTATTGAGTAGAAGATTGGGAGGTTACAGGTATGCAAGACATTGGTGAGGCCACTTTCAAGTAACGTATCGCAAACTGATATCTTTCCTATCGAAAGGAAACCGTTAAAAATTTAAGTTGAGAAAAGATTGCCTGGAATGTTGAATTTGATGGCGACAAGCTCTCTGAAGGATGACGGGTGACCTTATAGAGATTTATAAAGTCATGAGGATAATGGTAAAGGCGAGTAACTCAGGTCTTCTTCCCACTGTTGGAGAGTACAAACACTGAGTGCATAAGCTTAGTGTGAGAGAAGAAAAAACGAAGATGGAAATTAAGTAACGTTTTCATCCAAATTGTGATGCATGTACAGAATAAATTGCCTGGGGAAGTTTTGGAGGAGAGGACATTTCCAACATTTGAAAGTCATCTGGACGACTTTCATGAATAGGAAATGCTTACAGAGGTATGGCTAAATTCTGGCAAATGGAAGGAGATCACTTTAGAATATCTGGTCGGCATGGCCATGTTGAGGCAAAGATGCATTTCATGCTATTTATAGGCTATGACTCTAAGACTGATAGACTCACATAATCTGTCCTTCTGGTAACCTCAGTGGATTTATTAATTTGAAGTTACCACACGCCGAACAAATTCAGACATCAGAGCGAAATCCACTTGCAAGATTCAATTTTTCATTTCAGCTCATCGTTTTATGCGTGGGTGGCTGCTTAAAAATTTTAACCAGATGCTGCGAATAAAAAGCTAGCACCCATACATCGTCAGTTAACATTTACTGGAGCAATTTAGTGTGAACATCAGAAAGGAGAATATAATGTATTGTCCAATCGATAGCCTGACAGAAACTCAGAGGCCATGAAGATTACTCCATATCGACGTGTTAAGTGTCAGTGACAGCTCGCAAGTCTGCAATCCGCCTCCTTTCAGGAAATTCTTGTGTTACCACTCGTTGTCATCATATTCAGGAAATATCTCTCCCGATTATTAAAATAACTTCACACTGAGCTCAATCTCACTGAACATGGACCAGAAATGAAAATTCACCGATGTTCCTCCACTGTCAAGCCATTTCCTCAAATACTCCTTAAATATTGAAACCTCATAAAAGAAGAAAAAAGAAATAAGCAGAGATTTACCTCTCCGCTGAAACATGTCAGATGCGAAATTCTGGGGACACCCGTCCGAATTTTACGTCTTTACCATGTTGACCTGAGCATACGATATCAGTGTCAATTTTTAAACATCACTCGACACCAGATTATTGTCCAACAGGTTGAATTGGAAGTGCTACATTTCGGAGCACTGCTCCTTCGTCAGATTGCTGTGGACTATAAGATCTGAAGATGTAGTATTTATAACAAAGTTTAAGAGTGATTTAACTGAAATGATATATTCAAAAGTACCTGGATTATTTGTTAACTCTCTTATCTTTTACAATGCCAATGTTGATTTCAGTTCTTTCATATGTAAAATCGCACAAAGTGTTTTAAAGTTACATTCTCAAGTGAACTTTAACAAGATGTGCCATGCCAGCGCAGATAATGCGTTGAAGGGTTGAGGTGCCTTGTGTGAGGCTACCTGTGTCCCAATGTACACACTGAATGTAATGTTCAAAAGGGATTCACAGAATCTTACATGGATTCATGCTGTTTTTGAGCAAAGTACAACATAATTCTTCAAGTACAAATTCAACTCACAAATTATGATGTGCGTGCGTGAAAATGTGGCTGTGTGTGTTGGGGGGCATCCGTGTCTGTGAAAGAGTGTGTGTATGTGTGAGTGTGAGTGTAAAGTGGTTTTACGGGCGTGAGAGAGTTCGCTTGTTTGTGTGTATGGGAGTTGATGTGTGATCGTATGAGAGAGGGGAGTGTGTGTGTCTGTGCGAGGGAGAGAGAAAGTGTGTGTCTCCGTGTATACGTGCGTGCTTGAGAGAGAGAGACAGACAGAGACAGAAACAAAGAGAGAGAGAGGCAAAGAGAGCGAACTTGGTTACTAGCCTCTCCGTATTGAAAGCAATGATTTGGCGATGCCGTTGTTGGACTGGGTGAAAATTAAGAAAGTTAAAAATCACACAACACTAGATGACATTCCAACATGTTTAATTGAAAGCAGTTGCTTTCGGAGCGCTGCTCTATCAACAGGTAGTTGTGGAGTAAAAGTTTGCAAAACACAGAATTTACAGCAATATTGTGCAGTGTGATGTAACTGGAATTATATATTTAAAAAGAACCTGGATTTTTTAAAAGCCTCTCGTCTGTTAGAATGACCATGTTGCTTTCAGTTCTTCCACTGGTAATTTGCAAAACTTTTTTAAAAGTCACGTTCTCAAGTGAACTGTAACAATTGGTGTCATTATGCGGTTAGCACTGCTGCCTCATAGCACCAGGGCTCCAGGTTCGATTCTGGCCTCGGGTGGCTGTCTGTGTGGTGTTTGCGTATTCGTCACGTGTCTGCGTGGGTTTCCTCCGGTTCCTCCGGTTTCCTCCCACAATCCAAAGATATGCAGGTCAAGTGAATTGGTCTTGCTAAATTGCCATATTGTTAGGTGCATTTGTCAGAGCGAAAGGGGTTTGGGTGGATTACTCTTCGGAGGGTCGGTGTGGATTTGTTGCTCACATCATGTATTAAAGGTGTGGGCTTCCTTGTGTGTGGCTATCTGTGCCACATTGGTCAAACGATTCTGAAATAAAAATGGCCATTTACCGAATGTTACATTGCATCATGAAGTGTGTGAGCCAACTAAAATGTAATTCTGAAAATACAGATAAACCCGAGATACTTATAGTTGTATATGTGTGTGTGTGTGTGTGGTGGAGGAGTGGCTATGTGTGTCAGTGAGACAGATTGTATGTTTGTGTATGATTGTGAGTGTAAAGGGGTATAACTCTGTGAGAGGGTGCGTGTTTAAGTGTGGGAGTGTATGTGTATGTAATGCTCAATGATATTCACCTCCGAAAGAATGCCATCGCACTTCAATGCAAGCTCTCCTGATGGACTTTGTAGTTTAAAAGATAGCACACAAATGGAATCAGAGAAACACTTCAGTTTTCATACCTTCCACATCTCGGTGAAATGAGATGATGAAATAAATATGTTGAGAGACATTCAGAAGAAACAAATATATCTCTTCATTTGAGACTCAACCATGCACATATTAAAGGGCTTTCTAAAATCCATCACCGTCAGTTCAGGATGGGAATTTACAAAATGTTTGAGGAATCAAGTATTTTAATGCCAAGGTTATGTTGTCGAGAGGGTTTGAAAGATGTGATTGATATGTACAATTTGAGTTGTCTATTTACCCGCCAATTTTATTTTCTAAAGATTAGTTGGAAGCAGAAGATTGAAATGCAGGAAAAAGAAAATTAGTAATGAATATATTTCAGCATTCTGTAACAATTGGATTCAATGGCTGGGTAAGTACCCAGCATTCCACGCCGTGAGACTGCACTCGCGACAGAGGAAGGCAGTCCATTCACATGCTGGCTTTATCTCCGTGGTAAATGAAAAAGATGCACTTTTCCAGACGGTAAGGCTGTAGAGGCATTCAGGCCAACAGCGTTTAAAAATGCTTCCAGCGAAAAGCGTGCAACTTGCAAAGTAACGAGTGGGGAATTGTTTTTCAGTTCAGGGTTGAACAGCCGCCAGTTTGGCTAAGATTCTGGACGCATGCGCGGGCGGAACGGTGACGTCCTTGTACAGGGAGGGACCTGAGGGCAATTCATGCAGAAGCTGAAAATCTGAGACTAAGACAGAAAGGGATCGAGGAGGTCAGCGGTTCTGGCAATATAGATGGACAGAGAAACATAGTTAACAATTCCAGTCCTGTGTGCCTTTTCTTCAGAATCCATTTCCTTGGTTGTGCACTCTCCTGGGTGATAGCGTTTTGAGCAGCTTAACACACAAGTGGTATTTGTCACAAATACAACAGTGGACTTGAATCTCTGGATTTTACTGCAGGTGACATTTTTAATCAACCTGTTCACATGTGTCATGAAACACTTGTGAAGCTGGTGGTGCTTGAAAATCCACACCTTCCTTACCAGAGTGGAGTTAAAATGGGTCGAGAATGTGGTGCTGAAAAAGCAGAGCAGGTCATGCAGCATTCAAGGAGCAGGAGAATCGACGTTTCAGGCAGCAGACCTTCATCAGGAATAAAGGCTCATGGCCGAAACGTCGATTTTCCTGCTCCTCTGATGCTGGCTGACATTCCACGCCTTTTCAGCAACACACTCTGGACTCTGATTTCCAAAATCTGCACTCTACATTTTCCCTTTGGAGTTCGTTTGGGTCGGGGCCTTCGCCTAATCATCTTCACCTGCTTTGTCAATGACTTTCCCTTCAGGAGGTTGACGATTGGACAGCATTCAATATCATTTTCAACTGCTCAGATACTGATTACATTACAGTGAGGAAACAGGCTCTTCGGCCCAACAAGTCCACACCGACCCGCCGAAGCGAACCGACCCATACCCCTACATTTACACCTTACCTAACACTACGGGTAATTTAGTATGGCCAATTCACCTGACCCTGCACATATTTGGACTGTGGGAGGAAACCGGAGCACCCGGAGGAAACCCACGCAGACACGGGGAGAACGTGCAAATTCCACACAGTCAGTCGCCTGAGGCGGGAATTGAACCCGGATCTCTGGCGCTGTGCGGCAACAGTGCTAACCACTGTGCCACCGTGCCGCCCACAAAGTCTGAAGTTACGCAAATGCATATGTTCAGGTTGTACGTTTGGAAGCTGAGATGTTAGACTTTTTCTCATTGAGAACAACTTTACAGCTGGAATCTCAACCTGCGATTGAAGAAAATCACAAATATCATATATTAATATGTAACAACACCTGGAGAGCATACAAAATCTGCACAACTGGAATGTAACAGTCATATCACATATATGCCTGAAAATGACCATCTTCAATAAGGTACAATCTGAGTATCCCGTTTTGATATTCAACACCAAATTTATTCTTGAATCCACCACAAGCAGCATTCTGGGGTGTACTCTTGAATAGAAAGAGAACAGGACTTACCATACACATGCAGTTGATGCAAGATCAGGGCAGAGGCTAAACATCTTGCAGTGCTCAACCCACTTCCTGACTGCCCATTATTTACCACAGATAACTTAGTTGTGTTATGGAATACTCCTCACTTGCCTGGTTGAATGCTACTTCAATAACTCAAGAAGCTTGTCAACGTCTGGGACAAAGCATCATTTTTGATTGTTAAACACTTCACCATCACCTTCATCTTCGATGTACAGTAGCAGCAAAGGCTATCATCTCCTGTGTAACATCCTTCTGGAAAGGGAGCTTGAGCAGTCCAGCAATTGGCGACGTATGTCCAACAACATGTTGACACCTCAGAATGCAGAATGTCTCATTGACGTTGGAAACAAAAACCTGATTAGTGTTTGCTAGTGATTTTTGCATCTACCAATGTGATCAGATCATTTGTTTTGGAAGGAGTGCGCAATAGTGGAAATGTTTCTTTCCGTAATTGGATTTATTTGTTCTTAGATTTTACCCTGTATGGACAGAGATAATATTTCGCAGAGGAAAAGATTGAAAGAATTGAAGAAGAGTGAGTCAAATTCAGCTTGATATAAAGATCCAAGATCCAACAGAGTCACTACATTCAGTCGGACATGAAGGCTGCATACTTATCTGATATATTTGCTGTAAAAGATTTTAAACGATAGTGTGAGTGTAAATCGCTAACACACACACACTCACACACGGTACAGTCTGAGTCTTCCAGTGCACTGACTGCAGAAAATATTTCACAATATCCAATTAACATTCTTTAAAACATCTGCAGAGAAGCCATACCTATGTTGTGGTTAAGGGCAGGGATTCAACAGACCATTCAACTTGGAGATATGTAAGGAGATCAGCAACATGGAAATGACCGGATTGTGGGAAGGATTACAATCTGCTCAGAGCAGCGGTAAGCGCATCGACACAGATATTCTGAGGAGAGACTGTTGACTTGCTCCATGTGTGGAAAGGGATTTACTCTGTCGTCCAGCCTCGTGTAGCATCTGTGGATTTACACTCACAAGAGACCTGATTGTGGGGAAAAAATCTTTATGATTTGCACACGTCTTAACTTCAGAAATTTGAATTCACCAACAAGTTATTCACATGGGCGACAATTCTTTCAGCTGTACTATGAGTGGAAATGTATTCACTTGGGGATCCAGCCTAATGTCACACAAGCGTCTTCATCACTGGGAGAGAAGCTCCTCTGCTCCGTTCGGGCAGGGATAACCTTCACAGTCCACCCCAATGTGACCCAGTCGCATTGAAACTGGAGAGTGAACATCTGCCTGGTCTGTGCTTGAGACGGGATTTATTAAATCAGGAAAGCTTCAAACACACACGCTTGACCACACTGGATGGAGACTAAACGCGTCCACTGAGAGTTGGAAGCGATTCACTTAGTCATAGAACATAGAACATAGAAGAATACAGCGCAGTACAGGCCCTTTGGCCCTCGATGTTGCGCCGATCCAAGCCCACCTAACCTATACTAACCCACTATCCTCCATATACCTATCCAATGCCCGCTTAAATGCCCATAAAGAGGGAGAGTCCACCACTGCTACTGGCAGGGCATTCCATGAACTTACGACTCGCTGAGTGAAGAACCTACCCCTAACTTCAGTCCTATATCTACCCCCCCCCCCTTAATTTAAAGCTATGCCCCCTTATAATACCCGACTCCATACGCGGGAAAAGGTTCACACTGTCAACCCTATCTAACCCCCTAATCATCTTGTACACCTCAATCAAGTCACCCCTAAACCTTCTTTTCTCTAATGAAAACAGCCCCAAGTGTCTCAGTCTTTCCTCATACGATCTTCCTTCCATACCAGGCAACATCCTGGTAAACCTCCTCTGCACCCGTTCCAGTGCCTCCACATCCTTCCACATCCCTCCACATCCAGATGAGCTGGAGCTCATCTGTACTCAGTGAGCTTCAGCATATTCACATGAGTGACAAACACTTACTTTCTTCTTGTGTGGAAGGGGGTCAGTTGGATCTCCAATCTCAGCATATATGTGCTTGTTCACACCAGTGAGAGAAAATGTAAATGCTCTGACTGTGAGAAGAGCTTCAGGAGTAACAATGCTTTGATGAAACACCAGCAAACGCATTGTGAGGAGAGGCCGTTCATTTACACTGTGTGTAGCAAGGGATTCAATAATTCATCCGCACATGTTACACGGCTGTGAGGAAGTATTGGATTAGTTCAGTTGGCTGGGTTGTTGGTTTGAAAAGTAGTGTGATGCTAACAGCATGTGTCCAGTTCCCAATACCGGGTTAAGAATGCCAAGAGCAACTGTCCTTCTCACCCTCTTCACTTGCCTGAGATCTTGTAGCCCACTGATTAAATCACCACCAGTCACTTCCCTTTCTAATGAAGGGAGCAGCTCCTGTGGTCTGGAAAGTCGATGGTGGCACACGCATTCCAGTTGAGTAAAACGTGATTGTATCCTGCTTTTATTGCATCCAGAATTGATCTATGTTCATTCTGTCAACCGGCGTTTTCGTCATTGGATGTGAATAACCTCTTTAATTGAACTATATTCTAATTTTCAAGCATCAATCACATGAAATATACAGTTTTCCCCAATTCCTCTCCCATGAGCGGAGACTGGTGGATTTGCATTTACACTCTGCTCTTGTCGCCTTTTCTTCATTGTTCAACCTTGATATGAATTTATAAATTTGTTTTCAAACATTCAGATTACTGATTGTTTTTCACAGCGACAGAAGTCCTTGAGAAGTCTAGTTACTGGTTGAGAAGATGCAGCAGCTAAATTGTGTCGATGCACAGTGGGAAGTCAGACCCACAGTGAGAGCACGTGAATGGTTTCTCATCAGTGTGAAGACGTTGATGGGACTTCAGTTCATGGAAACTTATAAAACACTACGCATGCTCCAGACATTTAAACTTTTTCTTTTCACTTGTAACCCGTTGATGTACTAGCAGAATGGATGACTTAAATGCAACCTTTCCCAAAAATGGAACATGTAAATGGGCCTCTCGCCAATGTGAATTCGCTGGAGTCTCAGCAAGTGTGTTAATGGAGTGAATCCTTCTCCGCATTCAGAGAGGGGGAAGGGCCTTTCTCCAGTGTGAACTCGCTTGTATTGCAGTAGGTTGCTGAAATCAATTAATTTCTTAGCTTACACAACAGACGAATGGTCTCTCCTCTGTGTGAAACTGCTGGTGTCTCAGCTGACTGCATGATCGAGTGAATTCTTTCCCACATTTAGTGCAGGTGAACGGTCTCTCTCCAGTGATTTCGCAGATGAAACCTGAGATCAGATAACGCCCTGACCACATTACCACTGTTAGAATATTTAAATGATTTCTCATCAGTGTGAACACATTGGTGGTACGTCAGTTCCGAAGGACTTATTTAAAAGCATTGCCCACACTCTGGAAAATTAAACAGTCTATGCTCAATGTGAAAGCATTGGTGTTGCAGCAGTCAGCTAACTGAGCAAATCGCTTCCCACAGTTGCTTTTCCTCAGTGTTGCTGGATTAATTTTCATGGCATTCGAATAATTGAATACTTTCCACAGTTGCCACATTTCCAAAGGTTCCCTCCAGCGTCCCTCCATTTATGTCTTGACAGTCCAGGTGATTGGCTGATGCCCCTCCCCTCCAACTCGCAGACAATACACGTGAATGGTTTCATGCGACTCTCAATGTTGGTTTCTTCTTTCGTTTTCAAAGTCCGATGAGTTCACGCTACATTTAACTGAACAACTCCATCAGATACTGATGTGAAGCTTCGTTTCAGTTTCCCAATGCAAAACTTCATCTGTAATACTTCTGAAATTAAAACAGAAATAGCTTAGGAAGAGAGAACTTTTTTTAAAAAAAACACCAAAGCATTTAATTGTCATTCTTCTTTCAGATGTGGATATTCTAGACAGGATTAGCATTTATTGCTCATTCCTAATTTGACTGGGCAAGGTGATGATGTGCTACCTTCTGGAACCTTTGTTGTCCATGGGCTATCAGTAGACCAACATTATAAGGGATGGAAATCCAGAATTTTGACACAGTGACAGGGAAGGAATTGCAAAATATTTCCAGGTCAGGGTGGAAACTGGTTTGTCAGGTTTTCTGACGTACCTGCTGCCCTTTTCCTTTGAGACGGAAGTGGTTGTGAATGTGAAAGATACTGTTCAAGGAGGCTTAGTGAGCTTCTGCATTGTATGCTGTGGTTAGAACAACCTGCGTGTCTGAGTGTTTGGTGGTGGAGGAAGTCGATCTTTGTCGATATTGTGTCAGTCATGCTGTGCTGATCAATTTGGTTGCACTGTTCTGGGTGGTGTTGAAATTTGCATTATTGTTGGAACTGCACTGAGGAGCCCTGAAGGAGGTCCTGACCGAAATGTCTCTTGCTATTTGGATGCTGCCTTATCTGCTGTGCTTCTCCTGCGCCGTGTTTTCTCAATACTGCACTTATTCAGGCAAATACGGAGTATTCCATCATGTTTCTTACTTCTGTCTTGTAAAGGAATAAACGATAGATAGGGAATGAACCCAAAGAAGGAGAAGAACATTTGGACAAAGGAGTGGATAAGGATCTGCTCGGAGAGTGAAAATTGGTTAATGGAGACTGTTCGTGACTATTCATTGGTGCTGTGTAACGGCAGGCTATCTGATAGATAGTCTTCAGGGAATAAAGAATTGTATTATTTGCTGTAGTAAACCCAGACTCTGACCTGATATTGATTGCACAAAAGGCTGGTGCAATTGATTTCTCTTAGAGACTGGGACTTTTACGGAAATGGGAGAGGTCTTTTGGCACTTCGAACCAATGTCGGGCATCAAACGCCTATATACTCTCATCCCACTTTCCAGTACATGCTCTGTAGCTTTTTGTGCTGTGGTTCTTCAAGTGATCATCGATTTTTTTTAAATTCCACCAGCTCCAGCGAAATGCCATTACCACAGGTATATTCCTCTCACCACCCTTGTCTGCCTTCCTCATAGAACTTTCCCTCCTGGACACACTGGTGCATTCTGCCTTCATTCCAAACACCACCCCACATAGCACCGTGGAATCTGGCCCTGCAATTGCTGAAGATGTGAAACATGCGTCGTACAATATTATAATTATGAGCAGGTGTAAGACCTACAGCCATTCGTGCCTGCTCCACCATTCAATGTGTTCATGGCTGATCATTTCGTGCGCTCAGATCCATTTACCCGTCCTTTCAGTCTATCTCGTATTTCCTTTATTGTTCAAAAGTAAGTTCTTAGCCTTAAAAAGGTTGACTGAAGTGGTGTAAATACTTCGCTGGGAACAATTCCAACTTTGAAAGTGAGGACCGCAGATGTTCGCGATTCGACCTAAGAGCACTGGGCTGCAAAACGCACAGTCTGTCAGACATCATCCAATGAGCAGAAAAAAATGTCATTTTGGGCAAAAGCCCTACATCAGTTATCAAGGATTCCAAAGAGTAACAATTCTTTGGTTAAAAATGTTCCTTCTCAATTCAGTGCTGAATCTGCTCCCTCTAATCTTGAGGCTATGCCCTGTTGTCCAATTTTCACCCGTTAGTAGAAACATCCTTTCCACTTTTATCTTACCTATTCCCTTCAAAATTGTGCATATCTCTATAAGATCTCTTCTCATTCTTCTGAATTGCAATGAACATAATCCCGATTACTCAGTCTCTCCCATAACCCGACCCCCTCAACTCCGGCATTATCCCAGTGAACATCTTCTGTGCCCCTTCCAATGTGAGTCCATTCCTTCTCCAGTAAGGAGACCAAACCTGCTCACAGTAATCTAATTATGTCGCCACCAGCACCCTGTACAGCTGCAACATAACCTCTCTTCTTATAAACTCAACCTCTTTAGTAAGGAAAGACAACATTCCATTTGCCTACCTAATTACACGCAATACCTGCAGACTATCCCTTTGTGATTCATGTACAAGCACAACCAGGTCCCTCTGCACAGCAGCACCCTTCAATATTTCAATAGACAAGTAATAACCCCTTTTTCTCTAACTTCTACCAAAATTGATGACATCACATTTCTTCTGCCAGACTTTTGCCCACTCAGTCAATGTATCTATATTCCTCTAAAACGTTTCACAGTCCTCTGCGCACCGTCCTCTGTCATTCATCGCCGTGTCATGTGTAAATTTGGACGTGCTACACGTTGTCCCCAACTCCAAATTGTCAATATAAATTGTAAATAATTGCAGTCCCAAAACCCATCACTGAGGCACACACGACTCACTGATTTCCAGCCAGAATAGTACTCATTTATCACCACAGTTTGCTTCCTGTTAGTTAACCAAGCCTCTAAACATGCTTGTACTCGACCACGAACACCATGCATCCTTACCTTATGCATCAGCCTCTTGTGCGGCACATTGTCGATGTTTTGTTTTGGAAATATAGGTACACCACATCTTCTGAGTACCCATTGCCCACCATACTTGACATGTCTTCATAGAATACCAAAAGATTTTTCAAGCATAACCTGTCCTTCATGAATCCATGCTGTGTCTGTTCAATCTAACTGGTCGAGAACCCCCTGTCTTATCCGCCTACCTACTTTCAAATAGTGACGCCACATTTACGGCATTCCAATCAGCTCGAATTTCCCCAGAGTCCAGCGAATTTGAAAAATAACTGCCAGTGCACCTGTTATTTCCACGGTCAACTCTTTTAGCAACCTGGAATACCTTCCATCAGGGCCACGAGACATTCTATCCTTCGCTGCATTACTTTTCCCAACAATTGCTTTTCCCTAAGAAAGATTGCTTCCAGGTCCTCACCGACCTCTGATTATTTATCAATTAGTGGCATGTATTAGTGTCTTCCACTGTGATGAACGATAAAAAAAAACCTGTTCAATTCCTCAGCCATTTCATCACATCCCATAACTAAATGGCTAAAGGACCAACGTTTACTTTAACCACTCTTTTTCAGTTTATTTTTGTAAAATCTTCTGCTAAACGTCTTTATATTCTGTGCTAGACTTTTTTTCTCATGTTCTTTACAGCACTTTTTGTGGCTTACCTTTGACATTGAAAACTTTCCAAATCTTCCAGTTTCGTGGTAATTTTGACCATTTTGTATGCCTTCTCCTTCAATGTGATAGTCTGTCTTATTACTTGAGACGCACATGGCAGATTACCCCTTTTCTTACAGTCATCCGTTTCACTGGAATATTATTTTGCTGAGTACTTTGAAAAATTTGGTGGAAAGTTCTGCTCATCAGGTGTACTACCATAAAATTTTTGTTTTCATTCTATTTTAGCCAGGGCATCCCCGTTCTATTGTCGAGCCCCTTGTACATGCACAGTAATCTGGCATTGGATTGTACCTTCACACTCCATCTGCATTCTAAATTCAACCATACTGTGATCACTCCTTCCAAGAGGATCCTTAACGATGAGGTAATTAATTGTTCGTGTCTCACTACTGAGGGCCAGATGGACAATAGCTTGAGTTCTCGTCGTTTCTTTGACATACTGTTCAAGAAAACCATCACGATTAAATCCAACAAAGCCCTCCTCAAGGCAACACTGACTGAGCTAGTTCAACCAAGCTACATGTCGATTAAAATCCCCAATGATAATAGCCGGCCCATTTTCATAGGCATTACTTATTTCTTTGTTTATTGACCTTCCCAATGTAATCGTTTATTTGGTGGTCTACAGACTACGCCTACCAGTCTACGTTTCTTCTTAGAATTTCTAATTTCCAACAAAATGGAATCAAATTCATTCTCGATCGAACCCATACCATCTCACAGAACCGCTTTGAAGTCGTCCTTGACTATCAGACTCCACTGATTGTCCTTCCGAATAGTCTGAAAGCCCTGGATATTTAGCTCCCAGTCATGACCATCTTGTAACCATGTCTCCGTAATGGCTACTAAAGCATATTCATTCGTGATGATTTGTGCCTTTACATCTTCAACCTTGTACCAATTGCTGCGATCATTTTGGTAAGCTGCCTTCATGATAGCTTTCTTACCCTCATGATTACCAACGTCTCTCATAATAACTCCTGAATAATCCTTCCTTTTTGCATCTTGTTTCTGCTTACCTGTCCTCTTACGTCCTCCCTCCTCAGTATTCAAGTGCCCAACCACACCTTCAAGGTGATGCTCGATTTTGGACGCTAATATTGAGGCTGTGCAGACTTGCACTCCTTTTATTTGTCATTGGAAATTTCCTTTCTGAACAGATGTTATTTTTTTCCCTTCATAATGTGATGCGTTTCTTTCAGAATTCCAGTCAAGATAATCTGAGTTCACTTCATCTCTCCTCAAAGGCCAATCCCCTCAACTCCGGAACCAACTTAGGGAACCTCCTCTGCACAACCGTCGAGTGCCACTACATCCTTCCTCAACTAAAGAGACCAGACCTCCACCCAATGTGCCAGGTGTGGCCTGAACAGCACCCTGTACAGCTGCAGCATAACCTGCCTGCATTTAATGTGATGGAAGATCCAGAAAATCTCCATGAAACGCGAAGTGGCCATGGGACTGTCGTAAATGAAGAGGAAAATTATTAATATCAGTAACAACGTAGCACTTTAAAAAGGAGCTGCATCGGGCATTGATCGGTCTGATGGGCCAGATATATTTAGCATCATAGAGTCATATAACACAAACGCAGGTCCTTTGGCCCCAACTGGTCGATGCTGAGCGAAATGTTCATCCATGTTAACCAGGTTTGCCTGCATTTGGGCCATATCCTTCAAAACGTTTTCTATCTCTTATTTGTCCAAATGTATTTTAATTGTTATTTAATATACCCACATCGACTGCAACCGCTAGAAGTTCATTCGGTATGCGTATCATGGTCTGTGTGAAAACCTTGCATCTCAGGATCCCTTTTATTCTTTTCCCTCTGATCTGAAATTGCCACCCTCAAGTCCTCGATTCCACAACCCTGGGAAGAGGTGAGTGAAGTCACCTTATCCACATCTCTCATAATTTTATACATTGGTGTAAGATTTCCACCTCGCTCTTCTACACTGTCAAGAGCTTTTCCTATCGCTCCCTACGATGCACACCATTGGTTTCTGTCAACAAGGGCGGCAATAGCAACATCGTGGACAACTGCAATATAACTTTCCAGTTTAATACTCAATGCCCTGGATGAGGAGGACCAGCCTGCCAAAAGCCTTTTTTCACTCCCCTGTGCAGTCGTGATTCCCCTTTCAGAGAACCGTTCAATCTTACACCAAAGTCCCTCTGTTCTACTTCAGTCCTTCAGGCGCTACATTCACCAGGAAATTCCTGCCTTCATTTGACTTTCCAAAACACAGCGCTTCACGCTTCGCTAAGCTCAACTTCTTTGCCCTTTTTCTTGGCCAACTTCTGCAGGTGGTCAAGTTCTCATTGCATTTTCTGATAAACTTTCTCACTAGCCACAGTGCCACCTATTTTAAAGTCATCTCCAGAAGTATGAATCATGTCTTGTGCTGTTGCACTGAAATTATTGATTCAGATAAGCAACAGCAATGGACACAGATGCCCCGAGCGACACCAGCATTCGCAGGTTTCCAGTCCAACAAGCATATATTCTGCTTCCGACCAATAAGGCAATTGTGTATCTAATTTGCCACTCCCTCAGGATTCCAGAGCAACTTACCATGTAAACCTTCTCTTGGGCCTCACTGAAATTCATGTATAGTGCGCGTGCCCTCATCAAGCTTCCTGGTCATTTCATGAAAGAACTCTAACAAAGTTGTGAGGCATGATTTTACACGCACAAAACCATGCTGATTACTCCGAATCAAACCCTTTCTTTCGAAATGTATCTACATCCTATCCTTAAGAATCTTCTCAAGTAACCTGTGTCGGACAGATGTTAGGCTCACTAACCCAAAGTCCCCAGGCTTTTCTTCGCAGCTTATCTTGAACTTTATTCCCAGAATTTCGGAAAAAGCAGCAATTAACATTTTGATAACATTGGTGATCAATACGCAATTTCCCAATGCACTCTTCAAGGCCGGAAGTTATTTTGAGAACAGGAATGTTGCTCTCGCAACCCGAACTGTCAATCAAGGCAGAAGAGAAGTTTTGGCAAAGTACAGATCAGTGAAACTTGTCATCGTCTGGGGGGAGGCTGCTGGAAGCTTGTCTAAAGGGATAAATGTTTGATTTTTAGGAATTAACAGCAAAATTGGAGGGCATGATAATTGAATTATGAGATGGAAATCAGAACCACCATATCTTTCGTAGCTGTTTGAAGGTATTTCTTATAGCCAGATGTAAATGAAACTGGAAAGGCAGGAGGCTGGAACAACACAGCAAGTCAGGCTGCCTGAGGAGGCGAGGAAAACGATGTTTCATGTGGAATCCAATCTCAGGTGTGGGGGTGGGTTTATTTGGGAACTCCAGATGCAGGGAGAGTCGGAGCATCGTGGGGAAGCGCAGATAGGTGGAGGGTACAACCTTGTTGGTCATGGGGAGGAATGAATCCGTTTGGTAGCAAGGAGCGCTGAAAGGCGTTGGGAGCGGCTGACAAGATATTTTGGGGAAAGGGGAGGGAGATTAATTGAAATTGGAGAACTCAATATTGTGTCCTACGGGCTGTAGAGAGCCCCGGCGGAAGATGAGGCATTGTTTTTCTAATAATTGAGAAGCAGTAAATGTGGGGCAGTTGAATAATCAGATGGATTTTTCAGGAACTCACATAGTGAGTTAGTGAATAAAAGGAAAACGAAGGTTATTCAGAAGATCATACATGAATAGGAAAGTAAAATTAAGTTTTCCCTACATTTGAACGGAATTGGAATGTGGAGTGCATGGAGATTTGGTGAGAATGTACCTGGTATACTGTGGACAGTTGAGATGTCCTAACCTGAGAAAAAAAGTATCACGACCAAAGAAAGAGTGTGATGGGAAGTTTCCAGATTAATCTCTCATGAAGGCAACATTTTCTAATGAAGAAACTCGATCTGTGATCTGTAGTGTTTCAAAGTATGACTGAAAGCGCCCATTTATTAAAGTTATAAACTTACTTCAAAGTATAGCAATGAAATCGAGAAAATACACATGGAGGAGACAGCCCAACGAGGGGCAAGGACAAGCGCAGCAATCAGGTTAAGGCATAATCCTAAAATTTTCTACATGTGCGTCGAGCTGAACATGAAAACCAGGGAAAAGTGAGGGCAAGATATTGAAGTGGCAGTTATCCTGTGAAGCTGAAGAACATTGATCAATTGTTACATGGATGCTTCACATTTTCTTTCTTCGTTGCATTGATTATTCAGTGGTAGAATTCTCGCCTGACATGTGCGATGCCCAGTTTCTTTTCCAGGTTTTGCTTGCTTCAATCTTTTGGGCAGCACACGGCTCAGAGGTTAGCACAACTGTCTCACAGCACCAGTGACTGGGAATTGAGTCCAGCCTCAGGCGACTTTGTGTGCGGAGTTTGCACATTCCCTCTGAGTGATTTCCTATGGAAGCTCTGGTTTCCCTGCACATGCTGGTTCGGTGAATTGACCATCCTAAATTGCCCATTGTGTTCAAGGAGTTGTACAATAGCTCTTTAGTCAATGGAAATGAAGCACAATAGTGATGCTGTGTGGGTTGATGTGGATTTGTTGGGCCGAATGGCCTGTTTCAACACTATTGGGGTTCTTTGCTTCTATTAATGAGGATGCCGATATAGAATAACAGAAGATGGTCTGTTAACAGCTTGAGCAGAATGATAGAAGATGCGGGCACGAATTGATTGCTTGGACGAACATAAAATTGGACAATCTCCAAGCGCACTTGAGTTATATTTCAATAGTGATGGGGAGTCAAAGTAGGAAAGGCCCTGACCCAAATTTTATTTTCTTGGAATATGGCTATATGGGAGGTGCTACAGAACTGGAGACTAGCTCATGTGGTTCCATTTTACAGGAAGGATGGTGCATACAAACTCTGAAAATAGAGACGATAGTATCAGAGCAGTTGTATGGAAACTGATAGCAAAAATAAGACGCATAAATGTATCGTTGAATAAATGTGTTGCGTTGTGCCCACTCTGTCCATGATTCTAGTGATGTTATGTACATAAAATATGCCCCATCAGCCTTCTCATCTCCAAAGCAAACGATTCCGAGCAATCCTATGTCTCTTAATTACTAATATGCTGCTTTTCAAAGATCATCATGATGTATTTCCATTGCACATTCTTCAGCGCGATTCCCTCCCTCTTGTAATATGGCGTCCATATTGGCCTAACCAAAGACTTATAGAGTTCTTACAATCTTTGCCTCGACTCATAAACGTATGTCTATGTCTCTGGTCCCCTGCAGTAGTACACTGGAAAAGTGCAGCAGGTCAGGCAGCATCCAAGGAGCAGGAGAATCGACGTTTTGGGCATAAGCCCTTCTTCAGGAATGAGGAGGGCGTGCCAAACAGGTTAAGATAAAAGGTAGGGAGGAGGGAAGTGGTGGAGGGGAGTTGGAAATGCGATCGGTGGAAGGAGGTTAAGGTGAGGGTGATAGGCCGGAGAGAGGGTGGGGGTGGAGTGGTCAGGAAGAAGATTGCAGGTCAAGAAGATAGTGGTGAGTCCGAGGGTTGGGACTAAGATAAGGTGGAGGGAGGGGAAATGAGGAAGTTGGAGAAATCTGCATTCATCCCTTGTGGTTGGAGGGTACCTAGGGGGAAGATGAGGCGCTCTTCCTCCAGGCGTCGTGTTGCCATGGTCTGGCAGTTCGGTTGCTTGGTGCGGGTGTCCCAGAGGTGTTCTCTGAAACGTTCTGCAAGTTGGCAGCCTGTCTCCATAATGTAGAGGAGGCCACATCGGGTGCAGCGGATGCAGTAAATGATGTGTGTGGAGGTGCAGGTGAATTTGTGACGGATATGGAAGGATCCCTTGGGGCCTTGGAGGGAAGTGCGGGGGGAGGTGTGGGGGCAGGTTTTGCATTTGTTGCGGTTGCAGGGGAGGTGCCGGGAGTGGAGGTTGGGTTGGTGGGGGGTGTGGACCTGACCCGGGAGTCACGGAGGGAGTGGTCTGTCCGGAAGGCTGATAGTGGAGGGGAGGGAAATATATCCTTGGTGGTGGGATCTGTTTGGAGGTGGCAGAAATGACGAAGGATGATACAATGTATCTGGACGGATATGGAAGGATCCCTTGGGGCACATCATCCTCCACACACATCATTTACTGCATCCACTGCACCCGATTGGCCTCCTCTACATTGGGGAGACAGGACGCCCACATGCGGAACGTTTCAGAGAACATCTCTGGGGCACCCGCACCAACCAACCCAACCATCCCTTGGCGGAACATTTTAACACCCCCTCCCACTCCGCCAAGGACATGCAGATCCTTGGCTTCTTCCATCACCAGACCATGGCACATGACACCTGGAGAAAGAGCGCCTCATCTTCCACCTCGGAAACCTCCAACCACAAGGGAGGAATGCAGATTTCTCCAGCGTCCTCATTTCCCCTCCCCCCATTTTATGTCAGTCCCAACCCTCGGACTCAGTACCGCCTTCTTGACCTGAAATCTTCTTCCCGACCTCTCCATCCCACCCCCTCTCCGGCCTATCACCCTCAACTTAACCTCCTTCCACCTATCGCATTCCCAACGCCCCACCACAAAGTTGCTCCTGCCGACCTTTTATCTTAGCCTGCTTGGCACACTTTCCTCATTCATGAAGAAGGGTTTATATCCGAAACGTCGAATCTCCTGCTCCTTGGATGCTGCCTGATCTGCTGCCCTTTTCCAGCAGCACATGTTTGAGCTCTGATCTCCACCATCTGCAGTCCTCACTTTCTCCTACAGTAGTATCCTGTCCCATCGCATTCAGGGGTCTTTGGAGAAGCACTCTCTTAGCTTTTGAGTGTGCTGCCATTCATTAAGTTCTCAATTGTATGGTTTCTTCTTCTAAAGTGCAATGCCTCATATTTATTAGAGTTAAATTCTATCTACCATTCATCTGCTCATCTGACCATTCTACCAATATTTTCATGTAACAGAAAATCTTCCTTCTCACTGCCAACCTCGCACAGTTTCTGTGTCAACCACAACGTTATTTATCAAAATCGCCTCACCCAGCCCACATTCACTCATACACGAGTCAGTGAAAACAATAATACCGGAGAAGAATGACAGTTGGGAAGATACATGATGTGTTGTAATGTTGCCTTACTGCAACTGTACAGGGCCTTGTGGAGACATCATCGTGAACATTGAGCAGCATTTTGTGCAGTTTTGGTCTCTTTATCTCATAAATGATAAACCTGACATTGAATGAGTGCAGTGAACGATGATAAGACTGATCTCCCGTCTGATATGCTTGTTGTGAGGGCAGTACTTACTTCAGCTGGGTCTGTATCACATTGAGTTTAGGAAAATAAGTGGACATCTCATTGAAATACATAAGACTCGGGCAGAGTGGCAGATTGGAAGCAGGCATGATCAGACTGGTACACCTAAAACAATGGGCCACAGTATTAACGACAGGGAGGCTCCTGTGCATTGAGATATTACTTCTGTTTCCGCTCTGAGACTGGTGAACGTGGGCAACCATGTGCCACTTCAGGATATGGAGACGAAAATGTAGAATAATATCAAGAGTTTCTGCATGGTCGGAGAGCAGGAGTATGGTGCAGAGTTAATAGGATCAGCCATCATTATATGGACAGTGAGAACAAAATAATGGACCAAAGGTTTAAGTGTTGTTCCTATTCTGTATTTCCTTGATTGTTAGTCACATGAAGATATGTGAACATTGTGTGGAAAAAAAGGTGCATTGAAGCGATATTCGATCATGAAACAATAATGCGTGGGTGGAAGAGGGGGAAGCATCGATAGATTTATGAGCCAACTCTGACACTTTTTTTGTAGCTGTGGGAAAGCTGTGTAAATGTTGTTATAAACTCTCGGATTTTGGAAAAGAGCTCTCTGTAGTTCGATAGAACTACAGCTCATGGTCTTTTTTCTAATACTTAGGCTGGTACAGAGTTTAATCTGGTTTTACTGTTTAAAGATTTGGTGTTGTTTGATGCAATTGACTGTCTTCCTTGGCCGTTTCAGAGACCAGTGAAGGGTCTATCACATATCTGTGTTTCTGGAGTCACTTTTCGGTCAGACCTGGAAAGCTGGGCAGATTTGCTTCCTGAAAGGGCATTGTTCAAGCAAAGAGGAGGCGATAGCCTAGTTGTAGTACCGCTAGATTTTTATATATGGAGATAAAGGCAACATTACGGGGCCGCAGGTTCGATACTCACCAACATAGATGATTGAGTCTGAATTTAATTTTTAAAAATCTGAAGACCACCAAATCATTGCAGACTGTAGGGAATCACGCATCTGGATAACTGTTGTAAATATTTGTTTAACACTGAATGGCCATATTAAAAGGCCCAGCAAGTTATTCAGTTATTTCAATCGTGACAAAGTCTCAAAGTAATGAAACCAGACGGATCACGGGGCATCGATCTTGGCACTGCGAAAGAATGGCTGGACGTGTCCTGTGGACCCGACGAAGTCTTCTGCACAAACTGAAGAAAGAGCTGCCTCACGGACAACTCAAGTAGCAACAGAAATGTTACAATCACGCAATCATACCTGACAGAAAATATATTCACAGACAGCAAGGTCAACAAAACTGGACATTTCCTGTCTGAACAGCAGAGTTGGCGACACAGTGATATGCTGTCGGGAGGGAAGTGTTTGGGGAATTTTCAATATTGATGCTTGAACTCATGAGCTGTTATGGATTCAGGTTAAACTTGAGAAAGGATAGATCGAACTGATTACAAAATTGTGTCCTCGTTCAACGAAAGAATCAGTACTTGTTCATGTTAAGAAACAGTAAGCAATGTTTACAAAATTGTAAGCAATGGCACCCGGTTCAGATGTGGGGAACGCTTCCACTGTTTTGGAAAACCGATCAACTATTACCAGAGAATATATTTTCCCTTCCCTCGGCGTTAGTTCAATGAAATTCATCTGTAAATGTTGAAAACGTTTTTGGGGAATGGGTATGCGTCTGACTCATCTGTATTCCCCTCCCCACATTATTAGTAACACTACCTTCACAAGATTTCTGGTAGTAATGAGTAAATCCCTTACTGTATCAGTGTGCTGAAATACTGTCATACATCCCCCCTTTTGACACATTCTCCTCACCGTGTGTCAGCTTGGCATAGAATGGAAATAATGATGTTGGTAGTCAGGGTTTAATCATTGGGGCTACACCATCCGCCTTCCCTGACACTGCATCCTGCTGTCGCCCACTCATGCTTTTCTTCCTGTGTGGCCTGTAACTGTAACACCCGTACGTCTGCGGTTGTGGTGCAATTTCTTTTCATACACGTGGCAATCTGCTCACTTATTGGTTGCTGGGTTGCTGTTTTTGCTGCTGAGTCGGCCCTTGCATCGTCTTGAGAAATAAAATCATTTTGTTTAATGTGGGCTTCACACAAGTGATTGATTTAGGCAACAGGACCGCCTCCAGGAGGTCAGAAATCAGGCCACAGTGTGTGATGGGCTTTCCAGTGGAGGTCAAGTCGTCCCTGCGTTTTCACAGCTTTCTAAAATCATGAACAACCTCGAATGCATATCTGCTATCGGTGTAAATCTTCACTGTCTTTCCCTCAGCCAATTGTTAGGCCTCAGTCAAGGCAATCAGCTCCACTGCTTGCGCTGACAGATGAGAAGGTAATAATCCCGCTTTGACTATATCGTCGGTAGTCACTACAGCATACCCAACACTTTTCTGGGCCGCCTCCTTGCTCCTGAATGCTGACTCGTCCGCAAAAAAAACTCCATATCTGGATTCTGAAGTGGTAAATGCTACAATTCTAGTCTGGGGCTGCAAATTTCATTAGTTACAGCGACACAATCATGTGGGTCCCGGTCTCCTTCTGTGGGGAGACGGCTGGCAGGATTAAGGACGTTACATCGCTTTATTGTAATGTTAGGCATCTCCAAGAGCCCAGGAGTATATCTGAGCTAACATGCTGCTGCCATGTTTACGGTCCTTTGTTCAGAAAGCAGCAAGGATAATGCATATGGGACCAGAAGGGTTAATTCGTCGTAGCCAGCTATATCCCAGGACGCTACAACAGCTTTTTCAGCTGCAGCCACGGCGCGCAGGCATTTAGGCAATCCTGCCGCTACGGGATCTAGTTCAACTGAAAAATTAGCTACCGGCCTCTACCTTCCCCCATGATCCTGAAACAGCACAGATATCATGCAGCCACACTTACTATCTGCCGTTTGTACAGAAGGCTTGTTTGGATTCGGAATTCTCAGCATAGGTGTAGTTTTGAGCGGCCTTTTTAATTCACCAAAGGCACTCTCGGCCTCTGGGGTCAACAGCAATGGACTCTGGTTCTGCAATCCTTAGCCACGGGCTATGTCACTTAGGGGCACTTCAAGGTTTGCGTAATGTGGGATAAACGTACAACAGTAGGAGCACATGCCTAAAACGGTTAGTAACCGTTTCTAAGTGTGAGGCTTTGGAATTTTCTGGATTGCTTGAACTCTGTCTTGACCAATGGCCTTGCCGTGTTCATATATTAATTGACCTAAGAACTTTAACTGTTGTTGCACAAATTCTGGCTTTGCGAGACTGGTTTTGTGCACTTTCCTTGCTATATGGCAGAAAAACGCAAGGGCATCCTTCTCACATTGTTCCTTTGATGGTACCGCTATCAAGCAATCATCTACATACTGCAAAAACACTGATCACGGAGTTCGAGCAAAAATCTCCAGACTCCTGCGTAGAGCCTCATTATATAAGGTGGGGGACTCAGAGTAAACTTGACAAAGTTGTGTAAAGGTAAGTGACTTCCATTTGAATGAAAAAGCGAACCAGAATTGACTATCTGGGTGCACAGGTACACTAAAGAAGGCATGTGCTAAATCCACAACAGAGAACCGTTTATAGTCTGGCGGAATTTGAGCCAATACAGTATAGGGGTTGGGAACATTTCGGGACAACAGCGCTATTGACTGCCTGCAGGTCTTGAACCAACCTCCATTCCCAGGTTCATTGGGAATGTATGCCTTTTTGACCGGAAAAATGGGGGTTCTCACCGGTGAGTTTTCAGAGGGGATTATCACTCTAGCCTTTAGGAGGGATTCCAAGAATGGAGTAATTCCATCTATGACTTCTGGTTTTAATGGGTATTCGGCTCAGTCGGCACCATTTTTAATCTTGGGTCTGAGACTTCTATCTTAGGGTAACGCCAAGCTATCCCACTCGGCTTTTCAGGGTTAGTGGGGGTTACCAGGACTGTCCTATCTGCCTGAGTTAGCCAATTTTGTTTCTTCTTATGTGTCCGCATATCTGCATTGGACCAGACACCCACATCGTCCCTGAAGACCCAACCTTTCGTTCTTTGTGCCTTTAGCACCCATGGTCCCAAATCCTGCCACCTGCCACCAGACGCCTTCGCCAGTGACATATGAGGAGTGGAGACTTCCACATCAAAAATATAGGGTCTGCTTGCTGTTACAGATACCTTAGATAAGTTCACACTGGTTGTACATCTGTGAACAATCCAATAAAAATCGCACAACAACAACTGATCTGGTTTAACCATTCTCCTGAACCAATCCTTCTGATATAGCTCGTCTTGGCGATCACGTTGTATGTGTGCTGTGCAGAGCAGCGTATATCCAGCAAGAAAACCGGCGTTGATAGGATTAACATGGTTGCTTGCTTCCAATGTGAGTGAATCGCTCACTGAACGTATCACCCCCCTGGCTTAATCGCCACTCATATATATATACATCAGGGGTCGTGGGTCATAATTTACAGCCTGTACTGGTAAATCTTTCCGTTGAATTACCTACCAGCTCGTCGGAGTACTGCGAAAGTCCAACCCCAGTCTCCCTTTGAGATCCTGACCCAGCAGATTTAAAGGACAAAATTCCAAAAACAAGATGGAGAATTGGAATGTTTCCCCATTACTAGTTTTGCACAGTAGGGGTGTGGAAAATCTCTCCCACACCTCGACTCCTGATACACCCATTCTGTTCAGGAACCTTTCACTCCTCTTTATTTACGTCGATTGTATAAACTAGCTTAATTTAAGGACTGAGTAAGTTGCCCCTGTATTTACCAAAAAGGTAACTGATGTACATTCCACATATAACATAGAGGTAGACATCGCCATAGACGAATTATTGTGATCATGAACAGACCGTCCACTTTTCGCAATCTCAGCGCTCAACATAAAGGTTGGACATGTCCCAGTGCCCGTCCGATTAGTAGAAGAGATTAGTATAAGCGAGTCCTAGTTGCCAAGCAGAAGGGAAAATGGCTAACCTGTACCTTGTGGGCTGCCCACCTCCACCTCAGCCTTTCCCTGTCAGTCACCCTGCTGTCCAGCCTCCAGGGCCGATTGAAGCTGTCTGTGATTAGATTAGATTAGATTACTTACAGTGTGGAAACAGGCCCTTCGGCCCAACAAGTCCACACCGACCCGCCGAAGCGCAACCCACCCATACCCCTACTTTACCCCTTTAACCTAACACTACGGGCAATTTAGCATGGCCAATTCACCTAACCCGCACATCTTTGGACTGTGGGAGGAAACCGGAGCACCCGGAGGAAACCCACGCAGACACGGGGAGAATGTGCAAACTCCACACAGTCAGTCGCCTGAGTCGGGAATTGAACCCGGGTCTACAGGCGCTGTGAGGCAGCAGTGCTAACCACTGGGCCACCGTGCCGCCCACTACAGTGTGGGCACTGTATCGCCCAGTGATACATTGCTCTGCAAACAAAGGACCCGACAGATCTACCTCTGCCCGCGCCTCTTCCACGACCTCTTCCGCTTCATCTTCAGCGACCTCCACCTCTGCCTCTCCCACTCTTCCTGCAGCACCTCCCTCCAACGGCTGAGTGAAAATTTGCATCATAACAAGCTGAGATTTATTTGGTTGCTGTTCCATTTTTAGTTTCCGATTATCCTTGTCTTGGATAAGCAATTTTTCAACATGTATCGCATGTTGTTCCATCAAATTCAGCTTTCCCGTGTCCCAGGTAGTACATGTGTCTTTTCATTCTTTTCGTTCTTTTGTCCTTCACTCCATTGATGAAGCTGTTCCTCAAGTGGGGTTCATACGGCGTGATTTCTGCTGCCGTTATGTCGTCGGGTGGTCTCAGTCCACTATGGGCATTATGGACTTCAGTGAGGTGCGTAAGTTACTGGGACACTGTCTCACCTTCCCATTGTTGCCACATTGCTATTTTGGTTATGTCCATTCGCACTGGGAATGCCTCACGACAGACGGTTGCCAGTGCTCCAACGAAATAATTAAAGTCTCCGTTCTGCTCCGCTTGCGAGTTGGCTACTCTGGCATGGATACTTGCGGCTGGCCAGTTATACTTGATTTTCGTGACATCGGCACCTCGTTTTCATCCTAGGAGACGTCTCATCTCATGTGATGTGGGATGGAACTCAGGACAGAAATTTGTCACTTCTTTGGAGAACTGATTACCTCCAACCTCACGTGATTCAGGCAAATAACAATAGGCACATTCCAGATCCTTCATGGCCCATGGCCGGTGGACCAATACTGGATGCCCTTCTTGACCTGCAACTTCAACCATTGGGGCTGAAACAGAACTACGTGGTTGGATGGTCATACGCCAGTACCCTCACTGTCTGACTCATCATCCGTCGGAGTTGATCGCGAACAGCCCTGTTCACGAACACCTCCTTCTTTTGGGCTTCTTGCTTCAATTGGTTTTGGGTATGGCGTGCGATGGTTGTTTCAGCAGATCCTGAGATGGCGGTCGCTGACGTGAACCGTTCGCCAGGTGTATCTCGTAGGGGGGCTGTTGGTCTCGGAGCGCAGTCATCAAGGACGGAATCAGAAACATTCTTGAGACACTGTACAGCGTCGTTTGTGTGTTTTGAGCATGCGTCTGCATGTGTGCTGGTTTTTGTACGTGCATCTGGTCTACCACTTACTTGAGATTTCCTTTCTCTGATGTCAGCCTCAGCCTTCCACATATTATAAGCACTCCAAGTGACAGATTCTATTTTTCCCTTCCTTTTCTTCTTCTCTCTTTCCTCCAACATCGACCTCAATATTTCTAGCTGTCTTTTATTAAAACTTCCTTCCTCTGGTAAACCACATTCCTTGATCCACAATTCTAACGGCTTTACAGACTGTAATTATTTAGCATGTATTGTATTTTTGGTTGACCATTTCAAGTACTGTGTGGACTCAGTACTGTGTGGACTCTCCTTTTGTTTGCTCTGGCCGGAGCCCATTTTTTAGTGTAACTGCCAAAGTGTTCAGCTCTCTCTCTCTCTCATGTGGTACCGTTATAGTACATAGAGCATAGAACATTACAGCGCAGTACATGCCCTTCGTCCCTCGATATTGCGCCGCCCGGTCATACTAATCTGAAGCCCATCCCCATTACACTATTCCACGTACATCCATATGCCTGTCCAATGACGACTTAAGTGCACTTAAACTTGGCGAATCTACTACCGTTGTAGGCAAAGCATTCCATATCCTTACTACTCTCTGAGTAAATAACCGACCTCTGACATCTGTCTTAAACCTCTCTTCCCTCACTATAAAGTTGTTTGACGTTCCCATACTTGGAAGAAGGCTCTCCTAGTCCACGCTATCTAACCCTCTGATTATCTTGTATGTCTCTATTAAGTCACCTCTCAACCATCTGCTCTCTAACGAGAACAGCCTCAAGGCCCTCAACCTTTCCTCGTAAGACATTCCTTCCATACCAGGCAACATCCTAGTAAATTTTGTCTGCACCCTTTCCAAAGCTTCCACATCCTTCTTATAATGCGGGGACCAGAACTGTACACAATACTCCAAGTGTAGGCCGGACCAGAGCTTTGTACAGCTCTAGCATAACCTCCTCATTGCGGAACTCAATCCCTCTATTAATAAAGGCCAAAACACTGTATGCCTTCTTAACAACCCTGTCAATCTGGGTGGCAACTTGCAGCGATCTGTGTACATGGACAATGAGATGTCTCTGCTCATCTGCACTCCAAAGAATCCTACCATTAGCCCAGTACTTTGCATTCCGAATACTCCATCCAAAATGTATCACCTCACACTTGTCCACATTAAACTCCATTTGCCGCCTGTCAGCCCAGCTCGGCATCCTATATATGTCTCTCTGCAACCTACGACATCCTTCGTCACTATCCACTACACCACCGACCTTAGCCTCGTCCGCAAACTTACTAACCCACCCTTCTAAGCCCTCATCTAGGTCATTTATAAAAATGACGAACAGCAGTGGACCCAACACCGACCCTTGCGGTAAGCCGCTCGTAACTAGATACCACGTTCCATCAACTACAACCCTCTGTTTCCTTTCAGCAAGCCAATTACTGATCCAAACTACTATGTCTCCCACAATCCCATTCCTCTGCATTTTGTATAATAGCCTAATGTGGCGAACCCTATCGAACGCCTGGTTGAAATCCATATACACCACATCAACCGGTTTACTCTCATCTACCTATTTGGTCACTTTGTCAAAAAACTCAATAAGATTCGTCAGGCACGACCTGCCCTTCACAAAGCCGTGCTGATTGTCCCTGATCAGATTATTCTTTTCTAGATGGTTATAAATCCTATCTCTTATAACCTTTTCCAACACTTCACCGACAACTGAAGTGAGACTCACTTGTCTGTAATTACCAGGGTTGTCTCTACTACCCTTTATGAACAAGGGAACCACATTTGCTATCCTCCAGTCCTCAGGCACTGTTCCTGTCGACAATGATAACTTGAAGATCAATGCCAAAGTCTCGGAAATCTCTTCCCTTGATTCCCAGAGGATCCTAGGATGGATACTATCCAGCCCAGGGATTTGATTATTTTCACACTCTGCATTATTTCTAATCCATCTTCCTTGTGAACCTCAATCTCTTCTAGACTAGATGTAAATATGTCTGTATCTTCCTCGCCAACATTTTCATTTTCTATAGTGAACACTGTCGAAAAATATTTATTGAGTGCTTCCCCTATCTCCTCTGACTCCACACACAATTTCCCACTATTATCCTTGATTGGCCCGAATTTAGGTTCGTCATTCTTTTATTCCTGACATCCCGATGGAAACCCTTAGGGTTAGCCATGATCCTATCCGCCAACTACTTCTCATGTCTCCTCCTGGTTCTGCTGAGCTCTCTTTTTTCGGTCTTTCCTGGCTTCCGTGTAACCCTCAAGCGTCCTAAATGAGTTTTCACATTTTGTCCTAGCATAAGCCTTCTTCTTCTTCTTGACCAGGGATTCCACTTCCTTAGTAAACCACGGCTCACGCGTTCTGTATCTTCCGCCCTGCCCGTCAGGTGCATACTTATCTAGGACACACAGGAGCTTTTCCTTGAATAAGTTCCATATTTTTAATGTACTCATCCTCTGCAGTTTCCTTCCCCATTCCATGCTTCCTAAATCTTTCCTAATTGCATCGTAATTTCCCTACCCCCAGCTGTAACACTTGCTTGGTGGAGTACACCTACCCCTTTTCATCACTAAATTAAACCTGGCAGAATTGTGATCGTTGTTTCCAAAGTGCTCACCTCCTTCCAAATCTAACACCTGGCCAGGCTCGCTGCCCAGTACTAAATCTAAAGTGGCTTCGACCCTTGTAGGCCTGTCTACATACTATGTCAGGAATATGTGGATAGTTGAAGTCCCCCATGACAACTACCCTGCCTCTCTCACTCCTATCGAGAATCCTTTGTGCTATCCTTTCGTCTACATCTCTGGCCCTATTTGGAGGCTTATAGAAAACTCACAGCATGGTGACTTCGCCTTTCCTGTTTCTAACCTCAACCCATACCACCTCAGATTATGATTCTCCAAACATTCTTTCTTCAACTGTAATATTGACCCTGATCAAAAAGTCACACCTCCACCTCTTTTGCCATCTTTTCTATTCTTACTGAAACATCTGAATCCCGGAACCTGCAACAACCATTCCTGTCCCTGCTCTATCCATGTCTCCATAATAGCCACAACACCGAAGTCCCAGGTACCAACCATCGCTGCCAGTTCACCCACTTTATTTCGGATGCTCCTCGCGTTGAAATAAACACACTTCAAACCAGGTTCTCGCTTGCCAGTATCAGATCGTTAATTTTGAAATTCCCTACTCTCATCCTCTTCTGTACCTGTCCGACAATTTGGTTTCCCATCCCCGTACTCTATTAGTTTAAATCCACCTTAAGAGCTTTTGCGAATTTCCCACTCAGGATATTTGTACCCCTCTGGTTTAGATGAAGACCTTCCTGCTTGTAGAGGTCCCACCTACCCCAGAAAGAGCTCCAATTATCCATAAACCCGAAACCTTCCCTCCTGCACCATCCCTGTAGCCACGTGTTCAACTCCTTTATCTCCCTATTCCTCACATCACTAGCACATGGCACGGGCAGCAAACCAGTGAAAACAACTCTGTTTGTCCGAGCTCTAAGCTTCCATCCTAGCTCGCTGAATTTCTACCTCAAGTCCCCATCTCTCTTCCGACCTTTGTCTTTGGTGCCAATGTGAACCACGACTTGGGGCCGCTCTCCCTCCCACTGAAGGATGCCAAGAACATGATCAGAGACATCACGTACCCTGCCACCCGGGAGGCAACACACCAACTGTGAGTCTCTCTCATCCCAAATAAACCTCATATCTGTCTCCATAACTATCGAGTCACCAATGACTACTGCTCTGCTCCTCTTCCTCTTCCCTTCTGAGCAGCAGGTGTCCCACTGCTTTCCCCTGGTAAGTCATCCTCCCCAGTATTCAAAACGGTATACTTATTGTTGAGGGGAATGGCCACCGGGGATCCCTGCACTGCCTGCCGGTTCCTTTTCTGTCCCCTAACTGTCACCCATCTGTCTTTTTCTTTGACCTGGGGAGTGACTGCATGTCTTTTCCCATTGACTTGCTTTCTTACCTCAGGAGGTCCCCTCACGCATCGGACAAGTACGCCTCATTGCCTTGGTTTTTGAAACTAAGAAACCACGTTTCCAGTACGCCTTTGGTGAGTCCAACTCAGCCAGTTGTGGCTCCAAGTCTATAATCACCCTGAAAAGTGCTGTCTCATAAACACTCTAGAGACGGCTATCCCCTTTCCTTGGGTTTTGCTCTAGTACCTCGCGAGAGTTCACTGAACCCTCTTCCTGTTGTATTTATTTCTTAGAATGATTCTCCATGTAGGATTAGATAAGTCACGACTCTTACCCCGACTCTTTTCAATTCGAACGCCGGCGCTTGGACGATCGACACATTCCCTGTCCTCTCACGCATAAGGGCCAAATCAGTGCTCGATATGAAGAGAAACACCTTTGAGGCGCTGGCGCCTATGCCTCGTGGGAATCTTCAGCATCCCACCCAGTCGCCTGGTAGCGGGATGAGCCCCCAAGTTTACTGTCGTGGATATTAAATTGACTTGACTCAACTATTAGTAAGGGCAAAGAAAGGAACTTTATTTATATTCTGCTGCATTGAACCCAGTACATTCATCTCGACTCCTCAATATAAGGGTTATCTGAGCATTATTCAGATACTTGCCTTATACTGATACTTATCACACAACAAAGGGCAAAGACTGGGAAAACTCAAGTTGTTATTCTCTCAACCCCTGGTCTTGGACATAACAGTTTTTTCTGTTTTCATTGTGTCCAACTGTCGCAAGGTGGAGTTGGATGTTTACAAAACTGAAACAGAGACAAGCTGGCTGCACACCTCACCAAAGTATTGTTTACAAAGCTCAGCACAGCCTTAAATGTTAGAAAAGCATTCTCTTTCAAATTTCACAGTAAATGGATAATTTTCCATTACAGTAACTAAGAGGATTCATGAGGACACAGCGGTAGATGTGATCTATATGGACTTCAGTCATGCATTCGACAATGTTTCCCATGGGAGACAGATTAGCAAGGTTAGATCTGAAGGAATACAGGGAGAACCAGCCATTTGGATACAAAACTGTTTGAACGGTAGAAGGCAGAGAGTGTTGGTGTAGGGTTGCTTTTCTGACTGGAGGCCTGTGACCAGTGTAGTGCCAAAAGGATCAGTGCTGGGCCCTCTACTTTTCGTCGGTTACATAAATGATTTGGATGTGAGCATAAGAGGCATAGTCAATAAGTTTGCAGATGATACCAAAATTGGAGGTGTAGTGGACAGCAAAGAAGGTAACCACAAACTTCAACAAGATCTTGATCGCATGGGCCAATGGGCTGAGAAGTGGCAGGCGGAGATTAATTCAGATAAATTCGCGGTGCTGCATTTTGGGAAAGCAAAGCTCAGCAGGACTTTTCCACTTCACGGTCAGGTCATAGGGAGTGTTGCTGAACAAAGAGACCATGGAGTGCAGGTTCATAGCTCCTTGCAAGTGGAGTCGCTGGTAGATTGGATAGTGAAGAAGGCGATTGGTATGCTTTGCTTTATTGGTCAGAATATTGCGTCCATTTACTGGCTGTCCAGTGTCTTGTTTAGGCCGCTTTCGGAATACTGCATGCAATTCTGATCTCCTACGTATCGGAAAGATGTTGTTAAACCTGCAAGGGTCCAGAAAAGATTTACAAGAATATTGCCAGCGTTGGACGATTTGAGCTTTAGGGAGAGGCTGAACAGGCTGGGGATGTTTTAAGTCGAGCGTCTGAGGCTGGGGGGTGACCTTATGGAGTTTTACAAAGTTATGAGGGACATGGATAGGAAAAATAGCCAAAATATTTTCCCGGGTTTGTATGAGTCCACAATTAGAGGTCATAGTTTTGGGGTGTGAGGTGCATGATATAAGAGAGATCTAAGAGACAACTGTTTCACGCAGAGGGTTGTACGTGTATGGAATGACCTGCCAGAGCAAGTGGTGGAGGCTGGTACAATTGCAATATGTAAAGTGAATGTGGAAGAGAATATGAACAGGAAGGGTGAGGAGGGATATGGGCTGGGTGCTGGCACGTGGGACTAGATTGGGTTGGGATATCTGGTCGGCATAGACGGCTTGGACCGAAGGGCTAGTTTCCTTGCTGGACATCTCTATGACTGTATGACTAGTTCACCACAGATCACACCAGATGGCCGACTTTCCAAAGACCACAATTTCCCCTCCCACGTGGTTGATGAAACCCTCCCATGCATCTCATCCATTTCCTGCACATTCACACTCGAAACACACCCCTCCAACCCCAAAACGGGCAGAGCCTCTCTGGTTATAACCCATCCACCCCAGCTACCATTTGCAGTCAACGTACAGCCTTCGCCATTTTTGCCACCTACAAACAGAACCCAACACCAGAGATATATTAGTCTCCTCACTCTTAACCGTTTCAAAGAAAGTCCATTCCTTCCGCTACTCTCTCGTCAGGACCACTCCCACACCAATCCACCCAACCATCCTAGCCGCTTCCTTTGCCACCGCAGGAATTGCAAAACCTGGGCCCATACATCCCACCAACCAGGGTCCAAAGCCACAAAGAAGCCTTCCACATCCATCAGACTTTTACCTCCATTTGCATACATGTCAGTTACTGTATCCATTGCTCCCGATGCAGTTTCCTCTACATTTAGAAGACAGAATGCTGACTCGAAGAGCGCTCCAGTGAACACCTGCACGACACCTGCACCGACCACCTCATTGCCAAAAACTTCAATTACCCTCCCACTCCACCGAGGACATGTCGGTCCTGGGCCTCCACCATCGCCACTCCCTTCTCACCCGACTTTGTAGAAATCACACCTCATCTTGAGCCAGGGTAACCACCAGCCCAATGGCATCAATGTGGATTTCACCGGTTTCCCCATGTCCCCTCCCCCCACCTAATCCTAGTTCCAAACTTTCATCTCAGCACGGCGCTCATGGCTCGTCATTCCTGTCCATCCTGCTTCCCATTTATCCGCCCAGAATTCCCTCTGACCTATCACCATTGCCCCACTTCCATCCACCCTTTTCACTCTGAGCAGCTTTTCCCCGAGCCCCACGCACCTGCCATTTAATCTGTCCAACCCCGAGGCTCAAACCCTCAACACTAATGAAGGGACTTTGCTGAAATGTCGATTTTCCTGCTCCTCCGAAGATTCCTGAACTGCAAACGTTTTCAAGGAACACTCCCGATTAATCTCCAGGATCTGCACTTCTCCCTTTTTCCTACGAAAATGAAGCTGTGTTTTGAGTGTCAGCTTAATTCCATTTGTGTATTGCATGCTCTGTCCACCCACAAATCTCAGGCATGGGATCTGACCTTGTTCTTGATTGCAGATGCTGCTTTTCAAACACTGTTTTAATTCTGACATTTGTGTCAATGTTTTCTCGATTCTGTACCTTCATTCTCAGAGTGATGACCGATCAACTGCGTATTAGCAGAAATTAGGTGCACTTTCCCACGCACCAAAGAATCACCACATTACTTTTGATTCCTACAAGACTTCACTGTGCAAGAAAGAGAAAAGAACACCTTTACTAACTTAAGATCAGTTGAGTTGAAGAATCCCCATCTTTAACTGTTGCGGTCAGATCGACTCGACCGTCCTTCTCCAGAGGAGTGCCGTGAGTTTATAAAATAATCATACACAGATGCGTGAGTTTCAAGCAACAGATCAAACATTGGTGTAAAATTTTCCACCCTTTTTATTCACTTGTGTCCGAATTGTGGACAGTTCTTAATCATCCCAATAAAAGAGTACAGACTCTTCCTGATGATCCTCGCTGCATTCCTGCCCATTCCCTGTGCGAATGAATTCTCTCCTGACTGGTTAAAGATAGTTCCCTACTGGAGAAGTATCACTGTATCGTTTATGTCAAAATGCAGCCCGATTCTCCGTGACACATAAATCGCTTCATGTCCGGCTCTTCCTCAAAGAGTAACATATATTTAGGACCCACCCCAGTGCAGGTTCACAGTGAATTCACTCATTCTTTATTTCACGTATAACACATCATATCAGCACCTTTGTTGAAAGCTAAACATAGTGCTATATACGAAATTCCAGGTGCATTTATTAAAATGAATGTCTGCCACAACATCTGTCTCCGTGGTCCTGCTCTGATTGGTCGTGAAGAGATTATCAAATGTAACTTCCAAAACACAATTTATTGGCAAGCAATTGAAATATCTCCAAAGAAGCAAATCAACTTGTTCAAATCATCTCAACTTTCTAGACTTTAACTGTAACCTGGGTGGATACTACATTCGAAGGTTCTCCTGAAGTATATCAGAAACGAGTTATTTCATTTTGATTGTCACTCTGAACAACTGTTTCAAAACGTTATTTGTAAAACTGGAAGCGCCTTGGTAGATTTTAACTTGCTTGGCTTTTGGGATTGACACTTGTTCTAAATACAGCCAATATGACCCAAGATTCCTCTACTCCCCCTCACTTTCAGGAATCCTTTAACCCTGTATTCTGCATTGAAATTTGCTCTTCCAACATGAACGACTTCACACTTGTTCGTGTTTAACTCCATCTGCCACATATCAGCCCAGTTCTGCAACCTCGTAATGTTCCATTGTAATCCACAACAGCCGAATACACTAGCGACAATTCCACCAACCTTCATGTCATCGGCAAAATTACTACCTCACCTCTCTTCTACCTCATCTAACTCATTTATAAAAATCGCAAAGAGCAGAGCTACCCTAACCTATCACTAAGGACGTTCACTGGATACCTCCACGATGCCCTATTCAATAATCTTCAGTGTACACTTAATGGTCACTGTTATTGAGGAATTCTTTTATGTAATTTATTAAGCCTGCCAAAGTTAAAGTTAACAGATGAAATTTAACTGAGTATCCTGCATTACTTTGCCGCTTTGGAAAGTTAAGGAAATACTCCTGTCTCTAATTTATCCTCCTGTGTTAAAGAAAAAAAGGCTTTCATGGTGAAGGAAGAAACGGAAATCAATTTTTACATCGTATAGATTTAATGAAGGATCGAAGCATTTCATATCTGTTCCTCCTGACTCTGTCAGTTCATGACTCGTTATATATTCTCCACGCACTAATACGTTTACTCATCATTGGATAAAATTAACAGATGTAGTCAGTGTTACTCAAACATTTATCATCTGCGCGGCTGCCAAGATGTCTCAGTAGGTCGGACAATTGTTTGAATCACTTCCAACACGAGGAATGAATGAATGAATGGCTTCTCCCCGATGTGAACCCTTAGGTGCCTCAGGAGCTTGAACGCCTGAGAGTACCCTTTCCCCCACACACAGCATCATTCACAGAGAGTGGTGCAAGTATAGAATAAGTTGCCAGACGGAGAGGTAGAGGAGGGTAGAAGTACAAAGTTTATAATGCATCAAGATTGGTCAATGAGTAAGAAGGTTTGAGAGAGTTATGTATCAAATGCTGACAGATGAGATGAGAGTTATTAATGATATATTGTCAGCGTGGACAAGTTGGACTGAAGCATCTGATTCTGTGCTTTCAATTTCTATGACTCTCTCTCTCTCTCACTTTCTCTCTGTCATGTCTCGCTGCAATCTGCCCTCAGTTCAGACAAAGAGCTGGGATTGGGGCTGGGTCAGTGGAAAATGGATAGCTCCCACTTCTAACCATTTTTACCCAATCACATCCCTGGGAGTGGATAAACTGAAGTCTACTCCAGTACTGGCAGACTTCGAGTTTGTTCCAGGCAATGAAGATGTGTGTGACGAAGATATGGAGGGTGTGTGAGACGGAGAGTGGGAGAATGTGGGTGAAGAACAGGGTGAGGCTGTGTGAGACAAAAACAGGAATTATGCATGTGACCAGGCAGGCAGCGTATGTGTGACAAAGACAGGCAGGATGCGTGTGTCCTCAAACATGAGAGAGGTTTTTGATAATGTATTTATGTTCGGACTTGCCATTGAATGATTTGATGGACAGTTTGCATATCCAGCTGACATTTGACGTTTTTTTTCTGAAAATATTAGCATGAATTATTTTATATACAATCCCTCAGCACTGTCACTCCGATAGCACTCACTCCCCCCCACACTGAACGGGCGACGATGGTACTTACTCAGCACTGACCCTGTGACAGTACCCTCTCGCTCAGTACTGACACTCCAACAGTACCTGCTCCCTCAACACTAAACCTCTGACAGTGACCACTCTCTCAGCATTGATCCTGTTACAGTAACTGGTCCTTCAGCGCTAACCATCTGAGAGTATCTGCATCCTCAGCACTGATGCTCTGACAGAGTCAGCTCCCACAGCACTGACCCTCCAAAAGCGCCGCTCTTTCAGCACTAACTTTTTGTGTTGGAAAAGGAAAGCATCATTCCGTCAGTTCTGGCGCTCCGACAATGCATGCTGTCTTGGCTCTCTCATTGGAGTCTGGTCCTTGTGCACTATTTTACTCAGTTGCACAGTGTTCAGAAGATTTGAAGCAACCAAACTTATCATCGGTGAATTCCTGCGCCAAATGATAATAATCTCCTGCGAGTGAGGGAAACAGAGGGAGATGAGCTGAAAAACTATTTGTCCCTATCAACTTTAATGAATTCCTGTCTCATCCTCAACACAGGTCCAAAACCTGCGGCCAGACTGCCTCTTACTAACAGTCACAGGCAACATTGGATTTGGTACGAGGTAATGGGTAGGCCGGGGTTAGATTTTGATGTCGGTGAGCAATTTCGTGATCGCAAACACAATTCGGTTATGTTTATTAAGCAAGAGAAAGCGATAGTTACATACTGCAGGGAAAGTCTCATGGCTGACGGAAAGGCAATTATGATGCGATTTGGCAAGATTTAGTATGCACTGGATGTGGAAGTAAACGGATGGGATGACCACAATTGAAATGTGGAACTTACGCAAGGAACTGCTATTGCATGTACTTGATGAGTATGTACCTGTCAGGCATGAAGAAAGTTATCGAGCGAAGCAGGCGTGGCTTACTAAAGAAGTTGAAGCTCATGTCAAGAGAAAGAAGAACGCTTATGTTAGGGTTTGACGTGAAGGCTCAGTTAGGGCGATTGAGAGTTATAAGTTAGTTAGGAAAGACCTGAACAGAGAGTCCAGCAGAGCCGGGGAGGATATGAGAAGTTGTTCGCGGATAGAATCTTAGAAAGCCCTAAGTATTTCTACGTGTATATACGGGGAATAAAAGAATGACGAGAGTAAGATAGTAGTGAGGAATTGTATGTGGAGTCAGAGGAGATACGAAGGCGCCAAATGAATAACGTTCGATAGTTTTCATATTGAATTAGATCAACGTTGTCGAGGAGAATCTGAGATACAGGCTACTAGACTAGATGGGACTGAGGTTTACAAGGAGGACTTGTTAACAATTCTGGTAGGCGTGAAAATAAGTAAGTCCCCTGGGTCGGATGGGATCTATCCAAGGATTTCCTGGGAAGCCAGGGAGGAGATTGCAGAGGCTTTGCCTTTGATCTTTATTTCATTATTGTCGGCAGAATATCCCTCGAAGATTGGAGGAAAGCAGAAGTTGTTCCCTTGTTCAAGAAGGGTAATACAGATGATCCAAATAATCATAGACCAATAAGCCTTATGTCTTTTGTATGAACATATTATGGAAAGGCTTATGAGAGATAGGATTGACAATCATTCAGCAAGGAACAAATGATTGCAGATGGTCAATATGGTTTTGTGAGTTTTTTGAGAAGGCGACCAAACATGTGGATCAGGGTAGGGCACTGGACTTGGTGTACATGGACGTCTGTAAAGCCTTTGATAAGATTCCACATGTTAGGCTGTTGGAGAAAATGCGGAGGCATGGGATTGACGATGATTTCGCAGTTTGGATTAGAAACTGACATTCTGTTGGAAGGCAGCAAGTGGTGGCTAATGGAAAATATTCAGACTTGAGTCCGGTTACGAATGGTGTGGCACAAAGATCTATTTTGGGCCCACTGTTGTTTGCCATTTTCATAAATGACTAAAACGCAGGCATAAGCGGATGGGTTAGCAAGCTTGTAGATAACACTAAAGTTGGTAGAGTAGTGGATAGTGTGGAAAAATGTTGCAGTTTGCAGGGGAGCTCGGATAAACTGCAGAATTGGTCTTAGAGGTGGCAAATGAAGTTCAATGCAGCTAAATGTGAGGTGCTTCACTTTGGGAACATCAGCAGGAAGGCAGAATACTGAGTTAATGGAAAGATTCTTGGTAATGTGGATGTGCAGAGAGATCTTGAAGTCCATGTACATAGATTCCTGAAACTTTCCATCCAGGTTGATAATGGTGTTAAGAAGGCATACGTTGTGTTAGGTTTCATTGGTAGAGGATTGAGTTCCTGAGCCATAATGCCATGCTGCATCTATACAAAACACTTGTGTGGTTCCACTTGGAATATTTTGTACTGCCTGGTCGCCCCATTCCAGGAAGGATGTGGAAGCATTGGAAAAGTTGCAGACGAGATTTAACAGGATATTGCCTGTTCTGGAGGGAAAGTCTTATGAGGAAAATCTGAGAGACTTGGGTCTGTTCTCATTGGAAAGAAGAAGGCTAAGACCGGATTTGATACAGAGTTACAAGATGATAAGAGGATTAGATAGGTAGACAGTGGAAGTCTTTTTCTCAGGATGATGATGTCAGCTTGTATAGGTGGTCATAAATACAAATTCAGGGGTTATAGATTTAAGCCAGATGTCAGAGGCAGGTTCTTTGCTCAGAGAGTAGTAAGGGCGTAGAATGCCCTGCCTATCGATATCGTTAGCTCAGCCACATTAGAGAGATGTAAACAATTCTTGGATAAGCACATGGATGATGATGGGATAGTATGGGGGATGAGCTGAGATTAGTTCACAGGTCGGCGCAACATCTAAAGCCAAAGGGCTTGTGCTGCGCTGTATTGTTCTATGTTCTGAAGCCAAATCTCCACTTCGGGAACCTCCAACCCCATGGCATCAGTTGGGATTTCACCAGTTTCTACATTTCCCCTCCCCCACCTTACCCCACTTCACAACCTCCAGTTCAGCACCGTCCTTATGAGCTGTCCCATTTGTCCCATTGCCTTACCACCCATGTACATCACGCTCCCGTCCAAACTATCAACATTACACCCCCGGTGCACCTATTGCTATCTCAGCTACCTTCAGCCCAGCCCCATCATCACACATTTAGCTCTCCACATTCGAGGCTTCCAACCAAATTTCTAATGAAAGGCTTTTGCATGAATCGTGGTTTTCCTGCTCCTCAGATGCTGTCTGAAATGCTGTGCTTTTGCAGCACCACATTCTTGACTCTAAACTCCAGCATCTGCACTACTCACTTTCCCCTTTTAATCATGGGTGTCCTTAACGTCCACTCTCCCTTTCCTGACTCCATTTCCAATAAAGTTTAGAGATCTGTAAACAATACATCAGCTTTGTCCCAAGAACAGCACGAGATATATCTTGGTTTTCAATGAATTTGCAGGGCTCCTTCATTTCAGTCATTCCCTGGTATATCATCTCTTTCATTGTGAGCATTACGAAAGGACATTCTTTTTAGCAGAAAAAATCTGTCTGTCACTAACCATGGGTTGTTTCATGCACAAGGGCACCCAGACTCCTCGGGAACGCACGCTTTTGGAGTTTGTCTTGATTTTAATTGCAGTCAGTCTTTTGACTCTTCCTACCAAATGCATGACCTCAAACGCCCGACATGAAATTGCACCTACAAGGATTTTGCCCACCCACTGAACCTGTGTCTGTCCATTTCTAGATTCCGCTGTCCTCATCCCAACATGCCCCCCCCCCCCAACTATTGTGTATCGTCAGTAAAACTGGACACTTTTCACTCAGCCAATTCGTCCAATTCATTAATGCAGATATAAATCATTAAGGTCCTATGACTGACCTTTCCAGCACTTGAGTAATTACATCTTTGCAACTTGAAAAATACCCAATAATCCAGATTTTGTGTCTTCCATTCAGTAAACAACGGACAAGCCTGGCTTTTTTTTTACCTCAACACCGTGAACTCCTACCTTGTGTAATGGCTTTTGATGTGGTCCCTTATGGAATGCCGACCAAAAATTGATCAACTCGGCATGTAATATTATCAAAGAACTCTGACAAAGTTGTCAAGTGTGTTTTTCCTTTCAACTAATGATGAGACTCAGTTTCACTCCAATCAACTTTTCTCAACGTCCTGTTATTTCTTTCTACACAATGGTCTTTCACAGTTTCCAAGTGACAGGCAAGATATTGGAACAGATGGAAGTCATTCGGACCATCAGGTAGTCTCCACCTTTTAATGAGGTCATATCTGACTTGGTTCATTCTCAACTGCAAAGTTCCGCCTTATCCCCGTTTCCCTTTATTCCCCATGTGACTAATTGGCTCTCCATATCAGCCTTGATCATACCCAGCCTTGACAGTTCTCTATTGTAAAGAATTCTGCAGATTTGTTACTCTCTAAAAGATAGAAAATCCTCCTTATCTGTGTGTCAAAAAATTGACAGTTCACCTGAGATTAGGCTCGATATATTCTACACAAATGTCGTTATTCAGTAAATATCTTCAGTCCCAGTCCTCTGGAAACTGACCCTAATCGGTGGCAACATTTCCTCCAGAACATCAACCCGCCCATCCGCAATGCGCCCTCCCCCATCATTATTAACAGACCACGTTTACAGAATCACGAGAAAACTCGGGAACACACAAGATACGAAAAATGCTCGAAGCGAGCCAGACTGCTGTTGTAGAAAAGTTGGTTCCTGTGACATGGATGTGTTTGGAGAGGGTGCAGGACTGTTGCCATGTCATTACAGTGAATGTCTCAGGATTTATTTTGGAAAAATAAAACTGATTGAGGATAGCGATCGCTTCGGGAAGGGCAGGCTGAAGTTTGAATTCGTGAAAAGCCTGTTTTATGGATCGTGCAACGAGTCAGCTCACCCGTCTTTGTTGCGTAAATGGTCAACACGTTCATCCATTAATCGAACAGTTGGTGGTTTGGGACCACCCAGGGTCGGATCTCTCACGGCTCATACTTCATTGGTTTTCTTTCCAGCACCTGCGGGTTTTTAATGTGGTCAGGAAAATGTTCCCCAAACAGGAATCTAATCCGGAACAAGAAAGGAATTTCTGTATTGTTTTAATGGCTAATGTAAAGGAATTTGGATTTTCAGAATCTGAAACAAAAATATAAAATGCTGGGGAAAGTCTGGGGTTTGCCAGTACTACTGGGAGAAAGCGGAGTTCAAATAACTTCTGATGAAGTTCTGAAAAGTGGAATCGCCTTTTCCCAGCCCAGATCCTGCTCGACCTGCTGAGTTTTTTCCTGCAATTTCCGCCTTCTTTTAAGCTGAATATCGATTCCACCTATCGGGGTGGAACACCGAGACCCACTTTGTCCCGACATGTAATCGATTTGAAAGCTGAGGTGTTTGAATTCAAATAAACCAAACAATGATTCAGAACTGCTCAGGTCACCAGAGACAGAGACCTGTAAATGACTAATTCAACAGTCTGGCCACGGGCTTATGTAGTTGTGGCCGAGTGGTTAAGGCGATGGACTTGAAATCTATTGGGGCAATCCTACGCAGGTTCGAATCCTGTCAAGTACGGTAGAGGGCGGAGTTTGCTTTGGATTTTCTTTTATCGGATTCAGATCACGGCATGACCTTTATTCAGGTCATGAATGGTGGAAATCTCCAGTGCACTCAAAGAACTGCACACTTGCATTGCCAAATTTGTTTAGACACAGGGTAAACCCTCCTGCTTAATATAAAACACAGAAACGATTTATGCCGTACAGTAATCTGCAAAAATTCGATAGGCCAAGAACGGCACAAAGTAAAAATTAAGAACTTTATTTCTAAAGTAAAAGAGCAATTAATTAACAAATCACGATTGACAATGCATTTCTATTACTCATTGTGTCGTTCCCTTCGATAATACTATTCAGATAAAACTCCCAATTAAAGTTAACAAAACAGCTCTTCTTTTCTCGAAGCCAGGCAGCTGCAGGTTCTTTTCTTCGGATCTTCTTGTGTCTTCTTTTTCCTTGTTAGGAAATTCTGTGTCACACGTCACTGATCGAAAACGCATTTTTCAGAGATATCTTTTTTCAAGAAGATTGTTACATGCAAGGACTTGGCAGTCCTCCTCTCAACTGTTCAATGTCCCCCGTATCATACCCCAGAGAATCTGATTGTGTCATTGCTTTTTAAGATTTTCAATAGACACAATTCAAATTTGAATTGAAATTAATATTTTATTCTGGATTAAATTTAAACTGAGTGGTCAACTCGAAATGTTTATGTCTCTCGGCAATAAACTAATTGAGTTGTTCGACCCAGTATTACGTTGTATTCTTGATAATGCTTGTTGCAGTGTCTGGTTATTCTGCTGCTTTTAACAGTCATAGCCGTGCACCAATATGTTTAAAATACCTCGCCTCTTCAGGAAAAATGAAGAAATGTTTTCATTTTAATTTTTAAATACTTTATACCCTGACATACCGATAAATTTCATATAATATCGCCTTAACGTTTCCTATATATACACATAAAACATTAAATAAAGACAAATCTCGTCTAAACGCCATAAGTTGAATGTGCGATAACCTGTCTATGAATGCATTCTACAGACATGCAACATATACAATTTATAAATTGAAAGTCTCTACCAAAAGAAGCCAACGAAATAGTATCATATTCTTATATATAAAACATTTTAGCGGATTGTGGTCAGTGTGCACAACCGTTTCTGAACCATTGTTCGGGCATTTCCATTAAATTTGTAAGGCCAGTACAAAAATCAATAGTTCTTTTTTTGATTGTGGAGCATTTCCTCTGCTAGATGTTGATTTTCTTTGAAAAGTTACCAACTGGCAGTTCATTCTCATGCTTATGTTTCCTGTTGAAGTACAGCTCCAACTCAAACGTCACTACCATCGATGGCGAATTTAAACGTTTTTGAGAAGTTTGCTGTCGGTAAAACACGACAGAGATCCCCTGTGGACATTCCCCTCAGCAATAAGTATACCGTTTTGGATACTGCTGTGGTGGGGTGACCTACCAGAGGAAAGCCATAGCGGTCAGTTCTCTTGCACTGAGCCTGACACTCTGGCAAAGAAGGGAAGGAGGCAGAATAGAAAAGTACTCGTGGTAGGGGACTCGATAGTTAGGGGAATCGACAGGAGATTTTGTGGTCAGGATCGGGAATCCCGGAAGGTATGTTGCCTCCCTGGTGCCAGGGTCCAAGACATCTCCGATCGGGTGTATAAGGTTCTAAAAGGGGAGGGCGAACAGCCAGAAATCGTGTTTCATATTGGCACTAATGATATAGCTAGGAAAAGGATTTGGATATAAAAAGTGATTTCAGGGAGTTAGGACGGAAGCTGCAAAGCAGGACGAACAGCGTAGTGTTCTCTAGTTTACTACAGGTGCCACGAGATAGCGAGGCGAGGGCGCAGCTTAACACGTGGCTGCACAGCTGGTCGAGGAGGGAGGGCTCCAAATATGTAGATAATTGGGATGCCTTCTGGGGAAGGTGGGACCTGTACAAGAAGGACGGGTTGCATCTGAACTGGAAGGGGACCAATGTCCTAGGTGGAGGTTTTGCACGAGTAGTTCGACAGGGTTTAAGCTAGTATGGCAGTGGGGTGGGAACCTTAGCTGTATACCGGAGATGAGAGTTGATGCAGATGAGGCAGCAGCAAGAGGTAGACCAGCTCGTGGGAAGAATTTTCCTGGCAAGAAACCAAGGTATCAGTTAAAGTGTGTTTGCTTTAACGCAAAGAGTATCATGAATCAAGGTGCCGAACTTAGCACATGGATCAGTACCTGGTGCTATGATGTTGTGGCCATAACAGAGACATGGGTTTCTCAGGTGCAGGAATGGTTGCTGAATGTTTCAGTGTTTAGAGCATTTAAAAAGAATAGGGAGGGGGGAGAAGGGGAGGGGTGTAGCACTACTAATCAGAGAGGGTATCACAGCTACAGAAGCTTCCATTGTCGAGGAATATCTGCCGACAGAGTCAGTATCGGTGGAAATTAGGAACAGCAAGGGAGCAGTCACGTCGTTAGGGGTATACTACAGGCCCCCCAATAGCAGCAGGGAGATGGAAGAAAGCATAGCTCGGCAGATTTTGGAAAAGTGTGGACGTAGGCGTTGTTGTAATGGGTGACTTTAATTTTCCCAATATTGATTGGAACCTCCTTCGCGCAGAAGATTTGAATGGAGCTGTTTTTGTAAAATGTGTTCAGGAGGGTTTCCTAATTCAGTGCGTTGACAGGCGGACGGGGGAAGAGGCCATTCTAGACTTGGTGCTCGGCAATGAGCCGGGGCAGGTATCACATCTTGTGGTGGGAGAGCATTTTGGTGATAGTGACCACAACTGCCTCACATTCTACATAGCTATGGAGAAGGATAGGATTAGGCAAAATGGGAGGATATTTAATTGGGGAAGAGGAAACTATGATGCGATTAGACATGAGTTAGGAAGCATGGATTGGGAGCAATTGCTCCATGGTAAAGGCACTATAGACATGTGGAGATTGTTTAAGGAGCAGTTGTTGCAAGTGATGAATAAATATGTCTCTCTGAGACAGGCAAGAAGTTGTAAGATAAAGGAACCTTGGATGACGAGAGCGGTGGAGCTTCTCGTCAAATGGAAAAAGGTAGCTTACGTAAGGTGGAGGAAGCTAAGGTCAAGCTCAGCTCTACAGGATTACAGACAGGTAAGGATGGAGCTTAAAAATGTTCTGAGGAGAGCCAGGAGGGGGCACAAGAAAGGCTTGGCAGAACCGATTAGGGAGAACACAAAGGCATTTTCCACTTATGTGAGGAATAAGAGAATGGTCAAAGAAAGAGTAGGCCCGATCAGGAATAGCATAGTGAATTTGTGTGTGGAGTCTGAGGAGGTAGGGGAAGCCCTCAATGAGATTTTTGCTTCTGTCTTTACGAAAGAAACGAACTTTGTAGTGAATGAAACCTTTGAAGAGCAGGTGTGCATGCTGAACTGGATAGAGATTGAGGAAGCTGATGTGCTGAAAATTTTGTCAAACATTAAGATTGACAAGTCGCCAGGCCCGGACCAGATTTGTCCTCGGCTGCTTTGGGAAACGAGAAATGTGATTGCTTCACCACTTGCGAAGATCTTTTCATCCTCGCTCTCCACTGGAGTCGTACCTGAAGACTGGAGAGAGGCAAATGTAATTCCTCTCTTCAAGAAAGGAAATTGGGAAATCCCAGACAATTACAGACCAGTAAGTTTGTCGTCTGTAAGGTGTTAGAAAGGATTCTGAGGGATAGGATTTATGACCATCCAAAAAAGCATGGCTTGATTAAATGCAGTCAACACGGCTTTGTGAGGGGGAGGACATGCCTCACAAACTTATCGAGTTCTTTGCGAATGTAACAAGAAAAGTTGATGAGGGTCGAGCTGTGGATGTGGTGTAAATGGACTTTAGCAAGGCATTTGAAAAGGTTCCCCATGGTAGGCTCATTCAGAAGGTCAGGGGGAATGAGATTCAGGGGAACATAGCTGTCTGGATACAGAATTGGCTGGCCAACAGAAGACAGCGAGTGGTAGTAGAAGGAAAACATTCCATCTGGAAGTCTGTGGTGAGTGATGAGCCACAGGGCTCTGTCCTCGGGCCTCTACTGTTTGTAATTTTTATTAATGACTTGGATGAGGGGATTGCAGGATGGGTCAGCAAGTTTGCAGATGATACAAATATTGGAGGTGTCGTTGACAGTATAGAGGTCTGTTTTAGACTGCAGCTGGACATTGACAGGATGCAGAGATGGGCTGAGAGGTGGCAGATGGAGTTCAAACTCTATAAATGCGAGGTGATGCATTTTGGAAGGTCGAATTTGAAAGCTGAGTACAGGATTAAGGATAGGATTCTTGGTATTGTGGAGGAACAGAGGGATCTTGGGATGCAGGTACATAGCTCCCTTAAAATGGCCACCCAAGTGGACCAGGTTGTTAAGAAAGCACATGGTGTTTTGGCTTTCATTAACAGGGGTATTGAGTCTAAGAGTCATGAGATCTTGTTGCAGCTCTATAAAACTTCGGTTAGACAGCACTTGGAATACTGTGTCCAGTTCTGGTCGCCCTATTATAAGAAAGATGTTGGTACTTTGGAGTGGGTTCAGAGGAGGATTACCAGGATACTGCCTGGACAGGAGGGCTTATCTTATGAAGAGAGGTTGACTGAGCTGGGACTATTTTCATTGGAGAAAAGGAGGAGAAGAGAGGATTTAATTGAGTTATACAAGGTAATGAGGGGCATAGATCGAGTCGATAGCCAGAGACTATTTCCCAGGGCAGAAATGACTAACACGAGGGCTCATAGTTTTAAGCTGGTGGGAGAAAAGTATAGAGGGGATGTCAGAGGCCGGTTCTTTACACAGAGAGTTGTTAGAGCATAGAATGCGTTGCCAGCAGCAGTTGTGGAGGCAGTGTACTTGGGGACATTTAAGAGACTCCTCGACATACACATGGTCACAGAAATTTGAGGGTACATACAGGAGGATCAGTGGTCGGCACAACGTCGTTGGCTGAAGGGCCTGTTCTGTGCTGTACTGTTCTATGTTATATGTTCTAAAACTGGTTTTGATGGTTAATATCGACTTCAAATTGTCGAGTGTCTTCTGGCATGGTACTGTCCACTGAAACGTTGTGTTCTTATTCAGCAAATCGGTTAACGGTGCCACTACACGAATATGGTTTCCCATGGGAAACCTTCTCCAACGCCTGCCTGAAGTCCATATAGATGACATCTACCGCTGTGCCCTCATGAATCCTCTTACTGTAATGGAAAATTATCCATTTACTGTGAAATGTGAAAGAGAATGTTTTTCTAACATTTAATGTTGTGCTGAGCTTTAAAAACAATACTTTGATGAGTTTTGCAGTCAGTTTGTCTCTGTTTCAGTTTGAGAAACAAACAACTCGACCTTGCGACAGTCGAACTCAGTGAAAGCAGAACTGTTATGTCCAAGACCAGGGGATGATAGAATAACAACTAGTGTTTTCCCAGTCTTTGCCCTTGAGTGTGTGATGAGAAACAGGATGAGGCAAGTATCTGAACAATACTCAGATAACCCTTACATTGAGGCATCGAGATGAATGGACAGGGGTCAATTCTGCAGAATTGAAATATAGCTCCTTTCTTTGTTCTTGCAAGTAGTTGAGTCAAGTCGATTTAATTTTCACGACAGTAAACTTGGGAACTCGTCCCGGAACCAACCATCTGGATGAGATTCTGAAGATTCCCACGAGGCGTAGTCGACAGCGCCTTGAAGGTGTTTCGCTTCATATTGAGTGCTGAATTGGCCCTTATGCGTGAGAGGGCTGGGAATCATCGATCGCCCAAGTGAATCGAATAAAGTCGGGGTAAGAATCGTGGCTTAAGTAATCCAACATAGAGACTCATTCTCATAGAATAAACACATCAGGAATATGCTTAAGTTAACTCTCGCGTGGTGTTAGAGCAAAACCCAAGGGAAGGGGATTGCCGTTTCTGGAGTCTTTCAGAGGGAGCACATTTAAGGGTGGTTTTAGACTTGGAGACACCACTGACTGATTTGGACTCACCAAAGGCGTACTGGATACTTGTTTTTTTAGGTTTAGGAAAACCAAGGCATTGAGGCGGACGTGTCCAATGCGAGGGGGTTCCTCCGGAGGTAAGTAAGCAAGGCAAAAGAAAATTATAACGGTACCGCGTGAGATAGAGAGACCTGAACAATTTGCCAGTTACACTAAAATTGGGGTCCAGCAAGAGCAAACAAAAGGAGAGCCCACACAGTACTTGAAATAGCCAACCGAAAATACAAGACATGCTCAATAATGACGGCCCAGTGTCTGCAAAGCAGTTAGAATTGTGGATCAAGGAATATAGTTTACCAGAGTGAGGAAGTTTTAGTAATAGATAGCTTGAAATATTGAGGTGGAGGTTGGAGGAGAGAAAGAAAGAGAAAAGGAAGGGAAAATTGAACCTGTGAATTGGAGTGCTTTTTACATGTAAGGCTGAGGCTGACATTAGGGAAAGGAAATCTTCAGTAAGTGATAGATCAAGTACACATACAAACAATAGCACATACGCAGACGCACACGGAAAACAACCCAACGAAGCTGCACAGTGTGTTAAATATGTTTCAGATTCTGTCCTTGATGACTGCCATCTAAGACCAACAGCCCCCCTACGGGATCCACCTGCTAAAGGTTCCACGTCAGCGGCCGCCGCCACAGGGTCTGCTGTATCACAGATCGCACGCCGTACATGCAACCAATTGAAGGAACAAGCCCAAAAGAAGGACGACCACTCCGAGAAGGAAAGGGACCCAGGGCCTCTTTGCGATCAACCCCAGACAGATGATGAGTCAGACAGTGAGGGTACTGCCGAATGATCAACTAACCAGGCAATTCTGCAAGCTCCAATGGTTGAAGTTGCAGGAATGAAGGTTATCCAGTGTTGGTCCACCGGCCGTGGACGATGAAGGATCTGGAAAGTGCCTATGGACAGTTGCCTGACTCAAGAGAGGTTGGAGGTAGTAAGTTCACCAAAGAAGTGACGAAATTCTCTACTGAATTCCGTCCCATGTCACATGAGATGAGACGTTTCGTGGGACGAAAACTAGGTGCCGACGTCACTAAAATCGAGTATAATTGGCCAGCCACAAACATTCATGCCAGAGTAGCCAACACGCAAGCGGAGCAGAACGGAGACTTTAATGCTTTTGTTGCAGCGCTGGCAACCGCCTTAAGTGAAGCATTCTCAATGCGAATGGACATCACCAAAATAGCAAACTGTAAATAACTGGAAGGTGAGACAGGGACCCAGGACCGTAAGTGCATCACTGAATTCCATAACGCCCGCTGTGGACTGAGACCACCGGACGACATAACGGCGGCAGAAATCACGCCGTATGAGGGACACCTAAATAACAGCTTCATCAATGGAATGACGGACGAAATAACGAAAACAGGTAAAAGACACATTTACAACCTGGGACACGGGAAAGCTGAGTTTGATAGAATACATGTGATACATGCTGAAAAATTGCTTACACAAGAGAAGGATAAGCGGAAGCTAAAGATGGAACAGCAAGCACATAAAGCTCAGATTACTACGATGCAACTTATCACCCAGCCGTTGGAGGGAGGTGCTGCAGGAAGAGAGAGAGGCAGAGATGGAGGTCGCAGAAGATGAAGAGGAAGAGGTTGCGTAAGAGGCGTAGGCAGATGTAGGTCTGGTGGTTCCTTTTTTTGCAGAGCAATGCACCAGTGGGCAAGACAGTGCCCACACAGACAGCTTCAATCGGCCCTGGAGGCTGAACAGCGGGGTGACTGACAGGGAAAGGCTGAGGTGGAGATGGGCAGCCCACAATGTAAGCCTCTTTCCCTTCTGATTCGCTTCTGCTTCTCTCTTCTACTAATCTTACGGGCATTGAGACATGACCAACCTCTACGTTGAGTGCTGATATTGCGAAAAGTGGACAGTCTGATCAAAATCACAACGATGCGTAAAAGTCGATGCCTACTTCTATGTTATATGTGGAAGATTCATCAGTTAGCCTTTGGTAGATACAGGGGCAACTTACTCAGTCCTTAAATTAAGCCAGTTTAGACAATCGACGAAAATAAATATGAGTGAAAGGTTCCTGAACACAATGGGTGCATCAGGAGTTCGTGATGCAGGAAAAATGTTCCGCACCCCTACTGTGCAAAACTAGCCATGGCGAACATTCCAATTCTCCTTCTTGTTATCGGAATTTTGTCCTTTAAACATGCTGGGTCTGGATCTCATAGGGAGACTGGTGTTGGATTTGCTCAGTACTCCGACGAGCTTGCAGGTAATTCTAAGGGAAGATTTACCAGTGCAGGCTGTATAATATAGAACATAGAACAATACAGCGCAGTACAGGCCCTTTGGCCCTCGATGTTGCGCCGATCCAAGCCCACCTAACCTATACTAACCCACTATCCTCCATATACCTATCCAATGCCCATAAAGAGGGAGAGTCCACCACTGCTACTGGCAGGGCATTCCATGAACTTACAACTCGCTGAGTGAAGAACCTACCCCTAACTTCAGTCCTATATCTACACCCCCCTTAATTTAAAGCTATGCCCCCTTGTAATACCCGACTCCATACGCGGGAAAAGGTTCACACTGTCAACCCTATCTAACCCCCTAATCATCTTGTACACCTCAATCAAGTCACCCCTAAACCTTCTTTTCTCTAATGAAAACAGCCCTAAGTGTCTCAGTCTTTCCTCATACGATCTTCCTTCCATATCAGGCAACATCCTGGTAAACCTCCTCTGCACCCGTTCCAGTGCCTCCACATCCTTCCTATAGTATGGCGACCAAAACTGCACACAATATTCCAGATGCCGCCGCACCAGAGTCTTATACAACTGCATCATGACCTCAGTACTCCGGAACTCAATTCCTCTACCAATAAAAGCCAGTACGCCATATGCCTTCCTCACTGCACTATTTACCTGGGTGGCAACTTTCAGAGATCTGTGCACGTGGACACCAAGATCCCTCTGCTCATCCACACTACAAAGTACCCGACCATTAGCCCAGTACCCCATCTTTTTGTTATTCTTCCCAAAGAGAATCACCTCACACTTAGCTACATTGAATTCCATTTGCCACCTTTCTGCCCAGCTCTGCAGCTTCTCTATATCCTGCTGTAACCTGCCACATCCTTCCTCACTGTCAACAACTCCTCCGACTTTCGTATCATCCGCAAACTTGCTCACCCAACCTACTAACCCCTCTTCCAGGTCATTTATAAAAATGACAAACAGCAATGGTCCCAAAACAGATCCTTGCGGAACACCGCTAGTGACGGCACTCCATGAAGAAACTTTGCCATCAACTACTACCCTCTGTCTTCTTCCATCCAGCCAATTCCTAATCCAAACCTCCAACTCACCCTCAATGCCATATCTCCGTATTTTCTGCAGTAGCCTACCATGGGGAACCTTATCAAATGCCTTACTAAAATCCATATATACCACATCTACCGCTTTCCCCTCATCAACCTCCTTCGTCACCTTTTCAAAGAATTCAATAAGGTTTGTGAGGCACGACCTGCCCTTCACAAAACCATGCTGACTATCCTTGATCACATTATTCCTATCCAGATGTGCATAGATCCTATCCCTTACAATTCTCTCTAAGACTTTGCCCACAACAGAAGTGAGACTCACTGGCCTATAGTTACTAGGGTTATCCCTACTCCCCTTTTTGAACAAGGGAACCACATTTGCTATCCTCCAGTCTTCTGGCACTACTCCTGTAGACAAAGAGGACATAAAAATCAAGGCCAATGGCTCTGCAATCTCCTCCCTTGCTTCCCAGAGAATCCTAGGATAAATGCCATCAGGCCCAGGGGACTTATCTATTTTCACCTTTTCCAGGATTTCCAACACCTCTTCTCTACATACCTCAAAGCCATCCATTCTACTTATTTGTGACTCAGTATTCACATCGACGACAATGCCCTGTTTCTGAGTAAATACTGAAGAAAAGTATTCATTCAGTGTCTCCCCAATCTCTTCCGCCTCCACACGCAACTTCCCACTACTATCCTTGACTGATATGTACATCTATGCGTGGCGATGAAGCCAGAGAGTGACAAGTTCAGTGAACGATTCACTCATCCTGGAAGCAAGCAAACATGTTAATCCTATTAACACCGATTTTCTTGCTGGAGATGTGCTGCACTGCACAGCAGACATACACCGTGACGGCCCTGACGAACCATATGAGAAGGATTGGTTCATAAGGTTGGTTAAACCAGATCAGTTGTTATTGTGCGATGTTTATGGGAGTGATCACAGATGTGCAGTCAGTCTGAACTTATCTAAGGTATCTGTAACAGCAGGCAGACCCTATATTTTGATGTGGAAGTCTCCGCTCCTCATATGTCCCTGGCGAAGGCGTCTGGTGGCAGGTGGCAGGATTTGGGACCATGAGTGCTAAAGGCACAAAGAATGAAAGGTTTGGTCTTCAGCGACGATATGGGTGTCTGGTTCAATGCAGATATGCGCACATATAAGAAGAAACAAAATTGGCTAACTCAGGCAGATAGGACAGTACAGGGAACCCCCGCTAGCCCTGAAAAGCCGAAGGGGACAGCCAGGCGTTTCCCGAAGATAGAAGTCTCAGAGCCAAGAAAAGAAAATGGTTCCGGTTGAGTTGTGGGCAAAGGACAAACCTGATGTGGGCCTTATACCGGGCTGTGAATCATGCGGATAACCCCGAAGTCTGAGTATCATCCTTGCAGAGCGCAATACCCGTTAAAACACTAGGCCGTAGAAGGAATTACTCCAGCCTTTGAATCCCTCCTAAAGGCTACAGTGATAATCCCCTGTGAAACCTTACTTGGGAGAACCTCCATTTTTTCTGGTCAAAAAGGTATACATTCCTGGTGAACCAGAGGAACGGAGGTTTGTTCAAGACCTGCAGGCAGTCAATAATGCTGTTGTCACACGCGCCCCAAATGTTCCCAACTACTATACTATATTACCTCAAATTCGAGCGGAGAGCCAATGGTTCTCTGTTGTGGATTTAGCAAATGCCTTCTTTCGTGCACCAGTGCACCCAGACAGTCAATTCTGTTTCGCGTTTTCATTCAAAGGGAAATCGTATACCTTCTCGTGACTTTGTCAACGTTAATGTGATTCCCCCACCATATATAACTAGGCTCTACGCAGGAGTCTGGAGAGTCTTGTTCTCACCCAGTGGTCAGTGCTTCTGCAGTATGTAGATGATAGCTTCATAGTGGCACCAACAAAGGAACAATGTCAGGAGCATACTCTTGCGTTGTTCTGCCATCTAGCGAAGGAAGGGCACAAAGCCAGTCTCGCAAAGCTATAATTTATGAAACAATAGATGAAGTTCTTCGGTCACTTGCTATCTGAACAAGAGAAGGCCATTGGTCAAGACAGACTTCAAGCAATCCAGCAAATTCCAAAGTCTCACACGAAGAAATAATTTCTACCTTTTTTGGACATGTGCTCCTACTGTAGAATATTTATCCCAGATTATGCAAACCTTGAGACGCCCGTCAGTGACATAGCACATGGCAAAGGTTTGCAGAACCAGAGTCCGTTGCATTGAACCTCAGAGGCCGAGAGTGCCTTTATTAAATATTAAAAAGCGCTCCAAACTGCACGTACAAGTGAATTGCGAACCCAAACAAGCTTTTTGTACCAACAGTAGTTGCGAAGCGTGACTGCATGACATCTCTGCAGTTGCAGGATCATGGGAGAAAATTGAGGCCGGTAGCATATTTTTCAGCTAAACTAGTCCCCATAGCGTCAGCATTGCCTACATGTCTGCGAGCCGTGGCCGCAGCTAAAAAGGCTGTTGAAGCGTCCAAGGATATATTCGGCTATGGTGATTAAACACTTCTGGTCTCATATGCAGTATCCTTACTGCTTTCCGAGCAAAGGACCGCATGCATGTCAGCAGCACGTTGGCTCAGATATAATACTGTGCTATTGGAGATGCCTAACATTAGGATAAAGCGATATAAAGTCCTTAACCCAGCAATCCTTCTCCCCACAGAAAGAGGAAGAGACCCACATGACTGTGTGGCTGTAACTAATGAAATGTGCAGCCCTGGACCAGGTTTGCAGGATTCACCATTTCAGAACCCAGATATGGAGATTTCACTGTGGACTGGTCAGCATACTGTAGCAATGATACGGGGCAGAATTGTATTGCATATGGTGTAATGTCTACCTACGAGATAATCAAAGCGGGATTACTCCCTTCTCATCTGTTGGTGCAAGCAGCGGCGCTGACTGCCTTGACTGAGGCCTGCAAATTGGCTGAGGGAAAGACGGTGAATATTTACACCAATAGCAGAAAAGCATTCGGGGTTGTACATGATTTTGGAACCCTGTGGAAATACAGGGGCTTCTTGACCTCCACTGGAAAGCCCATCGCACACCGTGGCCTGATTTGTGACCTCCCAGAGGTGGTCGTATTGCCTAAATCAAATGCTTTGTGTAAATGTGAAGCCCACATCAAACATAATGATATTATTTCCAAAGGCAATGCAAAGGCAGACCCAGCAGCAAGAACGGCAGCCCCATCAGACCGTCAAGTGAGCGGATTGACATATATATGACAAAACTTTGTACCCCCAACAGCAGACGTATGGGAGTTTCAGTCACAGGTCACACCAGAAGAAAAGCATGGATGGTCGAAAGCAGGATGAAGGGTGATGGAAGGAGTATGGTGTAGCCCCAATGGTAAACCCTGTCTACCACGATCATTATTTCCATTCTGTGCCAAGCTGACACACGGTAATGACCATGTGTCAAAAGCGGGAATGTATGACAGTCGTTCGGCACACTGATACAGTAAGGTATTTACTCATTACTACCAGAAACATTGTGAATGTTGTGTTGTCTTTGCCACTAATAATTTGGGAAGGGGAATACAGATGAGTCAGGGAGCACACCCCCATAACCAAAAAACCCTCTGAGCATTTGCAGATGGATTTTATTGAACTAACGACCAGCGAAGGGAAATGGCATTGTTGGTCATAGTTGATACGTTTTCCAATTGGGCGAAAACGTTCCCCACGTTTTAACAGGATGCCAGTACTGTAGCAAAAGCTTTGATAAGTCTGAGGTGGGGCATTCCTGAAAGGCATGGTAGTGACACTGGGACGCCTTTTTGCCAATAATTCCTTACAGCAGATCAGTGATTATATGGAAATAAACATGAGACAACACTGTGCGTACTACCCCGCGAGTGGTGGGGCAGTGGAAAGAGAAAATGCTGCCCTAAAAAATAAAATGACAAATGTTGTGAGGAATTAGGGTTGACATGGACAAAGGCACTTCCCATTGTGCTAATGTATATGAGATCTGGGAGGAGAGGAATAGCTAATCTTGGCCCGTTTAAGATTTTGTTTGGTAGGCTGCCCATTACAGGAATTGGCCCAAGACCTAAGGTAGGAAAGATAACATGCCACTGTGAAGATGATATGTTGTGTTACTATATAAAACTCTCTGCACTTGTCTCAAATACAGAATCAAATGAAACAGCACTACCCCATCCAGCAGGAGGGAACCTGCACGAACTAGAACCTGGAGACTGGATAGTGGTGAAAGACTTCAGGAGGAAAAGCTGCAAGGCAAAGAGGTGGCTGGGACTATTTTTAGAGCCCCTTGCAACACAGACAGCAGTTAACATCGAGAAATAATCCACGAGAATACACGCCAGCCATTGCAAACATGTAGTTGGTCCTGAGGAGACTTTGGGCAGCACTGGAACCAATTAAGTGCAAGTAGTGATTAGAAGCCAAATACGAATAAGGGGCTGCCAGAGCATACACTTTTAGTAAGCGATCTGTAAGACTATTCGTAAGGGCAGGGGCATTTGGGATACAGCCGCAGATAGTAATCTTAATTGAGGGTATGAAAGTGGACTTCATGTACGCCCGCTGGGAGTTTAGAAACAATGACGACTACAAATGAGATAATAAATATTTATGCAGGGATTCTTGCGGCGCTGGTAACTGGCATTTAGTAGTAGCCACCACGCCCAAAGGGACACCTGACCGGGTAAATAGATATTATTTCATCAAGGTAGGAGGTGCTCGGGCACGCGTGATAATATCCAAAACGCAGAACAGCGATGAGTGAGTGTACTGGTGTGTAATAGATGAACCCTTCTCCGACATTTTTAGACATTTGAATGTGGTGGTACAGTCACCGCCTCCCACCACCAACCGAGATGAAATGCTGAAGGTCCTACAGAAGATAGTAGTACCAGGGCATGTCAACCAACCAAACCAGATCATGGATCTAACCCCAAGCAGAGTGGAGGGCATTAGTGTCACGCCCGAACGCGGAGGGAGTCGACGGGGCATGATAGCGAGCCTAGCTCGGTAGTGGAATTGGCCCTGCAGGAGAATAATGGCGTAAATCCGTCGCCAGTAGGTTGGGAATTGCGGAGGCCACTGCCCAATGTGAAGGGAGCAGAGCATGTGCTTTGGCCTCAATACAACACCGGACATTAGCCTTTTGCTACCCTCGTTGGATATGTTTGCACATACCCCAATGGTGGACTACCGAACCACTCACAGAGAGCCTGAAGAGAAATGCAAGCTGTCTGCTTCCCCCGGCTGCGACTACCCTGACCCTGATAGGGGAACAATTAGGACAAATCTCGCGCCACCACTTGAACGTAAGGCCAACTGCAGTCCCAAGGCGGAGCCACACCTGACCACAGAATTCCATAAAGTGGAAGGCAGGTGTATTTGCGCCAATCTGGGGAGATTTGACTTGTGGATTTTTCAATGCACTACGACGCTGTACTTAAGCAATGATTTTTGTTCAGCAACTTTTGCAAATGGTACGATCATAGACATTACTTGGTCCTTTATCAATAATCAGACTATGATGGAGGGTACAGTATTGGTCTGTGGAGAGAAAGAATACCACCACCTTACCCTGGGATGAAAGGGGTGCTGCTACACCGCGATACTGCCCACTGGCACAACAGTGTTCGTCCTAAGGGCAGGTAACAGACGCACCTGAAGAGACGTCCCACGGCATTGGAATGGGTACACAGTCATAAACATCTGAACTACTCCAGAAGCGAACATCGGGTGGTCCATTCTTTTGGGAGCAGGGTAAAAAGTGGCAAAAAACAAGATTAATGGCCTCGCATATGGTGTATTACTGTTAGCAAATGAGATGGAGGAAGGCTAGCACTCATTAACACTCAGTTCACGGCAGTTAGGGAAGCAGTGATGCAAAATCGATTAGTGCTGGACATACTGACGGCCGGGAGAGAAGGCGCGTCTGCAATATGACAGGTACCTCATGCTATTTTAATATTGCTGAGGAGTCCCAAATTATCACGTGTGTAATAAATCATTACAAGCACCTCCCCCACAGCTGACTCTTGGTTCTGATGGCTCAATTCCCTTCGGGGAGGATTGGGGGCATTGGTTCCTACACGTGCTACAATTGTTGTACTGGTCTTATTCATAGTGTTGTGTATAGGGCCCTACTTGTGTAATTGCCAATGCCGCTTGCTTATGAGTGCAGTGGGATACCAAAAAGTAAAACTATTAGTGGCTCCACTGCAGGAAAATCCGATTGTGCGGACCCCACCCTACCATGATATTGACGAGTGTGACGTGTGAACATGGCATGTGTAGAGGGCACTCCAGAGCAAGTGACGGTACCATCACAAAGCTGTGTTACAGGCACGTTGCATCTGAGAAAAGGCCTGGTGTTTCCTAAACATTTTCGGATGTATAGCTATCCTGGCAATGTATTTTTGTTGATGCTGTAGTTTTCCTTGTTGTCATAAAATGACACAAAGCGGGAAAATATAATGGAAAATTATCAATTTCCAGTGAAATTTGAAAGATAAAGATTTTCTAAAATGTAATGCTGTGCCGAGCACTGTAAACAATACTTTGATGAGGTTTACAGCTAGCTTGTCTCTGTTTGAATTTTGCAAACATTCAACTCGAACTTGCGACAGTCGAACTCCACGAAAGCTGGAGAAATATTATGCCCAAGATCAGGGAATGAGAGAATAACAACTTGTGTTTTCCAAGCCTATGCCCTTGACAGTGTGATAAGAAACAGTATTCGGAAAATATCTGGACAATGCTCAGATACCCCTTACATTGAGGCATGTAGCTGAATGTACTGTGGTCATATCTGCAGAACTGAAATAAAGCTCCTTTCTTTGCTCTTGCTAACAGTTAAGTCAAGACGATTTAATTTCCACGACAGAACCAGGTCCTGCAGAATGTTACAAGGATAGGTAGTGGTTGTCAGTACTGGAGAATGTTACAGGGATACGGCTGTAGAATGTTTCAGGGATAGACGTTGGGTGCAGGTGCTGGAGGACGTTGAAATGATCGTGAATGGGTAATGGTGCTGAAGAACTTTAAGAAGAATAGTGCAAGGTGTAGGTTCTGGTGAGTAATACACGAATAGTGTGTATAGGTTCTGGACACATTACAGGGATAAGGAGTGGGTGCAGGTGCTGAAGAATTTTAGGCGGCGAGGGCGTGTGCGAAGGTGGTGGACAATGTGACAGTTTTATGTACTGGTGATATTCCCGGCATATAGGGCTGGTGTAGGTGCACGAAAATGTTGCAGGATTAGAGAATGGTGCAGATGGATGAGAGGTTTGCAAAGATAGGCAGCGGATGCAGGTGGTTAAGATTGTTACAGGAATCGCTGGAGAATGTCGCAGGGACAGTGAGTGTCAGCAGGTGCTGGAGAATGAGACAAGGACAGGTGGTGTGTGTGGCTGCTTCAGAAAGTTGCAGTAATAGGGAGCGGCTGATGTTACTGGAGAATGTGATAAGAATAGGGAGTGTGTGCAGGTGCTGGACAATGTTACAGGGACAGTGTGGGGGTTCAGGGGGTGCAGAAGATTACAGTAACAGGGAGTGTGTGTAGGTGTTATAGAATGTGACAGAGCTGGGGAGTTGGTAGGGGCTGGGGAATATTAGAAGAATGGGTATGTTTATAGGTGGTGGGGGGTACTACAGTGATACAAGAACTTGTAGGTCCTGGGTAATGTGACATGGATAGGGAAGGATGTCCCTGCTGGAGAATGTTTCACGGATAGGGCGGTGTATCGGGGCTGGAGAAGCTTGCAGGGATGAGCGGATTGTCGGTACTGGAGAATGCTCTGGTGCTAGGTGACGGTGTAGGTATTGAGAATATTACAAGTGCAGTGATGGGGCATAGGTGCTGGACAATGTTACAGGGATAAGATATGGGTGTAGGTGCTCCAGAATGTTTGCTGGGATGGGGTGCTGGAAAGGGTTACGGAAATAGTGAGTGGGTGTAGAGACTGGAGATGTTACGGGTTATAGAGGGCTGTCGGCATTTGAGGATGTGTCAGGGACTGTGAGTGTGCCAATGGATGAGCAGATTACAGAAATAAGAAGTGTTTGTATGTGCTTGGGAATGTTACAAGTATAGTGAACGGGCGTAGGTGCTGGAGAATGAGATTTGGATAGGGACTGGATGTAGGTGCTGGAGAATATTATAAGGATGGAAAGTGGGGGTGTCATTGGATGGAGATCGTAATGGATAGCAAGGGTGCCTTTTCAGGAGAAATTTTCAGGGAAAGTAAGGGCTATAAGGATTGGAGAAGGGTACTGCCTGAATCGGAGGGCTTTTCTTCCGTGGAGAAGTTGATGAATTTGGACTTTTCTCTCTGGAGAGAAGGAGGACGAAAGGTAACCTGAGTGTCAATATTAGCTCAGCAGATTTTGGACGGAAATCAGAAGCAACTTGTTCACCCAGAGTGTGGTATATTGATGGAATTCCCTGCCCAGTGAAGTAGTTGGCGCTACTTAAGTAAACGTTTTTAAAGCAAAAATAAGCATTTTCTTAAAGAACAAATGGATTCAGGGATACGGTGAGAGCGCAGCTCAGTGGACTTGAGTCCACGATCAGATCAGCCATGATATTATTGAATGGTGGAGCAGGCACGAATGGCCAGATGGCCTACTCTTAGTTATTTTGTTATTATATTATGAAGATACAAACAAAAAAGCTGTTTAGTGTCATTGTAATTTCTCAGTTCTGTACCACAAATGATCCTGTCTGCACTTTCTCTGTTCCACATTTGTACTTGCATTTAGTATTTATGTGTAAACATTTCCAGAAACCTTTCGTCAGGCGTTATGCTTCTTGTTAATTTGGGTTTTGTTTGTTTTTTGGTGCTTGCATCAGTTTGTTGGTTATCCTTTGCAGGGTCTTAAACGTCAAGTAATCCATGTCTCCCCAAAATATCTGGCATTTTTCAACTGCTCTCCTCCTGTTTGCGCATTAGCGGGATGTGTGAACGCAGGTCATCTAAGAGTGCTTCTACAATTCACAAATATTGCCTGTCTTCTCTTAAATGTGTTTCAAGTACTTTACCGATTCACTGAAACCAATTTGCCCCTCATGTCTTCATATCTTGAATGATTCAATTGTGTAACGCTAATCGTTTCACACAAAACCGTTTTGTATTTACAAATATTTTAAAATTCAGCATGTTAGCATCACTACTCCCAAGATTCACTTTACAGCAAGATTTCAATTAGCACTCTCATCACAGAACACAAATTCTAAAACAATCTGATCTCTACATTTTTGTGCAACGTACTATTAGGCGAAAGAAACATTAATTCCCAGATTGTGCATTCATTTGTATTAGCACAACTTCGATGCAACATGAAATCGTCTATTTTTACTGCAGTGCCCACAAACTTGAATATCGATTTTCCTGTTATATAGCATTTCAAACATTTTCATTGCAGTTTTCATTTATATACCGCAACTCAAATCGATACTTGCTTCTCGTTGTGTTTTCTTTATGCTCAGCCTCACCAGATTCTGTGCACTCTGAAAAATCGAAGGCCTTTGATAAGGATCCACAACTTGGGCTACTCTGGATGGTTAAAAAGCATTGAATCCTGTGTCGCTGGCAAATTAGTTATCAATTATCTTGATGAGAGGAAGGCAAAAGTAATAGTGGAAGATGTTTGTCAGAGTGGAGAACTTTGTGTAGTGCAGAGCCTCAGGGTTGTTGTTGGGTTCTTGTTGTTTGTCATCTATATCAATGATTTGGATGAGAATGTACAAGGATCATTAGTAAGTTCTCACATGACCATAAAATGAAGATAAAAGATTGTTTACTCTGGATCACGTTGCGATAAGGAGAGATGATGATTTGAGTTGGTGAAGAATATTAATGTCGGCAAAATCCCCAGGACCGGATGGGAGCTATACCAGGATGCTGAGGGAGGCGAAAATTGAAATACCTGGTACCCTGACAGCATTATTGTAGCATCCCTCAACAAGTGAGGTGTCAGAGGACTTGAGAGTTGCTAATGCTGTCCTTCTGTACAAGAATGAGAGTAGGGATATTCCAGGTGATGACAGATCAATACGCCTGAATACAGAGATGGGAAAGTTGCTGGAGAAAACACTGAGGGATAAAACTTGTTTACATTTGGAAAAGAATGGGCTTATCAGTAATCGGCAACATGGTTTTGTGCGGGGAGATTGCGCCGTCCTTACTTCGGAGAGTTCATTGAGGGAGTGACAAAGTTAATAGATGAAGGATGGGCTGTAGGTGTCATAAACATGGACTTTCATAAGGCATTCGATAAGGTTCGCGACGGCAAACTAATGGAGAAAGTGACAACACACAGTGTGCAGGGTGTTTTAGCTAGGTTGGACAAAAAACAGTTTGAGCAATAGGAAACAGAGAGTTATAGCTGAAGGGAGTTTATCGAAGTGGAAAAGGTGACCAGTGGTGGTCCACAGCGATCATTGTTGGGCTCACTGTTGTTTGTGAAATATGTCAATGATCTGGAAGTGGGCATTGTGGTCCAAACAGTAAGATTGCAGATGGCACGAAGATTGGTTGAGTGGCAGAAAGTATAGAGGATTGGCAATGTTTGCAGTTGAATATAAATAGACTGGAGAGTTAGGTGGAGTAGTGGCAGATGGAGTTGCACTCGGGCAAATGTGAGATGATGCAATTTAAGAGATCCGATCCGACAACGAACAATACTGTAAGCGGGTGATACTTGAGAAAAAAAAACGTTGATGAGTGGAGAGACCTGGAAGTTCAGGTCAATTGTACACTGAAGGTGGCAGCACAGGTGGATAGAGTAGTCAAGATGGTGTGCTTGCTTCAACGACGGTGTGTTGTGTATAAGAGGGGAACATCATGTTAAACTTGTACGAAACTTCGGTTCGGCTGCATTTCGAATACTGTGTAGAGTTCTTGGCGCCACATTACCAAAATGATGTGGACAATTTGGAAAGGTTTTAGAGAAGGGCTATGAGAGTGATGCCTGGTATGGAAGGTGATCGCTGTGAAGAGAGGTTGAGTAGGTTGGGACTGTTTTCATTCGAAAAAAATGACATTGAGGTTGGACCTGCTTGAAACCCACAAAAACATGAAAGTTGTAGACATAGTTTGAAGACATAAGCTGCTTTTTTCCAAGAGAGATGCATTCAATAATGAGAGGTAACCGGTGAAGGTGAGAGCTGAAACGTTTGAGGGAGATACACGCAGAAAACACTTTACACAGAGGGTAGTAGGTTCCTGCAACTTGTTGTCGGCTGAGATATTAGAGACAGGCATGGTAGATTCATTGATAGGGCGTCTGGAACGATGCATAGGTAGGTGAGTAGCAGAGTGATACAGATCCATAGGAATTAGGCGATCGGTTTAGACAGTGAATCTGGATCGGCTCAGGCTTACAGGGCTGAAGGACTTTTTACTGTGTTGTAAATTGTCTTTGCTCTTCTATGCTCTTAGGCGGTATCATAGACAGTGAGGAACTTTATCAGAAACACAACGCGTACTTCTTCAGTTAGAGCAATCAGTTCTTTTTTCAAAATGCAAATGATCTGGGAAATGTAGTTCGGTCGAGGATTGCAGGAAAATGAATCTGTGGATTGTCGACGAGATGGCTTTTTGGAACAGGCAACATTGAATTTACTGTTGTGCCTTCAGAAAGATGTGATAAGGGAACTCAAGGTAAATGAATGCTTCAGGGCTGATGAATATAATATGACGGAAGTGACTATGCAATTTGAAAAGACGCACATAGACTCAGAGGTCATGTTATTTCAGCTGAATAAAGGAAACGTTACAAGCATGAGGGAGGAATTGTGTTAATATAACTGGTAGCGGAACCTAGCGGAAAAGAAAACAGTGGAATGGCAATGCCAGGATTTTCTGTGATTGATTCAGCAGACACGACTGAGATTCTCAACGAGAAAAAAGAAGCATGACTCAGGGAGAGTGATGCAACCATGGCTGACTTGGTAAATCAGGGATAGCATTAAATCGAAAAAAGCAAGTGTATAATGTGTTGAAAGGCAAAGGAAAACGAGAGAATTGGGAAGCCTGCAAAGAATAGCAGATGGCAACAAATAAATAAAGAGGGAGAAGATTAAATTATGAGGGTAAGCTGGCCAGTAATAAAGTAGAAGACTGCAAGAGTTTGATTAGATGCATAAAGCGCAAGAGCGAGCAAAAGTGGACATCGGGACGCAGGAAAATAACGCTGGAGAGATCGTAGTGGGAAACAAAGGAATGGCTAAAGAACTGAAAAATGACATCGTGTCAGCCTTCATGGTGGAAGACACGAGTGATATCGAAAAACTTCAAAACTGCCACACTCTGTAGTGGCAGAGCTGAGTATGGTGGCAATAACCAAAGAAAAGGCACTAGAAAAACTGAATGGCTGTAACGTGGATAAATTACCTGGAATAGATGCGCTACACACCAGAGTCCGAAGGGAAATTGCTGAATTGCTGAGGCAGTGGAGTCCTTCGTCGTGATTTTTCCGAACTCTCTAGAATCAGGCAGGATCCCAGAGGAGTGGAAAGTCACTAACGAGACTCTCCTGTTTAAGAAGTGAGTAAGGCAAAACATGGAATATTACAGACCGATTAGCCTAACCTGGGTCATTGAATCGATTGTGAAGAATGAGGTTTCTGAATACTTGTAAGTGCATAGTTTCATCAAGGGGATGTGATGCATCAAAGCTTCTACAATTTTCTGAGGAACAAACGAGCAGCTTAGACCAATTGCATTCAATGCATGGACTGAAAGAAGTCCATTTGGCAACGACCCGAAAAGGAGACCACCAAGTAAAATGAAAATCCTATGGTATTACAAGAAAATTGCTAGCATGGATAGATGATTGGCTGTCTGGCAGAGGGCAGAGAGTGGGGATAAAAGGGCTTTTTCTCATAATGATTGCAGTTGACTGGTGGTGTCCCGCAAGGCTCAGTGTCAGCACCACAACTTTTTACTTGATACATTAACAATCCAGATGAGGCAGCTAAGGGCATTCTGACGATGTTTGCAGAAGATACATCTTTAACCACTCGAATCGCCTTGAAGGGAGTTGTGCATCTGGCTACCTCAGCTGGTAGAACAAGAGACTTGCAGTTTCAATTCTAAATTTTCACACAATGTACATTTTGAACTATGCTTTTTGAACTGAATCTTGGTTCCTCATTCCAGCGGCAGTGCCATCACATTTAAAGTGAGACTTTCTCCTATTCGTTTTGAGTGGTGTTGCATTGCTGATACAATATACTGAAAAATAAACACCCAGCGCCATAAGTAGTTTCATTTGTTATTTGGCATGGCATAACGTGCATTGTTAGCAATTTTGGGAACAGCAGCTGAACTGTTGTTTATTTTAAAGTTTGAACACATAGGAAATGGAACTCTGTCGTGGATGAAAATTAACATAACGAGCTAAATTTAAAGTAATAAACAAAAATGGACATAAGAGCATGATACAAAATCTGAAGTTAAGGTTTATTGATTTATTAAAAATGTTCAAATGGATTAACGAGGCACATGATCAACTTCAAGACATGAAAATAAGTAAATATGTAAAGTGAAAAATAAAAGTACGTGAGCAACTCTCTCTTGCATTGTAATCCAAGCACTCTGCAACGTTATATTTGATGATGAATAGAGGATCTGCCATTTTGCATTCAAAACTGTATAATGTGACGAACAAGCGAACAGATGCAATGGTTAACGTTGGTAAGATATGTATTTACGAATTTGGTGACGTCACATTCCGTCTATAGTTACAGAAAAGCAAATTAATAAAATCCGCTTCAATCCTTCAAGGGCTATATGTAAATCCAACATTCTGGTGAACGTCTGCTATCAACACAACTGGAAACCAGCATTCAGGTGTAATGTAGATGTCTCGAGGGAGCATACGCAGAAAGATGAATGATAATAGAGGGATGATCAATTTTTTCATTTACGAGTGGTAAAAATTATAGCTTGGTAGAGAGAGTGATGCATGTGGAGAATGTTCAGCAGGCTGTTGCAAACATGTTGCATAAGTCTCTTTCAAACTCTAATCAAGAACTTCTCTCTCCCTGGCTCGAAGTATGGAGCGTGGGATCTCATTATCAATGTTGGGCCTTTGATAATGGCAGCCATCCTTCTGAGGGGTAAAGATGTGCGATGAGCATGTAACGCCCCCATGTTGGCAGCAAGCAAGTTTGTCAACGGTGTGGAAGAATCAGAAACAACTGAATTGTTCAGAATTGTCAGATCTTCTTAACGAAACTGATGATGTCTTACATCTTCTTGATTAGGCAGCACTGTCGGAAAGACTGAAGAATAAAGTAACAAATTTCTCTGGAGAAACGATGCCTTCTCGAATGAAATTAAAGTCCCAAATAATCTATGGAGAAAAAGCAGGTAAAGATTAAAGTCTAGTGATCCTTCCGGAATGTTATACGCCAATTCCTTTTGCCATCCAGCCATATGTGTTCATTGATCTGCGGCTCTGTTAAGTCACAGCGGAAACTCAAGACTTTGAACAAACACTATCCTCAAATAAAGGATCATCCAATAGCAAAGAGGGACAATGTTCAGCAATTCGATTGGTGTGGCCATCGTGTACTAGCTCACCGGAGGAGAAAATGTTGTCAACTCTTATTCAAAGTGACGGTCCCTCAAGAAAGCTTACCCAAACCACAACAGCTGTACCATAACCATTTTCGACTCAACTAATAGGAAGGAGGTTTAAAAATCTGCCTGATCCAAAACTCTCAGAAGCGTGAGCAACTCTTAGATTTTGCAAGTTTGTGCAATGTATGTCATCATCAGATACTAAACAAAGAGAGTGAGATTAAATGGTTTTGGAGTGAAGTTATAGCGAGGACTAAAGACTCATTTGTTTAATTATGGAAATTTAGAAGTGGATGGCACACATGTCAGCTACGTGTGTGACTTGGAAGTGAATTTGGTGATAAAGTTACAACATACACCTGCTGACAGTATACTTAAAGCAGGTTCAGTATTTGATTCGAAGTCCCCCTTCTGGAACCCAATAAAACCATTATCTCTCTCAATCCCTCTTTCTTTCCCTCCTCTAAAGAACGCCACAACAAGTATTGTCGCTCCTTCCCTGAAGGATATTCGTGGTCCAATCAGACAGCTTTCAGACTCAACTGTTTTATCTCCAGCAATTATAAGAATGACAGACCTTAAACTGAAATCTCTGTTTTGGCGGGACTTCTCTCATGCACTTCTTTCTCTTTTAAGTCACCTTCAGAGGATTTTGGAAGGGGAGAAATTAACATCAGAAAATTCATATCACACAACATCTCATCAGAATCTCATAGTTTCACACATTTCTGGTAACTTTAATTTTTTTGGGGATTTTGAACATGGAAATTTAAATCCTCATTTACAGTGGGGAGAAACCTTTTTTCCCTGTGTGGGCAAGACTCTGTCGATGGCAAGACACAAGTGCAGTCATATTCGAGAGTGTGGTGCTGGATAAGCAAAGAGGTCAGGCAGCATCCGGCAAACGGGAGAATCGACATTTCAGGCATATACCCTTCATCAGGAAGGGCTTGTGCCTGAAGCGTCGATTCTCCTGCCCCTCCGATGTTGCCTGACCAGCTTTATGTTTCCATTACCACACTTTTGACGCTTATCTGCAGTCTGCAGTTCTCACTTTCTCCACATGTTCTGTCGTAGTCGGGTGAAAGTGTGGAAATATGTTGGTTGTGGAAAGCGAATCAATACCCATCTGACCTGGACACATATCGGTACCATCACACTGAACAGAGGTGGTTTGCCTGCGCAGAACATGAGAAGGTTTTCAGCGACTAATCCCACCAGATGGCAAATTAGGAAGTACACATTATTAATACAGATCAGTCACTCAATCAGAGTGTGGGAAAAGAACTCAAGCAACACACTCACGAAAACACCAGCGAGTTCCCATTGGCGAGAGGTCATTCATGTGTTCTGAATGTGGCAAGAAGTTCATTTAGCCATCCCACCTGCTAAAACACCAACAGGTTCACAGTAATGCAAGAGCATTTCCACGGTGGAATTGTGGGAAATGATTTAAATATACTGCAAAACTGGTCAGTCATCAACGTGTTCACACTGATGAGAAACCGTTTAGATGCTTTCACTTGATCTGGGTTCACCAGCAAATCGCACCGGGGAGATGCCATTCAGCTGTACCAAATACAGAATAAATAATGATACTTTCTTTCTAATCTGCGAAAGCACCAGCATATTCACATTAGGGAGAGATCATCACCTGCCCTCAGTGTGGGAAGGGCTTTTCCCAGTCATCAATCTGTTCAGACATAAACAAGTTCAAAAGTAATAACCGTGATTGTGTTTTGTTACTCGCAAACTGGGTAGAATCCTATTAACTTGGGTCTGTCTCTGCTGATGATTACTCCTTCCAGCCCAGCTATTGGTGCTAACATTCTGGGCAATGAGAAATCAATCCGTTTTTTTAAAAGTCATGCAGATCTTAGGAGCCTCAAAGACAAACAGTTTGCTGGAGAAACTCAACAGGTCTGACACACCTGTGGGGAGAGACAAGTAAAAAATGTTTTGAGTCTGATCTGAATCTGCTTTGGCACTGAAGTGGACTGGAAATGATTACTATGTAGGAAAGGAGTAGGAAGAGGACATGAAATATTGTAATCATGTCCAGAGAGCTAGTGGTGTTACGGAGATGTATAGATTTATAGGTGGTGCGAGAGTTTCAAAAGAGAAATTATTTTAGTTCTGCTGAGAGCAAGCCTAATAACCAAGACACTGGTTAGCTCCCAGGTAGAATGGAGTGAGGGGACATCAGTACTGGGAAGATGCCGAGGGAGAGCGTTGGAGGAGAGGTTCGTGGGTAACTTAAACAGGGTAGTTCCCAATGGAGGACAGAGTTCCTGGTGTTTAGTTTTGAACTCAGTGTTGAGACCTGAAGACTGTTCGTCCAGATTGTACGTTAACTATGGAAAATGTTGAGTTATTTTTGTATCTCAGATGTCAGGTGGTCTTTTTCAATTGTACGCCCTCTCTCCACCATCCTCACCAACAACGACAAGAGCGAGGAGCTCATTGAGGTTTTCTGTCAGTGAAATAGGAGCGAACTGATTCAGCTGCCTCCCTCCCATCCACCCATCGCTGAACAAGTCTTTAAATTACCTTTAACAAATACAAGATCCTGTGCAAGTTACCAAGTCCGACAGCATCTGTGGAGTAGTATACCTCCAAAGAAAATTCATACTCAACTCAAAATGCTCACACTGATTCTCTATTCAGAGATTCTGTCACACCTACCGAAGTTCTCCAGCACTAATGTTTGCATTTTAAATTAGCCCTGTCAGAGCCCATCTTGTACAAATTTATTGATATAGCCTTCTTCCCATGAAACTGCCAATGATCCAATTCCCCCATGTTCACTGTATCTGCAATTGTCCTCTCTCTGCCTTCAGGTACCGTCCTTCATTCTTCTAGATTCACGGTCAGCATCTATCTTCAGAAATAACTGCGTACTCTCTCGACCACAAATACGACTGACCGATTTGCGACCCCTCTTTCCACTACTTGTACATGGTGTCACCAAGGGTTAATCTTTGCTTTGACCTATTTCTCCTCAACATGCTTCCATTGTTTGAATCATTTAAAAAAAAGTATGCTCATTTTCGCATTTCCACTGAGAGGACCAAGACATGCGTCACCATCCTCCCTCTATATTGCGCTACATCATGAATATCTTCTATTTAAAACTCAGCTAACAAAAGCTATCTTCTTTGCTGCTGAATGTTCCGTTCCCTGATGTACAAGACCTCCCCCATCCTGGAAACTGTCGAAAGCTGAATAATTTTGTTCACAATATTGCTTTGTATTTTTTTTTACCAGGATCAGTCAGTGATCATATGTTACAAAGGGGAAAAGTGAGGACTGCAGATGCTGAAGATCAGAATGGAGCGCATGGTGCGGGAAAATCACAACAAGATAAGCTGAATCTGAGGCCAGGTGTATCGAAGTATCGGGCATAAGCCTGCACTTCTGATGAAGGGTTGTTGCCCGAAACGTTGATCTTTCTGCTCCTTGGATGCCGCCTGACCTGCAGTGCATTTGCAGCACCACATTCTCTATACTGTCTCCAATAGCAGACACAGCCCAGACTGCATTCTCTCTCACAGACATTATGGCTCCATTTTCTTATACCCAGCTGATGTGGATTTCAAGAGATTACCCCCAGTAGAGTCACCTTTCCCTATCCATGTGATGCGAGGCATAGAGGGATGAATACATCTCATGCAGTATCACCCCAGGGTCCTAACTGTTACTAGCTATGTGACGGGGAGAATGAGGGATCAATGCCTCATGTTGTACTTTTACGTGGTCTTTCTGTAACACGATCCATGGACGGATTTCAATGGCAGCATTTACCAAATTTAAAGAAAATTGTGCATCAAATCAAGGACTGTGGGGAAAGGAGCAGATGCTGTTCTTACATGTTACTGAAGTTAAACTTGTTTTCAAATATTAGGATCAGCATGCCAATCATAAACTGCTCAGAGAACTTTCGAATCAAGGGTCTTAGACGGGAATGGAACTCATGTCGAAAATTCCCGAGTTGGTGTAGTTGGCAGATAGAACGAGACAATGTTCAATGCAGCAAAGTATGAACACTGAAAGGTAATCTAAAATAGGAGGTACAGTTCTAACGATGATGCAGGAGTGGAAGAACGTGGGTGTATCCATATATCGCTGAAGGTAAAAGGGCAGTTCGAGAAGTTAAAGAAACATCCAGACTGTTTAGCTTTATTTACAGAGACATAGAGTACAAGAGCAGGGGGTAATGTTGAACTTGTTTGCAAGGCCTCAGCTGGCGTAGTTGTGGGCATGGCACTAAGTTATAGAAAAGAGGTGAATGCATTGGTTTGAATGCTGAAGTGATTTACAAGGAAATTTCCAGAAATGAGAAACTTCAGTTCCAGTAATAAGATTGAAAAATTAGGAACTATTTTACTCAGACAGAAGAATGCTGAGTGGAGATTGATGGAAATTTTAAATATCAAAAGCGTGCTGAATAGACTAGTTAAGGAGAGACTGTTTTCACACATCACCGAAAATAAATGAGAAGGAATGGAATTAAAGTAACATGCAAAAGAAGCAAGGGAGATATGTAAAAATATTTTGTCACAGAACTAATAGTTAAGTGTGGAATGTCCTGCCTGGAATTTTGGAGGAGGCAGGTTCAATTGAGGCTTTCCAAGCGATCACTTCATGATTATTTGGATGGCAATGGTGCTGTGGAGAGATGTGGAGAAAAGGCAATAGGTCACGAGAGAAGGGAGGTCATGCAGGCATGATGGAACAATTCGCCTGTTAATGAGCTTTAATAGTTCTATGACTGTGTAAAGTGAACCTGGAAATTAGAATTATGTTGTGATATGCTCGAATAGAAAAGAAAAGTGTTTTTCTGGAACATCAGGAGAGGGAAATGCACTGAAAGTAGTAAATTAGTACAACAGCGATTGTGAGTCCTGAACAGTTCCAGACAGGAATTGATGAGTTCGAACCGTCTGGAATAAGTTGATTTTTTTCTGCACATTTGTATGGTTACAGTAAGGAAGTGTGGCGCTGGAAAAGCACAGCCAGTCTGGCAGCTTCTGAGGAGCATGACAGTCGAAATTTCGAGCATCAGCTCAGCATCATGTCGTTCGAAGAGCTTACTCTCGAAATATAGACACTGCTACTTCTCGAATGCGGACACACTGACTATGCTTTTCCTGCACCACACGTTTTGAAAGTGATCTCCAGCATCTACAGTCCTCACTTTCTCCCTTGTGTGTTCACAACTGAACAAGAGCGTAATACTAATTAGGACATCAATTATGAAACTGGAGTGCAGGTCAGCTGGAAAGTGCTGTGTAATACAGTATTACACAAGGGAAACAAAACAAGAAACGCCTGTCATTAAACTCATGACGAGTGCTGAACATAAACTAAGTTTAAAAAAAAAGCAAGAAGTGAGAAAGTGAAACGACAGTCTCTCTTTGTTTCGCTGGAATAGGAGGATGTCAGGTAAAAAATATCAATGAACAGTGAGTAGCTATGCCTGCTGTCTCCAAATCATGCGACATTGGAATCTTTTGAACTAACACAGTTCAGAGTTCTCCTGTCTCTGCTCTGCCTCCCATATGTGAAAATAATTATTCATGTGTGCAGGTACAGTAGATCAGGTCAGGTCTTTCCACCAATAACATCATAGATCCTTACCTTAATTCTAAGAACGACGTTCTTGACTAACCTGAGAAAATAGGAGAAATTGAGGACTGCAGATGTAGGAGATCAGAGTCGAGAGTGGTGGTGCTGGAAAGGCACAGCAGGACATGCAGCATCCGAGGATCAGGAGAAGTGACGTTTCAGACATAAGCCCTTCTTCATGAATCGCTGATCAGAATTAATCTGAGAAATTCCCTTATATTTGAGTCAATTAACTGTGAAGCAGGCTGTTACTCACAAACATCAAATAATCACAATTGTTTTGTGCTGTCATCTACAAATTTTGGAACCAATTGACGTAAGACTGCGGAACTGCCTCAACTTATTTCGACAGTCTGTTCATTGGAAAACAGTCACTCAGTGTCTATGTGTATCAGTGCCTTTCCAGTAAAGAGGCATGAAGGCTCAGTCGTTAGCATAGCTGCCACATAGCAAAATGGGTCGTGATACAATTTTGACTGCAGGCGACTGTCCTTGTGGCGTTGTCACACAAAATCTTAGCATAGCATGAGATCTTCCAGAGTGTTGGGAGTTATCTATTGTTTTAGTAGAGGATTGACCAAACAACAAAAAGCTTGGGAAAATGATTTTTTTTTCTGTTCGGCAAAGAGTGGGGTGTCAAATTGTTCAGTCCTCAGGCCCACATCGATTTAAAATCTACATCGATGCCTTGTACATTGGGATAGAGCGTACTCTAGCGACATTGGCAAATGAGATTAAAAATAGTTGGGAGAAGTAATTGCAATCCAGACATAAAGTTGCAAATGTATGTTGGTACGTTGGGTGAACCAGCCAAAATTTGGCAGATGAAGACGAAAATGGCTAACTCTGAGTTACTGGTTCTCTTTGATCGACTAGAAGTAGGCAACACGTTCAGGAAACTTTGAAGCAGAGCGTTCTCAGTGTTCTAGTGCATTAAACACTGAAATTTTGTAATCAGATAGAGCAGTTAGTCAGGAAGGCAAACAATAATTTAGTATTTCTTGCTAACCGAGTAGAGTAAAAGTAGGGAAGTGTTGATGCAAAGGCAAACGGAATTAGTCAGACTGCACCTACAGTACTGTGCATACATACAATTCCTTCACTTCAGGAGGGATATACTTGGAGGCAGTTCAGAGAAGTTTCAGTGATTTGGATCAGGCAAATGTACAGCACAGAAAGAGACCGTTTGGTCCAACGCATCTACGCCGACCAGATATCTTAAGCTGATCTCGACTCAATTCCCGGCAATGGGCCAATGTTCCTCTGAACCCTTCCTGTTTATAAACCCGTATTTTTGCCTTTTATGCGCTGTAATCATATCCTACTCTACCACTTTATCTGGTAGCACGTTCCATCCACGCAACGCCCGCTTTGTGAACAGGTTAGCCCCTCAGTTCCATTTCAAAACTTTCCATCCTGACATTCAAAATATGCCCTCTAGTTCTTGATTCCCCAACCACCAAAAAAAAACCTTAGCTGTCCACATTATTCATGCCACACATGATTTTGTAAACCTCTGTAAGGTGACCCCTCAGGCACGTACCATTAACTGCCACATAAAAAAAGCCCAACATATCGAGGCTTTCCGCGTAGCACAATCCTGCCATTCCCGCCAAAATTCTTGACAATCTTTTGTGCATCCTCTCAAGTTTAGGAAGATCTTACTTGCAACACGTAGACCGGCATGAAACGCAATATTCTGACCATGACACCCCAACTTTCGTCCTCTATGTAGTGACCAGTGTAGCGAAGCGTCCCAATTGCTTTCTTCACCACCCTGTCCACCTGCAACTCCAATTTCTCGGAAATATGTATCGACACTCCAGGATCCCTTTGTTTGGTAATGCATCCCATGTTCCTACCATTATCTGTGAACGTCCTGTCCTGATTTGCATTCCCAAAAGATAACACCTCACATGCATCTAAATTAGATTCCATCTTCCACTACTCGACCCATTGGCCCATGTTATCAAGTTCCCGTTGTTCTCTCAGATAACATTTCTTGCAGTGCTCTGCTCCAACTATTTTGATGTCATCTCTAAACTTACTAACGATACCTCCAATCTTCACATCCAAATCATTTGTGTAAATTATGAAAGTGATGAATCCTGCACTGTCCTTGTAGCATAGGACTGGTTCCAGGCCGTGAGCCCAAATCCCAATCCTCCACAACCACCATCTCCATTCTGCCTACAAGCTAATTATGAATCCAATTTCATTGGTCCCTCTGGATCTCATGAATTCTGAACTAACCGGTCCACTATGAAGAACCTTATTGATCACTTTGCTGAAATCAATACAGATAATGCCTATAACTATGCAGTTTCAATCAGAATTGTTACCTTTTCAAAAAAGTCAGTCAAGTCAAGAAGACACGATTTCATAAGGACAAAGCCATGCTTGCCATCCTCAATCAGTTTTTGCCTTTCAAAATGTATGACATTCCTATCTCTCAAAACCCTATCTTACAATTTACCCACCATTGCTGTTCAGCTCACCGGTTAAAGGTTCTGTACCTCTATCTCACGACCTATCCCAAATAATAGCATCACATTAGCCAAACTCCAAGCTTCTGGACGCTCACCAGTGTCTATTGCTTTTAAAACTGTCTCACAAAAGCTCCCAAACCATCTCTTCGCTTGAACTTGCAGAATTAGGTGTCATTTTATCAGGTAAACTTGGTAGATGCATGGAACTGTTCTTCCCCAATACCATTTTACATCTACTCAATGTTAATTCAAAATCTGGTGCTGATGCATCTTTGCTAACTTAAGGTATCCGGAGGCATGGGGCACAGATGAGCCTGACAGGTCGAGATTTCCACGTCTCGACCTGTTGTTCGAGAAACATCTGAGCTCAATGTTGAGTCCAAAGGTTTATATTTCTGTGTAGAAATATGAGCTGGTGTTATGCCAGCTCTGACTAAGGTTCATTGGAATAATGAACGGGCGGCACGGTGGCACAGTGGTTAGCACTGCTGCCTCGCAGCGCCAGAGACTCGGGTTCAATTCCCGCCTCAGGCGACTGACTGTGTGGAGTTTGCACATTCTCCCCGTGTCTGCGTGGGTTTCCTCCGGGTGCTCCGGTTTCCTCCCACAGTCCAAAAGATGTGCAGGGTCAGGTGAATTGGCCATGTTAAATTGTCCGTAGTGTTAGGTAAGGGGTAAATGTAGGGGTATGGGTGGTTTGCGCTTCGGCGGGTCGGTGTGGACTTGTTGGGCCGAAGGGCCTGTTTCCACACTGTAAAGTAATCTAATCTAATCTAATGCTGGAGGTCGAGGATAAACAGGTCAGAGTGAGAGTGCCAGGGATCTAAATGACAAGGAAAGAGAAGCTGAAGCTCATTCCTGACGAAATTCTTATGCATTAAACATCGATTCTGCTGCTCCTGCGTAGCTGCCTGACCTGTTGCGCTTTTCCAGCTAACAATAACCACTCTGATCACCAACAACTGCAGTCCTCACTTTCTCCAAGCTGATTTCAACCCGATTGCGAAGCGTCTTCCAAGCATTCTTATCTTGAAGGAATTCTCCTCCTCTATCTACTGGGAGATTCCTAATGAAGGGTTTATGCCCGAAACGTCGATTCTCCTTCTCAGTGGATGTTCCCTCACCTACTATAATTTTCTATCATCTGTCTTTCGACCAGAAGCTGAGGGTCACCTTGTGGAATAAATGTAACTTTTCTACAAAGTGATCTTCCAACCCCTAATTGATCTTCCCAAGGTAGATCATGAGCCTTAAACCTGGTCGCTAAATTACAATTAAATCACGCATTTCTTTCATCTCAAATATTATGGGTAAATGCCTTAGGAAAAGTCATTTATTTACAGGGTGGGTTACATAATAATGTTATAAATTGTTACACTACAGGAATACTATCATACAAGATAAAGAAAAACAATCGTCAAAATGTTGAATTCTGCCAGTTACTTTTGTTTTATTATCAGCAGAAGAACGGGTGCAACTCTCAGTGAGAACTTGATTCAGTCATAGATGTGATTGATAGTAAACTCCAAACTGCAGTCACTGCAGAACACTACTGGCTTCTCCGTGAGTCGCATGTTTGATTGAACTACTTCACGAATTCTCTGAGCAAGCGAAGAGACTGTCTCCAATGTGAAATCGTTGGTCAATATCCTGGGAATTATTGTTTTCCCATGGACCAGTTGCTGTAGTCCTTCTGGCAGTTGGGGATTTGGGAGATGAAAAGGCTACAAAGAACAATCCAAATACTGATATGTCACTGCATTAACAGTGGGGAAAGGCCGTTGTCATGCGACTTGTGTCAGAGAGACTTCACCAATTCGTCAGACCGACTGATTACCCAGTGGTTTCACACTGGGAAGAAGCAGTTTTCTGCTCCATATGCGGAAACGAACATCCTGAGTCATCCCACTTTCAGAAATGTCAGCATGTTCATACTGATCAGAGACCTTTTCAGTGCTCGAACTGTGAGAAGAGATTTAAACTTAAAAAAAAACTCTGCTGACACCAGCGAGATTGCGCTGGAGTGAGACCATTCTACTGCTCTGTGTGTGGGAAATTTTTCAAACAGTCACCGTCCTGCCTGATACACCAGAGAGTTAACATGTGGTCATGTAAAGGATTGAACTCCTTCAATCTTACAGGTTTGGTTCAAATGTATGGATTGTGGATAACTGTAGAACAGAATGGCAACTTTTATTTCAAACACATTGATATAAATTTGTAACTCTTCTACCAGAGTGTTTAACATCACCAGCATGGAGATCAGGAAAGACAAATTGTGGAAGGATCATACACTAAGAACAGAAATTCAGCCTGGTCATACTAGTTAAGTGTAACACTGAGAGGGACAAGCAGCATTTTATGAGGATAAAATGTATGATAGCCACGTGTGCACAATGGATTCTAACGTTGTTCAAATTTAGGCAGAGTGATGTGAAATGGTTGAACGGCTAAAACCGATATTCCAAATTCTCTGTGAATCAGTATCTGGTTTCTATTCTGTAACCATCGCCCCATTTCAACCTCCATGAAACAGCGGAGCTGCGTCACAGCTGTATTTCTCGGCAAGACGAGTAGATACAATCGGTGAAATCAGAGATTTGTGCAAAGGTGTGCTTTGTTCTTCACGAGAAATCCACACGTTATATGAGCAGAATTTGGCCAATTGGCCCATCACGCCTGATCCACCATTCATTGGTGGCTGATACGTTTCCCAACCCGATTCTCTTGCCGTTGTATAATAGCTGTTGACTTCCATACTAATAAAGAAGTATATGTGTCTGCACCGAAGTTCCTGAATGACTTGATGTCGACAGCTTTCTGTGACAGTCAGTTCCACTGATCAATCAGACTCTGCCTTGTTTTGTTAAGCATCATCTGCGGGTTGTAAAAGCTTCCAAATCCTCTGGCTTCCCCTAACCGTCACATCTTTTATGTTTTATCTTTTGTTTTATGTTGCCCACGACCTTTCTTGTCGGCCATGGTTTCCTCATCCTCCCATTAGTATATTTATTTTTCGGTGGTGTGAATTTCTTCAATGTGTCTTCAATTATTGTAGAAACCATCCTATTTATGTTACATTCTCTTCCATGCTTGGCGCCCCTTGCAATCAACTCTCGTCAGCTCCTCGGTCATGTATAACTACTACGTCTGATTCAATCATTTCTCCCAAACTGCAAGGTGAATTCTGTCATTTTATGGTAACTGCGTCTGCGGACCTCCTGCACCTTTCGTTCCCAAATCAAATCAGCCTCTTTAGAGATCACCAAATTCAGAATTGCGTGTACCCTTGTGAGTTCGATCAAAAGCTGTTCTGAAAATACCACCTCGTGCACATTCTACCAATTCCATTTCCTGAGATCTCATAAAAACGTAATTTCCTCAATTCACCTGCATTTGAAGATCCTCATAATTATTGGGAAGACGACTCTGCCTGAATTGTCAAAATAAAATTTGTAGCTTTAACGTAGCAGTGATTATGTTTGTGAAACATCTAACATGTTTTTGTGATAGTCCAGAGCAACCACCTTCAGTAACCGTCAAAAACTACGTATACAGCACTATTAACAGGAAGTAATAACTGGTCAGTGACTGGGAAATCTACAATGAGTAACTTATCTCCAAATCTGCGACCTCGATCTTCTAGAAGAGCAATGGCATTAGATGCATGCAACCTCAGCACCTATAAGTTCCACTGCAATAATTGACCATCCTGAGGTCGAAATGCATTGCCATTCCTTCCCTGTTGCTGTGTTGAAATCCCTGGAACTCACTCCCGATCAGCATTGTGAGTGTCAATATGCTGCACGGACATCAGAAAAGCAGCATATCGTCACACTCTGCAGACCAATTATGGATGGACAATAAATACTGGCTGAACCATAATGCCCAAATCAGGTGAATAATTCAGAAAACTTGAGTAATCAAGATACGTAAATCGTCAATTGAAGAGTTCAGAGGATCTGCGAACTCCTGGTACAATTGCAACAAATGTTTGCTGTCTGAATAAGACGGGATTTTCACCTTGTTACGAGGAATTCCCAGTTTCACTGATGTGTGCGTGTCAGTTACCGATACTTTGCTGTAGTCCTTCTTTACCTTTCAATTTGATCATTCCTCCATCGGGATATAAAGCAACTTGCGACTTCCTCATGACTTGTTCAGTCAGCAATTGTTTTATAGACTTAATGTGCTATTCTGACATATTTTGTTAATCTTTTGTTTCTATTTGCAGCTTTCTGGAAATCTGTCCCAAATGTGAAAATTGCAGTTCCGATTTCTAATCCAGACTATTGTAAATTCTTAAGAACAGTGGATTCAGGTTTACTCCACGTAGAACGTCACTTCCTAACTTTTAACCGTCTTGACTAGCTTCTCTTGACTGCAAACCTATGATTTCTGCATTGTATCACAATTGCCTCCATTATAGTATGACTAACCTGCGGGTTAAATATAATCAGGCTATGTCAACTGAAGGGCCAGACAGCAGATTGTATTGAAAGCTCAATGCAAAATCACAGAATTGTTGCGGTGCTGAAGGAACCCATTCGGCCCGTTGCATCTGCCTCGCTTTCCAAGTCAGCAATATGAATTAAAGTCATTCTCGTACCTACCAACCCAGCCCGCATATTGCTCCTGTTCTCATGGTTATCTGATCCCGTCGTGAATATTTGCTTAAAAATGGTGCCTTTTATCTTAGCCTGCTGGACAAACTTTCCTCATTCCTGAAGAAGAGCTAATGCCCGAAACGTCGATTCTCCTGTTCCCTAGATGCTGCCTGACCTGCTGCGCTTCTCCAGCAACACATTTCCATCTCTGATCTCCAGCATCTGCAGACCTCATTTTCTCTTTAAAAATGGTGCCACCAACCTCCAGACAGTGCATTCCGAAATACCTGCTGTCAGAACGGTTCTATAAACTTGCATGTATTCATTCCTTTGCACTTTAGTCTGAAGTTATTCCCTTTGGTTCTCAATCATCACATGAACAAAAAACGTTCCCCCTATATCCTGCGTGTAGACCCCTCATGGTGTTGGTATATCAAACAAATCTCCTTTCAACCATGCCTTCTGTAATGAAAACAATCCAAGTTTCTTTCCAGTATCTTGTTTAACGAGTTCCTCACCCCTCGAATCATTCCTGTAAAAAAATCCTGAATCTCTCTTCTGAGTTCTCATTCTTCCTGAGATATAATACCCCGAACTGTACACAATATTCCATCCAATGTCTGTGTGACTCATATAAACTCAGCATAATCTCTTCTAATCTATGCCACAACTATCAAAGTCTAGAATTTTTTCGGCTTCTCCAATGACACTCCCTACCTGCCCTGCCACACTTAACAGCTTCTGTACATCTACATCCAGGTCTCTCTGCCCATGCTGTCTGTACACCTGTCATTTCACACTTCGATTGTTCGTTCTGAAATTCATCTGTTATCTAGCCGACTACATCTCCAGCTTGTCAGTGTAGTCATGGTTTAAGCAGTCAAAAACAGTCGCACAGCATAGAAACAGAGTCTATGAACCAACCAGTCTATTTCGACCATATTCCCAAAACTGAACTCGTTTCTCGTGCTTCTGCCTGTCCAGTACCCCTGCAAACATGTCCTATTCGTGAAATGTCTACTAAACGCTGTAACTTTACCCGCATCCATCACTTTCTCTTGAAACTGTGCCTTCGTCAGCAAGTCCTACATTATCTTGGATAGATGACATCGACTTACCAATTCCTGCGGTACCCCAGACATTTATCAACACAAAATATTGATCTGATTGATTCTCCCTGTACAGAATAGCAAATATTAACCTGATGTTCCGAACTTACATTGCAGAGATTCAATGAACAATTGCAAAACACAGAATTACGACAGCACAGAAGCGGGTCATTCAGTTCTGAATGGACTTTCCGACATTTTGCCATTCAACTAAATATTCCTTGTAATCTTGCATACTGTTTATTTTCAAATAATTGTCCAATGACCTTCATTGACCCTGCCAAATTCACAGTTCCATGCTTTGCCTTTCAGAGTTATCTGCTTACTTTGTGAAGTATTTTTCTCATCTCATATTTCCTTGTATTGTAATTTATTTTAAATCTTATTCTCAATGCTTTTACCGGGGTGAATAGTTTCTCACTGCCCACACTGTATAGAACGATCCTGATTTTAACAGGTTCTTCTTGTGGTTGTGTTCGCCGAGCTGGGAATTTGTATTGCAGACATTTCGTCCCCTGTCTAGGTGACATCCTTAGTGCTTGGGAGCCTCCTGTGAAGCACTTCTGTGATCTTTCCTCCGGCATTTGTAGTGGTTGAATCTGTCGCTTCCGGTTGTCAGTTCCAGCTGTCCGCTGTAGTGGTTGGTATATTGGGTCCAGGTCGATGTGCTTATTGATTGAATCTGTGGATGAGTGCCATGTCTCTAGGAATTCCATGGCTGTTCTCTGTTTGGCTTGTCCTATAATAGTAGTGTTGTCCCAGTCGAATTCATGTTGCTTGTTATCTGCGTATGTGGCTACTAAGGATAGCTGGTCGTGTCGTTTCGTGGCTAGTTGGTGTTCATGGATGCGGATCGTTAGCTGTCTTTCTCTTTGTCCTATGTAGTGTTTTGTGCAGTCCTTGCATGGGATTTTGTACACGACATTGGTTTTGCTCATGCTGGGTATTGGGTCCTGTGTTCTGGTGAGTTGTTGTCTGAGAGTAGCTGTTGGTTTGTGTGCAGTTATGAGCCCTAGTGGTCGCAGCAGTCTGGCTGTCAGTTCGGAAATGTTCTTGATGTATGGTAGTGTGGCTAGTCCTTTGGGTTGCGGCATGTCCTGATTCCGTTGTCGTTCCCTTAGGCATCTGTTGATTAAATTGCGCAGGTATCCATTTTTGGCGAATACATTGTGTAGGTGTTCTTCTTCCTCTTTTTGCAGTTCTGGTATATTGCAGTATGTTGTGGCCCTTTTGAATAGTGTCTTGATGCAACTTCTTTTGTGTGTGTTGGGGTGGTTGCTTTCGTAGTTCAGGACTTGGTCTGTGTGTGTGGCTTTCCTGTATATCTTTGTGGTAAATTCTCCGTTCTGTGTTCTCTGTACCATCATGTCTAGGAATGGGAGTTGGTTGTCCTTTTCTTCCTCTCGAGTGAATCGGATTCCTGTCAGTGTGGAGTTGATGGTCCGGTGTGTGTTCTCTATTTCTGTGTTTTTAATCATTACAAAGGTGTCATCCACATATCTGACCCAGAGTTTGGGTTGAATTTGTGGTAAGACTGTTTGTTCTAATCTTTGCATTACCGCTTCTGCTAAGAGTCCAGAGATGGGTGTGTCCATGGGTGTGGCGTTGATTTGTTCATATATTTGGTTGTTGAATGTGAAGTGTGTTATGAGGCACAGGTCCAGTAGTTTGAGTATGCCGTCTTTGTTGATAGGTTCAATGTCCTGTTGTCTGTTCTGTATATCCAGCAGGTTGGCTTTTGCTTCTCTGGCTAAGGTTTTATCGATAGAGGTGAATAGTGCCGTTACATCGAATGAGACCATGATTTCTTCCTTGTCTATGTGTATATTTCTGATGATGTCCAAGAATTCCTGTGTTGATTGTATAGAGTGTCTGGATCCGCTGATCAGGTGTTTCAGTTTCTACCGTAGTTCTTTAGCCAGTTTGTGTGATGGTGTCCCTGGTAGCGATAGTATGGGTCCGAGTGGGATGTCTCGTTTGTTCACTTTAGGTAGACCATGGAATCTGGGGTGTTGTTGCTTTCAGGTTTCATTCTTCGTAGGTCAAACCTGGTTATCTGTCCGTTTTTTGGTAGGTTCCTCGTTGTGTTGTTTATTCTGTAGGTGAGCTGTGGGGTGGGGTCAAACTGCCTCTTTTGGTAGGTATTTTTATCTGCAAGTAGTTGTTGCGCTTTTTGAATGTTGTCTGCTTTGTCCAGAATGACCGTCATTCTGCCTTTGTCTGCTGGTAGTATGATTAGGTTCTTTTAAATTTTATTTCCTCCTTCTCGATATTAACATTGATGCTGACATTTGTCCATTGCTGGAGCCATACATATGAAGGTGGATTCAACAAACTTCTCGTGCTCAATTTTTTTGCGCCTCTCCAGCTGAAAATAACTTAAAACCGCAGTCGGATCTTTTCTGGATCTTGCGTCTTTTGTGCTGAAGAGCTAACTCCAATGAAACATTGAAAAGAAATAAGCCAAACTTTCCAGTCCCTGCTTCAATCTTCATTCCTGATCTACTGTCTCTATCCTGCTCTCTTAACTCATTGAGATTTAGCGAGACTATCCACAATTTGGTGCTGTGTTTGACTCAGACGAGAGCTTCTCATCTCCTGTCTCTGTCAATACTAAGACCGCCTTTATCCACCTCTGCAACCAGGTAGTTAGCTCTGCTGTGTGAAGTGACAATGATCCAGGTCCGATCACAGCCTCGGGCGACTACCTGTGTGGTGTTTGAGCAATTTCCCCGTGTCTGCGTGCGTTTCCTCTGGGTGCTCCGGTTTCCTCCGACAGTTCCAAGATGTGCGGATCAGATGAGTTGGCCAGTCTTAATTGTCCATTGCGTTAGGCGCATTAATCAGAGTGAAATGGGTCTCGGTGGGTTACTTTTCGGAGGGTCAGTGTGGGCTTATTGGGCCGAAGGACCTGTTCTCACAGTGTAAGTGATTTAACCTCATTGAAGTCCGCCCTCTCAGTGTATCTGCTGCGGAAACGCAGATTCATCCTTTAATAAGCTCCAGACATGACAGCTTAATTTCTGTCCTCAATGATCTTCTCCGTTTTACGTTCTAACCTTCATGTCATCTAAAACATCGCGGTTATTACATTCCAACTATTCTCATGCCTCTGCAAATCCCATGCGGATTACACTTTCGCCCATTCAAGCAACATCTCGATTTTAAAACCCTCATACTTGTGGTCAAATTCCTCCAATGGACCCTCCCAACTTAATCTCTGTAATATTTTGATCCGATATATGTGGTCGTCTATAATTCTGACCTTTTACTCATTTCCTACTTTCATTGTTCCAACATTAGTGACTGCCCCTTAATTTGCCTCAGCCCTGAGGTCTGGAATTCCCTCTTTCGTTCTCACTTTCATGTTTGATACTTATTTCTTTTCGAAAGTGTTTGATAATAGATTCTGCTCTGACCTCATGTCATCTCCATGCAAGGACTTGTTTACCTGCTCCCTCTGAAATGTCAAGGCCTTTGTTTAAGGTTATGGGCAGTATGCAATTGAAAGTGTTTCTAAATGAGTCCATGGCCTCCTGCATGAATTCCCCCAACACACTGTTTTGATTATTTTTCCAGTCGCTACGTCAGCCGGGTTGGTTCGCTCCCTGTGTTCTCACCAACAAGGCTGGTAGCAGACAAAAAAAAAACGTGCAAATGCTGGAATCTGAAATATACAGGCAGGAGGTTGGAAGGGAACAGCAAGCCAGCCAGCATTAGCAGCTGGAGCAGTCGACGACTCACGCTTAATCCTTCTTCGGCACGGAGGCTGGATGTGGCGGGAGCTGCAAATAAATGGGGTTAGGGGGCACAGTTGTTAAGTAAGGATAGGTGAATTCAGGTTGAGGGTATGATCTGGTTGGCCAATTGGAGGAATGAATCCAGTTGTCGGCATGGACAGTGGGATGAACGGAGACTGAGTTTGAGGAAGAGGAAGGAAATTATTTGAAATTGGCGAAGTCCATGTTGAGTCCTCCATGCAGCAGGCTACTAGAGCCAAGCTGAGGTGTTCTTCCTCAATTTGCACTGTGTTTCGATTTGGCAATACAGTAGGCCAAGGATCGTCTTTGGAAATGGAGTTATGGGGGATCTGAAATGGGCGGTGACTGGGAGGTCTTGTCGACCCCTATGGAGCTGGCTGCGACGCTCGTCGATCTGTTCCCTAAGATTACATTCAGTCTCCCCATGTACAGAAGATCTCACCGGAGCACCTGTTGCAACAACCTAGGTTGGAAAAGAGTGAAATGAACCTCTGTATCACCTGTAAGGACAGCTTGGGCTCTGGATTGAGTTGAGGGGGAACATAGCGGGTTTAACATCTTTGATATTTGCAGGGAAATATACGTTGGAGTTCAGGGATGTCTCTGAGGAGCGTTGTGCCAACCACGGACTGTCGAGGAGGACGGTCCTTTCGCAATGCAGTGAGGGGTGGGAGGCGACGAAGTTCTTGCTTGTGGTGTTAAGGTGGAGTTGGTGGAAGTATGTAAGGGTGATGGTTTGGATGTGGAGACTTGTCCGGTGGTAGTTGATGATTGAGGTGAATGTCTTTATGGAATAGGGAAAGGTGAACGGAGGTATGGTGGATGGCTGACTGGATGACAGGAAGCAGGAAAACAATGTTGTTCAAAATATTTGGACATCTGGGATGTTCAGGAGTGCAATGCTTCCTTGTTCACGCAGGTGTAGCGAGGGAAGAGGAATTTGGAAATTCAGATGGAGCTTTTACAGGTACAGGGTGGAAGGAGGTGCACTCCCGGCAATTATGTGAGTGTGTAAATTTGCATAAACATCCGTTGGGAGACTGTCGCCGGAGATGGAAATGATAAGTTCAACAAGGTGGAGGGAGGTGTCTGAAATGGACCAAGTGAATTTGGGTAGAAATTGTGGGCGAAGTCAATGAACTGCTCCGATTCACGCTCAGTGCAGAATACTTCACTGATGCAGTCATCGATGCACTGGCAGAAGAGTTGGAGCACAGTTCCTGTGCAGGTACTCAAGAGGGACTGCTCAATATAGGCCACAAAGAGACAGTCATAGCTGGAATCCATCCAGGATTCCATGGCAACCACTTTGATTTGAGCAAATTTGCAGCAGTTTAAGGGCATGTTACTGAGGATCGGATCAGTTCAGAAGGCTGGGAAATGTATTAATGGAGGTGGAATGAATGGTTCTAATGGAGAGGATGAACCGGAGAGCCAGGATGCTGTCCTTGTGGGGTATGGAGGTGTATAAGGACTGGACGTCCATAGTGTATATAAAGCACTGGGGAAAGGAAACTGGAAGTTGCTGAATAGATGGATGGTGTGGTTGGTATCGCATATGTAGGTGGGAAGTGCCTGAACCAAGAGGGACAGAATGGAGTCCAGGTGAGACGAGATGAATCTCGTGGGGCATGAGCACGCCGAGACAGTAGGTCAGCCTGATTAGTTGGGATTTTTAATCTTAGAGAACAGATAAAACCGGGCAGTACGGGGCTGGGGGATTATGAGGCTGGAGGCAGAGGAGGGGTCATCACCAGGAGCAATGAGGGCATGGGTAGTGCTTTACCTTCTGGTCTGATAGGTTCTGGTGAGGTTGCATGTGAATGAGGCTAGGATGTGGTGTTGGAGAGATAGCGTTCAGCATTTGTGACAGAGGTGTCCATTCCCCAGACTACCACTCCTCCATTTTTTCAGCGGATTTAAATATGAACTGTTAGTTGTTCTGGAACGAGGAAATTGCTGCATGTTCAGAGGCGATGAGGTTGGAGTAGGTGAGCGTGTGGAGAAATTGTAGAGGCCCACATCGCATTGTTAGTCTGCAATGAAGGATTCTAGAGCGGTACAACGCCTTCAGGTGGTGGCCAGCAAAGTGGCAACATTTGAGGTGTGCTCTCCCAAGATGCGTGAGCTGTTTACTTGAGCAAGTTTTCTGAAGAAATCCTGCAGTTAGCTCTGAGTTTCTTATAGATGGTCTGAGGGTGATACTGATGATTTCTGAAGCTTTCCATTGAAACTAACCGCCTTCGCCATCTTACTCACTAATTCACCATCTATATCTCTGCCACCCCGAGCATTCTGCCTCAGTTCAGATCCATATGATGCAAGATCAGCTGTCTCTTGATTAACGGCAATTCTGACCATAAGGAAGAGGCAGAAATAGGAAGAGGAAGCAAATAATGCAATGGTTGCTCCTTCAACTAAACAGAGTTGGTCTTCGGCCGGGCATGGTCTGTCCGATCACGTGGCCTCTGTGCTGTGACAATGCGGGCTGCAATAACATGGATCTGAAATGCTTTGTTGCACTGTCATGTCGATCTCATTTACTCTGTTGTACTGACAGTATATTACTTCGAATTTATTTTAAACACTGTATGTAATGTTACTACTTTCACTTTTATTCCTCTTTTTTATCTGAAATGTGTAGCTGTAAATCCACCAAGTCCAAACTGAGATGCAGCACTCTTGTGAAACCTCCTTTGTAATCCGCCCGCATCGCTCTCCCAGACAATGCTAATAATCTAAACATCTCTCGAAATAAAGAGATTTTTCCCCCACATCTCACTCTTCGTTCTCTTGCTGCCAATCTTGAAACTGTGATATTCAAATATCCACTTGTCATTGATTCGCATCAGTGTTGTTACACGGGGTGCAGGTCATTCAGCTGCTCCCAATGTGGGAAGTAATTAACTCGGTCGCCCATCTTCTTATAATCAGTGAATTCTCGCTGGGATGGAAGGTTTTAAATATCATGATTACAAAAAGTCTTTCAAAAGTCCTAAGGAACTGATATGCATTAAAAATGTTCAGATGATCGTTAAACTTTTAAATGTTCTGACTGTGGGATATTTTACTTAAAAGTATAGAAATCTGATGTCTTATTAATATGTTCAGACTGACAAGACGGCGTTCAGGTGTTCTCTCCATTGAGGTAGTCTGTGAGTCTTAAAACCTTGGCCCCACTATCAAAGGCAGTCTCTTCCGAGACTCAACAAATGGATCGGAAGAGCAGCCTCGACATTCGTCAGGCTAAAAAAGACACCCTGCGAAAACAGAAAGATGGTGATGCACACTAAAGTCGCATTCTACTGGAACTGCGGCATCAGCGCACAGCTTTAAGGCAGCAACAACTAGAGACTGTATTCCAGACAAGTTCGTAGTCTCAACACCTTCCACCTTTGCAGCCAATGAGGCATCCTGGATTGAGTGAATCAATAACATGCGCCCAGAAACCCAGTCTCTTCACCCTGCTCGAACACCTCTCTCTCCAATGGTTGGTCCACGTTCTCTGCATATCTGACGGGAGAATCCCTAAAGATCTCCTGTAAGGGGATTTGGCCTTCAGCAAGACAGCAGAAAGGCGCCATATCTTCATTTCAAAGATGTTGGAAAGAGAGAGATGAAGTCACTGAATGTGATCTTAAAGAGGCCGAAGGACATTGCAAGCGATCGCACTCACTGGAGGCTGGAATTACACAGAGGTCTAAGAAGAGGAGAAGTGATGCAGGGGCATGCTGCTGAAGAAAACCGCACCCGCCGAAATAAAATGCACCGTGACAACACCGGAGAACAGTGCTGCAGCTGAGACTGCCACTCCCGAGAAGGCATTAAAAGCCAAAGTCGATGCTGCTCAACAAAGATCGAAGAAAGATATCCCAGGTGCACATTCATAGTCTTGCGAGAATAACGGATGCCAGCAAATGACTGTGCAAAACTTTAATTGAATACCCTACATATATTCCTTTTCTCCAGCACTAAAATTCACTCTTTGCTGCCTTATCAATGCTACTACTCAACTAACAGTCGTTTCCCATTGAACTGTCGTAGACCTTTTTGAGCATCCCTTTCCATTGGCTGACAGTTTTTTCCCATAAATACTCTTTGGTATATTGATCCGATTTTCTGCTTCCTGTATGAACATTAGATACTGCACTAAGCGCTCACTTTTAATTCTTCAGTGACACTTGTTATTTTGGGAGTGCAAGACGTCATCGATCACTGTCACTCCAGTTTGGATTTGGCGACACTCTAGTACGTTGTGCAGCATGGTGAAGCTGGAGGGTTGGGGTTCGCAGATCGGTAATATTGTGACATATTGTTTTTGATGAAAGAACAGTCTGGGAATTTTTGGAAGTTCGTGGGGTCGACAGGAAGAATAAGTAAGCAAGTTGGAGATTCATAAGTCACTTGATTACCAATCTCAGACCGCGTCTGCACCCATTGTCTCAGCATGCTCTTGACCCACTGAACTCATCTCTACCTACCTCGACACTGTCCTACCCTCCTAGTCCAGGAACTCCCGACATACGTTCGAGACACCACCCACGCTCTCCACCTCCTCAAAGACTTCCGTTTGCCCGGCCCTCAACGCCTCATCTTCACCATGGATATCCAAACCCTCTACACCTCCATCCGCCATGACCAGGGCCTCCAAGCCCTCCATTTGTTCCTCCAACAGTACACTTCCTCCGACACTCTCATTCGTTTGGCCGAACTGGTCCTCACCCTTAACCATTTCTCCTTTGAAGCCTCCCACTTCCTCCAGAACAAAGGGGTAGCCATGGGCACACGTACGGGCCCCAGCTATGCCTGTCTCTTTGTTGGCTACGTAGAGCAGTTGATCTTCCGTAATTACACTGGCACCACTCCCCACCTCTTCCTCCGCTATATTGATGACTGCATTGGCGCCAACTCATGCTCCCGCGAGGAGGTTGAGCAATTCATCAATGTCATCAACACATTCCACCCGACCTTAAATTTACCTGGACCAACTCTGACAACTCCCTCCCCTTCCTGGACCTCTGCATTTACATTAATGACGACCGACTTGACACTGACATTTTTCACAAACCCACCGACTCCCACAGCAACCTGGATTACACCTCTTCCCACCCTACCTCTTGCAAAATTGCCATCCCGCATTCCCAATTCCTCTGCCTCCGCCGTATCTGCTCCCAGGAGGACCAGTTCCACCACAGAACACACCAGATGGCCTCCTTCTTTAGAGACCGCAATTTCCCTTCCAACGTGGTTAAAGAGACCCTCCAACACATCTCGTCCACATCCCGCACCTCCGCCCTCAGACCCCACCCCTCTAACCGTAACAAGGACAGAACGCCCCTGGTGCTCACCTTCCACCCTACCAACCTTCGCATAAATCAAATCATCCGCCGACATTTCCGCCACCTCCAAATAGACCCCACCACCAGGAATATATTTCCCTCCCCACCCCTTTCCACCTTCCGCAAATACCGTTCCCTCCATGACTACCTGGTCAGGTCCACGCCCGACTACAACCCACCCTCCCATCCTGGCACTTTCTCCTGCCACCGCAGGAACTGTAAAACCTGCGCCCACACCTCCTCCCTCACCTCTATCCAAGGCCCTAAACGAGCCTTCCACATCCATCAAAGTTTTACTTGCACATTCTCTAATATCATTTATTGTATCCGTTGCTCCCGATGCGGTCTCCTCTACATTGGGGAGACTGGGCGCCTCCTAGCAGAGCGATTTAGGGAACATCTCCGGGACACCCGCACCAATCAACCACACCGCCCCGTGGCCCAACATTTCAACTCCCCCTCCCACTCTGCCAAGGACATGGAGGTCCTGGGCCTCCTTCACCGCCGCTCCCTCACCACCAGACGCCTGGAGGAAGAACGCCTCATCTTCCGCCTCGGACTACTTCAACCCCAGGGCATCAATGTGAACTTCAACAGTTACCTCATTTCCCTTCCCCCACCTCACCCGAGTTCCAAACTTTCAGCTCAGCACTGTCCCCATGACGTGTCTGGACAAGTCCTACCTGCCTATCTCCTTTTCCAACTATCCACTCTACCCTCTCCTCCCTGACCTATCATCTTCATCCCCTCCCCCACTCACCCATTGTACTCTATGCTACTTTCTCCCCACCCCCACCCTCCTCTCACTTATCTCTCCACGCTTCAGGCTCACTGCATTTATTCCTCATGAAGGGCTTTTACCCGAAACGTCGATTTCGAAGCTCCTTGGATGATGCCTGAACTGCTGTTCTCTTCCAGTCCAACAAGTCGTAGATGTTGTAATATGTAGTTGGTGTATCCGATTAAACTATCAACAGAAATATTTCACAATTGGGCCTTGAGATTGGCGTTGACGTCACAACATCTCAGAATGTAATTTGTAAATAACGTGCCTGAGACAAATCTACATACGATCATAACTCCTAAAGAGAAATTTAGGGAGAAAACGTCCGGGCTATTCAGATAGAGGTTATTATTGTTGCCATTCAATTTGGAAGTTATACAGGTGACAGGACGAGAAACCATACTTGCTGTCAAGTTGTCGAGACTTGGATGAAGAAAGACAGAGGTGTTCTGTGGCCAGAGTAAACTGACTGAAATAGAATGGAGTTGTGAATGTTTGCATGCTTAGTGTCAATACAATATATATGCATTGTAGTCTACTGAAACAGTAAGAATAAGGAGTTTAAAATGAAGTCACCTTTGCATATTGATTGTTCTTTTTTTCAAAGTGGGAGTTGTAACAATACTATCATTTTTAAAAAAAGGTTATTTTCTCCTGGGTTTTTTGAAGAGAGGTCTTAAAGGCAGAGGTGCCGAACTGCCCACGGAAAACGGCTGAAGTCAAGAAATGCGGAGGCCTTTAGGATTTATTAAAATGTTAGGAACAATGGAAGGGCAGCGGCCAGCTCTCACAGACCAGGTTTTCTCGTTTTGTTTTTAGCTGCAGTATTCAGAAGCTGTTCGGGGTCCCAGAAGGGTTGGAAGCTTCAATATATGATCCCTAGCCCCTATTCCCTCTGAGATCTCTTCTAATATTGTATCTTTCTGGATTGGAAAACTGCATGTAAGAATCTTCAATTGAGTTTTTCTTTGTGCCAAGCGGTGTTTACCAAGGTACGGCATCTATTGTTTGTGTAAGTGTTCCAACACACAAGGTATCTCAATTGTTCTTTTCTTTCATTGTATTTTAACTAAAGAATTTGAATAGATGATATTTTGTTTCACACTTCATATCTACGGTTAAAATAAGGAAAAGTTTGGGTAACATTCTTAAAATATTTTACGGGAATCTAATCTGATGCATAACTCTCGTTGCTCAGGGGCTTCTGACTCTCTCCTGTTATTGAAACTTTGGTGAAGGGGCTGGGGATGGTTTGCTGGAGGTTGTGTTGTGAGCTGCCTCAGACATTTAGGGAGACTTGAGGATTTGGTGACCCAACTCTGGATGAAGCATGGGGACTGTATTTACAACATCTGGGTCTGCAACATGAACACCAAGTGGAGCAGAGGCTGCAGCTCTGAAACCATGGAGTGAGTGTGTGTGGGGAAAGGGATCTACTCTATCCACCCCGTGTTTTCCAAGACCATCTTCCCAAGCTGAAATGAACCCAGGAGCAGAGTGTGAGGAGGTCCTGATGGTACACAGCAGTGCCACCTCCTAAAACATGACCTGCAGCGTGACATCAGGGGGAGGAAGGTGCTTCCAGTGGCTGTTAGGATCATTGTTTCAGTCCACGTCTACGAACTTTCCAGGCAGGACTGGGTGACTTATCCATCATTTCCCAGTATGCCAACATCAGTGTCACCATTCAGAGACGGAGGATAAAAATGGTGGATGAGGTGAATACAATGTTTTCTCCCTCAGCAGAGAACTGCCGAGCATATCCTTGTTTTCCCAGTAAAATGGGATTCCCAATGATGTACATGGCTCTGCGGGTCCCCATGTCATTCAGGAGATGGAAGGGAACTGAAGGACATCTCACTCCATTAATGTTACAGTGCGCCCATGCACAGTACATAATGTTGGTGAATACCCACTGTCCGAGAAGCAGCCACAGCCTCTTCATTCAGAAGCTGTCAGACCATCCCATCATATTGGTCTCCATATAGAAAGAAATGAATGTATCTTAAAGGCCATCCCGTTGCTACACGTTTCAAAACACTGTCCCCACTGCCAACCAACATCCAAATTTCGGTAGGAACTGAGAGCACCCGGGCCCCTGGGAATGTCACGAAGCAGAGAGATGGAGCAAAACCTCCCATGTCTGAACTGCTCTGAGTGAACTCCCCACTGCACAGTATTACTAAGCCCTGTCATCGCGCTCCACTTCAGTAACATAGTCCCTTCCATTCTTCCTGTAAATGTAATGTCAGTTTATATCGTATTCTTTTCCCCTGCCTCTCTTGATAATTTAATGTATTACTTATTGCAGAGTCATCAATAAAAGTAGTTACAGTACATCTGTTGCATATTCCTGATCATTGATATAGGTTACAAATAGTTGAGGACCAAGCACTGGTCACTGTGGGATTCCATTGGTGACGTTCTGTCAAACTGATTGAGACTGATTTATCCGGAGTGGCTGCTTCCTGTTTGATAACCAGCCCTCCCCCATTCCTGTGTAACATATTCGAAGGGCTAAGTAAGAACAAGGAACATCAGTCAGTGATTCAGCCTCTCCATTTGCTCCACCACTGAATACAATCATGACTGATGTCATTGCCGTCTCTGTTCCACTTTTCTGCCATCTCTCCATCCTGAAACTCTGGTCTGTTGTTGTAGATTGCTGCACATGAAAAAAAAATCCACTCCACATCTACACTGTCAATTACTTTTAGCATTTTACAGACCTCAAAGAGATCTCCTTTCTTTATTATAAACATGAAACTATAGACCTGAACTGCTCAAACTCTCTTTATTAGACAAACCCCTCATCCCTGGAATCAATCTAATGAACCTCTTCTGAATTGCCTCCAATGCAAATGCATCCTTCCGCAAGTCAGGGCACCCAAACTCTACTCCATTTGCAGCGTCACTAATGTCTTGCGTAGCTACTTCAACACTCATTATCTTTCTACTCCATCCTTTTACAAATAAAAACTGAACCAACGCTTGCCTTTCCCATTACTTACTGTACCTGCATGCAGGTTTTCTGTGAAATACACGTGAACACATAGACCCCTCTGCACCTGAGCACTTTGACGTTTCTGTCCGTTTAGAAAATAATTTACCTTTCTATTCCGCTGGCCAAATTGAATAATCTCATAGCTATCCATTTTAAATTTCATTGTCAAGTGTTAGCCCATTCCCCCAAACTATCCATATTTATTTTTAAACCTCTTACATCTTCATTCCGAAATAATTTCCCACCGATGTTAGCGTCATCTGGAAAATTGGTTATAGTATTTTCTACCCTGTCAACCGAGTAATAATATTGATGAAAAAAAGTTAAACCATGCGTACTGAAATCTATGGCACCCCACAAGGTACATTTGCCAGAAGGAAATGACACATGTATTCCATCTGACTGTATTTTGTTGTTTGACCAATCCTCCATCCAAGCTAATAATTACTCCTAAACCCATGTTGTCTGATCTTACCACTTACTCTTTGGAGAAGCAACATATCCAATCCCTTCCGGAAGAGCAGATATATTCCATCTCCAGGATTTCCACGAATCACCTCCTTTGTGACATCCTCAAATAAATCAAGCAAACAATTCAAACACGATTTAGCCTTTGTAAAACCATGTTGACTCTGACGAATTGTGCTTTAACTTTGCAAATGTCATGAACATTGGACCCTAACAATTTTCCTTAAATTACAATAGTTTATTGTTACACTTTAGTCCCGAATGTATACCATTGTTACAAGTTTTTGCCTTTGGAAAGCCTTTACGTTTTATTTGAATTCCTGTTTAACAGGCACACGTTTTTAAGAGATCTGCTCCAATTGCTGTATAAGAGCCATGTGTGGCTGAATGGACTCATCATCCTGCTGGTGTATAAACTCGATGGGCTGACGTCTTTCTGGTGTTCCCATGTTGTCGTCTCCAAGTCCAGAATGACCTTTTCTTGTTGATGTGTGAGAGGGTTGGGGGATTATGGAATTGATGATGAATGGCTATTGACGGAAACGTTCGATTTTCCTGCTCCTCGGATGCTGCCTCGCCTGCTGTGCTTTTCAAGCACCACTCTGATCAAAACGCAGGGAATAGACAGTATTGTTGAAAGATTATTGTCCTTCTCTAATCTATCACCATAACGGGAGATCTGGAGTAAATCTCACAATAAAGCTTGAGAAGAAAATTAGTGATGTGGTGAGATGATTTCTGTCATTAATTTCCCCACAATCCACTTCACTGAGATTTCACTGAATCATGTGAGGTGGAGCTCAGAAACAGGAAGGAGGAGCATTGATGGGAGTTATATATCAAAGTGAAAGCTGCAATACGTATGTTGGGCATGTTATAAAACAGAAAATGGGATATTTATGTTTCTGTGTACTGCATCAATAATGTACTATTTAAATTATATCTAAGCTGTGCGAACCCAACGGAATGCTAATGCTGGGAAAAATGGCTTTCATGAGCACGTGTGAGATGGCTTGCATTAACATTATTTCGAGCACCGAGCTCGAGATCAGGTTATTTAAGAATTGGTGTTGGATGATCAGAAGAGCGAATTGAAAACTTTGCTGTAAACGACCTTTTGGGAACAGTGACCGCAATTTTTTATTTGAGATTCGATTCCCCGCAGTATGGAAACAGGCCCTTCGGATCAGCAAGTCCATATCAACCCTCCAAAGAGTAATCCACACAGACCGGTTTCCCTCTGATTAATGCACCTACTGCTATGGGCAGTTTAATATGGCCAATTCACCTGACCTGCACATCTTTGGACTGTGGGAGGAAACCGGAACACCCGGAGGAAACCCACGCAGACGCGGGGAGAATGTGCAAATTCCACATAGACTGTCGTCCGAGGCTGGAATTAAACAGGGGTCCGTGTTATTGTCAGGCAGCAGTGCTAGACAATGAGCCACGGTGCTGCCTCTATTGGTTTTCTTTTATGCTGTTTGAGTACACGACAGTTTTTGTTTTATTTGAAGTAACGGTTATGTATCTGATTCAGGCAAGCCATGAAGGTGCGAGGAGAAAGTGGGGACTGCAGATGTTGGAGATCAGAGTCGAAGAATGTGGTGCGAGAAAAGCACAGCCAGTCAGCCAACATATTAGTAGCATGACAATCGATGTTTTGGGCAGAAGCCGTTCATCAGGAAGGAGGCTTCTGGGCCAAAGGGGCTGAGAGATAAATGGGTGAGAGGTGTGGCGGGAGGACGGAGCCAGAAATGTGATAGGTAGATGGAGGAGGGGTTGAAAGTGATAGGTGATGAAGGGAGACAGAACGCTTTATCTACTGCATCCATTCAACCCGATGTGGTCTCCTCAACGTTGGCGAGACAGGACATCAACTAATGGATCGTTTCAGAAACCATCTCTGGTGCAGCCATACTGACCAACTCACCACCTTGTGGCTGAACACTTTAACTCCCCTACTCACTCCACCAAGAACATGCAGGTCCTGGGCCTCCTCCATCGCCAAACCCTAACCACTTGATGCATGGAGGAAGTACGCCTCATCTACACCTTGGGACCCTCCAACCTTAGGGGATTAATGTGGATTTCGTCAGTTTCCCCATTTCCCCTCTCCCAACTTATCCCAATCTTCCAAATCGGCACTGCTCTCTTAATGTTCCTGTATGTCCATCTTCCTTTCCAGCTATCCACTCGACCCTCCTCGCCGACCTATCACTTTCACAATCCCCTCCCCACCCCCCCCCCACCCCCACACCCACCCCCATTTCCCTATTAGATCAAAGGAAGCAGCTTAGAAAAATGCCAAGTATTGTAGTAAGCAAGTGGATTCAGCGTAATATAGGGCCAAGCAAAGAAGGACAAAGAAACAGAGATAAAAATCAAAAAGAGAAAAAGCATGCCAACAAAAAAATCAACGTAAAAACTGCTAAGAAGCTTCTCTCAATGTATGAAACAACAATAAAAGCAAGGTCAAGTGTGGGACAGTGAGTGTGCGGACAGGATAATTTATTGTAGAGAACAGAGACATTACAGGGAAAATAAACAATTTCTTTGTGCCTGTCTTCATGGAAGAATTATATCCAGAAATTCTCCCAGAAATACCAAGTGACCAATGGACTTGTGTAAGTAAAGTCTATGATCATTCATATCTGTAATGAGGTAATATTTGAAAAGATAATTGGTTTGAGTGTTGATAAATCTGACAGACCAGATTTATTTCATACAAACATTTCAGTGGAAGCAGTAATAATCATATTGGTTGCATTACGGATTTTCACATTATTTTCCGACACCTTCCCAAAAAGGAGGTAGCCAATCGGGATAAGGGACGGTTATAAATATTATCCGCCAGTTTAAGTAAGGATGAAGATGGAGAGTGATGAACTACAGAGCAGTAACTTGTCATCCGCAGTCGGGTGTCTGTTGGACTCGATTTCAAAGAACATGCTTCGAGATATAGAGAAGGTAATGGGAAAACTGGCGAGCATGATATCTCAAGAGGGTTGGAATATAAAAGCACCGTTGTGCTACTGAGACTTTATAAAGCTCTGGTTAGGCCCCGTTTGGAGTACTGTGTTCAGTTTTGGTCCCCACACCTCAGGAAGGACATACTGGCGCTGGAACGTGTCCAGCGGAGATTCGCATGGATGATCCCTGAAATGGTTGGTCTAACATACGAGGAATGGCTGAAGATCCTGGGATTATATTCATTGGAGTTCAGAAGATTAAGGGGAGACTTAATAGAAACTTACAAAATAATACATGGCTTGGAAAGGGTGAATGCTAGGAAATTGTTTCCTTTAGACGAGGAGACTAGGACCCGTGGACACAGCCTTAGAATTAGAGGGGGTAATTCAGAACAGAAATGCGGAGACATTTCTTCAGCCAGAGATTGTTGGGCCTGTGGAATTCATTGCTGCAGAGTGCAGTGGAGGCCGGGACGCTAAATGTCTTCAAGGCAGACATTGATAGATTCTTGATGTCACGAGGAATTAAGGGCTACGTGGAGAATGCGGGCAAGTGGAGTTGAAATGCCCATCAGCCATGATTTAATGGCGGAGTGTACTTGATGGGCCGAATGGTCTTACTTCCACTCCTATGTCTTATGGTCTAATGATAATGAATCTATGAAAGGAAAGCCAAAAGTGGCAAACATTTTTTGGAATGGTTTGAAGATAATTCTTGTCGACTTTAGCAATGAGGAAACAATGGATAGAGTACAGTTGTATATTCAGGAGCATTGTTTAAAAAACTCACACACTATTATCATAAGAAAAGCTAAAGCAAAACGTATTGTGCAGATGGGACAGTAAAAATTAGGTTTACATTCATGTGAGTGTAATTGGAATATAGAAGATGTCGTACACCCCTTGCATAGCGTGTTGCTGAGACAAAACTGAGAGTATTGTGTACTGATGTGTAGTCCCCATCTAAGAAAGAATATACTGAGTACAGAGTAACTGCAAAAGGCATTCTGCAGATTAATACCTAAGATGGCAAGATTGTCTGATTGGGAAACTCAGCCTGTGATCTCGAATTTCAAATAATGAGACGTGATTGTAATGAATCTTAGAAACTTAGAAACATAGAGGGGACTGAATAACAGAGGGACATGGAGCAGTGCAAGCAGGCGAGATTAGGGAGAATCCCATGATATTCTGCACGGACAACAAGCAGAAAAGATTAATCAGTGAACAGTTGGTGTCCATTAGAAACCCAGGGGGCAATCTGTGTGTGAAGCTGGAGAATATTGAGAGATTGTAACATGAGAGCTTCACATCTGTTTTACTTGGGAGAAGGAGGAGGCATGTACAGAATTCGAGAAGATGGATGGGGAAGCTCTTGAACAGATTGATGTAAAATGCGAGCAGGAATTTAAGGCTTTCGCTGGTAGAAAATTGGACTGATTGCCAGGTCTGATTGAGTTGTATCAGAGGCTGTCGTGGGAGACAAGGGAGGAAAGACACTGACTGAAGAATTTAATTAGAATCTGACCATAGGGGAGGTGCCAGAAGACTGGAGAACAGCTAATGCGATTCCACTTTAAAGTAAGGATGGAAGAGATAGACCGGGAACTATAGAAAGGCAAGTACTAAATCACTGTTAGGGAAATTACTAGAGAAAATAGGGAAGGAGAAAATTGAACTCCAATCAGAATGGCAAGGCTTAATCAGGGATAATAATCAGAACTTTATCAGAGGTAAGTCACACCTACCGAATGTGAATTAGTTTGAGGAGGCCGCTTAATTAGTTTTGCAGCAAGGCCTTTGACAAAGTTCCACATGGGAAAATGAAAAATAAAGTAAACTCTCATGGAATCAAGGATAACTTGACAAGTTACAACGAAAGTTGTCTCAGTGGCAGGAGTCGGAGGGTGTTGGGAGAAGGCTGTTTGTGTGACTGGAGACCAGTGTCCCCTGGTGTACCAAACGGATCAGTGCTGTGTCCCTTGTTGTTTGTGGTATTCATAAATGGTGCAGATGTGAATGGAACGGGGTGGGTGAAGGGGTGGGGGTTGCGATAGGTAAGTTTGTGTTTGCCTAGTTGGTTGGTAGTGAGGAGAAAGGTCTTATGTCACGGAAAGGTACACATAGATTGGTCAGATGGGCAGATCAATGGCAGATGGAACGCAAACCTAACAAATATGATGAGATACACTTTGGAAGAAGGAACCAGACGGGGTGGACTCAATGAATGGCAGCACAGTAGGAAGCTCAGAGGGTGCTTCTCCACGCACCCCTGAATGTGACTGGACAGGGTAGAACGTTAGTTAAGAAGTGGACCTTGGGTTTGGCAATTATTAATCGGGGCGTAGATTACAACAGATATTCACGGCTTTGGTGAGGCCAATACAGAGTGCTGTGTGTAATTCTGGGAGCCACATTACAGTAAGGAGGTGATGGTACTGGAGGGTGTGCTGAGGAGATTTTCAGGGATGTTCTCTGGGATGGAGCATAGCAGCTATGGAGAGAGGCTGGGTAAGCTCGGGTTGTTTAGTTTGGAGCAGAGGATGCTAAGGGGGATGTAATTCAGAAGGACAGGATGATGAGGGGCATGTAGAGGTTGGATCGACAACAGCTGTTCATTTTAGTCAGAGGGCCAAGAACAAGGGAGCACACATTTAAAGTGAAGGGTTTCAGATTTAGTGAGGATTAAAAGATAGTTATCTTTTACCCAGAGAGTGTTGGGGTCAGAAATTTAATTCCTGAGAGGAGAGTTATCACGGGTATGCTCACAGCCAATAAAAAGTGCTTGGACGAGCAATTGGCAGCGTCATAATATTCCAGGCTATGGGCCTGGTTGTAGGAATGTGGAACTACGGTAGATCGTGCTGTATTTCTGTCAGTACAGAATATGTAGTCGTGTGAGTGTATGGCTGTGCAAGGTCAGTCATTGAGCCCCCTAAGGCAGGAATTGATGGGTTTCTGAAGAGTATATTTACAAGAGTTATAAGAGTGAACTGTAATAGTTTGTAAAATTATGCCAATGTGAGAAGTATGAGAAAACAATTGCAGCTTCCTTACAATCTGAAACCAAAGAATGGATAATAGAGAACAGGGAAATGGCAGAACTATGAAGCCACTACCTCAGTTCTGTCTTCACAGAACTTTCTATCATTACTAGGAAAACGAAGTCTGTGTGTGGAAAATGATATAGCACATGGAACATAAAACATAGTAAGTACATGGTTTTGGAGAAAATATTGGGAGTGAAAGTAATGGTCATAGACAACACTAAAATGGATTTATGAAATGGGAATTATGTTTGAGAAGCAGACTGGGAGACAAATGAAACAGAAGGAATGCATGTAAAACATTTGCATTTTCAGAAAAAAAATTGGTAAAGCTCCAAGCCCAGTTTACAAAACTAAATCTTAGTGGATTGGGGCGAATATAGGGCCATGTTTCTAGCTGGCTGGGAACAGTGAGTAGAAATATACAGAGTCGTCAAGCAACATCCAGACGTCGTATGAAAGGTACGATTCTGTGAGTATGACTATGTCCCAGACGCCCCATCACCTTTCCTGGATATCTCTTGTCTCAGCAGCAGGACAGACACAGCAGAAATGGCGGCACAGAGGGATACAGTTGTAAGCTCTTGGAGTCCTCAATAGTGACTCCGTGTCCCATGAAGTCTCATGGTGTTAGTTTACGCATGTGAAAGAAAACCTCCTGCCGATTACCATGTACCAGCCTCTCTCAACTGATGAGTCAGTACTCCTCCATGCTGACTAACACTTGGAGGAAGCACTGATGGTACCAATTGCTGGGGTATTTTAATGTCCACCAACATGAGTAGCTCAGCTGTTGCATTACTGATTGAGGTGGCCGGGTCCTAAAGAATATAACTGCTATACTGTGTCTATGGCAGGCGGTGAAGGAACCAACAAGAGGAAAATACATACTTGACCACATCCTTACTAATCTGCTTTTTGCAGAAGTATCTGTCCATGATAGCATTGGTAAGAGTGACACGCTCATGGTCATTGTGGCGACAAAGTCCCACCTTCACATTGAGAATAACCTCCATCATTTTGTGTAGCACTGTCACCGTACTAAATGGGACAGACTTCAAGAAGATCTAGCAGCTCAAGTCTTGGTTTCCATAAGGTGCTGTGAGTCAGCAATAGCTGCAGAATTGTACTCCAGCGCAAACTCATGGCCTGGCATATCCCCCTCACAACAATTTCCATCAAGCCAGAGGATCAAACTTGGTTCAATGGAGAGTGCAGGAGGGCAGGAGCAGAAACAGGCATAACTGATAATGATGTGTCAGCCTGGTGAAGCCACCAACCAGGACAATGTGTGTGCCAAGCAGCATAAGCAGTAAGTGATAGACAAAGCTAAGTGATTCCCACAAGCAACGGTTAAGATCTCTGCAATCCTTCCACTTCTAGTTGAGAATAGATATGGACAACTAAACAAGGCATTTGAGGACAAAATTCCAAAAATATCCCTGTCCTTAATGATGGAAGAGCCCGGCACTTCAGTGTATAAGATAAGGCTAATGCATTCGCAACAGTCTTCAGTCAGAAGTGCTGAGTGGATGATCCATCTCGGCCTTCTCTCGTGGTCCTCAACAATTCAGTTACCAGTCATCAGCTAATTTGATTCAGTCCACGCGATATCCAGATTCAGTTGGAGACACTGGATTCTCGAAAGGGTACATACCCTGACAACACTCTGGCAATAGTACTGACAACTTGTGCTGCAGAACTTGTGACTGCCCTAACTAAGCTGTTCCAATATCGTTACAACAACGACATTTCCCCGATTACATGGAAAATTACTCAAGCATCCCCTATACATAAAAAGCAGAACAAATCCAATCCGGCCAATTACCAATTACCAATCAGTAAAGTGATGGAAGGTGTCAGTGCTTTCAAGCAGCACCTGCTCAGCAATAACCTGGTCAATGACGCTCAGTTTGGGCTCCACCAGGGTCATCCAGCTCCTGACCTCATTACCTTGGTTCAAACATGGACAAAAGAGCTGAATTCCAGAGGTGGGGTGAGAGTGACAGCCCTTTAAAACAAGGCTGCCTTTGACCAAATGTGGCATCAAGGGGTGTTAGTAAAACTGGAATCAATGGGTATCAGGGGCAAACTCCCCGCTGGTTAGAATCATACCTGACATTTAGGAGGATGGTCTTGGTTGATAAAGGTCAGTCAACTCAGCTCCAGGACAAGTCTGTAGGAATCCCTCGGGCAGTGGCCTAGGTCCAAACATCTTCAAGGCTGCTTCATCCATGATCTTCCCTCCATTTTAATGTCAGAAGTGGGGATGTTCGCCAATGATTGTACAATGTTCAGCAACATTTGTGGCTCCTCAGAAACTGAAGCAGTCCATGTCCAAATGGAACAACATCTGGACAGTATCCAGGCTGACAAGTGCCAAGTAATATTGACTCCACACAAATGCCAGATCGTGACCATCACCACTAAAATACAATCTAACCACTGCCCCTTGACATTCAATGGTGTTACTGTCACTGAATCCACAGTGGACTGCAGCGGTTCAACAAGGCAGCTCATCACCACCTTCTCAAAGGCAACCAGGGACAGGCAATCAGTACTCGCCCAGACAGTCACACCCAGATTCAGGAGTTTTTTTTAGAGTTAGCAGAGGAAGGTTGCTTAGGTATTATAGGGATCGGTGCTCAGGCCCCAGCTGTTCACAATACCCATTAAACATTTGGTTGTAGGAATTAAATACAATATATCCCAACATGCTGAAAGAACTAAAGGATGTTGGATTGTGAGTGGGTGAGGAGGTTGTAAAAAAGCTTCAAGGTGACTAAGACAAGTGGAGTGAATGGGCAAATACGTGGCAGATGGTGAGCAATGTGGGTAGAGGTGACGGTGTGCCCTTTGGTGGGAACAATAGATTGGAAGCGTATCATTTGAAAAGGGATTGTTTGAAATATGTTGATCTACAAAGGGACGTATGCTCCTTTGTGTTGTTTCCTTCTGTGCAGTCCTCCCAGGTCCCTGCAGCGCAGTGAGGTCTGAACCCAGAATTCAACACTGGGAATGGCATTGGCACGCTGCCCAGTGCACATAGAGCCACCAATTGGGGAGATGTAACATTGCAAAGGATCTGGATCTCCCTGTACACCAGTCACTGAAAACAATATTGCAAAAAATAAAGCAGTTAGGAAGATAAATGGTGTGTTGACCTTCATTTCAGAGGGATTTGAGTCCAGGAGTAAGGGTGTCTTACTGCAGCTGTACAGTTCCTTAGTGAGACCCCCTCTCGAACATTGTGCAGTATTGTGTGCAGTTTTGGTCTCTGTACCTATCAAAGGACAAACCTGACATTGAGGGAGCGCAGTGAAGGATGACCAGACCGATGTTTGTGATGACAGGCTTGTTGTGGGAGCAGAGTTTTGGGCGACTGGGCCTGTATTCTATGGGCTTGAGGAAAATGTGTGGAGACCTCAGTGAGATATATACAAAACTCTGACAGGGTGAGATACATTGGAAGCAGGGATGATAATTCCCCAGGCTGTGGTGTCTAAAACAAGGGGCCACAGTTTTAGGTACAGACAGGCCATTCTGCATTGACATGACAACAAATGTCTGCACCGGGAGACTGGTAAACCTGGGGAATGTGCTGGAATCTGGAAGCCAACGCACTCAATATAAATAAGGATTTAGAGACAGTAAAGGAATGGTGGGAGAGCAGGAGAACGGTGTGGAAAGAAAAGGCCAACCATCATTATACTGAATTGGGTAGCAAACTCGATGGACCAAAGGGACTACTATACTTCCTATTTATAGATTTCCAAGGTTACTCACATTAACGGATATATTCATAATGTGGGATAAGTGCATTGAGGAGATGTTTGAACATGAACTGGAATGGGGGAGGCTCAATGTGTTTTACAACCTCCTTCTTTACCTGTGTTTCTGTGTAGTCTGTGGGAAGGTTGTCACAAACTCTCAGATGTTAGGAAGGAGATATCTGCAGGATCGACAGGATTGTGTTTACCGTTCCCTTTTCCGATACGGAGGCTGGTGCTGCCTGTTCCGTCTGGTTTTATTCTTTAAAAACTCGGAACAGTTTGATACAATTGAGTATGTTGCTTGGCCGATTCAGAGACGATTGAAGAGTTTATCACATATCTATGTGTCTGGAGTCACGTTTAGGCCAGACTAGGAAAGCACGGGAGACTTGCTTCCTGAAAGTACATTGGGGAAGGAAATTTGGGGTTTACCAGCGACAATGGCTTCATGGTCGCTGTTACTCACACCAGATGTTAGATCTCAATATTGTATTAACTGTTTTAACTTCCACACAGAACATGAGCTTGGTCTGGGTTAATGATCCAGTGACATTTCCACAACAGTACCATCTCCACATGGGGACCTATTGGAAACCACATTGAGCAGGTTATTTCTGTGCTGCTTGACAGCTCTGTCAAAAAGAATTCCCACTAATGTGACTGTCGTGGTGGGATGAGGAGGAGGTAATTGGTCAGATTGTAATTATTCTCCTCTTAGGGAACTGGACATAGCTGAGTAATTTTCCACATTACCAGGGAGATGTCAGAGTTGGAGCTGGAATGAAACAGCTTCCCCAGGGACACGGCTTGTTGTGCAGCACAAGTCTTCAGTCCTATTGAAGGAATGGGGTCAGGACCCATTGCCTTTGTCGTATCTACTGTGTTCAGCTGTTTCTTCATGTCACGTGCAGCGAATCAAACTGGTTGAAGACTGGCATCTGTGAGTCTGTGGGCATCATGGCGAGAGTGATTTGGATTATCGACTCAACACTTCTGGCTCAGATACAGATGCTATTTCCTTGTCTTTTACTCTGATGTGTAGGCCTGTTCGATGATTTAGAATGGGGATGTTTGTGGATCCCTTGCTTCCAGTCTTTTGTTTAATCGTCCATTACCATTTATGACTGAATGAGGCAGGACTGCGGACCTTCACACAGATCTGTTGGTCAAGTGCAGTAACCTTAATGGGTTAGCATCAGGTTTAGGTTCACATGACATGTTCACCCACACTCGTCACTGAGCCATAGATCGTGTTGATTGTAATGGCAGACTAAGGAGATTATCCCTGGGCAAAAAGTTACAGGTTGTGGTTGAATGCAGGTCTGCTTCTCCTGCTGCTGTGGTCTACAGCACCTACATAAATACGCAGTTTCCAGCTGCAATATCTGCAATGCAATTCTGCTGTCTGTCCCCCAGTTCTCACTGAGACCCATCAGCCCTGCCCTCAGTCACCTAATCTGGTTTCTGATGTGATAACACTTTCATTTTCATTTTCTCATTCTGCTGAAGTCATGCTTCCAATCTGACACATTCCATAAAAAACATTTTACTGATTTTAATTCACTTGTTTAATTCATCTGAATCTTTTTCCTTGAGTAATACCATCTTCTGTGTTTAAATTGAATATTGTTCCCTCTGTTTCTCTCCCTGACCATGATTAAGAGCTCTGTAGTGTCAGTGATGCCAGCGTTATGTAGTTTCAGAGCCAATTAATTCTCTGGATTCCCAATCATCTTCACCAAATTGTATGCTTTCTGTTTTGGTTTGATGCATTATCACTCATGGCTGCCTTGTCCTCCCATGAGTATGTTTCATCTTTTTTGGGAGAATTTCTGATTTCCTCCGAATTATCCACAGAAACCCCTGCCATTGCTGCTCCATGGTCTTCCCTGCTCGGCTCCCATTCTAATTTACTCTGGCCAGCTCCTTCCACATGTCATTGTAGTGACATTGCTCAATTATAATCACATTACATCAGGATGACAGCAATAGATATAAACCGAGAGAAAGAGTTTTGAGAGATGGGATATACAGAATAATTGGCAGATTTCTTAACTAGATACAAAGAAAGAACGGGAGCGAGGATATAGATGAGGAAATGTGAAAAATGAGAAAACTAGATTATTGAAAGATGTAGATGCACATCCCTCAATGTTTTGTTAATTCCTGTGTGCTGTGGTCCTTTGTACAGTGCATGTACAACAGAATAATGTGTTCAAATGCTGGATCTGATGCCAGAATTTTAATCTCTAATAATATGACAGACAGTAGCTTTGGAAAGAACCCAGCAGGCCAATATATTGAAGTCCCGGTAGAAAGGGGATTAACTGAAATAAGTTGGGATACCAGAAACAAGAGTTTTTAACACACATCCTGATAAGAATGAGAGATAAGAGAATTCCAGAAAAGGAGGGAGCAATGAGAGAAGGGGAACATATCAATTTAGATTAGCATCAAATAGTGTTTTTTTTAATTTTATACATCATGTGCATCATTTTTCGATAACTGTGTCTCCATTATTCATTTAGAATGTGTTGTGCACATATGAAAAATATCTGCACACACATATTGATTAAACAATGTATACAAAATCATTTTTCCGCCATTGAAATGGTCCTGTTGTCGTGTTACCAGGATACATGAACACCAACTGGCCACTAAAAAAAAAGACATGACCCACTGTCATTGTGTTCCATACATACAGAAAGAGAAGGGCATCACTTTGACTGGAACAACACATATTTTGGAGGAATGGCACTCTAACCAGAGGTCCGTCAATAAACACATCAATTTAGATCGTATCTACCTTGTCTAGTAATAGGAAAAACCGGAAATGACATCACCCACCTTAAGAATCGAAGACATGTAAATAGAGAGGTGGGACATAACACCAGCAATTCAGCAGAGACTACCACTGAGGATGTCATCTAGGCATGGTGACGAAACGTCTGATAACACACCTTCACATTCAGCGAGCTAACATGCATACATAAAAATTGCTATTTTTCATTAATTAGTGGGACTTAGGAGTTCTCTGTCACCCACATTTTAACAGATTTTGATGTGAGGTGAGATTTTCTGGGTGTGTGGTTTTAATTAACAGAGGGGTTCAATATTGATGTCATAACAGTTTGTGGACTTGCCATATGGGATTTGGACAGATTTGAACAGATTTGGGGTGCAGAAGGTCCCAGCAGATTCCAACACATAGCAATTAGTGACCTAGATCTTCAAATAAAACCGGTGGGAAAATTCATTTAATTCTTTTAACTTGTGGTTGGTTAAATTAAAAAGGAGAGAAATGGCTTTTAATTAAATTAAAGAGGTTCCTAAATTTGCCAAGGAAGTTTACAAAGACAGAAGAAGGAATATTTTTAGAATTAGCAAATAGGTTGGAATTGGGTTTAACCAGGGACAAAAGGAAAACTGAAATTGTAATTGAGATGGTCAAGCATTTTGGTGTGTCAGAGAAACAGGCAACTACAGTCTAGTTCGAAAAAAACTTAAATTGAAAATATGGCAACTGGAGTTAGAAGATGAAAAAAGTGATGGAAATAGAGCGAGAAAAAAGAGAAAGGGAAAGAGAGGAAGAAGAGAGAGAGAATTTGAAATTCAGAAGTTGGGAATTAGACAAGAAAGTTAAATTATCATGAGAGAAATGAAGGGAGAACGTAGGGCTGTATGCAGCTATGTTAATACATTGCCATATTCCGGTGAGAAAAATGTCAAAATTTGTTTTTATTTCATTTGAAAAATTTGGCTCGGCAGATGGTGTGTCCAGTGAGCTTGTGAGTAATGCTCCTTCAGATTAAGCTGGTGGGCACAGCTCGTGAGGTATATGCAGCGCTGTCAGATGAAGGGTCAAGAGATTATGCAGATGTCAAACGGGCTATTTTGAGTGGTTATGCATTGGTACTAGAAAAATATAGACAGAGGTTCCGAAATATAGAGACGAAACCAGGTCAGACTTATGTTACATTTGAAAGAGTTAACCAGTCACTTTGATAGATGGGTGCTGGCCTTAAAAATGCATAAGACCTGTGAGGCTGGACGGGAAATTATTCTTCTGGAGGAGTTTAAAGACTCACTTCCAGAGAGGGTAAGAATTCATGTGACTGAACAGAAAGTTCAAGAAGTGAGAAGCGTGGCAGAAATGGCAGGTAAATCTGAGGGGTCACATCTGCTGGGAGCTCATCCACGTACCAGCCTCTGTTTAAAGATGTGACCCCTCAGGTTTCCTTTTATTCTTCCCCTCTAACCTTAAACTGATCCCATCTCGTCCTCGATTCTCCCTTGGAAAACACTGAGGGCATTCACCCTATCCATATCCCTCATAATTTGATACAGCTCTATAAGATCCCCCCTCAGTCTCCTACACTCCATAGAAAAGGGCCTAGCTTGTCTTACCTCTCCCTCTAACTCAGACCGTTGGGTCCTAGCAACGTCCTTCTAAATTTCTTCTGCACTCTTTCTAATTTCATAGAACATAGAACATAGAACAATACAGCACAGAACAGGCCCTTCGGCCCACGATGTTGTGCCGAACATTTGTCCTAGCTTAAGCACCCATCCATGTACCTATCCAATTGCCGCTTAAAGGTCACCAAAGATTCTGACTCTACCACTCCCACAGGCAGCGCATTCCATGCCCCCACCACTCTCTGGGTAAAGAACCCACCCCTGACATCTCCCCTATACCTTCCACCCTTCACCTTAAATTTATGTCCCCTTGTAACACTCTGTTGTACCCGGGGAAAAACGTTTCTGACTGTCTACTCTATCTATTCCTCTGATCATCTTATAAACCTCTATCAAGTCACCCCTCATCCTTCGCCGTTCCAATGAGAAAAGGCCTAGCACTCACAACCTATCCTCGTAAGACCTATTCTCCATTCAAGGCAACATCCTGGTAAATCTTCTCTGCACCCTCTCCAAAGCTTCCACATCTTTCCGAAAGTGAGGCGACCAGAACTGCACACAGTACTCCAAATGTGGCCTAACCAAAATCCTGTACAGTTGCAACATCACTTGACGACTCTTGAATTCAATCCCTCTGCTAATGAACGCGAATACAACATCGGCCTTCTTACAAGCTCTATCCAACTGAGTGGCAACTTTCAAAGACCTCTGAACATAGACCCCAAGATCCCTCTGTTCCTCCACCTCACTAAGAACCCTACCATTAACCTTGTATTCCGCATTCTTATTTGTCTTTCCAAAATGGACAACCTCACACGTGGCAGGGTTGAACTCCATCTGCCACTCCTCAGCCCAGCTCTGCATCTTATCCAAGTCCCTTTGCAGCCGACAAGAGCCCTCCTCATTATCCACAACTCCACCAATCTTCGTATCACCTGCAAATTTACTGACCCACCCTTTGACTCCCTCATCCAAGTCATTAATAAAAATTACGAACAGCAGAGGACCCAGAACTGATCCCTGTGGAACTCCACTTGTAACTGGGCTCCAGGCTGAATATTTACCATCTACCACCACTCTCTGACTTCGACCGGTTAGCCAGTTTTCTATCCAATTGGCCAAATTTCCCTCTATCCCATGCCTCCTGACTTTCTGCATAAGCCTACCATGGGGAACCTTATCAAATGCCTTACTAAAATCCATGTCTCCTACCCTCATCCACATGCTTGGTCACCTCCTCAAAGAATTCAATCAGACTTGTAAGGCAAGACCTACCCTTCACAAATCCGTGCTGGCTGTCCCTAATCAAGCAGTGCCTTTCCAGATACTCATAAATCCTATCCCTCAGTACCCTTTCCACTACTTTACCTACCACTGAAGTAAGACTAACTGGCCTGTAATTCCCGGGGTTATCCCTATTCCCTTTTTTGAACAGGGGCACAACATTCGCCACTCTCCAGTCCCCTGGTACCACCCCCGTTGACAGTGAAGATGAAAACATCATTGCCAACGGTACTGCAATTTCCTCTCTTGCTTCCCACATAATCCTAGGATATATCCCATCCTCAATTTGTTCAAAGTGTCCAACACATCTTCCTTCCTAACATGTATCTCCTCTAGCTTACCAATCCGTTTCACACTGTCCTCTTCAATAATACGGTTCCTCTCATTCGTAAATACTGAAGAAAAGTACTCATTCAAGACCTCTCCTATCTCTTCCGACTCAATACACAGTCTCCCACTACTGTCCTTGATTGGCACTACCCTCGTTCTCATCATTCTCACATACGCATAAAATGCCTTTGAGTTATCCTTGATCCTATCCGCCAGAGATTTTTCATGCCCTCTCTTGGCTCTCCTAATCCCTTTCTTCAGGTCCCTACTGGCTATCCTGTATCCCTCCACTGCTCTGTGTGAACCCTGTTTCCTCAACCCTATGTAAGCCTCCTTCTTCCTCTTTACAAGACATTCAACCTCCCTCGTCAACCAAGGTTCCCTCACACGACCATTTCTTTCCTGACTGACCGGTACATACATATCAAGGACACGTCGTATCTGTTCCTTGAAAAAGTTCCACATTTCCACGACATCCCTCCCCGACAGCCTATGCTCCCAACTTATGCTCCTCAGATCCTGTCTTACAGCATCGTAATTACCCTTCCCCCAATTGTAAAACCTATCCTGTTGCACGCACCTATCTCTCTCCATAACCAAGGTGAAAGTCACAGAATTGTGGTCACCATCACCAAAATGTTCACCCACTAACAAGCCCATCACTTGTCCCGGTTCATTACCGAGTACCAAATCCAAAATGGCCTCCCCTCTGGTCGGACAATCTACATACTGTGTTAGAAAAGCTTCCTGGACACACTGCACAAACACCGCCCCATCCAAACTACTAGGCCTAAAGGGCTTCCAATCAATATTTGGGAAGTTGAAATCGCCCATGACTACTACCCTGTGGCTTCTGCACCTTTCCAAAATCTGTTTCCCAATCTGTTTCTCCACATCTCTGCTGCTATTGGGGGGCCTATAGTAAACACCCAACAAGGTGACTGCACCTTTCCTATTTCTGACTTCAGCCCATACTACCTCCAAAGGCAGATCCCCCTCGAACTGCCTTTCTGCAGCTGTTATACCATTTCGAATTAGCAACGCCACCCCCCCTCCTTTTTTACCACCCTCCCTAATCCTACTGAAACATCTGTAACCAGGAACCTCCAACAACCATTCCTGTCCCTCTTCTATCCACGTTTCCGTGATGGCCACAACATCGTAGTCCCAGGTACCTATCCACGCCTTAAGTTCACCGACCTTATTTCTGATACTCCTTGCGTTGAACATACGCACTTGAACCCATCTCTGTGTCCGCAAGTATTACCTGTCTGTGCTACCTTCTTCACAGCCTCCCCACACACTTGGACATCCTGACAAACAGCTAGCCTACTTGCTGGACTACAAGTCCGGATCCCATCCCCCTGCCAAATCAGTTTAAACCCCCCCGAAGATAGCTAGCAAACCTACCTCCCAGGATATTGGTGCCCTTCTGGTTCAGATGCAACCTTTCCTGCTTGTACAGGTCCCACCTTCCCCAGACTGCAGTCCAATTGTCCAAATACCTGAAGCCCTCCCTCCTACACCATCCTTGCAGCCACGTGTTCAACTGCACTCTCTCCCTATTCCTTGCCTCACTGTCACGAGGCACCGGCAACAACCCAGAGATGACGACTCTGTCCGTCCTAGCTTTCAGCTTCCAGCCTAACTCCCTGAGCTCTTGAATGACCTCCCCACCTCTCTTCCTACCTATGTCGTTGGTGCCAACGTGCACCACGACTTCTGGCTGCACACCCTCCCCCTTAAGGATTCTGAAGACACGGTCCGAGACGTCACGGACCCTGGCACCCGGGAGGCAACAAGCCATCCGAGAGTCTCGCCTATGCCCACAGAATCACCTGTCCGTCCCTCTAACTAGAGAGTCTCCTATAACAAGCGCTCTCCTCCTCTCCCCCTTTCCCTTCTGTGTCTCAGAGCCAGCATCCTCCCTATAACAAAGATGACAAAACTGAACACAATACTCCAAGTGCGGCCTTAACAAAGTCCTGTGTTACTGCAACATAAATTCCCAACTTCTGTACTCAATGTCCTGCCTGATGAAGGCCAGTGTCCCAAATGTATTTTTCCCTACCCTGTCTACCTGTGATTCCACTCCCAGGGAACCGTGCACCTGAACACCAATGTCTCTCTGCCCACTACACCCCATAGGGCGCTCCCATTCACCATGAATCTCCGATCTTGAATTGACTTCCCAAAATGCAAGAACGACACATCTATATTAAATTCCATTTGCCATTTCTCGCCCCACCTCCCCACGTGATTAAAGTCCTGCTGCAATTTCTGGTAAACTTCCTCACTGATCACGCGACCACTTTTTTTAATGTCATCTTCAAACTTACTAATCATGCCTTGTACATTCTCAACCAAATCATAGATAACAAACAGCCATGGACCCAGCATCCAGTCTGACAAGCATCCTTCCACTAAAGCCTCTGCTTCCCACCATCAAGCCAACTGTGTACCCAATTAACCAGTTTCCCCAGCATTCCACGCAATGTAACCTTACAGAGCATGCTGCCATGTGGACACTTATTAAAGGACTTACTGAAATCCATAGAGACTGCGTTTACCGCTCGGCCCTCATCAATCTTCTTGGTCACTTCATCAAAGAACTCTAACACATTTGGGAAGCATGATCTCCGACTCACAAGTCTATGCTGACTGCTCAGAATCAAACCCTGTGTAAGTAATGGGTGCAGTCAATGGTGTGATGTCCTTCATTGTAAGATGATTTGAGTCCATAAGTAAAGCCGGCTGTTGCAGAGGCTTGCTGAGAGAGCATTATGGGCACTCTGTAAAGATTTGATCACCTTTGTAAGGAATGATCTCCTTACCACAGACACGGGTCATAGTAACATGAGGATAGAGTGAATAAGCTGAGTGTTTAATCTGTAGAGCTGTGAGAGAAGAAGAAATGATGATGCTGAAACACGAGGAGTGGCAGCGATCACTTATTTCCAAAAGAGACATTGATAGGGTGAGAAATTCCATACTTTATCCAGGATTGATTGGTTTGATTTATTGTCACGTGTACCTCAGTACAGGGAAACACTTTATTTATGAGCAGTGGAGGCAGATCATAGTAAGCATGGCCAGACAGGTCATAGGGTGGAAATAGGCTTGGATAGAGTAAGGCATACAGGTTATATTGAACAGGACGTGCACTAGACAAGATCAACATGAACAAGATCAGCATTATTTGAACTTAGAGAGTCCATTCATTAGTCTAACGTGGCTTTCCTAATAGTTTATATGCCTTAATTAACGTTATTGTGCAGTCGGCGTGTGAACCCGTACTGAACGTCATATTGCTCACAATCCCCAACAGCAACCACAATACCTTCCATCTGAAACATGTAGCCATTCTCACCAGCTTCTGCCCTGCATAGAGAACACCAGGCTGTCTTCTCGGAGATGGAAGGTGCCTTCTTGAGACTTCACATAAGACATATGGCTTCCCTTCTCAACACTAGAAAACTACGTTAAAGTCCCACGTGTGTATCATGAGCAATGGAGCCAAGAGGAACAACGTGGAGCAGTCTGTCTGTGCAGGCTCTGTTCCACTTGTTCATCATGTTAGAGCATCAGTTAGGAGACACTTAAGACTGCCGATGATGGACAACAGAGTAGAGTGTCGATTGCTGGAAAAGCACAGCAAGTCAGGCAGCATACGAGGAGCAGCAGAATCGACGTATTGGGCATAAGAAATTCATCAGGAATCAGCATAAATTACCTCATTCTACCCCCGTGTAAATGCATTTAGGTGGGAATGGCCTCCTATTGTTCCTGTGTCAGTGGCTCAAGGGGCAGACTGGCTTCGTTCTCGTCCGATTGGACAGGGCCAAGGGCCTGACTGGATTACCCCAAGTTCCCATTTGACAGTTCGATGTGCTGACAAGTGTGACAATGCTGCAGCTTTAAGAGGTTATTTTGTCCTGGTTTCTTTTAAGAGAGAGATTGAATGTTTGTTACCCAGCTGGCTATATCAGATCACTTGAGTGGACAGCTGGCGAGGCCTTAGGTTAATCTTAATTCAACCTGAATGGGTGTGGCCAGCTCTCACAGATTAGGATCTCTGGGTTTTGATTTCTCAGTAACATCAAAAATTATCGCGGTCTCCACGGAGTTGGAAGCGTCAGTGAATGTCTCCTGGTTGCTACTCTCTCTGAATTTTCTCTTGATGCTGTTTTCATTTCCTGAATTTGAGAAATATTTGTGATATTCTGTGTCTGAATTTTCCTTTTTGCCAAGGGCTGTGTTCATGGGAGTTTACTATGTTGGAATAGTTCATTAGCAATAGCTCGTAATTATATGATTCTGTTAAGTTGTCCAATATAATTATGTTGTTCTAAATTCCTCTTTCTTTGGTTTTATTTCATCTTTCGTGTTGAAATAGATGTTATTTTGCTTACCACCGAGTAGTTCGATCAGTCACATTGCATCTGGAACAGAAACTTTACATTTTCTTTAAAATAAGAAAACATTAGAGTCCAGGCTACTGCCTTCAAATATTTTCGACGGGCTCTGGTGTTTACCATCACACTATACACCTTCGCTTCCTGAGTAATAGGCTTGAGGCAATGAATGGGTTGTCCCTCTTCTTCTCCAATAGTGTCAATGGGCTGAATGGCTTCCTCATATTCCTGTGAAACCAGCGTTATTGCTGAATGAACACTTATTTTACTGTGGCAATGCGCAGTGTCAGGCAGTGCTGTTACATGAATGTTAAAGAACCTTTAACAGCAGAAGTCTCAAAGGAGTCTGGGTCTTGCTGCACATGGACACAAGCTGGTTGAGGAGCTGACGGGGACAAAATGTTCTGAACATAGTGGAATCTCCAGTGACCATCCCCACTTCTGATATTATGGTGGGGAAGGTGGGGGCGGGGAGGCATTGATGAAGCAGCTAAAGATGTTTGTGAAGAGGAAGCTACCCTGAGGATCTCCCACAGAGCTGACCCAGGACTGAGATGGTGAACATCTTCCTTTGTGCCATGTTTGACTCCAAACACTGGAGAGTTTCCCATTAAGTTCAGCTCCTTGATGTCAAAAGAAGTAAACCACTGCCTTGATAACAGGGCCAGTCATTTTTACCTGAACCCTTGACTGAACCTGTTTTGTTCATATCAATAGGCCATGGTATAGGAGCAGCACGTGTTTTCTTCAAACAGGTAGCATTGAATGTCAGGATTTCTCTTCTCAAGATTGTTCGGGGAGCTCGATGACTGAAAGTATTTAAAGAGGAAATAGATGGATATTGATCTGTCAAAGAGTTGAGGACAATAAAGAATTGGGTATGAAAGAGGATTTGAGACCAAGAGCAGATCAGTCATGATCTTCGTGAAGGGCAAGTCAGGCTGGGGAGCGAACGACCTGCCCTTGTTTCGGATGTTCTCACATTCTGTTATTGGAAAGTTAGTGGGTGTTATTTTCATGAATGTTCTGGTATTGCATATTGCAGTCAGGGAGACCAGACGATTTTGTGAGTCATTGCTTGGTGAGGTATGTGGACTGTATTCACTGTGAATCTGGTTCTACAACATGACTAACAAATGAAGCACAAGTTGCAGATAGGGGAAGTTTTGTAAAGAGAGATGAGGGGCCTCTTTCATTACATTTCATAAATCACCTCAAAACGTGTGTGACAGTCTTGAGAGGCTGAATGATCTTCTCTGTGTCTGTGCACCAGTTTATAGGAGTAAGTGGCCTCCAACTGCTCCAGTCTAGCAGGTTTGAGTGGCTGAATGGAACACAGAAACATGGGACTGAGGAGCAGGAGTTGGTCATTAGATATTTCGACCCTTCTCCACCAGGCAGTAAGATTGTGGCTGATCAGGTTGGGGTCTCAGCCCCACTTTCCTGACTGCATCCCAATATGCATGACTCACTTCTCTGTCAAATATTTAACTAACGCAGCATTCAATTATTGTGAACATAGAGGCACGATAAACTTCCAGTGAAGAGAATTCCGACTTGAAAGGATCTTTCAGAATTTTTCATCATCCCGCTTATAGAATCAGTGTCATGCAGAACGAAAGCAGACCCGTTAGTCCAACCTGTTCACTCCGATCAGATATCAAATCTGATCCAGTCCCATTTGCCAGCATTTGGCCAATATCCCTTCTCTTTCAGATATATTTTAATTGTGCTTTGTAATTGCCTTCACCACTTCCCCTGACAGCACTTTCTGTACACACACCACTCTCTGTGTGAAACATTTACCTTCGTGTCCCTTCTAAATCATTCGCCCTCTCCCCTTCAGTCTATGCCCTCTTGTTCTGGACTCCCCTATCCTGGGGAGCAGAACATGGCTGTTCAGAATATCCATGCCCCTGATGGTTTTATAAACCTCCATAATGTCACCCCTCAACCTCTGACACTCCAGGAGAAAGCACCTCAAACTAATCAACCTCTCCCTAATCAGACCTCCAGTCCTGGAACATCCGTGTAAGTCATTTCTGCAGAAACCGAGTTGTACGCAGTATTCTTAAAGTGGCCTCACCAACATCCTGTACAGATACAACATGCCACCACAACTCCTATAGTCAATGCTCTGAATGATTAAGGCAAATGTGCCAAATGTGTTCTACACCACACTGTCTACCTACGACTCCACTTTCAAGGAACAATGTACCTGCAGCCCTGTGTCCCTTTGTCCCAGAACACTCCCCAGTACCTTATCATTAAGTGTTTAATTTCTGTCCTGATTTGCCTTCCCAAAATGCAAAACCTCGTCATTATCTAAATTAAACTCCGTCTGCCACTCCTTGCCCCTTTGTCCCATCTAATTGCGGTCTCGTTGTACTCTGAGATAATCTACTACACCACCTTTCTGATGTCATCTGTAAACTTACTAACTATGGCCCCAATATTCACATCTAAATCCGTTACATAAATGATGAAATGCAGTGAACTCAGTACGGATTCTTACAGCACACTGCTGCTCACAAGCCTCCAGTCTGAAAAATATCGCTCTTTCTTCAAGCCATTTGTGACTAGCTGCTTCGGTATCCCATGTGACTGAAACTTACTAATCTGTCAACCAATCAGAATGAAATTCTAGCTATGAAGACAGGTTGAGTAGGTTAGGTTTATTTTCACTAGAAAAAAAAGGAGATTGAGGGGGGACCTGATTGTGGTTTGCAAAATCATGAAAGTATAGACTGGGTGGATAGAGACAAGCTTTTTCCCAGCGTGAAGGATTCAATAACGGAAGGTCGTGCTTTGAAAGTGAGAGGTGGAAAATTTAATGGGGATACACGCGGTAAGTACTTCACACAGAGGGTGGCGGGCGTTTGGTATGCGTTGCCAGCAGAGGTGGTAGAGGCAGGCACGGCAGATTCATTTAAGATACATCTGGACAGATGCATGAGTAGGTGGGGAGCAGAGGGATACAGATGCTTAGGAATTGACCGACAGATTTAGACAGTACATTTGGATCGGCTCAGGCTTGGAGGGCGAAGGGCCTGTTCCTGGGCTGTAAATTTTCTTTGCTCTTTGTTCTTTAAATGTACACCTTGCTGAAGTCCATATTGACAATGTCTACCAAACTGCGTTCATCAATCTCTTCAAAGAACTCAACCAAATTAATGAGACATGATTCCCCATGCAGAAAGACACGTGCCTACCCCGATCAGCCCTTACCTTCCCAAATGTATGTAAATCCTGTCTCTCAGAATCCCCTCCAACAACTTACCCACCACTGACATCAGGCTCATCGGTCTATAGTTCCCCGGCTTTTTGGGTCTCTATTTCCTTTTCTAGTCCCACTCCTCCACTGCTCACAAGTGTAAAATCTAACCAGGTTGGTGATATGGCCGATGATGTCGGTCTCAGACCGGGTCAGGGGCAGTTTTAGGAACAAGTCAGGCTAGTTTCTTTAATCTGATAAAACAACACGTTTATGATCTAGAGCAATGTTACTCAAACTATGATGGAAAGATGAATGGCAAACTGGTTGGGTGTTGCAAATACATAATCAATATTTCCCTTTCTAAACACACACACACACCCACAAAATCTCTGCGATTTTAACTTGAAAGAACTTGGTCCAGATATTATTGGAACTCATGACAAAATGAAAAATTGCGAGATTGTCCAAAACATTATTCTGATTCTGAAGTTATTGTACTCACACAGCTGCTAGCAATGGGATTTGATCCTGGGAGATTTGGATTTGGCTGAATTCCCTTTGCTTCAGGCAGTGAGTAGATTCCAATGAATTCTGGCTACGGCTCACCCAAAGGGTAGCACGGTGGTTAGCAGTGCTGCCTCACAGCCCCAGGGACTTGGGTTCGATTCCAGCCTTTGGTGACTGTCTTTGTGGAGTTTGCACATTCTCCCTTTGTCTGTGTGAGCTTCTAATGGGTGCTCCAGTTTCCTATCACAGCTCAAACTGTGTAGGTTCGGTGGATTGGTCATGGTAAATTGCCTGTACTTTTTTGGGATTTCTAGGTTAGGTGCATTTCTCAGGGGGAAATGGGTTGAGAAGGTTGGTTTGGGCTGAAGGGCCTGTTCCAACACTGCAGGGATTCCATAAAAATAAGAATGGTAACGATGACTTTCGAGTATTTTTTTTAGCTCGCACACATTGCTGTGATGAGGAACAATGAAGGAGAGAGAGTGCAAATAGGCCGTTTCTTCTCAGGCAGATTACATTTTCCCCCTCTCTGAGCTGAATCGCACAGTAATGTCATGCTCTCCCAAACTGGACCATGAGAGTTCTCCTTGTACATTGTCCAAACTATGTCTCCAACACATTCCCTGCTCCAAGTAGGTGCATCATTGCTGCTGTCATACACAGAGCCATACCATTAGCAGAAAATGGTCTCGGTCGATTTGAAATATGTTTACATGGCCCTGCGTCATTAAAAAATAAAATGTTTAATTTATTTTAATACCTGTGTTAAAACCAATGCATTTTTAAAAGAAATACAGAAATTGCTGGTAAAGCCCGGCAGGTCTGTCAGTTCCAAGACGCCTTTTACATGTTGTAGTTGTACCAGCCACCACCATTTCCCCTGGCAGCTCATTCCATACGCACACCACCCTCTGTGTGAAAAGGTGCCCTTTAGGCCTCCTCAAAACCTTTCCCCTCTCACTTCAACAAATGTCCTGTAGTTTTGGACACCCCTAACCTGGGGAAAAATCCTGACTACTCACCCTATCCATGACCATTCTGATTTTATAAACCTTTACTGCTACGAAATGTGACTCCAATCAACACGAATGGCTGTACTTTCAGTCATTCTGGGCCTAAATTCTGAAATGCAATACTGACACGTCTTCCTTCTCCATCAAGTCACAATTCTCAATCCATTTTAATCAGTTTGTTCAGATGTATCATGAGACACTTAGTGGGCGGCACGGTGGCACAGCAGTTAGCACTGCTGCCTCACAGCGCCAGAGACCTGGGTTCAATTCTCGAATCAGGCGACTGACTGTGTGGAGTTTGCACGTTCTCCCCGTGTCTGCGTGGGTTTCCTCCGGGTGCTCCGGTTTCCTCCCAGTCCAAAGATGTGCAGGTCAGGTGAATTGGCCATGCTAAATTGCCCGTAGTGTTAGGTATGGGGTAAATGTAGGGATATGGGTGGGTTGCGCTTTGGCGGGTCGGTGTGGAATTATTGGGCCGAAGGGCCTGTTTCCACTCTGTAATCTAATCTAATCTAACTTCTGTGGGATTTACACCTGGACCTTTGTGCTCGGAGATAGGGACACTAGCACCACTCAGCAATACCCATAGTGCTGTAACATTATTCTCCTTTGTGTTTGCTCATCAGCCTGTTCTGACATGCTGTGACATACCTCGGCAACAGGCATGACTTGAATCCAGACCTTCTAGTCCAGAGCTAGGAACACTACCACATACATTCAGGAATTGGAATCAAATACAGAGTTCTGGCTCAGAGACAGGGACACGACCCACTATACTACCATACCCAGATTTTGGGTCATATTTCAACTGTCAGCTTTCAACACGGCATGGATTTATTATAATCAGGTTACCATTACTGAACGACACAAAAGTGCATGTGTTGTGCCATCGAAATTAACTATGAACATATTTAATTGCTATTACCTGTAGTCTGCAATATTAAGGAAAGAAATCCTGCAGACACACTCTGCACAATGAATGGTCTCAAAAAGACATTTAATACTGAACACCACAGACGGAGAAAGACCATAATTTCTGGCCCCAAAAACACCGATCAGTATTCTCAACTCTCATGTGTAACTGTCCTCCTCCTAAAACAATTAAACGATTATTGTCGCGCCTCTCCTCCCCACAGACTGTGTCTGCAATCTGTCCCTCTTCCCCCGAACCACACAAGGCAAACCAAGCTCAGGGTCTTTGTGAAAATCAAGGCTGGAGTGCGCACGCCTCCTGAAGAAGCGGAGCGAATTTTAAAATTAAATGGGGAAGGTGGTAATGTCACTCACTGGGCTGAGGAGTCGCAGATGGAGTTTAGTTTGGATTAATGCGAGGTATTGGATTTGGTAAATCAAACAAGAGCAGGACCTATACAATTAAAAGTAGGGCAGTTGACAGTGTTGTAGAACAGAGACCTAGGCCGTCAGGTATAATTCTTTAAAAACTGAGCCTCATATAGATAGTGTATTTAAGAAGGTGTTTAACACACTTGACTGCATTGGTCAGACCTTTGAGTATTGGAATTGGGATGTCATGTTGAGGCTGTACAGGACATTAGTGAGACCTCTTCTGGAATACTGTGTCCAGTCTGGTCATCCTGCCTGCTCATTCCATAGGCACACCAACCTCTGGGTGAAAAAGCTGCCCCTTCGGTCACTTTTAAATGTTTCCCCATCTCACCTTAAAACTATGCCCTCTAGTTCTGGTCTTCCCTACCCTCATAAAATTCCTTGATTCTTCCCTTTAATATTATTGACCTTGATATTATTAAGCTGGAGAGGCTTGAGAAGAACCCTCTCCATTCCCAACAACCTGGGTGTTGTTGGGAATGGAGGGAGTGAGCTGTAAGGAGAGGCTGGATTGTCTGGGACATTTTTCACTGGAGAGGATGGGATTAAGGGGTAACTTTACAAAGGTTGCGAAAATAATGAGGGGTACAGATAAGTTGAAGGGCTGATGTCTTTTCCCTCGAGTTGGAGATGCAAAACTGAGGGATATTTTAAGGTGCGAGGAAAAAGATTTACAAAAGTCATGAGAGGTAATTATTTTAGACTGAAGCTGGCATGTGTGTGGAATGAACTTGCAGAGCAAGTGGTGAAAGCAGGGACAGTTACAACGTTTAAAGTACATTTAGATCAGTACATGGGTAAGGCATCATTTTGAATGTTGCTGTGAGCAGCTGCCCTCCCCCTCCCCCTCTCTGAAGTTATCCCTTTTGGTTTTCACCCTCTGCCAATGCCTGTGCAGTGACGTGCGAAGGCCAGCAGAGGGTGGTATTGCATCACTTTAAGCACCACAGAGACTGCTAGACCTGCCCCACACAGAGACACACAGATACACACACAGCAATTGTTAGGGCACTGCGTGAAGCTCATCTAGTAACTTAAATGAAACATAAAGAAATATTCAATTCACCTCGTAAACTGTTAATATATGAGGGGCAGAGAATTCCCACATAAAAAAAAAAATATTTTCACTCTGAAAGTGAACATTTTACATCAACTATTCACAACTCTGGGACCCCCTTTCTCTTAACTACTTATTACCGACTCCAACTCTGTAGCAATATACAGTTTCTGGGTCTACCATCCTCTCATACCACAGGGGCATGTTAGCTCTCAGTTCAGAATAGCATTTACCCTCTCTGAAAGGTACAGAACACACTTTCAACTTCATTACATTATAATGAATGGTGAATATCGATAAGTGGACCCTATGCGGATTTCTCGTGCTCTGTGGTTTGTCAATATTTCGTCTACTCTGTCTCGTATGTGTCAGGATTTTTGTTGCTCCATTGACAGTATGTCATTATTCGGCTCCGTCCCTGGGAATATATCAGTATTTCACTTGCTCACACTCGTGTGTGGAGGGCAGGTTTTCAGTTGTTTCTTGGAGACTGTGACACTATAACAATCTCACTATTTGTAGATGGTACCAAACCTAGAAGAATTGTAAAGTCTATGGAGGACAGTGTGGAACTCTAACAGGACAATCACACATTGGTGTAGTGTTCAGGTTTATGGCAGATGGGGATCAGTGCAGAGCAGTATGAGGTGATGCACTTTGGTAAGAAAGACAATGAAAGACAGTTTAAAACAGTCTGTGCCATTATAACGGGGCTTCAGGAGCAGAGAGCGCCTCGTGCATATGAGCACAGATTGTTGAAGATGTCAGGACAAGTGAGGAGAGCAGGAACTATCACAGATTAGCTTCAGTATCTGAGCTGTTTACAGGAGGGGGTAGTGGAGGGAGACTCAGTGCTCCCTTCCTGGGATGTGATGGTGAAGATGTGTTGTGAGCCCACCCTCCTGCCCACCGAGACCTTGGAGATTCCATTTGTACCAGCTCGACACAAAAGATAGATGACATCACGGCCATGGCTTCTAAGTTGTGCCGGAGGAAACGGAGCTGCCAGTGGGTTTCACGTGAGAATTGCCCTTCACTGAACATCGTTCCTTACTCGGTCGGTGGGACGTGGATGTTTCAGAATCTCCACACGAGGCATCCCAGTCCTCTCCGGCTCCTATCAGTGTCTTCCTCACATGGCGGGGGGAGGGGGGGGGGGCTGAGGGAACAGATATCGTGCACTCCACTATCCGGCTTGGCCTTTTCTGTCCTATACCAGGCTGTTTCTCCTGGAATGAGAGGGAGGGGAGGTGGATGTGGGTGGCCCTGCTGTTAGTGCTGGTGTAGGTGTGGTGGGGGGAAATGGTGAAGTGTGCGGAGGGAGTCAGTCCACAGTGTTGTATCCATGCAGTGTTATCAGTGGCGGGGAGGGAGGGAGGGGGTCAGAGAGAGAGAGAGAGAGACAGACAGAAGGATCTGCTTGCAGCAATGTGAGTGGTGGACCATGAGCCTTGTTCGGGGGCTGGTGCTACAACAGATATACAGTGAGTGTGAGGGAGCAGAGGGAATACAGTGAGCCTTATCCTGACAGAACGGGGAAGGATATTGATGCTTGTCATGTATTGCTGGACATTTCTTCGAACCACAGATACTGCATTGAGCTGGGTGGTGAGCTCAGACCATGCTCGGTGGGTCTGGTGGTGTGGCCCGCTCTGGGAAGAGAATGGTCCCCCTCTGTACTAGCCCATCCACCAGGCCCTCCGTGCCCCCGACGACAAACCGAGGTGTAATTACCCCTTATCTACCATGCTCTGGGTAAACTGTGCAGGGCAGCTCCAACCTGAGAAAGCTCGCCTATGTGCCCATTGGCCTTTTAAAGATGGCACCAGTGCCAGGGATTATGGAATATCCAGGGGCATCCGGGCGATGGTGAGTACCTCCAATCAGGCTGGCATTGAATGAGAGCGACATCATGGGGTGGGGTGGGTAGTTAATGAGGTGAGCTCGATACGATAGCACCAGGAAACTAACTCAGCCTCGTGAGGACGATCCCTCTGTCACAGTCAATGAAAATGGCACTGAGATAAATTATTGTTAGAATTTGCCCAATGAGTCATAAATTCTGTTTAAACCAATTCAATATACAAAGATGCAGAACCAATGCTTATCTGACATCACATCAATTTCCCATTTTTTCCATCTTTTCTGGTACGACAGGCTCATGTTACAGGATGCTATCGAAGTGTCTACATTTCAGCATTCTGAAACCTGGGAACACATCCTTCCATGACACTGTCTCTCAGTCTCCCCTTTTCTGTCTATTTCCCAAACCCCTTCAATGTGGTGATATTTAAACTGATTCCCCGCCATCTCTCTCTGGCTGTGATGTTCACACCCACAGCACCCCCTTGTCATGGTACAATGGAGATATGGAGCGGCAAATGGGTGGAAGCTGCACATCCTATCACTTCCAACATGGGCTGCAGATTTTCCCACGCTGTGTAGGGATCTAACACAGTGTTACTGAGCAATGCACTGGGGTGAGGTACACTCTCCTACATGCTGGGAGGGTAACTGCTCCTGGTTTACAGATCAATGCACTGGGGTGGTGTACACAGTCCTACATGCTGGGAGGGTAACTGCTCCAGGTTTACAGATCAATGCATGGGATGGAGTACACAGCTCTACTTGCTGGGAGGGTACATGTTCCTGGTTTACAGATCAATGCACTGCGATGGGGTACACAGTCCTATATGCTGGGAGGGTAACATCTCCTGGTTTATAGATCAATGCACTGTGGTAGGGTACACTGTTCTACATGCTGGGAGGGTAACTGCTCCTGGTATACAGATTAATTCACGGGTGATCACTGCACAGTTCGCTGTGCTGGTCAGACTATCTGATTGAGGTTTATAGATCAATGCACTGCTGTGGTCTGCACAGCTTCCGGTGCTGGACAGATATCTAGTCTGGGTTTATAGAATCAATGCACTACTGTGGTCTGCACAGCTCCCCGTGCTGGATAGATATATTGTCTGTATTTATAGATCAATGCCCTGATCTCATCTGTGCAGCCTTTCACTCTGGACAGATTCTTGGATTGTATTGAGCAGTGCAATGTATGAATCTGGTCACATTGCTGGGTTGTACTGAACAGTACACTGGCCTGGTCTGCACAGTGTTCCACGGTAAACAGATATTTCCCCTGGGTTTACGGTGTCTGGGCTGGTTCTGTGAGGTGGATTGAGAATGTGGTATACCTGACCATTTCAGCTGATCTGGCAATGCCTTTAGTTCCCATTGGAACCTCAGTCTCTCACCCCATTAATATTACAGTGTTCCCATGCACAGTAAAGTATGTTGGTGGGGTGAGTAAGGGGGGAAAGGTGATGGAAAGGTCAAGGAGATCCCCGGAACATTCTGTCCCCAACATTCTATAACTGACATTCCCCGGAACATTCTGTGCCGAACATTCTATAACTGACACTCCCCAGAACTTTACGTCCCCAACATTCTATAACTGACATTCCCGGAACGTTCTGTCCCCAACATTCTATGACTGCCACTCTCCGGAATATTCTGTCCCCAACATTCTATAACTGATATTTCCCGGAACATTCTGTCCCCGACATTCTATTACTGACATTCCCCGGAACATTCTGTCCCCAACATTCTCTCACTGCCATTCCCTGGAACGTTCTGTGCCCAACATTCTATAACTGATATTTCCCAGAACGTTCTTCCCCAGCATTCTATAACTGTGATTCCCCGGAACATTCCATCCCCGACATTCTATAACTGTGATTCCCCGGAACATTCTGTCCCCAACATTCTATAACTGACATTGCCCGGAACATTCTGTCCCCAACATTCTATAACTGACATTGCCCGGAATATTCCGTCCCCAACATTTTTTAACTGCCATTCTCCGGAATGTTCTGTCCCCAAATTCTATAACTGCCATTCGCCGGAATGTTCTGTCCCTAACATTCTATAACTGACATTCCCCGGAACGTTCTGTCCCTGACATTCTATAACTGACGTTCCCCGGAACGTTCTGTCCCCGACATTCTATAACTGACATTCCCCGGAACGTTCCGTCACCAACATTCTATAACTGTGATTCCCCGGAACATTCTGTCCCCAACATTCTATAACTGTAATTCCCCGGAACATTCTGTCCCCAACATTCTATAACTGAAATTGCCCGGAACATTCTGTCCCCAATATTCTATAACTGACATTTCCCAGAACGTTCCGTCCCCAACATTCTATAACTGACATTCCCCAGAACGTTCTTCCCCAACATTCTATAACTGTGATTCCCCGGAACATTCTGTCCCCAACATTCTATAACTGAAATTGCCCGGAACATTCTGTCCCCAACATTATATAACTGACATTGCCCGGAATGTTCCGTCCCCAACATTTTTTAACTGCCATTCTCCGGAATGTTCTCTCCCCAAATTCTATAACTACCATTCTCCGGAATGTTCCGTCCCTGACATTCTATAACTGACATTCCCCGGAACGTGCTGTCCCCGACATTCTATAACTGACATTCCCCGGAATGTTCCGTCCCCAACATTCCATAACTGCCATTCTCTGGAACGTTCTTTCCCCAACATTCTATAAATGTCATTCCCCGGAACATTCTGTCTCCAACATTCTATAACTGACATTCCCCAGAACGTTCATCCCCAACATTCTATAGCTGTGATTCCCCGGAACATTCTGTCCCCAACATTCTGTGACTGAAATTGCCCAGAACATTCTGTCCCCAACATTCTATAACTGACATTGCCCGGAATGTTCTGTCCCCAACATTTTTTAACTGCCATTCTCCGGAATGTTCTCTCCCCAAATTCTATAACTACCATTCGCCGGAATGTTCCGCCCCTGACATTCTATAACTGACATTCCCCGGAACGTTCTGTCCCCGACATTCTACAACTGACATTCCCCGGAAAGTTCTGTCACCAACATTCCATTACTGCCATTTCCCGGGACGTTCCGTCCCCAACATTCTATAACTGACATTCCCTGGAAAGTTCTGTCCCCACCATTCCATAACTGCCATTCTTGGAACGTTCTTTCCCCAACATTCTATAAATGTCGTTCCCCGGAACATTCTGTCTCCAACATTCTATAACTGACATTTCCCGGAACGTTCCGTCCCCAACATTCTATAACTGACATTCCCCAGAACGTTCATCCCCAACATTCTATAGCTGTGATTCCCCGGAACATTCTGTCCCCAACATTCTGTGACTGAAATTGCCCGGAACATTCTGTCCCCAACATTCTATAACTGACATTGCCCGGAATGTTCCGTCCCCAACATTTTTTAACTGCCATTCTCCGGAATGTTCTCTCCCCAAATTCTATAACTACCATTCGCCGGAATGTTCCGTCCCTGCCATTCTATAACTGACATTCCCCGGAACGTTCTGTCCCCGACATTCTATAACTGACATGCCCCGGAAAGTTCTGTTACCAACATTCCATTACTGCCATTTCCCGGGACGTTCCGTCCCCAACATTCTATAACTGACATTCCCTGGAAAGTTCTGTCCCCACCATTCCATAACTGCCATTCTTGGAACGTTCTTTCCCCAACATTCTATAACTGTCATTCCCCAGAACATTCTGTCTCCAACATTCTATAACTGTCATTCGTCGGAACGTTCTGTCCCCTTCTTTCTATAACTGCCATTTCCTGGAACGTTCTGTCCCCAATATTCTATAACTGACATTCCGCACAGCGTTCTGTCCCTGACATTTTTTTGTGAACGGCAGGACGTCAGTTAATTGAACAAACGATAAAATCCCAAGGGAAGAGGTCCCGTTCCAGGGAGAAGGAGACACTGTTCCGAAGGCCCCTCGGGCAGTTAAAGGGGTGAATATGTTTTTCCTGCGTTTACATTTCTTCACAACACAGGATTGACCACAACTTAGACCAAAATACAGGAATTCCCAAACTCCATTTGTCTTCAGGAAACTGGGAGAGAATCCTTCAGGACAGCAACGTTTTCACCGTCCGTTTTAGGAACTGGGAACGAGTGATATGTGTCTGCTCTCGAGTGATCGAGTGTGCGGGAATGTTCTAGAAATCATCTGTCCTCATGGATGTGTCACTGTGTGTTTGGGGAGGGAGGGTTTCTTGTGGTTTATATCGTCACATTTTTGTCAGTAATTCCGACCTTCCCATTTGTTATTCCAGATCCAATTATTTTAATAAATCCCTGAATGCAGGGACACATTTGAAAATCTCACTGGGTCCCCGATCAAACGGGTCCCTTTGCCTCCAGGCTGATGGATAATGGGTTTGTTTTCCTTCCTCACAGTTAACGTAGTGACCATCGACGTCCTGCTTTATAAAGATTGTGGATTGTCTTCATGTGTCAGACGTTACTTGGGGGCCATGGCAGCGGCGGATCTCCTGGTCATTATCGTCGACCTGATACTGAGACACATTCCGATTGTTTACCGGGAACAGTTTTATTTCCTGATGCACTCCGTCCGCGTGTGTAATATCCACGCCGTCCTGCTTTATGCAGCCACTGACTGCTCTGTCTGGTTCACCGTCACTTTCACCTTTGATCGGTTTGTGGCCATTTGTTGCCAGAAGCTGAAAAGCAAATATTGCAGTGAGAAAACGGCGGCTGTGGTTCTGGGAGCAGTGACTGTGCTGAGCTGTTTAAAGAACATTTCCTGGTATTTTATGCTCACGGCTCGGTATTGGCTGGTGAACGACCCCTGGTTTTGTGATGTAACAGACGGTGTTCTATTCTCCAGTGTCTGGGTCACAATCGAGTTCCTCCACCACATTCTAACCCCGTGTGTCCCATTTCTCCTGATTCTGCTGCTCAATGTTCTCACCGTCAGACACATTTTAGTGACCAGCAGAGCCCGCAGGAGACTCCGTGCTCACACCAATGGGGACGCTCAATCTGACACTGAAATGAGAAACCGAAAAAAATCCATCACTTTACTGTTTGTGATCTCGGCCAATTTCATCCTGTTATGGTCAACGTTAATGCTGTATTCTATATGGGCCCGGATGTATGATTTTGGCTTTCGGTCTGTGATTCTTCATGGCTTTGTGAAGGAATTGGGCTTCATGTTGCAGCTCTTCAGTTGTTGCACAAACACCGCGATTTATGCCGTGACCCAGACTAAGTTCAGGCAGCAGCTGAAGAATGTGCTGAAATATCCCTTCACCCAAATCCATCTATCCATCAAATTCCCTCATTAATCAATCGATCCGGGATTTTCTCATTTCAGTTCAGAGTTTCAGTGATGGAGCAGCCTGTCGCTATGTTAACAGACTGAGGGTAGCGCTGGTTTGTCCATCCTTATTCCACAGGGGGAGTTACAGGGAAAATGTCAATGTTTCTCACAACTCAGGGGTCAGTGAGGAAAGGCACCATCCCACTGACTGTATCCATCACTTCCATTTGTAAACAATAAAAATGTTCATTAAATCCTGCTGAGCAGCAGAGTGAACGATGGTACTGTGTGTCTTTGTGTTGGAGAAGCAGAGCTGGAGAGAGACAGACTGAGCCCCAAGTCCTAGTCCTCAGGGACGGGGAGGGCACAGGCCCTGAGCTCATGAGCTGTGTTTAACTCACTCTGAACCCCCCCACTCTAACCTGGACTCCCCATTTCTCCTCCCTCACTCTTTCTCATCACTTCCCTCCCTCTCTCTCACTTCCTGCACACTGTCTCGTTCTTACCACCTCTCCCCTTCCCTCTCCCCCATCCGAATCAGCCAACCCCAACCAGAACTTCTCCACCTGCCTCCACTCTTCCCTCTCCCCTTTAACCTCACTCTTTCGCACTCCAGCCGTCTCCGCAATTCCATCTCTACCCGATTTTCCCTTCTCGTCCCTCCCACATCTCTCGATTCTCTCAACCCCACACCCACCACATGCAGCCTCACCACCAACCCCAGACTCTGGGTCAGAGGGAGAGGGAAGGACGAGGGAGATAGCGTGTGTCAGAGAGATAGGAAGGGAGGGACAGGAGGGAGAAAGATTCAGTCAGAGATAAATGGAGGGAGGTGAGGGGACAGAGACCGAGGTAGGGGGATCGAGCGTGAGAGACCGGGGAGAGAGAGTAAAGGAGCAGGGAGAGACAGAGAGAGAGAGAGAAAGAGAGAGAGAGAGAGAGAGAGAGAGACAGAGACAGAGAGACAGAGAGAGAGAGATGTAAGGGAGAGATAAGGTGAGGGATGGAGAGAGAGAATTAGGGGAGGACATAATGACAGAGGGGACAGAGAGAGGGGCGACAGAGAGAGGGGAACAGAGATAGTGGGGGAGAGAATGACAGGGACAGAGAGAGGGGGGACAGAGACAGGGGCAACAGAGATAGTGGGGGACAGAAAGACGGGGACAGAGAGAGGGTGACAGAGAGAGGGAGGACAGAGAGTGGGGAAAGAGAGAGGGGGAACAGAGAGAGGCGACAGTGAGAGGGGGACAGAGAGCGGGGAAAAGAGATAGCGGGGGACAGAGTGTGGGGGACAGAGAGTGGGGGACAGAGAGAGGGTGACAGAGAGAGTGGAACAGAGAGCGCGGGAAAAAGAGAGTGGGGACAGAGGGACGACAGAGAGAGGGGGACAGAGAGCGTGGGACAGAGAGCGGGGGACAGACAAAGGGGGACAGAGAAAGGGGTACAGAGAGAGGGGGAGAGAGAGGGAAACAGAGGGAGGGGACAGAGAGGGAGGCAGAGAGATGGGGAAAGAGAGAGGGGGAACAGAGAGAGGATAGAGAGAGGGGTCAGAGAGAGGGTGCACAGAAAGAGGGCAACTGAGAGAGGGGGACAGAGAGAGGGGACAGAGAGAGGGAGGACAGAGAGAGGAGAAACAGATGCGGGGACAGAGTGAGAGGGGGCACAGAGAGCTAGCGGGGACAGAGAGTGGAACAGGGAGAGGTGGGTCAGAGGAGGGACGGGGGGACAGAGTAGGAAAGATTTGGGGAACAGAGAGGGGTGCACAGAGACAGAGAGTGGACAGAGAGAGGGGATCAGAGAGTGGGGGGATGGAGAGAGTGGGGGACAGAGGGAGGAACAGAGGGGCGGACAGAGAGGGAGATGACAGAGAGAGGAGGAATAGATGCGAGGACAGAGTGAGAGGGGGCACAGAGAGATAGCGGGGACAGAGAGCGGAACAGGGAGAGGTGGGTCAGAGGAGGGACGGGGGGACTGAGTAGGAAGAGATTTGGGGAACAGAGAGGGGTGTACAGAGACAGAGGGGGTAGAGAGAGGGGACAGAGAGAGGGAGGGCAGAGAGGGGACAGAGAGGGGGTCAGAGAGTGGGGGGGGAAGAGAGGGGGCAGAGAGAGGGCGTGATAGAGAGAGGGGGACAGAGAGACTGGGGATAATGAGAGAGGGGGACATTGAGAGGGGGACAGAAATGGGGGTGTCAGATGGGGTAGACAGAGAGATGGGTGGACTGAGAGCGGGTAGGCACAGAGAGGGAGTACAGAGATAGGGGGACAGAGACAGGGGGGCATAGAGGGGGTCAGAGAGAGGGGACAGAGAGAGGGGATACATAGGGCGGGTCAGAGAGGGGGGGACAGAGAGAGGGGGCATAGCGAGTGGGGACAGAGAGGGGGGTCTGAGAGAGGGGGGCAGATAGAGGAGGACAAAGAGTGAGGGGCAGAGAGAGAGGGGGGTTAGAGAGAGGGGGGACAGAGAGAGAGAGGGGATAGAGAGAGGGGGACAGAATGGGGGACAGAGAGAGTGTGATAGAGAGCGGGTGACAGATCGCGAGGGACAGAGAGAGGGGGAACAGATAGGGGAAAGAGTGAGAGGGGGCACATAGATAGAGCGGGACAGAGAGGGCGAACAGGGAGAGGTGGGTCAAAGGGGGGACGGGGGACACAGTAGGAAGAGATAGGGGGCCACAGAGACAGAGGGGGGGAGAGAGGGGACAGAGAAAGGGAGGACAGAGAGAGGGGACAGAGAGTGGGGTGACAGAGAGAGGGGGACAGAGAGACAATGGACACAGAGAGGGGGGCAGTGAGAGGGTGATAGAGAGGGGGTGACAGAGAGTGGGGGACAGAGAGAGGAGGGGACAGAGAGTGGGGGACAACGAGGGGGTACAGAGTGTGGGGACAGGGAGAGGGGGTGATAGAGAGAGGGGGACAGAGACGGGGGCAGTGAGAGAGGGGGACAGAGAGAGGGGTATCAGATGGGGTAGACAGAGAGATGAGTGGACTGAGAGTGGGTAGGCACAGAGAGGGGGGACTGAGAGAGAGTGGGAACAGAGAGCGAGGGGGGACAGAGACAGGGGGCATAGAGAGGGTCAGAGAGAGGGGGACAGAGAGTGGGGGTTGGAGAGAGGGGGAACATGGAGGGGCAGTGGGGGGAGAGAGGGAGAGACAGAGAAGGAAGGGTCACAGAGGGGTGGACGAGGGGCTCAGAGAGAGGGGATTCAGAGAGGGGGACAGATAGACATGGACAGAGAGAGAGGGGACAGAGAGGGGGGACAGAGCGAGTGGGAACAGACGGGAGTTCAGAGAGAGGGGAAGAGATAGATGGGGACAGAGAGAGAGGGGCAGAGAGAGAGGGGGGTTAGAGAGAGGGGGGTTAGAGAGAGAGGAGAGAGACAGGGGGACAGAGGTGGGGACAGAGAGAGTGTGATAGAGAGCGGGTGACAGAGCGCTGGGGACAAAGAGGGGGACAGGGGTGGAACAGGGAGGTGGGGACAGAGAGGGGGGGGCAGACCGAGGGTGGGACAGAGAGAGGGGGGCAGGAGAGGGGCACAGAGAAAGGGAGACAGAGAGAGAGGGTAGAGAGTGGGGAACAGCTCGGGGGTACAGAGCGTGGGGAACAGAGAGAGCGGGGACAGAGACGGGGCAGTGAGAGAGGGTGAAAGGGAGAGGGGCAGTGAGAGTGGGACACAGAGAGCGTTGGACAGAGAGAAGAGGCGATAGAGAGTTGGGGGGACAGAGAGAGGGGGTGATAGAGAGAGCGGGGACAGAGAGGGAGTGCAAGAGTTGGGAGACAGAGAGATGGGTGGACTGAGAGCGGGGTGGGCAGAGAGAGGGAGACAGAGTGAGAGTGGGTACAGAGAGAGCGTGGTTACAGAGTGAGGGGGACAGAGAGAGGGGACAGAGAGAGGGTGACAGAGAGTGAGTGGTGGACAGAGACAGGGGACAGCGGGAGAGGAGGAGAGAGAGAGGGTGACAGAGAGAGGGAGATAGAGGGGGTGAGAGAGAGGGGCGACAGAGAGCGAGGGGACAGAGATAGGCGGGACAGAGAAGAGGCTGAGAAAGTGGGAGAGATAGAGGGAGGAAAGAGACCGAGGGAACAGAGAGAGGCGGGACAGAAAGGGGGCTGAGAGAGAGGGGGGGTCAGAGAGACGGGAACAGAGGGGCGGGACAGAGACAGAGGGGGAACAGAGAGGGGGACAGAGAAGGAAGGGACAGAGAGGGGTGGACAGAGAGGGGGTCAGAGAGAGGGGGTTCAGAGAGGGGGGACAGAGAGACGTTGACAGAGAGAGAGGGGACAGGGAGAGGGGGAACAGAGAGAGGGAGACAGTGCAATGGCGGACAGAGAGAAGGGGACAGAGAGAGGGTGGACAGAGAGAGAGGGATATAGAGTGGGACACAGAGAGGGGTACAGAGAGGGGGTACAGAGAGAGAAAGGGGGGCAGAGTGAGGGGGTCGGAGAGAGGGAGAGAGAGGGGGCAGAGAGATGGGGACAGAGAGGGGGACAGGGAGAGAGGAAACAGAGTGAAGGGGACAGAGAGAGGGTGGGGCAGACAGAGGGTCCAGAAAGAGGGGGGCAGAGAGGGGGGGAGAGAGTGAGTGTGGGACAGCAGAGGGGCTAGAGAGAGGGGTGGACGGAGAGAGGGGGACAGAGATAGGGGTGAGAGAGCGAGGGGGCGACAGAGTGAGAGAATGTAGAGAGTGGGGAACAGAGAGGGGGTATAGAATGTGGTGAACAGAGAGAGGGGGGACAGAGAGGGGGCAGAGAGAGGGCGCGACAGAGAAAGGGGGGCAGAGAGAGAGGGACATAGAGAGGGGTGGACAGAGAGAGGGGGACAGAGAGAGGGGGCAGAGAGAGGGGAGACAGAGAGGGGGACAAGGGAGAGGGGGACAGAGAGAGGCTGAAATAGAGGGGGTCAGAGAGAGAGAGGAGAGAGAGCGAGAGGACAGAGAGAGGCGGGACAGAGAGGAGGCAGAGAGAGAGGGCGACAGAGAGAGTGGGGGACAGAGAGATTGGAGGACAGCGAGAGGGGGACAGCGTGTTTTAAAAAATTCTCAAGGTCAGGTTCGTAGGAGAGTAGTCTGACACAGAACAAACGACCAAGAGGCGAGTCTGCTAGAATATGGGCATTTTATTCCCCGCAGCGTCGCCACAACCAACGGGTCTGGCTTATACTCACTCTACATGTTACCGGAACTGGGAGCCGTCAGTTCTCGTAGAGCGGTTGCCAACAACCCACGCTCGGCGGTTAAACGTAACCCCGGAGCAGACTCACCGAACTGGAGACTTTTCCAGCTGATATACTCCCTTCCAGATATAAACATTCATGTGAACAGCAGAGCAAGGCTAAAAAACACATTCCATTCTGGTTACATACAGATAAGAAGATTCACACGGGGAGGTGTGTAATAAGATTCACACGGGACTAAGCAACACCTCCATTCCGGTTAGATTCACACATGTATTGGGACATAATTTTTAACCGTTTCACCACATTCCACTGCTTGGCCCAATACATGTGTTACATTATGATTCACACATGTATTGGGACATAATTTTACACCACATTCCACTGCTTGGCCCAATACATGTGTTACATTATGCTTAATTCAGTTCAATTCGTTTCAGTTAATTTCAGTTCAGTCAATTCAGTGTAGTTCGATACAGCTCAGTTCAGGCCTGTTCAGTTCAATTCAATTGTGTTCAATTCAGTTCCGTCCATTTCAATTCAATTTAGCTCAGTTCCATTTTGTTCCGTTCAATTTGATTCACTTCAGTTCCACTCAGTTCAGTTCAGTTCAATCCCATTCAATTCTGTTAACTCCGCTTCAGCTTTTTGGACATGCCCACATCCTCCGCTGTACCCCAGGCAAGGGGTTCTTCGGCAGGACTGGGATCCTCTCTCAAACAAACTGCCACGTACATGCCCACATCCATGCCATCCCGGGACGGTCGGGACCTCCACAGTTTGTTCTTCTGGTTTCTTAGTCTTTTTCCAAAACATTGTTCTCTATCAAAATCTCTCCTCAATTGCGATTGATCCTGCCGACTACGCCAAATGTTTTAAAAAATTCTCAAGGTCAGGTTCGTAGGAGAGTAGTCTGACACAGAACAAACGACCAAGAGGCGAGTCTGCTAGAATATGGGCATTTTATTCCCCGCAGCGTCGCCACAACCAACGGGTCTGGCTTATACTCACTCTGCATGTTACCGGAACTGGGAGCCGTCAGTTCTCGTAGAGCGGTTGCCAACAACCCACGCTCGGCGGTTAAACGTAACCCCGGAGCAGACTCACCGAACTGGAGACTTTTCCAGCTGATATACTCTTTTCCAGATATAAACATTCATGTGAACAGCAGAGCAGGGCTAATAAACACATTCCATTCTGGTTACATACAGATAAGAAGATTCACACGGGGAGGTGTGTAATAAGATTCACACGGGACTAAGCAACACCTCCATTCCGGTTAGATTCACACATGTATTGGGACATAATTTTTAACCGTTTCACCACACAGCGAGAGGGGGATAGTGGGGGGACAGAGAAGGAAGGGATGGAGAGGCGGCAAAGAGAGGGGGACAGAGAGAGGAGGATCAGAGAAGGGGACAGAGAGAGGGGGGACAGAGAGGGGGACAGAGAGTAGCGAGACAGAGATGGAGAGCGAGGTGGACAGAGATGGGTCATAGGGAGAGGGGGACAGAGAGAGGGGGTACACAGAGAGGGGGACAGAGAGCGGGGGACGGGGGGGGGCGAGAGAGAGGGGAGTTAGATGGGGTCAGAGCATGGTGGGTCAGAGAGTGGGGGGACAAAGAGTGAGGGGACAAAGAGTGGGAGGACAGTGTGGCGGACAGAGTGGGAGGATAGAGAGGGAGGGACAGAGAGAGAGATGGGGGACAGAGAGGGGGATCAGAGAGATGCGCGGAGCAGAGGGGGGACAGAGAGAGGGGTGAAAGAGAGAGGGTGGATACGGCGGGGGAGGGGCAGACAGAGGGGGCACAGAGAGAGAGATGGCAGAGAGAGAGTGGGGACAGAAAGAGGGGACAGAGAGAGGGGGACAGAGAGACAGGGATAGAGAGAGGGCGGGATAGAGAGAGGGGGAGAGGGAGAGTGGGGGACAGAGAGAGACTGGGTACAGAGAGGGAGGTGGAGAGAGAGTGTAGGGAAAGAGAGAGGGGAGAGAGAGAGGGGGACAGTGAGGGGGTACTGAAAGAGGGGAGACAGAGTCACGGAGGACCAGAAGAGGGGGGCAGCGCGAGAGGTGGACAGGTGGAAGGGGACAGAGAGAGAGGTGGACAGATGGGGGTGATAGAGAGAGGGGAAACAGAGAGAGAGGGCGACAGAGAAGAGGGGAAAGAGAGAGGGGACAGTGGGGGGAATGATAGAGGGGGGCAGAGAGGGAGGGGGACAGAGAGAGAAGGGTTAGAGAGAGGGGGACAGATAGATGGAACAGAGAGAGAACGGTGACCGACAGAGGGGAACAGAGAGATGGAGGAATAGGGAGTGGGGAGGGAGATAGAGGTGGACAGAGAGATGGGGACAGAGAGGGGGACAGACAGAGGGGGAAAGAGACGTGGGTCAGAGAGAGGGGTGCAGAGAGAGAGAGGGGTACAGAGAGTGGGGTTAGTGAGAGAGGGGACAGAGAGAGAGAGGGGAGACAGAGAGACGGTGACAGAGAGAGGGGTACAGAGAGAGGGGGCAGAAAGAGAGGGGTACAGGAAGAGAGCGAGAAGGGTAGAACAGAGAGGGGGGCCAGAGAGAGTGTAGTGACAGAAAGATGGTGACAGAGATGGGGGACAGAGAGTTGGGGTACAGAGAGACGGAGAGAGAGGGAGGGGGACAGAGAGAGGGGGGTACAAAAAGAGGGGGGGGCAGAGAGTGGGGACCGAGAGAGGGGGGCAGAGAGTGGCAGGACAAAGAATGGGGGGCAGATTGGGGTCAGGTTTGGGGGTCAGACAGATAGGGGGTCAGAGCGGGGAGACAGAGAGAGGGGCGGAGCAGAGGGAGACCGAGAGAGGGGAGATAGAGTGAGCGAGCGACAGAAAGGGGTGACATAAAGAGGGGGCAGAGAGAGGGGGATAGAGAGAGGGGATAGAGAAAGAGAGGGAACAGAGACAGTGAGGGGACAGAGAGATGGGGCGAACAGAGAGCTAAGGTGGACAGGGAGAGGGTACAGAGAGGGGGGACCTAGAGTGTGGGGACAGAGTGAGGGAGAGATAGAGGGGATCAGAGAGAGAACTGAGAGAGGGCGGGGGATGAAAGAGGCGAATGGAGGGAGGGGTATACGGAGGGGAGGGCAGAGAACGAGGGGACAGAGAGAGGTGGGACGGGTGTCAGAGACAGGTGGACAGAGAGAGAGGACAGTGAGATGGGAAACATAGAGAGGGGGGACAGAGGGGAGACGGTGGGAATAAAGAAGGAAGGAACGTGGGACAGAGAGAGGGGGACAGAGAGAGAGGTGGACAGACAGTGGCGGGACAGAGGGGTCAGAGAGGGACTGAGATGGGGCACAGAGTGAGGGGCACAGGGTGGGGCTACAGAGAGGGGGGACAGAGAGGGGGGAGAGAGAGAGATGTGGACAGAGAGAGAGGGACAGAGGGGGTGGGACAGAGAGGGGGAGCAGAGAGATGGAGGACAGAGAAGGGGACAGAGAGGGGGACAGAGAGAGACCGACAGATAGACGAGGGACAGAGAGAGGGGAACAGAGGGAGGGGTGGAGAACGAATGGTGGGACAGAGGGGGACATAGAGGAGCGACAGAGAGACGTGGACAGAAAGATGGAGGACAGAGAGAGGGGGCAGAGGGGGCGGGACAGATAGGAGGGCACAGAGAGACGGGGGACAGAGAGGGACGAAAGAGAGAGTGTGGACAGAAAAAAGGGGTACAGAAAGAGTGGGACAGAGAGATGGGGACAGAGAGAGGGGGAAAGAGAGGGGTACAGAGAGTGGGGGTCAGAGAGGTGGGACAGAGAGGGGGGAACATAAAGAGTGGGGCAGAGAGAGGGGATGGAGAGAGAGGGGGATAGAGAGAGAGATAGAGAGGGCCAGAGGGAGTGAGGGACAGAGACAGAAGGCGTACAGAGAGGGGGGTGGACAGAGAGACGGGGACAGAGAAAGGGGACAGAGAGTGAGGGGACAGAGAGAGGGCGCATAGAGGGGATCAGAGAGAGAGGGTGAAAGAGTGGGGGACAGAGAGTGGTAGATGGTGAGACTGAGGTACGGAGAGGAGGGCAGAGAATGAGGGGACAGAGTGAGGTTGGACAGAGGTTCAGAGAGAGAGGGGGACAGAGTTGCGTCCGGTGGTCAGAGGGGGAAGGGACAGAGAGGGGTGTACAGAGAGAGGGAGACAGAGAAAGAGATGGAGAAGGAGAGGCGGGGCGGTGGGGGACAGAGTGGGGGACAGAGAGGATGGCACAGAGAGAGGGGGCAAAGCGGGGGGGGGGTGAGAGAGTGTGTACAGAAAAAGGAGTGTACAGAAAGGGAGACAGAGAGATGGGGTACAGAGGGATGGGGACAGAGAGGGGGACAGAGAGACGTGGACAGAGAGCGCGGGGACAGAGAGGGGGTACAGGGGGGGCAGAGAGAGGGGTACAGAGAGAGGGGGACAAAGAACTTGGGGACAGAGAGAGAGGGACAGAGAGGGGTGTCAGAGTGCGGGGACAGAGAGCGAGGGGACAGAGAGATGGGGGCAGAGAGGGGGGACAGAGAGAGGGTGATAGAGAGGGTGTGAAAGAGTGGGGTGAACAGTGAGAGAGGCAACAGTGAGAGAAGGGGATAGTGAGAGGGTGACATAGAGGGGGGCGTCAGAGGGGAGTAGACAGAGAGAGGGTGGACTGAGAGCGGGGTTGATAGAGAGGGGGTGACAGAGAGAGGGGGCAGAAAGAGCGGTGGGCAAAGAGAGGGGACAGAGAGAGTGGGAAAGAGAGACATTGGGCAGAGAGAGCGGTGACAGAGAGAGAGGGACAGAGAGAGAGGGGGACACAGAGAGGGGGACAGAAAGGGGGGGGGGACAGAGAGAGGGCGGCAGAGGGAGGGGGACAGAGAGAGGTGGGACAGAGAGAGCAGGGACAGAGAGAGAGGAGGAGAGCGTGAGGTGGTGACAGAGAGAGGGGAGACGGGGAGAGGCGTGTCAGAGAGAGGGGGACAGAGAGGGGGTTTCAGAGTGTGGAGACAGAGAGATGTGTGGACTGGGAGCGGGGTGGGCAGAGAGAGGGGAGACAGAGAGGGGGACAGAGGGAGAGGGGGTCAGAGAGAGGGTGACAGAGAAAGGGCGAAATTGAGGGGGTCAGAGAGAGGGAGGAGAGAGTGCGAGGGGACAGAGAGGAAGCAGAGAGAGAGGGGGACAGAGAGAGAGAGGAGGACAGAGAGAGACGGGTAACAGCGAGAGGGTGATAGTGGGGGGACAGAGAAGGAAGGGATGGAGAGGGGGGCAGAGAGAGGGGGACCAGAGAGTGGGGACAGAGAAAGGGGGGACCCAGAGCGGGGGACAGAGGGGGCGAGAGAGGGGGAGTTAGATGGAGTCAGAGCATGATGGGACAGAGTCTGGCGAGACAGAGATGGACAGCGAGGCGGGACAGAGATGGTGGATAGGGAGAGGGGGACACAGAGAGGGGCGACAGAGAGAGGGGGTACACAGAGCGGGGGACAGAGGGGGCGAGAGAGGGGAGTTAGATGGAGTCAGAGCATGGTGGGACAGAGAGTGGGGGTACAAAGAGTGAGGGGACAAAGAGTGGGAGGACAGTGTGGGGGACAGAGTCGGAGGATAGAGAGGGAGGGACAGAGAGAGATGGGGAAAGAGAGGGGGGTCAGATAGAGGCGCGGAGCAGAGGGGAGACAGAGAGAGGGGTGAAAGAGAAAGAGTGGACAGAGAGTGGGGGACAGAGAGAGGGGGCACAGAGAGAGAGAGGACAGAGAGAGAGGGGACATAAAGAGGGGACAGAGAGAGGGGGACAGAGAGAGAGGGGATAGAGAGCGGGCGGCATCGAGAGAGACGGAGAGACAGAGAGGGGGACAGTGAGAGAGGGGGAGTGCGACAGGGGAGACAGAGACAGGGAGGACCGAGAGAGGGAGGGGAGAGCGAGAGGGGTCAGGTGGAGGGGGAACAGAGAGAGAGAGGCGGATAGATGGGGGTGGGGGATTGAGAGAAGGGAAACAGAGACAGAGGGTGAAGAGAGGGAAGAGAGGGGGACGGTGGGGGGAATTATAGAGCGGGGAAGAGAGTGAGGGGGACAGAGAGAGAGGGTAGAGAGAGAAAAGACAGAGAGAGGGGGCAGAGAGAGAGGGGTCAGAGAGAGGGGGACAGAGAGAGAACGGTGACAGACAGAGGGGAACAGAGAGTGGGGGAGGGAGCTAGAGGGGGACAGAGAAATGGGGGCAGAGGGGGGGGACAGAGGGGGAAACAGACGTGGGTCGAAGAGAGGGGGCAGAGAGAGAGGGGACAGAGAGGGGGAACAGAGAGAGAGGGGACAGAGAGAGGGGAGACAGAGATAGGGGAACAGACAGAGGGGCAGACAGAGAGACGGTGACAGAGAGAGGTGTACAGCGAGAGGGGGCAGAGAGAGAGGGGTACAGGGAGGGAGGGGGAAGAGGGGAGGGGAACAGAGAGGGGGGCCAGAGAGAGTGTGGTGACAGAGAGATGGTGACAGAGAGGGGGACAGAGAGTTGGACTACAGCGAGATGGGGAAAGAGGGAGGGGGACAGAGAGTGGCGGGTACAAAAAGAGGGGGACAGAGAGGGGGGACCAAGAGATGGGGGACAGAGAGTGGCAGGACAAAGAGTGGGGGACAGATTGGGGGACCGATTTGGGGGACAGAGAGATGGGGGTCAGAGCGGGGAGACAGAGAGAGGGGCGGAGGGGAGGGGGACAGAGAGAGGGGGGACAGAGTGAGAGGGCGACAGAAAGGGGTGACAGAGAGAGGGGAGGCAGAGAGAAGGGCGACTGAGAGAGAGAGGGGAGGCAGAGAGGAGATAGAGAGAGAGGGGACAGAGAGAGTGATGGAATAGAGCGAGAGGGCGTACAGAGAGAGGGGGTGGTCAGAGAGAGGGGGACAGAGAGACGGGTCAGAGAGAGTGTGACAGAGAGTGGTAGGACCGAGAGAGGGGAGAGAATGGAGGGCAGAGAGAGAGGTGGGACACAGAGAGAGGGGGATAGAGAGAGAGGGGATAGAGAAAGAGAGGGGACAGAGACAGTGAGGGGACAGAGAGAGAGGGAGTACAGAGAGCTAGGGTGGACAGAGAGAGGGGACAGAGAGAGGGGGACCGAGAGTGGGGGGACGGAATGAGGGGGAGATAGAGGGGAGCAGAGAGAGGACTGACAGAAGGTGGGGGGATGAAAGAGGGGAATGGAGAGAGGGGTGTACGGAGGGGAGGGCAAGGAACGAGGGGACAGAGAGAGGTGGGACAGAGTGTCAGAGACAGACGGACAGAGAGAGGAGGACAGAGAGAGAGGGATCAGAGAAGACGGAGAGAGGCAGGGGGAGAGAGGACGGAAACAGAGAGTGGTGAGACAGAGATGGATAGCGAGGGGGGACAGAGCGGAGAGCGACAGAGAGAGGGGGTACTCAGAGAGGGATATAGAGAGGGGGAGAGAGAGCAGGGGACGGGGGGTCGAGAGTGGGGGGCGTTAGATGGGGTCAGAGCCTGGTGGGACAGAGAGTGGGGGGACAAAGAGTGGCCGGACAGTGTGGAGGACATAGTGGGAGGATAGAGAGGGAGGGTCAGAGAGAGATGGGGACAGAGAGGGAGGTCAGAGAGAGGCGTGGAGCAGAGGGGGACAGAGAGAGGGGTGACAGAGAGAGGGTGGACAGAGAGAGAGAGAGGACAGAGAGAGAGAGGGGACAGAAAGAGGGGACAGAGAGAAGGGGACAGAAAGAGGGGGAATTGAGAGAGGACGGTATAGAGAGAGAGGGGAGAGTGAGAGTGAGGGGACAGAGAGAGAGTGGGTACAGAGACAGGGGGTGGACAGAGAGTGGGGGAAGGAGACGGGGAGAGAGAGAAGGGGACAATGAGAGTGGGGAGACTGAGAGAGGGACGACTGAGAGAGGGGAGACAGAGCGAGAGGGGGACAGGTGGAGGGGGACAGAGAGACAGGGGACACATGGGGGGATAGAGAGAGAGGAAACAGAGAGAGAGGGGACAGAGAAGAGGGGGCAGATCGTGGGAGAGTGGAGGGATAGATAGAGGGGACAGAGTGTGAGGGTGACAGAGTGAGAGAGGGGATAGAGAGAGGAGACAGAGAGAGAGGGGGACAGAGAAAGGGGTCAGAGAGAGGCGGACAGGGAGTGGGGGAGAGAGAGAATTTAAAATTTTCGAGGAGAAAGTGAGGACTGCAGATGCTGGAGATCAGAGCTGAAAATGTGTTGCTGGAAAAGCGCAGCAGGTCAGGCTGCATCCAAGGAACAGGAGAATCGACGTTTCGGGCATAAGCCCTTCTCAGGAATGAGGAGAGTGTGTCCAGCAGGCTAAGACAAAAGGTAGGGAGGAGGGACTTGAGGGAGGGACGTTTGGAATGCGATAGGTGGAGGGGGGTCAAGATGAGGGTGATAGTACGGAGTGGGGTGGGGATGGATAGGTCAGGAAGAAGATTGCAGGTTAGGAAGGCGGTGCTGAGTTCGAGGGATTTGACTGAGACAAGGTGGAGGGAGGGGAAATGAGGAAACTGGAGAAATCTGAGTTCATTCCTTGTGGTTGGAGGGTTCCCAGGCGGAAGATGAGACGCTCTTCCTCCAACCGTCGTGTTGCCATGGTCTGTCGATGGAGGAGTCCAAGGACCTGCATGTCCTTGGTGGAGTGGGAGGGGGAATTGAAGTGTTGGGCTACGGGGTGGTTGGGTTGGTAGGTCCGGGTGTCCCAGAGGTTTTCTCTGAAGCGTTCCGCAAGTAGGCGTCCTTTCTCCCCAATATAGAGGAGGCCACATCGGGTGCAGCGGATGCAATAGATGACGTATGTGGAGGTGCAGGTGAATTTGTGGCAGATATGGAAGTGTCCCTTGGGGCCTTGGAGGGAAGTAAGAGGGAGGTGTGGGCGCAAGTTTTACATTTCTTGCGGTTGCAGGGGAAGGTGCCGGGAGTGGAGGTTGGGCTGGTGGGGGGTGTGCACCTGACGAGGGAGTCACCGAGGGAGTGGTCTTTTCGGAACGCTGATAGGCGAGGGGAGTGAGATATATCCCTGGTGGTGGGGTCCGTTTGAACATGTCGGAAATGACGGCGGATGATACGCTGGACATGGAGGTTGGTGGGGTGGTAGGTGAGGACCAGTGGGGTTATGTCCTGGTGGCGGTTGGAGGGGCAGGGCTCAAGGGCGGAGGAGGGGGAAGTGGAAGAGATGCGGTGGAGAGCATCATTGATCACGTCTGGGGGGAAATTGCGGTCCTTGAAGAAGGAGGCCATCTGGGTTGTACGGTTGTGGAACTGGTCCTCCTGGGAGCAGATGCGGCGGAGACGAAGGAATTGAGAGAATGGGATGGCGTTTTAACATGGGGCAGGGTGGGTGGAGGTGTAGTCTAGGTAGCTGTGGGAGTCGGTCAGTTTGTAGTAGATGTCCGTGTTGATTCGGTCGTCCGAGATAGAAACAGAAAGGTCTAGGAAGTGGAGGGAGGAATCTGAGACTGTCCAGGTGAATTTGAGGTCGGGGTGGAAGGTGTTGGTTAAGTGGATGAACTGTTCAACCTCCTCGTGGGAGCACGAGGCGGCGCCGATACAGTCATCGATGTAGCGGAGGAAAAGATGGGGGGTGGGGCCAGTGTAGCTGCGGAAGATGGACTGTTCCACATATCCTACGAAGAGGCAGGCATAGCTGGGGCCCATGCGGGTGCCCATGGCTACACAGTTGGTTTGGAGGAAGTGAGAGGATTGGAAAGAGAAGTTGTTCAGGGTGAGGACCAGTTCAGTCAGTCGAAGGAGGGTGTCAGTGGAAGGGTACTGGTTGGTACGGCGGGAAAGGAAGAAGCGGAGGGCTTTGAATCCTTCGTGATTGGGGATGCAGGTGTACAGGGACTGGATGTGCATGGTGAAGATAAGGCGTTGGGGACCGGGGAAGCAAAAATCTTGGAGGAGGTGGAGGGCATGGGTGGTGTCCCGAACGTAGGTGGGGAGTTCTTGGACTAAGGGGGACAGGACCGTGTCGAGGTATGCAGAGATGAGTTCGGTGGGGCAGGAGCAGGCTGAGACAATGGCGGCAGGGCAGGGCAGGGCAGTCAGGTTTGTGGATTTTGGGCAGGAGATAGAAAGGGGTGGTGCGGGGTTGTTGGACTATGAGGTTGGAGGCGGTGGATGGGAGATCCCCTGAGATGATGAGGTTATGGATGGAGTGATTAAGCTTAGAACTTAAGCAATATATGCAGCAGATAACTATGATAAATGAGACTATCCACCTGCAGGAAACGCAAAGGGAACCGTCAACGAGGAAGGAACTGCTAAGCTGGGGATTGGGTGTATGTGCAGGTTTTTTGAAGATGCTGGAATGAGCCGAGGAGATAGGGACCTTTTGTGATGAGGAGAAAGTGAGGACTGCAGATGCTGGAGATCAGAGCTGGAAATGTGTTGCTGGAAAAGCGCAGCAGGTCAGGCAGCATCCAAGGAGCAGGAGAATCCGACGATTCGGGCATGAGCCTGAAAGAATTCCTGAAGAAAGGCTCATGCCCGAAACGTCAATTCTCCTGCTCCTTGGATGCTGCCTGACCTGCTGGGCTTTTCCAGAAGCACATTTCCACCTTTTGTAATGACTAAGGCATTACCTACCACCATTCAAGTGGAAGGATGATACATATGGCAACACCTTAATCATTGTACTGAAGCTCTTCCACCAGCACAAGCTAACTCTAACACTGAAGTTAGTGGAGCTGAGGCCGAGGAATTTGGAGACAGGCAGCACACACAGGACGCAAGTACCCCTCTGCAGGGTTCTGAACAAGGTACATTTGAAGTTCTTGGGGATACTGATCATTCCTGAAATGATAGCGATGGTGGTATGGAGCATAGTCCTCCTGACAGCGGGGATGGGGAAGATATGGGGGATGCACCTAATACACCCCTCTCTGATGCCAGGCCTGCTTACTAAGTCTTGGAGACCATTAACTTGGCAGATTTGGACTGGTATTATCAGGGCCATTCAGGCTGGGAGGCAAAGACTAATTAGAAGTGCAGACCTTGCTGCCCTAACATGGATACGCGCCCGTGAAAATCACTGGTATCAGTGGGCAAACCAAACGGCTGTAATGATGGCTAGCCAGGATTGTTTCTTGTGTATAAAGGCAACCCCCCTCATACTATGTTGTCCCTACGCCCTATAACTTGACCAACTGTACTCAATGGCGTTTGCAGAAATCTAGCAACCTCTTAATCTGGAGGCTTCATCAACTTACAGGCAATCCCATTGCTCCTTTTTGTGTCCTCTACTTCAGGCCTCTGTGTTCTATCTGCAAGATTATGCGGGCAGGCAGCACCTCCAATGGTGGTGTGGCTGTTGTACCACTTTCAGGATATGGGAAGGGTTGAGGTTTGAATGCTTTAAGCGAAATGGCTCCGCACCAGTAGGCTATTTTAAAGGCCATTGCGGCAATGCAATGGAACTCGCAGTGGACGCCACATTTGGGGCTGTTTTAAATTCTCAATGCATCTCACTGGCAGCTACTTGGTGCCCGTGTGGTAAGAAAGGAAGGTTCCGCCCGATGCTGACCGCTGATTGGAGTGGCAGCTGTGCCCATGCAATGCTTCTACAAAAGATACTTATATCACCACACCCGCAGCTTGATGCTTTGTCACAATCAGCCCTGTGTTGAACTAAGCGATCTTATGTCCCTGCTTCGACGTTTTGGATTGGTAGCATAGGACAGCCAAGAGTTATTCCTAATGAGTTTAAAGCCCGCAAGGAAATTGCCGCGGGCTAGGAGGCTCTCATCCAAGTGATAGGGGTCAGCAAGAATGCTGAATAGATTATTTACATTTATCACAACAAAGAGAGATTTATAAATTATACTGATGATGTCCTTGTGGCCTTGGGAGAACAAGTGGATGTTACTACCAAAACGACATGGCAAAACAGACGGGCCTTCGATTCGATACTGGCAGAAAAAGGCAGGGTTTGTGTGATGTTTGGGGAGAATTGCTGTACCTTTATACCTAACAACACTATCCCTGGAGTATCGTTTATGAAAGCAATGGATAAACTAAAGAATCTAAGACGGGAGCTAAAGGGCAACGTGGGATTTGGTCATCAGGTTTTTGATTGGCTGAATAACACATTAGGATCTTGGGGAGCATGGTTTGTCAAGATTGGTCTTATTATTGCTGCGGTTTTGCTTGTTGTTGCCTGCGTCTGCCACGTGTATTTCATGGCCATTGTTTGACCCCGATTTTTAAGAACCCCCTTGCACTCGCTATACTTTTGAAGGGCTTCACCTGTTTTTAATGCACTGTATTTTCTTTATCAAATTCATAATATCGCTTGATCAGTATTCTCTGGACTTGCTGCGTTTGCCATTCACTCTTCATGCTACACACAGTATCACTGTAAAAAACGCCCACTTTCCGATTGTAGACTCACCTGCAAGTGATACCTCCGAATCTATGCTTGTCAGATCATTTCTAATGACAGTGATAACGATGCCTAATGGTGATAATCTAATGATAAGTGGCCTTGCCCGAATTTAGAACATTAACTTATCCACAATCTTTATCTCTTTCCATAATTAGTTTGAAACTTACAGAATGAATGGTCTATATCCCGAAAAAACTATTCATTTTGTCTGTCACCTTGTCTAGTATCTACAGCCCAATCTGTCTCTGCAACATCCTCAAGCCCTTATCAACCTGCCCATTCCGTGCATCTTCCTCCAGACTCAACAGCACTTGACATCAAGCTCCATTCTCCAGTATCGGCAGCACTCCTCCAACCCGTCCGACAACACCTCACTTCCTCTAACCATTTACCATCGATGCAAACTTCCTTATCTGTATAAAATCCTCCAGTGCCTACATGATTTCCTGTCAACCCTCCCACTGTGTAACACTAGGAAGCTAATTGACCATCCCTTGATCTACAACTTAACTCAATATCTGAAATCTTCTGTGTGTGTGTGACCTCCTCCCGTCATGACAAGCTTTCTGAAATCTGTAGCATCTTGCTGTCACTAAAACCGTCTGTGAATGCGTAACATCCTATTTATTACTGTCACCTCTTCCAGTTCGTACAACTCTCTCTGCCTGTAAAATTGGTCAGTCTGATGCATCCTTGCTATATCTGCGACCCTCAGAAAAGCTAACTTCATCCAGTCTCGGGCACCGTCCCTATCTGTGTAATGGACTAGAGCTTCCTCCACCTACCTATTGCTGTAACCGTCTCCAGTCTCTGACATAAACACTGCCAATATAATCGCCTCCTGCTCCTACACCACACCCTGACACTGTCCTACTTCTACTGCTATATCATACCTAGACTATATTCTCCAACTGTTCCAGAAACCTTGTGAACTTTGTGAACTCGTCCAATCTTTGCTCTTTATCATTATTTGATCTTCCAGTGAACCATCCTTATCTCTTGGACCTTTCCTGCTTCTCTGTATTCTCCATAAATCTTTAAACAGCCCGTTTTGTACTCCTTGCCACCGTCAGCTTCTCTCATCTTTACAAAGCTCCATATGACGAGTACTTCTTCCTACGAGGGAATTCTCCCTGTGACTACAGCAATCGAATGAATGACTGAATTAGCTTTATTGTCACATGTACTCAAATGAGTGGAGTGAAAAGTATTTAACTCGCCACTTACGGCTCAATGTGATTCGCAACCTTAACGACGTACTGTCTCTTCAGTTACAAGATCAGGTGCAATGCAACAGTGTCACAAACACACGGTCATCTTAGGTGCAGAGAACCTCAGCACAATCCTTATTAACAGAACAAAGAAGTGAAGAAAAATGCATAGGCATTCTTTACAGCACTCCCCATCGCAGGTACTGCCAGCAACTTCCAGAACCATTCATACGTCTGTGTAAACTGATCTGGATTGTATAAAATCCCCTTTCACTGTCACTCCTTCAGTCCCCCTCGATCACATCATATCATTATAACTAACCCCCATCTCTACACTGACTATCACGATAACTTTTTCCGACTCTACTGCCCTCCCTGCTGTAATCTCCTTCAGTTGCTATATATTTCTGTTTCGAAGTTTCTCTAATCCATAGAACTCCAACGACCTCTGTCAGGTTGGCCAATCCCGAACAATATCTCTGTCTGTGTAAAAGTCTCCAATATATACAACTATCCCTCTCCACGTAAACTCTCTTTAGCAGTCAGATCCCTGGTAGATTGTTCTCCAGAAACAATTGGCTAAACACAACATCAGATTCCCTGGCTGGGAGATGTGAGTTCAGATGTGAATACATTTACCCATTCTGTCTGTGTGCCTAACACTGACCTGGTACTACTCATGTGATCTCCAGATTGGCATAACTCAACAGCGCTCACCTAATCAATGCCTTCGAAAATAATTTATTTTTCATTTTTTTAAAATTAGCAGTTTTATGAGATGCAGGAATTGGTTTCCAAGTGGAGAGAATGTAACATTTCTCGTTAACCATGACTCATGCAATGGGGTTTTGTGGATTATGAACTTTTGTACAGACGGTCATTCAGAGGCTTGTATAACTAGGGCAGTTGAGTGCAGATCGTGTTTGCTGTGTAGAGTTATTCAACATGTGAACATAACAGAGATGGTGTGTTTGTGGGCAGGCTGTAACACTGTAAATACGTAGAGTCTGGATGAGATTGCTGCTGGAAAAGCGTAGCAGGCCAGGCAGCATCTGAGGAACAGGAAAATCGGCGTTTCTGGTAAAAAGACCTTCATCAGGAATTGGGCCTTTGCAAGAAACGTCGAATTTCCTGCTGCTTGGATGCTGCCTGACGTACTGTGCTTTTCCACCACCACCCTACTCTCGACTGTGTGTTCCAACATCTGCAATCCTCCTTGTTTTTACCACTGTAAATACCTGTCCGATGGTATCTCACCGATTGGACCAGAGGTTTGTGAGCTGGGCTCTGAGCACTAGCAGCAGGGAAACCTTATGCTGTTTGTATATGGAGCTTGGCACCAGATTGGGTGAGAGCAACTCAATGAGTAAATGACACAAATAAAGTTTGGGATATTCCTGTAGTTTCTGGCATTGTGCCATATTGCTATGTATCTCCCATTAAGCAAGCCTGTCGGTTCTCCAGTCCCGACAGGACATGCAAACTGTTAACCCCTTCTGTGGCTCTCCCCTCTCCCCAATCACTTCCAGCACTGACAGCCTGGCTTTCGTCTGTTATCTCCTGCAGTCTGCAATGACCTTGTTCTTTGTTATCTTGTCAAATTCCAAGATGCTTTCTCGAAACAAACGTAAAATAAGTTTGGGTCACTTCCAAAAAAGGTCAGGTTCTCCAACTTACACGGGAAGTCTCTTTGTCAAACTGACTCTCCTTGTTTGTCTTTCCCATAAGAGGAAGGAAGCATCCTTTCAGCATCCGGTCAATTCCCCTGGGAATCCGTACAATTGAATGAGGTCATCTCTCATCTTGATTATCCTGAGCGGGAAGAGGATCCATATTCCTCTATGTTTCTGTCACCACTTCCAGTTGCTCTATTCCTCCTTCACTGGAAAGCCTGCCCCAGCCTGGACAATACTCCAAACCACGCATTATTGGGAATGCTACACACCTCTTTACTTCTCTTAGCTTCACTCCTGCATTCATCACATTTCTGTGAAATCCTCCAGCTTCTCCAATACTCCCAATTTCTAATTTCTCCTGCAGCCAGCACCATCTCTGCATCCTCCAGTCACGACATGTCTCCCTGTGTCGGTGAACTCCTTTATCTCCGAAGAGTCCTGCAGCACCAATTACCATCACTATCTGCGGAACTTCCTCTGGACATCACAACCCTTACAATTGCGATAGCCCTCGCTATCTCTGAAAAAACCTTCAGTTCCGACATTCCTACTTACATTTTATCAAGACGCTAAAATTCTCGAGATCTATGGAAGCTTCACCAGGCCTTACACCTTTCGACCTCGTTCTGACTGCCTTCAGTGATTTCAAACATCAAAAATTCTAGAACGTCTTCCAGACTTAAAACGTAGTGATCTGCTCCAGTCTCTAAAACAGATCTGCCTGTGTACACCATCTAATTGATGACCCCTCCTCATTTCTCTAATCTCCTGCAGCCTCCACAATCCTTCCTATCTCTGTAAACTATGTCTGTAACTAAAACTCTCGCTATCGGGGTAAATGCCCCCAGTCACTGCAACATCCTTCTCTGGGTCATCCCCAGCAGCCATTGCTATCAGTGAAACCTCCTTCATTCCCATAACCTCAATCTTGCTGAAACCTTCTCTCACCATTGAAAATCTCCCTATTTCTTAACATTCTTCAGTCGCTAAATCCATTCCTATCTGTAGAATATCCTTCAGCCCAAAAACGCTCCTAATCTGTTTAAGCTCATCAAAACCTGACAACTGTGAAATCTTCTTCACTTCTCATATACCTTCCATTCGGTGTGACAAATTTGAGGCCATTATATTCTCCTTTTGTCTGTAAACAGCTCAACTCATTATCGCCAATCGTAATGTCCTAAGAGAGTCAAATCTCTCACAAAGCTCTCTGTGACTATAAGCTCCTCCAGCCACAACAAGCCTCCCCATCCCTGTAACATCTTCCAGCATCCACAACACTCACACTCTCTGAAATATCTCTCAGTGCATGTAATCATTTCTCTATCTAACATACTCCGGTCCATACCAAACTCCCTGTCCATTTAATACTCTACACTCCACACCATTATACATATCATTGTAGAATTCTTCTTTCCATACCATCTTCCCTATACCCCTAACATTTCCAATCCAGACTATGCTTCCTTTACGTTTAAGATTCTCCGGTAGATAAACTTTTCTCCGCCACTTTAATACTTTGGATACGCTACAACAGGCATTAAATTTTCCACAACCTTGAATCCCCTCAATTTCGCCATACCGTGTTCAATTTAGTCTCTAATGGTCTGCAGCCCTACACCCATATATATGGCTGGAATCTAATTCAGTCCCCTCTATCTGTGTAACTTCCTCCAATGCTAGAACCTTTTCTCCCACTGCAGAATGCCCACTGCTGGGAAGTGGACTTTGAAGAGTTGTCCGGATTTAGGCACGTTCGGGAAAAAGGCAAACAAGGTCAAGTGATTTGTGAAGAAAGGATGCAGTTTGTGAATTCGTGCGACAACCAACTTAAATTGGTTATTTCACAGAAAATGACATTTATGAAACTAACTAAAATTTAGTCTCGTTTTGGTAAAACTGAGAAATTGCAAGCATCAGCAACCGCTGTAGGAATTCCTTTATTGGCACCAAAAAGTGATGGTAATGCAAAGATGGTTTCAGTCAGGAAATTGAATGTAATTACAGGAATTGCATCATAGTAATTGTGCGTGATAGTGGTCTGGATCCCAAGTGGATAACTAATGAGTATCAGGGCTGTACTGGATGGAATCCTGGATTGGATACGAGATGGGTTTCTATAGTAGCGTGTCAAGGAGCTATCAAGAGAATCGTCTCTTCTCGATCAAATGTTGTGCAAAGTGGAATGTCTGTAAATTTCATTTTATGTGAGCTTTGTGAGCAGAAAACCATAATATTATGGAATGTTTTTTTTAAGTTGAAACTGATTGAGTTACAATCATGACACTTCGGAGTAGAATTCGGCCATTTGGCCGATCCAGTATGCACCAACCTTCAATGGGACCATAGTTTATCTAATAGTCTCCACTTCTACTTATTTGTCTTTCCAAAGTAACCCTTGTTTCCCTGATTAATTAAAATCAGACCTCATCTGCTCTTAATAAAGTGACCAACCCAACTATGACACCACTCCATAGTGAGGAATGTCATAAATTCACTTCAAAGTTTGGGAGATGATTTGTAGCTCGGGTGCTCGTTGTTGTGATTCTGTTCGCCGAGCTGGAAATTTTTGTTGCAAATTTCCCCTGTCTAGGTGACATCCTCAGTGCTTGGGAGCCTCCTGTGAATTCACAAATTCACTCCCGTTTAAGGTAAGAAATTCTTCGTCATCACCATCTTGAATGACTGATCACTTTCTGGAATTTTATGCCCCCTGGTTACACATCTTCGCACAAGGGAAAGCAAAGGAAGTGGCAAAGATGGTAATTGAGGGTAAGGCAATGAATGTAGTTGACATGAACATTAATGAGGCATGTAGGTTGGTCCAGACGATACATGGAGCAGTCCATCTTCCACAGTTACACCAAAAACTCTCTCTCCCTTTTCGTCCGCTGCATTGATGGCTGCATCGGCGCTACTTCATGCATCCATGAGGCGGTAGAGCAAGTCATCAACTTCAGCAACACCTTCCATCCTGATCTCAGGTTCATCTCAGACACTTCCCAACCCTTCCAGGACCTCTTCATTTTCGGTGACCAACTCAACACGGACATCTATTTCTAACTCACTGACTCCCACAGCTGTCTGGAGTACATCTCATCCCAACTCCCCTCCTGCAAAACGCTCTTCATTACTCCCAATTGTTCCAATATATCTGCTCCCAGGAGGAGTAATTCCAATCCAGGACATCCCAAATGTCCTCCGATTTCAAGAACTGCGATTTGCCCTCCAACTTGGTGAACAATACCATCCAGTACATCGCCTCCACTGCACGCACCTTAGCATTGAACACAACGCCTCCACTGCACGCACCTTAGCATTGAACACAACGCCTCCATGTCCAACTCCTTGGTCCTCACCTTCCGCCCTAATGTTCAGATGCATCTTATCCTCCGCCATTCCCGCCATTTCCGAATCCGGGATGTTTCATAAATTTCACTCTCATTCTCCTGAACTCTTCGAGGAGAAAGTGAGGTCTGCAGATGCTGGAGATCAAAGTTGAAACTTTATTGCTGGAACAGCACAGCAGGTCAGGCAGCATCCAGGGAACAGGAGATTCGACGTTTTGGGCACAGGCCCTTCTTCAGGAATGAGCAGAGAGTGTTCAGCAGGAGAAGATAAAAGGTAGGGAGGAGGGACTTGGAGGAGGGGAGTTGGAAATGTGATAGGTGGAAAGAGGTCAAGGTGAGGGTGATAGGTCGGAGTAGGATGGAGGCGGAGAGGTCAAGAAGAAGACTGCAGGTCAGGAAGGCGGTGCCGGGCTGGAAGGATCCGGCTGAGACAAGATGGGGGGAGGGGGGATGAAGAAACTGGTGAAGTCCAAGTTCATCCCCTGCGGTTGGAGGGTTCCCAGTCGGAAGATAAGACGCTCCTCCTCCGACCGTCGGGTTGTTGTGGTTTGGCGGTGGATGAGTCCAATGACCTGCATATCCTCGGTGGAGTGGGAGGGGGAGTTGAAATGCTGTGCCACAGGTTGGTTGGGTTGGTTCGTCCGGGTGGCCCAGAGGTGCTCTCTGAATCGCTCCGCAAGTAGGCGGCCTGTCTCCCCAATATAGAGGAGGCCACACCGGCTGCAGCGGATGCAGTAGATGATGTGGGTGGAGGTGCAGGTGAATCTGTGGCGGATATGGAAGTTTCCCTTGGGGCCTTGGAGAGAAGTGAGGGGGGAGGTGTGGGCGCAAGTGTTGCACCTCCAGCGGTTGCAAGGGAAGGTGCCGGGAGTGGTGGTTGGGTCGGTGGGGGGTGTAGATCTGACAAGGGAGTCGCGGAGGGAGTGGTCTCTACGGAAAGCTGATAGGGGAGGGGAGGGAAATATACCTCCTCCTCCTACACCTCCTCCCATCCTGCCACAGCTACCTGGACTACACCTCCTCCCATCCTGCCACAGCTACCTGGACTACACCTCCTCCCATCCTGCCACAGCTACCTGGACTACACCTCCTCCCATCCTGCCCCCTGTAAAAACGCCATCCCATTCTCCCAATTCCTTCGTCTCCGCCGCATCTGCTCCCAGGAGGACCAGTTCAAAATACGTACAACACAGATGGCCTCCTTCTTCAAGGACCGCAATTTCCCCCCCGACGTGGTCGACGGTGCCCTCCACCGCATCTCCTCCACTTCCCGCTCCTCCGCCCTTGAGCCCCGCCCCTCCAACCGCCACCAGGACAGAACCCCACTGGTCCTCACCTACCACCCCACCAATCTCCATGTACAGCGCATCATCCGCCGTCACTTCCGCCACCTCCAAACAGACCCCAGCACCAAGGATATATTTCCCTCCCCTCCCCTATCAGCTTTCCGTAGAGACCACTCCCTCCGCGACTCCCTTGTCAGATCCACACCCCCCACCGACCCAACCACCACTCCCGGCACCTTCCCTTGCAACCGCAGGAGGTGCAACACTTGCGCCCACACCTCCCCCCTCACTTCTCTCCAAGGCCCCAAGGGAAACTTCCATAACCGCCACAGATTCACCTGCACCTCCACCCACATCATCTACTGCATCCGCTGCAGCCGGTGTGGCCTCCTCTATATTGGGGAGACAGGCCGCCTACTTGCGGAGCGATTCAGAGAGCACCTCTGGGCCACCCGGACGAACCAACCCAACCAACCTGTGGCACAGCATTTCAACTCCCCCTCCCACTCCACCGAGGATATGCAGGTCCACCGCCAAACCACAACAACCCGACGGTCGGAGGAGGAGCGTCTTATCTTCCGACTGGGAACCCTCCAACCGCAGGGGATGAACTTGGACTTCACCAGTTTCTTCATCCCCCCTCCCCCCACCTTGTCTCAGCCGGATCCTTCCAGCCCGGCACCGCCTTCCTGACCTGCAGTCTTCTTCTTGACCTCTCCGCCTCCATCCTACTCCGACCTATCACCCTCACCTTGACCTCTTTCCACCTATCACATTTCCAACTCCCCTCCTCCAAGTCCCTCCTCCCTACCTTTTATCTTCTCCTGCTGAACACTCTCTGCTCATTCCTGAAGAAGGGCCTGTGCCCGAAACGTCGAATCTCCTGTTCCCTGGATGCTGCCTGACCTGCTGTGCTGTTCCAGCAATAAAGTTTCAACTTCTCCTGAACTCTAATGACGTCAAACTTCATCTACTCCATCTCGTCCCATTAGAAAATCCATCCAGCCCCAAGAACAGCCTTGTAAACCGTCTTTGTCCTGCCTGCAACACAAGAATACCATTCCTTTTGGGCACTCATATTGTATATGACACACTCAGTGAGATCTGACTTGTACCTTGCATAGTTTTAGCAAGACTCCATATAACTGAGACTCCATTCCCTTTGAAATAAACGCGAGCATTGGTCATGCCTTCTTCATTACCTGCTGAAAATGTGATCATTTTTTTAAAGTTTTAAAAACATGGATTCTCAAAACCTTCTGTGCAGTCAGTCTGAAACAGAACAGTGTTAGCCTGACAGTAAGTCGGGAAGGTGCTGGAGTGTATGGTAAAGGATATGACAAGCACTAACTGGACGCTAAGAAATAATGGGAGACATGTGCACTTATACAAGAGAGATTTATTTTTGATGAAAATGTTAGATTTTATGGTTTGCAGTAGCTATTAATGGCAGATTAGATAAGGTTGGTGGAGAGTGATATGTTTTATTTGAATTTCACAAGTTCTTTTGAGAAGATAGCAAAGAGCTAAAGAGTAATGCGGGAGAGAATTGGGCCAGTTCAAGATCACGTGGCAGAATGTGTGGAACCACTGGATTTTTGCGCGATCCTAATCGAATGTCTTGCTCTGGTATTTACTGTGAAGAATGACATAGAAGAACAGCATCTTGGGTAAATAAATAATGATGTGTTGGAAAGAGTTCACAAGGTAGTGCAGGAGGTGCTGACAGTCATAAGGAAGACAGATAAATCCTCTGGACCTGATCAGGTGTACCCTCGAAATCTGTGAGAATTTTGGAAAGAGCTTGCAAGGCCCATTGCAGAGATATTAGATTCATTGATCTCTTTGGTGAGTTACAGCCAGACAGATCAGCGGCTAATGCTGTTTCATCAGTTCATGGCTGCAAGGAAACGCGATAAAGCTGTCAAAGAGTGAGACTAAATTAGTAGTGGGTAAATTATTGGAAAAGATTCCAGGATATGGGGTCCTCATGCATTTGGCGAAGCAAATGAAGCTTAGGGATAGTCAGCAAGACTTTGTGCCTGGGAAAATATATCTCAGAACCTGATTGAGTTTTTTGAGGATGTGGACAGGAGGAAGAGTGATAGATATTGTCAATAACAATGCCTTTGGCAAGTCTCTGTATGGTCAACTGGTTAATAAGGTCGGATCCAGGGAGAGCTAGACAATTGATACAAAGTTAGCTTGATCATAGCAGACAGAGGTTTTGGGACTTGTTTGTTGTTCTCTCCTTAAACAAAGATATCTCGGAAATACAACAAGCAAATCTATTGTCACTTACAAAATGCCGTGCAAGATCTCTAACAAACATTACATTGGACAAACAGACAGAAAACTAACTACCAGGATACATGAACATCCAGTTGTCACAAAAAGACATGATCCACTCTCAATAGTACTCTTATATACAGATTAGGAAAGGCACAACTTCGACTGGGACAACACGTGCATCCTAGAGAGTTCCACACAGAGACACGCATGAGAATTCCTAAAAGCATGGCATTTCAACGGGAACTCTATCAACAAATACATTGACAATCCGATTGATCACCCCCACAAAAAATAGAATCGTAAATGACCTCAACACAGGAAATTACGTCACTACATTAAAACCCATCACCAACCCAAAGAAACCTAAACACATAAATGGAAAACGGCTATGCCTCCAGTCCTTCATCCGCATGTTCACTGATGATGTTACCTAATATGGTCTGGAAACATCTGAAAACGAAGCTACCAGCTCAGCAAGAAAATGTACACCTCGCCCTGAGCTACAGATCCTCTCAAAACATGTGTGTGTGTGTGTGTGTGTGTGTGTGTGTGTGTGCGCGTGCGTGTGTGTGTGTGTGCGTGTGTGTGTGTATGTGTGTGTGTGTGTGTGTGTGTGTGTGTGTGTGAATTTCGGTGTCAATGTTCAGTTGTTTGTGTGTGTCTCTTGTCAACTCTTCCTAAAGCAGCAGAACCCTCTCTTATCGTTGTATCTTGCTGCAATCACCAGTATTCTTAATGTCTGTAACTGCCTATAGGCACAAACATCCTCCTGTTCTTAACACTCCTCCCAGTATCGAACTTCTTTTATCCCTTACAGCCCTGTTAATGTCTTGTGAAACCCCACTGATACTTTTTTTTATCTCTGTAAACTGTTTTTGATGCCACAATACGGTATGTTTGAAATTAATTACACGCCCAATAACCCTCCATATCTCTTGAATGAACAACAGCACTTATTGCATTCCCTGACTCTGCAAACTCCTCCTACCACCATTCATATCGACTTCATAATGTCATTCAGGCCATTATCATACTTCCAGCACCTTCAAGTCTCCCTTGACATCTCATTAAAATCTATCAATGTCTCCGTACCTTACAACACTCCTCTTGCGAGGAGAATCTTTAGTCTCCATTTAACACCTACTTCAACAGTTTAATAGCCTTTTTGTTAGTCTCTAAGATACTCTATCTTCAGAATTTTCAGTTTTTATTGATTGTCTTCGAAGCACCATTTAATCTAATATGTTCCTTAAAGACCTGTGGGAGTTAAAGATTGACCTTTCCTGCTGAAGTTTTTCCGTGTCAATGGAACCTTCATTGTTAAATATTTTCTTGCTATTAATTTAGATTCACACATTTCAGTCTGTTTATCCTGTTATCCCTGGGCAGTTCCCCTATCGTACCCATGTAGTTTGATTAGTTTCAGCTCAGTTTGTTGGATGCACTTGGAGTGATCACTGCAAAACCTCATGATGCATTTGAATTCTACCACATCACCCAAACCCCCAAGGCTCCACCTCACTGCTGGCCAAGGATCGTGTGACTCCAATGAATGAAAATTAAGCCATCAAACAACGCTTGCTGGAGCACTTCACAGACCCCCTCAAACAGGGTTCAATCATCGATCCGAGTGTCGTTGATCATATCCCACAGCACGCGTCACGCCAAGAGATCAGCAATGGCCCAGGCCCATACCAATTACACAAGCCCATCCACCAGTTCAAGAACAACAAGGCTGCCGGACCAGACGGTATCGTCATTGAGGTATTGAAGTGCGGTGGTGCAGAGATCGTAGTGCAGTTCCATGCCCTTGTCTTCCGTATCTGGAAGGACGAAAACTTCCCAGGACACCATTGTCACTATTGTCAGAAAAGGTAACATTTCTGATTGTGGAAACTACAGGAGAATCTCCCTGCAGTCGACCGCTGGAAAAGTCATCATCAAGGTCATCCTCACCCATCTCCTCCCTGTGGCTGAGGAACCCCTTCCGGAACCGCAGTGGGGTTTCTGAACACGAAGGAAAAAAATGGACATGATTGTGACTGCGTGACAGCTGCAGGAGAAATGCAGGGAATGGAACCTCCCCCTGTACTTGGCCTCCGTGAGCATTAAAAGACCTTTGACACATTCACCCAGGAATCATTATTGAACGTCCTTCTCAGCTTCGGCTGCACCATGAAGTTTGTAACTATCTGCCGCTTGCTCCACGATGACATGGAAGTCATGGTAACGACAAATGGCTCAATCACGAACCCATTCGGACCAGAGTCAAGCAAGGCTTTGTCATTGCTGCAACACTGTTCTCGACCTATGTAACTGAAATGCTTCACCTCACCGTCAATATGCTCCCTGCTGGAGTGGGGCTGACACACAGAGTGAGCAGGACTTTATTCAACCTCCCAGCACCTTTAAACCAAAACCAAACTCACCCCAACCAGTGTCATTGTTTTGCAGGAGATGAATGGTATTTGTGTATGTGCAATCTCAGAGGGCGTACTCCAGACCATTGTCAGCACTTTTGCAGATACGTATGAAAACAATGGTCTCACCCAAGACATCCGTAAGACGAAAGCCTTCCACCAATCTGGCCTTGCACTGCACAGCGCATCTCCGATCTTCAAGGTCCATGAGGATGCCTTGGACCTTCCAAACCTCGGGAATGTCCTGTCGACAAAATCAGATATTGATGAAGAGTCCAGATCTGCTTCCAGTATGCTACCTCAGCCTTCGGTCATCTGAAGGAAAGGTTGTTCGAGGACAACAAAATCTGCTCCAATCCTAAGCTCATGGTATACAGAGCTGTGGTGGTTACCACGCTCCGATATGGCTCTGAGACGTGGACTGTCTAAACCAGGAAAATCAAGTTTTTCAAACGGTCCCATCAAGGCTACCTGTGCAACATCCAGTGAATCCACTGTGAAGACAGACCCATCAACACCAACGTCCTTGAACATGCCAACATACCCAGCATCGAGGCACTCCATCCCCCGCCACTCCCAACTGGCTTTGATGTGCTGGAGACGTCATCCCCATGACCAACACGAGACTCACTATCAGGTGATTTACTCCCAGCTCTGAAACAGTCGGCGAGCCCCATGTGGACAGCGGACGTGCTTCAGGGATACCCACAAGGCTTCACTGAGGACGTGCAGCATTCCCATTAACAACTGGGAATTACTGGGTCAATACTGTCCAAAGACGGGGAGGAGCATTGGCAAGGTATTGATCCCCTCGAGACTTGCTGAGGGAACAAAGAAGAATCCACGAGAAAACAGCACAAGGAGTGCGTTGCCACTCCAAAGCTCCACCTATCAATTCCCATGGCCTACCTCTGCTCAAAGTGCATTAGAGTCTGTGGAAGCCACATCGGTCTACACAGCCAACTACAGACTCCTCTTGACAGTGGGAGAGAGTTAGCCTCGTCTGTGACCCACTGCCATTGAGCTGAAGAGAGAGGAAGTTTGAATCCCTTCATAATTATGCCGCACTGTTCCCTGTTCTACGTTCTGTGTGGTACACTGAGTAATAAGTTCAGATCAAAGTAAAAGGATACGGCATCCAGGAGGAGCTAGTCAATTGGACATAGAATTGTCTTTATTGTATGAGAGAGAAGGTGGTGGCAGATATTTTGTTTTTATGACTGCACGCATGTGACGAGCGGTAAAGTCGGTCCACTGTTGTTTGTCATTTGCATAAATGATTTGGCTGAAAATATTGGTTTCCTGGTAAGAAGTTTGTGGGTAACATTGAAATTGCTTATATATTGGACAGTGACGATTATTATCTACAATGCAACAGTATTAACAGCATTGTTGGAACTGTGGGCTGAGGAATAGCAGATGGCTGGAATTAGATAAATGCACAGTGTTCCATTTTGGTAAAACCAAGCCAGGGAGAGATTGTACAGTATGTGTTCAGGCCCCGGTTAATGTTCTCAGTCAGAAACCCAGGGATACAGATCACAGTTCATTGAAATTGGCATCGCACAAGGCAGCGTGGTGAAGCAGATGTGTGTGGTGCTAACATTCATTGGTCAGAGCATTGAGAGTAGGAGTAGGGATGTCGTGCTGTGACTGCACAATGCATTAGTGAGGCCACCATAAAGCCGTTGCTGTTCAGCAGTAAAACTCATCTGTTTCACTTACGTCCATTTGGGAAGAATATCTGACATTATAAACTAATTTGGCAAAATGTGATTCCCGACCCACAGCAATATGGCTGACAATGAACTGCTCTCTAGGCGATGAGCAGTGAGCGAGATTATGTTGATCCAATCAGTGAATCCTTATACCATGAATGAATAAATAAAAGTACATGTCTTCCCTCCCTTCCAATATAGACACCTCTCGCTCCATCAATTCGCACTGGCTTTGAGACACTTATCAGGCACGGGCCACTCTCTGTAAAACTCTCACCACCTTCAATTCTGTAATTTTCTTTCGTGTCAATAAATCTTGACAATGATTCCCGTTCCTACTGCCCGCCACCTGCTTGGAGACCATTCGCAATCCCTTTAACACTTACTTCTTAAACACTCTCTCACTTCACAAATGTTAATACTTTTTGGTGATCTTCTAAGCCTGATATTCTAATCGGATCCATTTCATCTTGAGTGAGGGACAGGTGGCGGTTTTTTGCTGAGGTTTGTCTGTTTCAATGGAAAGTCCATTGTTGAGTGTTTTAGACTGTTCCGGAAAATGTTTTCCAATGTTCGTTTAGAGACACATATTTCAGTCTGTTTGCCCTGTTTACCTTCGTCAGTTCTCCTCTCAAACTCATGTCATTGGCTATTCTTGGTTCTAGATGTAGCTTACCCTTTCAGCGATTCACTTGAAAACTTCACATTCTTTTATACAGCAGTTTATCAAAATTTCCCGGAGGACCTCTCCATGTGATATCACCCATTCCCTCAGCTTCATCACGCAACCGTCGATCAGTGATAGCTATGTCCCTCGCCAGTTGCACAATCTATTATTGAAAGAAACAGTGACAGAATCATTCTCTGAACTCCTCTTCAAAAATCACTCTTACCAGTGTGATTGTCCCAGATGATACTAGAATTGAAGTTTCCTAAAATTATCACAATACCTTTTTTTTTACAAATTACAATGAATGCAGTGATGACCAATGAAATACTGTTAGGTAGTCGAAACCTATTCCGCTGCTTGTGTCCTTGGCATGTAGCAGCCACATTTTACATTCATACTGTCTTTACTTCATGATCTGAGACCAAATGGTCTCTCGTTAATACGCGGAGATACTGTCCCATTCTGCCTGAGACCCCGCACGGTTGAGCCCCATCGAATATAGATATTCCACCTTTCGTTAACCATGTAACCATGTCTGCCTACTGACTAAATCTCATTTATCTCTATGTCACAAGTACATCCTACTTATTGCAGAGATGTTGTCCATTCCAAAAAGGCACACTTAACCATAATTTTCCGTGACAAACCCATTCGCTGATGTACACTTCGGTTTAAATTCTGTCCACTCCTCTTCCTTCCTGCTTGTCTTCAGCCACATTCTCATGCTGTTCCCATGCTACACCGTTTCTCATGGGATTTGGCAAGTTCATTTCACCTGAACCCTGTCCCTACATACTCGCTGGCAGTTTAAATCTCTGGCCATAAACCTAACGAAATGATTGCCTTGTTCAAGAAGGGGAGTAGGGATAACCCGAGTAACTATAGGCCGGTGAGTCTCACTTCTGTTGTGGGCAAAGTCTTAGAGAGAATTGTAAGGGATAGGATTTATGAACATCTGGATAAGAATAATGTGATCAAGGATCGTCAGCATGGTTTTTGAAGGGCAGTTCGTGCCTCACAAACCTTATTGAATTCTTTCAGAAGGTGACTAAGTAGGTGGACGAGGGTAAAGCGGTAGATGTGGTGTTTATGGATTTTATTAAGGCATTTGATAAGGTTCCCCATGGTACGCTACTGCAAAAAATACGGAGGTAGGGCATTGAGGGTTAGTTGGAGGTTTGGATTAGGAATTGGCTGGCTGCAAGAAGACAGATGGTAGTAGTTGATGGTAAAGTTTCAGCTTGGAGAGCATTTACTAGCGGTGTTCCACAAGGATCTGTTTTGGGATCATTGCTGTTTGTTATTTTTATAAATGACCTGGAGGAGGGGCTAGAAGATTGGGAGACCAAGTTTGCGGATGATGCATAAGTCGGTGGAGTTGTTGACAGTGAGGAAGGATGTGTCAGGTTACAACGGGATATAGATAAGCTGCAGAGCTGGGCAGAAAGGTGGCAAATGGAGTTCAATGTAGGTAAGTGTGAGGTGATTCACTTTGGTAAGAATGACAAGAAGGTGGGGTACTGGGCTAATGGTCGGATACTTGGTAGTGTGGATGAGCAGAGGGATCTTGGTGTCCATGTACACAGATCTCTGAAAGTTGCCACCCAGGTAAATATTGCTGTGAACAAGGCATATGGCATACTGGCTTTTATTGGTAGAGGAATTGAGTTCCGGAGTCCTGAGGTCATGTTGCAGTTTTATAACACTCTGGTGCGGCCGCATCTGGAGTATTGTGTGCATTTTTGGTCGCCATACTACAGGAAGGATGTGGAGGCACTGGAACGGGCGCAGAGGAGGTTTACCAGGATGTTGCCTGGTATCGTAGGAAGATCGTATGAGGAAGGGCTGAGGCACTTGGGGTTGTTTTCATTGGAGAAAAGAAGGTTTGGGGTGACTTGATAGAGGTGTACAAGATGATTAGGGGTTTAGATAGGGTTGACCGTGAGAAACTTTTTCCACGTATGGAGTCAGCTATTACGAGGGGGCATAGCTTTAAATTAAGGTGTGGTAGGTATAGGACAGATGTTACTCAGCGAGTCGTGAGTTCATAGAATGCCCTGCCAGTAGCATTGGTGGACTCTCCCGCTTTATGGGCATTTAAACGGGCATTGGATAGGCATATGGAGGATAGTGGGCTGGTGTAGGTTATTTGGGCATGGATTGGCGCAACGTCGAGGGCTAAAGGGCCTGTACTGCGCTGTATATTTTTCTATGTTCTGAAATCTGTCCCAGCACGGTTCCATGGGGCCCAGTGCAGTCGAATTGTTTTTCTTCACTCGTGTGATGTGGATGTCTCTGCCTGGTCAGTGTTCCTTGTCAGCTCTAGATGTCCTTGAACTGAGTGGTTGGTAGACCATTTCTGAGGGAGTCTGAGAGGTAAACCCTTTTCTGAGGTTATGACGCGCAGACCACCTGAGAATTGCAGGTGTTCTTCTCTAAAGGGAGAGTGTTTGTTTTTTTTTTGTACATCAGCAATGGCTTCATACTTACTTATGAATTGTTAATTATTATTTTTTACAATTATTGATTTCAATTTGCATCATTCGGCATGGTGTGATTCAAACTATGGCTGATGTTTTGAATGCATACTTGAACAATAATACCACTAAGCCATCACTTCACCTGCTCACAAGATGCTCATTCCTGAACACTGATACCACTGCACCACGAAGCAAACGCTTTCTTCCTACGCACTTGTTTGATTCGAAAATCATCCTGATCTCTGATGATATCACTTAACATCTTTCAATGTGGTATCCCTCACTGTGTTTAATGTCTGCGTCTATTAGTGTCTCTCTCTTTCTTTCAGTTCCTCCAGATCCTGAGCCAACAAAATGCTCCACTCCAGTGAGACGAGACAGCAGAGGTCAGGGATGGAGACTGGGATTTTCCAGAGCTCGATGGGAGTCAGGAACATTCTACATGTGCAACCCTCAATACAACAGTCTAATTTCCATTTCTGTCTATTTCTTTGTCTTCTGTAGGTTATCAAGACCTTCGTGACTGTATCGACTTCTCGAATGCTGTCTGTCTCGTACATCATCTCATTGAAGATGTTTGCTCAGCAAGATAGACAAAGGGCAGGGAGAGCTGGAGCCTTCAATAAACCCTGCCGTGAGGTAAGAGCACCCCACACGGCAAAGAGCATAGAGCAATGAGTGAGCTCCAAACATCGTTCAACAAGGCATGGCAAAGGTACAGTGATGGAGGGAACCCTAGTACAGCCATACGCCAGACTCAATCAACGCCCCTACATTTAGTTATGCTGTACTAAGACACCACAGGGTGTCCACAGTTATCAACACAGGCCTGTGCTGTCTTTGTAAGCATCAGTACAACAGAGGAGAAGGCAGGTCTACCACGAGAGGGTGCCAATACTGCGTGGGACTTTTCTGTTCTGTGTTCCTTTTCCAACACTATCTATGGCATGTCTTTTTGGAACAGTATATTTAATAACTTTTAAGCCCTATAACAATTCCTGTCCCTGTAAACTCCTCTTTTCCCAATAGGTCTTCCACATATTTGAAACGTTTTGCGTTCCAGACTAACTTCCATATCGTTGTAACTTGCTTCAGTCTCTATAACATGCTATAACTCAGTAGTGCCAACCACCAAGAAGAGGAGACACAGTCATGCAGCACAAAATTGTTCCAATTAGTACATGTTGACCACAGTTCCAGAAGGATATGCATTTGCCTGCATTTTACCCGTATCCCTTGAACCTTCAGCTCTCCATGTACGTGCATAGATGTTATGTACATGTTGTAATCCTCCTTTTCTCCAGCATTTCCCCACCCTGTTTCCCAAGGGGTGGTCAGGTTTTACCGCTTTCTCCAGTGGATTCATTCACAGTTTGAAGGAGACAGTTTTCTTGAAAATACATAAGAATTTGCTCCAGTCCATGCTCTGAACACTATGGCAGTCCCGATCTCGGTTTGGAAAGTTAAAATCCACGAGCATACAGCGCAATTATTCTTACAGATATGTGAGACCTCCAGACATATTTACTGCTTCATTTCCCGCTGACTATTGGGGGCCTGTAGCACAGTCATATCAAACTGATGATACATTCTTGTTGAAGTGATGTTTTCACTGATTAAAACCTCGACTCCACATCATCGCTTTCCTCTCTGTCTATCCTTCCTGTAGCCTCTGTTCCCGGGAACATTGAGCTTCCACTCCTATCCCTACCTCACCTGTGTTTCTGTAATTCCCGTGATATCCCGCTCCCATGTTCCCAAATATGTCATGAGTTCATCTGACTTACCTGTCAGACATTTTGCATCGAAACAAATGCATCTCAATTCATCAGTTTTCCCTCAGTGTCTGCTGTGCTCTTGCCTACCTCCTCTGTTCAAATTTCTCTCTTGAAATTCTGTCCCAGAGTCAAAGGTCAGACTGTAGCATTAGACCATCCACCTCACAGTGGTCAACACTCTTACTTTTCATGTCAACTGCAAACCTTCTAATGATAATTTCTATTTTTACATCCAAGTCATTAACGTGCATAATAACCAGCAATGATTCCTGCGAAGATCTCTGTATTACACTCGCTGGTGAAAGAATTTCCAAAACAAAAATATCCCCCCACCAAATCTTCTTTCTCCATCAAATTCGTGATGACGATCAAGATTCGATCTCTGGCTTTCCAAGTGTTGATTCATCCTGTCCCTCAGAATTGTTTCCAATCATTTTCCTCTTACTGATGTCCTACTATCAGCTTTATAATTATCTGTATTTCCCGTGCTGACTTTCTTGAACAAAGGAACCACATTAGCTATCCTCCACTTATCAGCATTTCACTTATGGCCAGCAATGTAATTACGATATCCGCCAGGACCCCAACAATCACCTCCCATATCTCCCATAGCAGCCTGGGAAACATTTCATTGGGCACTGGGGATATCTTCACCTTCAGGTCTGTGAAAACATTTGATACCTTCCTTTTATTGACCTTAACATGTTCAAAAATTTCTCCAACACAATGAAATCCCCCGCTACAGTGACATTCTGCTGTGTGAATACAGATGGGAAGTATTCATTTTCCAGCTACCCACTTCCTCTAGCTTCAGGCACAGATTGTCCCTTTAGTTTCTAACAGGCCCCATTCTTTAGCTGAGAATCCTCTTCCTCTAACTATACTCATAAAATATCTTGAGCCCTTTCCTTAATAGCGTCTGCCACGATATCACATGACCATTCTTTGTCCCTCATTTTTAAGGACGAACGTACACTCTCTGTACTTGTGGAGGGCTTCACCTGTTTTATTTTATTGCACTGTATTTACTTTATCAAACACACGATACCATTTGATCAGTATTCACTGGACATGCCTTTACTATTCACTCTTCTGGCTCTGTATTCTCAATGCATCATTTTAAAATTCAACGACTTTCGGAATGTAGACACAACTGCAGGTAGTCTGTATGAGTCTCTCTTTGCCATATACTGTCTAATGAAGACAATACTGACATGAGATTAACTTGTGAGGGGCACACAGAGGAGATTGTGTTGTTGCCGAAGAGACCCCAGCATGGTGTGTTGCCTCCCGGGTGCTAGGGTCAACAATGTCTCTGAGCGTTTCAGAACATTCTGAAGTGGAATGATTAGCAGCCAGAGGTCATTGTGTATATCGGCACTCATGACAGATGTAGATAAATGGTAGGGTCCTGTGAAATGCATACAAGGAATTCGGTAAGAAATTAAAAGGCTGGACCTCAAGGGTAGTGATCTCTAGATTACTCCTAGGGCCAAGTGCCAGTGAGGATAATAATAGAAAGATAGCCAGATGAATGCGTGGCTGCGGAGATGATGTTGGGGGCAGGGTTTTCAGTTCTTGGATCACTTGGATCTCTTTTATGTTAGAAGTGACTTGCACCAGTATCCCTTTGGAGGAGATTTGCTCGTATTACCCCGGAGGGTTTAAACTAGATTGGCAAGTAATTGGGAGTATGAATAAGAGAGAGACCATCGACCAGTCAATGAAAAAAAAATCAGCCATCGAGAGTAAGACTGCTATTCAGGATATCCAGGTGCACAGTAAAGGGATGGAAAAGACTTCTGGTGCAAAGCGCATTTATTTCAATGCACGAGACCTGACTGGTAAGGCAAACGAAATTTGCAGATGGCATAAAGGTTGGAGGTGTCGCCTATAATATAGAGGGTTACCACTTGCTGCATCACAACACAGACAGGATGCAGATCTGGGTTGAGAAGTGTCAGATGGAGTTCAACCTGGATGAATGCGAAGTGAAACAATTTGGAAGGTCGAATTCGAATGCTGAATATAGGATTAAAGACAGGATTCGTAGCAGTGTGGAGGAACAGAGGATCTTGGTGTGCAAGTACATAGATCCCTCAAAGTTTCCACACAAGTTGACAGGGACTTTAAGAAAACATATGGATTTTTTTGTCTTTCATTTACAGGGGATTGAGTTTCAGAGCTGCGAGGTTTCTCCCCAGCTCTAAAAGTCCCGAGTGAGATCACACTTGGAATATTGTGTCCAGTTATGGTCGTCCTACTGTAGGAAAGATGCAGAGTCTTTGGAGAGGGTGCAAAGAAGATTTACTAGCGCGCTGCCTGGAATGGAGGGCTTGCCTTATGAATAAAGGTTGAATAAGTTCAGACATTTCTCTCTGGAGAGAAGGAGGAAGAGGGGAGACCTGATCGAGGTGTACAAAATAATAAGTGGAATAGGTAGAGTCAATAGCCAGAGACTTGTCCCAAGGACAGGATTGAGTGGTACGAGGAGTCATAGTTTGAAGATATCAGGAGGAAGGTATAAAAGAGGCGTCAGAAGTGTAAGTTCTTTAGGCAGAGAGTTGTGAATGCATGGAATGATTGCCAGCTGTGGTTGTTGAAGCAGAGTCATAGGGGATATTTAAGCAATGGCTCGACATGCACATGGATAGCAGTGAGTTGAGGAGTGCATAGCTTACTTTACCATATTTTATATTAGGATTAAACCCTGGCACAGCATCATGGGCCAAAGGCCTCTTCTGAGCTGTACTTTTCTATGTTCGATGTTCTGAAAAGAGTCTGGCAAGTGACTGAAGCTTCAGTCGGAGAGCACGTTGGGTCAAGTGAACACAACTCTTTTAGATTTAACATATTTACAGAAAAAGTTCAGACAGGTCCACAGGTTAACGTGCTAAACTGGAATAGATAATGAAGCATCGATAACCTCCTACTTTGTTGTCAAAGTTTTAGGACCATTAAGCAGAAACTGCAGATTTCGATTGGCTGAGTCTGTTTGAAGGAAAAAGAATGACTAGCACATGGGAGGCATTTAAAAGTGTGATATCAAGAATTCAAAGTCAGTATGCCCCTGTTAGCGTGAAGTAAAATGCTGTCAGGCATTGGGATCCCTGGCTTATGAGAGATATTGAGGCTATGGTTCCGCAAAATGAAGAGGACATGCATTGGATGAAAGTTATCCATGCATACCTAACTTCTTCCAGATCTCAAGAAACTATCAATCTGTGGAGACCCGACAATTGTCTCTGATCTGTAGAAGTCATTCCAATTCCTGCGACTCTCTCGATTCAGTTCATTGAAGCCCCATTGTCTATGTAATGTCCTGTCGTCACTGGCACCCACCCTGTCAATGTAAACTCCTCTAGTCTCTCCACCTATCTACTCATCTCCATAATCAGCACTTACACCGCTTTCTGTGTAAACGTCAGCCTTTCCCACAACCCTTCCCACTTTGACAACAAAGTAGGAGGTTATCGATGCTTCATTATCTATGAAACTGACACTAACCAAAGTTGCTGCTCTCATATCAGAGAAAATCTGTCAGACTCTTCATATCTAAATAATCTGCAGAACCTAAGCCTTCTTATGTCAATGGACATCTTCAGTCACCACGACCCTCCATACAGTTGTTTGCTCTTCCACACTATACAACCTATCTTTCTCTGTAATCTGCTCCATTCACCTAAAACATACCTATCTGTTCAAAATATCAATCCTACCAATGTCCTTATCCCTGTAAACTGTCCCAGCCCTCCCAACCTGCCCATTTGCATGAACTCCTGTCAGTCCTACAACTTTCCACATTTCTGTGACCTCCTGTGGCTCTCTGGTTCTCCCTCCGTGTGAAATCACCTCCAGTCCCCACTATCCTCCCAATCAGGGTATTCTGCTCCAGATCAGATCATTGCTGTTTCTGTTACCTCTGACATTCATAGCAACACTTCCTATTGTGACTCCTCCTTCATATCCCATCCGCTCCAGTTTCCAGAAACCTCTTCCTGCCATTGTAACCCTCCCCAATTAGAACATAGAAGAGTAAAGTACAGTGCAGCCCCTTCAACCCTCGATTTTGTGCAGGCATTTTATCCTACTCTAAGTTCCGACTTACATATCGTACATTTTGCTATCATCCATGTGACTATCCAACAGTTATTTATATGTCACTAATGTAGCTGAATCGACTACCACAGCTGGCAGAGCATTCCACACACCCACCACACTCTGAAAAGAACCTATTTCTGACATATTCCCGGAACCTTCCTCCAATCACCTTCAAATTATGTCCCGAAGTTATAACCATTTTCACAATATGAAAAGTCTGTGGCTATCCACTTTATCTATGTCTCGCTTCATCTCAGGTACACCTCTATCAAGTCAATTCTCATCCTTTTATCTTTTAAATGAGAAAAGTCCAAGCTTCCTCAGCCTTTCTTCAAAAGACCTGTTCTCCAGTTCAGGCAGTATCCCGGAAAATCTCCTCTGCACCCTCGCTAAAGCCTCCAAATCTTTCCTCTAAAGAGGCAGCCAGAAATAAACACAATATCCCATGTGCAGTCTAACCAGGGCTCTGTGGACGTTTATGCCCCTTAAACTCAATCGCCCTGCAAATGAAAACCAACATACCATACACCTTCTTAACAACACGATCAAATCGGGTGGTAACTTTGTGGGATCGACATTCGTGGAACCTAAGACCCTTCTGTTCCTCCATGCTACCAAGAATCCTGCGGGTAACCCTTTAAAGGTTTGTCTGTGGAAATCGTCAATATGCAGAAGTGATTGCTGGGCCTATTGCTGAGATATTTGTATCAACGATAGTCATATATGTGGTTCTGGAAGACTGGAGGTTGGCTAACGTGGTATCACTGTTTAAAAAGGATGGTAAGGACATGCCAGGGAACTATAGAGCAGTGAACCTGACGTCGGTTTTGGGCAAGTTGTTGTACGGACTCCTGAGGGACAGGATGTACATGTATTTAGAAAGGCAAGGACTGATTAGGGATAGTCAACATGGCTTTGTGCATGGGAAAGCATGTCTCACAAACTTGATCGAGTTTTTTGCGAAATCAACAAAGAGGATTGTTGAGGGCAGAGCAGTAGATGTTATCGATATGGAATTCCGTGAGGCGTTTGACAAGGTTCCCATGGAAGACTGATTAGCAAGGTGAGATCTCATGGAATGCAGGGAGAACTAGCCATTTGGAAACAGAACTGGCTCGAAGCTCGAAGACAGAGAGTGATTGTGGAGGGTTGTTTTTCAGCCTGGAGGCCTGTGACCAGTGGAGTGCCACAAGGATCAGTGCTGGGTCCTCTACTTTATGTCATTGAGATAAATAATTTGGATGCGATCATAAGAGGTACTTTTAGTAAGTTTGCAGATGACACCAGAATTGGAGATGTAGTGACATCGAATAGGGTTACCTCAACGGGATCTTGACCAAATGGGCTAATGGGTTGAGAAGTGGCAGATGGAGTTTAATTCAGATAAATGCGAGGTGTTGCATTTTGGGAAAGCAAATTTTAGCAGGACTTCTGCATTTAATGGTAAGGTCCTAGGGTGTTTTGCTGAACAAAGAGACCTTGGAGTGCAGGTTCATAGCTCCTTGAAAATTGAGTCGCAGGTAGATAGGATAGTGAAGAAGGCGTTTGATATGCTTTCTTTTATTGGTCAGAGTGTTGAGTACTGGAGTTGGAAGGTCATGTTGCGGTTGTACAGGTCATTGGTTAGGCCACTTTTGGAATATTGCGGAAAGATGCCATGAAACTTGCAAGTGTTCAGAACATATTTATAAGGATGTTGTCACGGTCAGAGCATTTGAGTTATAGGGAGAGGCTTAAAAGGCTGGGGATGTTTTCCCTGGAGCGTTGGAAGCTGAGGCGTGACCTTATAGAGGTTTACAAAATTATGAGGGGCTTGGATTGTGTAAATCGGCAATGTCTTTTCCCTGGGGTCGAGGAATCCAGAATTGAGGGCATAGATTTAGGGTGAAAAGGGAAAGATATAATACAGACCTACGGGTCAACCTTTTCATCCAGAGAATGGTACGTGTATCGATGAGCTGCCAGAGGAAGTGGTGGAGGCTGGTGCAATTGCAACATTAAAAAAGCATTTGGATGGGTATATGAATAGGAAGGATTTGGAGTGATATGGGCCAGGTGCTGGCAGGTAGCATTAGATTGGTTTGGGATATCGGCTTGGCATGGACGGGTTAGACCGAAGATCCTGTGTCCATGCTGTACATCTCTATGACTTCATGACTCTATAAACCCTCCCTATTTTGTAACTAATCAGTCTTCCATGGGAAACCTGGAAAACGCATGAACTCTGAAACCTCTTCCAGCCTAAAATTCTGCTTATCTCAGTAACCTCATTCATTAGTATAAACCATCAAAATTATTGAAGACTCTTTTAGTCATTGCAATATTCCTAATATCTGCAAAACCCTCCAGTCCTGATATCACTCCCAATCTCGATAAGCCCCACCATCCTCCACTGCCATTCAGGGGAACATCGCAGAGAAAGGAATTGTTGTAGAGACTGGACCATGTTATGGAGGTAGGAAGGTGTGCAGAACCTGGAGGGTGGCACAAATGTAGGAAGGGATGTGGATACTGCAGGACGTTAGAGGGAGCGGGATCATAGACATTGCAGGATGTGACTGATAATGGGTTCTGGAACCTGAAGCATGTTACAAGTGGAATCACGGATTTTGATTTTGATCATACGATTGAGCCGATCTTGATTACCTAATTTTGGCGACGTTCACCAGAGTGGTTGTGCACAGCTTCGACTTCCAATGATGGGAGTTGTAAGTTCAGATGTGAATCTATTTTCCCATTGTGTCTGTGTGCCTGACACTGACCTGGTGCTCTCTAGTAGTAAAGCACTCTCTGTGCATCTGGTAATCTGCAGATCTGAATGGCTAACCAGATATCACCGCACCAAAGCCTTCGTTTACAATGTCCTTAATTTTTTCATGATTTTTTTACCTGGCAGATTCGTGAGATGGAGGAATTTTTGAGAGTCCATTTTCAGAGATTGAAGTGTTTATCATTGGAAAATAGGGCGCCTTCAGTAATGTGATAACAACAATCCGGAGATTGTATACAGTATTCCTGTTAGGGTGAAAGGAAAGGCAGGTAAATGTAAGGAGTGCTAGATGAATAGAGAAATTCTGGGGTTGTTAAAGAAAAGGACGGCAGCATATGTCAGGGATGGACAAGAGAAATCAATTGGATCCTTAAAATATAAAAAAAAGCAGGTGTATACTTCATAAGGAAATCAGGAGGGTAAAAGGGGACACGAAATCGCTTTGGTAAACAGTGTTAAGGAGAATCCATAAACGTTTTTTTAAGTATTTGAAGGATAAAAGGGTAATAAGGGAGAGAATAGGGTTTCTCAAAGAACAGCAAAGCAGCCTATGCGTGGAGCTGCAGGAGAGGGTTTAAGATAGTAAGCAAGAATTTCACTTTAGTGTTTACTGTGGAGAAATACATAGATTATATGGAATGTGGGTGCATAGATGGTGACACCTTGAAAAATGTCCATATTTTAGAAGAGGAGGAACTGGATGTCTTGAAATGTATAAAGGTGGATAATTCCCATGGACCTGATCAGGTGTGCCCTAGAACTCTGTGTGACGCGGGAAATAACTGTTGTGACCTTTCCTGCGCTATTTGTTTCATCAGTAATCACAGGTGAGGTGCTGGATGACTGGAAGTTGGCTAATGTTGTGTCGCTACTTCAGAATGCTGGTAAGTAAAAAGCCAGGTGACTGTAGACTGGTGAGCCTGACATTGATGGTGGGCATGATGAATGGGGAAATCCTGAGGAAGACGATTTTCATGCTTTTGGGAACGACAGGTCTGATTAGGGATAGTCAGCATGGCCTTGTGCATGGGAAATAATGTCTTCAGGACTTGATAGTTTCTTTTGTTACAAGTAACAAAGAAGATTGATGAGGGCAGAGCGGTGGACGTGGTCTATATGGTCGCCAGTAAGGCGTTCGACAGTTTCCACATGGGGGATTTGTTAACAAGGTTAGATCTTATGGAACACCAGGAAAACCTTCTGTTTGGAAATAGAATTTGCTGGAAGGTGAAAGACAGAGAGTGGTGGTGGAGGATTGTTTTTCGCACTGGAGACCTGTGACCAGTGGTGTGTCACAAGGATCGTTTCTGTGCAGACCACATCTAGTTATTTATATACATGATTTGTATGTGAGCAAAGGAGGTACATGCAGATGACAGCAAAATTGGAGGTGTAATGGGGAGCGAAGAAGGTTATCTCAGATTACACGGGATTTTGATCAGATGGGCCAATTGGATCGGGATTGCCAAATGTAATTTAATTTGGATAATGGTGAGGTGCAGCTTTTGGGAAAAAAAAACAAGTCTTAGCAGAAATTATACACTAAATGTTAAGCTCCTCAGGAATGTTTCTGAACAAACTGACCTTGATATGCAGGTTCATGTGTTTTTTTAATTATAGAGTTGCAGGCTGATACTATAACGAAGAAGACATTTCATATGCTTCACTTTATTGTTCAGAATTTTGAGTATAGTAGTTGGGAGGTCATGTTGCGGCTGTACAGGGCACTGATGAGGCCACTTTTGGAATATTTTTGTGCAATTCTCTTCTTCTTGTCAGGAGGATGTAGTGAAATTTGAAACGGTTCAGAAAAAAATAGAAGGATAGTGTCAGGGTTGGAGGGTTTGAGGAACATGGTGAACCTGAATAAGCAGGAGCTGTTTTTTTTCCTGGAGCATTAGAGACTGAGGGGTGACTTTATAGAGGCTTATAACATCATGAGGGGCATGTATAGGTTTAACAAACAAGTCTTTTACCTGGGATGGGGGATGTGCAGTACTACAGGGCACAGATTCAGGGTGAGAGCAGAAAGATATTAAAGGGATATAAGGGGCAACCTTTTCAGGCAGTGGGTGGTGCGTATATGGAAAGAACTGCCTGAGGAAGTTGTGGAGGATAGCACAACGACGGCATTTAAAAGGCATGTCGATAGGTATATGAATAGGAAGGGTTTAGTGGAATATTGACGAAGTGCTTGCAAATGGGACTAGATTTTGTTAGGATTGCGGGGCAGCATGGACAAGTCGGATTGAAATATCATTTCTGTGCTGTACATTTCTATGACTCTAAATGTTTTCCACTATTCATTTACAGTCATACATTTCAGTCTATTTAGCCTGTTTACATTGGTCAGTTATCCTCTCAAACTGATGTAATTGGCTTTGCTGCCGAATTTCGGGTGTGCTCTATGGTCACCTTAAAACTTTATAATATCTTTGAATTCCACTATACTACAATTTCCCAGAGGATTGCTCAGTGTAACATTACTTGTTTACAGAGCTTCATCACCCTCCTGACAATCTGAGATAGTTATGTCCTCAGCCATTTCACAACACGTTAGTCCAAAATACATTGACAAAAACATTCGAATAGGTATTTTGAGAATATCAGTTTTGCCAATGTGACTGTCCCTGATTATACAAATATTTAAGTCCACAAAATTATCAGTGTGTTCGTTAAAAATTCCAATGAATTCCTGTTTAATGCAGAGACGAACAATGAAATGCTGTTGAGAAGCCGAAAACCCTGTTCACCTGTTTGTGTTTTGAACACGTTTGACCTATAAATTACTTTTAAGCTGATTCCGCTGCATAATCTGAAGCCAAATGTTTTCTCTGTAATGCCGTTGTTACCCATTAGTGTCAGGGTTACCCATCCTGCTCTCCCATTCCTCCTGAGACCCCTCAAGGATGTGTACCATTCAATATTTATGCTCCACTTTTTATTCACCCTATAACCACGTCTCTCTATCTTATTGCAGGAACAGTGTACATTCCAAAAAAATATATTATTGACGTTATCCCCCTATTTCCTGTCAAAAACCCATTCGCTAATGTACAGTTTTAGTTAAACTCTGTCCCTTTCTGTTCCTTTCTTCTTGACTTCAGCCACATCCTCATGGTATTCTGATACTCACCTTTCCTCTTTGGATTTGGAAAGTTGTTTTCGCTTAAAACCCGTCCCTGTATCTTTTTTTTTGAGTTTACAGCCCTTTCCATATACCTACCAGCACGATATGCAAGAACACTGGTCCCAGCAGAGTTTTGTTTTTTAATTCTGTCGTGGATGCGGCTGTCTCTGGCTGGCCTGCATTTATTTGCAAAGATTGAGGACTGCAGATCAGAGTCAAAGGTGTCATGCTGGCAAAGCATAGCATATCAGGCACCCTCAAAAGAGCAGTAGAATCGACGTTTTGGGCATAAGTTCTGCATCAGGCGAAGGGTTAATGCCTGAACATCGATTCTGCAGCTACTCTGATGCTGCTTGATCTGCAGTGCTTTTCCAGCACCTTACTCTGAAATCTGGCCAGCATATTCGCCCATCCCTACCTGCCCTTGAACTGACTGGCTTGCTCGGGCATTTGAGTGTCAACCCCATTGATCTAGGTCTGAAGTCATATAAAGGCCAGACCTGATGCCTCTAACAGATTTCCTTCTTTAAAGGATATTGAGCATTCAGATGGATATACCTGACACCAGCATTAAATTCTGGATGAACAGTCTCGTAAAAATAATACGAGGCCATCGCCTCTCCCATTCGTAGCTTAGCGGTTAATGACTACTGATACATGCACCATACAACAAGCTTCCTCTTCCTGACCATTGCTTGCTCCTGATACCTTCCTCCTCTCTGATGGTATCAATCAGTATCCAACCACTATTAGATTAGATTACTTACAGTACGGAAACAGGCCCTTCGGCCCAACAAGTCCACACACTGACCCGCCGAAGCGTAGCCCACCCAGACTCATTCTCCTACATTTACCACTTCACCTAACACTATAGGCAATTTAGCATGGCCAATTCACCTAAACTCCATAGGTTTTTGTATTGTGGGAGGAAACCGGAGCACCCGGAGGGTGCTCACGCAGACATGTGGAGAATGTGCAAACTCCACACAGAGTGTCGCCTGAGGCAGGCATTGAACCCAAGTCTCTGGCACTGTGAGGCAGCAGTGCTAACCTCTGTGCCACCGTACCGCCCCACTCCACGTGGTTTCCCTCATGTGTGGGTTGAAATCCTGCCTCTGTCAACTCTTGCAGCTATCCAGATTCTGAGCCAATAGAATTCTCCACTTCAGAGAGATGAGGCATCGCAGGCCAGGGATGGAGATTGGGATATTCCAGATCTCTGTGCGACACAGTAGCATACTCCATGTGCAACACTCACTGCATCAGTCTATTTTCTGCTTCTGACTATTTTCCTGCCTCCTGTGGGGACTCATGACATTTCTGAATCAACAAATGTCCCAACTGCTGTGTATCTTGTTCATTATCTCAGTGAAGATGGTTGGTCAGCCAGAGTGCAGGGAGATTTGTAAGCTTTAATAAATCCTGCAGCGAAGTAACATCACCCACACGGAACAGAGCAGACAGCATTTAAAGGGCTGGACCCTGCAGTCCACAAGACGTGATGCAGATGCAGTGCTGAAGGTTGAACGCAGCGTGAATTTCCCAGGCTCAATCTCCACCTGCTTGTGAGAGAATTACTTTCATTTCTGCTGTACTGAACCGTCCTGACATAGTATAGGGAGATCATAGTCATTAATGCAAGCTTATGTTACCTTCGTGAGCATCAGGACAACAGAGGCAAAAACAGGCGCCCCATGAGATTTTGGTAATGCTGCCTGTGATCTTTCTGTTCTCTACTCCTCTCCAATACTCTCTGTTGTTATATCATAGAGTTATGCAGAATGAGAACAGACCTTTCCCTTCGATCTGCGCCAGTGCCTTGAATGTTTCTAACTCTGACAACACTTCCTATCTCTGTAACCTCCTCCCATGCTCACAATCACTGTATATATTTGAACCTACTTCAATTTTTACTACCTCCCTATCTCTGAAAATTGCTCCAGTCTGGATGACATGCCCAATGTTAGTAATCTCCTCCTCAAGTTACTATAATAATCCATATTCTTGTCATCTTGCACAGTTTCTACTTCCCATCCTGTCTCTGTAGCATTCTTCACACCTTTCGAACCTCCCCCTCTGTGACCCTTCCTCCAGGATCTATAGCACATCATATCACTATAATTTTCAATCACTACAACAGTCGTGCCTCACGTCATGCATCACGACATGACCTCAGTACCAGTCTAGTGACCCTACTGACCATCCTGTCAGTATAAACTCCTCCAGTCCCTACAGTCTTTCCTGCCTGTGCAACCTGCTCCAATCCATACAGCCGTCCCTGTGCATTGCGCTCGGAAGCCAGTTTAACCCTCTCGATGTCTGCGTACGCATCCAGTCTCTGCAATCTCCTCCATCACCGTGAACTTCTACCAAGACTACAATTCTCCATAACTCTTCCTCCTCACCTCATTACCAGCCTTCCTATCCCTGTGCCCTCCGGGAGGAACCACAACCATTCGTGTACATGTAACACCGTCTTCATTATCCAACTCCAGAGTTGACAGCTGTCATTTCTCTTACCTCCTTCAGTCTGAAGAACCATCCAGTTTCTGCACACCTCCCTATTACTAATTTCATTCACCGCGAACACCAACTCCACCTCATTATCGCAGGAACCTCTTCCAGCTCCTCCCTATATGTGTATCTCATCTTGTTCCAATTATCCTCCTTATCACATCAAATCATATCATCAACGCTCACTTTTAAAATGAACCTCTTCTATCTCTAAAACCCAGTTCATCTCTCAGGAAAATCTTCATCTTTCTACTCCCCTCTCAATGCATGTAATCTCCTTAATCATTGGAAATATTTACCTATTCCATCCTCACGAAACGGAAATGATATTTATTTCTATAACGAACACTACCTTCTACAACTCTCCCTGCCACAGTAACCTTCTGCTGCTCCAAATTTCAGCCACTTCCTCTGGCCTCCACAACTCCGCACATCTCCACAATCTTCTCCAGAGTGACTGGTCCTCTCTATCTATTTAATATCGATCAGAATCCGCAGGCCTCCCAATATTTGAAAACTCCACTAGTCACGCAAACTGTCCCTCTCTCTGCAACCACGCCAAGTCATTCCACTCCTCCTTATCACTGTAATCTCCCCAGTCACTCCAAAACTGCATAAAGCTATAACCTCATCCAGTAAATGCAAGCCTCCCTATCTCTATAATCTCCTCCAGTCACTCCAAGCCCCCATATCTATAACTTCCTATGTCACACCAAGCCTCCCTTTCTATGTAACCTCCTGCAGTCAATCAACATCTCTGTGTGGGTTACTCTTTGGAGGCACAGTGTTGAGTTGTAGGGACGAATGGCCTGTTTGCCTACTCTAGGGTTTTCTATGACTCATTGACCGCCCTTATCTGTGTACTTTTCAGTCCTTACTACCCACCTACAACAGCAACCCTATCATCCCATGGGAGTATAGTGACTCACCTTTCCATTTCTGATCTACAGGCTTATCCAGAAACATCTCCAACTGGGGACCTGCTGCACAGCTCTCCTGAAGCTGAGATGACTGTGCTGTCTATCATCTTCCTTTGTGCAAAGTATAACTTCACCCAGTGCAGAAGTTTCCATGATTTCCATTTGCTCCAATTTTGCTGATAATCCTTGATGCCACACTTGGACAAATCGAGTTATGATGATGTTAAGTGCAGCCACTTTCGCCTCACTTCGAGATTTAAGTATTTTTAAAATTTTGTTGTCCATCTTTAAACCAAGGCTTCAATGAGGTTAGGGATTGAGTGGCCCTGGCAAGAGCCCAACCTGAGGAAGTGCTGCTTCATACCACGGCAGATGAGACCTTGCATCACTCTATTAATGATAGGGATTAGAGCAAAGGAACATTCATTGACTGATATTGTGTCTTTGTATGTCCAAGGCACACCCGGATAGTTTCCCACAATGCCACGTCAATGCCAATGCTGTAGCCCAGCAGAAGCAGCTTGAATGGAATTTTATCATTGCACACAGACTTTGCATTACCCAATCCTTCCGGCCCCTTGGACATACCACACAAAATGAATCGAATTAGCTGAAGACTGCCAACTGAAGGAGCCTGAAATAGATCATCACACCAACATTTCTGCCTGAACATTGTTGTGAATGTTTCTGCCTTATCCTTTCTATCGTTATGCTGGACTCTTCCATCATTGATAAAGGGTATATTTGTGTTGCCGCTTCCTTCAGTCAGCTGTTTGTTTGTCCAACCACCATTCACCAAACTGCATGTGATAGGATTGCAGAGATGAGTTTTGATTTGTTGGTTATGTTTTCACTTAGATCTATGGTCACTTGCAGCTTATGCTATTTGGTGAATAAGTGGATATGTTTGGTAACTTCACATCATTTTCATGTGTGCCTAGTGCTGTCCTTGGCAGGCCCTCCTGTGTTAAAACACAGAACAGAGAACATCATAGTGCCATGCAGGTCCTTCGGCCCTCAATGTCACACCATTTTGTTTTTACCAATCTGAAGGCCATCTATCATACACTATTCCATTTCCATCGACATATTTATCTAATGACCATTTAAAAGACCTTAAAAATTGCATTTACCTCGAAACATCTCCAACTACCACATCCCTCCCTTGTCTCCAAACAACTCCAGCTCCCAAACGCTTATATATCTCTCTAACAACATTTAGCCTTTATACCCTTCCCTATCTCGCAACCAACGTCCAGACCCTAAACACGTCCTTATCTCTCTCACCACCTCCAGTACCCGATACCTCCCTATATCTCTAAACATCTCCAGCCCCCACACCCTGCCCTTGACTCGAACTAACTCATGTGCTCACCCCTGTCTACGTCTCTAACCACATTCAGCCCCCACACCCTTCTCTATCCCTCTAATCACCTCGCCCCTCATCCCTACCTATCTCTCGAACCACCCTCAGTCCCTGCGCTGCTCCATATCTCTGCAATTCAGCTCCAGCCCCCACACGCCTCCCTACATATCAATCCAACTGCAGTTCCCGCACCCCTCCCTTCTCACTTGCAACTTCTAGCTCCCACATCACCATCGCTCTAACCATATCCAGCCCCTTCACCCCTCCCGATCTAATAAACCAGCTCGAGTTTTTATCTCCAGTCCACATACCGCTTCCTATCTCGCTAACCATCTCCAACCACAATGCTCCCCCTGCCTCTGTAACAACATCCATCCCCGACACCAACATCTGTGTAACCATCTCCAAGTCCTACATCTGCCCTATCTCTCTGACTACCTCCAGCCTCCGCATCTCCCATCTCTCTAAAATCCAGCTGCTACATCACTCACCATATCCTTCAACTGAACAAATAATGTGTGCCCTTTCCAGCATTCACACGCCTCGCTATCTCTATAATGTCTCCAGCCTTGCTTTCGTCTTGCTGTAACCTCCTCCAGCCCATGAAACTAAGATTATCTCCGCCAGACTTCACACCTCACCATTTCTTTAACATCGTCCAGCATCTGCACTGCTCTGAAAATCCCTAAAATCCTCCTTCCCTGTTCCAACCCCCTCTCATGAGACCCAGCCTCTCCTCCACTTTTTATCTCCTCCAAACCCTTCCATCATTCATAATACTTTAACCGCCTCCATCTTCTACATCCCTCTTTATCCCTGTAAGATTCTGCAGGGCCGCCCTCCCCACCTCGGTATGCTCCTCCATAAACTACAACTTACCCTATCTCTTTTACCTGCTCAGGCATGTACACGCCTCTTTATTCTCTGTATCCTCCTCCAGCGACTAAAACCTTCTTTTGTATGTTACGCCCTCCTCACTCCACTCTGCTTTGCCTTTGTAACCTCCTTCGGCCCGTATAACCCGACTAATTTCTGCAATCTGCTGCAGTCTGTACAGACCTCCTAATCTCTGTAATCTCCACCACGTATTTCAGCCCGCCTATCTGAATGCCAAGATGAGACCTAAAAGCCTTCCTCGTCGCCATGACCCCCATCAGTTATTCCAACCCTCCTTCACTCTGTAGCTTCCTCCGTCTCCTACACCTCCCTATCTCTCTAACATCCTCTAACACTTACACTTACATCTGCCTGGTTAACCTCCTCCAACACCAACATTCCTCCCTATCTATGCACCCTCTTCCAGCTTCGGCAATTGTCCATCTGTGTAACTTCGTTCACGTTCCGCAATCCTCCTTTTTTTTCATAAATCTGCTCCGCCATTTCCTGAAGTCTTCCGTAGTATCCCCCAGCAACAGTCGCTAATTCTGTCACCTCGTCGAAAATGGCTATTACGGAGACATGGGTAGAACAGGGACAGGATTGGCTGTTGCAGGTTCCAGGGTTTAAATGTTTTAGTAGGGTCAGAGGTGGAGGTAAAAGAGGGGGAGGTGTGGCATTGCTTGTCAAAGATAGTATTACAGCTGTGGAAAGGACGATGGATGAAGACTCGCCATCTGAGGTAGTTTGGGCTGAGGTTAGGAATAGGAAAGGTGAGCTCACCCTGTTAAGAGTTTTTTACAGGCCTCCTAATAGTCCTAGAAACGTAGAAGAAAGGATTGCGAGGATGATTCAAGAGAAGAGTGAAAGTAATAGGGTGGTTGTTATGGGGGACTTTAACTTTCCTGATATTGATTGGGAAAGCTATAGCTCAAGTTCGTTAGATGGGTCAGTGTTTGTCCAATGTGTGCAGGAGGGTTTCCTGACACAATATGTAGATAGGCCAACAAGAGGTGAGGCCATACTGGATTTGGTTCTGGGTCATGAACCAGGCCAGGTGTTAGAATTAGAGGTAGGTGAGCACTTTGGGGACAGTGACCACAATTCGGTGACTTTTACTCTAGTGATAGAGAGGGATAAGTGTGCACTACAGGGCAAGAGTTATAGATGGGGGCAGGGAAATTATGATGCTGTGAGGCATGACTTAGGATGTGTGGCCTGGAAAAGTAAGCTTCAAGGCAAGGGTGTAATTGATATGTGGAGCTTGTTCAAGGAGCAACTATTGAGTGTCCTTGATAAGTATGTGCCCGTCAGGCAGGGAGGAAAGGGTCGTGTGAGGGAGCCGTGGTTGAATAAGGAATTGGAATCCCTTGTTAAATGGAAGAGGGCGGCCTATGTAAAAATGAGGCGTGAAAGTTCAATTGGGGCGATTGATAGTTATAAGGTAGCCAGGAAGGACCTGAAGAGAGAGCTAAGAGCAGCAAGGAGGGGACATGAAAGGTCCTTAGTTGGTAGGATTAGGGAAAACCCTAAGGCTTTCTGTAGGTATGTCAGGAATAAAAGAATGACTAGGGTAGGAATAGGTCCAGTCAAGGATAGTAGTGGGAAGTTGCGTGTGGAGGCTGAAGAGATTGGGGAGACACTGAATGAATACTTTTCGTCAGTATTCAATCAGGAACAGGACATTGTTGTCAATGTGAGTACTGAGTCACAATTAAGTAGAATGGATGGCTTTGAGGTATGTAGAGAAGAGGTGTTGGAAATTCTGGAAAGGGTGAAAATAGATAAGTCCCCTGGGCCTAATGGCATTTATCCTAGGATTCTCTGGGAAGCAAGGGAGGAGATTGCAGAGCCATTGGCCTTGATTTTTATGTCCTCGTTGTCGACAGGAGTAGTGCCAGAAGATTGGAGGCTAGCAAATGTGGTTCCCTTGTTCAAGAAGGGGAGTAGGGATAACCCTAGTAACTATAGGCCGGTGAGTCTCACTTCTGTTGTGGGCAAAATCTTAGAGAGAATTGTAAGGGATAGGATTTATGAACATCTGGATAGGAATAATGTAATCAAGGATAGTCAGCATGGTTTTGTGAAGGGCAGGTCGTGCCTCAAAAACCTATTGATTTCTTTGAGAAGGTGACTAAGGAAGTGGACGAGGGGAACGCAGTAGATGTGGTGTATATGTATTTTAGTAAGGCGTTTGATAAGGTTCCCCATGGTAGATTACTGCAAAAAATACGGAGGTATGGCATTGAGGGTGAGTTGGAGGTTTGGATTAGGAGTTGGCTGGCTGGAAGAAGACAGAGGGTAGTAGTTGATGGCAAAGGTTCATCTTGGAGTGCCGTCACGAGCGGTGTTCCGCAAGGATCTGTTTTGGGACCATTGCTGTTTGTCATTTTTATAAATGACCTGGAGGAGGGGTTAGAAATTTGGGTGAGCAAGTTTGCGGATGATATAAAAGTCGGAGGAGTTGTAGACAGTGAGGAAAGATGTGGCAGGTTACAGCGGGATATAGATAAGCTGCAGAACTGGGCAGAAAGGTGGCAAATGGAGTTCAATGTAGCTAAGTGTGAGGTGATTCACTTTGGTAAGAGTAATAAAAAGATGGGATACTGGGCTTACGGTCGGATACTTGGTAGTGTGGATGAGCAGAGGGATCTTGGTGTCCATGTACACACATCTTTGAAAGATTAGATTAGAATACAGTGTGGAAACAGGCCCTTCGGCCCAACAAGTCCACACCGACCGGCAACCCACCCATACCGCTACATTTACCCCTCAACTAACACTACGGGCAATTTAGCATGGCCAATTCACCTTTCTTGCACATCTTTGGACTGTGGGTGGAAACCGGAGCACCCGGAGGAAACCCACGCAGACACGGGGAGAACGTGCAAACTCCACACAGTCAGTCACCTGAGGCGGGAATTGAACCCGGGTCTCTGGCGCTGTGAGGCAGCAGTGCTAACCATTGTGCCACCGTGCCGCCCACCCAGGTAAATAGTGCGGTGAAGAAGGCATATGGCGTACTGGCTTTTATTGGTAGAGGAATTGAGTTCCGGAGTACTGAGATGATGTTGCAGTTGTATAAGAATCTGGTGCGGCCGCATCTGGAGTATTGTGTGCAGTTTTGGTCGCCATACTACAGGAAGGATGTGGAGGCACTGGAACGGGTGCAGAGGAGGTTTACCAAGATGTTGCCTGGTATAGTAGAAAGATCGTATGAGGAAAGGCTGAGGCACTTGGGGTTGTTTTCATTGTAGAAAAGTAGGTTTAGGGGTGACTTGATAGAGGTGTGTAAGATGATTAGGGGTTTAGATAGGGTCGACAGTGAGAATCTTTTTCCACGTATGGAGTCAGCTATTACAAGGGGGCATAGCTTTAAATTAAGGGGGGGTAGGTATAGGACAGATGTTAGGGGTAGGTTCTTTACTCAGCGAGTCGTGAGTTCATGGAATGCCCTGCCAGTAGCAGTGGTGGACACTCCCTCATTATGGGCATTTAAGCGGGCATTGGATAGGCATATGGAGGATAGTGGGCTAGTGTAGGTTAGGTGGGCTTGGATCGGCGCAACATCGAGGGCCGAAGGGCCTGTACTGCGCTGTATTCTTCTATGTTCTATGTTCTATGTGCATCCCTCCTTATCTTCCTCCAGCAGCGACACATCTCCCTGTATGTGCAACTTCCTACAACTCCTACGCCATTCCCTATCTCTGTGACTTAATCCAGTCCCTACAAAACCTACATGTCGTTCTAACCTGCCTTTGAATTTAAAATCCACCCGAATGCTGTAACGTCCTCCAGTATATACGCTCTTCGCTATCTTTTTAACCTCCTCCAGCATCGACATCCATTCCAATCCCAGCATGGAAATCTAGCACCTCCACCCCTCCCAATGTTTATAACATCCTCCAGCCACTCTGCTGCTTCCAACTTTGGTAAACCTCGTCGAACGGCTACACTGTCCTGATGTCTGTAACCTCCTTCAGCATCTTCATTCCTCCCGATGACGTTGCTAACTTCCAGAATATATGCCCATGCTCATGTCCAAAACATTTCTATCTTTCCGCATTGCTGTAACCTCATCTAGCCACTACAACCACACCTCACCCCCACGTACAAACACACACACACACAATCTGTAACCTCTTCGAGCCACTGCACTCTTCCCCAATTGAGGAAACTCCTCCAGTCAATTCACCACTCCTGACCTTTGTCACCTCCTTCGACCTCTACAAAACTCCCTAAATGACTGATATTCTCCAGCACGTTACAACCATTCGTATCTGCATAGATTCTACCATCACTTGCATTCTTCCCCATCGTAGTAATCATGGCCAACTGTATGGCTCTTCCGATCTCCCTGGCCTCCTCCAGATACTACACCCCTCCCTACTTCTGTGACCCTTTCCAGCTCCTGCACTCCTCTCATCTCTGTAGCGTCCTGTGGCACTATACACTTCCCTAATTATGTAATCTCCTCTACACACTATACCCCACCACCTCTGTAACCTGCTCCAGCCCCTACAGCCCTCCCTAATTCTGAGACACCCTCGAGCTACTAAACCCTTTCCTTCCTCTGTAAACTTCTCCAGTTACAAGACCCTTCCCTATTTCTGTGACCTGAACCAACTAATCTATCCCTCTTCATTGCTGCGATTTTCTCCAAAACCGACAGCCCTCCCAATCTCTTACACCATCTAACACTACTCCCTTCAATACCTGTCTTTTCCTAAATATTTTACACACTTTTGTATCTCATTCGCCACCTGCATACACTCCTCCCATTTTCATCTCTGTAATCTCGTTCAGCACCTTCAATCCTCTCCATGCCAGAAAACTCTTCCTTCAACAACCTTTCCTAACTTTGCAGCATCCGCCAGCCCAAACACACTTCCCTATTTCTGTTACGCATCCATACCCTAGTACCCTCGTTAATTCTGTAAAATCCATCACATACGACAGCATTAGTGGGCACCACGGTGGCACAGAGGTTAGCACTGCTGCCTCACAGCGCCAGAGACCCGGGTTCAATTCCCAACTCAGGCGACTGACTGTCTGGTGTTTGCACATTCTCCCCGTGTCTGCGTAGGTTTCCTCCGGGTGCTCTGGTTTCCTCCCACAGTCCAAAGATGTGCAGGTTAGGTGCATTGGCCATGCTAAACTGCCCGTAGTGTTAGGTAAAGGGGTAAATGTAGGGGAATGTGTGGGTTGCGCTTCGGCGGGTTGGTGTGGACTTGTTCGGCCGAAGGTCCTGATTCCGTACTGTAAGTAACCTAATCTAAACATTTCCCTTCACTATAACCACTTACAACATATACATCCCACACTGTCTCTTTTACATCCATGTCCTTCCCATTGCCCTATCTACATCAACTGCACCAGCCCCTAAATACCTCCTGATCTCTGTACCATCCGGCTAAACCCAAAACCCTCGCGTCCGTGCAATCTCCTCAAACATGTAGATCCCTCCATATTTCTATAAATTCCTCCAGCCTCCAGACACACCTCCATTTCTACACTCCTTCCTGTTTCTGTCATATCGTCTAGCCATAACAGCCCTCCATATCCTTTAAACTTGCTTCTGCCCTAACAATTTTCCTTCAACTTTTCCAGTCTTCCCGATCGCTGTAGTCTCCTGTAGTATGCATGATACTATACCTCTGCAATATGCTCCAACTCCCCTTTCTTCTTTATCTCTGTAAGATCGAGTCGTCCCTCCGGTCTGTGCAACTTCCGCCAGCCGTACATTCCCATCTCTGAAATATCCTCTAGCCCCTTCTCCCCTCTTCATCTCTGAGACCCACATCAAAAATATGAGAGGCCTCATTGTTGTTATGACCTCCATCAGCAACTACATCCTTTCTTATCTCTCAAACCCCCATCAGCCCCAATACCCTTCCTTTTCTCTGTAACTTCCAACAGCTCCTTACCCTAGTCCTCCTTATCTCTGTAATCTCCTCTAGTACATACACCACTGCTACCTCTGTAGCTTCCTCTAGAATCTTCAATGATCCATTTTATTGCAGTTTCCACCAACATTTAATTCCATCTATATCTCTGGTAGCAACTCCAGCATCTACAGTTCTCCCTATCGCTATAAACGTTTCAAGCCAATGTGTCCCTACCTATCTCAGTAAGCACCTGCAGCACTTACACTCCGATCTCTCTGCTGACTTCGAGCTCCTACACCGCTCCATATAAATGTCACTTTTTTCAGTCGGTACATATCTTCCTATTTTTATAGTTTTCTCTTGCACTGATGTTACTCTCTCTCCCAATCATCACCTATAGCATATTTGCATCCCTATCACAGTAACCATCTCCAGCATCTGCATCAAGTTTATCAATGTGTTGTCATCCAGCACCTGCACGACTCGGTAACTTTACGTTCTCTTCCAGCACCCACCCTCCCCCAAACTGCTGGAATCTCCTCCAGCCTGTGTTTCTCAATATTCTAAAATACTTAACTCTTGAATCAGCAGCCTCCATTTCACCAGTGAATGTGAAAAGTGTGTGAGCCCGACGTTTATATGTGTCAAGAGGAATAGGGAGGTAAGCAAAAGAAATGTGAGCCGAGGGAAGATAAATTTGAATATAAAATGCTTACCTCTTGAATCAGCTGAGTGAAGGGTGAACAGGAGCAGAAGTGGACAAGAGGATTGCTGGTTGAAAGAACTCAAGAAGTCGGGCAAGCAACTAAACCCGAAACAGTGCACGGATAGTGACTCTCACCCATCCTCTTAGAGTTTAGAGTACTTACAGTGTGGAAACAGGCCCTTCGGCCCAACAAGTCCACGCCGCCCCGCCGAAGCGCAACCCACCCATACCCCTAACCTAACACTACGGGCAATTTAGCATGGCCAATTCACCGGACCTGCACATCTTTGGACTGTGGGAGGAAACCGGCGCACCCGGAGAAAACCCACGCAGACACGGGGAGAACGTGCAAACTCCACACAGTCAGTCGCCTGAGGCGGGAATTGAACCCGGGTCTCTGGCGCTGTGAGGCAGCAGTGCTAACCACTGTCCCACCGTGCCGCCCTTTCCTTATTCTAAGGAAAGAAAAAAAAAGACTGTGGAGGTTGGTAAGCTCAATTTGTTTAATATAAAGGAACTCTTTTAGCAATTTAGAGGAGATGGAATGAAAGGGCAGTTGCATGTTCCTCTTGCCGAATGTAGGAATTAAATATCATCACTCGAGGCCCTGCTGGCTTTACCCATGAGAGGTACACCGAATAGCAGTTCCTCACATTCCACGTTTGGAAACTGGGGATGGATGAATGTTGGATCATTCGCGAGACTGAGGGGGAGATAGAGTCACACCTAAATTACATGGTAAATTAGGTGAGTGACCGTCTAGAGAGGGGAAGGGAATAAGCAGACAGTAAAGTGGTCGCCTGTGGCCGTTTACTTCTCTGCCATATACAGCTTTGGACAATGTTGCGGGAGCTGACCTGCCGGGTAAAGCAACAGCTGCCAGGCCTCTGGCATTGAGCTAAGCTCTACGGGTCAAAAGGAAAGAGGAGAGAATAGGAGCGCAATAATGAAAAGAGATTCAACGGTGAGACAAACAAGCAGGAGATTCTGTGTTCGCGAGAGAATCTCCTGGATGGTATGGTGCCTCCCAGGTGACAGTGTCAAGGATGTCTCGAAGCGAGTCCACAGTATCCCAAAGTGGGAGAGTGAGCAGCCAGAAGTCGTAGTTCAAATTGGTACCAATCACAGAGCTGAGGATTGGTGGGAGGAGGAGAAATGTAAATGTAGGGAATTATTTTGGAAGATACAAGGCAGGACGACCAGGTCAGTGACCTCAGGTTTGCTACTGGTGCCACATGTTAGTGAGGCTCTAAACAGATATTGAGTGCAGATGAACACATGGCTGCAGAGTTCGTGCAGGTTGGAGGGCTTCAGATATGTGTATCATTGGGATACATTCAGGGAAATATGGAATCTGTCCAAGGATGATGGGTTGAACCTGAACTGGATGGGCACCAATGTCCTGGGCGAGAGGTTTGCTAGAGCTTTGGGAGAGTTTAAACGAATTTGACAGGGGGATGGGAACCGAACTGATAGATCATATGGTGGGGTAGCTGGTTAACAAGCAGATACTGCGTGCACAGAGTCTATGAGCAAGGATATATAATTGATAGGACGAAGGTGCAGTATGAGTGATAGATTGAAGGGTGTCTGTTTTAATGCTAGAAGTGTTCGGAATAAGGACGATGAAAGTCGTGATGGATAAATACTTGGAGATACGATATTATGGATATTACCCAGATTTGAATATCACAGGATCAGGAACATTTATTGGATGTTCCGACGTTTATATGTGTCAAGAGGAATAGGGAGGTAAGCAAAAGAAGTGGGGCAGCGGCATTTCGAATCAGGGGTATATCATTGATGAAGAAAAGGAGGTCGTTCAGGTGGATTTATCTGCAGATTCAATGTCAGAGAAAGTGTCACAAAGGATCAGGTTGGGAGGCAAATTTTGGAAAGATGCACAAGTAACTGGGTTGTTGTCATGGGAGATTTCAAGTTCGTTAATATTGACCGGAAATTCCTCAGTGCTCCCCCACAGTTTTGAAAGAGCAGATTTTTCTAGGTGTGCCCAGGAAGGATTCCTGGCTCAATATGCAGATAGGCTGACTGGGCGGGAGGTCATGATGGATTTGGTGATTGGCAACAAACCATGGCAGTTGGTAAGTCTCTCGACAGGAGAGCACTTCAGTGATAATGATCACAACTTTGTAACCTTTTTTTCTACTAATGGAGAGACATTAGTATGGGAAAATGTTTAATCGGGGCTCAGAAATACAATGTGATTAGGCTGGAACGTGGAGCATAAATTCTCAAGGAAATGCAGAACTGACATGTGAAGGTTATTTGGGAAGCAATTGCTGCGAATGCTAGATAGGTTTGTCCTAGAGAGGCAAGCAAGGGAAGATAGGGTGAAAGAAATTCTGATGAAAAAATGAATAGGTTTGAACAGTATTCACTCTGGAAAACGACAATGTTGTCGAGGAGAATACTGAGATACAGGCTACTAGACTAGGTGGGATTGAGGTTCATTAGGAAGAGGTATTAGAAATCCTGCAGAGTGTGAAAATAGGTAGGTCCCCTGGGCCGGATGGGATTTATCCTAGAATCCTCTGGGAAGCCAGGGAGGAGATTGCTGAGCGTTTGGCATTGATCTTTAAATCGTCATTGTGTGCAGGAATAGTGCCAGAAGACTGTAAGATAGGAAATGTGGTTCCCCTGTTCAAGAAGTGGAGTAGAGACAACCTTGGTAATTATAAACCAGTGAGACTTACTTCAGTTGTTGGTAAAGTGTTGGAAAAGGTTATTAGAGATAGGATTTATAATCATCTAGAAAAGAATAATTTGATTCGGGATAGTCAGCATAGTTTTGTGAAGGGTAGGTAGTGCCTCGCAAACCTTGTTGAGTTATTTGAGAAGGTGACCAAACAGGTAGATGAGAGTAAACCGGTTGATGCGGTGTCTATGGGTTTCGATAAGGCATTCGATAAGGTTCCCCACAGTAGGCTATTGTACAAAATGCGAGGGTAAGTGATTGTGGGAGATATAACAGTTTGGATCAGCAATTGGCTTGCTGAAAGAAGACAGAGGGTGATGGTTGATGGGAACTGTTCATCCTGGAGTCCAGTTACCAGTGGTGTACCGCAGGGTCGGTGTTGAGTCCACTGCCGTTCGTTATTTTTATAAAAGACCTGCATGAGGTCGTAGAAGGGTGGGTTAGTAAATTTGCATATGCATTAAAATCGGTGGAGTTGTGGATAGTGATGAAGGACTTTGTAGGTTACAGAGAGACATAGAAAATCTGCAGAGCTGGTCTGAGAGGTGGCAAATGGAGTTTAATACGGACAAGTCTGAGATGATTCAGTTTGGTCAGAGTAACCGGAATGCAAAGTACTGGGCTAATGGTAAGATTCTTGGTAGTGTAGATAAGCAGAGAAATATCGGTGTCCAGGTACACAGATCCTTGAAAGTTGCCACCCACGTTGACAGGGTTGTTCAGAAGGCATACTGTGTTTTAGTTTTTATTAATAGAGGGATCGAGTTCTGGAACCATGAGGTTTTGCTACAGCTGCACAAAACTCTGGTGCGGCCACACTTGGAGTATTGTGTATAGTTCTGGTCACCACATTATAAGGAGGATGTAGAAGCTTTGCAAAGGGTGCAGAGGAGATTTACAAGAATGCTGCCTGGTATGGAGCGAGGGTCTTCCGAGGAAGGTCTGAGGGACTTGAGGCTGTTTTCGTTGGAAAGAAGAAGGTTGAGAGGTCTTCACTTGTGAGAGAAAAGTTTTCCTTTGTGAGGACTACGTGAAACAGGTTGATATGCTCGAACAGATTGATATGGAGAAGGTGGATGCGATGGAAATGTTGAAACACATGACGATATATAATTCCCCCTGGTCAGATTCATTATACTCAAGGTTACTGCGGGAACAGAGTGAAGAGATTGCTGCGCCTTTGGCAATACTCATTGCATGTTCACTGTCGACTGGATTCCTGAAGAAGGGATTATGCCCGTTTCTCCTGTTCCCTGGATGATGTCTGACCTGCTGCACTGTTCCAGTCCACTGGAGTAAGGCCGTGATGATTTGAGATTGCTAAATTTTATGCCGTTCTTCAAGAAGAGGAATCAGGGTAACCATAGGAATTACGGACCTGAATTTTTATGTCGGTGGTGGGCAAATTATTGGAGAGTTTTCGGAGACACAGGATATGTAGTTATTTGGAAAACCATATTTTGATAAGAGATAGTCAGCAGGACTTTGTGAGTGCAGGTTATGCCTCATTCGCTTTATTGAATTATTTGAGGATGTGACAAATACATTGAAAAGATTCGGGCAGTGGATGTGGTGTAGATGTGCTTTAGCAATTGCTTGATAACGTTTTTCATGATAGGTTCTTTTAGAGAGTAAGGAAACATGTGATACAGTGAAATTTGGCTGACAGGATACAGAATTGGCTTGTCCATGGAACAGATCGGTTGATGGTAGATGGAAAGTATTCAACCTGGAGCTCGTTTTCCAATGGTGTTCCAAAGGGATCCGTGCTTCTCTTTGCCATTTTTATAAACTTGGATGAGGAAGTGGAAGGTCGTGCTAGTACGTTTACTGATGACATGAAGCTTTGTGGGGTTGTGCATAGTGTAGATTTAGATTCTAAGGGGACATTGACAGGATGCAGAACTGGGCTGATAAGTGGCAGATGGAGTTCAAAATGGAAAAGCGTGAAGTGATTTATTTTGGAAGTTTGAATTTGATTCCATAATTCAGGTTTAAGGGCAGGATTCTTGGCAGCGAGTACGAACCGATGGATATTAGAATCCATGTACTTCGATCTCTCAAAGTTGTAACCCAAATCGATAGGATCATTAAGATGCTGTATGTTGTGTTGGCTTACATTACAAGGATAATTGAATTTAAGAACCGTAAGATTATGCTGCAGCTCAATAAAGCCCTGGTTCGACCACACTTGGAATATATGTTTGAGTTTAGGTTGCCTCATTATGGGAAGAATGTGGAAGCCTTACCGAGGGCACAGTAGAGGTTAACTGGAGATTTACATGCTGCTTAGATTGGAGGGCGTGTCTTCGGAAGAAAGGTTGAGTAGGCTATTGGTTTTTTCATTGGAGGGAAGAAGGGTGAAGGAGAGTGAAAGGTGACTTGATCGAGGTGTACATGATGACGGGAGGCATAGACAGAGCTATAAGCCAGCTAATGTTTTCCCCAGGATAGATATGTCTATCACAAGTAGAAAGGATTAGGGGAGGTGTCAGTTGTACAGGTTGATGCATGTGTGGAATGCACTGCCAGCAGTGGTAGAGCTATATTAGAGATATTTAAGCACCTCATGGATAGGGACACAAATAGTAGTAAAATTAAGGGTATGTCGGCCAGTTTGATCTTGGAGTAGAATAAAAGGTAGGCACAACAATGACGGCTGAAGACCCTATACTGTGCTGTACTGTTCTATACTTCCATAACTTCTTCCAGCCCCAACAATCCTTCTTATCCCATTAATCACAAACAGTCAGTCAGCCCTTAAAGTTGGTGTAAACTCCTCCAGATCCCATTCTCCCCCCTATCCCTGGACCCTTGCCTAAACATACTCTCATCCTCCTCTCTGTCATGTCCTCCAGAATCTCCATCTCTCCCTCGAGCTGTAACCTTCTTTAGTCCATACACTCTTTCCTAATTCTATATCTTGCTCCAGCACCTACACTCATTCCTGCATCAGTCATAGCTTTCACAGCATATACCACCCCTATATTAGTCAGCTTATCCAGAATCTACATCATTGTCTGTCGGTGTAATCATCTCCAGCCTCTATTTTCCCCTCCATCGTTCTAAACTCTTCGAGCCCCGATACCAATCACAGTCTCGTTTGCCTTCTTTACCACCTACACTATAACTATACTTGTAACCTCCTCCACTAGCTATACCTGTTCTAATACATATAACTTCCTCCAATACCTATACCCATTCCTATATCCATAAATTTCTCCAGTTCCTACACAGATTCTTCTCTCCGTAACTTCCACCAGCTTGTCCAGCTCTCCCTACCTCTACAACGAGCTCCAGGCCTTGCACCCCTCCCATCTCTGTGACATTCTGAATCCCCTATACCACTTCTTTTCTTTGTAACCTCCTCCAGTTTCTTGTTCTCTCCCTATCTCTGTAAGCTTCTCCAGGTAATGCATTCCTATTTCTCAGACATCCCCCAGTCCCTACTCCTCTCTCTATCTCTGCAACATATTCCAACCAATACATTTCTGGCTATCTTTGTAATCTCTCACAGAACCTACGCATTTCCCAATCACTGTAGCCTCCTCCCGTCCCTAGGACCCTCCCTATATCTGTAACATCCTCCAGTCCCTAAAACCCTCGCTATCACTGCAGCCTCCTCCCCTCCCCGGAAGCGACCCTATCGCCTTAAACTCCTCCAGCCACTACACCACTCCTAGCTCTGTAAACGCCTCCAGACCCTTCACTCCTCCCTATTGCTGTAATCTCCTTCAGCATCTTCAACCCTTCATATCACTGTGGATGCCACCCGGGCGTATATCCGTCCTTACCTCTGGAACAAAGTCTAGCAATCATTACCAACCTGTTGCTATAGACTTCTGAAACTTCACTAATCCTCCCTCTCATAGTAAACTATTCCGTCTCCTCCAGCATTATCGAATTTTTTAATGTCTTTCAGCACATATACCTTTCCTTATCGAGGTGATTTCTCTGTTCGATAGCAACTTTCCCAAATCTGCAATACCCTCCTGCACCAATACCTCGCTGTCACTGTAAGCTCCTCGATCCTTAAGCTCCTACATAGCTCTGTAAATTTTCACTGTATTCATTGACAGTGCATCCTCCTTGGGATGGCCAATATAAACACTCTAATATACATTGACTGAAAGTTTCTGACATTATCTCAGTGCCAAATAAGTTGCCCCTTACCCTGAAATTCTATCATCCTGTTTTGGAGTCCCAGATACTCAGACAAAATTTCCCAGCGTCTGCACTACGAAGGTCTTGCCACTGAGAAGCTTTTACTTTTAAATCAAATCACTTAGCAATTTCCTGAAACTCAAAGATATAGACCAAATTTATTCACTAACTCAGCAAGGGGAACCCAAATACCAAACAGGGAAAAGTAAGAGTAAAATTCATTGATAGGCACCAGGCATTGCTGGCTGGGCCATCATTTACTACCCAAATAGAGTTTTCTAGAGTTGGTTGTGCGCTGCCTACTTGAATCGTTGCAGCGAGTTTGGTGCAGGTCCACCCATAATAATGTGAGTGACTGAAAGCCAGAATTTTACTCAAGCGACACCCATGCAACAGATATATATTTCCCTGTCAAGATGGTCAAATCGCTTGAGGTGAGACCTGCAGGAGATGGTGTTCACATGGCTCTGTTGTCCTTGCCATTCCAGATGGTCATGGTCTAGAAAGGGCTAGATTAGATTAGATTAGATTAGATTAGATTAGATTAGATTAGATTAGATTAGATTATATTAGATTAGATTAGATTAGATTAGATTAATTACGGTATGGAAACAGGACCTTCGGCCCAACAAGTCCAATCCGACCCTCTGAACAGCAACCCACCCAGACCCGTTCCCCTACATTTACCCCTTTACCTAATATACGGGCATTGTAGCATGGCCAATTCATCTAACCTGCACATTTTTGGACTGTGGGAGAAAACCAGAGCACGCGGAGGAAATCCACGCAGGCACGGGGAGAATGTGCAAACTCCACACAGACAGTTGCCTGAGGCGGGAATTAAATGGTGTCGAAAAAAAATTGATAAATTCCTGCAATGTATCTTGGAGCTGGAACACACAATCTCCGTTGAGATTTTTGGAGAAGGCAGTGAATATTCTGGATGCGATGGCAAACAACCTGCTATACAAGTTTACCCTTCCTTATGGAATGAGTCTGGGTGGATTGCTCTTCGGAGGGTCGGTGTGGACTTGTTGGGCCGAAGGGAATGTTTCCACATTGGAAGTAATCTAATCTAATCTTATGTATGTACAGCATAATGCGCCAGGTATGTCCTTAGCTTGTTTAAAGGCAATTCAACTTCATTTTGTTGCAATCAATGACTCCATGTAATTTAATTAAACAACTATGTGCAGAAATGAGTTTGTAAGTGGCCGCATGGTTGCCATGCCATTGCAACATGGAATACTAAACCATGAGAACAGGACAAGGTCGTTGAATCCCCTGCGCCTGTTCCAAAATTTAAGAATATCGCAGCTGATTTGTTGCCTAAGTCCGTATATCTGCCCGAATATGTCAAGACCTTTTCTTAGCAAAAGTGTTCCTATCTCAGGTATTAATGTGTAAACAAGGAACTAAACAATATCAACGAGAACAGGGAAGAAGATGGATGTAGCGTTCACAGCATAAACCTTATCAATTCAGTGTTGAGTACAGAAGGCTGTCAAGGGCCAATTTGAATTATAAGATACTGTACTTCGTTCATTGCCTTTGATTCTGTTGAGAATATTTACTCAGACGAGAATGTTTTTCAACCAAGGTAGTTATAGTGGTTTTCAAAATAGGAAATAAAAGATGAAGATTGTGTTCAGATTGAGTCAGGGAGAGTACGGAGGAAAGGCAACATGTTGGGTAGAGGTGATGATGCTCATTTCAACGACCAGTGAAACCATTATGGGACTTCTGGGCCTGAACAATTTTATCACGATGAATGTACTCGTATGGATTAATTATTGGTGAAAAGACCGTAAACTGAATGAAGGATTTAAAACGTCATTCTTGTTTGGAGGTGTGTGCTGTGGGCTAGATCTAAAGATTTTTGAATACTGAACAGGCCTCCACATGAGCAAGATCAGGGAAAATTTCATATCATGCGGAAATGTGAAATTATCCAATTTGTTGGAGAAATTGATGTGCAGTATATTTCTTAAATCATAAAATGTTGCAAAATCCAGATGTAAATAAAACTCAAGAATGTTTCAGTTCAATTATATTTGTTTTCATAATCCTCAGCTTTACTGCATTTTCCGTGCAGCATTTCATTCACTGACTGATTGAAAAGGTATCTCTCAGCCTTGTAGATACTGAATGGTCTAAGCTCTCTACCATGCAGAATCTTCCATAATTGTTTCCCTCTCACTGATGTGAGACTGGGTAGTCTTCAATATCTTCATTTATTTCTAGCACACTTTGATGAATCTACAATCGATTGTGTCCTCTCCTATTGGACCTTGTCTGTGACCAATAGGAAATAAGAGAACAATATTACAGCTGATAATTTCCTCCCTCTTCTCCCGTATCAGGTAAGATACAGGTTATCCAGATCTGGGTACGTGTCCACTCTTTACTCGATTTGTCCTCACTTTCTGTATCAGTCTGCTTACGGATCACACTGTTGATCTTGGAATACAGCAACTGATTCTCCAAAGTGAAGAATGACATAAAGTACCTGTTTAGCATATTCTCTGTCTCTGTGTGCAGACTGTCTCATTGGAACCTAATAGGCCCCATTCTTTCCCATATTCTCCTCCTTTTTTGATATACCAGTAGAAAATCTTGGGCTTCTTAGTAATCACAACAACTAATGTTTTTTCATGACCCGTTTTGCTTTTCTACTGACTTTCTTAAGTTATGCGCTATACTTCCTGAACTCTTCGAGGAATTTCATTGATCTACTTACTTTATATTGCTTTAAGCTTCTCTTTACTTTGTTATTCCGTTCTGAATATTTTAGACGGCGAAGTTTCTCTGGGCTTATTTTCCAAAACTTGATCTGAGATTGTAACATGTTGGGCCCATACGCTCATGAATTCCATTTTGGGTATTAGCACCGCTCCCCCACCACATTCCACACTGTTGTCCGACAACTTTACCGAGAAGTAAATGTACCAACTTGATAGAGTTCTTCGAGGAAGTGAGCAAGTTGTTAGATGAAGGAAGGGCTGTTGATGTCATATACTTTAGTAAGGCGTTTGATAATGTTCCCCGTGGTAGACTAATGGATAAATTAATGTCACATGGTTTGCAGGGTTTTCTAGTTATGTGGATAAAGAATTAGTTGAGCAACAGGAGTCAGAAAGTAGTAGTTGAAGGGAGTTTCTCAAAATCCAGAAGATTGACCAGTGATGTTTCACAGAGGTCAGTATTGGGGCCACTGTTGTTTGTAATATACATCAATGATCTAGAAGAGGGCACTGTTGGTATGGTTAGCAAGTTTTCAGATGATACATGGATTGGCGAATTAGAAGAAAGCATAAGGGACTGTCAGAGAATACAGGATGATATAGATAGACTGGTCAGTTGGGCGAAAAAGTGACAGATGGCTTTCAATCCAAACAAATATGAGGTTTTGTCTTTAGGCAAGTATAGTTCTAGAATGATACATGGATTGGCGAATTAGAAGAAAGCATAAGGGACTGTCAGAGAATACAGGAGGATATAGATAGACTGGACAGTTGGGCGAAAAAGTGACAGATGGCTTTCAATCCAAACAAATATGAGGTTATGAATTTAGGCAAGTATAGTTCTAGAATGATACATGGATTGGCGAATTAGAAGAAAGCATAAGGGACTGTCAGAGAATACAGGAGGATATAGATAGACTGGACAGTTGGGCGAAAAAGTGACAGATGGCTTTCAATCCAAACAAATATGAGGTTATGAATTTAGGCAAGTATAGTTCTAGAATGAATTATACAATGAATGGAAAAGACTTGGCGAAGGTTGATGTGCAGGGAGAGTTGGGAGTGCAGGTCCATTGTATCCTGAAGGTTGCTGCACAGACGGATAGAGTGGTCAAGAAGTCATATGGAAGGCTTGTTTTCATTGGACGGGCTATTGAGTATGAGAGCTGGCAAGTCATGTTATAATTGTGCAAGACATTGGATTCGGCCGCATTTAGGATACTGTGTACAGTTATGGTCACCACATTGCCAAAAAAATGTGGAGACTTTGGAGAGGGTGCAGAGAAGATTTACGAAGATGTTGCCTGGTATGGAAGGTGCTAGCTATGAAGCAAGGATGAGTAGGTTAGGTTTATTTTCACTAGAAAAAAGGAGATTGAGGGGTGATCTGATTGAGATTTACAAAATCATGAAAGGTATAGACAGGGTGGACAGAGTCAAGCATTTTACAAGGATGAAGGATTCAATAACGAGAGTTCATGCTTTCAAGGTGAAAAGTGGAAAGGCGGCAAGTACTTCACACAGAGGGTGGTGGGCGTTTGGAACGCGTTGCCAGCAGAGGTGGTAGAGGCAGGCACGGTAGATTCATTTAAGATGTGTTTGGACTGATGCATATGAAGGTGTGGAGCAAAGGGATACAAATGCTTAGGAAATGGCTGACAGTTTTCGATAGTACATTTGGACCCCGTCGGGCTTGGAGGGCTGAAGGGCCTGTTCCTGGGCTGTAAATTTTCCATATTCTTTGTTCTTTGTACACAGATTACTTTGGTCAGATCATGTCGTATTTGTAATAAACTCTGGCTGCCATGTCCACAAACCATTTACGTTGAAGATCTTTTCTTATAATTTACTTAACAAATTGAAATGTATGTGCCAGGGTCACTGGTCCTAAAAAGCGATCCCAATCGTGCATGGAACTCCGGTCTGGCTTCATTCCCCATTATGAGGCCCAGCACTGCACCGTTCCTAGTTGTATCTTCTACATATTGACATAAAAAGCTCTCAGCAATATTATGCAACATATTTTCCCCTCTTAAAAACACATGACTACCCCAATAATTGTTCGGCATTTAAAATAATTGCCAAGATTGTTGTTATATTTATGGAAATAAAATATAAACTCAGGACAGCACGCTATGATATAAAGATAAAGCATAGACATGTTATCTTATACCGAACAGGGAATATGTTGTCTCATTGTCGTGGTGGTCACAATTACATATTCAAGTGAATACATTGACTTTCTAACAATTCAAAAGTTGTTATTCTCTAAACCATTACATATTCACAGTTGACAAACGATTGAACAATAAAATAGTTAGCATTCTTTCGAATTTATATTTAACTAACCAACTTAATTTCTCATTGAAATGTACAAGTTTTAGCTATTTCCAAATAATTTAGATATAACAATAATTCGAAATACACTTTGAGCATTAACCTTAATAAATGATTTGTTTTATTAAATTGCCTGTTACAAAGCCAATAAAGATGCCCCAAATGAATCTACTCATTTAACTCCCTTTGGGTTAATATTTAGACAGATAGTAACAGGGTCGTTGAAACTAATTCATGAAAAACTGATAGGACCGAAATCAGAAATATTGCATTTGGAATATATATATCAGAGGTGAGGAACGAATAAATCAGCTGGATGAATTAGCTAAACGGCAACTGAAGAGGGCACAGCATAGAAAGAATCGTTTGCCATATCAAAACTCTAAAATGCGGGCATTTTCACATGGGGATGACATATTAGTATTGTTACCAGTGACAGCAGATCCCTTCAAAGGTAAGTTTAGTGATCACTGTCAAATTGAGAAAAGTTGATTCAGGTAAATTATCTGGCAAAGATGCTGGATGGAACAGAAAATGTATCGGGCATGCCTTGTGAATATCTTGAAAACCTATGTCTATGGAGACAGGGAATTATCGAAACAGGTGTTAGATTCCAAACTGAAATACGAGGAATCACGTCCAGATGTCGAGGATTTCGATGTGCCTCAAATTACATTAAATAACAAGGAATATCTTGAACAATGGGCTAAGAGCAAAGAACTAGGTTGAAATGTCTCACGCTGCAGTATAATGACGTATGCAGAAATAAAATGGAAAGACTAATACTACTGTGCATGAAGTTCAAGTAGGGAATGCTTTTCCAGAAAACAATGCCCTTACAGTCTTATTCCTTTCACACAGGACCAGAATGAAAGTGGATGTGATCTCAATGGACACATCATCGAACTGAATCAGATTGAATGGTGGTCGCAGATAGTGTTAATTTCCAAACTTGATGGGACTCAACCATTTTCTGTGGACTATCGGAACATCAACACTGTAACAAATCCGGACTACTATCAAATACTAACATTGTAGCACTGCATACAGAAAGTTGGACAAGCTAGGTACATCACAATGGTTGATTTCCTGCATTTGTATACACAGGTACCTTTATCAGAAGCAGTAGAAGAACTTCCTGCATGTGTAACTACAAATAGCTTGTATCAAGTCAAAGTGTTGGAATAAAGAACACACCAGCCACATTCGAAAGTCTCACAAACAGAGTGGTGGTTAGCTTAAGAAATCGTGTGTTTATCCTGATGATGTCGTGATCTCTAGTTATTCTTTTAAATATCACAGGTTACCGTGGGAAAGGTCTTTGAATGATTTGTAAAAGCAAAACTAGAAATAAACTTAAAGGGAACAGAATTCGTGAAGGAAAAGGTGACGTTCTTTGGACATACATCGGAAATGGATGGATGACCTCAAGGAACGTGTTGATAAAAGCCCTGGAGGGATTTGCACGGCCATACTCGACGAAATAGGTGTCACATTTTTTGGTACAGAACGGATTCTACAGGAAGTTTGTTGCAAACTTCAGTAGCATGGTGACAGCTCCAACAGGTTTAAAAAGAAGAACACGAAATGTCTTTGGACTGGATATTGTCAAGAAGCATTGAAGAATTTAAAATCCGCATAACTCACCACATCAGTTCAAATATAATTATATTTGCAGAATTATATTTGCAGATGCGTTCTATTTTGCTCAAACATACACAATCAGGCAGTCAAAAGAAGCAGTCAATATGTAAGAAGTTGCAAATTCTACTTTGGAAATAGAAACAGTCTGAGTCAAGCATGGGATGCAGACAGACTCTAAACTCACATTTTAACACATTGTCTGATCTGAGATGTCACATTTGGTTATAAACTATTAAGTTATCCAAGAAGGTGACTTAAAAGAGTTTTGAGATTTACATATCAATGTACCGAAAACTGCAACCCATTCTCAAACTCAAATATTTAACAATCCATGTTTATTCAGTGTATCATTTCGTTGCTTGACACTGCACCAGCCATAATACGTCCTGCTATAAATTTTGTGTCTCATGACCTTACCTACCCGATGTAGGACAGCGCTCCGAAAGCTGGTGCTTCCAAATAAACCCGTTGATCTTCAACCCAAAATTGTGTTAGAACTTTCAAGAAAAAAGTATTTCCAATTTCTCTCATTCTTCTGAATCGAAACCTTTCATTGCAGTAATCATTGTAATTACTTTTAAAGTTACTGGTATTCTTCGTTGTTATGATTCTGTATATTTGTGCTTTTGTTTGTGACTTTGGGTGTGCAACTGTATATTTATGTGTTGTGAACAATCCCCTGTAATTGCACTGAAACGAAAGATTGAGATGTCATTGCATTCCCATATTTTTTCAGAAAATGTACAACGTTTCCAAGCTGTTTGATGTCAACAAAAATGTAAGAATCTATTTTATTCATAATTTGGGAAAGTGAACAAATGTCCACAGATAGTATTCAAGGATGTGCAGGTTAGCTGCATTAATCGGGGTAAATTTAGAGTCATAGATTGGGGGAATGCGTCTGAATGGGATACTCTTTGATCATAGTGTTCAGTGATGCGTGGGTGAGGTGCATTAGTCAGGAATAAATGCAGAGTAATCGGTATGTGGAATGCATCTGGGTGTGTTACTTTGATCATAGTGTTCAAGAATATATAGGTTAGGTGCATTAGTCTGGGGTAAATCCGGACTAATAGAGGAGGGGAATGGGTCCAGGTGGTTACTCTTCAGAGGATCGGTGAGAACTTGTTGGGCCAAAAGGCCTGTTTCCACACCGTAGGTTTCTATGATTGTGTGAGTTCTACATAAGAAAGGTCTTTGGTGCTATGTTCACGGATGTCACTAAGTTTGCTCAGGGCACAGTGAATATGAAGGGAGGTCAGTCAGAGGCAGTGGTTAACATTAGTAACAATGACATAGAAAGGAAGAGTGACAAGGTCCTGCAAGGAAAGTGCAGGGAGCTCGGCCTCAGTTGGAAAGTAGAATCACTAGCGTTGTAATCTTGCATTACTCCCCGTGCCACGTGGAAGTGAGACAAGAGGAAGACCGTACAGTTTAAAATGCGGCTAAAGAGCTGGTGCGTGAAGATAGTTTCATATTTTTGGATCATTGAGATCTCTTTCACGATAGGTGGGACTAGTATAAATAGGACAGGTTGCACCTTAACTGGAGTGGCACCAACATCATGGTAGGGAGGGTTGATAGTGCAACTTGGGTGGATTTAACCTACTAAAGTAGCAGCCTGGGAAACAAAACATCAGGGCAAAAAATGAATAAAAAGTAGAGATTGAAAGTTTAAACAGGCACAGCCATTCTAACGACCACTCAGAGGGAAGGAATCATAACAATTTAAAAATGTGAGTTGGAAGTTGGAGTAAATGAGAGGCTCAGTACTTTCGGGGATCGATAAATAATGATGGAGAGTGTGGAAAGTGTAGTGCACATAAAGTATTAAAATGGAAAGAGAGATCTAGGGAACGTATTTAAATAATGTGTACCTAAATGCATGCAATATTTGGAATAATATTAATGAGCTGGCAGCTCAAACAGAGACAAAAAGAGATAGCCTGATAGGAATTATTGAAACGTGGTCACAGGAAGGTCAGGAGTGGGAATTTAAATATCCAAGGTTCCTCAGTATTCTGAAAATAAGGAAGAGCAGATGGACTTGCTATGTTGGTTAAGTATGATATCAAGGCTATGTCAGAAATGATTGTAACACGAGGGACCAAAATGATTAATCAGCCTGGGACAAAATAACGCACATGGAAAGAAACCGATTGATCGGTGTAATTCCAGCCAACAGCCCACCCCCTCCCCACCTCTCCAAAATTGCTTTCTAAGTAGGAAATAGCATGAACCACGGGATATTGATGGTTTGAGAGAGGAGGGCACCGAAGTAATTATGCGTAACTGGAACGTGCGTAGGGACTGGATTAATCGATTTGGGAATGGTCGCCTCAAAGAATGATTCATTGAATGTACGAGGGATTGTTTCTTAAAGCAACATGTCATGGAACCAACCAGGCAACTGGCTTTTTTAGGTTTAGTGTTACGTAATGAAGAAGGAGTGATAAATGATATTGTAGTACAGGAAATAGTGACTGCAGCATGCTGACGTTTACATTCGGGTTGAAAGAGTGAAGATGGAGTCAAAGACGCAAGTATTAGTGTTGGGTAATGATAATTATAAAGGCCTGTGGAAGGGGTTGCCAAAAACATTAACTGACAGTTCAGTTGAAGAACAGTGGCATATACTGAGGGATATAGTAAAAGTCCCTCAATTAAAGGATAATCCTGAGTGGAACACGAATTATTAAACAGTGAAAAGGCATTCATGTTTTAACATGGAAGTCAATGATAACGTGAAACTGGTGGCCTGGTGGTATTATCACTGACTGCTAATCCGGGTGTCCAAGAAATTTTCTGGGGACCTGGGCTCAAATGCCGCCAGGGCTGATGATGGAAATTAAATTTAATAGAATTCTGGAATTAAGAACAGAATGTTGATAATGAGTCCACTGCTCATTTTTGGAAAAAAAAAAATATGTGATTCCCTAACGTCCTTCAGGGAAGGAAACCGTATCCTGACCTGGTCTGGCCGACGTGTGAGTCCAGACCCACAGCAATTTGTATGACGCTTAACTGCAGTCTGGGCAATCAAGGATGGACAATAAGTGCTGTTTAACCCAGCGATGCCCTTATCCTGTGAATGAATGCAAGCAAACATTTACCCTAAACAAAATCAAAAAAGCTGTTAAACAAAACGAGTAGAAAGCATAAATATTGATACCAAATGCTGTGCCGAGTATATAACATGAAAAAAATGGTGAAAGCAATATTGGCTTTTTAGAGAACGAACTGGCAGAGCCATCACCAGTACTTCCTTTTTTCACATTGGAAAATAATTTATTCCCAAAATTTTAAGCGACTGCAAAGGACCTTCGTGGAAGTAAGATGCCGAGGAAGAAGGTATGAAGTACACTGATTGGATTAAAAACAGGTAAGGCCCTCTGGCCGGATAACCTGCGCCCTGTGGTATTAAAGGACGTGACGTCAGAGATAGTGGATGTGTCAGTTAGGATATTCAAAAAAAAACCCTTGGATTCTGGAACGTTGCCAATGTTTTGGAAAATTAGTAATCTGGCACTCTTATTCAAAACAGAAGGTAGCTAAAAGATGGGTAACTATAGACCAGTGAGTTTGACCACTGTACTGGGAAAGTGCTTCTGTCAATCCCAAAGTAGGAAATAACTGAACACTTGGAAGCACAAATATGGATTCACCAGTGTCAGCATGGTTTCATGATGGACAGGTTATGCTTTGCAAACTACTGGAGTTCACTGTGAATGTAACCAGCAAAGTGGATAACGAAGATCCAGTCGTATATCTAGATTTAGCATAGAACCAAAAGGCATTTGACAAGGCTGATTTGGAAAGTTAGATCCCAAGGGGTTATGGGTAGAGTATTGAATGATTGAGAGGATTGGCTGAATTCCAAAAAGCCGAGCATCTGGTTAAATGGTCCTTCTCTGGTGAACTGAAACGAGTGAGGTGCTGCAGGGTTCATCTCTCAGACTGAAGCTTTGTGCAATCTATACGAATGACCTGGAAGGAGAGACAGAGTGTAGCAACAACATTTGAAGATGCGACTAAAATAGGTGTTAAAACAGGTTGTGATGAGGAGACAAGGAGGTTACAGATGAATATTGATGGGCTGGGAGTTTGGGACAGCAACAGACAGATGAAGATTAACTTGCAAAAATGCGAGCTTGTCTGCTTTGGCGGGAAAAAAAACGTTAAAGTGCAAATGATCAATTAAATAGGAAACGGATTCAAAGTACGTCAGCCATATCGGTTCTAGGCATAGTTTTGCAAAACTTGCAGAAAGTAGATACGCAAGTGCAATATATATTAAGAAAGGGAAATAAAAGCCTGACAATTATGCAAAAGAGAAAGTGGATTCAAAGTAGTGTTACTACAATTATATTATGTTATGATGTGGATGAACCAGTGTTGGATTCGGGCGGATAAAGATTAAAAAATCACACAACACCAGATTCTCGTCCAACAGTCTTATTTCGAAGTACAAGCTTCTGGAGCACTGCTTCTTTGTCAGGAAACTGCCGAAAGCTTGTGCTTAAACTAAACCTGTTGGTCTATAACTGGTGTTGTCTGATTTTTAACTTTTTAAAATTAGATAAGATCTTCGTTCCACATCTCAAGTATTATGTCCAGTTTTGTTCGATTTACTTCAGGAAGGATTTGCTGGCATTGGAGACACATCTGACGCAGCTCATTCGATTGATTCCAGGATTGAAATGTCTGTCGTACGAGGAGCAGTTACTTAGCTTCTGCTTGTACTAGCTGGAGTGAAGAACACTGAGGAAGAATCTGATTGACACAAAGAAAGTATGAAAGATATTCATCAGGTGAGGCAGTTCTCGAACAAGTAGTCATAGATATGAAGTGAGAGTAGATTGGCTTAAAGGTCAGATGAGGTGAAACTACTCTCAGAGTATTGTACATCTGTGGAACTCATTACACCAGAGTATTGTGGAGGTAGAATCAATCATTGGATTCAAGATTGAAATAAATATTTTTCTGATGACGATCAGGGTTAGGGCTGTGGGCACAAGCAGACAAATGAGACCAGGGTAAGATTGGCCATGTTCAGATTAAACTTTGCAGTGAGTCGAAGAGATGATTTTCCTATTCCCACTGCTACTTTTCATTTTGTTCTGGTGTTTTTACAAATGTATTTTTTGGGATTTTATTCACCATTGTTTGTTGGGATGTCAGGAGCCAAGAGGTTTGGTTGACGGAAGTGCAGGTTGCTCTGTGTGTCGGGGAAAAGACATTAATGTGGACAAAAGACCGCAGCCAGCCCTTGCTGATTGCCAGAGAAGGTCTGGCAAATGGGTGGACTATCCCTGTTCTTAATTCCTGCTGTTTAGTTGCCATGACTAAATCAAATCGAAACGCTATGTCAGACAGATAATCTATAACTAACATGCTGATTTCATAATAAAGGGAGAAATGACCGTTTTGATAAGAAGTAAACATTTGGCAATTCTTTTGAGATTTAATGATTATTTTCTGCAACTGTAGGCTGGGAAATGGGTTACGTGACTCCTAAAGACTTCAACATTGTAGCAACGTGATAGATTTGATACTGAGTACAAAATATCGCATTATCAATTCAATTGGAATGTGGCCATAATCTATATCTTTGGAAAAAATATTTTGAATGTGTTGTGGAAGAATGCAAACTTCAGAAAGGTTAGAAATGGAAAATACCAAGTGGATATGATTCTATAAAGAGGTTTAGGTGGGTCTTTGGATCAAAGTTGGGAAAATATGTCTGTGTTGGAGCACGTTGACGGGTTGAATGGAAAAACAGTGTAATTTTTCATGGATAGATTGCAAAACTGAGGCAGAAGGAATGGGGCACCCTGGTCACCAAAGCAAACTGCATTAATGACAAGCTTTTTTGGAGGCAAAATAAATATTGAATTATTTTTAATCCGAATACAATTCGAAGTAGGTAAGTTATTTCGAACTTTTACAGATTGATGATGAGACCACTTTCACTTTACAAGTATATCTCCTTGTTATTGAATCTTCGAGTAATCGGAATAGATGCTCTTTGTTCCCCCTGTCAATGCCCCTCGTGCTCTTGAACAGGAAACCGTCTCAACCCCCTCTGTTTCAAAATCAAATCGAGCTTCTACTCAGTTTGAGCACTCGCTTGTCCTGTTACTTCTCAGAAACATCAGCTCGCATTTATCAGTGTTCAATTTAATTAGGCATTGATGTGGCCACCCAAAAAAAAACAGTTTATACCCTCCTGAGCACTTGCCAGCTCACAGTGAGCCACACAGCGAATCTTTGTGTCAACCATACCATTGTTTATCAATACACCCAAACTCCATCTGTCACGTTCACATCATCATCATTTATGAAGCTCATAAATAAGCCTTGATTTTGTTCCTGTGCTTCAGATGTTATTCACAGAAGAAGAATTGAGAATGTATGTTTCTTGTTCTTCATTTGTTGGTGAATTTACAGCGTGATGCAGTTGAGGTCTTTTTCTGAGGAAGCCACAAATTCTATATTGGACATGGAGCTGAATTCCCTTTTTATTCTTTGCCCTTCGGTATGCTTTATTCATATGGCTTGTGTGCAATTAATATTATACGAGGTTTAGGTGCCTTGCACTGCAACATTAGAAATTTACGTGAACCTGAATAAAGTTCTTTGTAACACTCCCTGCAATATTTAGAGCTGACGGAATTTTTCGTGAGCAGGGATGCACATATTCTTATAAGTTTGTTTGAAAGAGCTATAGTTACAAGGATAAAGATTCTGTTAAATTCTACATTATAGACACAGGATAAGAGATCAATCGATGTCATTAAGTCTACCTTGAATTGGAAGCAAATTATGAGAATATACACCCACTGTTGTCCATATTGTATAAGAAGATGTATTAAAAGTATTCAGAGACCATTATGGATTTTACAGCAGCTCCACAGATAGCATGCATAGTTAAACATTTATTATAGTCGTATTTATTACAGTTAATATAGTCATTGTAGTTTATTAATATAAGATTATTTTTCCATGTCGTTTTATTAACATGCAGAAACAGAACAGAAAATGCCATTCAAACAAAAAAAACGATATTTGTTTTCAAATAATTTGTTTTTTATCGAGCTTTCTAAGGGTGATCTACAATGAATTTAGAAAAGTCTGCAGTATATATATTTTTAAAGATTTATTTTTCTTGACACTGCAAAAGCTTTTAGTTTCGAAAAACCAATCTTTTTTTTACGTAGAAAGCTGTGCTTTAATTCTGGAGCGTCCGACATGTGTTCAGCGCTGTAGAAAATATTTTTCATTGTATTATTTACTGAAGAGGAATCTTCTTCATCATTTAATTCCCTAAATGCCTGATTTTGTTTAATTATATACGTTTGATATATACACATACATATATTCATATTTTTCCATTTGAACATTATTCTCTGTAGGTAATGAAAGCCAACAAATCGTGTTATGCCTTTATACATAACTTTATGAAGGCTATATCTAGACAGGGTAGTCTAGAATATTTATAAAAATGTATTATCCAGCAAAATCAGTCGGATTGATGGGTGACTGTCATGAAAGATAAGAAATTAGTTCAAAAGTCTCAGGTGAATATTTCTAAATCAAACAAATGTTCAATTCTTGGAACTTTTGAAAGGGTTAGAGTCTCCGTAGGAAATGGAAGAGTGGTCAGTTCTTGGGGACTGGGAACGCTTCTTATACTAATCAGCATTTGACAATATTTAGTATACTTATTGCTACAGGCACTCTCCTGTCCGAACCATAACTAGGAGACTCTGTGGCAGTGAGGTTAAACTCAGGCTGGTATGTGACTTCTCTCGTGCAAGAATTAAGAACTGAACATTTCGAAAAATTTCAAGCATGTTGTAAAAGGTGAGATTGAGAAGCTGTAAATTATTGTAATGTTGGTCGGGAGTGGCATTTCCAGGGAAAGGGTTAAAGCAATACAGACTGAATTTAAAAGGTGAGGCAGAAGATTAAAAAATAAACACTAGAAATAGCAATTTCTGTTGTATCCTGAATGCAAAACTCAACTGGGATAGCAAAAATAAAGGTTAAAGGAGAAAAATCAATGGCTGAAGAGCTGGTGGGTTGTTCAGAGATTTAGGTTTTCGGGAAATTGGAATGTGTTTTGGATACAAAATACCTGTCCACAAAGTACTGGTCTAATCTAAAGCGAAAGGCAGGGAGATTTGCTCACTCGATGTAGGGAGACATTATATTGTTTCAGATGGGAAATGGGGGTATCCTAAGTAGAAGTATAAACGGTAGGATGGATGGAAAAGGTTATAAATGTGATGAGAGCACACCAGTTAGATAAGAAAGATGAGAGAGACAGAATATACAATATTTCTGAATAGTATTCATTTCAATGCAATGGGTCTTACTTGGAAAGCTGATGAACTCAGCATGTTTATGAACATGCGATTGCGACATCCTGGCTGTTCCAGAAACTTGGTTGAGATATGCTCAAGACGAGCATTCCATTGTTAGGTGCTGGAGCAAGGGTAGAAAATGAGACATGGGGTTGGATCCTTGCATTTTAGATGAAGAAATAAATTAACTGTAACTAAGAAAGGTAATTCTGAAAAGAAATTGAGAAACAAATTATGTCAGGATTTCTCAGATATTTGTAAGCATAAAAATATTGGAATAACGTGCAATTTTAATATTTCAAACATTGACTTGGACTACCATAGTGTTGAAGGTTTGGTTAGTGAAGAATTTGTCAAATGTGTAAAATAATTTCTTTGCAATCAATGCGTGCTTGTCCCTACGAGAGACGGAGCAAATTTAGAACTTCCTTTATGCAATAGACAGGTTTGGTGATTGAAGTAAATGTGGGTGAACAATTTTAATGGTATGAGACGAAGACTTTCATCTTTTGGTTGAGTAGACAGTTAACAATCTGACAAGTAGATGTGTTCAACAGTGTGCCGACAAGTGTTTAGAGGGTATAGATTTCGTAGTAGACTGAAGGGTGAGTCTGGCAAATTAAGGAATAATTGATGAATAAAGTTAGTGAGCGTCTACTCAAACACAAGAGAATCTAATTCTGGATATAGACAATGTGTTTCAATTAAATCTCTTCATTATTATAAATAATTTGGTCCATTCGTAAGAAGGAAATCGGGAAGGCAAAAAGTGGATATGGGATAACATTGATAGATAGAGCTAAGTATTATCCAAAGTGATTCTACAACTCATTGAAGAGCAATAGAGCACCGAAGGAGAGGGTAAGATCTCTAAAAGATCAAGGCGGACATATTTGTGTTGAACACCAGGAGATGATGAACAAATCTTCCTTTTCCGTTGCATCAGACAGCGTGAAATACACCCTATTGACTGTACTTCGTATTTATCGAGATTGAACTTGAAATTGCATTTATCAGATCATTGACCCTTTTGATCAAGAGAATTTTGCAATCTTAGAAAATCTTCTTCACTGTCAATGTGCCAACCATTTTGGTGTCATCGGCAAACTCACTTACCTCTCTTCTATATTCTCATCCAAATCATTTATTTGATAACCCTGGAAAAATGTCTGTGGAGCACCTCTGGTCACAGCCCTCCAGACCGAAAAGCAATACTCCAGGTTACTCTCTGTCTCCTGCCTATACACAATTGAAAATACTGGAGAGAAACTCGGCAGTTCTGACAGCATCGGAGCAGAGGGGAATGGAACTAACTTTTCGGAGTCCAATATGACTTATTCAGAACAGGTTCATATCAGGCTCAATATGTTAACATTGTTTTTCTTTCTTCAGATCTTGCCTCACCTGTTGAATGTCTTCACGATTTAGAGTGTGCATTTCAAATTTCCATTATCTCTAATATTATGCCTTTCATGACGGGGCTAGATATTGAACATGGTTATATTTGGACAATGTGCTCCATTCCTGTTGCCATCACATGTACTGGTGACTTTTGTGTTACACTGGAGTCTGTTTCTTCTTTAAGTTCAAAAAATATATTTTTTCCCAATATCTTCTTAAATACGTGAATCTGAGCAAATTCATTTTGATTTAAGGTGCATTTTAGAGACAGCTAAACTTTGTCAAACAACAAGAATGGACTATTGATGATGAAATCTCTAAGTCCTTTCTGAATAGGCTTGTCCACTAAGGCTCTGAAAACTTTTAATACATTTTTTTCAGAATAATTACAGCAAAGATGTTGGTCGCAAAGCCCATCATCTGTGTACCAGATCAGAAAGAGTTACATTCCAATGGTTACTGTGTTGTAATTCCTTGTACCCCTACACATTTTCTTATCTGCATCTCTTTTTATTTCTGAATATCCTGTCCAGATGGAAACAAACCTATCAACTTGTATCACCTGTCATTAAACAGTCTGTGCAAAACACAATTGCCCTATTCCATCCAAATTGCCTCTCAGAATCCATCTCCCAAATGTCATCTGTTCCTTTGGTCTCCATTTCAATTCATTCTGTTAATCTGAACAAGTGATAGTTGAATACTCGTGACTGCGAGATATTACTATTCTCCCCTCAAGTCTCCAGAGGCACTGGCATCGCTATTTTCTGTGTCCGAAACAATGTCATATTCATTCTGTTACCGAGTCATTAATCAATGGATTTTAATGAACCAGGTTATCGTCAACCTCACATTTGGCTTTGGACTGAAGTCAAATAAATGGAAGTCTCACTGCTTTAAAGCCAATAAATCGAATTAACATATTTGAAATTCATATAAAAATTGATGAAGCGTATTGTGTGTTGAAGATACATAATTTCCTAATTAAAACAACGAGAGGGATGTTCAGATAAATCCATACTTCCTTTGTCACGTCAAGACAAATATGCTAACTCGTAATCTGTTGATGGGTGCCTGTTCTGAGAAGAGATCAGCACAGTAAGAACATCTTGATTTTGGTATTTTTTGGGGTGAGGGAGTGTTCAGACGTGTTACAGCATTGTACATAGACGGCACAGAGCAATAATTTAGCCTGCGGTAAGAAAACATGCATCATTCCCCCTTACAATTAAATTCACAAGATAATTGACGATAGGAGATGAGACCAATCACCAGAGATGTCAACATCCAATCCAATCCAGTTATTAGTGTGAACTGAAAGTCCATGCTGGAAGGAGTTAGCAGGAACTGTTTGTTCCGTGACTGTGATCAACATCAGTCTCCATGGATTCCAATTGTGTCATTGGAGATTTTCCTTCTCTTATTTATAAGTGGTTTCTTGCAATGTGTCATCCGATTGTCGCAGCAGATGCATCACCTCCAAAACTAACAGGGATCAGCAGCTGCAGAGACAAGTGGAAGAATGTTCAAAATCTGAGAATATTAGAGTGGAGCTTCACAACAATGGACAGGAGTTTATCCTTAGGTCTTTCCAGGATTTTTGCGCTTTGGGCAACATTGCCATGGCGAATATACTCTTTACTGCTGATTATTCAGGCGGGTTACTATCCCATCCTCGCTATTGTTGGTGTTCCTGGTAAGTCTCTCTGTCGCTATCCATTTATTAATCCAATAAACCAAGGTGAACCTCATTGCTATTTCTATTGCATTTGTAAAGAAGGAAACTATTGATTTCACTTTCAATTACAAACTCATTCATTACCTGCATATTTAAGACCTGCCCCTCCACCAGACAAACATGTGACAAAAAGAATGTTCACAATCCCGAGATCGCTTTTTGCCCTGAATTGGTTGATGTCTCGATACTCCTTCCATTGCCAAACCTCTCCACGACCGGATTCGTAATTTCCCCAAATCTCGACCACTGTGTCCGTGTTGTTGCAAAATAAACGACTATCTATGCCTTGGTAAAATTCTGACTTTACGGTTCCAACTCCCTTCTAAGCACTTTTTCAGTTGCAAATATTTCGATCACTATCCTTATTCTTGTCTCGAAAGTATTTTCATGATTGGGGTACTGTGTCAAAGTAATAATGTTGCCGGAAATATAATGCAGAACCATTCAAACCATTTTTAAACTTATTATACGAAGGGCCATGCATTACGTGCGACCAAAGATGATGTCAGAACTTAAATTCAATTGACAGGAAATGGAAATAAAATTGAATTTCTCCAATGTCAATGATAAAACTAACAGCATATAAGTTTTTCTATTTCACTGATGTCCTTGGGTAAAGAAATCTAACATTATTACCTGGTCGGGATTAAGAGTGACTTCAGGACAACGACAATATGCTTTCCTCTGTGCTACTTTAAGGAGTGGCCTCAATAATGTGCGTTTCGTGAGCATGACAAATGAATATCCTTGCCAGGCATCCTATGTGATGGCAAAATCAAAGGTAAAGTAAAACAAATAATGATGCTAGAGATCGAAAATTAAAAAAAAAAACATGAGGAAGTACCAGAGAAACCGAGGAGTTTAGGCAACATCGGCTCGAGAGAGAAATATAATTAGCATTTCGAGTCGACTGTCCAGACGTGAGAACTGAACATAGCTGGGGAATAGTGAGATTGATGCTGTTGACAGGAACGTCTATTGTGGAGGGAAGAAGACGTGAGTTGAACAGAGAGAGAAAGATAAAGATAGAAAAAAAAAACCAAGATGACTGTTGATGATCATGTGGAATGGAAATAGAAAACAAAATTAATGTTATTTGTTGTGGTTCTGTTCGCCGAGCTGGAAATTTGTCTTACAAACGTTCCGTCCCCTGTCTAGGTGACATTCTCAGTGCTTGGGAGCCTCCTGTGAAGCGCTTCTGTGATGTTTCCTCCGGCATTTATAGTGGTCTGTCTCTGCCACTTCCGGTTGTCAGTTTCAGCTGCTCGCTGTAGTGGCCGGTATATTGGGTCTAGGTCGATGTGTTTGTTGATAGCGTTTGTGGATGAATGCCATGCCTCCAGGAATTCCCTGGCTGTTCTCTGTTTGGCTTGCCCTATAATGGTAGTTTTGTCCCAATCGAATTCATGTTGCTTGTCATCTGCGTGTGTGGTGATTAGGATCGCTGGTCGTGTGGTTTCGTGGCTAGTTGATGTTCATGGATGCGGATCGTTAGCTGTCTTCCTGTTTGTCCTATGTAGTGTTTTGTGCAGTCCGTGCATGGGATTTTGTACACTACATTAGTTTTGCTCATGTTGGGTATGGGGTCCTTCGTTCCGGTGAGTTGTTGTCTGAGAGTGGCTGTTGGTTTGCGTACTGTTATAAGTTCTAGTGGTCGCAGTAGTCTGGCTGTCAGTTCGGAGATGTTCCTGGTGTACGGTAGTGTGGCTAGTCCTTTGGGTTGTGGCATGTCCTCGTTCCGTTGTCTTTCCCTTAGGCATCTGTTGATGAAATTGCGTCGGTATCCGTTTTTGGCGAATACCTTGTATTCCTCTTGTTACTCTTCCTCTTTTTGCAGTTCTGGTGTGCTGCAGTATGTTGTGGCCCTTTTGAATAGTGTCCTGATGCAACTTCGTTTGTGTGTGTTGGGATGGTTGCTTTCATAGTTCAGGACTTGGTCTGTGTGTGTGTCTTTCCTGTATACTTTGGTGGTGATTTTTCCGTTACGTGTTCTCTGTACCATCACGTCTAGGAATGGGAGTTGATTATCCTTTTCTTCTTCTCTCGTGAATTGGATTCCTGTGAGTGTGGCGTTGATGATCTGGTGTGTTTTCTCTATTTCTGTATTTTAAATGATTACAAAGGTGTCATCAATATATCTGACCCAGAGTTTGGGATGAATTTGTGGCCAGACTGTTTGTTCAAACCTTTGCATTACTGCTTCTGCTGTGAGTTCAGAGATCGGTGAGCCCATGGGTGTTCCGTTGATTTGTTCGTATATCTGGTTGTTGGATGTGAATTGTGTTGTGAGGCACAAGTCTAGTAGTTTAACTATGCAGTCTTGTTGATAGGTTCAACGTCCAGTTGTCTGTTCTGTATGTCCAGCAGGTTGGCTATTGTTTCTCTGGCTAGGGTTTTGTTAATAGAGGTGAACAGTGCCGTTACATCGAATAAGACCATAGTTTCTTCCTTGTCTATGTGTATATTTCTGATGATGTCCAAGAATTCCTGTGTTGATTGTACAGATTGTCAGGATCCGCTGATCAGGTGTTTCAGTTTCTGCTGTAGTTATTTCGCCAGTTTGTGTGATGGTGTCCCTGGTAGTGATACTATGGGTCTGAGTGGGATGTCTGGTTAGTGCACTTTAGGTAGACCATAGAATTTGGGGGTGTTGTTGTTTTCTGGTTTCATTCTTTGTAGGTCAGACCTGGTTATCTGTCCGTTTTTTGTAGATTTCTCAGTGTGTTCTTTATCCTATTGGTGAGCTGTGGGGTGGGGGCAAACTCCCTCTTTTGGTAGGTGTTGGTATCTGCAAGTAGTTGCTGTGATTTTTGGATGTACTCTGCTTTGTCCAGGATGACTGTTATTCTGCCTTTGTCTGCTGGTAGTATGATTATGTTCTTATCGTTTCTTAGTGATTTTAGTGCTTCCCTCTCCTTGGTATTGAGGTTGTGTCTTTGTCTTTTTCTTGTTATCAGAGGTACGAGACTTTGTCTCACTGTTTGTTGTGTCTCTTCTGTCAGTCCATTGTTCCTGAGTGTGCATTCTAGTGCTGCTAAGATGTCTGCTGTCTTGGCGTCACTGTGGTTATAGTTGAGTCCCTTGGCCAGTATTGTTCTTTCCGTGTCTGTAGCTGTCTGTGGGAGAGGTGCTTAAAATCCCATGCAAGGACTGCACAAAAGACTACATAGGACAAACAGGAAGACAGCTAACGATCCGCATCCATGAACATTAACTAGCCACGAAAAGACACGACCAGCTATCCTTAGTAGCCACACACGCACATGACAAGCAACATGAATTCGATTGCGACAAAACTACCATTATAGGTAAAGCCAAACAGAGAACAGCCAGGGAATTCCGAGAGGCATGGGACTCATACACAAACGCTATCAACAAACACATCGACCTAGACCCAATATACCAGCCACTGCAGCGAGCAGCTGAAACTGACAACCGGAAACGGAAGAGACAGGCCATTTTCAATGCCGGAGGAAACATCACAGAAGCGCTTCACAGGAGGCTCACAAGCACTGATGATGTCACCTAGACAGGGGACGAAACGTTTGCGAGACAAATGTCCAGCTCGGCGAACAGAACCACAACAACGACCTCCCGAGCTACAAATCTTCTCACAAACTTTGAATTAGTGTTATTTATTTTTCTCTTGTCCCCATATTCGGAAATATTATGTCGGGTATACATCAAAGTTCCTGTTCAAATGGAGTTATGTACCTTTATCTTTCTTCCCTGAGTGTGATGATCTTCTTTTCTTCCTTCATGGGATTCTGGGCCAGCACTTAATTCCCTTTCCTCATTGTCCTTGAGAAGGTGTTGTTGAATTGCCTTCCCAAACCACTGCAGTCTGTGGGCTGTCAGTAGTCAGTGCTTATGTCTGTCTGGTTTCATTTCTTTGAGGCTTTTTAGTGACTGATATAACTGAGTGGCTGGCTTGGCCATTTCAAAGGGCAAGAGAGTGTCAAACACATTGCTGTGGCTCTGGAGTCAATTGTAAGTTCTACCAGGTGAAGATGGCAGTTTCTTCCCGTGAAGAACATGAGAATGCGGGCCAGGAAGGATTTTCTGACAATCCAAAACTTTTTCGTAGTTTTATTCGATTCTTAATTCATTATACATTGTTGAACTCAAATTCCAAAGTTTGTCATGGTGGGATTCGAATCCGGGCTCTCAGTCATTACGTAGGTATCGGGATTAATACCGCAGGGACATCGCCTCCACAACCTCCCCACGCATCTCTACTGGCAATACTGGCTTTGCTGTTAGTGAGGCTGTGCTTGAAGTGTCGCTGTTCACGAGCAAAGAAAAGACTGAGCAAATATATAAAAGAAGGTGAGATGGTGGAAGTGCTCTTTGAGAAATGGAGCGGGATTTCCTTGGTCATGAATCACGGACAGAAGTACTCGGCACAGTAAATTGCATACTGTGCTTCATTGCAAAATGATTCGAGTAGAGGAGTGAAGACACCTTCCTGTAGTGATAGAATGTTGTTGAGACAGTCCTTGGGGCACTGTGTACATCACTTCTGTCTTTGATAAGGAATGATCTACTTTCCAATTGAGAGACAATGTCAAGGAGTTTCACCGAACTAATCCCTTTGGTGATGGTAGCATGAGGAGCGTGTGAAGGAAATGAGTGTTTAATCCGTATTGCTAAAAAAGACTAAAAGGTGATTGCATTAAAACTTGAGCGTTATAGACCAAAATTCATTATTTCCAAAAGAAAAGATTGATAGCATCAAATATAACATGTTTTCCCTTGTTACATGTTTTCACATTTAGACAAATATATGGATAGGAAACGTTTAAAATGGCATGAGCTCAGGGCAGGGAAATGGGATTAGAGTGGATGAATATTTTGGTCTGCATGGTCCAGATTGGGATGAAGGGACTGTCTCTGTAAGAATCTGTGACTCTATGATAGTTTACTTATCTCTGTGGAGTCTACTAGTTGGTTGCGACAGAGCTCCAGGCTCTGAATGAACTTTCACCGCCTCAATGTGTGTGACCCTGTGCTGAATACCACGATGTTCAAAACTTGACATCAGCCACACTCTGAAATAGTGAGATATTGCCACCAACTTCTGTGTCTCACTCCAAAGGGAGACAGGTTGGTGTTCCAGTGAATACCATACGACATGGGAGCAACACAATGCCCATCTGGTCAATGAGACTGCCTTTCCTCTCAATCATTTTTTTTTATTCTTATAGTCCTCTATTCCATTTTGTCTGCGATTTCCCCGTTACCCTTGTTTAAAAGACTGTCTATCTCAGCCTTCAAGACATTTAATGATGCAGTGGAAAGAGCCTTCAGAATTTCCTACAACTGTCCCCCTACTAATAATGTGAGATTTGATGGTTTTTAATGCCTTTGTCTTATTTCTAACTCTCTTTGTGAAAGTTGAATGTATATTAGATTTTAACCTGTCCTATCGTAACCCTCTATGGCCAGAGGCAAAACAAAAATAAACCATGATTTTGCAAGGTTTGTGAAGGTTTGTAACTCAGGTTGAGGTTTAGGGTGTAGGTTTGCTCGCTAAGAAACCATGTTTCAGAGCTTGTAAACTTCTCCCTCATTTTCCACACCAGCCTAAGATACAGCTCATCCGGATCTGGGAATTGCCACTATTTCTCCAGCATGAATTTACAATTCGTCCTCAACTTCTCTGTCAATCTGCTCAAGGATTACAGGGTCACTCTCCCTTTCTCCCGGAACTGCTTATCCAAAGTGAAAATCGATATGTAGTACGTCTTTAACATACTGCTTAGTCCGTGCACAGATTGCCTTCTTGGTCTGGAGCATTCAGCATGCTTTCTCTTGTTATCCTCTTTCCCTTAGTAAACCGACAAAATATAGTTGCATTCTTGCTAATCTTTCATCACATCCATTTTCGCTCTTCTAATTATTTTTTTAACTTTATTCCTACACATTCTATACTCTGAAAGGGACGCTATTGACCTGCTCACTCTATAACTGCGTTAAGCTTCTCTTTCCTTTTTAATTCAGTTCCGAATAATTGTCGACATCCAAGGTTCTCTGGACTTGTTTTCCTAAATATCATATTCGGCATATCATGTTGGGCTGACAATCTCACCATCTCCATTTTGATCATGTGATCCCACCCACGATGTTTGTTACAGTTTTACCGAGAAGGAACTGTACTTTGGTGAGATACTGTCTAAATTTTAATAAAATCTGCCTCCCCAATCCAAAACATTTTATTTTTCAAAACTTTGTTTTTGTCTTTTCCTAACCAAAATTAAAATGAATGAGTCATTGACACTGGACCAAAAATGCTCCCCCAATACTGCCTGGCTTCATTCGCCACAAAGACGGCATAGCTTTCCATCGCCCCTTGTTGCATCTTCGATATGTTAAAGAAGAAGCTGTTTGGAATACATTTCAAACTCTCTGTCCCTTCGTAGGAAGTCATCACTACCCCAATAACTGTCTAATTGAACAACCTGAGTATAATTATCCTATTTTTGCACACCTTTGTAAATGGCTTATATGTGTGCTCCTGTATTTTCTTGTATCTCGAGTTCGATAATGTATCCAGAGCAGTGTGTCTGTCACTGTATTGATCCTACACTCCACCCACAAAGCCTCATTTTGTGACCCTTCCCAGACATCTTCCGTTCATTCTACAGTCACTTACTCCATAATTAATAAAACAACACCATGTTCTCTTTTATACTCTCTCATGTCCTGCCAATTGCTCCTGCACAACAGAATGTTTAGTTGTTAGCTCTGACGTCCCTCAACCACATCTCTGTGCTGGCAATAATGTCACAGTTTGACATGCAAACTCATTCCCTTACCACATCTGCCTGCCCAATGATACTCCCGGCATTAAGGTGAAGGGCATCTAGCACACCGAATCTCTGTATCTCGGAGTTCAACACACATTCCCTGTTTGTTATCAGGATGTTCAATCCGTGAACCAAAACTGTAATCTAAGACTGAATGAAAATTTGTTGAATTTTAATTTCTTTTTTTAAAACAATGTGTTCATCAAATGCAACTTTCTAGAACTGAGGTATCACCTCAATATGCCATAAATTTCTGGTGATTAATTCTCCACTCAGCATGCAGCGGCGACAGCCAAAAGTACTTAGAAACGCTATAGTCTGTAAACAGGTACTTTGACCCAGAGAGTCCACAACAACCCTTCCGAAGAGCAAGCCGGCCTGGCCCACTCCCTTATTTCTCGATATTTACAATGACTAATGCACCCAACATACCGGCAATTTTAACATGGTCAATCCACCTAACCTGCCGATCTTTCCATTGTACGAGGAAACCCTCGCAGACACAGGGACAATATACAAATTCCAAACATTTATCCGAGGCTGAAATTCGGAGCCGGCTCCCATGGGCTAACCACTGAGCCACTGTGCCAAACACCACTAATGGAGGAGAAAGGGAGGACTGGAGATCAGACCCGAAATGTGTGGTGCTGGAAGAGCACAGCTGGTGAGGCAGCACACGAGGAAAAAGAGAATCCATCATTCAAGCATAAAGCTTTCAACAGGAATGCGGCTGGTCCCCCAAGGGGGCTGTGACATACATTAGAGGGGTGTGGGAAGTAGGAATGAGATACATAGTTGAACGTGGTTTTGAAGGAGATAGTTCGGAGCGGTGGGTGGTTGGAATGAGGAATGTTCCTTCAGCGCCTTGGACAGAGGTAAGTGTGGAGGCGTGTGCGCAGGTTTTGCTGTTCTTGCATTGGCATGGGAAGGTGCTGGGAATGGAGAATGGTTTAATGGGGTTATATCGACCTGACAAGGGAGGCGCAGAGAGAATGGTTTCTGCAGAACGCAGAAAGGACTGGGAATGGAAATATACCGCTGGTGGTGGGGTCGGTTTGTAGCTGGTGGAAATGGCAGAGGGGGAGGTTGTTCGGGTGGAATGTGTAGACAAGCTGTTACTGTCCTTGTGATTGGACGGGTGGGGTTCAAGCCTGGATGTGCAGTAAATGGAAGAGATACGCTGAAAGGCACAATCGACCGCGGAGGAGGGGCAGTTGCTGTCTTTGAGGAAGCTCAAAGCTGCACAGCTACCATTCCCCACCTTGTCATCCTCTATGTCAATGATTGTATTGGGAGCGCCCCGTGCTCCCACGATGATGTTGAACAGTTCATTAACTTCACTAACACCTTTCACCCGAATTGAGTTCATCAGGACCATCTTGGACACCTCCCTCCGCTTCCCAGCCCTCTTAATCTCCATCTCCAGCGACCGAATTTTCATGGACTACAAACTCACCAATTCCCACAACCACCTGGACTACATCTCCTCACATCCTGCCTCCTGTGAAAATTCTATCCATAATTCCCAATTCCACTGCCTCTGCCGCACTTGCTCCCAGCAGGACTAATTCCACAACAGTCCATCCCAGGTGACCTCTTTGTTTAAAGACTGCAAGTTACCATCCCACATGGTCGATGATCCACTTCTACGCAATTCTTCAACGTCCCGCACCTCTCCGCTTGAAATCTAGCCCCCCAATCGCAACAAAGATAAAACCCCACTGGTACTCATTTTCCACCCCAAAAAACCTTGAAGTCATTACAAAGTCTTCCACCACTTCTGCCACTTACAAACGGACCCCACTACTCGGCCTTTTATGTTTAAATAATATTTGCGTTTCTTTGAATTTTCCTTTAGTTTTAATATATCTCCTCTTTGCATTACTTAATTGAACATCATTATATATCTGAGCCTTACTGTCTTTCCCGAACTCTATCTATGTTCCAGAGAGACTATTCCCTCTGCGACTTCCTAGTTCGGTCCACACCACCGATCAAACCACCCTCCATTCCCGTCACCTTCGCGGGCCAATGCAGGAAGTGCAAAACTTGCGCCCCGGTACATGGGCGGCACAGTGGCACAGTGGTTAGCACTGCTGCCGCTCAGCGCCAGACACCCGGGTTCAATTCCCGCCTCTGTGTGGAGCTTGCACATTTTCCCCGTGTCTGTGTGGGTTTCCTCCGGGTGCCCCGGTTTTTTCCCACAGTCCAAAAATGCGCAAGTCAGGTAAGGGGTAAATGCTGCACTTCGGCGGATCGGTGTGGACTTGTTGGGCCGAAGGGCCTGTTTCCACGCTGCAATGTAATGTAACCTAATCTAACCTCCTCCCTCACCTGCATCCAAGCCACGAAATGATCTTTCCACATCCGACAGAGATTTAGCTGTCGTTCCACACACGTCATTAACAGTGTCTGTTGCTCCCAGTGTGGTTTCCTCTACCCCGGAAAGACCAGACGCCAATTTGTAGAACATTTCAGAGAACACCAGGGGGACATAAACATGAAAAAGCCGCACTGCTCCATGACCGAACACTTTAAACCCCACCTCGCGTTCCGCCAAGGACATGAAAGTCCTGTGCCTGCTTCACCTCAAAACCCTAACTATGCAATGCCCGGAGGAAAAATGTCTCAACGTCCGCCTTGGGGCTCTCGTGCAACACGGGATAATTGCAGATTTCACCAGATTCCTCATTTCCAAACTTCCATCTCCTCAATGCCCTCTTGAAATGCTCAGCTTCCTTCTTACCTATGCACTTCACCCTCCTCTCCGACCTATCACATTCACACCCACATTCACCAACCTATCGTATTCCCAACTATACCTTAGCCCAGCCCCACACCCCTCCCATTTATCTCTCAGCCCCCATGGGTCACATGTCTCATTCCTAATGAAGGGCTTATGCTCAAAATGTCGATCCTCCTGTTCTTCAGATTCTGCCTCACCAGCTAAGCTTTTCCAGCACAGCACACTTTGACTCACCCCTCAGTAATGGAGAATTTGAGGACTGCAGTTGGTGGAAAGTCAGATGAGAAAGCTCTGATCCTGGAAAAGCACAGCAGGTCAGACAGCATGCGAGGAGAGGGAGAGTCAACATTTTGTGCATAAGCCCTTCATCATGAAAGCATTAATTTCTTCCATGATGCAAAGGATATTGAGAACTGTACTTGCTCAGGAAGCATTACTGTGTATAATGCCGCATGGAGAGTATCTGTGAAATGGAAAGCAGTCAATTCATTGGTTGAACAGGACATTATGAAAGGGACAAGTGGAGATGATTTACAAACTGTTTGAAGTCCAAACGTAAGGGTAGATAAATACCCTGGGCCAGATGGGATATACCCGAGATTTCTCCAGGAAGCGAGTGAAGAGACAGTTGCGTCTATAGCAAAGATATTTGCGTCCTCACGGTCCACTGGAGTGCTGCCATATTTTGGAGGTAACAAATGTTATTCCCTTGTTCATGCAACGGTATTGGGATATCCAGGCGAATTGCAGTCGGGTAAGTCTTATATCAATGGTGGGCAAAGGTTTGGAGAGATTTCTGAATGGAAGGATTTATAATTACTTACAAAACTGCAGTTTGATTTGAGATAATCAGCGTGGCGTTGTGAGGGGGAGATCATGATTCAGAAACTTTTCCGAATTCTTTGGAGATGTCACAAAACACATTGATGAAGACAGAGCAGTGTATGTGGTGTGCATGGATTTTTGCAAGGCCTTCGATAAGTTTCCCCATGGTAGGCTTATTGAGAAAGTAAGAAGGCATGGGATACATGGAAGCCTTGTCTTATGGATAAACAATTGGCTAGCCCATAGAAGAAAGAGTGTGGTGGCAGATGGAACATATTCAGCCTGGAGCTCGGTGACCAGTGGAAATCCACAGGGATCTATTCTGGGAGCTCTGATTTCTGTGAGTTTCATAAATGACTTGCAAGGGTGTGTTAGTGTGGAAGGGTGTGTTAGTAAATTTGCCGATGATACGAAGGTTGGTGGAGTTGTGGATAGTGTGGAGCGCTGTTGGACGTTGCAACGGGACATTGACAGAATACAAAACTGGGCTGATAAGTGGCAGTTGGAGCTAAAACAGGAATAGTGTGAAGTCATTCACTTTGGAAGGTCTAATTTGAGTGCAGAAAACAAAATTAAAGGCAAGATTCCTGGCAATGTAAAGGAACGGTGGGATCTTGTGTTACGTATGCATAGGTCCCTCAATGTTGCCACCTAAGTTGATAATGTTATTATGAAGATATATGGCGTGTTGGCTTTCGTTAGCAGGCTAATTGAGTTTAAAAGCCGCGAAGTTCTGCAAGACGTGAACTATAATTTTCAACTGAACAGTAATTGCATCATCTCTGAAAACAGTTGGGTTGATTCCATATTTACAGAACTAAAATATAAGCTGTCAACATTTTATGACAAAAAATGATGAATGCATATTTTTATATTGCATAAAATACTTTCTATCTGAACATTGTTTTGATCATAATTGCTTTTTCATTACCAAATGAAAACCTTGCCCCTCCAACATTTGGAAAGTGCTTGGCCTCTGAATGATTTCGTGTTCAGAGTGAGCAAAAATAGAATGATTAAATAGAAATAACGTTCTTATACATTTAACTATGACCAATCAATTCACTTTCTCACTGAAATATACGAGCTTCAGTTTTTTGCGAACAATGCAGAAATCGCAATAATTTAACACGCACCATGAATATTAACTCTAAATAATTGATTATATTTATTAAATTGTCGCGAGCAATAATTTGAAAACTTGCACTTTCAGAATGAATGATATTTAATGTGAAATATAGTTAGTGAAAAAAAGATGAACTTAGTTTCGTGTGAGTGAAAAGTCAAGCCTTTTCAAACACTTTTATTACAAAGCAATGAAATGTTTGTTTTAGTGACAGGATAATAACAATTAACTTATTCATGCGCTAAGTAATAATTAGAATTCATAATGTTGTGGGGGAGCTGATGTTGGACTGGGGTGGCCGAAGTTAAAAACCTGACAACACCAGGTTAAAGTCCAACAGGTTTAGTTGGAAACACAGGCTTTGAGAGCAGGTAGATCCAATGAAGTAGCAGCTCTCCAATGGCGCTTCAAAATAAGTCTGCTGGACTTATCTATTTATCTATTTTTGTTTAACTTCATAATGAAGCGGACCTTGCAACACTTGCATTTTAAACGGTTTTCCCAAATATAATCAGGTAATTTACCAGCGTTTACCACAGGAAGTAATTGGATACTGCCCTTGCGTCGTGTTAGATCACTGCTGTGAAACCTGTTACTTAACCCAAACACCCAGAAAAGCTCAACTCTCTTTATAATCCGTTAAAGTAGGACAGACAGAGAACTCATAAATTTTAGTATTTACAACTCTAAGCACCCATTCCCTTAAATACTTATTACCTGCCTACAACTCGATAACAACATACTCTCCAAATAAACATGTACTAAAATTGCATCAACTTAATTTCAAAACCACACAGCGGCCTATCGTTGTTGGTGTCTGACATCCCATGGCTGCTGATCTCCATGGGTGATTTTCGGGTTTTTGGAAGAGAGAACAGAGAAAAGTACAGCACAGAACCGGCTGTTCGGCCCACGATGTGGTGCCGAGGATTATTCCTAACATACCAACGCTCCCCAATTCACTACTGTCAATGTGCATGTACAGCAATCACTTAATGAGTCTGCTTCCAGCATCACCGCTGGCAATGAATTCCATGCATTCACAACTCTCTGTGTAAAGAACCTGCTTCTGATTTCGCATCTATAGCTTCCTCCTAATATCTTAAAACTATGACCCCTCGTGTCCTGGGGAAAAGTCTCTGGTTATTGACATTATCCATGCCTTTCATTACCTTGTATACCTCGACCAGATCACCTTTCTTCCTCCTTGTCTCCAGAGAGAAACGTCTGAGTTTAGTCAACTTCTCTTCATAACGCAAGCCCTCCAGTAAAGGTCAAATCCTGGTAAACGTTCTCTGCACCCTCCCCAAAGTCTCCAACTGCCATTTCTCAGCCCAGTTCTACATCCTGTCTATGTCGCGCTGGAACTTGCAATAACTCTTGATGCTATCAACGGCAACTCTAACCATTGTGTCATCAGCAAATTTATTAAACTACCCCTCGACCTTTTCATCCAAACTGCAAAGAGCAGAGACATACGGACAGAACTCGACGGGCACCAATCACAACTTAGCTCCAGGCAGAATACGTTCCATCTACAGCCAGTCCCTTCCTTCTGGTAGCCAAACAATTCTGAATCAAGACAGCCAAATCTCCCAGTATCCCATTCTTGCTGACTTTTTGAATGAGCCTACCATGGGGCAACTTGTCAAATGTCTTGCTGAAGTCCATATTCACCATATCCACTGATCGACCTTCATGAGCCTGTCGTGCGTTACCTCCTCAAAGAACTCAATAAGATTTTTGAGGCACGACCCTTCCCCTCACAAAGCCATGCTCACTGCTTTTAATCACGTTATGCTTTTCCAAACAGTCATAAATCCTATTCCTCAGATTTTTTTTCCCAAAGCTTTGTAAATCACAGACGTAAGACTGACTGCTCTGTAATTGCCAGGAACTTCCGTATTCCTCTTCTTGAAAAGCGGAACAACATTCGCCTCCCTCCAATCCTCTGGTACGAATCACGTAGCGAGTGAGGAAGCAAAGGTCTTTGCCAGCTTCTTGGAACATCCTTTCTCACTTCCCGGAGCAACCTAAGATAAATCTGGTCTGGCCCTTGGTACTTATCAACCTTAATGTTTGGCAAACCCTCCAGCAGACCAACTTCATCAATCTTTACCTGTTCAAGACTGTTTCCCAGCTCCTCAAAGTTCTCATTCACAAGCAGGTCCCTTTCCTTTGTGAAAACAGAAGCAAACAACTCATTTATGGCTCCACTTATCTGCTCAGATTCTACCGACATGTTCCCTATGCTATCCCTGACTGGACGTAAGTTCTCCCTGATCATTTTCATATTCCTCACGTATGAGTAAAATGCTTTGGAGTTCTCCTTAATCATTCCTGCCAAGGATTTTTCGTGTCCCCTTCTGCCTCTCCTCAGTCCATTTTTGAGCTCATTTATAGTAAGCCTGCAATCCTGTAAAGCTGTGCGAGACCCTTGCTTGCTCCACCTTACTGAAGCAGCCTTCTTCCCTTTGAGCCTCCTCTGTTCTCGTCATCCAAACTCCATATTCTTATTGCTTCTTGCCTCTCTCCAAGGAACAAATTTGTGCATTACTCCTAACGACTGCTCCTTTAACAAGCTGAACGTGTCTGTTGTGACCTTTCAGTGGAACAATTGCTCCCAATGTGCACTTCGTAACTTCTGTCCGACAGGCTCATAATTTCCTTTTCCCAAATTAAATATTTTCCGTTGTAAACTGCTCCTTTCCCTCTCCAAGACTCAGGCAAATGTGAGGCGGTTGTGGCCACTGTCACCAAAGTGTTCTCCCATCGTGACATCTGACAACAGTTCTGACTCATTGCCGAGCACCAAATCCAAAACGGTCTCTCCCCATGGCGTCCTGTCTACATACTGAGTAAGGAGGACCTCCTGAACACACCTGACAGAAATGGTTCCACCTACATCATCTGCACGAAGGTGGATCCAGTCAATATGGGGAAAGTTAAAGCAACCATTAACAACAACCCTGCTACATCTGTATTTTTCAAAAATCTGCCAACCTATCCGTTCTTCAATTATCCCCATGACTATTAGGTATCTGTCGACACCCCCCCCCCCCCTCCAAATAGGTGACTGCTCCATAGCTGTTCCGAACTTCCACCCTTACTGACAGTCGACACACCTTTTCGACAACCTTCATTTGTGTAGCTGTGATGCAATCTCTGATTCGGAATGCATCATCCCCGCCTCATTTTCTACCCTCCCTGTTCCCAGCCGGCCCTGCTTCTCTCTGCCCACTCTCCTCACCAGTCTATTCGAAATGGAATCTCAACTCTCAAGTTAAATCCTGTTTTTAAACTGGGAATAAACTGACCTACCCGGCAGCCCTCGCTTCACTCCGCCCTCTTTCTTCGCCGCTCCATTCAAAATGTAGGCCCAACTCTTGATGTAAGTCGTTTGTTAAGTGCGAAAAAAGGTCTACAGCCCGCTCTGCTCTCTTCCTACTCTCCTGGGCGGTCTGTTGAAAATGGAGGCCGGACTCTCGAGTTAAGTCCCTTTTTCAGTGGTAAAATGATGTTTCATAAGAAAAAGATACCTTTGGGAGAGCTTGTTTTGAATGGCATTCTCTCTCTAGATGGTAATTGGTCTCTGTCGAACTTGCCAAACTGCCGGCTTCTTTATACCCCGAACATCGAATTGTCCCACTTGTTCGAGGTTGGCAAAAGCAATATATTCAACTTCAAATCGGTTTTAGTATGCTGGGGCATAATTTAAACTGATTGACTAAATTCGAATGGTAGTCAAAACAGTATTATCCTGGCAGATACCCTGACGTTGACACTTGGTTGCTCTCTGACTAACTCTCAAAATGCCGGCTTCTATGTCCCCCAAAGGTCAGAGCTTCTCATTGTTTTGATGTTATTAAAACAGTAAATTCAAACTCAATTGGGTTTTAGTGTCCTTGGGCAAAATGTAAACTGATTGGTTAAATTCGGATGGACATAACACCGAAAATGCAAGTAGTTTTTCACAGATAAATGTTAAATATTTTCAATTATCCAGTACTGTCCGAGACCACTAGTTAGTCACATGACAGATGTCTGAAAGCTCTCAGTGCAAAGCAGCTTTCATACTGGCTTAAAGGTACAGTACAGGACTTCATCTTCATAACAGTAGAATCTGTACATGATAGAGTACAAATCTTTAATGTGCAGGAGGAGGTCATTGGGCCACTGTGTGTGCATCACTTCCTGAAAGTCTCCCAAGCTCTCCCATTTGCCAGCCCAATCCCTGGAGACGTTTAAATTCATAACTTGGAAATATATATCCTGTTCTCTTTTGAATATTCATCCACAACTCTGCAAAGCAGTGCATTCAACATTCTAACACCTGTCTCAATAAAGAAATGTTTCCTTATCTCACCCTGAGCTCTTTTTCCAGACAGTCTTGAAACTGGAACTCGGAGATGCTGTAATGCCAACCAAATGAAACTATTCTTGTTTTTTCCTGCAAATGCTTTTCAGAATTTTGAGCACAACAATCAGTTCATATCTTTATTCTGCTCCAGGAAGAATTAATCGAATTTCGTTGTCCCTCCTTTAACTAAATCCTTCATGTCTGACTATTTTTAAGGTTACTGGCATTCTTCTACGATGTGATGTGTCTATCTTTGTGTGTCTATCTATTTGTCTGTATGTGCGTGCGTGTGTGTACGTGTGTATGTGTGTGTGTGTGTGTGTGTGTATGTGTGTGTGTGTGTGTGATAGATAGATAGATAGATAGATAGATAGATAGATAGATAGATAGATAGATAGACAGACAGACAGACAGACAGGTAGATAGATAGACAGACAGACAGACAGACAGATAGACAGATAGACAGATAGACAGGTAGATAGATAGATAGATAGATAGATAGATAGATAGATAGATAGATAGATAGATAGATAGATAGATAGATAGATAGATAGATAGATAGATAGATAGATAGATAGATAGATAGATAGATAGATAGATAGATAGATAGATAGATAGATAGATAGATAGATGGATAGATAGATGGATAGATAGATGGATGGATGGATGGATGGATGGATGGATGGATAGATGGATGGATAGATGGATAGATAGATAGATAGATAGATAGATAAATAGATAGATAGATAGATAGATAGATAGATAGATAGATAGATAGATAGATAGATAGATAGATAGATAGATAGATAGATAGATAGATAGATAGATAGATAGATAGATAGATAGATAGATAGATAGATAGATAGATAGATAGATAGATAGATAGATAGATAGATAGATAGATAGATAGATAGATAGATAGATAGATAGATAGATAGATAGATAGATAGATAGATATACAGAGAGTATATCTATATGTGCGTGAGAGAGAGAGACCGAGAGAGAGGACAAGTCACTATAGTCTCTGGATTACTTCCCATGTCAAATGGTAAAGATCTAAGGATTGAAAAAATAGCGTAATTTAAGATAAGATTAAAGAGCTAGTCAGGGGTGAGGGTTTCAGGTTTTTGTACCATTGGTATCCTTTCCAGGGCAGGTGGGACCTGTACAAAAAGGACAGTTTGGACATTAACCGGAGGAGATCCAACATCCTTGTCAGAAGATTTGCTCGTGCAAGTCAAGTGGAGTAATCTAATAAACCAAGATACGGAGCGGAAGGTAGAGTTAAATAGAAGATCACGTACAGCCAGTCTAATTACTATGGTGAGGGAAGGATTTGTGTCCGAATAAATGATAGAGGTGAGGTGTAGTTTTGCAGGAATTTACAAACAAGGGTGGATAGTGTGGGCGATGTGAGTGTGTGAGGTTTGTGAGATTAAGAAGCTAGAGCACAACAAATAATTAAAGGGGAAAGACAAATAAATGAAACAATTTTAAAAATCTTGTACCCAGAAATACACAATACTTCAAATGCAATTGATGAGCTGACAGCACAAACTGAGAAAACTGGGTATTACCTGGCAGGGATTATTGAAGCATGATTACAGGAAGATCAGGACTGGGCAATTAAATGTCCATGGGCACTCAGTATTCCGGAAGGATAGACATGAAGGCACAGGATGTAGAATTCATGTATTTGTTCAGGGTGATATCAAGATTGCACTCTGAAATAATATTGGCATCAGGGAACAATATGAAAATGAGTAGAAGTACAGATAAAAAGCAAGGAAATAAATAACTTGGGAAGAGTAATTTTCAGGTACTCTGTCCCTCCCCCCTACCCCGCCAAATATAATTCTGATGTAGAAAATAATGAGAGCTTGGACCAAGGACAGAACCATGGAATGAACATGCATTGGGCCTCAATTAACCAATATTACAAGGGTAGCCTCGAAGAACGATTAATATAGTGTGTGAAGAATTATTTCTGAGAGCAACATGCCATGGAACAAATCCAAGAACGGGCTACCTTAGATTTGTGTCGAGGGTGTAGTGCTGGAAAAGCACAGCCGGTCAGGCAGCATCCCAGGAGCAGGAGAATTGACTACTCCGACAGAAGGTGGACATTGAAAAAATGTCCCCTTATAGGACCGTCTCGAGCATGTCGTCATAAACATAGAGTGAGAGTAGGTCTACTCAAGAGTGAGATAAGGAAAAGCTACTTCTCTCAGAGGATTATGATCTATGTAATTCATTACCGAAATGTGTCCTGGAGGCAGATTCAATCCACAGAATGCAGAAAGAAATATATATGTTTCTGATGATAAGCAGGGTAAAGAGTTATCGGGATCAAAGAGAAAAATGCAGTTGAGACCGGGACAAGATTAGCCATGGTCATATGACATGGTGCAGTGGACAATAATTGCCTACTCCCACTCATAATTCCCAGGTTCCAATATTGTTCCATCGGCAGTTCTATGTTTTTTTAGTCATTCTTAATTGTTGGGATAGCGGGAACCGAGGGATTTGGTTGAGGGAGGTGCAAGATGGCTCCGTGTATGAGGAATAATACAAACATGTGGGAGATATGACCACAATCAGGTCTTGTTTTTTTTTTTGCCAGACCAAGCCTGGGAATGGCCGTTTGTCTCATCCCAATTCCTGATGTTTCATTGCATAGAGAAAACAAAATCAAAATGTTACAGTCAGACAGATTGTCCTAAACTCTCATGTTCAGAAATATTGTGGCCACATTGCAATGGAATTGGCAATGCAAGATATTTACACCGTGTCCAGACTGTGAGGTTGCAGCAATGCTAACATGTTTTGCTGCCAAGGTTATACAGGCAGGAGTGTGGAAAAATGCGATAAATCAGGCAACCACAGGAGGTGAAAATGTCAAAGTTTCGTGTCTTTGAAAGGGAAAATGACTGTTTAGGTTGGAAGCGAAGCGAGTTGACCGTTCATTCGAGATCTAAAGTTTATTTTCTGCAGTTGCAGGCTTGGAACTGGGTGTTGGGACTGCAAGAGACAATAAAACTGCAAATGCTGGAATCCAAAATAGACAGACGAGAGAGTGTAAGAAGTCAGGCAGCTTCAGAAGGTGGAGAAATCGACGTTTCTGGGTTACACCCTAACATTGACTTGTCCACCTCCTAATGCTCCATGTCCTGCGTTGTTCTTCCGGGCTCCTGACTGTCTATAATGGGGCTAAAAAAATGTTAGCATTGCTGCAAACTGATAGTTTGGACACTGCGATGAAAATATTATATTTTTGACAAAAACAAACTCTGGCTCTCTTATGGAAGAATATAAAAATTGAAAATTTAAGAAAGTTAAGATATCAAGTGGACATCAGTCCATAGTCACGAAATTGGTGTGCAAAAATGGGAAACTTATGAAATTGGGGGTAACACTGTGATGCCCTTTGAAGATGTAAATTGCTTTTCTTTGCGTAAAACAGAGTGAAAAAAAAGTGTATGTGGGTAAGCAGTTTTTAGGTGCCCAAATTGACACAATGTAGAAAAGCCATTCAGTTCTTCGGTCCAAACAGCAGTTTTACCCAGACAACAGTTTCAATTCAGCCAGTTAATTTTAAAAAGTACTTGGAGATGAATGATCCATTTTAGTGTTAATATTGTGAGAACTTGTTCTGTCCATGCGGGATTCATAAGAGAGGGGCAGCTGGATAGATCTGGAGAGTCAACTGCCATCTGAAAAAGCAATGAGAGCACAATGTCTTCGGAGGAAGAAATATTGGGTTTGCTCAAGAAGTCTCCCTGCTCTGACGAAAAGGCATTATCAATCTGTAAATGCACACAGTAGGCTTAGTATATACTCTTGACACTAAAAAAACAAGCGAGAAGGCATTTCAAATATTGAAGGAGGAAGGAGATACAGAAAGTTCAGGAGAATATATTCTGTAATATCTTTGAGAAACGAAGATTTATTGCTTTTGTTAACAATGGAGCTATTAGTAGAGTCTGTGTTTCTGAAGCAGAATACCAGTAGAATCTTGTTAATTGCACAATAAGAACTTAAGTACGGAGTGATTATTCAGTTTGTTAGCAATTTGTTCACTGTCAGATTTAGAAGCAGAGGATCCCTACAGTGTGGGAAAATGCCCTTCGGCCCAATAAGGCCACACCGACTCTCCCAGGAGTAACCCACTTAAATGCATTCCTCTATTCTACTATCCTATACTTACCTCTGACAAATGTACCTCACTGACAATATTGGCAATTGAGTATGGGCAATTCACGTAAACAGCACATGTTTGGATTGTGGGAAGAAAGCAATGCATACACGGGAGAGCGGGTAAATAACACACAGACAGTCGCCCGAGGCTGGAATCGAACCCATGTCCCTGTCACTGTGAGGCAGCAGTGATAACCACTGAGCCACCATCCCGCACCTCGATAAATAGATAGTCATGTTTTTTCGATGTAATGCAAATGTTAATACCTTCTGAAACAGAATAGATTCACAAGTAGGTAAGATTTTCTACAGTTTTGCAGTGAAATAGTGGGACCACATCGAGAGTGCTGTAAGCATAATGACATAAAAAGCAGTCTCGAAAATATTCATTCAACTGACTCCTGTGAGGAGCATTTATTTCAGGATAAAGTCTTGTCCAGATTAACCCTGGATCTGTTGGAGTTCAGACAAATGGCATATGATCCCATTGAAATTCATAATGCTCTAAGCAGTATTTTAAGTTGAATGCTGAAAAAAATAATTCAATTCGTGCAAGAGATTTCCAGAAATGGATGGACTGTGAAACTGGAGAATGTCCCAGTGTAGGAGATAGTGATTGTTTTAACCTATTCAAAGGGTCGTGCGTTTGTGAACCTCTCTTCCCAGAGAATTAGAGAAGGTAACACATTGATTATTCTTTCCACAGACGCAGTTCATTGTCTAAGAATGATGCACTAACGTTTTAAGGCGTGGCAGGAATGTGTGATGAAGATCACAATCAGATCATTGACGATATTTTTGCTCGGTGGACTTAGTTCAAGTTGTCCAATCACTTACTCCTGATCTTAGTTTCTACGTTTCTATTGTTGTTAGATACGAACAAATAATGAAAGCATTCTCTTGGCCATAATGACTCTCCCTATCTGAATGACGAGCACAACTTCGAACTGTTATTTTAAACAGCACTGGGAAATTACCTGTGGAAGTTTCATGGTGTTACAGAAGGTCGGAGACTTAGGACAAAGTGAAAACCTTATTAAAACTGCTTTAGAAATCAGATCGGTCGAATGGATGACTTAAATCGTGCCGATTATTTTCCTTTGTTTTGTCCTGTAAATTCAATCAATTAGACAATCATTTATTTCCTTTTCTAATTTCCATTCAGAATATGATGGTGAATCGCGGTGATCCTCGTGGTGCAAGGACATTAACACATATGTCTCAAAGAGCAGTACAGGCTTCTGTACAAGTGACAGTGAAGGGACAATGATCTCGATTAAAGCCAGGATGCTGTGTGATCATGGAGATTGTATTCCTCAACATGTGCTGCTAACAGCGATGGAAATAATGAGACTACATCTTTCGATTTTAACATTGAAGGTCATCGAGCCAAATAGCATAACAATAGGCCTAACATATCTATTCCAGCCAATAACCAACAAACTGAATTCATCCCACTTACCTCGAGAACTGGAGCCCAGACATTTTATTTGCTTATTCAGCTGCTTCTTAAATGCTCTATTACCTTGTATTATAGAATACAGAACATAGAACAGTACAGACCCTTCGGCCCTCTGTGTTGCACCGACCTGTGAAACCAATCTGAAGCCCATCTAACCTACACTATTCCAATCCGTTCGTATGGTTATCGAATGAGCATACAAATGCCGTTAAATTTGGTGGATTTGCTACTGTTACAGACAGGGCTTTCCATGCCTCAACTTCTGTCTGAGTTATGGAACTATCTATGACATCTGTGTTATATCTATTGCCACTCAATTCCATGTTATAACCCCTCGTGCTAGTTGTCACCATCTGAAGAAAAAGGCTCTCGTTATCCAATCATCAGATTAGATTCTCTACAGTGTGGAAACATGCCCTTCGGCACAACAAATTCACACCGTACCTTCGCAGAGTAAACCACCTCTAATCATTCCCCTATCCTATATTTGCACATAACACAATGGGCAAATAACCTGAAATGACCGAAACCGGAGCACCTCAAGGAAACCCACGCAGACACGGGGAGAACGTTCAAGCACCACACAGGAATCGAACGCGAGTACCTGGCGTTCTGAGGCAGCAGGGCTAACCACTAAGCCATCGTGCCACTCCTCAATGAATTAAAATTTACATTATACGTCTCAGTTAAGTTACCTTTCCAACTTATTTATCCAAATGAAAATAGTCTCAGTTCCCTCAGCTTTTAATCGTAAGACCGTCCCTCCATATCAGACAACATCCTGGCAAATCTCCTCTGAACCCATTCCGAACCTTCCTCATTCTTCCTATAATGCGACAATCAGAATCTACACAACACCCCAAGTGCAGCCACACGAACGCTTTGTACAGTTGAAACATGAACCTGTGACCTGAGTTGTCAGTTGGTCTTCCCTTTGAATTTTGCACTAATTTTTTTTTTGTGTGTGTCTGCCACTGTCAGATGCAACATGAACGGGGTGGTTTTATTGCCCGTGACACAGAGTGGAGCTTCTTTCCCTCTGTCTGTAACAGCGCTTAACCAAACAGCCTCATCACAAGTAGAACAACCCCTGCTCAGAATCAGAAGTCCAAGCATCAGTATTCCTTAAAACATTGTGAGGACAGTGAGCATATTGTTCAAACAAGATGTGTTCTGCCCTTTTGCTCTATTATTTTAACTGATGTTCCAATGTCATTTGAGGTGGGACCAAAATAACTTCCATCATTATCAAAGTACAATTTGACGATGATCAATGGGAATCGGATGGAAACTCTATGTTGGTAATTTCATAAGTGAGCAATGGTTAACCAATATCTAAAAGTTGTCTTCCAAGTAACATGCCAAGTAACATACCATTTTGAATGAGGACAAATATATTGTTCTTTCATTAACATTTGCTAAAACTCTTGTAATCAACTTAAATCTGTGTATGTAGCTGCACCACTTAAACAGAGGCGGTTCAGGAAGGCAGATCTCCAACATATTCCCCAGAGCTTATTGGGGATGGCAAATAAATTCTCTCTTGCTCGTGCCTTCCAAAACCATGTTTGATCTTGCCCTGTAAAAATATCAACACACGAATTATGTTTTCAGTTTGGTCTGAAGTCTCAGGAATGTCAGATCTTGCTGGTTGGGTGTTAACCCAGTATACACAGGACATTACAATAAGATTACGATCCCGATCGTTTTCAGTTAGTTACTTGCTGAGGACAGATCATGCGATGTCAGTCATACTGAGTTCAACGTTTTTCTCTGTCCAACAGCATCATGGCCCATTGTCTCAAGGCTGCACCATCTGCAATTCTCTTTCACCCTCTGGCTCATTCACGTTGCAAACCGTTTTCATTTCCTTTCAAGCATCAAAGCCTACAATATGCAACACCTTTAGAATGCCCATGGCCCTCTGGAGCCTTTCTCCACTCTCCTATAATACCCTGAACTCCATCCTCTCCCCCAACCTCACCTCACGTCATCTATTCACCGTCCCTCCTAACCTTCCACTCTCAGATTGAGAACATTCAGGACTCAACGTCCGGCAAATGTCTCATTTTAATCCCTTGCGGCCTCAAATTAATAAATTTCAGGCACGACGTGACGTTGAATTCTCCTTCCACTGTCTTCTCTCCCGTTCCTACTTCTTTGGACAAGAGTACTCTCTGCGTCCAACAGACCACATCACCCAGCACCAACACCCTCCCTCCAACTGATCCCTTCCCTCTCCGCTTTTACCTGCACTCGATCTGTTTAATGAGAACATTTGTTGCCTAAACTTTTCTGCTTCCCCTTCTCCCAATCGAACATATCACCCTCTGTACAGACCACACTCTGTGCGTTTAGATCCGAGCCTGGTTGTGCTTTGAAGCCTGTGCCAATAAGGGTGGTGCTGTTGTAGTCTGGTGGACTGACCTCTACATTGTAGGGGCTGAGCGCCAGCTCTCAGATACCTCTTCCGATCTTTCCCTGGATCATGACTCCACCATGGCACATCAGGTCATTGCAGCAACTGCGATAACTGACTTCATTCAATTTGGTCATTTCCCATCGAACAATCATCCCACAGGCTGATGATTCACTGACAGAACAGTTCACTTCCATCTTCCCCAGCAAACCCACAAACAGAAATGCCCAGCGGACCCATTGCCTTAGCCTGCTCCTGCCAGACAGAGATAATCTTCTCCTAACATGACTATCTTCTGCCTGGTCCAGCCCCAGCCCACATACATCCGTGATTCCCTTGACAGTAGACCACAGCTTCAGCGTTTTTGTTACTATTTCCCATGCAAGTACAATCCCATAACCCACCAGGTGGTCTCAGGACACTTCCTGGAACAAAGGCCTGAACCACAACAAGTCACCGCCATATTCCTCCGCCTGCAGAATCCACACCCTGGTCAACTGCTCTTTTGAACTTCTCTAGGTTTCTACAGTTTCGGGAGTGGCATGAGTGCATGCCTTTGCATGTGGTGACAAGTTATCTACATCTCTGCAGCCGATACTCCACAAATCCCTGTTCTTAAAATCCACTACCAACCTAATTTTGCAAGTCCACGTGCATACCGAATTATGCCACGATCACTGTAGCTTTGTGTTTCCAACACATCTTTTGTATCTCCTGGTGAATCTTGCATCCCAGCTCTTGACTACTGTTTGGAGGCATGTACATAAATTTAACTATGTTTATTTTTCACGTATTTAGTTCCACAATTCTATCTTCACAGATTATACACCATCTGACCCTCCTTCATTCCCTATTATTGAGTCTATTTCATTTTTTGCTAATACGGCAAACCCACCCTGTCTGCCCACCTGCCTATTTTGTCGATGCACTGGATAGCTTCGAAGTTTCAGCTCCCAATACTGATCGCCTTGCAACCACGTCATACCTGCCAACGTATACCTGCGACATAAGTGCGTTTACCTAATTCCTTTTCTTGTATGCTTTCAAAGGTATCACATTAAGTTCTCTGTCAACCGTCCCCTTTTTTGTTGTCATTCAATTACCCAATGTGCTTGACGTTTGATTATCAAACCCTTTCCAAATACTCTGTCCTTTTTAGTGTCTGTCCGGAGATTTTATTAACCTCTCCTGAGTTCCGCACACTTACCTACCCTTTAATTCATGGTTCCTAAATTCCCCTATGTCTGATATCATTCACACACACACACAGAGAAGCCCCATCGTTAGTTTAAAGCCTTTTTTTCCAGCCCTAGCATTGCGATTCACTTGGGCTCTGGTTCCAGCCCGGGAAAGACAAAGACCATCCCTGTGTAACAGTACCCTTCTTCCCCAGTATTGGTGCCTATATCCCAAGAGTTCAAACCGATTTTTCCATGATACTTATTGAGACACGCATTTAACTGCTTTTTCTTGTTGACACTGTGCCAACGAGCTCGTGGCTCAGGTTATTAAATGTTTGGTTCTGCTTTTACCTTAACTCCTAGAAGTTATTATCCTTCAGCAGAAACTCTGCCATCGTTTTAATCTATGTCGTTGGTGTCTACGTGGAACCTACCACTCCAAGTCCCTCTGAGATATCCCAAACCCAAGCACCAGACAGGCAACATAACCTTCAACATTCTCGATCATGGTAACAGGAAAAAGTGTACGGATGTAAGTTTGCTCGCTGAGCTGAAAGGTTCAGCGAGAGACGTGGAAGAAAGGATTGCGAGGATGATTCAAGAGAAGAGTGAAAGTAATAGGATGGTTGTTATGGGGGCTTTAACTTTCCAGATATTGACTGGGAAGGCTATAGCTCGAGTTCGTGAGATGGGTCTGTGTTTGTCCAATGTGTGCAGGAGGGTTTCCTGACACAATATGTATCCAGGCCAACAAGAGGTGAGGCCATACTGGATTTGGTTATGGGTAACGAACCAGGACAGGTGTTACAATTGGAGGTAGGTGAGCAATTTGGGGACAGTGACCACAACTCGGTGACTTTTACTCTAGTGATGGAGAGGGATATGTGTGCACTGCAGGGCGAGAGTTATAGCTGGGGGCAGGGAAATTATGATGCCGTGAGGCACGACTTAGAATGCATGGCTTGGAAACGTAGGCTTCAAGGGAAGGGAGCAATTGATGTGTGGAGCTTTTTCAAGGAGCAGCTATTGATAAGTATGTACCCGTCAGGCATGGAGGAAGGGGTCGTGTGAGGGAACCATGGTATAATAAGGAATTGGAATCACTTGTTAATGTGAAGAGGGAGGCCTATGTAAAGATGAGGCTTTAAGGGTCAATTGGGGCGGTTGATAGTTATAAGGTAGCCAGGAAGGATCTGAAGAGAGATCGAAAGGCAGCAAGGAGGGGACATGAAAAGTGCTTAGTTGGTAGGATTGGGGACAACCATAACGCTTTCTATAGGTATGTAAGGAATAAAAGAATGACCAGGGTAGGAATAGGTCCAGTCAAGGATAGTAGTGGGAAGTTGGTGTGGAGGCTGAAGAGATTGGGGAGACACTGAATGAATACTTTTCGTCAGTATTCACTCAGGAACAGGACATTGTTGCCGATGTGAATACTGAGTCACAATTAATTAGAATGGACGGCTTTGAGTTTTGTCGGGAAGAGGTGTTGGAAATTCTAGAAAGGGTGAAAGTAGAAAAGTTCCTAGGGTTCTCTTGGAAGCAAGGGAAGAGATCGCAGAGCTATTGGCCTTGAATTTTATGTCCTCGTTGTCGACAGGAATAGTTCCAGAAGACTGGAGGACAGCAAATGTGGTTCTCTTGTTCAAGAAGGGGAGTAGGTATTCCCCTAGTAACTATAGGCCGGTGAGTCTCACTTCTGTTGTGGGCAAAGTCTCAGAGAGATTTGTAAAGGATAGGATTTATGAACATCTGGATAGGAATAATGTGATCAAGGATAGTCAGCATGGTTTTGTGAAGGACATGTCGTGCCTCACAAACCTTATTGAATTCTTTGAGAAGGTGACTAAGGAGGTGGACAAGGGTAAAGCGATAGATGTGGTGTATTTGGATTTTAGTAAGGCGTTTGATCAGGTTCCCCGTGGTAGGCTACTGCAAAAAATACGGAGGTTTGGCATAGAGGGTGAGTTGGAGGTTTGGATTAGGAATTGGCTGGCTGGAAGAGGACAGAGGGTAGTAGTTGATAGTAAAGGTTCGTCTTGGAGTGCAGTTAGTAGCGGTGTTCCACAGGGATCTGTTTTGGGACCACTGCTGTTTGTCATTTTTATAAATGAGCCTGAGGAGGGGCTAGAAGGTTGGGTGAGCAAGTTTGCGCACGATATGAAAGTCGGTGGAGTTGTTGACAGTGAGGAAGGATGTGTCAGGTTACAGCGGGATATAGATAAGTTGCAGAGCTGGGCAGAAAGGTGGCAAATAGAGTTCAATGTAGGTAAGTGTGAGGTGATTCACTTTGATAAGAGTAACAAGAAGATGGGGTACTGGCTAATGGTCTGATGCTTGGTAGTGTGGATGAGCAGAGGGATCTTGGTGTCCATGTACACAGATCTCTGAAAGTTGCCACCCAGGTAAAAAGAGCTGTGAAGAAGGCATATGAAATACTGGCTTTTATTGGTAGAGGAATTGAGTTCCGGAGTCCTGAGGCCATGTTGCAGTTGTATAAGACTCTGGTGCGGCCGCATCTGGAGTATTGTGTGCAGTTTTGGTCGCCAGACTATAGGAAGGATGTGGAGGCACTGGAACGGGTGCAGAGGAGGTTTACCAGGATGTTGCCTGGTATGGTAGGAAGATCGTATGAGGAAACTCTGAGGCACTGGGGGCTGTTTTCATTGGAGAAAAGAAGGTTTAGGGGTGACTTGATAGAGGTGTACAAGATGATTAGGGGTTTAGATAGGGTTGACGATGAGAACCTTTTTCCACGTATGGAGTCAGCTATTACGAGGGGGCATATCTTTAAATTAAGGGGTGGTAGGTATAGGACAGATGTTAGGGGTAGGTTCTTTACTCAGCGAGTCGTGAGTTCATGGAATGCCCTGCCAGTAGTAGTGGTGGACTCTCCCTCTTTATGGGCTTTTAAACGGGCATTGGATAGGCATATGGAGGATAGTGGGCTAGTGTAGGTTAGGTGGGCTTGGATCGGTGCAACATCGAGGGCCAAAGGGCCTGTACTGCGCTGTATGTTTCTATGTTTCGATGTTCATTTTCAGACCTTTCATCACCATACCAGGTAACATCTTCAGTCAGCCACCGGACGAAGCTTCGTCTGGAGGCTCACTGAAAATATTAGCTAGTATGGTGATGTAACGTCTGAAAATTAAGCTTCCAGTTCGGCGAGCAAACGTCCAAGCAGAACCTCAATCTGAGCTACAAATCTTCTCAAAACGCGCAAAGAGGAAGGTGTCACTGCCTCTAACTATGCTATCCCCGATTACAACAACATTTCTCTTCTCTTCCCCTACTTGACTGGCTCGCTGCATCCACAGTGCAGCAGTCAGGAATCTCATTCTCCTGCTCGTCCCCATTCCTGTCCACACAGCGAGAAAACCTCATAAACAAGATTAGGGGTTCAGGCTCCTGCAACGCTGTCCCTGGATCACTCTTCCTTCCTGATTCACAGCCACTCCTTCGTTTTCGCTAAATTTGATTTGGTTAGTCTGAGGAGTTTGACTGTCTCCTTTCACCAACATCAAGATCACTCTCCTTCCTGATGTGTCGCAATTTCTGGTGGTCAGACTCCAGCCCAACGACTCTGAGCCAGATTTCACCCAGCAACCAACACTATCCACAGATATGTTAACTGGGAACTACAATGGGGGCCACCAGCTCCCATATCATAAAGAAGCAACACATCACCTGACTCTCCATTCTTATTTATTTAATTAATTTTGAATTTAATTGTTTTTACATTTTCAACTTTTTTTTGTATCACCACCTTTGCAAGTTGTAACGAATAAATTAACAATGTTCAGTTACCACAGAATTTAACAGACCTTCTATTAGCCACTCAAATCTCAGCCCTACATTGTCAAACCCGCCCATTATTTTCTGAAACATTCTTACAGACTTGACACGCAGGACCTCTACGTGACAAGCCATGCAGATTCAGCCTTATTTTATCATGCACCTTCAAGGTATCTGAAACCTCAACGTTAATAATGGACTCAATACTCTCGTAATGACCGATGATAGGCTAACCGACCTATAATTATTTGTTTCTTTTCCTTACTTACCTACTCAGAGATTTTGCATTACCCATTTTCCAGTTCTTAGAGATTCTCCCAGGCGAGGTATTCCTGAAAATTCACGAAAACCTCTACAATCTCCTCCGATATATCCTTCAGAACTTTATGTTGTCATCCTTCCATTGTTTATGATTTTCCCAACTTTGAACATTCCAGCTTCCCCAACACCTTCTTCTCAGTGCCGATCACCACACTCATCTGTAGCATTGATTCTCTTGAGATTCTGAAATAAAACTAGTGTCTTCCATTCTGAAGACTGATGCAAAGTACCTGTTCAGTTCATCCACGAATTGTTCGTTCTCCGTTTCTCCATAGACAGCCTCATGTTTTCGTCATCCAATATACACTTTTGCCCCCTTTCTTTTATATAAGTTAACCAAACTCCTGTAATATCCTTTTCTGTAGTGAAATACCTTACATATTTCATATTCTCCATCTTATTGCTTTTTAATTGCCATCTGCTGCTTTGTAAAACGTTCCCAATCTTACGCTGACCGAATGAAAGTGTTCCACTGAACTGACTGTCGAAAACAAGCATGAAACTAGATGAATCCTATTAAACGTCATGGGCTGGCATGGTGACACAGCACTGCTGCCTCATAACGCCAAGGACCTGCTTGGATTTCCATTCCCAGGTGCCTATCTGTGTGGAGTTCGTGCTTTCTTCCCGTGCCTGCATTAGAAGCATGAACTCTTTTACTCTCTCCACAGTATGTCTTTGTATGTGTTTCAGGTTTCGGCCATTTGCTGTAGTGTTGCTTTTGGTCGATGGAGAAATGCGGCAAATGCCACTCGTTTGTTATAAAAGCGGCCCTGATGCTCAGGCTGGCGTGGGCGTTTGGGAATCTTGCCCAGCCACTTACGTGAGTGCAGTGTCCATCGTCTCCCACTTCATCTCTCTCAGTCCCTCAGTCAAGGCATGCAGCCTTGTCTTGTGCCACTCTTAGGCCTCCCCATAACCCATCGCCTATCACTGGATACTCCTTACTTCGGGCTGTGCACGCAAAGTCACTGGGCACTTTCTGACCCGCTAGTGATGCTGGATAAAGATCCTGCCAGTGAAATTAACAGAATAGCTAAAATCTCATTGAACAGCAAAGCAGAGGAAACGTGCTGAATGGCATCCCTGCTCTGATTTTTTTCTGGACTTATGGATTAACTTCTGTTTTTTTTTGCCTCGTCCATCTGCAAATCGATATTCAATAGATATATCTTGTCAAACAGTTTTCGTGGAGTTGACATAATCAGATCTTGTCGTCATTAAATGATTCAATGGAATCTTCTTTCATAGTTTTGAGGTCACATTTAATTTATATTATCAAATCTAACGATTGAAAAAAGGGGTCTTGACAGAGTTCTGCTAAAAAGATAGATCGATTTTGGACAGACTCGAATATGCCACATTGCAGTGAGGTTAAAAACAGGAGAGTAGTGCAGTCATATACATGGCCAAAGAGCTCGTAGACGAGGTAGTGCTTCCGATGTGTGGATCAATGGGTCGGTAGCCCCGCCACAAGAAGGACGAGATGCACCAGTACTGGTGCCAATCTCCTGGCAGCTAGGTTTGATATTGTAACTCAGGAAGGTTTAAATTAATATGGTGGAGGAATGGGAACCAGACAAAAAAGGTCCACAAGGGCAGTGACTGAGGAATAGTTGGAGACTAACACCAGTACAGATAAGACCAACAATAAACAGGCAGAGGTTACTGATCGAAATGGTACTCACAATCTGAAGTGTACTTTTGTAAATGTAAGCTTCACAAGAATTGTCCCAGGAATGAAAAGCTATGCATATGAGGACTTTCAGGGTTTTGGGATTGATGGATATTAGAAGAATGTGGGCGTATCTAATTGAAACATGCAGAATCCTGAATGACCTGGACAGAGTAGATGTGGGGATGATGTTTACATTCAGACGAGGGTGGGAGGACACATCCTTAGAGAAAAGGGAGTCCTTTCCGAACGGAGATAATGAAATATTCTTCAGCTAGAGAGTGTCTAATCTGTGGAATTCGTTGCCACAGAAGGCTGTAGAGGCCATGTCATTGTGTGCGTTTATGACTGAGATAGATAAGGTTCTTGATTGTAAAGTGTATCAAGGGTTACGGGGAGACAGCGGGAGAATGGGGTTCAGAAGCTTAGAACATAGAACATAGAATAATACAGCGAAGAAAAAGCCCTTAGGCCCTCGATGTTGCTCCGACCTGTGAACTATTCTCATCTGGTCTCAAAATTGTCTCAAAATCATCCATGTGCTCATCTAAGGATTGTTTAAATCTTCCTCATGTGGCTGAGTTGACTACATTAGCATGTAGGACATTCCACGCCCTTACATCTCTCTGTATAAAGAACCTGCCTCTGACATCTGTCTTAAATCTATCACCTCTCAATTTGTAATTATGCCCTCTCGTACAAAATGACGTCATTATACGAGGAAAACGTTTTTCAATATCTACCCTATCTAATCCTCTGATCATCTTGTATGTCCCTATTGCCCCCTTAGCCTTCTTCTTTCCAATGAGAACAGACCCAAGTCTCTCAACCTTTCCTCATAAGACCTTCCATCCAGACCATGTAACATCCTAATAAATATCCTCTACGCCTTTTCCAATGCTTCCACATCCTTCCTGTAATGTGGCGACCAGAACTGCACACATTATTCCAAGTGTGGCTGCACCAGCGTTTTGTATAGTTGCCACAAGATGTAGCAGTTCCGCAACTCAATCACTGTACAAATGAAACCTGACACACCGTATGCCTTATTCACAGCACTATCCATCTGGGTGGCAGAGATCTCTGCACATGGACTCCATGATCCCTCTGCACATCCACACGACCAAGAATACTTCCATTGACCCAGTACTCTGCCTTCCTGTTATTCTCCCCAAAGTGCATCACCTCACAGTTAACTGCATTGAACTCCGTTTGCCACTTCTCAGTCCAATTGTGCAGTTTATTCAAATCGCCCTGCAATCTGTATCATTCTTCCAAACTGTCCACTACTCCACCGACTTTAGTATCGTCTGAAAATTTACTAATTTATCCACCCGTGCCTGCGCCTAAGTCATTTATAAAAATGACAATCAGGAGTGATTCCAAAACAGGTCCTTGTGGCACACCACTAGTAACTGGACTCTGGACAGAATATTTTTCATCAACCACCACTCGCTGTGGTCCTTAGTGGCTTTTTAGGCTTGGATATCATTAGCATCGCGGATCCAAAATGCATTTTGAAGTATTCAATGGGATTACTATCCTATCTTTGCAGCACTTGGTGCTCCTTGTGAAGCATTCTGCTTGCCTATTAAAGCTGGTTGAACTGAATTTCTGGGCATGATACGTAAATTTTGGAAAGTGCAATCAATGTCTTCAGTGACATTCAAATATTTCTTCCCTAATAATTTCTAACTATCAAGTTACTATTTACAAATTACTCACTGATATGCGAGGAGGAACCAGACTGTTCTCAAACTCAAAAATCCTTTTTGGTCTGCACATATTTACATCTCCGTAACCTCCCTGCTCACCTATCCTGCCCAGTATCACCATTATGATATCCCAGTCTCGTCCTCAGCCTCAGTGCAGCTCCTGAATAAATCATAATTTGTGCCTTTGTTTAATCGGGATGCAACTATTTCAAGTCACTTCTAACCATGTGTTCATTACGAAACAATTGCAATTGAGATGTTGAACTTGTCAACTGCACAGAGTCTGAAAGACGAGAAGACTGTTTATGGTGCTCAAGTCATTGACTCATTATCTAGAGCCACAGAATAACAATCGGTTGATAGCTCATGAAAGAAATCGCTGGAATTTAAAAGAAACCATTATTATTTGTTATAGGAAACCCTATTGCTTTCCTCTTGTTCTTCAAAGAAGGCAATGGGTCATACTTCCCTGGTCGGGTCTCCATGTGACTGCAAACCCAGCGCAATGTGTTTTATTCTTTACTGTCCTGAGGAACAGTTCAAACACCCACTCACTTCAAGATAGGCATAACATACTGGCCTGACCAGGGCTGCACACGTGCGTGAAGGAAGAACAAAAGAAAGAAATCTCCTTTCTTCTGCCTGTTTCTGTATTCTGACAGCGCATCTCCATTCAGGTAGGTGACCATTCCCTCTTATCGGCGGATTCTACCTCATTGAAATTCTTCCCGAGAGTGATGTTCGTCTCCATAGGCAGCTCTGGTTTTTGATGTTGACATACAGATGTAAGGAACTTGCAAATTCCACGATAGCAGTAGTGCATTGAGAAGGATGGATGTTTTAAGCCATAAGAAAGAAATGGAGACAACTGGGGAGGGGAGGGGGCGGCAAGAATTGTTATAATCAAACTTGACAGTGTTGTTGATTCAGTATTTGGGTTATTGTGTACAGATTTTATCACCTTTACAAGGAATGACCACCTTTCCACAGAGAGAGAGTGCAAAGGAGTATCAACGGACTAATCCCTGAGATGATCGTACCATGACGACGGAGTGAAGATTAATCTGTAGCGCTATGGGAGAATTGGATTTTATTGCATTGACCCTTGAGGGGGGATTAACATTTGTTATATACAGACATCGAGAAGATGATAAATTACATTTTTTTTTAAATCGGTTTACATGATTCTCGATAGTTTAAGTGACATCCACCCCAACTCCCCATGTCGATTGAGAGAGAGAGAGATAGAGAGGGGTGGCAGCCTTTGATTAAACTCTCCCCACATTAATACAGTTCAGTCGGTGTATGATCCTGCACATGTTATTTATAATCCAACAGCAGCCACATTACCTTCATTCTAAAACAGTTAACCATTCCCCCCAGTTTCTTACCTCCACGCAGGAGAAAGTGAGGTCTGCAGATGCTGGAGATCAAAGTTGAAACTTTATTGCTGGAACAGCACAGCAGGTCAGGCAGCATCCAGGGAACAGGAGATTCGACGTTTCGGGCACAGGCCCTTCTTCAGGAATGAGCAGAGAGTGTTCAGCAGGAGAAGATAAAAGGTAGGGAGGAGGGACTTGGAGGAGGGGAGTTGGAAATGTGATAGGTGGAAAGAGGTCAAGGTGAGGGTGATAGGTCGGAGTAGGGTGGAGGCGGAGAGGTCAAGAAGAAGACTGCAGGTCAGGAAGGCGGTGCCGGGCTGGAAGGATCCGGCTGAGACAAGGTGGGGGGAGGGGGGATGAAGAAACTGGTGAAGTCCAAGTTCATCCCCTGCGGTTGGAGGGTTCCCAGTCGGAAGATAAGACGCTCCTCCTCCGACCGTCGGGTTGTTGTGGTTTGGCGGTGGATGAGTCCAATGACCTGCATATCCTCGGTGGAGTGGGAGGGGGAGTTGAAATGCTGTGCCACAGGTTGGTTGGGTTGGTTCGTCCGGGTGGCCCAGAGGTGCTCCCTGAATCGCTCCGCAAGTAGGCGGCCTGTCTCCCCAATATAGAGGAGGCCACACCGGCTGCAGCGGATGCAGTAGATGATGTGGGTGGAGGTGCAGGTGAATCTGTGGCGGATATGGAAGTTTCCCTTGGGGCCTTGGAGAGAAGTGAGGGGGGAGGTGTGGGCGCAAGTGTTGCACCTCCTGCGGTTGCAAGGGAAGGTGCCGGGAGTGGTGGTTGGGTCGGTGGGGGGTGTGGATCTGACAAGGGAGTCGCGGAGGGAGTGGTCTCTACGGAAAGCTGATAGGGGAGGGGAGGGAAATATATCCTTGGTGCTGGGGTCTGTTTGGAGGTGGCGGAAGTGACGGCGATGATGCGCTGTACATGGAGATTGGTGGGGTGGTAGGTGAGGACCAGTGGGGTTCTATCCTGGTGGCGGTTGGAGGGGCGGGGCTCAAGGGCGGAGGAGCGGGAAGTGGAGGAGGTGCGGTGGAGGGCACCGTCGACCACGTCGGGGGGGAAATTGCGGTCCTTGAAGAAGGAGGCCATCTGTGTTGTACGTAATTTGAACTGGTCCTCCTGGGAGCAGATGCGGCGGAGACGAAGGAATTGGGAGAATGGGATGGCGTTTTTACAGGGGGCAGGATGGGAGGAGGTGTAGTCCAGGTAGCTGTGTGAGTCGGTAGGTTTGTAGTAGATGTCCGTGTTGATTCGGTCGCCTGAGATAGAAACAGAAAGGTTTAGGAAGGGGAGGGAGGAGTCCGAGACTGTCCAGGTGAATTTGAGGTCGGGGTGGAAGGTGTTGGTGTAGTGGATGAACTGTTCAACCTCCTCGTGGGAGCACGAGGTAGCGCCGATACAGTCATCAATGTAGCGAAGAAAAAGATGGGGGGTGGGGCCAGTGTAGTTGCGGAAGATGGATTGTTCCACATACCCTACGAAGAGGCAGGCATAGCTGGGGCCCATGCGGGTGCCCATGGCTACTCCTTTTGTTTGGAGAAAGTGGGAGGATTGGAAAGAAAAGTTGTTCAGGGTGAGGACCAGTTCGGTCAGTCGAAGGAGGGTGTCGGTGGAAGGGTACTGGGTGGTACGGCGGGAAAGGAAGAAGCGGAGTGCTTTGAGTCCTTCGTGATGGGGGATGGAGGTGTACAGGGACTGGATGTCCATGGTGAAGATGAGGCGTTGGGGACCGGGGAAGCGGAAATCCTGGAGGAGGTGGAGGGCGTGGGTGGTGTCACGAACGTAGGTGGGGAGTTCTTGGACTAATGGGGACAGGACCGTGTCGAGGTATGCCGAGATGAGTTCGGTTGGGCAGGAGCAGGCTGAGACGATGGGTCGTCCGGGGCAGTCAGGTTTGTGGATTTTGGGCAGGAGGTAGAAACGGGCGGTTCGGGGTTGTGGGACTATGAGGTTGGAGGCGGTGGATGGGAGGTCCCCTGAGGTGATGAGGTTATGGACGGTCTGGGAGATGATGGTTTGGTGGTGGGGGGTGGGGTCATGGTCAAGGGGACGGTAGGAGGAGGTATCTGCGAGCTGGCGTTTGGCCTCAGCGGTGTAAAGGTCAGTGCGCCAAACTACTACTGCGCCTCCCTTGTCAGCTGGTTTGATGGTGAGGTTGGGGTTGGAACGGAGGGAGTGGAGGGCTGCGCGTTCCGAGGGTGAGAGGTTGGAGTGGGTGGGGGGAGTGTGGGAGTTCAGGTAGCGGTTAATATCGCGGCGGCAGTTTGCTATGAAGAGGTCGAGGGCAGGTAGGAGGCCAGCACGGGGTGTCCAGGTGGACGGGGTGTGTTGGAGGTGGGAGAAGGGGTCGTCAGAGGGTGGGCGAGGGTCTTGATTGAAGAAGAAGGCACGGAGGCGAAGGCGGCGGAAGAATTGTTCGGTGTCACTCCGTGTATTGAATTCATTGACCCGAGAACGTGTGGGAACGAAGGTGAGACCTCTGCTGAGGACTGATCTTTCATCCTCAGAGAGGGGCAAGTCTGGAGGGATGGTGAACACACGGCAGGGCTGGGAGCTAGGACCTGGTGTGGGGCTGGAGCTGGATGTGGGGGCGGGGTTAGGCCTGGGGGCGGGGACAGAGGTCGGCTTGGGGGCGGAGTTGGACATGGTGATAGAGACCGGCGGGGGGGCGGGGTTAGTCGCGGTGACGGAACTCGGCCGGGGGGCGGAGTTAGGCGCGGTGACGGAACGCGGCGTGGGGGCGGGGTTAGGCGCGGTGACGGAACTCGGCCGGGGGGCGGAGTTAGGCGTGGTGGCGGAACGCGGCGTGGGGGCGGGGTTAGGCGCGGTGACGGAACTCGGCCGGGGGGCGGGGTTAGGCGTGGTGGCGGAACGCGGCGGGGGGGCGGGGTTAGGCGTGGTGACGGAACGCGGCGGGGGGGCGGAGACACCTGCGGCGATGTGGTCCAAACGTAGATTGCTGACGTCACTGGGGGCGGAAGTAGCTGCGGCGACCACGGAGACAGAGTTGGCGGAACGCGGCGGGGGGGCGGGGTTAGGCGTGGTGACGGAAGGCGGAACGCGGCGGGGGGGCGGGGTTAGGCGTGGTGACCTCCACGCAGAACATGGGTCTGTCTTCTCGGAGATGGAACATGTGTCCTTGAGACTTGACACAAAACATTTGGCTTAACTCCTCACTGCCAGCAAACCATGTTAAATTATCATGTGTTGAATAAACAATGGAGCCACGATTAGCATCATGGCTTCAGCTATCAGTCTCTGCTCCATTGGTTTGAACTGTTGGAGCATCAATGATATCCTTTTGTTCCTGTATCAGATCTTGAGTGTCTGAATACGCTCTTCTTGGTCCCCTTGGAACCGGCTGAGATGCCTGTTTGAGCTCCGCCTGTTCCTGATTCACAGTTCGATGCATTGACCACGTTCCCTCTCTTTCTGAGTAACAGTCAAGGGGTTTGAAAGGGCAGTGACTGTTTCTGTTCAGTAGTTTCGATGGGTTAAATACTTTTTCACATATCCGTGTGCAACCAACTTGAAATGCTGTATGAGCTCCAATTTTAACTGTGGAAATTTGCAGAATCTGGTGTTGTTACATGAATGTTACCAATATTTTAACAGCATAGCCTGGATGTGTCCAGGTTTTGGTGCACATGGACAGATTGCTGCAGGAACTGAGGGGGTCAGATTGTTCTGAACATTGTGTGATCTTCAGTGACCATTTCCACTTCTAATGTTATGATGGGGCAAAAACATTGATGAAGCAACCAAAGATGTTTCTGCTGAGGTAGCTACGCTAACGATCTCCCAAAGAGATGTTCTGGGACTGAAAAGGTTGATGTCCACCAACCACGAACATCATCCTTTGGGCGCTGGATGACCATAAACAATGGAGAGATTGCGCCTGATTCCGATTAAATTTAATTTTGTCAGCGTTCCTTCATACCATCCTGAGTCAATTTTTGCCTTGATATCACAGTTTGTCACTCTTCCCTGAGACCCTGCATTCACCTCCTTTGAATGTATCAATAGGTTATGGTGTATGTTTGGTAGCATTTTCTTCCCACAGAGGGTAGTGATTGTCAGGAATTATCTGGTCGAGAGAGCTCGGAGAGTTCTACCACGAAAAGTATTTAAAGAGGAGATCTATGGATTTGTTTTGCCCTGTTATGGAGTTGCAGGGAGTGAAGAATTGAGAATTAAAGCGAAGTTGATCTCAATCGTAGATCATCCATGATCTTATACGACTGCACGGCATGCTTTACCGTCCAAACTACCTTATTCAGTTCCTTATGTTCTCATGTTGTGTAATTAGAAAGTTAATGGTTGCAATATTCGTGGAAGTTCTGTTACTGAATGCTGCAGTCCGAGAGAGCAAAACATTTTGTGTATCACCTCTGGGTGATGTATAGGGGCTGTGTTCACAGTGAATCTGTGTCTATAACATGATCAACGAATGAAGCACAGAGAGGAGAGAGGAGACACACTCTGCAAAGAGACAAGAAGCATCTTTTCAACCGAGCCTGCATTTGAGACCACATTTTCCAAACCACAAAAGGCCGTGCATTGCAGTCTTACGGGACGGAATGATATCTTGTGTTCCTGCATACCAGGTATTTTGAGGAAGTGGCCTTCATCTGCTCCTGTGAAGACGCTTTATAGGCTCAACAAACCAGAGTAACAATTGATGAGGAACAGGAGTGGGTCATTAGCTACTTTCTCACTGTTCTACCAGGCACAATGATCGTGACTGATCTGGTTGTGGTCTCAGCAGGACGTTTCTGTCGGCATAGGCTTTCCTTCATTCAATTGCCTGCCAACGATTTAACAGACACAATATTGAATAAATGCAAACACCCAGTCACCACAAAGTTCTGGAAAATTCCCACCTGAACAGCCGTTTCAGAATTTTTCATTCTGTTCCCACTAGTGTAGCCGGTCCCTGATGCCTTTTACAGCTCATACCTCCATTGGTTACAACAAATTTCAAAGTTTAGTGAGAAGGCCACTGATATCAGTGCCAAGTTTGGTCATTTTCGCGGAGAATGTGAGATACACAAAAACACGCGCACACGTGCACACAGGTACACACACATAATAAGAGAAAATAGAAAACAAACAACAGCTTTCGATAGTTTATATTTGTTGCACTCATAACAAATGAAAAAAGGAGAGTGTCACAAGTGTTATTCTGTAATGTGAAGTTATTCTGCTCAGACAAATTGCTGGCAATGTATATTTTTTAACCCAGAACAGTTGGAATTGGCCGAATTCCCTTTGCTTCAGAAAGAGTAAAGTTGCCAATTAATCTTTCATGTGGAATCTTCACGAGTAGTGAAGATAATTCATCGTTTTCCTGTTGTCAGGCGGAAGAAAGTAGGATAGAAAGAGAGCAATAGGCTGCCCCTTCTTAGGGTGTTAACACTTGTATCTTTCTGTGTATTGAAACATGAAATAATGTCAACTGAACAACAAAATGGGCCATGTGCGCTCTTTGTGAACATTCTCTGCAATGGATGATAATGGACAGTACGTCGATGCATCATTGCTGTTGTACTACACCATATCATTCATTGGCAAAAAAGAATCCTGCTTTATAATTTGATGACATGTTTTCACGCATCTGTTTAATGCTTAAAATTCGTTGGATATCTTCCTAATATTTGAGTTAAATTCAATGCATCTTATTCTTAAAATTTATTCCATAATTTTAGTCTCGCTGACAGGAGAAAATATGTATCCAGCTTATTATTCTCAAAATCGTGCATGCTTCAAAAATATTTCTTATCTGAGACCAAAACTGATCATGCTTCATTAGAAAAGGTCTTCTTTCCAGGAACGTGTAAACATAATCTTCCGAAACAATTGTATCTTTTATTTAGTTTATGGGATCACAATTGCACATAAAGCGTCAGATTGTCACTAAGCAATGATTTTGTTCAGATACAGAGTCGAAAACGCTGATGCCAGAAGTGCACAGCAGGTTAGACAGCATACAAGGAGCAGTAGAGTCGACGTTTCGTGCACGTTCCTGATGAAGACCTTATGCCAGAAAAGTCGACTCTCCTGCTCGTCGGATGCTACCTGACTGCTGGGCTCTTGCAGTGGCACACTTTTCGATTCCGATCTCAAGCATATACAGTCTCCCGATACAGATGCATTAAAAGATTCAGCTAATTAATCCTGATATCCATTGCCGCAAACAACTTCATTCTCTTTATCTTCCAAATCACTTGTTGTATCTTCAGACTAACTACACATTATTCATGAACCAGGAATATACAAAGCATCTGTATCACAGAAATATGCAACCTCTCTCCATTTAAATTGTTTACAAATGTGTTATTCATCCTGCCAAAATAGATAACTCATGCTCTTTCTGTCGATGGTTTGCTCTCTAACTGCATTTGTCTGAAATCACAATGCTGACTCGCTCACTGTATTTGACGACATTATGAGTGACCATTTTGGAGCATTCGTCCTGAACTTTGGCACAGATTATTGATCATTGATGACACCACAGTGATCGGAGGCACTACACAAGTTACAGCTTTGTAACCTGTAAATAAAGATTTATCTCTGCTGTCTATTTCCTGTTAGTGACAGCTTCCTGTGTAGCAGCTTGGGCTGGATTTTATGGCCTCCTCCTTTCTTGTGTAATGTACTCAAAGAACCAAATTATTTCATTCGATATTTCTATGTAACTTCTTCAAGTGGCGGAATTTCCTCCTCCCGTCTCATGGGAACGATCCTGACTGGTTGAATCGCGTGGACTATGACCTCTGTAATAGTCTCCAGGGCGGATTGAGGGTAAAAACGCATGGAGGAGTATCACCAGTTCGCCATTCCGTTGCACCATTCAGAATGTTCATGGCAGATCCGAGTGTGTCTAACCATCCGTCTCCCGTCTGTACCCAATAAACTTTGACTCTCCTGCCCAGCAAATATCTGTCGAACTCAGCCTTGAGTATTTTCACTAACCGAGTCTATACTGCTCCCTGAGGATGAGGGCATCAGAGACAGCACAACACCAATGTGAAAGGGACATCCTTCATTCATTCTGACCTTTCAGATATAAGGACACAATAATTAAGAATAAACATAAACCATTCAGCCCTCCAAACCTAGCCCATGTTACCACTAACTCATTCCAATCAAATACGTGCCCAGTTAGCCCCGCTCCTATCCCGGGAAGAGAATACCAGATATTTTGACAACACATGGGATTAAAATAAGGAGATGAATTCGACGATTCGGCCCATCGAGTATGAAATGTCATTTCAAAATAGCTCAGAGTTTTCTCAACATAATTCTCCTGACTTCTCTCTGTAATGCTTGATAGCCTTATTTGTCAAAAAAAACTACTCCCGTCTTCAAGACACAAGTGGCTGTGTCTCTGTGTTTGTGCGCGTGCGTGTGTGCGTTTGTTCATGTGTTTGCGCGTCTGTGAATTTGTGCGTCTCCTTTTGTCCATCTGGTGTATAAGCCTGTGTGTTTCGTGGTATCGGGGTGGAGTGGGGGAAACGTACTCAGTGGCTCAGAATACAGTGACATTTATAATGATCAAGCGGGGAATGTTTTTTGTTGCTGTCCTGTATTGCTGGACATTTCTTCAGATCATCGAGGTGGCCCTCCCTGAATGTTTTGGCCAAGCATGTCATTAACACTAAACAGACCATGGCCCTCAGATTCTACAAAGCCAGTTTAGGTGGAGCTCACATATAGAAACGAGAAGCAAACATTGCTAAGCTACATATCTAAATCAAAAATGTCGCTCAAATTTTGTGCATATTATGCTCTGGAAACTGGATGCGCAAGAACGAGGGTACTGCAATAATCTTGGATGATCTCAAGTTGCAAGTAAACTGCGTTAACTAAGTGACTGCTAATGCTGTGAAAACTAATTTCAATCAGTGTTAATTGAGGCAGGTTGACCGGTGTGTTTTAATCAAACCAGACAGCAGGTTATTTGCCATTCGTGTTATGTGCTCAGAAGAGCTGCTTAATAGCATTGTCATGAAACAGTTTTATAGAAATAGTGAAAAAGGTCTCTTGCATTTTACACAGTATCTGCATACAATATAGAATTCATGAACAGTACGGTCAAACATCATGGAAGCCCAGAGGATCGAGGGTCAAGTAAGTTGCAGAGACTAGGGAAAGTACAATACACAATATCGTGGTAGACAAGCAATAGTTGTTACCTCTAGAAATATTGCAACGTCTGACGGCTTCATATATTTCTCTCAGGTGCAAACAGCAGAGAAAAGGGAGGTTTTGATGGTTAACATCAAAACTGAAAGATTGGATTAAATCAAAGCAAGTAGCTTCAAAACAATTCCAGTCCTGAATGAAACCTGCGAATTCTGAGAAACTTACAACACTGAAACGGAGGGCCTTAGAACTGAAAATAACATGACGAAGAGGACACAAAAGAATAGGAAACACAAAGACTGACAAATTTATCAACTATTTTTCAAAAAAAAAGTAAAGGCAAGGTCAATTGAGAAAGAAAAGCTGTGGGGGTAGGAAAAATTATTGTGGATAACGGAGAAATGGTGGAGAAACTAACAAGTCACCTTGAGTCTGTCTTCATTGGGGAAGATCCAGAAAATCTCCCAGAAATACCAAATGATCATCTGAGACTTTTTGCAGTAAAGACATATCAGTAACAGGGTAATACTTGAAAATTTAGCTCGATTACGCACTGCAAAATCTGAGTGACAAGGTGTACCTCATTTCAAAATGTCAGGAAAACATAACAATAGATGTGTTAATTGTACTGTTGCTGACTGTGTTTTATATTTCCTGAACGTTCTGCAGAGGCCGGAAGTAATTATGGATAACTGGAATTTAGTGTTATTAAGTTAAAGGCATGTTCTGAATCTGTGCGGGAGAGCGAAAGCTGAGAGTTTGCAAACAACTGTCATGTGACCGACTAGCAGTCTCAGATTGTACTGGAAAATCGAAATTATGTTACATTTGACTGTTTAACATTACCTGAGCATTTTTGCTATGTTTTCACAACAGCTGGAATTTAACCAATCAGTTTAAAATATGCCCCAGCATACTAAAACCCAAACGAATTTGAGTTTTGTTTTTTCACAACCTTGAACCATTGAGGCGATCCAATATTTGGGATATAAAGAAGTTAGCAATTTGAGAGCCAGAGCAAGAGACGAACTGCCATCTTTATAGTGTCTATCAGAAAATAATACCTTCTAACAAAGGTAACTTTCTGATTTGAAACATCTTTGCAGAAAAAGATTTGAAGGTGACCCAGGGAGACCTCAGCCAGAGGAATACAGGCACAGGAGACGACAACTTCTGCTTGGCTTTGAAATTCAAACGCACATCATTTTCATAGGGGATTTATTGGTGCGATATTGTTGTAGAGTGGAGGGTAGATGACAAACATAGAACATAGAACATAGAACAATACAGCACAGAACAGGCCCTTCAGCCCACGATGTTGTGCCGAACATTTGTCCTAGCTTAAGCACCCATCCATGTACCTATCCAATTGCCGCTTAAAGGTCACCAATGATTCTGACTCTACCACTCCCACGGGCAGCGCATTCCATGCCTCCACCACTCTCTGGGTAAAGAACCCACCCCTGACATCTCCCCTATACCTTCCACCCTTCACCTTAAATATATATCCCCTTGTAACACTCTGTTGTACCCGGGGAAAAAAGTTTCTGACTGTCTACTCTATCAATTCCTCGGATCATTTTATAAACCTCTATCAAGTCACCCCTCATCCTTCGCCGTTCCAACGAGAAAAAGCCTAGCACTCTCCAACCTATCCTCGTACGACCCATTCACCATTCCAGGCAACATCCTGGTAAATCTTCTCTGCATCCTCTCCAAAGCTTCCACATCTTTTCTAAAGTGAGGCGACCAGAACTGCACACAGTATTCCAAATGTGGCCTAACCAAAGTCCTGTACAGCTGCAAAATCACTTCACGGCTCTTGAATTCAATCCCTCTGCTAATGAACGCTAATACACCATAGGCCTTCTTACAAGCTCTATCCACCTGAGTGGCAACTTTCAAAGATCTATGTACATAGACCCCAAGATCCCTCTGTTCCTCCACCTGACTAAGAACCCTACCGTTAACCCTGTATTCCGCATTCTTACTTGTCCTTCCAACATGGACAACCTCACACTTGGCAGGGTTTAACTCCATCTGCCACTCCTCACCCCAGCTCTGCATCATATCTAAGTCCCTTTGCAGCCGACAACAGCCCTCCTCACAATCCACAACTCCACCCACCTTTAAGAGAAAACAGGCTTTCATTTGTAAACGGCTTTTCTGGCTAACATATAACCCTCAAGCGCCATAACTGAGCCTTCACATCTCATCCTAATATTAGCCTCCTTCTTCTTGACAAGAGATTCCACTTCCTTTGTAAACCACGGCTCCCATGCTCTACAGCTTTCTCTCTGCCTGACAGGTACATACTTATCTCGGGCACACAGTAGCTTTTCCTCGAATATGCACCACATTTCTAATGTGCCTATCCCCTGCAGTTTCCTTCCCCATCCTATCTTCCTAAATCTTGCCTAATCACATCGTAATTGCATTTCCCCCAGCTGTAACTCTGGCCCAGTGGTATGCAGCTAATCCTTTCTATCACTAAAGTTAATATAACAGAATTTGTGATCGCTTTCACCAAAGTGCTCAACTACATCAAATTCTAACACCTGGCTGGGCTCATTACCCAGAACCAAATCTAATGTGGCTTCGCTCTTGTTGGCCTGTCTACAGACCGTGTCAGGATGCCCTCCTGCACACGCTGGACAAAAACAGGCTCATCTATAGTACTCGTACTATAGTGTTCCCAGTCAATATTTGGAAAGTTGTAGTCCCCCATGACAACTACCCTGTCTCTCTCACTTCTATCGAGAATCATCTTTCCTGTCCTTTCCTTTACGTCTCACAAACGATTCAGAAGCCTATAGAAAACTCCCAGCAGGGTGAGCTCTCCTTTCCTGTTTCTCACCTCAGCCCGTACTATGTCAGTTGACGAGTCCCCAGACATCCTTTCTGCAACTGTAATACTGTTCTTGACCAACAATGCTACACCTTCCACTCTTTTACCATCTTCTCTGTTCTTACCGAAATATCTAAATCCTGGAACCTGCAGCAACCATTCCTGCCCCTGCTATAACCATGTCTCCGAAATGGCCATAACATCGACGTCCCAGGTACCAACGCATGCTGCAAGTTCACACACCTTATTCCAGACGCTCCTGGTGTTGAAGTAGACACATTTCAAACCAACGTTTTGCTTGCTGGTGCTATCTTGCGTCCCTGAAATTTGATTTTGGACCTCCATACTCTCAACCTTTTCTTTTCTCAAAGTACAATTTTCGTTCCCATCTCACTGCTGGACGAGCTTAAACCCACACCAATAGCCTTAGCGAATTTCTCCCCCAGGATATTGGTACACCTCTGGTTCAGATTAAGAGGTGCCACGTACCCCAGAACGAACCCCAATTATCCAAGAATCCAAAATGCTCCCTCCTGCACCATCCCTGTAGTCACGTGTTCAACTCACCTCTCTCCCTATTCCTTGCCTCACTGGCACGTGGCACGAGCAACAAACCAGAGACAACAACTCTGTTGGTCCTAGCTCTGAGCTTCCATCCTAGCTCCCTGAATTTCTGCCTTAAATCCCCATCTCTCTTCCTACCCATGTCATTGCTGCCTATGTGGACCACGACTTGAGGCTGCACCCCCTGTCTCTTAAGAATCCCAAAATCACGATCAGAGACATGACGAACCCTGGCATCTGAGAGGCAACACACCAACCGTGAGTCTCTCTTCTCCCCACAGAATTTCCTATCTTTGCCCCTAACTATGGAGTCCACAATGACTACTGCACTGCTCATTTTCCCGTTGCCCTTCTGAGCAGCAGGAACAGACTCTGTGCCAGACCCCTGCGCCCCACTGCTTTCCACTGGTAAGTCGTTCCCGCCCCCAACCAAAACAGTTTCCAAAATTGTATACTTATTGTTGAGCTGAATGGCCATAGGGGATCCCTGCACTGCCTCCCTGTTCCCTTTTCGTCACCTGAATGTAACCCATTTGTCTTTTCCTTGTATCTTAGGAGTGACTACCTCCCTGTAACTCCTCTCAATAACCCCCTCTGCCTCCCGAATGATCGGAAGTTCATCCAGCTCCATCTCCAGTTCCCTGATGCGGTTTTCGAGGAGCTGGAGTTGGGTGCAATTCCCGCACATGTAGTCAGAAGGGACACTGGTGTTGATCCTTACCTCCCACATATAGCTGCTGAACCACCATGAAACTGTTGCACAGTGTTGGTGAGACTGTATTTGGTGTATTGTGTGCAGTGTTGGTATCCAAAATCTAAGGAAGAATATTGCGATTATAGAGTAAGTGAAATAAATATTCTACCGAGAAATCACTCAGCAAGTAAAATTATCTGATGAGGGGAGTATGATAAGTACATTTAAGCTTGCTCAAAGATTGGCCAGATGGTTGGAAGTGAGGAGGAAGGTCTTCTGTTACAGAAAGATATAATTGAAACTGTTAAATGGGCAGATCAATGGCAGATGGAACGTAACCCTGATAAATATGGAGTGATGCACTTTGGTAGAAGGAACCAGAAGGGGAGAACGCCAGGAATGGCAGCAACTAGGAATCACAGAGCATGCTTGTCCACTGATCCATGAATGCCACTGGGCATGATAATAGATGGCTAACGGAGGATTCTAGACATGCCTTTCATCATTGAGGTATCACTTGTAAGAGCTACGTCGCACTTCGATTAGGTCAAGCTGAAATATCATGTGGAGTTCGGTGTGCCACTTTACAGGAACGATGATTGCACTGGAGCGCGTGCAGAGGCGATTCACCAGGATGATCCCAGCGATGGTGCATATCAGTTGTGAAGAGAGGTTGGATAAGATCGGTAGTTTGCTTTGAAGCAGATACAGCTGAGTTCAGATATATAAGATAAACAGTACCATGGACAGGGTGGATGAACAGCAACTGTTCGGTTTCGTCAAAGCATCAAGGTAAAAGTGAAGGGCTTGAGGTTTAGAGAGGATTTTAGAATTGTTTTCCACCCAGCGGGTGTTGGGGTCTCGAATGTACGTCCGGAGAGTGGAATTGTCACGTAAACCTCAACTGTTGAAAGGTCCCTGGGAGAGCACCTGAAGTGTCATAACATTTATGGCTATGGGCATGGCATAGAAAAGTGGGACTAATGGAGATCATTGTTGTATTTCTGATAATATAGAGTCTATGCTTCTGTGGGAAAATATTGTGTGAATGAGGCTAATATATGGACATTTCTTAGGATGGGAAAGTTGTCAGGAAACAGAGAGCAAAAATAAAACCATGTGTTTTTGGAAGGGAAGGTGCCCGGGAGGTTGCCGGGTTCACTGCTTGGGCCACAGCTATTCATAATGCACATCAAACATTTGTTGAAGAAATGAAATGCAATAGTTCCCAGCCTGCTGACAGCACTAAATGACGACGGATAATGACGACAGAACTGTCCCGATGACTTGTCCGGACTTGTCCTACCTGCCTATCTCTTTTTGCACCAATCCACTCCACCCTCCTCCCTGACCTATCACCTTCATCCCCTCCCCCACTCACCCATTGTACTCTATGCTACTTTCTCCCCACCCCCACCCTCGACTAGATCATCTCTCCACCCTGCAGGCTCACTGCCTTTATTCCTGATGAAGGGCTTTTGCCCGAAACGTCGATTTCGCTGCTCCTTGGATGCTGCCTGAACTGCTGTGCTCTTCCAGCACCACTAATCCAGAATTTGGTTTCCAGCATCAGCAGTCATTGTTTTCACCACAGAGACTGCCAGACCTGTCCCACACAGAGACACACAGATACACACACGGGAATTATCAGGGCGCGTATTTACCCACGGAGAAAGAGAGGACTGCAGCTCCTGGAGAACAGTGTCGAAGAGTGCGGCGCTGAAAACGCATATCTGAATATGCAGCATTGGAGGTGCAGTAGAATTGAGGTTTAATGTATTAGCCATTCGTCAGGAATGAGGCTCGCACTCCGCCAAGGGCATGCAGGTCATGGTCCTCCTCAATCCCTAACCACACGACGTCTGGAGGAAGAATACCTCATCTACCACCTTGGGATTCTACAAGGGTCAGTGTGGATTTCATCAGTTTCCTCATTTCTCCGACCCGACCATATCACAGTTCCAACCTTCCAAATCGGCATGACCCTCTTGACCTGACCTAGATGTCCATTTTACTTTCCGCCTATCTCTTCCACCCTCCTCTCCGAACTATCAATTTCATCCCCACCTTCGCCTACCTATCACATTCCTAGCTACCTTTCCCGGCCCCATCCCCATCCCCATCGCCATCCCCCTCCCATCTTTTTCTCAGGCCATTTGGCCCAAAAACCTCAACGCTGATGAAGGGATTATGCCTGAAACGTCGATTCTCCTGCTCCTCAGATGCTGCGTGAGCGATTGTGCTTTTCCAGCACCACACTATTCGACAGTGTTCCTAGATACACAAAGTGAGTAGCTATAACATTGAAAAGGATTCTTGCATGCCAGTCCTTGAAAACGATATTGCAGGAACAGAAAGTAATTAGGAAGGTAAATGCTGTGTTGACCTTGATTTCGACGGCATTAGTGTCCAGTTGTAATGGTGTCTTTCTGCAGTAGTACAGGGCCTTAGTGAGACCTCATCTGAACATTGTGCGATATTGTGTGCAGTTTCGACATCCTTACCTAATAAAGGACAACCAGAATATCGAGGGAGTGTGATGAAGGACGAACAGACTGATTGCTGAGATGACAGAATTGTTGTGGGAGCAGAGTTCGCGTCTATGTGGCCTGCATTCCATAGGGTTTTGGAAAATGAGTGGAGATATCCGTGAAATATACAAAACTCTGACAGGGTGCGACAGATTGGAAGCAGGGATGATAATTCCCCTGGCTGGCATGTCTAAACCAAGGAGTCACAATATTAGATACAGGAAGGCCACTCTACATTGAGATGAGAATAAATGTCTGCTCTCAGAGCCAAGTGAACTGGCGGATTCTCTACCACATAAGGCTGTGGAGACCAAAGCACAGAATGTAAATAATGACTGTTAGAGACAGAAGGGATGGGGAGTTCAGGCGTATGGAGTCTTGATGGAAGGTCAGCCACATTTTAGGATTTTCTCCGATAATGAGGTAGCCGCTTTCTTGTGCAACACTACGCTGTAGAAAATTGCGCAATGTGGATTATGGGGCCGATGGAAAAAAGCAGTGTAAAGGGCACGCCGCCAAATATATGAATGAAAAACAAAAATTAAGGTTAGTTTAACACACGCAATTACACAGTCTAAGTACATTCTAAATCATGTATATAGTAATGAAATAGCATAGTAAATGTGACACTTTAACACTAAATTCACTGATGACACCACTGTGTCTTTCAAGAATTTCTTCACGAGAACGCGCGTGACCTGACAGACCAAGTGACACCGACAAGAAATTTCAGATCTCAACAAGATTCTCCCCCTGATTTGAAATACAGTTTCCTCTAAAAGTAGATTACAAATTCCAGTTTCAGCTGCGGTTCAAGGCTTGTGGAGGTGATTATATTCCTGGTTTATCTGAACACAATGCATGTGCATTTTGCAGACGGAGGATCCTGAAGCTGGGTTTTGCTATTCAGCCGGTACCGGGATGGAATCTGGCAGCAGAGAACGGGAGCTCGTTTCATTAAAGTCAGATCCAAAATTAGTAACCGTTTACAGCATGGCGAATTCAGCTCACTGCCACATTTTTGGACTGTGGAAGGAAAGAGGAGCACCCAGAGGAAATGCACGCAGTCACAGTGAGAATATGCAAACTCCACACAGTCAGCCGCCTGAGGGGGGAGCTGAACCCGGGTCTCTGGCGCTGTGCCACCGTGCTGCCCTGAAAGTAGGAAGCAGGTCTGTACATTATCAACAGGAGTGTTGTTCCCGTTCCCTTTTCCAATACCGAGGATAGTTCTGGGTGTTCTGTCCGGATTTGTCCTTTCAGACCTCGGCGCAGTTTGATACAATTGAGTGCCTTGCTTGGCAGGTTCAGAGACCATTGAAATGTCTGTGTGTCTGGACTGACTGCTAAGCCGGACCAGGAAAACACGGGAGATTTGTTTCCGGAAAGTTGATTTTGTAAGGAAATTGGTGCTGACAATCGACATTCACTTTAGGGTCACTGCTACTGAGACAAGATTTTAGATCTCGAAAACTTCCAGCAGGTTCAAGAACATCAGACTGGTGCGGAGTAGCCATCTCGTGACATTTTCACTTTAGCACCATATCAATATGGGGGCCTACGTGAAAGCACATTGAGCATGCTATTTCCGTGCTGCGATGTCACGTGCAGCGAATCCAATTGGTTGAAGACTGGCATCTGTGATTCTGTGGGTATCATGACTGAGGTGAGGTGGATCATAATCTCAACACATCTGGCTGAGAATATTTTAAAGACTGCATCCTTTTCAATGATGTTCACAGCTGTTCCATTATTGAGGTTGGGGTTATTTGTGGAGTCCTCTCCTCCAGTGAGCTGTTTAATCGTCCATCACCATTTCCAGGAAGTATGTACCTGCACGCCTGGGTCTGCCTGTTCAACCACATTCTCCAGAGCCCGACCGTTAACTGTAAATTCTGCCACAGTTCATCTAATAAAATGCAATACCTAATATCTACCTGCATGAAGCTTCATCTGCCATTGCTTGGCCCAATGACCCAGCTGATCATGGTCTCATCGTCCTTTTAAATATGGCAGGTCCCAGACCACTAGTTAGAACAACAAATTTCTCCCAGAAACCTCTGTCTCCTACTGTCAAGCGAATTTTGTACCTAAGTGGCTCGCTCTCCGTGATCTCCTGTGATTTAACCTTTTTAACCAGACTCATATGTGGAACGCCGTTGGGCCTCACTGAGGTCTACCAAGACAGCACATGCTGTTTTAGCTTCATCTGTCTTCTTGGTCACTTCTTGGAAAATTTTAATCAGGTTTGTGGGGAACGTTTTCACAGACACAAAGCCTTACTGACAGTCCAATATCAGTCCTTGCCTTTGCAAATGCATGTAGATGGTACCTCTCAGAATTTGCTCCAAACGCTATTTTTAAAATATTCATACAGTGTACAAACAGACACTTCGGCTCAACAACTCCACACCGATACTCCAAACAGCCTCCCATTCGTGCTCATTCCACAACCCTACTACTCGACGCTTAACCCCTCGCTAATGAACTTAACCTTCCCCTCCCTGGGGGAATTCAGTATGACCAATTTAGTAAAGATGCACACCTTTGGATAATAGGACGAAACCGGCGCACCCGGAAGACGCCCCGACAGACACGGGTAAAATGCATAAGCTCCACGCAGGCCCTTTCCCGAGGTTGGATCGAACCGAAGACCCGGGCATAGTGAAGCTAGTGCTAACCACTGAGCCGCCATGCATCCCACTCATTGTTTATAGCTCCCTGGATTTTTTTTGCAGCCTTTTGTCAAGATAATTCCATAACATTAACTGCCTTCCAGTCCTCCAGCACCCCATCCTTGGCTATGAAAGTTTCAATAAATATTGAACAACTGTCGATTCTGTAAAACAGACACAATGACATCCGGTGCTGGGAAAACTCAGCCGTCTGGCAGCATAAGGGAACATAAATTAAAGTTAATGTTCCAGGTCTCCACCTTATTATTCGATGTTTACCCATTGACAAATACACCTAACCTACACATCACTGAATATTATGGGGCAATTTAGCATGGCCAATTCACCTAACATGCACATCTTTGGAAATTACATATCTGTCAGCTAGTGGCTCAAACCTTCTTCCCCAGCTTCTTGCAATGCTCTGGGATACAGTTGAACGTATCCTGGGTATGGATCAACGGTTATGCATTTCAAGACCTGCAGGAAGTCCTCTTCTGTAATGTGGGCTCGTTTCATGTATTTATATCCATGAGGTTCCATGTATTTCACCACAGCAAATGTTGACGTGATATATTTGTGTAGTACCTCACCCATCGAGCAGGAACTGGCTGTAAGGCAGCAGAGTGTGGAAGTTTGAGTCCTTGTGAGAAGTGTGAACGCCACATGGCCCTGCATTTAAGGACTGTGTCGTTGAGCTCTTAACTGTTACATTTTCTTTTTCACTTTTACAGAAAGGGCTTTTTACAGGAAACTTTGATTTCGTTATTTTTTCCACATTGCACCAAGATTCTGTACCTATGGGGGTGAGTACACTTGTACTTAAGATTGTGTCACATGTGGCGACTTGTAAACGTTTCGCTGTCCTCGTGTAAATACACGTGACAATAAACCTAATAAACCTAATTCATACCCTTTGGTTCCACGCATAGAAGGCAGTTTTATTTTTAAGGGGCCCGTGTGTCACTCTACTTTTTTGCCCTTAATATATTGGCAGAATATTTTTCCATTCTTCTTTACCTTATCAGCCAAAGCTATCTCACGCTCCCTTTTTGCTCACCTAATTTCCCTGCTAAGTGTACTCCTACACTCCGTATGCTCGAGGGATTTACTTGATCCCAGTTGCCAGTAGCTAACATATACCTTCCTCTTTTTCCTTAAGCAGTGCCTTATTATTTCTGTCAAGTTCGCTTCCCTACTGATACTAGCATTACCCTTCCCGCTAACAGAAATATGCTGTGCATGACCTCCCGTTATGTAACTTTTGAAAGACACCCATTTACCAGATGTACCTCTACCTGCGAATAATTTTCCCCACACTCCATTTAAATGTTCCTGTCTAATACCATCAAAATTAGCCTTTCCCTTTTTTTTATTTGGTCGAGGCCCTTAATTTCCCAGAACAATTTTCAAACTAATAGAATTACGGTCATTGGTCCCAAAGGGCTCCCGCTATACATTTTCAGTCACTTGCCCTGCGTTATTTCCAAAGTGGAAATAAAGGTGAGGCATAGATCAGATCACCCATGGCCGTATTGAATGGCAAGGCAGGCTTGAGGAGGCGAATGTCTGCGTGTGTTCGTGTGTCTAAAGTGCGTGTGTGTGTGTGTGTTTGCATGCGTTTTCGTGTATCTGTGTTTCCCGATGTCTGCGTGTGTGTTTTAGTGGATTAATGAGTGTATTTGCGCATCTGCATCTCTGAGCATTTGCGTTTCTGTTGTGTAAGGAGTGATTCCATTGAAATGGGAATCACAATGTCCCTCCTCACTCTCTCACACTCTGTCGCTCCATCATGTGTTCAAAGTGATGTAATAACACCCTCTGCTGACGACCCCATGCCACAACACAAGCAGTAGCGTCGTTTAGAAAAGGAATCAAAGATAGTGACTCACTCGGATTTGAATTGAATTGCTTTGATTTTTGCGAGCACATTAATGGTTGTAGGAAATAGCATGCAATCTGCTTTCTTATTGTGCCATGTCAGGTATGTAATTTAGTTAGCAGCATGGCTCGGTGTTTAGCGCTGCTGTCTCACAATGACAAGGATGCAGGCTCACTTCCATGCTCGGGCGACTGTGCGGCGTTTGCTCACGACACACGGGTTTCTCCCGGACGATCCATTTTGCTGAAATTCCATAGGTGTGCAAGTGTGAGTGAGTTGGCCATGCTAAATTTCCAATAGCGTACAGGGATTTGTCGGTTCCATACATTAGTCTGGGGTAAATATAGTGTCGAGTATAGTGCTGAAAAAACACAGCAGATCAGGCAGCTTTTGAGGAGCAGGAGAAATCCTGATGAAGTGCTTCTGCCTGAAAAGTCGATTCTCCTGCACCCTGATGTTATCTGACCTGCTGTATGTCTCCAGCATCACTCTATCGAAACTGATCTCCGAAATCTGCATTCCAAATTTTCTCCAAGTAAATGCAGAGTGACAGGAGAGAGAGAGAATAGGTCTGGGTAGTCATTATTCAGAGTGTCGGTGTAGACCTGGACCACATAGGCTGTTTCGACACTGGAGGCATTCTCTACCGAATGTACACATGTGTAAACATTCGGTACATTTTTGAAAGAATAATAAAATAAAGTCCAGAACAACATGAAAAAGGAAAAAAAAACGATTCGATTTACAGTCCTTACACTTCAGTCACCAGGCCCCACCAAGTCCAGTCTCCAGCCAAACTAGTCATAGTCGCCAATCTGAGTAGGGCCCAGTCTCCAGACCGCACCAAGTCCAGTCTCCAAACCGCACCAAGTCCAGTCTCCAGACCTCACCGGGACCAGTCTCCAGACACCACCAGCCTGAGACTACAGACCACCACCGCATCTCTTCCACTTCCCGCTCCTCCGCCCTTGAACCCCGCCCCTCCAACCGCCACCAGGACAGAACCACACTGGTCCTCATCTACCACCCCACCAATCTCCATGTACAGCGCATCATCCGCCGTCATTTCCGCCACCTCCAAACGGACCCCACCACCAAGGATATATTTCCCTCCCCTCCCCTATCAGCATTCCGTAAAGACCACTCCCTCCGTGACTCCCTCGTCAGATCCACACACCCCACCAACCCAAGCTCCACTCCCGGCACCTTCCCCTGCAACCGCAGGAGGTGCAAGAATTGCGCCCACACCTCCCCCCTCACCTCCCTCCAAGGCCCCAAAGGAAACCTCCATATCCGCCACAGATTCACCTGCACCACCACACACATTATCTATTGCATCCTCTGCACCCGATGTGGCCTCCTCTATATTGGGGAGACAGGCCGGCTACTTGCGGAGCATTTCAGAGAACACCTCTGGGACACCCGGACCAACCAACCCATTCCCCCTCCCACTCCACCAAGGATATGCAGGTCTTTGGACTCCTCCATCGTCAGACCACAACAAAACGACGGTTGGAGGAGGAAGGCCTCATCTTCCGCCTAGGAACCCTCCAACTACAGGGGATGAACTCGGATTACACCAGTTTCCTCATTTCCCCTCCCCCCACCCTGTCTCAGTCAAATCCATCGAATTCAACACCGCCTTCCTAAGCTGCAATCTTCTTCCAGACCTCTCCGCCCCCACCCCAGTCTGACCTATCACCCTCACCTTCTCGTCTTTCCACCTATCACATTTCCGACGCCCCTCCCCCAAGTCCCTCCTCCCTACCTTTTATCTTAGCCTGCTGGACAAACTTTCCTCATTCCTGACGAAGGGCTTATGCCCGAAACGTCGGTTCTCCTTTTCCCTGGATGCTGCCTGACCTGCTGCGCTTTTCCAGCAACACATTTTCAGCTCTGATCTCCAGCATCTGCAGACCTCACTTTCTCCTCAGATGCTTATTGCGGTTTATAGAAAAATGCACTGATCCGGTCTGCCTAGCTCTCAGTGCTGGAAAGATATCTAAACGGGGTTTACACGTTAATGCACTCCTGTGGTCTGGTCAGATATTTCGTTGGGGTTGATAGATTATTACACTCCTGTGCCCTGCATTTCTCCCGGTGCTGGAGATATATCTAGTGCGGGTTAATAGTTCAATGCAGTCCTGTTCTCTGCATAGCTCCCAGTGCTGGATAATTACCTTTTCCAAATTTACAGATCAATTCACTGCTATTGACTGCATAGCTCCATGTGCTGGACAGGTATCTCGTACGGTTTATACATGAAAGCATTGCTGTGGTATTTATATCTCCCAGTGCTGGACAGATATCTAGTCGGACTTTATTGATCAATGCACTGCTGTTCCCTGCATAGCTCCCCGCCTTCGATATCTGTCCAGCACCGGGAGCTATGCAGAACACACATTGCACTGATCTATAAATATCGACTAAATATCTATCCAGCACATACATCTCGTCCGGGCATATGTATTAATGCACGGCTGTGACCTGCATATTTCTGGATGTGATATACATCTAGTCCGAGTTTATAGATCAATGCACTGATTTGACATTTATAGCTCCCAGTACTGGACAGATATCTGCTTCGCGTTTATAGATCAATCCACCTCAGTGATCTGCTTAGCTCCCCGCTGGAGAGATATCAAGTCCAAGTTTATGGATCAACCAACGGTTGTGGTCTGCATTGCTCCATCTGCTGAACAGATAGCTATACCAGGTTTATCCTTCAATACAGTCTTATTGTCTGCATCACGCCCTGTGCTGGATATCTAGTCTGGATTTATAGATAAATATTCGGCAGTGCTCTACATAGCTCACAGTGCGGGTCAGATATCTATTCCATGTTGAGAGATCAATATGCTGCATAGCTCCCCGTGCTGGACAAATTTCAAGTCCAGGTTAATGCATCATTGCATTGCTGTGGTCGGTATGTCTCCCTGTGCTAGACAGATATCCAGTCCAAGTTTATAAACCAATGTCCTGCTGTGTCTGCATAACTCCTTGCACTGGATAGATATTTCGTCTAGGTTTATAGATCAATGCAATGTGTGTTTTGCATAGCTCCCGGTGCTGGACAGATATCTAGTCTGCGTTTATTAATCAACACATTTCTGTGGTCTACACAGCTCCCCGTGCAGGACAGATATGTAGCCCGGTTTATAGATAAATGCACTGTTTTGCTCTGCATAGCTCACGATGCTGGATAGTTATCCAGTCCAAGTTCATCAGATGATAACTCTGCTGTGGTCTGCTTAGCTCCCAGTGCTGTATGGATATCTAGTCCGGGTTTATATATGAATGTACTGCAGTAGTCTGCGCAGCTCCCCGTGGTAGACTGATATCTAGTCCGGGTTTATAGATTAATGCACTGGCATGGTCTGCACAATTTTCCACACTCGGCAGATTGTTGGGTTGGACCGAACAGAAGGTGATCTACACAGTTCTCAGCGCCGATCACAAATCTCCTCTGGGTTAATGGTTCCCTGTAGTGGATTAATAATGTAATATGAAAGCTATTTTCGCTGATGTGGCAACGCCTTAATTCTCATTCATATGATTGAACGCTCTGACATTCCCTCCAGTAATGTTGCAGTGTGACCATGCACAGTACATCATGCTTTTTGATGAAGTAACAAAGAGGATTGATGAGGGCAGAGCAGTAGACGTGATCTGTATGCACTTCAGTAAGGCGTTCGACAAGGTTCCCCATGGGAGACTGATTAGCAAGGTTAGATCTCATGGAATACAGGGAGAACTATCCATTTGGATACAGAACTGGCTCAAAGGTAGAAGACAGAGGGTGGTGTTGGAGGGTTGTTTTTCAGACTGGAGGCCTGAGTCCAGTGGAGTGCCACAAGGATCGGTCCTGGGCCCTCTACTTTTTGTCATTTACATAAATGTTTTGGATGCGAGCATAAGAGGTACAGTTCTTAAGTTTGCAGATGATACCAACATTGGAGGTGCAGTGGACAGCGAAGAGGGTTACCTAAGATTGGAACAGGATCTTGACCAGATGGACCAATGGGCTGAGAAGTGGCAGATGAAGTTTAATTCAGAGAAATGCATTTTGGGAAAGTAAATTTAGCAGGACTTATACACTTGATGGTAAGGTATTAGGGAGTGTTGCTAAACAAAGAGACCTTGGAGTGCAGATTCATAGCGCCTTGAAAGTAGAGTCGCAGGCTGATAGGATAGTGAAGACGGCGTTTGGTATGCTTTCCTTTATTGGTCAGAGTAGTGAGTACAGCAGTTGGACGTCATGTTGCGGCTGTAGAGGACATTGGTTAGGCCACTGTTTGGATATTACTTGCGAATCTGGTCTTCTTCCTATCGGAAAGATGTTGTGAAACTTGAAAGGGTTTAGAAAAGATTTACAAGGATGTTGCCAGGTTTGGAGGATCTGAGCTACAGGGAGAGGCTGAACAGGCTGGGGCTGTTTTCCCTGAAGCGTTGGAGGCTGTGGGGTGTACTTATAGAGGGTTACAAAATTATGAGGGGCATGGATAGGATAAACAGGCAAAGTATTTTCCCTGGGGTCGGGGAGTCCACAACTAGAAGGCATAGGTTCGGGTGAGAGGGGAAAGATATTAAAGAGACATAAAGGGCAACTTTTTCACACAGAAGGTGGTACGTGTATGGAATGAGCTGCCAGAGGATGTGGTGGAGGCTGGTACAATTGCAAAATTTAAGAGGTATTTCGATGGTTATATGAATAAGAAGGGTTTGGAGGGATATGGGACGGGTGCTGGCAGGTGGAAATAGATTGGGTTGGGATATCTGGTCGGTATGGATGGGATGGACCGAAGGGTCTGTTTCCATGCTGTACATCTCTATGACTCTATGACTCTATGTTGGTGAATGCCCACTTTTCTGACAGCAGCCACAGTCTCTTCACTCAGATGCAGTTAGCCATTCCCATCATCTTCGGTGATCCACATAGAAAGAAAGGATGGCCTCTCGGATGAAGGCCGTCCCATTCATACACATAAAAGCATTGCCCCACACCACACCTCAGCACTACGCACACCAACCAACCCCATCAAAATATCCCGAGTGTACTGAGAGCACTACAAACATCATCGGAGTAGATAATCAGAGAGATGGAGCAACGCTTCTGATTTTTGAATGCGTCAGAGTGAACTCTACAGTACGATGTTGTTTCGTCCTGTAATCTCTTTCCATTTATGTAATATACAGCCTTTTGTCTTCCTTAAAATTTCATAGCTTCATGATTAGCCATATTATATTCCAGCTGCCAAATTTTTGTTCATTACTATCCAGTTAGAGATTCTCTACCTTCTCCAGATAAATGATGTTCCTGTCTACCTTGGTTAGAATATATTTTTGCACTTTCGAAAACGTTGACATTGGTTGCAAATAGTTAAGGCCCCAGCAATGCTCACTGTGTCACTGTATTCGATAAATTACTAAAGACTGATTGTTCCCTAATTTATTCTTGCTCATGGCGCAGAAACCCGTCTTCCCCATATTCCTATGGAGCAGCTTGGAAATGATGAATGTTCCTTTCCATTTCCGGGGTAACAGATGTGAGAGATTAAAAGGTCTGCTGCAATTGGCTGAATAGCCTGTTGCAGTGTCAGTGCGGTTGTGAATGTTGCTGAACATATTGGAACAATCAGTGAACAGCCAACTTCTGACCTTATGGTGGAGGGAAGGCCGTTGATGCTGCAGTTGCTGTTTGAGCACAATGCCTCATGGATGCCCAGTTTCCATTTGTTGGTCCTTTAGAAGTTTGTCCTACTTCACACGTGGTAATGCTGAAGATCGAGACACATCCAAAGGGGCCTCTTAGTTCGAGATCGGTTAAAAAAGTGAACAGAATTGCATCAAAATGCCTTACTTTAATAAACTAATGACCCGCATCAGAAGAATCTCTCGGAGTACGGTCTGTTTAAAGCAAGGCTACCAGTTTTATAAATTTAGACAGCCTGGCGTAGATTTGTCCAGCAATACAGAGGCTAAAAGCTTCTGTGTTCCGTGGAGAAGTGGCGCAAGGCTGTTCCTACAGATACTCTTCTGGACAGATCCATCTGTGACATGGGGTTTGTTGAGAATGATTCCCTATTGTTGGTTCCACCATCTGGCTGCAGTGCATTTGAGACCTCTATCTGGTCAATCACTGGTGGGTCTGTGAAGACATCTTGGTGATGGACATTGAGGTCCTACACCCAGGATGTGTTTTGTGCCCTTGTCACCCTCAGTGCTTCCTCTGACTTGTTTTCGAAGTCGAGGGGAACTGAGGTATCACCGAGGGGTGGTGTGAAAGCCAATAGATATCCATCATCAGATTTCCTTGGGTATCTTTGACGTGTTATCATGTGATTTCTGGGGTTCTGGAATCAATGTTTAGGAATTCCAGGGTAACTCCTTCCCTGACTATTTCCCACAGCACAGCCACCACTGGTGGGTCTTACCTGCCGATGGGACGGGTTATCCCCAGGAATTCCAATGGAGCTTCATGAAACATGAACCATCAGGTCCGATTCTGAGTATGACGATATCAGACTGTTTATTGATAGTGTCAATATGAGGAATAAATGGACAATAGAGCAGGGAGTAGTCGGTCAGAAAGCTGAATGAAAGTTCCTCCAACTAAATCTGTTTTGTATTCTCAAAACAGACTGAGGAATTTAAACCATATATATTTAGGGAAATGGATATGATTTAATGGTATTAAAGAGACAAGTCTACAGGGCGACCGATATTGGAAACTGAATATCAAGAACATTTTAAAGCTTGGAGTGTGAGACAAATTTGAAAAGGAAGTGGGGGAAACAGCTGAAGAAGCGATGACATCTGCATTTTCATTAAGGAGGATCTTACAAAATTCTGACACAACATGCTCCGAAATATTCTGTTAGTGATGTTCCCTGGAACATTCTATGCATGACTTTATTTTTGAATGGACGGACGAGAGTGAACTGAGCAAAAGGCAAGATCATGAATGAAGCGATCCCTGTCCAAGGAGAACGAGAAACTGTCCCGAAGTTCCCTCAGGCATAAAGAGGTGAATACTTTTTCACTGCGTTTACATTTCTTTATGACAGAGGATCGACTATAATTTAAAATAAAAGACAAAACCTTACAACCTCTATTTGTCTTCAACGAACTGGGAGGGAATCCTCCACGACAACAATGTTTTCACCCCGCGATATCAGAACTGGAAAGAAGTGAGCTGTGCCAGCTCTCTTGCGCATGCAAGGCACATGGCTCTCCCCACCAACGAAGGCCATTCAGCCCCATTCTCCCCTACACCCCTTGGTACTGCTAGTCTAGTTCAGACTAAGCCGGTCGGCCGACGAGGGATCACGCAGTTATTAGATTACTGACAGTGTGGAAACCCCATTGTACTCTATGCTACTTTCTCCCCACCCCCACCCTCCTCCAGCTGATCTCTCCACCCTGCAGGCTCTCTGCTTTTCTTCCTGATGAAGGGCTTTTACCAGAAACGTCGATTTTACTGCACCTCGGATGCTGCCTGAACTGCTGTGCTCTTCCAGCACCACTAATCCAAAATCTGCTCTTGAGTGATCAAGTCTGTGGGAATGTTATAGAAGCCATCTGTCCTTATGCATGTGTTTCTGTGTGTTTGGGGAATGAATGTTTCTTGAGTTTTATGGCACATGTTTCTCAGTAACGTAGACCGTCTCTGGTTAGGCCCCACTTGGAGTACTGTGTCCAGTTTTGGTCCCCACACCTCAGGAAGGACATACAGGCACTGGAGCGTGTCCAGCGGAGATTCACACGGATGATCCCTGGAATGGTAGGTCTAACATATGAGGAACGGCTGAGGATCCTGGGACTGTATTCACTGGAGTTTAGAAATTTAAGGGGAGATCTAAATGAAACTTACAAGATAATCCATGGCTTGGAGAGGGTGGACGCTAGGAAATTGTTTCCGTTAGGCGAGGAAACTAGGACCCGTGGACACAGCCTTAGAATTAGAGGGGGTAAATTCAGAACAGAAATATGGAGACATTTCTTTAGCCAGAGAGTGCTGGGCCTGTGGAATTCATTGCCCAGAGTGCAGTGGAGGCTGTGACGCTAAATGTCTTCAAGGCAGAAATTCTTGATGTCACAGGGAATTAAAGGTTACGGTGAGAATGCGGGTAAGTGGAGTTGAAATGCCCATCAGCCATGATTGAATGGCGGAGTGGACTCGATGGGCCGAATGGCCTTTCTTCCGCTACTATGTCTTATGGTCTTATGGTCTCATTTGGTATTTCAGCTCAATTATTTTAATAAATCTCCGGATGCAGTGACAGATTTGAAAATCCGACTGCATCCTCCAACAAACTGATCACTTTGACTCCAGGCTGATGGATAATGTGTTTGTTTTCCTTTCTCACAGTTAACATAGTGACAATCTACGTTCTGCTTCATAAAGATTGTGGATTGTCTCCATGTGTCAGACGTTACCTGGGGGCCATGGCAGTGGCGGATCTACTGGTCATTATCCTCGACCTTATACTGAGACAAATTCCCATTGTTTATCAGGAGCATTTTTATTTCCTGTACTCTATCCCCGTGTGTAATATCCATGCCGTACTGCTTTATGCAGCCACTGACTGCTCTGTCTGGTTCACCGTTACTTTCACCTTTGATCGGTTTGTGGCCATTTGTTGCCAGAAGCTGAAAAGCAAATATTGCAGTGAGAAGACGGCGGCTGTGGTTCTGGGAGCAGTCACAGTGTTGAGCTGTTTAAAGAACATTTTCTGGTATTATATGTTCTCAGATCATTATCGGCTGGGGAGCACCCTCTGGTTTTGTGATACACCAAATGCAGTTATGTTTTCCTGGGTCTGGGTCACAATCGAGTTCCTCCACCACATTGTAACCCCGGGGGTCCCATTTCTCCTGATTCTGCTGCTCAATGTTCTCACCATCAGACACATTTTAGTGACCAGTAGAGCCCGCAGGAGACTCCGGACTCACTCCAATGGGGACGCTCAGTCTGACGCAGAAATGAGAATTCGAAAAAAATCCATAATTTTACTGTTTGTGATCTCGGCCAATTTCATCCTGTTATGGTCAACGTTAATGGTGTTTTCTATTTCGAGCCGGATGCATGATTTTGGGTATCGGTCTGTGTATCTCCATCCCTTTGTGCGGGAATTAGGCTTCATGCTGCAGCTCCTCAGTTGCTGCACAAACACCGCAATTTATGCTGTGACCCAGACGAAGTTCAGACAGCAGCTGAAGAATGTGCTGAAATACCCCTTTACCCAAATTCATCAATCAATCAAATTAACTCATTAATTAATTCATCCGGGAATTTTTCACTTCAGTTCAGTGTTTCAGACGTGAAGGACCGTTCGCTGTGGCAACAGACTTACAATAGCGTTCGTTTGTCCAACCGTTTCCCACGAGGTAGTGGTTGTGGTGATGCGGGTGGTGGTGGGTGTCGAGGGAGAATTTTCAATGTTTCTGTAAACTCTGGGGCCAGTCAAAAAAAGCGCCATCCGATTCACTGTAACTATCATTTTAACTTGTAAACAAAAATCATGTTAATTAAAAAGTGTTGAGTAGCAGAGTGAACAACATTGTCGATCGTCTTTGTGTTGAAGAAGCTGAGCTGGAGAGAAACAGTATCAGGCCCAAGTCCTGGTCCTCAGGGAAGGTGAGGGACCCTGGGCCTGAGCTCAGGAGTTGGGTTTCAGTCACTCTGGGTTGTTTTCACCTGTGGGTGCGTCACACCGACTTAGCCTCAGCAGAATTGATTTCTCAAGCCATCTGGCCCCATCTCCACTCAATCGCCTTCGTCTCGCACTCTCGTTCTCCATCCCTCGCTCTCGCTTCTACATCCACACGCCCTGTCTTGAGAGCGGCTGGAAGAGAGAGAGTGAACGTGGGAGAATGTAGGGGAAACAGGGAGAGTTCGATGAGGGTAGGGCGAGACTGGGAAGGTGATCGTGTGAAAGACAGAGAGAGAAGGGAAAGAGAGAGAAAGCAAGTGAGTTAGAGAGAGAGAGGGATAGGGTTGAGATTGAGAGAGTGGGAGTGGGGTAGAAAGTGAATGTGGGTGAGAGGAAGACTGTTGGAGAGAGAGAGTGGAGTAGAGAGAGTGAGGGGGGTAGAGAAGGAGAACGGGAGTGGAGAGAGAGTTTAAGGGTGGTCGAGAAAGAATGAGAGAGAGCACGAGGTGGTAAATGGGTGGAAAGAGAGAGTGGGAGTGTTTTAGAGAGAAAAAGAAGGACACACGCAGACAACAAGCAACATGAATTCGACTGGGACAACGCGACTATCATAGGGCAAGCCAGACAGCTATCAAGCCAGGGAATTCCTAGAGGCATGGCATTCATCCACAAACTCCATCAACAAACACATCGACCTGGACCCAATATACCAACGACTACAGCGGAGAGCTGAATCTGACAACCGGAAGCGGCAGGGACAGACCACTATAAACACCGGAGGAAACATCAAAGAAGCGCTTCGCAGGAGGCTCCCAAGCACTGATGATGTCGCCTAGCCAGGGGACGAAACGTTTGCAACAAAAACTTCCAGCTCGGCGAACACAACCACAACAGATAAAGAAGGAGCTGAAATAGAGAGAGAATGGGAGGGGTCTACAGACAGAGAGTGCAAAGGGTGTGTCGAGAGAGAATGTGAGAGGCGTATAGCGAGAGAGTAGGAGAAGGTAGAGAAAGACACACACACAAGGAGCGAGAGATAGAGAAAGTGGGTGTTAGAGGAAGCGACAGAGATTGGGAGGCGTTTAGAGCAAGAGGTTGGAATAGGGGAAGAGAGGGGTTGAGGGGGTGATAGAGAAGAAGAGAGAGGTGAGGGAGAGGGGGATAGAGTATGTGGGGAGACACAGTGTGGATGCACTTTGAGAGACAGTGTGGGAATAGGGTAGAGACAGAATGGGAGAGGAATAGAAAGAGGGATAGGGAGGGGGTGAAGAGAATGGAGAGAGAGAGAGCGGGCAGAGAGAGGGAGCGTGGGAGTGTGTAGATTGAGAGAATGGCACGGGAAAGACAGAGACAGTCAGAAAGGGAGTGGAGGAGAGAATGAGAGCGTGAGACGACTGTAGAGAGAGAGAGAGAGAATGGGAGGGTGGGAGGGAAAGACAGAAAGAGAGAATGGTGGAGTCCGGAGAGAGACTGCGGGAGGGGGTTCGAGAGAACGTGTGGGATAGTGTAGAGAGAGAAGGTGGGACGAGGACGGAGAGGTAGAGACAGAGACAGACAGAGGAAGGATGTAAAGAGGTAGGTGGATGAGGCTAGAGAGACGTGGAGACAAGAGGTTCAGAGTGGAAGAGGGTGGAGAGAGAAGCAGACAGAGGGACAGACAGAGAGAGGGAGTGAAAGGGTAGAGAGACAGTGACAGGCAGATAGATGGATTGACAGAGTGAGGGGCGTGGGAGAGAGAGTGAGAGAGACAGATACTGGGATGGGGTGGAGTGAGAGACAGACAGAGAGAGAGGACAGAGAGAGAGAGATAGAGTGGGAGGAAGTGATTAGGTGGAGAGAGTGTGGGTGGGTAGAGGGAGGGGGAGAGAGAGGGTGATATAGCAAGAGAGAGAGATGGGAGCAGAGTAGAGAGAGAGCACGGGAGGTGAGTGGAGAGAAAGAGAAAGTGGGAGTGGGGGAGATAGAGGGGAGAGAGAAAGAGAGTGTGGATGAGGGAGAATGGGAGTTGAGGAGAGAGACAGAATGGGAGGAAGGTAGCGAGGGAGGGAGATAGACAGAGAGATTGTGACGGGGAAGAAAGATAGAAAGTGGGCGGGATGTTGAAAGAGACAGTGGTCGGAGGTAGAGAGAAGAGAGTAGGGGAGTACAGACAGAGAGAGTAGAGATGTTGAGAGACAGGGGGAGCAAAATGTGGTGGGCTTAGAGAGAGAGAGTGGGACAACGTACAGTGAGAGTAGAAGGCAGGTTGAGACAGATAATTTGGGATTGGAGGGAGAGAGGGAGTCAGGGAGAGAGACAGAATGGGAAGGGACAGAGAGAGACTGACACAGGGTGAGAGGAGGATAACGAGAGAGTGGAAGGGTGTAGGAGAGATAGACCGTAGGAGGGGGTTTGAGAGAGAGAGTGGGCAGAGGGAAGAGAGAATAGAGAGTGGGAGGGGGTTGAGAGAGAAGTTTGAAGGACAGGGAGAGTGGAAGAGGGAGAGTGGTGGAAGGTAGAGAGAGATTTAGAGGGGGTCGAGATAGAGTGTGGTACGGGATTGTGAGAGAGACATGGAAGTGTCATAGAGGGTGGAGAGAGTGTCTGTTGGGAGTATAGTGAGAGAGAAGGAGGGAGAGTGCGAGAGACAGAGTGAGAGGAAAAGTGGCGTTTAAAGATAGAGAGAGAGTGGGAGGAGAGGAGAGCAAGTTAGAATCAGAAGGTTGCAGAGACAGCGATAGAGAGACAGAGAGGAGATAGAGAGACAGAGGAAAAGAGATGGGTAAGAAGAGATTGAGAGATTGGGAGACATGTGTGCCAGTATTTACAGGGGAGGCTCCAGGGAGTGCATCGGCATTTACCTCAGGCTCCCGTGAAATTAATCGATATTTGCAGGCATCTGCTGGGGCCTGTGTCGGTACTTATAGGGGGGTCCTTGGGGAATGTGTCAGTATTTACTGTGGGGTCCCAGGAAATGTGTACATAGTTACGAAGGGTCCCGAGGAGTGCTCCGGTGTTTGCAGGTAGGTCCTGGGCAGGACATCAATACTTACAGGGGAGACCAGCCAGAATTTTGGTATGTACAGGGTGTGGCCAAGGACTGTCTCAGTATTTACACGGGGGTGGTGGGGTTCCCGCGGAGTATGCTGGTATTCACAGGTGTGTTCCGGGGTGGGTTTCAATATTTTCAGTTGTTTCATAGGTAGTGTGTTGGCATTTCCACAGGAGTCCAGGGAAGTGTGTCGGTATTTACAGGGCTGTGTTGAGGAGTGTCAATATTGGTAAGGATTATCGTCAGGAGTATGTAGTTATTTACATGGAGGTCCTGGGGAGTGTGTCAGTATTTATAGGGTGGACCCAGGGAATGTGCCGGTCTTGAAATAGGCTACCTTGGGGCGGGTGTCTATATTTACGGTGGGGATCCAGTTGAGGGTGTCTGTATTTACAGGTGGTCACAGGGGCTGCATCGGTATTTACGAGGTTTCCTGTGGGGGGGTCACTATTTTCAGGAAGCGTCCCACGGACGAATGTTTGTATTTGGAGGGAAGTCCTCTGAGGTCTGTCCGTAATTACATGGAGGATGAGGGGATTGTGCAAGGATCCCTATCCTGAATTGTGGGTCGCTATTGACAGAAAGTGCTGAGGAGTGTGCCAAGATTTACAGGGGGTTCCCTGGAAGTCTGCCATTATTTACAGGGCAGTCCCAGGTAGTGTGTCGGCATTTACAAGTGTGTTCTGGGAAGTATGTTGGCATTTACAGGTGTGTTCTGGTTCGTGTGTCAGTATTTATCGGGAAGGTCCTGAGGAGTGTGTTGATGTTTAATGGAGTGACCAGGGGATGTGTGTAGATATTTATTGGCGTTCACTGAGAGTGTGTCAGTTTTTACAGAGGGCGTGCCAGGAAGCGTATCGGTATTTATAGCGTTTCCAGGGGAGTATTCGGTATTTACAGGTGTGCCGCTATGGGCAGGTATGTCCTGGGGAATGTGTCGGTATTTACAGGGGACCTTGACTAGAGTGTTGGTATTTACACCGGTGTGCCCGGGTGTGACTCAATATTTACACGGGTGAGCATGGGGTCCCACGGAGACCGTCGATATTTACAGGTGGATCATGGCGCGTGTGTCAGTATTTGTGGGACGAAGGCGTCGTAGACAGTGTATTGATATTTACACGGGGATCTTGGGGAGTATGTGGGTATCAATAGGGCAGTGCCGGAGAGTGTGTCAGTATTTATAAGGGGATCCTCGGTGGTGTATCATTATTTACAGGGGATTTCCAGGGAATGTATCATTGTTTACAGGAGGTCCTGGGGAATGTGTCAGTATTTACAAGGGGATCCTGGTGTGTGTCGGTATTGACAGGGGATGTCCCAGGGAGGATGTCAGTATTTGCTGGGGAGTCCTGTGCAGTGTGTCTGGATAGACAGGGGTTTTCTGGTGAGTGTTTTGTAATTTGGTGTCCAGGGTGTTTAGGGGGTGACCTGGGTGTGTATAGATATCTAAATAGGATCCCTGGGAGTTACACGTAGCGTACCGGGTAGTGTATCAGTATTGATATGGGGATCCTGGGGAGAGTATCAGTCTTTACAGGATGGTCCAGGGAGTTGGTCGGAGTTTACAGAGGCGTCCAGGGCTGTCTGTTGAAATGAACAGTAGGTTGTCGAGGAATATGTCAGCACTTAAAAGGGTCATGCCGCAGAGTGTGTTCTTATTTGTAAAGGTGTTCTGGGGAGAATGTCAGTAATTACAGGGAAGTCACGTGGAGTGTGCCGCTATGGGCAGGGATGTCCCGGGGAATGTGTCAGTATTTACAGGTGCTGTCCAGGGCAGTGTGTTGGCACTTACAGGGGATGCTGGAAAGAGTGTCAGTATTTACACGGGGTCTGGAGTATTGTGTTGTTGTTTACAGTCGTTTGCCGGGGAATATGTTGATACTAAAAGGTGTGTTCCTAGGTGTGTTTTGGTAATTCCAGGGGATTCGCAAGTATTGGTTTGTATTTACAGTGGGCACTGGGGAGTTTGTCAGTATTTGTTGTGGCTCCCAGTGAGTGAGTCAGAACTTACAGAGTGTGGCGGAGAGTGTGTCAATATTTACAAGAGGTTTCCGGACAGTGTGTCGGAATTTATAGGGGTGGTCCCGATGATTGTGCCAGTATTTTTAGAGGGATTCGCAGGGAGTGTGTCAGTATTTACAGTGGGCTCGCGGGTGTATGCCGGTATTTACACGGGTGTTCACCAGGAGTGTGTTGGTAATTCGGGAATTCCCGGGGTGTGGGTATGTATTTACAGGGGCACCATGGGGCACACAATTTGTCAGTATTTGCCGTGGCTTCCAGTGAGTTTGCCAGAATTTAAAGGGGGGTTCCCAGGGCATGTGCCCGTGTTTAAGGAAAGTTCTGGGAAGTGTGTCGCTATTTAAAGGATGGAAAAGGATGTGTGTTACTATTGATAATGGCTCTGACGAGTGGTCAGCGTTTACAGGATGAATCTAGGGAGTGTGTCAGCATTTAGAGGGAATGTGCCTGTGGAGTGTGCCCGCATTTACAGGGTTTGTTACGGGCGAGTGCATCGGTATTTACAGGGATGGTCCCCGGAAGATTGTTGTTGTTACAGAGGTGGTCCCAAGAGTGTGTTGGTATTTGCATGTGCGTCACGGTGAACGTGTCGGTATTTACAAGTAGGCCCCAGGAAGAGTATCGATACTTACAAGGGTGGTTCCAGATTGTGTGCCAATATTTAGAAGGTGTGTCCTGGGAAGTGTCTCAGTTTATTTTCAGTGGGTACCCAGGAGTGTGTTGGTATGTAGATTGGCCACCTGGGGAGTGTGTCAGGATCGACAGGTGAATCCCAGGGAGATCTTCAATATATACAGGTAGGTCATAGGGAGTGTATTGTCATTTATAGGGTGTTTCTAGGGAGTGTGTCGGTATTTACAGTGGGGTCCCAGCAGTTGTGTCAGTATTTGCTGGCATGTGCTGCGGAGTGTTTCCATACTTACAGGCGTGCCACGGATAATGTTTCAGGGAGGTGCTCGAGAGTGTGTCAGTGTTTAGAGTGGTTCCCGGGGAGAGTGTGTCCGTATTTGCAGGAGGGCCCCAGGGAGGGTGCTGGTACTTACAGAGGGTGTTTCCGGGCAGTGTGTTGGTATTTACGGGAGTGTCCTGTGGAGAGTATTGGCATTTACACTGGGGAATCTGGGGATTATATCGGAAATTATAGTCCCGAGGAGTGTCTCTGTACTTTGAGAAGGATTCCCCGGAAGTGTGTTGGCATATGTTGGGGGTTGGTGGGGGTGGGGGGGGGCGGGGGTTGGGTGTTGGGAGGGTGGGGGGGAAGGTATTGTGTCGTTGTTTACAGTGGAGTGGCGGGGATTGTGTTAGTATTTACAGGAGGAACCCAGTGAGTATGGCAGAATTTATAAGGATGGTCCTGACGAGTGCGTCAGTATTTTCAGAGGGATTCCCAGGGAGTTTGCCGATATTTACAGGCATGTTTCCCAAGAATGTATCAGTAATTCCAGGGATTCCCGAAGAGTAGTTCTGGATTCACAGGAAAGCTAGGGACTTAGTTTGTGTTTGCCATGGTGCCCAGTGAGTGTGTCAGAATTTACAGGGGGTCCCTCGGAGTGTATCAATACTTATAGGAGGGTCCTGGGTGCTGTGTCGTCATTTAAAGAGCTGTCCTTGTTTGTGTGTGGCTATTGATAGGAGATCCTGAGGAGTGGTCGGAGTCTGCAGGGTGATTACGGGGAGTGTGCCTGTATTTAGAGGAGGTGTGCATGGTATGCGTGTCGCTATTAACAAGGGATGTGCCTGGGGAGTGTATCGGTATTTACAGTGATGTTCCTCGGGAGGTTGTTGTTGTTTACAGGGGAGCCCCAGGGAATGTGTCGTTATTTACAATGGGCGCTGGGGTAGTGTGTTGGTATTTACAGGCGTGTTTCCCTAGAGTGTGTTGGTGTTTAGAGGAGTCTCCCGGGTAATGTGTCTGTATATAGGTGTCCCCCAGGGAGTGTGACAGTTTTTACAGGGAAGGCCCGGGGACTGAGTCAGCATTTCGAGGTTGGTCCTGAGGCATGTGTCAGAATTTACAGTATGGGTCCCTGGCAGTGTTAGCATTTATAGCGGTGTCCGGGACTGTGTGTCAATAGCAATTCAGGCAGCACCCGACGAGCAGCAAATTCGACGTTTCGGGCAAAAGACCTTCATCAGGACTTCCCTGATGAAGGGCTTTTGCCCGAAACGTTGATTTTGCTGCTCGTCGGATGCTGCCTGAATTGCTGTGCTCTTCCAGCACCACTGATCCAGAATCTGGTTTCCAGCATCTGGAGTCATTGTTTTTACCTGTGTGTCAACATTTAAAGTGCCTCCCCAGGTCTGTGTCAATATTTAAAGCAGAGCCTAAGGGTGCGTGTTAAAAGGGGGTCCCGGGGAATGAGTCAGCATTTGCAGTGAGTGCCTGGTGAGTGTATCAGGATTTACAGGGGGTTCCCAGAGTGTGTGTTAGTATTTACAGGGGTGTCATGGTGTGTTTCTCTGTCCTTACAGTGGGGTCATTGCAAGTGCGTCAATATTTACAGGGGAATCCTGGGGACAGTGTCAACACGGAGAGGGGAAGTTGATGAAGTCCTTTTCTCCGAAACGTCATTTTTCCTGCTCCTCAGATGCTGCCTGACCTGTTGTGCGTTTCCAGCACCTCTCTATTCTCGACTCTGGTTTCCAGCATCTGCAGTCCTTGTTTTTACCTACTCAATATTGAGAGGGCTGTCCCAGGGAGTGGGTTGGTATTTAGAGTGGGCATCGTGGGGAATGTCTCCGTCTTTGCAGGGGAATTCTGGAGAGTATATCATTGATTAGAGGTCGTCACGGGGAGTATGTCAGTATTTAACAGGGAGTTTGCATGAAGGTTTTATCGGTTGTTACAAAAGGGATCTTAGGAAGTCAGTTGTTGATTACAGGGGTATCGCTATGAGAGTTGTTATTGACAATGAGGTCCCGTGAAGTACTTGTCCATTTACATAGGTGTTCCCCGGGATTTTGTCAGTATTTACATCATGTTCCCGGGAATTGTGGCCATAATTGTAGGGTCGTCCTGGGGATTGTGTCGGTATTTACGCAGGTGTCTACATAGTGTATCATTATTATCAGGGGTGTTCTAGAGAGTTAGTCGATATTAATACGGCTGTTATCCAGGAGTGTGTCAATGTTTGCAGAGGGCTCGGGGGACTGTGTAAGTGTTTACCGGATCATCCAGTCGAGTGTGACTGTATTTGAGGATTGTGTCTGTATGTACCAGATGGTCCTGGGGATGTTAAAATACTTATGTGTGGGTCCTGGTGTATGGTCCTATGTGTGGTCCTAGTTACAGAGGTTTCCCGGGGAGGGTTTTGATAATTTCAGGGGCGTCCCGGCGAGTTTACCAGTATTTTCAGTGGAGTCACAGTGAGTGTTGCAGTATTTTCAGGGGGTCCAATGGAATGTGTCTTTATTTACAGGTTGTCCTGCAGACTGTGCCAGTATTGTAAGGGGCATTCTGAGCAGTGTGCCAGTAGTTACAGGAGATCCTGCGGATGTTTGTCACCTTTTACAGGGTGCCCCAGTGAGTGTGCCAGTATTTGCAGTGGAGTCTGGGGAGTGTGTCAGTATTTATAGGGGTCCTGGGGATTGTGTCAATATTTGGACGTGGACCCATGGAGTGACAAAAATATTAAAATCGGAGCCTGTTGAGTGTGTCGGTATGTACAGTCCTTTCCTGGCCAGTGTGTTAACGATTTGCAGGTGGGTCCCGGAGAGCATGAAAATATTTGCAGGGGGTGCCCAGTGAGAGTGTCAGTATTTAATGAATTCCCATGGAATGTGTCAGTATTTGCATGGCTATCGTGGAAAGTGTGCCAGAATTTATGGGGTGGCCCTGTGAAGTGTGCCAGTATTTATAATGGGGTCCACGGCTGTGTGTTGGTATTTACATGGGTTCACAGGATTTGTTTCTGTATTTACCCGGGATTTCCAGGGAGAGTGTCAGTATTTACAGGATCAGTCCCCGATGTGTGTTGGAAGTTACGCAGGAACCCAATGTAAGTATCATCATTTAATGGCGTGGAACCAGGGATTGTGTCAGTGTTGACATGGGGACCCTGGGCATTGTGTCGGTATTTGCCATGGGGCCCTGGGCAGAATGAAAATATTTACAGTAGGGTCAAGGGAGGGTGATGGTATTTATGCGAGGTCCACAGGTGTGTGTCGATATTAACAGTGGTGTCCCAAGATGTGCATCAGTACTTTTGGTGGGTCCTGCACAGCGACTGCTATTTGCATGGTTTGTCCGAGGGATTGAGTGCATATTCAAAAATGATTCCCGTGGAAGGCTTCCAGGTGTAAAGCAGGATTCCGTAAAGTGTCTTATTATTTACAGGTGTACCGGGGAGAGTGTTGGTTTTTAAGGGGTTGTTACAAGGGGGTGTGTTAGTATTTACAAGTGTGTGTGTGAGCGTGTGCAGTTATTGACAGGACATCAGGGAAGAGTGCTTGTATTTGCGAAGGGGTCCCAGGGAATGTGTTGGAATTACAGGAGTCTCTTGGGGAGCGAGTCACCAAATACACGGTATCCTGGAGAGAGTATCAGTATTTACAGGTGGAGGTATCCCCGGGAGAGTGTCGCTATTTACAGGGAGCTTGCAGGGAGTGTGTCGGTAATTGTAACGGGGTTCCAGAGAGCGTGGCAGTATTAGCACGTGGCTCTCGGGCAGAGTGTCAGGATTTATGGGGGTGGGTCCAGGCATTGTGTCGGTATTTACGGGGCTTCCCGGGACTATTTTGGTATTTACAGAGGCTTCACAGGGAGTCTATTGCTATTTACAGCGGTGTGGCCTGGGAAAGTGTTAGTTTTACCGGATGGGTGTCGCTGACAGTGTGGTGGTTTTTAAAGGGGTGATCCGAACAGTGTTTCAGAAGTTCTAGGGGGTCACGGGAAGTGTGAAGGTATTTTCAAGGGGGCCCCAGGGAGTTGGTCAGTATTTTCAAGGGTACGATCCCGGGGGAGAGTCCGTATTTATAATGGTTGTCCTGGGGAGTAGGTCAGTATTTACAGGCGGGCTCCGAGGGAATGTGTCAGTATTTACGTTGGATACCGGGCATCATGTCAGTATTTGCAGTGTGTCCCGGGGACAGTAGTTAAGGGGAGGTGATGAGATTGCCAGGGAGAGTGTTGGTATCTACTGGATGGTGACAGTGAATGTGCCAGGATTTACAGGGGGTCCAGGGAAGTGTGCTGGTGTATACAGACGGGTTCCCGGGTAGTGTGTCAGTATTTGCAGGGAAGGAGTCACATGGAGTGTGTTGGTATTTACAGTTTTTCCCGGAGATTGTTTTAGCATTTACACGGAATGACCCAGCGTGTGTGCCAATATTTCCAGGGGGGGTCATGGGGAGTATGTCGGTACGTACATGAGGCATCTCGAGGAAAGTGTCCGTATTTACGGGTGTCTAAATGAGTGGGGCGGTACTTACAGAGGTGTGAGTATTTATAGGGGTTTCATGGGTTGTGTGTCAGTATTTACAGGGGTATGCCTTGTAAGAGTGCGGGCATTTACAGAGCCGGCCCTGGGGATTGTCATTGTACTCACACGGGTATTTTCACTGCATATTAAGCAATACAAATTGCAAAGTTATCATCTGGGCTGCCTGCTTAACAATGCTTTGAGTGGTCTTGTCTAGTTCGTAAGTGTGTGCGCCAAAGTCTTTTTTCCAGCGGCAGTTACAGTGGGAGGAGGGATGGCGAGGACCATGTACCTGATGGGAAGGTCAATTTGAAGTACAAAAACTTACTTAAAATTTACCTTCCCATCAGGTACCTGGTCCTCGCTATCCCTCCTCCCACTGTAACTGCCGCCGGAAAAAAAGACTGTGTAAAGGCGACATACACGCTGTATGCAGGAGCGGACACGGGACTGCTGGGTAAATGATGATATATAATTGGGCAGAGACTGTTGGGGTGATGATTTACCAGGAATAAGCAATGGAGTGCAGGTGTTTGGCGCAGTCTGTCCCTGTTGCTCAGAGGAAAGGGGAACAGGGGCAGAGCATTAGTCTTTGCGGAAATCCAGAGTAAAGTCGGCAGATAGAAGGTTCTGTGAGAATGAAAGAGACTCACAATTGGTGTGTTGCCTCACAGGTGCCAAGGTTTGTGATATCTCCGAAGCTGTTTTCAGGTTTCTTGAAGGTGAGAGGCAGCATGCAAAAGTCATGGTAAACATAGACAACAATGACATAGGCAGAAAGAGAGATGGGATTTTATGGCAAAAATTCATGGAGTTTTAATGGAAGCTTGGAGCTGGATAAAACAGAGTTGTTATCTCTTGGTTGTTGCCCATGCACGTGCTGGTGAGGTGAGGAATAGAGAGAGAGAGGAATTTAACACGTAGTTACGGGGAGAATTTTGCATTCCAGGATAATTGGGGCTATTTTGGGAGTCGGTGAGACGTCTCCAAACAGAATTGTATTTAACTGAACCAGAGGGGTACTGATATCCTCGGGGGGAATTTTATGAATGTTCTTCGGGAAGCAGTGGGGATGGAAACACAAATTGTACTTCCACTTACACAGGAGATTAAGTGTAATGAAGTCAAAAATAATATTTCAAGGTCGGAAGAGGCCACCCTTAAGCAAGACTTTGGTTTGCAGAGTGTCTACTTCAATGCTAGGAGCGTTTGGGAAAAAGTGGGTGAACTTGCAGAGTGGGTTGTTGCCTTGGATTTAGATTTTGGGGCCATTTTGAAGACATGGATCGAGCAGAGGCATGAGTGGGAGCTTAGGTTTCCGGAATTTATATGTTTCAGTAAGAACAGAGAACTTGGTAAAAGAGAGGGTGGGTGGGATTGTTAATCAAGGACAGTATTATGGTGGCAGAAATGACGTTTGAGGTCTCACGTACTGAGGCAATATGGGCTGAGGTTTTAAACATGAAAGAAGAGGTCACCCTGTTGGAAGTATTATATCGGCGTCCTAATAGTTCCAGAGATGTAGAGGAAAGGATAGCAAAGGTCATTCTCGATAGGAGCGAGAGGGACAGTGGTGTTCTTATGAGGACAGTTAACTCTCAAAATATTGACTGGGAATACGATAGGTCAAGTATCTCAGGCGGGTAACCTTTTTGTTGAATGTGTGCAGTAGACTTTCCTGACACAATATGTAATATGTAGACAGGCCAACAAAGGGCGAGCTCACATTGGATTTGGTATTGGGTAATGAACCCGGCGAGGTGTTAGATTTGAAGGCAGGTGAGGACTTTGGTGATAGTGACTACAATTCGGTTTTGTTTACTTTAGCGATGGAAAGGCACGTGTATATCACGCAAGTGAAGAGTTTTTGTTGGGTGAAATGCAATGATGACACAAGATTTAGGGTGCATTGGATGGGGAAGGAAACTGCATAGGATGTGCATAATTGAAATGTGAAGCGTATTCGATGTGCAGTTACTCCATGTCCTTAACGGTTATGCACCTGTCATCCAGGGACGAAGTTGTAAACCCAGGGAGCCGTGGTTTACTAAAGAAGTTGAAGATTTTGTCAAGAGGAAGAAGAAGGATTATGTTAGGATGAACCGTGAAGGCTCAGTTTGGGCATTTGAGAGTAAAAAGAGAGCCTAGAGAGACCTAACGAGAGAGTTAAGAAGAGCCAGGAGGTGATGGGAGAAGTCATTGTCGAATAGGGTGAAGGAAAACCTTCAGGCTTCCACTCTGGAAAAAGACAATGTTGTTGAGCAGAATACTGATATACAAGAGATTAGACTAGATGGGATTGCCGTTCAAAAGGAGGAGGACTTCTCAATTCGTAAAAGTTTGAAAAAATATAAATCCTCTTGGCAAGATGTGATTTATCCGACGATTCTCTGGGAAGTCAGGGAGGGGACTGCCGAGCCATTAGTTTCATTTTTCTGTCTTCATTGTCAAATGGAATTGTGCCGGAAGACTGGAGCATAGCAAATATTATTCCCTTATTCAAGAAGGGAAGTACAGACAACCCTGGAAATTATAGATCAGTGAGCCTGACTGAGGTTGTGGGTAAATTGTTGGAAAGAAAAGGTAAGAGATAGTATTCTTCATCATCTAGAAAGAAATAAAATGAATCGGGATTGTTAGCATGGTTTTCTGATCAGTAGGTTTTGCCTCACAAATCTTACTGAGTTAGTTGAGAAGCTGACTAAACAGGTGCATGAGGGTAAAGCGGTTGCTGGGGTGTAAATGGATTTCAACAAGGCGCTTGATACAGTTCCCTTTGTGCTGCATGTCACAAGATACAGATGCATGGGACTGACGGTGATTTAGCGGTTGAATGAGAAATTGGTTGGCTGAAAGCAGACAGAGGGAGCTGGTTGATGGAAACGTTCATCCTGGAATTCAAATACTAGTGGTGTACCGCAAGGATCTTTTTGGGTCCAATGCTGTTTGTCATTTTTACAAATGACCTGGATGACGGTGCAGAAGGATTGGTTAAAAATCATGCAAATGAAACTAAGGTGGATAGAGCTGTGGGCAGAGCCTTAGGAGGTTATAGTTTAGACAGGAACATAGATGAACTGAAGAGCTGGGCTGAGAGGAGTGAAGTGGAGTTTAATACGGAAAAGTGTGAGTTTATTCGCTTTGGAAGGAGTAACAGTAACGAAAGGTGCTGGGATAATGATAAGAACATTGGCGTTGCAGATGAGCAGAGAGATCTCGGTGTTCCTGTACATTGATCCCTGAAAGTTGCCACCCAGGTTGATAGGGTTGTTCAGAAGCCAGACGTTGTGTTTCCTTTTATTCGGAGACGGATTGATTTTTGGAGGCATGACGTCATACAGTAGCTGGGCAAAGCTCTGATCCGCCAGGTTGGAATATTGTGTGCAGTTCTGATCACCACATTATAGGAAGGATGTAAAACTTTGAAAAGATTCAGAGAGGATGTACTGGGATGTCGTGTGGTATGGAGTGCAGGTCTTATGAGGAAAGGCTGAACAACGTGAGGTTGTTTTCTTTAGAGAGAATGTTGAAAGGTGACGAAATTGAGACATAAAGATAATCAGAGATTGAGATATGTTGGACAGTGAGAACCTTTATCCTCGGATGGTGATGGTTGTCATGAGGGAACATAACTTTAAATTTGAGGGGTGATAGATTTTAGATAGATGTCAGAGGTAGTCTCTTTATTTTGAGAATAGTAGCTGCATAGAACAGCCGGCCTGAAACAGGTGTGGACTCACCAATATGAAAGGTATGCAACTGGGTATTGGATAGACACTTGTTTCAAAAGTCAACCAGAAATGGTATGCCTAAATTGTGAAAACATGCTCTTTGGTGCATCTGACCCTCCGAAGAGTAACCCACGCAGACACATTCCCCTATACTTACCCTTGACTAACAACCGATACTATGGGCAATTCAGCTTGGCCAATGCAATTGACCTGCACATCATTAGATTGTGGGAGGAAACCGGAGGACCGCGAGGAAATTCGCACAGACATGCATAGAATGCGCAAATTCCACATATATGGTCGCCTGAGGTTGGAATCAAACGTGGGTCCCTCGCGCTTTGAGGCAGCAATGTTAACCATTGAGCGATCATGCCAAATATTGCAGGAAAGTTGGGCTTTAGAGTGGTTTCACAGGTCAGAGCAACGCCAAGGGCAAAGGGCCTGTACTGTGGTAATGTTCTCAATTCTATGTTCTCTCACCTCTCTCCTTCCTTTTCATCTCTCTCTCTCTCTCTCTCTCTCTCTCTCTCTCTCTCTCTCTCTCTCTCTCGCTCTCTCTCTCTCCTGTTCCTCTCTATCACATAAAGCTAAGCTTACAATGGCAGGGAACCTCAGACCCGTGGCATGTGCCTCTTGCTTGATGTGGGAGCTCAGGAACGCGTCTGATGTTCCTAACTCTTACACTTGCAAGAAGGGTATCCAGCTGCAGCTCTTGCTAGACCGCATGACACCTCTGGAGCTGCTGATGGACTCATTGTGGAGCATCTGCTTTGCTGAGGAAGTCGTGGATAGCCCGTTTACACCGCAGGTTAGTATTGCTGAGGGAGGCAGTGAATGGGTGACCAAAAGCCAGAAAAAGAGGAGGAAGGCAGTGCAGTTGTCCCCTGTGTTCATCTCCCTCCAAAACAACTATACCGTTTTGGAGACTGTTGGGTGAGTTGGCTCAGCAGGAGAGGGCAGCAATTGTCAAGATCGTGGCACCGTGGCGGGCACTACTGTTCAGCAGGACTGGAAAAAGACTCATAGGGCCATAGTCATAGGGGATTCTATATCGAAGGGACTATGTTGGTGGTTCTCTGGCCGAAAACGGGAATCCCGGACAGTATGTTGCCTCCCAGGTGTTCAGGTCAGGGATGTAATTGATTGGCTGCAGAACATTCTAAAAGGGGAGGCTGAACAGCCAGTTGTCTTGGTGCATTTATGCATCAACAATATAATTAGAAAATGAGACGAAGTCCTGAAAGAAAAATTCAGGGAGAGAAGTTAAAGAGGAGGACCTCAAAGGTAGTGGTCTCAGAATTACTACCAATGCCACGTGCTAGCCAGCGTAGAAATGAAAACAAAATAAGGGGTGCAGATGTTTTGGACATTTATGCAGGTTCTGTGGAAGGTGGACTAATACAAAATAGGACAGTCTACATCTGAACCAGAACGTAGCCAATGTCTTTGAGGGAGTATTTGCTACTGCCGTTGTGGAGGTTTTAAACGAATGTGGAGGGGACTGGGAACCAGAGGCGAAAACAAGTAGGCAACGAGGTGGAGTTTGCAGACTCCAAGAACCATGAAGATAGCATTAATAAAAGGAAGAGTAGGCAGAGAGCAGATGAACGCAAAAGAACTGATGGCTTGAAATGCATCTAATTTAATGCAAGGAGTAAGGCAGATGAACTCAGGGTTTTGATTGGTGCCTGGGATTATGACGTTATTGCAATCACAGAGACTTGGTTGCAAGGATGGGCATGATGTTTCACAACTAAATGTTCCAGATATAGACGCTTCAGACAGGACAGGGAGGGAAGTAAAAAGGGGCGTGGAGTTGCACTGCTGGTCAGAGATAATATCACGACTGTGCTAAATGAGGACATTATGGAAGTCCTGGTGAGTGATCCATTATGGGTGGAGCAGAGAAATAAGCAGGGTGCATTTACGCTGTTGGAATTGTATGACAGGCCTCCCAAAAGCGAGCATGAGGTGGAAGGACAAACTGGTGAACAGATTATGGAAGGACGTAGTGGCGATAAGGTTGTGGTGATGGGAGATTATACTTTTCTTAACATTGGCTGGGATACACTTAGCGTCAGAGGTCTGGATGGGGTAGAACTTGTAAGAAGAGTCCAGGAGAGTTTTCTAGAGCAGTATGTCAATAGCCCGACGAGGGAAGGAGCCATATTGGACCTGGTACTGGGGAACGAGTGAGGACAGGTGGCAGAAGTTTCAGTAGGAGATTTCTTTGGGAACAGTAAACAGAATTCTGTAAGTTTTCGAATACTAGTTGATAAAGATAAGAGAGGTCCTAATGGAAGAGTACTAAACTGGGCCAAGGCCAGTTACATCAAAACTGGCAGGAGCTCAGAAATGTGGATTTGACATAGCTATTTGAAGGGAAGTCCACATTTAATATGTGGGAGGCTTCAAAGATAGGTTGAAGATAGTGCAGGATAGGCATTTCCCGTTGAAGGCAAAGGATAGGAACCATGGATAACAGGAGAAAATGTACGACTAGCCTAGAGGAAAAGGGAAGCGTACATAAGGTCGAGGCAGCTAATAACAGTACGTGCATTGGACAACGATCGGAAGAGTAGGACCAGTCTTAAATGAGGAAGCAAGCGGGCTAAAATGTGCCATGATATAGTTTTATCGAACAGAATTAAGAAGGCTCTGAAAGCATTTTCTTCTTATATAAGAAGCAAGCAGGTTAAAAGGGAAATGATTGGTCCACAAGAGGATAATAAAGGAAGTCTGTGTATCGAACTTGAGAAAATTGGTGAGATTCTGAATGATTACTTTGCGTCAGTTCACGGAGTAGAGAAACATGGTTTATCTTGAAATGGGAAATAGAATTTTGATTAGTCTGGTTCACGTTGACATAAGTAAGGAAGATGTGTTGGGCAGGCTCGAGGTTATTACGATGGACAAATCCCCTCCACCAGATGGGATCTATCTCAGGTTACTGAGGGAGGCAAGAGAGGAAATAGCTGGGACCCTAACAGATATCTTTGTGGCATCTTGAAATACAGGTGAGTTGCCAGTGGACTGGAGGATTGCTCATGTTGTCCCCCTGTCCAAGAAGGGTAGTCGGGATATTCCAGGTAACTACAGACCAGTGAGTCTGACTTTGGTGGTGGGGAATTTACTGGAGAGGGTACTGAGGGAGGGGGTCTATTCATATTCAGAAAAGAGTGGGCTTGTCAGTGATAGGCAACATGGGTTTGTGCGGGGGAATTCGTGCCTTACCAACTTACTAGAGATCGTTACGTGCTGTTGGCGTCATATACATGGACTTCAATAAGGTTTTGATGAGGTTCTCCATGGTAGACTAATGGAGAAATTGAAGTCACATGGCGTGCAGGATGTTCTGGCTAGGTGGATAAAGAACTGGTTGAGCAACAGCAGTCAGAAAGCAGTAGCTGAAGGGTGTTTCTCAAAATGTAGAAAGGTGACCAGTGGTGTATCACAGGGGTCAGTGTCGGGGCCACTGTTGTTTGTGATAACATAAATGTTCTGCAAGAGGGCAGTGTTGGTAAGATCAACAAGTTTGCAGATGACACGAAGATTGGTGGATTAGCAATAATCATGAAGGACTGTCAAAGAATACAGGAGGATATAGATAGACTGGAGAGTTGGGCAGATGGATTTCAATCCAGACAAATGTGAACTGATGCATCTGGGAGTGCAGGTCCATTGTACCCTGAAGGTTGTTGCAAAGGTCGATAGAGTGACCAAGAAGGCATACATTATGCTTCCCTTCATTGGTTGGTGTATTGAGTTTTAGAGCTGGCAAGTCATTTTAAAATTATACAAGACGTTGGTTCGGCCACATTTAGAATACTGTGTACATTTCTGGTTGCCACATTATCAAAAGGATGTGGATGCTTTGGAGAGGGTGAAGGTTTACGATAATGTAACCTGGTATGGAAGGTGCAAGCTATGAATGGAGGTTGAGTAGGTTAGGTTTGGTTACATGAAAAAAAACGATTGGGGTGACCTGATTGAGGTTTACAAAATAATGAAGGGTATAGACAGGGTGGAGAGAGACTAGCTTTTTACCCAGGGTGATGGACTCAGTAACGAGTGTTCACGCTTTCAAGGTGAGAGGTAGAAAGTTTAAGGGAGATACACGCGGCAAGCACTTCACACAGACAGTGGTGGGCATTTGGAACGCATTGCCAGCAGAGGTGGTAGAGGCAGGCACGGTAGATTTATTTAAGATGCGTCTGTGCAGATGCATGAGAAGGTGCGGAGCAGAGGTATAAAGATGTTAAGAATTGGGCGACAGGTTTAGACAGTATATTTGGATCGGCTCAGGCTTGGCGGGTTGAAGGGCCTGTTCCTGGGCTGGACATTTTCTTTGTTCTTTCTTCTTTGCTCCATCTTGCTTCTCGCTCTCTCCCTCTTCAACCCTCTCCACTCTTTCCCACTTGCCACGCTATCTCAACCCCATTCCACTCTCTCCCTCCTCCCTCCCTTCCCACTCCCTCTCCTTTCTCTCTTCCTCCATCTCTCTCTCTCACACCTCTCTTCCAACACTCGCTCTTCACCATTCACTCACCACGCCCTCCCTCGCTCCTCCATTCACACTCTCACTTCCCCTTCCCTCCCACTCTCTCTGCCCTTTCCACTCTCACCCACTTTACACTCTCTTTCCCCCGGCTGAATATACTTTCTCTCCACCATTCCATGCAACTTCCTCACCAACTCCGTTCCCACTGTCTCTATTCCGTCTTGCTTCTCACACTCACTCATCTCTGCCTTCCAATTCTCTCTATTCTCCCTTCACAATCACTCTCTAACCCTCCATTTCCATTCCCTCTCTGACCACTGCCCGTACACACACTCTCTCTTCCCTGCCGTACTACTCTCCCTGTCTCCCTTACCACTCTCTCCCTCCCTTATCACATTCTATCCCTCCCTCCCTTACATTTCTCTCTCCCTCCCTTATCAGTCTATCTCCCCTCCCTTACCACTCCCTATCCCTCCTTCACATCTCACTCTCTCTCCCTCCCTTGCCATTTTCACTCTACCCATCCCACTATCTTTATCTACCCCTTTGCTGTGTCTCTGCTCTTCCCACTCACTCTCCCTCCATTCCGATTCTCTCTCTCCCTCCCTCACTCCCATTCCACCCTCTCTCTTCCTCTGATCCTACTCTGTCTGCCCCTCCATTCCCAAGTCTCTCCTTCTATTCTCACTCATTACTTCCCTTCCAACTCCTTCTTTTGCCATTCCCTTCCCACTCCCTCCCTATCCCTGCCTGCCTTCCCACTCTCCCTCTCTTTATTCCCTGTCACCATCATCCCGTTCACCACTCCCCCTCACCCTCCCTTCACACGTACTCTCCACCTCTCCTACTCTCTCATCCCCTCTCTTCCAACTTTCTCGTCCACACTCCCTTGTGCTCTCTCTCACCCATTGTACCTACTCTCTCACTCCCTCGCTGCCTTCCCACTCATTCTCTTATCACCGCTTTTCTGTGTCTCTCCCCTTCTCTTAGCATCTCTCTTCCTCTCCCTTCCCAAACTCTCTTTCCTCCCTCTCTTTACATTCTCCATGTGCCCGTTCAATGCACACTGTCTTCCCACCAATCCCACTCTCTCCTCCCTCCCTTCTCATTAACTCTCTACCCTCCCACTATCTCTCATCTCAACCCTTCCCACTGCCTCGCTCACTTCGCAATTACTCTCTCCCCAGAACTCCGCTGACTCTCCTCCTTTACTCTCTCTCACCCTCCCTTGTTAACACTCTCTCCTTCCATCCTCCACCCCCTCACTCCACCAGGCTCTTTCACCCACTACATTGCCATTGACTTTTTACATTCCCACTCTCTTTCTCTATTCCTATTTGCACTTTCTGTCTACCCCCTTCCCACTCTCACCCTCCCTTCCCACCCTGCCTCACTCCCTCCCTTCCCACACTCTCTAACTCGTTCCTTTCCTACTCTTGCTCCCTCTCTTCCCACACTCTCCCTCTCCTCCTTCCCTTCCCACGTTCTTCCTCCCTTCCCACATCCCTATTCCTCCCTCCCTTCCCACTGTATCTCTCTCCCCGTCACCACTCACTCTTTTTCCCCTCCCTTTCCACTCTCCGTCTCTCAATTTCCCCCTCTGTCTCCCCTACCTACTCTCTCTCTCCCCACTCGGTTTCAACTCTCCCTTTCCTCACTCCCTTCCCACTCTCTCTCCTCCGTCCTTATCCCTATCTCTCTCTTCTCCTTCCACTCTATCACATCCCTTCTGTTTCGACTGCGTCTGTCCCACTTCACTTCCAACTGTCTATCTGGCTTCGTTCCCACTCTCTCTGTTGCTCTACCACTATTTCTCTCTCCAATGTACTCTGTCCCGCACTCAATCTTATGCCCACTCTCTCCATTTTTCACACCCTCTCTCCCCTTCTGACTCTCTCCCTCCCCTTCCATTCTCACTCTCTCCCTCCTCTCTCCCCTCTCCTTTCTCACTCTCCCCAGTCTCCCCTCCCTTCTCACTCTCTCCCTTGTCTCTCCCATCTCCTTTCCAAATCTCTCTCTGCTCTTACTTTCCACTTCCTCTTCACCTAATTTTCCACTGTCGCTCTGCCCCCCTTATTTCCCACTCTCACTTTTCCCTTCCTTTCCTCTCTCATTTCCTCACTCCTTTCCCACTCACTCTCCTACCCTCCCTTTCGATTCTATTTATAACATCTCCCTTCCCACACGCTCTGTACCCTCTCCATTTCCAGCTCCCTTCCTACTCTCTCCGCCTCCCTTTCCACTCTCTCCCCTTCCTTTCCACATTCTGTCTTCCCTCTCCCTTCCCACTATCTCATACCCGACTCCCTTCCCATTCGCTTTTGCTCCACACTTCCCATTCTCTCTCTCCCACTTTTGCAGCCTTTCTTTCTCCCCACTCACTTCCCATGCTCTCTGAACACCCTCTCCCTCACTCTTACCCTCACTTGTTACACTTTCTCCCTTCCTCTCTTCCCACTGCCATTCCCATGTCCCATTCCCCTTACTCTCTCTCTCTGTGCTCACTTCTCACTCTCTCTCTATCTCCACTTCGAACTCACTCTCCCCTCCCTCTCTCTCTTTCTCATTGTGTCACATTCTCTCCCCTACTCCCCACCATCACCCTTCCCCGTCCTTTGCTCCTCTCTACTTCAGCTTACTCCGTGTCTCGCTCCCTTCATTCCCACTCTATCCCTCATCTTTCCCTTCCCATTCGCGCTATCCCCCTTCTCCCATTATCTCTGTTCGTCTACCCTTTACACTGATTCACCTTCCCTCCCTTACCACTCTCTCTGTTCAAAGTTTGTGAGAATATTTGTAACTCGGGTGCTCGTTGTTGTTGTTCTGTTCGCCGAGCTGGGACTTTGTGTTGCAGACATTTCGGCCCTGTCTAGGTGACATCCTCAGTGCTTGGGAGCCTCCTGTGAAGCGCTTCTGTGATGTTTCCTCCGGCATATATAGTGGTTTGTCTGTGCCACTTCCGGTTGTCAATTCCAGCAGTCTGTTGCAGCAAACCGACCACTGCAACGGACAGCTGGAACTGACAACTGGAAGCGGCAGAGATAAACCACGATAAATGGCGGAGGAAACATCACAGAAGCGCTTCACAGAAGGCTCCCAAGCATTGAGGATGTCACTTAGTCAGGGGATGAAATGTCTGCAACACAACTTCCCAACTCGGCGAACAGAACCATGACACTCTCTCTGTACCCGTCTCTTCCCATTGTCTTTGTACCCACTCCCTTCCTGCGCGCTGTCTCTCCACTCCGATCCCACCCTCACTCAGTCCCACCCCTCCATCACACTCCCTCTCTCCCTCTTTGCCACTGTCTCTTTCTCTCCCCTTAATTGCCACTCTCTTGAATCCCTCTCCCTGTCCATTCTCTCTCTTACCTCGTCTCAACTCTTCTCCTCACTTGCAACTCTTTTTCTCTCTCCCTCCCATCCCACTCTCTCCACAACTCACAACTCTCTCTCTCCTCCCTCCTTTCCCCCTCCCTGTTCCTATTCCTCACTCTCTCTACCCCTTCCCACTCTCCTCCACCCCTCTCTTTTCACTTTCTCCCTCTTCCCGCCCTTCCCACTCTCTGTTCCCCTCCCTTCCCACTCGAACTGCTTCCGTCACTCTTTCTTTCTCACTTCCAGTCTCTCCCTTCACCCCTGTCCCTGTCTGTTTCTTCCTCCAACACAGAAACTCTGCAGTGTGGAAACCAGCCATTATGACAAACCGACCCTGAGAAGAGTAACCCGTCCATACCCATTCCACTACCCTATTTCTCTACATTTACCACTACCCTACACGTCATTGAACGCTATGTGCAATTTAGTATGACTCAATCACCAAACCTGCACAACTTTGGACTGTGTGAGGAAATGGGTACACTCGGTCGAATCCTATGCAGACACAGGGAGAATGTGGGCGGCACGGTGGCACAGTGGTTAGCACTGCTGCCTCATAATGCCAGAGACCCGAGTTCAGTTTCTGCCACAGCCAACTATCTGTATGGATATTGCACATTCTCCCCGTACTGTGTGGGTTTCCTCCGGGTGCTCCGGTTTCTTCCCACAGTCCAAAAAATATGCATGTTCGGTGAATTGGCCACGCTAAATTGCCTGTAATGTTGGGTAAATGGGTAAATGTAGGGGAATGGGTCTGCGTGGGTTGCTCTTCAGAGGGTCGGTGTGGACTTGTTGGGACGAAGGGTCTGTTTGCACACTGTCAGTAATCTCATCTAATATGCAATCTCCACACAAATGATGCCCGCCGCTGGAGTAAAACCCAGGTCCCTGGCGCTGTGAGGCTGCAGGGTTAACCACAGAGGCACCGAATTCGACCTGTCTTCTTCTATCCTGCCAACTCTCCAAAACCCTCGTCCTCACTACCTCTATCCCATTCTCATTGTCACTCTTTCCACCTGTTTCTTCCCCTCTGTCTCACTCTTTATCTTGTACTCCTTCATTCCCTCTCTTGCCCTCTGAAGGCCTCTCTCTCCCTCCCATTATGCTTGTTCCTATGTCTAAATGTCTGCCTTTGTCCATTGCTCCCTTTCCTTTTGTCTGACATTCTGTCGTCTAACTCTCGTTTTCTAATTTTTGGTCAGTATTATTCTCTCTATACCTTCCACTGCCTGTCTGTCTCTCTCTCATTCCTTCTATCTCGATCGTTCGTTTTCTCCCTCTCATTGCCGGTGTCTCTCTTTCGCTCCCTTCCTGATGCTCGCTCGGTCTGTCTATCTCTCGATCCATCTCATTCAATATCTCCCACAGTCGGTAATTCTCACTCTCTCTCGCTCCCTCTTCCTGGTTCACTCTATCTCTACTTCAGTCCTTCCCTCCCTCTCCCTCTGTTTGACTCTATCTCTCTCCACACCCTCAGTCCATCTTTAGCTCTTCCTCTGTCTGACACTCTGTCTCGCTCCTTCCCTCACCATTTCTGAATCTTATTCAAAGTGTCTCCCTCCCTCATTCCTTCTCCTCTCTGTCTCTGGCTCATCTCTGTCTCACACAAACTCCCTCCCTCCCTCGCACTGACTCTCTCTATCACGCCTATTAACTCTCTCTCTCGGTTATTCAGCCCTTTCAATTCTCTCTGCCTGTCCCTCCTTATTTCACTTTCTCGTTGCCTCATTCCCTATTTTTCTGTCCGAATCTCTCCCTACCTCGTTCACTCCGTCCTCCTCCCTCTGCCTGACTCTCTGTCTTCTCCCCTCAACCCCTCCCTCTGTCTAATCCTCTCCTCGTTTATTTCCCTCCCTCCCTCTGCCTCTGTCTGAAACTAACCCTCTCTTTTCCTCCGTTTGACACTCTCCCTTTCTCACCATCTGTCTGATTATCTCTCACCCTCTCCTTTTGTCTGTCTCTGGCGCTCTCTGTCCCCATCTCCTTCTCTTTTTTTCTCTCTCTCTCCAGCTGTCTGACTTACCCCCCTCTCTCTCTCTCCCTCTCTCCTTCTCTCAATTTCCCTCTGACTGAATCTGTCTCCCTCCCTTTCGATCTGACACACACTCTCTTGCTCGTTCTTGCTTCATCCTCTGACACAGACACGTGAGATGGTTGGGATGCTGGAGGCTGTGGGCAGAGTTTAGAGAGATGTGGGGGTGGGAGGAGTGACAAAATGGGGAGAGATAGAAACGCAAAAGAAAGGCAGAAACAGCAGGAGAATGAGAGAGAAAGGAATTGAGAGAGAGTGAAGTGGAGATGGGTGGAGAGGCCCGGGGTCGGAGAGAGATGGAAGAGATCGAAAAAAAGGAAAAGGGGGTCAGAAACAGAGAATGTGCAGAGAGAGAGAGAGAGGGAGAGAAATGAGTAGGAAGAGGGGTGAGTCCAAGAGTGGGGGCGAGGGGTAAGACGGAAATGAATGAGCGAGAGTGTAATAGAATGATGCAATTGAGTGATGATGTGTGGAACAGGGTAGATAGATGAATTCTGCCGAAGACCAGGTCAGTGTGGAGCACCCATAGATAAGAGCTAGGACAGATGATCTTAAACTTTCTCCCCACCCACACCCTCCTCTCATTTATCTCTCCACCATTCAGGCACTCTGCCTTTATTCCTGATTAAGGGCTTTTGGCTGAAACGTCGATTTTCCTGCTCCTCGGATGCTGCCTGAACTGCTGTACATTTCCAGCACCACCCTAATCCAGATTAAGTTAACCCAACTCCTGCGGTCACGCCTGATCCCCTTTCTTTCCCTGAATACCAGGTGTAGTGGCTGAGTGTGTCTAACTCCAGGTCAGCTTCTTCAACACAAAGTCAAGCAACGATGCAATTAATTCTATTACTCAGCACTTTTTAATGAAGATTTTTATTGTTGACAAACTGAAGTGGTAGGTGCAGTCAGTGGGATGGGTCCTTTTCTCAGTGGTCCCTGAGTTGTGAGAAACATTGAAATGTGTCCCTGTAAGCCTAGGTGGATGTGGTTGGACAAACCAGCACTAACGTCAGTCTGTTACGATGCTGAATCATTGAAATGAAATGAGAAAATCCCGGACGGATTGTTTAATGGTTGAATGTGATTGATTGATGAATTTTGGTTAAGGGATATTTCAGCACATCCTTCAGCTGCTGTCTGAACTTAGTCTGGGTCACGGAACAAATCACAATGTTAGTACAGCAACTGAGGAGCTGCATCGTGAAACCCAATTCCTGCATAAAGCCATGTAGATACATAGAGGTATCTACAATCAAGCACAATCTGTACCATATAGTAAACACCATTATCACTGACCATGAAAGAACTAAATTAGCCGAGATCACAGACAGTAAAATACTCGATGTTTTTCGGTTTTGCGTTTTTGTATCAGTCTGAACGTCCCCATTCATGTGAGCCTCGAATCTCTTGCGGGCTCTGCTGGCCACTAAAATGTGTCTGATGGAGAAAACATTGAGCAGCAGGATCAGGAGAAAACGGAGAACCGGGTTTTGAGTGTGGTGGAGGAACTCGATTGTGATCCATACACGGGAGAACATAACCGCATGTGTTCCATGAGAAAACCAGGGGGTGTTCCACAGCCGATATCGAGGGGTGAGCATAAAATACCAGAAAATGTTCTTTAAGCAGCTCAGCACAGTCACTGTTCCCAGAACCACAGCTGCCGTTTTCTCACTGCAATATTTACTTTTCAGCTTCTGTCAACAAATGGCCACAAACTGATCAAAGTTGAAAGTGATGGTGAACCAGACAGAGCAATCAGTGGCTTCATAAAGCAACACGGCGTGGATATTACACACGGGGATGTGGTGAAGGTTTTTGAATTGCTTCTTATAAACAATGGGAATGTGCCTTCGTAACAGGTCGAGGGTAATGACCAGTAGATCCACGATTGCCATGGCCACCAGATAACGTCTAACACATGGAGACAACCCACGATCTTTATAAAGCAGGATGTAGATCGTCACTACGTTAACGGCAAGGGGGACAAAAAAACAAACACAGAGTACATCAGGCTGGATTCAAAGTGACCACTTTGACTGGACACACAATGAGATTTTGAAGTGCATGACAATAATCAGAGCATTGTCGCTGCAATTGGAGTTGACATTAAAAAAAATTTAAGTTCTGAATGACTGATAACAACGTGTCGCAAGACACAAGAAGCCCTCCTCCTCCCCAAACACACAGAGACACATCCATACGAACAGTTGACTTCCAGAACATTCTCACACACTCGATGACTTGATAGCAGACACAGGTTACTTCATTCCAGTTGCTTATACGGAGCGTGAAAACATTGCCATCCTGAAGGATACTCTCCCAGTTCCTTGAAGACAAGTGAAGGTTGCAAATTTCTGTGTTTTAGTATACGTTGTGGTCGATCTCTGTCGTGACGTAAATATATGCAGGGAAAACATATTCATCCCTTTAATTGCTTGAGCGGACTTCAGAACAGTGTCTCCTTCTCTCCGGAAAGGGATCTCTTCCCCCGAGCTCTTATCTTTTGTTCAATTCACTGACGTCCAGTCATTAACAATACTTTCTGGGGTAGAATGTTCCAGGGAATGTAACATATGTAATATTACATCGAATGTCGGGTGTGAAACGTTCTGGAGAATGTCGAACATGGATCATTTTGAGAAATGTAGGGAAGAGAAGTTTTTTGAAGATGGCATGTATGGAACGTTCCATTGGGATGTTGGGTATTGAAATTTCGGAGGAATGTTGGGTCTGAACGTTACAGAGAATGAGGGATAGGGAACGCTCGTGGCAATGTCAGGTCGGGGATGTTGTAGAGATTTTCGTTGATAGAATGTTCCTGAAATTTCGGGTGTCGAATGTTCCAAAGAATGCCGGGTATACAATGTTCCGGAGAAAGTTGGTCACATAATATTCTGGGGATTATTGCGGTAGAATGTTTCATAGAATGTCGAGTTATGAGCATTCTGGGGAATGTTGGGTATTGAATGTTCGGGGAAATTTTGAGTACGGAATGTGCCGGAGAATGGCATGCAAAGAATGTTCTGATGAATTATGTACATTGATTTTACCTGAGAATTTGGATACAAACTGTTCCTGAAAATATTGGTTCAAAATGTTCCACAGAATGCCGGGTATAGAAATTTTCAGGGAATGTCCGGTATGGAAAGTGATGGAGAATGTTGGGAATTGAGCTTTCCAGGAAAGATAAGTTGTAGAATGTTCTGGGGAATTTCAGGTATAGAAGGCTCTGGAGAATAACTGGTAAGGAACGTTTCAGAGAATGTTGGGTATAGAGTGCACCAGAGAATGTCGGATATAGAAATTTCCAGAGAATTTTGGGTATCGAATGTTCCAGAGAATGTTGAGTGTGGAATGCTCCTGATAGTGCCGTGTATAGAATGTTCTGATCAATGTCGAGTGGAGAATTTTCCCGGGAATGTCAGGTATAGAATGTTCTGGAGAATGTTAGGTATAAAACATTCTGGGTAATGTCAGTTATGGAATGTCGGGTGTAGAATGCTTCAGGGAGTGTCATCAACAGAATATTCCGAGCAATATCGATTACAAAACGTCCTGCAGAATGTCTGATATAGAATATATCAAAGTCGTAAAAAGCAACAGGCAAAGGCTCTTTTGTCCGTCAAGACTACCCAAGTCTGCATCACCGAACCAACCTGTTCCAAACAGCAACCAATGTCAGAATACAGGCCCATGAGGAGAAGCAGTTTCTTACAGGTACAGGGATAAATGAAGGTCCATTAAATGGCCTTCAGCTCTTCACACCTACTCGACCATTCAGTATGATTCTAGGTGATCAGACAGTGTCCTGAGCTCAACGTCCCCACACACTCCCTGATAACCATTGACTTTGTTGTTAAAAATGTATTTATCTTCCTGTATCTAAAACAAAAAGTCAATGTCTCTGGTCTATGGGCAAGGACATTCCAAGCATTTGCAACTCTCCGAGAACATAAAATAAATCTCCTCTTGTCTGCAATACATCAAATATGTCATCTTCAAAATAACTTTGTAACCCAGAGATGTCGCCTCACCCATTTCTTATGCTTCCATTTGTGATTGAATACACTTCATGATCGTTTTTGTGTACCAGAGGCAGTTCATCTTCTCAGAGATGCTTTTTGATGATTTTGGTTTCTCAGTCCATTGAAATATTTGCTTAAATGTCTTCTAATGTCTCTAAGTCGATAAGATGCAGGAGGTGAATGCACCCATTCGAGTCAGCGAGACAATTCAGCCTTTTGATTAGGGCTGACATGATTTTAAACACCATCCTCCTGCCTTCCATCTGTTTATCAAATGACCTTCTCATGAGTGCATTTTCACGACTCGCTTCCGACAAAATGCCAGTGAAGAGCTGCAGTTTCAATTTTGTCTCCTTTGCAACTTTCAGTCTGGGATTCCCTCTGTGTTTGAACAAATGACCAGCTGAGTGAGACTAAACACACGCAATCTCTCTGGATCCGTCATATCTGTTGAAATGCTGAAACCTGTTGAAATCCATCAAATGCTGAATTCCAGTCTGTGACCAGCAACATGACCCCCCTTATCACACCTGAGAAATATCCCCCTCCCGGTACCCACCATCCCTTCGATCCTACCCCAAACTCTGATGGGTATTCAACCTTCAGCTGTAACTGACACATTTCCTGCACTTCTGCTCGCACCCCTTCCCCTACTTCCAGATTAATGCTGCATTCCACGCAATACTTGTCGATTTTTATTACATGGTGGTAGAACATTCTGGTAACTAAATAAAACAAGCATAAAAGCTCATCTTGCCTCGTAATCTGTTGAAGTATAAGTGACAGAGTACTGAACAAATTTCGTTATTTGACAATAAATATCATTTTTATCCTTAAACTCTCAACTGAACATTAAAACACAAATATTTGCAACTCTACACTTCCTTTCTCTGAAAGATTTGTTGTCTACCTCAAACTGTCTAAAAATAGACTGATCCAATAAAATCCCAAATAAATGTACAGCAAATGAATCTTCAAAACCAGACAGTGGCTGTCATCGTTGGTGGCGATCTTTTCCTGTTTGTAGATTTCCCTGGAACATAATCGGCCTCCTGCCGCAAAGATGTTTCAGATGAAAATGTAACTTTAATACAGAGTGTTGTGTATGATCGACTTTCAATGGCAGTTGCTACTCTTTCTAGCTAACTACCCAAAATGCCGTTTTTTATACTCCAAAACAAAGAACCATCACATTGGTTTGATGTTACCAATGCAGTAAAATTGGGATTCGGTTGGGTTTTAGTTTCTTGGAGCATAATTTAAACTGATTAGCTAAATTCGAACTGCTGTCAAACCGCGAGGTATCTAGGTTACAGCCAAGTTTTGCATCTTTCAATTTTCCAGCTAACTCTGACACATGACAGGTGCCTTCCAGCTCTCATTCTCTCTTAAAGGAACAGTACACGCCATCAACTTCACAACACCTCTTCCTTTAGAAAAGTAATGAACCATAAAAATAAAAATATGGCTTCAATATGATCTAATTCTTAACGCATATACCGTGAAATACATTAGACATTAAGCCTAGTTCACATACAGGAACACACACACACACACACACACACACACACACACACACACACACACACACACACACACACACACACACACACACACACACACACACACACACACACACACACACACACACACACACACACACACACACACAAAACGATCGATTGCAGTGATACTTTATCAGTTACAATCGCAATAACGCAATTGCTATCACACTCTGACGAGCCACAACATGTGCAATTTGTAAATTAAAAGTCTGTAACTGAAGACCCTAACAAAATAGTTGCATATTCTTGTCTTTAAATCGTTCCAAGAATGTAAGAGGTTCTTGATCCGTCCACACAAAAGCCTCAGACATACTGTTCCGAGCATAAACATTACAATGTTGTAAGGGTAGTACCAAACTCAATAATTTATTTTCGGTCTTAGAGTATTTCCTCTGTTGAATGTTGAGTTTGTTTAAAAATAAACCAACTGACAGTTCAATTCCACCATCATCTTGCTGTTTCAGTACAGCTCCAACTCCTATGTCCCGATAATCAATTGCATCTTTGAAGGGTTTCATAAAGTGCGGTGATCAATACTGCGTTTAAAGTGTCAGATACCTTCTGTCATTTATCAGTCCACTGAAACTTTATCTTCTTCTTCAGCAAATCTGTTAAAGATGCCCTTAAGCTTTTGAGGTTTGGTACAAACTTGCGGTAGAATCCGTGTAGTCCCAAAATTCAAAGCACATCTTTCATCGAGTTTGATCGTGGAAGTTCCTCGTTACCCTTCTTCTTTATTTTTCTGTCTTTCATATCTAAATGTTCTTAGCGAACTTGGGAATCATCTTCAATCCGCAGAAACACTTTAGTAATTTTAAGAGCCATTTCTCTAACCTTTACTTTAAAAATAAGTAAGCGAAATTAAACAATTTGTCTCATCTATGTTTTATTTACGGATTGAGGAAATTCATCCGCAAGTATTTAAATTTTCTGGGATCTTTTCCCCAAATCAGTATCTCTCTAAACTTGTCCAAATCCTGAGGCCGAGATCTACAGAGGAAGATCGATAAACGGAGACGACAGTCACTGTGTTTTTGAATATTAAGATGCTGTAAATTTAATAGGGGCTTTATTGTATCAGTATATTGTCATAGAGTGGGACATAGATATCAAATTGTTTAGGGAAAGGAGGCCTGGAGTTGTAAATGGCAGTTGTTTAATGCTCACGTCAGGGTTAAAGAATGAAATTGATCGTCCTTATGAAATAGTGGAACGTGGGTAATTCTTTCTCAGTCGTGCTTTAACAGAGTGTGAGGCAAGTTGAGCTTTTGTGTGTGTTTGGCTTAATTAGCAGGAGAGTTTGCTGCTTTGTCATAACAGGGAGCTAAAACAAAACAAAGAGTTGCAGGTGCTGGAGATCTGAAACAAAAAGAAAGAGTTCTGATGAAGATTCTCCAGGTTTGAAATGTGATTGCTCATTTCGTACTCCAGACGCTGCAGACGTGTTGAGTTAAGTCAGCAATGCATCTACTTGAATACCTAATTTCCCTTTTTGCCATGCACAAATTTTCCCTGCAGTTTTGATTTCGAGAGATAACTTCCACTAGTATTTGTATCTTCTGCTGTTTAGAAGCTCCTGCCAAACTGATTCTCTGCAAACTGAGCAACGTTGGCTATCGTGAGATATATGGTGGATTCAGCGAGATGTTTCCTGAGGTCTTTCCTGATGTTAATATGATCTTGCTGCCTCTTTTCTTTCTTCTCACGGCGTATGATGAGATTCTCCGAGGGTTCCAGGCATTGTGAGGGTCACCCCTGATGTGAGGTAGTGCAGAAAGAAAGTGATATCCTTGTAACTTGTAACTCTCAAGTGCCCTAACTGAGTCATCACCTCTTGTCCGACCGTAAGCCAATTTGTTCCTCTTCCTTAGTAAACCACGGCTCCCGTATTCGACAATTCCCCCCTGTATGACACGTGCATACCTATTAATGATCCGCAGTAGCTGTGCCACAGAAGAAATGTGTGAAATGTGTCCACTCCCCTGCAGTTTCCTTCCCAATCCTATACATCAAAAATTCTGCCTAATCGCATTGTAATCGTCTTTGCTTCAGCTATAACTCTTGCTCTGCGGTATTTAACTATCACCAAAGAGCTCGCCCGCATCCAGTCCAACACATGGCCGGGTTCATTATCCATTTCCAAATCTAATATGATCTCGCCCCTTTTTGAACTGTTTACATACTGTTTGGATACCCTCATGCACACATTGGATAAAAACTGACCCATCTAATGCACTTGAATTTTAGTATTGCCAGTGAATATTTGGAAAGTTAAAGTCCCCCATAACAATTACCCTGCCACTCTCGATCCCTTTGAGGATTATCTTTATTATCCTATCCTCTACATTTTTGTAACCATTCAGAGGCCTGTAGAAAACTCCCACGGGTGACCTCTGCTTTCTTGTTTCCAGCCTCAGCGAAGACTATCTGAGCAGATGAATCCTCAATCGTTCTCTACAACTGTAATACTGTGCTTGACTAACAATGCCACCCCCCATACCACCTTACCATTTTCTCTGTTCTTACTGAAAGTTCTAAATCCCGGAACCTGAAATAACCATTTCTGTCCCTGAACTAACCATTTCTGTCCCTGTTCTACTAATGTCTCCGAAATGTCCACAGAACAGAGAACATAGACCATTAAAGCGCAGTACAGGCCCTTCGGCCCTCGATGTTGCGTCGACCTGTCATACCAATCTGAAGTCCATCTAACCTACACTATTCCATGTACGTCCATATGCTTGTCCAATGACGACTTAAATGTACTTAAAGTTGGCGAATCTACAACCATTGCAGGCAAAGCATTCCATATCCTTACTACTCTCTGAGTAAAGAAACTCCCTCCGACATGTGGCCTATATCTATCACCTGAAGAAGGCTTATGCCCGAAACGTCGATTCTCCTTTTCCCTGGATGCTGCCTGACCTGCTGTGCTTTTCCAGCAACACATTTTCAGCTCCATACCTATCACCCCTCAATTTAAAGCTATGCCCCCTCGTGCTCGCCGTCACCATACTTGGAAAAAGGCTCTCCCTGTCCACCCTGTCTTATCTGTCTCTATTAAGACACCTCTCAATCTTCTTCTCTCTAAGGAAAACAGCCTCAAGTCCCTCAACCTTTCCGCGTAAGATCTTCCCTCCATACCAGGAAACATCCCAGTAAATCTCCACTGCACCCTTTCCAAAGCTTCCATATCCTTCTTATAATGGGATGACCAGAACTGTACACAATACTCCAAGTGCGGCCATAGAAGAGTTTTGTCCAACTGGAGCATAACCTCATGGTTCTGGAACTCGATCCTTCTGTGAATAAAAGCTAAAACACTGTATGCCTTCCTACCAATCCTGTCAACCTGGGAGGCAACATTCAAGGATCTCTGTACCTGGACTCCGAGATATCTCTGCACATCTACACTACTAAGAATCTTACCAATAGCCCAATACTTTGCATTCTGGTTACTCCGATCAAAGTTACATTTGTCCACAATAATCTCCATTCGCCACCTCTCAGCTCAGTTCTGCAGCTTAACTATGTCTCTCTGTAAGCTGTAACATCATTCGTCACTATCCACAACTCCACCGAACTTTGTGTCGTCGGCAAATTTACTCAGCCACCCTTCTACTCCCTCATTCAGATCGTTTATTAAAATGACGAACAACAATGGACCAAACACCGACACTTGCGGTATACCACTGGTAACCGGACTCCAGGATGAACATTTCCCATAAACCATCACCCTCTG